>NC_044563.1:125022947-126222947 GCF_007565055.1 Rhinopithecus roxellana | reverse complement strand
GGGTTGCAGAGTCTGGGGTTTCTTCTTTCCCTGAATTGACTGTGAGGAGCGGAGGCTGAGGCTGGGGGTAAATTGTAAGAGAAGGTGGCAAGTTCACACCTCAATTCCTTTACTGTTTCCTCCATTTTCACCCTGCTCTTGACATTTAAGAATAAACACTTTTAGGTTCCCATAAAGGCGAAATGCTTTTCAAATCAGAGGCAGGCATCCTGTGAAGCTTGAGGAAAGGACCAGAAGTTGCAGACAGATGAGTCTGCTAAGCATCGTGCCCCTGCCCTTGGCCCCACTTTTCTGCACACTTGGCTCTCCCCTGCCCCCACTCCCAGGACAGTTGCCCTACAGAAGCTTCTGTACCACCTCCCTCAGTGTAGAGGAGCAGGCAGGAGACACGCCCAGGGTGGCAGGATGGCATGAGAAGAGAGACGTGCACTGGGCTGCAAGAACAGGCAGCCACCACCACGGCCACTGCTGCCTGCTCTGCAGATGGAGGGAGGCCGTACAGCATGGGGGAATCACTGGGTCAGATCTCAAGATGCTTACCCTTTCTGGGCCTCGTTTTCCTTCTTGGAAAAGAGGGCTGATGACACAAATAACAAATGTTTGCTGATTCCTTCTAGATGCCGGGGCCACTCTAAGAACTTTGCATGAGTGATCACAGTTTGTCCTCACAGCATCCTCAGGAGGTGGGGACCAGGCCTCCGCATATGGCTGGTGAGGGGATCCAGCTTCACACAGTTTGAAGCATGTGCCCAGGGTCTCTCAGTTGGTAGGTGGAGGAGCCAAAATTGGAATCCAGGCAGTTTGACTCCAGAGCCTACGTTCTTAACAAGGAACACCTCCCTTAGTTGGTGTTCATAAAGAATGGAAATGAGACATTGCAAGTAAAAAGTCTGCTCAGCAAAGTCACCTCCTTGTATCACCTCTGGTCAAAAGCATTTCCCCCTTTGCCCTCCAGTACTGCTCACATTTTCTTCCTCACGGGCACATTCCTGGAGTTTGACCATTGCTGGTTTTAGATCAGGGACCCTCAAGAATGTTGGCTCATGAACTCCTATAAGAAATTATAAAAACCCTTTCATATTTTAAGTTGACATATAAATTTGGTTATTACGAGTTTGAATAATTTTATAAGGTGTTTTCCCCAAGTTATTATAAATGTTACCACTTTATAATAAAATTTCTATAGCACTCTTTTTGATGTGTCAGAAGGAAATTCAAAACCATAGCACTGTGATACCTATCATCTACATAAAAGCAACAGCAACAAAAAACAAGCTCTTCTTTAACAGTTGGGATTTTACTATTCTTTTTTCTTCCTTGAATTCTATTTGACTTTCCTACAGAATTTTAGTGTACTACTATATATGCTTCTTCTTCTTCTTCTTTTTTTTTTTTTTTTGGTGAGACAGAGTCCACTCTGTTGCCCAGGCTGGAGTGCAGTGCCACAATATCAGCTCACTGCCATCTCTGCCTCCTGGGTTCAAGCGACTCTCTTGCCTCAGCCTCCCTAGTAGCTACAGGTGTGCACCGCCTACAGGTGTGCACCGCCACCATGTCCAGCTAATTTTTCTACTTTTAGCAGAGATGGGGTTTCACCATGTTGGCCAGGCTGGTCTCGAACTCCTAACCTCAAGTGATCCACCTGCCTTGGCTTTCCAAAATGCTGGGATTACAGGCATGAACCACTGTGCCCAGCCCCACTACTGTATATTCTTATGCTTTAAAGTCTTTCATTGGTTATCCTATCATATATTAATATATAAGAAAACTAATTTTAAAAAATAATTTCTCTGACCATAGGCTCTAAATGGTAAAATAGTTTTCTTCTTGAAATACTATTATACTAATTAGTATTATATAATTGATCAAAACAACATAATATATAAAAATTTTGGTGAATGTATTGAATATACAAAGAAAATATTCTGGAAAATGTCTCTTAATGAGAGACACAAGGTTTCTTTTTATAATTTGTGTGTCCGTGGATGAATATTAATTATTGCTACCACATTCATAACAAAAACTGAGAAAGCATACTGAATCACTAGTAAATGGGAGGCTTCTCATAGAATGCTTATGAATAATTGTTGTTAAGTGCATTATTTACAATAGAATTCACAAGATATTTTCATTGAATTAATCTAAATCTCATAAGCTTATGGTAGGAATGAGTAAATGAGCCCACAGTAGGGAGGAGTTTGCGCCCAAGTGAGAAATGAACATGGATACAGCTCACATCTGTGTTCCTAGGACTTGGGGGTGTAATGTTGAGCATCTGGAAGTAAGTATGGGACTTTTCACCTTTTCTTCCTTGAAATCACGCAAAATATGTAACTGAGGCAGAGGGAGACAGGGGGAGCCATGGGTGAATAAGCGTCACCCACCAAGTTCTCGCTCATTGTTGAAAAGGGTGAAAATGAAGAGTGTGTGCTTCAGAGGAGAACGATGCTTCCCAGCTAGCTTTTTACAAATCTCCAACCTTCCAATTCTAACTTACATGGAGCCTTGTCATGAATTCGCTACCTGGATGAAAGATGCTTCCTTCAGCATTTCTTCCTGCTGCTGTTGATTCTCTCTGCTTCTGCGCAGGAGTTTAGGAAGGGAAAGATGGGGTTTAAAATTAAAGCTCATTATTCCCATCAATCCATGACCTTAGAATATGCCAACATGCCATTTCTTATCATTAACAGAAATGTGGTGAGACCAGGAAAGTTGGGAACATGCACAGATTTACGGTGACTTGCAATTAAGGGGGCTTCATGGACACTGACTAGGGCAGGTACTTGGAGTGGTTCTGCAATCTGTATTTCATGCTCCTACTGAGAGAGCATGGAAAGCTAATTATACGTTCGGTGCTCCCTTGCATGTAGCATTGGGGGTAGAATTAATCTCTGCTACTTGACGCACCTGTGAGAGATTTAGGAGGCTGAAGTGAGACAGAAACGTCCTTCCCGAGCCCTCTACTGGCTTCCCCTGGTCAGGAAGGTTGGAATTTTCCTGCAACATGTTCCGGTGTTTATCCTCCAGCTTTCTATGTGACAAGGAACAGTCATGACATTGGCAACTTTTTGAAGTCACTGTCATTCCTGGACCACGGTTTTAGGGTCCAGTCTCCAGTTTCCTGGTGTGCAGGGGCTGCTCAGCAGTGATGAGCATAGCTCCAGGGGTGGCTCAGAGGAGCACCCTGTGGATGATGAGACCTCTACTGCTCTAGAAATCATTCCCAGGGCCCCAGCTTAGAACCAGCACTTGCAGCCTTTCTAGTAATTTTGTGAGTACCCAGTTCCTTGCACAAAATCCTTTTGTGCTTAAAATACCTTGAAAGGTTTCTGTTCCCTGCACTAAATCCTGCCTGGTATATTGATATTTTTCATCATCGCGTTTCTTGATGTTCACAGGTTTTTTATCTTTGTGCAAATTATGTGTGATAGAAAGATTTGGAAGAGCTGACAGGAATGCTTTTCTTTTTTAAAATGGGAGTAAGATGATTACGAAAGCGGTAGTGGGAAGTTAGGAACAGCTCAATGGAAACCTGTTGCATGGCAGGTCAGTTCTAGGAAAAAGTGTGTCAGATGTGGAAATTGATTCCCTTAAATGTGCAGCCGTGCCCACTATCTCTTTAGAAAGTCTTCATGGGCCTCTAGATGTACCCTAACTTGGAGATTTGATGCTCTTTTTAAAAATTTGCACAAACTCTTACAGGAAAACTAAGACACTCAGCTGTCAGTCAATAACCCTTCAGTGTGTATTGATGAATGAGTGCAGTTTCAGAGGAACAAATGGCTTTGATTTTGATTTGGGGGGTTGGAGTGGGGCAGGGAGTGAGGGTGGAGTTTGATTTATGCAGAAGGAGTCTAGGGAAGCCCCTGAGCAACCAGTGGGAGGAAGGGAGCTTTTATTAGAACTATATTTGACTAATTAATCAGTGTACCACAATATTTAATGTCCATCTAGTGCCTGGGACATACTAGCATTCAGTTTGTATTTGTTCATTGAATGCATGAACGTTTGCAAAGATTGGGGGAGGCATTAAATAATGAGAGGCCAACACTGCCCATTTCAAAACCACCTTCAGAAGACACTTAGTGAGTGACAGATCACGGTAGTGGAAATAAAGGCTTTGGGGCCCTAAGGTCTAGCCCCAGCCTAGCTTACAAGCTGTGCAGCACTGAGGAGTTGCTTAACCTCACCAAAGTTCTTTTCTTTCAATACAGAAAAAAAAATGCTAAGGTATTCGAATTATGGAATTGTTGTGAAGAGTAAATGAAACAATGTAGGTGGAAGAAATACTTAGTACATTCAGAGGCACAATATATACACAGTAATATAATTTTGTTCAAAAATGTGAATCTTAGTGTGTGCATTTTATTTTTAAAATGTATATGTTATTCAAAGATAGTAGAATATGTTGGTGTGTAACTGTTCAAATAGAGTTTTATTTTTATAGGAAGAGCAAAATTGAGGTAGAACAAGCACAAGTGGGCTAAAGCAAGAGCAAGGATTGAGGTTAGACAGCAAACAAATTCTTGGCAGGGATATTATAGAGCCTGGGGCAGGTGGCAGAGAGGTCTACTGGCTTTACTTCTAGGGGCCAGGGGTCCTGTCATGGTGCGGGGAGTTGAACTGCTCAGAGGACTCCTTACTGTTCATCTACCCTCAGGCTTCTTGCATGAGAGGTTTAGCTATTTCTCTGCTAGGGGCTGTAGCCAGTTTCCTGGTCCTGAATTTTCTCTTCCATTGTGTCTGTCGTTCTAACACGTTGCACCCCCTTGCTCCATGACAATCAGTATAAACTATTTAATGTTTGAGCAGGGTGGACACCCAAGCTTTTGGCTCTCTGGAGCCATTTACAAATGCTTGATGGTTTTCCAAATTTATGTCATTTTTTGGGTCACTTTCTCTGTTTTATCCAGAAAGCCACCTAGGCTCTGTCTGGCCAGTGTTTGGACAGTGGAGGCAGGGTGGCTGCCCCTAAATTCTGCACATCCCTTGGCCCACCAAACGAAAGAGAGACAGACGGACAGATGGAGAGGCAGGCATGCGAGCACATAGGTGTCTGTCATTTCTACTTATTTGCATCCTTAAAAAGTGACTGAGAGCAATGTTAAAATTAGATTCTACTAAAAGCAGTTGGAGTTGAGGAAATTAGTTGAATGCTTCCTCAGTAATTGTCGGTGAGGATATGAAGGGTGTGCTATACCTGAGAAAAGCTGATAATAAACAACTCGGGAAGCCAGAAATAAACACCCAGCTCTGTGTTTTCTTCTTTCTCTCAGAGGCTCCTTTGCAAACCCGTGTTTTTCTTTTTTCCTACTTCATTTCATTTTTTCCTGAGGACAGAAGCAAAGTTGACCACTGATATCCAATAACCCATGACAGAAGGGAGTTCTTGGCTAGGAACAGATTCCATTATATTTAATGAGTGTCCAAGGCTGTGAGCTCAGCTTGCAGAGCCAGATGTGGGTCCTGACCCTTTAGGTACAAAGTAGATATGGTAGATATACACATAAATAACTGTAATTCAAGACAGAAAGTGATCCAAGAGGGAAAACCAAAATGCAATCAGAGTGCAGAGAAGAAAGCCATCAGAGAAACCTCCTTCTGGAGGTGTCTTCCTAACCGGACCTGGAACAGTGGGGAGAGTTTGGACATTATAGTTTCGAATATAACACAGTATGAACTAATCCGTGATTCAGTTTAGATGGTTTCTAGAAGCACAAAATGGAAATAAGGCTAGAATGAAAGAGGAAACTGAGGCATGGGAGCCTTGAATGCTGGGCTAAGTCATGATAAGGAATTTACTGGTGGGCAGCGGGGAGCTGTTGAAGTCTTCTGAATATAAGTGACAGGTTTAGAACTGGGCTTCAGGAAGGATTATATAGTGGCAGTGTTCTGGGATGGCTGGAAGCAGAAGAGAGAAGAGGCAAGGAGAATAGAGGTGATAACACTGAAATGGGCAGTGGCATGGGCCTGGGGACAGGGCATCCCATCTAAGGGCTAGGCAGAGAGTCTTGGCAGCTACCAGGATGTTGGGCAACCTACAGCAGCCAGAGGATCCTGACGGCCCAAGGAATAACATGAGCACCACTTGGCCGATTCTCCAAGCATTGCATGATATTGTGTTCTGTTTCAGGGACGTGGTCATCTCAACATGCACCACTCAAAATGGAGATCCCACATGCATTGTCTCTCCTCCAGGTGCTGCACTGACTGTATCGCCAACCATCTGCCCTGCCCCGGCCCCTATCACCAATATAGATACTTTATAATTCCATCTCTAAACGTGATGACAGTTGAGTAGAAATACTTGACAGCCCCAGAGGATGAGGCTTTCAATTCTGGTTCTGGAGTTCTCTGGGGAAAGACATGCAGAATCTATGCAACAGTGTGGCAGCGGAGGGGAAGATTAGAAAGCCAGGCTCGCCCCCACGAAGGCAGAACCTGAGGATGGGCTTGTGTCTGCTGTAGCGTTTCCCTTCCCTTCCACCCCTCCCTAAAGAGTTGTTCATGATGTTGTGCTCACAGAAACCACTGCTCACTGCTGTTGGGCTTCAGCAGATGATAAAGTGACAGGAAGATTATACCACGTTCTCCAAAAAGGCCCCCTGGGGAGGCCGTTGAGCGAGGGTGATTGATTCGGTTAGATTGTGATGTGTTATTTAGGCAGAAGACAGGAAGCTGGGAGAATGGAGGAAAACAGAAAGCGAAGGCAGAAAAAATAGTAAAGAGAGAAGAGCCCGTTTTCACCACATAGGCGTGGGCTCTGGTTGTTCTAGATTGGGGTTCACTTGTCCATGACTGGAAGAGAGAGCAGGGACCCTGGTCAATTAGCAGCCCCTAAGAGACCTGGAAGACCAGGAGCGCGAGCAATGGTATCATTCTGGGAGGTTCCAATGCAAGAAACTCTGTCTGTGGACACTGCTGTCCTGAAAGGGTTAATGCACTTAATTAAGAGGTGGTGCTCCAGATTCAAATGAGGAGAAACAAGAAGCTGGACTATAGGGCCAAAAGCCTGGGCCAGGAAAGCAAGTCTCTGGTACAGGCAGCACCTGCAGAGTGGAAAACAGCGGGAGGGAGGAGGGAATCGAGTGCTTCTGGCAGTGCTGGCTAAATGGTGAAAGGCGTAATGGACCTTCTTCCTCTTACCCTCAGCAAGAACTTCAGGAACTGCTCCAGCTGAGATCAGGAGTGGAGAGAGAGAGACAGAGAGGAAGGGAAGGAGGAAGATGGAGCATAACTATGCTGATAAAAAGGGAGACCTGAAAAGGTAAGGGGCAGGTGAACATGGGTGCTCACTTGGAGTAGCCCCAGGTTAGGGTTTTATTAGGGCCTTTCCTTTGCCTCCCAGCCTACACTTTGGAGATATTGTTTGGAGAGAAGATGGCTGATGTAGAAATCTTGTTCAGAGAAGAGTTGGGGACAGCAAGTGCCATGTCCCTTCCCCATGGTGGATCTGAACCAGAGACTGTGGCTTAAGCTCCTTGGGGGAGAGACTTAGAAAGGAAAGAAAGAAAAATAAAACTGCTTCACAGAGATAAAGTAAGATTCTGAGAGAGATGTGAGGAAGCCCCTGGGAACACATTGGTAGAGCCCTTGCCGAACACCCAGACATGCCTTGCGGCGAGGACTGGGTTGGAGTGATGGCAGAGGACAGGACCAAATGGTCTCCTGTTGCAGTAGTGAGTTTGCTTTTTATGTCTCCTCTAGATTCTTAAATTTTCTTTTTAACAATGTCAGCTCCTGGAGTCTCTCTGGGTGAGACAATGATAACAATGTCACTTTGTAAGGAGGACCCTTTGCTACTGCAGACCTGCTCCAGGGTAATGGTGACAACAGAGGCTAGACAGAGACCTGGAAGGATCTGAGGTTAAACTCATAGCCTGGGGAGAGCATGAACTCCCCTCCAAAGAAAAGATGGAGGTGCGTGGGTGTGGGAGGTGTATGTGTGTATGTATTGGGGAGGGAAGGGGTGTTGAGAGAATGCGTTAAGTGAGAGAAATGGAGGAAATAAGTCAGGAGAGAGAGAACAGTCTGGAGATTTTTGGGAAAAGAGTTGGAAAACAGGGATGAGAGAAGCTTCGCATACTTCTGCCACTACCCACATACGCCATTATGCAAATAGAAAGAAGCCATTGCTTCTTTAAAACACTTGAGTAGCATCTGCCAGAAAATTCCTACCATAAATATATATCTGTTATGGCTACAGATGTGAATGGCTTCCCCTTGGTTGTGCAGTGCACAACCTCCATAGCCGTATACTGCACCTCTGCTGCTGGATGTGGTAGGAATTTGTGGAGACAGACTAGTAAACAGGGCTTTTAGAATGCTTTTTCTGTGTGATGTGATATATGTTCCCCTTTGCCATCTCTTCAAGAACCTTTAGGGAAAAAATTACACTGCTTTGTCAAAGCTTTTGGAGTTAGATTTGTTTTTCTTTTTAATGTGTCACTGTATGAAACCAAGCCTTAGGGCTGAAGCAGTATGGCTGAGATATATTTAGATGACACTCATTTGCCCACACAGAAAAGAGTCTGCATAGGGTGTGCCCTCGAAGACTGACGACCGCTTGGTCTCAGTGTTACAATAATCAGTCTCTAAAGCCCAGGGTTCCTCTTCTGTCGGGAGGCCACCAGGCAAGGGAGTGCTTCAGGCTCTGTCCTCCAGGATCTCTTGTCCACAGTTTCAATGTCAGAAGCTAAATCACAGAGAACAGAAATCATGATGAGCTGAGCTTCTGAGGCAAAGTGGGGGAGCTGCTTCAAACCCAGGCTGTCAATACGGTGGGGGGGGTGGGGGTAGAGAATCTGAATTACACAGGCAAAGTGAGTGTGGGAGGGTCTCAAATCCAGAAAGCTGCAAACCGGGAGTAACCAGGCAGGTGGGCAGGGGGTGGCTTGCATTCTGGAGCTGTTGGCTGGTGCCTGCAGCAATCTTTGGAGCAGTCCCAGCATGGGCGCGTGTGGGCTGTGCAGGGACAAACAGGCCGAGGAGAGTGGCAGGGCTGCGTGTGGCCCCCTCACTCCTGCTGAGACCTGCTTTCTGCCAGGGAACTCCTCGGGTGGTTGCAGGGGGCTGGCTAGAAACACTTCAGGAGCAGATGTCTCGGGGAAAGGCAGCATTTCTCAAAGTCGGTTGGATGTCTGCCAGCCTGCCTCCTGGCCCATGTCACAGCCCCCCAGGCTCTGTGACCTTTCACCCTTGGCCCCCAGTTCCCCTGCATGAGGCCAGGGAGAGGAGGGAGCCAGGGAAGGGGTCAGAGCTATGAATCTTACCAGCTGGCTAGGAGGGATTATCACCGCATAATAAATCCAGGGCCAGGCGTGTTTATGAGGCTCTCAGAAGCTGCAGGAACAATATCATTTAGAAAACATTTATGCTCATGAGGCGAAGGCAATCCCACCCCCTTCCCTTATTTATGAGGCATGTTGGGTAATTAAGTGAGAGCTGGGAAGGGAGATGGTTGGGAGAAGATCACCTCTAAATAATCCTGCCTGGTGAAGCCACCATCTGGGCTGTTGTGCAGCAAGGATGGCCCCCATATGGTTGGATAGTTTATGAGCAGTGCACTGATCCAGGGGCTAAGGAAGAAATACTTAACAAATATAAGTAGACTCACACAGATGTGGTCTGAGCTCCGGGAGGGCAGGGACTACATCTTATTCGTTGTTATAACCCTGGAACCCATCACGGTGTCTGGCATATGGTACTTGCTTGATGTACATTGTTGAATAAATTCATTCATCCATTCATTGGAGAACAATTTGATGGGTGTTTCTATGTGCCAGATTCTGCACTTGATACACTCTGCTTTGTAACAATGAACAAGACAGACACAGCTTCTCCCTTCGTGCAGCTTACAATTTACCAATGGAATCAAGCATCAAAGAAATAATAACTCAAACAAATATTTCACTGTGGTGGATTTGCCTTTCCCCACCCGCAGCAATTAAGGAAAAAGGGGGAAAATGAATGAATTAAGGATAACTGAGCATAATGCCTTTCAAAGCCAACCTTAACATAAGGTTGCTTAATAACTAAGTCAAGGTCAAAACAAAGGCACTCTTTCAGCATAAAAAGATTGAAAAGTTTTGTTGGCAGGAAGCCTATCCCTCATGGGTAGACCTGGCAAAAGCCTTTAGCTAGTTAACTTAGTCTCTGATGTGTTCACATGTTGGTTTGTTTTATGATATTTCTCCATGAGCAAGAAAAGGACATCCAGAAAAGGGAGGTGGAGGTGGAAGCAAGCTGCCACCAGAGCCTTTAACTGGCTGGATGTTCTCTCTGCAATCCTCTACTTCAGGACTCAAAACTTCCTCCTCATTCCCATCCTGTCACTTGCAGCAGAAACTATTGCCTTGGTACTTGCCAGAGACCTGAAGATTCCTGAACTCAAGATGGGGCATTGCCTTTGAGAAGCTGAAGCCATGTAACTGAGTAGGCTAGTCTTTTGGTTTTCAGAATGTGAGCCATATAACCAGGATAATGCGTTAGTCATGGTCCATTGAGCTAATACAAAAGTGCTCAAGTACATTCAAAATACATTTTTCTATATCTAAATATAATTTGAGTCTGTAGGCACCCATTAAACCTATAAAGCATGCACCCACTGCCAGTGCGATTGACCTATTGGAAAGATGTGTACTTGGGAGCAGAGGCATGCATCTTTGCAAGTGTGGAGGTGTGTTGGTTATCATGAGTGAGGACCGGTGAGTGGGGCTCAGAGCCTGGGTCCTACCTGAGTGACTGGGAGACTGTGGTAGTGTGCCTCCAAGGTGGCATCCATCAATGCTTCCTTCCCTGTGTGCACCTCCAGAGCTGAAGTTGACGCCTCCTCTCCCCTTAGACATGGCTGGACTTACCAAAGTGCTTGATAAGTCCAGAATGCAGCTGTGTGACTTCGGGGATTCAGAGGCTCGGTCACAGAAGTTGCAGCTTCCCCACGTGCCTCTTCATCTGTTTGCTTTTGAACATTTCCTCATGGGCACCAGCCTTGAGGGCCATGCTGTGAGAAGCTGAAGCCACTGGAGAGGTCCCTGAAGAAGTGCAGAGACAGAGAGAAGCAGAGGACCCAGGAGGCACCGGAAGCAGGTGTGAGGAGCCATCTTGTAAGTGGATCCTGCCCCACATGACACTGTGAGAATCAAAGATGAACGGCCCAGCCAATTTCTTTCTGAATTACTAAACCATACAATTGTGAGCTAAATAAAATTGTTGTTTTAAGTCACTATGTTTTAGGATAATTTCTTCTGCAGCAAGGGATAACCGGAAAGAGACCCACAAAGCTCAAAGCCCATTGTGCTGGGCTCCTGACCCATCTGAACACTGAGCGGGCTCTGAGCAGACTCACTTGGCCTAAGGCTCCTCTACTGAGAAGCAGCTGTTTTAGCAGAGCCCTTCCCAATTCTGGAAGAACAGAGGCCAACTCCTCCCACTCACAACCCCCTGGCCCTGGCTACTGCTGCCCCTCTGAGCTCACCACAATGCTTCCATTCCCTGAGCTCAGTTACCAGCTAGCTCGGAGCCCCCGGGGCTGGCCTGGCCTGGAACCTGGGTGCCTCCAGCCTTTGCTGCTAGAGTGGGCCCTGTGGGAGGGTAAGAGGTCCTGTGAGGACAGGATGCTGGGCTCAGTGCCAGCTGCAAGGACATGGCTGGGGAGGCAGAGAGAGTCAAGGGGATGATGGACTGACCATCTCAGCAGGCAGGGGCCCGGGAAGGTAGGGGGATCAAAAAGCACTCAGTAGGTACGTCTCCAGAGAAAAGTGTTTCATGCCATTAAGTAATACCAAATTGGGATTTATAAGTGAAGTAGAGTCTATCTTTAAGACTTAAAAAAGACATTTACCACCTATTTCTGTTTAGTGCTTTACTTATGCTAGGAGGCTTCCATTTCATGCACAAATGAATTATGCAGAGAATGCTATAGCTTAGTTTCAGCAAGCAAACAGTGGCCGAGCTTGTGCCTTCCTATTACTCTAGTGTCAGTGCACAAAAGGATGTTGGATGCAGTTCTGGCAGATTAGCAAATTAGCTCTGCTGCTATTACCTCAAGTGTTGCCAAACTGTCAGGGAGATTCTAAAACCCCAGGATTCAGAGGTGGCAGGGAGGGAGCAGGCTGCTTTCTGAGCCATCCCGGCTTCCCTGACTCCTCTTAAGTTCCCAGGGAATCTTTTGCTCTCTGGGGACATAAGACGTCACTATCTGAAAGTCCGTGGTCCCTCCCTTGGCAGCAGTCCCCAACTGAGGGCTATTTCACAGTATCTGAGTAGCAGCCGATCAACTAGATGCAGGGCAGGTCCCAGCAGAACCTGTGATTTCTTAGGGAACTGCTTTATATTCCCAGCACCCAGGAGCACATGCTTACCTTTCCAAAAGGGACAGTTTTAGAAGCACAGACTTATGTCTTTGTCTCCACTCCTGACTGACCAACTTGTCATTCTCAGATTTTAGGTAACACTGGAGGCTAAAAAAGCTGTAGGACCTTTTACCCATCTCATTCAACTATTCCCCTAGTTCCTGGCTTATCTTACTAACTCTGGCTTTAGAGGAAGGCAGAGTATGCAGGAGCTTTATGACCCAATCTTAGTGGCTCCAAATAGCCCCTTCTCTAGGCTTGCCATACCATCTGAAATTCCCTCATGTGAGAATGTGCTTTCTGGATGAAGGTTTGCATCTTCAGGAATCTTCTGTTAAATTTCAGATAACCCAATCATGATTTTGTATGAATCCTTGGCAGTCACAAGCATTCCAGGCCTTCTCAGCAGCTGGGACTTTCACACACACACAGCTCCATAAAAACGGCGTCACTCAGGTGTTTCCCTGATTGACAGCAGCATCCACGCTGCTCTCTCTGCCTCTCCAGCTTTGCCCACTACTTCCCATATCGTATTGAGTATTTCTGCCTTCTGATCCCATGCTGCCACTTCCCTGTTGAAGGTTTTTTCTCACAGCTCTGATTGATCCTTTGCATTCTTTCTCAATCACAGCCCAGAATGTTTGCCCAGTCACCCTGTTCTAGATTATCCTGGTTAAATACCTGGCTGGTTACTTGGGATTGTATACTCCTAAGTGCTTCTCATCGTTGCCTGGCAGGGGAGCCAGTACCTCAGGGTTGATTAGCAGGGCTCTCAGGGGTAGAAGGGGAACCCTGGGAAAGGCCTTGCTGAGCAACAACCCCTACCAAAACTGAAGGTGGAGAACCCCAAAGGCAATCTAGTTCCATCGAGATGTTTATAATCCTGGCTCGCAGTCGTTGGCTGCTGTGTGTTAGTGAACCCTAGGATAGTCACTGAATTACAGAGGATGACAGCTAGAAGGGACCTTTCTCTTGCAAGGCTGAGAGGTGAAGCACTTTGACCAAGATCCCAACATCGGTAAGTGGCCAAGCTGAACTTGGCCATCAGTGCCCCTGCTGCTGCCCCTCTTCTCTGTTACTCTAAGGCTGCTGGTCTTTCAGGACAGCATTATTTCCAGGGAGTAATTGATGTGGACAACAGCCCATGCTGGCTCTTTATACAACAATGACTGTACAGAAAGACAGTGACCTGGGCTGCCTGTACAGATGACACTCAGATGACAGAGGGAGCTGGACTCTACCAACATGTATAAATCAGTTTACCTAAGGGTGGGGACGGGGAAAGCTTTTGATTAATTGATTCCTGTATTCTCCGTGTGATTGCTACCTTGCTCAGAATAGCCCGTGAAGCATTTCCTGCCAGGCCACCCTGGGAGCCTGAGTTGGATCATAGACATTTATTCATTTATCTAATGAACATTTTGGGGTGCCAGCAGTGTGCCCAGCTCAGTACTAGGTATTGAAAATCCAACAGTGAACAAGACAGACGAGACGCTTGTACTCAGAGGCCTTTCAGTCTAATGAAGGATACAGATAAATCATTTATTACACAGATCAGTGAGTGCTATGATATGGAGAAGTGCAGAGTATTATGAAAGGGTGAAACCAGGATACTTAGGAAAATGAAAGGGAGTTCTATTAATGATTACATCAGGACAACAGGTGCAAACTAGGACTGTCCTGGGCAAACTGGGACACCTGGTCACCCTAGTCATAGAAATAGAGAGGAAGGAAAAAATCAGGAAGGGAGGGGAAATCAAAGAAGGCTTCTTGGAAGAGGGGACTTACAAGCTGATTTGCAATAACTTGCTTATGATGAGAATTCCCACAATACATATTGATAAGAAAAGTTACATATATATGAGATTCAGAATTTAGCTCTATTTATTTTACCCATTGACCATGCAATAGATTTTAATTTATCCTACGTCTCTTCCTTCCCCAGGCAGCTCACACCCACAATTAGATGATCTCTCAATAACCTTTCTCCATGTTCATCTTTCAGGAAGCAAAGCCATTTCCAGTAAGTACCAGGCACAAGCCTCAGTTGCAGAAGCAGCCCCTGACTCTATAGGATGGTTAAAATTTCCTCCCTTTATCCAAGATCAGGAGTTTTCAGAACAAAACCTCTTTTCCAAGTACCAGATAATGTCAATTTTTCCACCCGCTCAATGAAGTTTATGCCCTTGGTTGAATCAATGTTCCTGTAAGTTTTTTCTAATGTGACTTCTCACCTCTTTTCCTCTCTTCTTTCTTGTCTTTCTTTATGTCTTTTGTCCCTAAGGCATGTCCCAGATGTTTTTCCACTGTTGTTCTGTTACCTGTCACTCATGTTGTGACCCGTTGCCTTATTAGTATTCTCCAAGCCCACACTGGCATCATTCATCCATGAGATATCTTCATCCATAGCAAAAAGGAAGAAAACCAAAATACAGGTACCAATGGAGAGAAAAGACCCATTCACTGCAATGCCCTGCTGGGTTTTAAACAGAATTATTGATCAATTAAGTCCCTGAAGAGGAAACATTGGCTGTGGAGCTGCTGGTTATGGCTATGAGGTAATAAAGAATTGAAATGAGAGTCCTCTGAGATGCCACATAAGATAGGGTCTGGTGGAGAAAGCCAGTGGCCAGTTGATGTGATGAGAAGATAATTACGACAGCCAAGAGCTCTTGATGTCTTGTGTAAACTCAGCCTGGGCCATAATGCCTTGTCCTTCTGGACCGCTTTGATCTGAGGAGGTCAAGGAGGCTTCTGAGAGCACTAAAGTCAAGTCTGAAATAAGCAACTTTGACTATCACAACTGTCTCGCTCAACCCAAGCAGATTTTTAATTTGCTATTTGTAATTAGTCTTGCCCTAATGATTGGCTGTATACATAAGTGAGGTGGGTTCCCATAGCATTTCATGGTAACTGCCTTCATACAATTGAATTTAAGAACAAGTAGATAATAAAGCATTAGCGAAGTAGGATGTGTTCTAAGGGATAGCTTTTCAGCTCAGCCACTTCATTGAGGGTGTGTGCGGGGATAGATGGGAAGGAGAGAAGACAGAGATGGTGGAATTCATTCAAAAGGAGATAAAGAAAACAACTGTAGAGGAAAGGGCTTTTGAGTAGAATGGGAAGTCTTCCATACACATCATTAAACCCAGAAGGTAGGCAGTATCCTAACCAATACCTTGGGAGATCCTAAAAACCCTCCCACCACCAAGGACATGACAAGCAAAAAAGGTTTCGCAGAGGCTTTCCCATTTGGGAGTTGTCCCCTTTGAGGATTCTCTGGTGTGAGGGGTCTGTATCCTAACAATTAGGGGTGAAAATTGAAGATGAAAGAGGAAAGCAATATGATTGATGGATTCTATTTGGTCAAATCAAGTGTGTTAGGTGCATTCAATATTGAGCAGTTGCAGACAGACACTGAGAAATCCCCAATCTGCTATCATTCCTGATACGCAAAAGAGGCCTTTCTGGTGGATGCCAGACTGGGGCACAACAGACTCTGTGTCAGAATTAGAGGAAAAGGAAGAGGCTCCAGGTCAGGCCAGATCACAGACCATGCCCAGCCTCTCCTCTTCCCTCTCTGCCATCCTTAGAAAGAGGGATTGGAGTTAGCACAGCCCTAGAGGGCCGTTATAGCTGAATATTCTTTGTAATTGGCTGTATTGAAGCTTTGTGTCTGTGCACAGTTTATCCTCAAATGTGAATTCAGTTTTTCTCAACTAATCCTTTTGAGTGTCCTACTAAAATCCTATTTATAAATTATAAAGAGAAAGTGCCCCAATGGAATACACCAGGTTTTTATTTCACTTGCAACGTAGTGTCCAACAGAAACTACTCCCATGAGAAGGAGCCCCACCTTACAAGGACACCTCCCACATTTATGGCAAATGCAATTTACCTTTGGTTCTGTGTCAGAAGCTCTAATGCTTTTAAAATGACCACCATGAAGTAGGATTAAGACGAGGAACAACTGGCAGTGGCGTGACAGCACCGGGGTGGGGGTCGGTGTAACGTGAGCCTCCAAGGCTGGGTGTCTCCAGCTGGCATAGGGACACAGCAGGAACAGGCTGTTGGTCCCTAAGCCAACATCTGTGTCAAACTCTGGGGTCAAACAGGGTGATTGTGGCCTAAAATATGAAGAATTTAAAGCCATTCATACCATCATTTCTGGTTTATTATCCAGGCTTGTATTTTCTGTGGAAGGGTTGATGGCTTTGGTTTATGAGAACCAATTAATGCATGACAGATTCCTGGAACACTATTCTTATTCTCACTCTCGTCTCTTCTCTTCCCTACCATCCATCTCTCTCTCTCTCTCTGTCTCTCACATGTGTATGTGTGCGTGTGCACACACACACACATGCCACAAATTTTATGTCTCTTGCCCTAACAATTGGAACATTATGGACTAGAAAAAGGGTGTTTGAAGCAGGAACATAGCAGGATGGAGAGGATGGGGTCCACAGGCTACTTGAGCCATTCATCACATGTCACAACCAAAAGACACCTTGGAAACCATCTAGCTTGGTAGTCTTCTCACAGCGGAGGAAACTGAGGCCCAAAGATGAAAGTCAGTAACACGGGTAGTCTATGACTTTCTTGTCAAACATACAAACAAACCCAAAACTGATGGCAAACCCCTGCAGTGCTCGCCTAAAACTGTGCTCAGGCGACATCCTTTGTACCTATGCTCTACATATCTGAAGAAGACTACCACATTCACTGTGGATTCATCCTAAGCCATGGTTTTCCTTAAAGGACAAGGGGAAAGGATGAGACCAGTCATTGATCCTAGGGTTAACTTTCCAAAGTACTTCACTAAAGGTCATCTTGGCCCTTCACATGATTGAGGAGGAAAATGGGAATCTGAAGCTGTGATAGGATCTCAAGAGAATCCCACAGCCAGCTCTGGAAAGCCAGGCTGTAGCCAGGTCTCCTCATTCTTGAGCTCTTTTTCTTTCTATTCCAGGCCTTCCTGCTCCACTGTCTGGGGGAACCTCCAGCTCCAGCCCAAGCTCCATTTTAGCTTCATGGTGATGAAACTAGAGTTCTTGCTTCAGGCCAGAGTGGCTCTTGAGAGGGAAGGAGAGTGGAATGGAGGAGTATGCGACTGAAGCCCCAGGCACCAAGCCCTGACCCCAAATCTCTCTTCCTTCTGCTTAACACAAACCCAAGCCACAGAAGAAAGCAATGATGAGGTCACTACATTCCTGATGGATACAGAGCGTCTTTGTCCCAGCCAGCCAGGCCTGTGGCTCCACTGACTCAGGCTGGCGGGATCAAGATGAACATTCTCTCCCAACTAGAAAATGAGCATTCTCAGAGTCTCAGGACACAGCCATGGAAGAGTACGAACATGCAGACCCACAGAGGCATTACACACACACACATACACACACACACACACATCCCACAGCTGGGTGGGAGCAAACACTGAAGAATAAACATACCTGACACATAGCCCAACTTGATCCCCAGAAGGAAAAGATTCCAAAAGTGCTTGAATCCATGAAAAGCAATGTCTTAGGGTTTGAGAATTTCTGATTTCCTCAGTTTTCTTCACTGTAAAATGAGAATGACAATACTTACTTGGAATGGTTGCTGTGAGAAGTAGAGAAAAATATAAAACCCCTAATTTAGTATCTGGACCAATACATTAATGTCTATGCTATTATTATTTGTTGGGGCATCTTTCCAGCTCACAATCATTCCTCCTTTCTCTGATAATTTCCTTCCTATCCAGAAAGACAGATGCCCACTCCACTCCAGAACCCCAATGGCCAACTCTATGGGAAAAGGGATGTCATCAGGAGGTATAGGACCTGAAATGGGACAGTTGGAGGCTCTTCTCCACAAATTTGGAAATGGGACTAAGAGAGAAATTAAGCTTGACAGGTCAAACACGAGGATTCTGGGCAGCCACGTTGTGTGGTATGGACTAGGAAGCCAGGAAAATAGGTCTTTGAGAGACAAGCAGAGAGACACAGAGAGGGAAGACAGAGTGTGCTGGCAGCACCCACCTCCCTTCCTGGGGCCCAGCTGCATTTCTTTCGCTTTCTAAAGCTATCCTGCAGCCTTGCGATACAGTTCCCTTGTTTTCCCTAAGCTAGCCTGAGTTGGTTCTGTTACTTGCAACCAATTTGTCCCCACTTGGAAATGATGACGACGATGAAGAAGATGACACCACTGCAACGGTGATTATATGCCGATAAAGATATCTTTATTTAACGCTTCATATCTGTGTGTCAGGTATATTTATTCTTCAGTGTTTTCTCCCACCCAGCTGTGGGGTGTGTGTGTGTGCATATGTGTGTGTGTGTGTGCATGTGCAAGATGTCTTTGACCTCTGTACCCCTAAAACGTACAGATGTGGATGTGGCTTTGTGTCCCTCTTAAAAAGATAATGAGGCTGGGCATGGTGGCTCAGGCCTATAATCCCAGCACTCTGGGAGGCTGAGGCGGGCAGATGACCTGAAGTCAGGAGTTCAAGGCCAACCTGGTCAACATGGTGAAACCCCATCTCTACAGAAAGGAAAAAGAAAAAGCTGGGCATGATGGTGGGCGCCTATAATCCCAGCTACTTAGGAGGCTGAGGCAGGAGAATTGCTTGAACCTGGGAGGCAGAGGTTGCAGTGAGCCAAGATGGCGCCACTGCACTCTAGCCTGGGCGACAGAGACTCCGTCTCAAAAAAAAAAAAAAAAAAAAAAAAAAAAAGAAAGAAAAGAAAAGATAATGATACAGACAACCTCAGGGCAATCAGCAAACCTTTGCCTGGGTCACTGTCACTAAATATAAGGCAGGAGGTTGATTGGAGTGAGGACAAAGAGAACTGTCTGATTCTCATCTTTCTGCTTCAAGTCTGCTTTGGAAGGTACCTGGCTTACTAAACACTGCAGAGCCTTTTGAGGCTCTATCATTTACCTTGGGAAAATAAACTTTCTGAGCTTCAGAAATGTTTAATAATACTATCATTGTGAACAGCTGTGTGAAAAACCCCAGACACACAGTTGAGTACTCTATAGGTGGTAGCTATGATTACTAAGCTTCTCCCACTTTGTGACCAACACCCACGGAACCTCCTAGTACCCATTTCCAGGGTTCCTTTTATACTTACTGTTCCCAAATGTAAGGGGAAGAGCCCTTTTAAGTAGAAGGGTAAGGGGAATTTTCTCTCCCTGTGGCTGGTGTAACGCAACCCTGGGGTGAGACTGTTGATAGAGAAGCTGCAGCCTTCAGAAGCCCTGATTTGGCTCAGTTGAAACCATCCTTGGCCAGCACTCTCCTTCCTCTGTCTTTGGGCAGCCACATTTACTGGTAGTCGACATTTTACTAGGTACTCTGGGAAGATACAAAAACAAGCCAAAAATAGAATGCATGGTCCCTCCTACTCTCAAGAAGCTTGTAATGAGTGATATTTTTATAAACAAACATAAGCACCAGTTAATGTGGCACAAATGAAGTGTCTGCCCACTATAGAGGTGCTGGGGAGAGAGCTAAGCAGATTAGCCACATTCTGAACTCAGGTTTGAATGGATGAAAGAGCTCAGAATGATGAGAAGGAATTGGGAGGGAAGAAACAAGAGTTCAGAATGAGTAACATTCTTCACATCAGTTATTCAAGAGAGGATACACATAGGCAAGGAGAAACTCGGGACAGAGAGAGAGTGAGCGTGTGGGGCTGGAGATAGAGGTTCTCAAGTTATCTAAGGGTGGTTGGAGTCGTGTGAACAAATGAGCACCCTAACACAGAAGGTTTCAGCCTTGGTTGCACATTGGAACCACCTGGAGGGCTTTAAAAAATACACATGAATGCTTGGTCATATCCACAGAGAATCTGATTTCATTCATCTGGGGTGCTGCCTGGGAATGAGCATTTATCAAAGCTCCCCAGATGATTCCAATGAGCAGTCCTAGCGGAGAACCGCTGCCCTCCCCAGTGAAAGTGCATGGGCTAGGGGCAGGCAGCCTTCGTGCTTTTCCTCTGTGGATGTGAATGAGCTGTGTGTGGGAAGTTGGGAGGTTTGGAGCCAAGGATGAAGGAGATATTCCCAAAGTGACCCATCCTCACTCTTCCCTAGAGTCTAAGTTCACTCCTACGAAGGACCTGAGCCGAGGCATCCCTCCAGCACCTTCTCTGTTGCCACACAGCTCGGACCCCCTAAGCTGACACCCACACAGTTAGTGCCCAAAGGAAAACTTTCAGTGCCTGTCACCTGATAGACCATTCACTGTGAGAAAAGGGAGTTCAGCCCAGCTGAGTGGGCAGCACTAGCCTCTGCCGGCCATAAGGACAAAGAGACTGTTGGTAACTGTGGATTTCCAAAGTTCTGGCTACAATTTGAGTTCATTAATGCTGCTCCCTGGGACCAGTATCTTGGCACATGGTGGAGGTGGGGAAGGCAATACAAGGAGAAGCAGGAAAAAGCACCATTTCCTTGCTTCAAGAAGAAAGGAGTTCTGGAAACCTCTCAGACTCTATTCCAAAAACTTTAATGAGCAACCCCAGTGAGCTGCAATCCTGGTATTTTGAGTCTACATCTCAACTCTGGTTAATCTATAACTGGTACCCGCTATGTGAGGTATCCTGTGCTACACATGAACTAATACAGGGCAAGCATAGAGAGCCCTCTGCACTTGTAGAAGGCACAATTTGAAGGGTCAGTGGGTTCCTTTCTCTCAGTAACCACCCCCACACGCACACAGCACTCAACAGCGAAGCCCCTGTGGGCGTTTTGTTTAACATGGCCCTGCCTTGCCCCCTTGGGCAGAGTTGACTGGATGAAGGATGAAGCCGTGAACCAAACTGGGCCAATCAGGGGATTTCCCTAGGAATTAGCGAGGAGAGCTTTACTCTCTCCATGCGACAGGTAACTCAGGAGCTACAAGGGCTGTTTCCTGCTGAGGGATGAAGCAGAGGAACTTGATTCTCACGAATCATCAAATTTTCCATCTGGTGTCAGTATCCACCGATGCCCTGACACCTCCCTGCCCTTGGGTTCTATTAATATGAGATATTTGTATAACCTTCTGTATAATAAGAAATTATCCTTTAAGGATTTAAGCTGCCTTGAGTTCATTTCTGTTATTTGGAACTAGTAATAAGAAAAACTTATATTTGTATAGTGCTTCCTTATGTACCAGACACTGTTCTAAGTATTCTCTCCATATTGACTGATTAATTTTCACAACGCCCATATGCGTTAGGTGCTCTTATAATCTCCAATTTGTGGATAAGGAAGCTGAGGCACAGGGGGATGAAGTGAGTTGCCTAAGATTGCACAGACCACATAGTATAAAATAATATAGACTCCGTGAATTAATATGCAGGTTGTGTTGGTCCATTTGCATTGCCATAAAGGAATATCTGAGACTGGATAATTTACAAAGAAAAAAGGTTTATTCGGCTCATGGTTCTGCAGGTTGTACAAGGAGCATGGTGTCAGCATCTGCTTCTGCTGAGGCCTTGGGAAACTTACACTCATGGTGGAAGGTGAAGGGGGAGCAGGTGTGTCACATGGCAAGAGAGGAAGCAAGAGAGAGAGGGGAAAGCTGCTACCCTCTTTTTAACAACCAGCTCCCACAGGAACTCACTGATTACCATGCGGAGGGCATGAAGCCGTTCATGAGGGGTCTGGCCCCATGACCCAAACACCTCCTGCCCGGCCCTGCCTCCAACACTGGGGGTCACATTTCAACATGAGATTTAGAGGGAACACAACAGCTGAGCCACATAAAAGGTTCTATTTACAACCTTGTTATGCAGAATCTGTCAAGAGGGCATTCAGTGCAGTTAGTATTAACACAAGACATGGGACAGTGTGCCCAAACACCCACAGTTTAGAAGGCGGCATGAGCAGCCTGAGTGGGCCAGGGAAGCTTTCTACAGGAGGTGGGGTAGAGCTGGTCCTGCAGGGGCAGACCAGAATATAAAGCCTTTCCAGGAGGAGAGGACACCCAGCCAACCATGTTGTGGTGGAAGTGACCTGGCATGGGCCAGAGTGGTGAAGAGCCTGGCCTGATTGGAACTGAGGCTGTGAGGGGGTCAGGTCCCATGCAGCCCTGGAGGTTTTGAGCTGGAGAGACACTTGATGGCTGTGACATTTGGGAACATCCTCCTATGCTGGGAGAGGATGGAGGAAGGGAGCCCAGTGAGAAGCTCTGGCAGCCTCTCAGGTAAGACCAGGACGGTCAAGTGTGGGGGAAGCAGGAAATGGAGAAGGCTCTGACCCCTGTTTTGGTTCCATTTCCAGACATGCTCCGGTTTGCCTCAGAGGCTCAAAAACCATATTTTTGTTTCTTCTCTCTTTCTGCTTAAAGAACCTGCAGTTCAAAGTAGGGGAAAATCTAGTCTGCCTGTCAGTCATCAGTAGGTCACGTAATGGGGCTCACAGTGAGTACAGAACTGGACTGCGTTCCCTAGAGAGTTACAAAAGCAAGAGAGGAGAGGCCTCTGTGCCCGGCAAACAAGCCTACTGGTGGATTCTCAAATGCACCCTGGATTGCATGGCTGCATCCCCAGCCTGCTTTCAGAAAAATAAATACTCATCTCTGAGAAATACAGACAGGGACAAAAACCCCATGATGCTTCAAAACCTTCTTCTGTGGTGTTTGCATAATGTGAACCTTCACGTGCTCAGGAGCCAGAAGATGGGAGGAGGAGGGAAAGATCCATGGCTGAGCCTCAAGCATGAAAGTAAAAAATGGATTTCAATAAAACATGATATAAAAACAAGAAATAACTGTAAATGGAATTGAAAGCAAATGACATAAAACTCCAGCACAAGGCTGCTCATTGCAATTCTGGAAACTTTACTTCTCGCAGCTGCACAGACATCAGTATTCGGGGCTTTTTTCTTTCCACTCCTGTGAATTTGTCACTTGTCGGGATGCGTGGCAGCTCTCTGGTTTCACATAGCTCCTGCTTCCCTTCCAAACCTCAGGCCACTGAGGCTGGGTAAGTGTCCAATCCTACCCAGAAGACAGGCATGATCTGGGTAGGATCAGAGGGGAGGTCAGGACCAAAGTTGAGGAAGGGACCCGCTTGCTCTCTTGTCTTTAACTTCCCGTCCCATCAATGCAGAGTCGCAGCAGCCCCATGTGACTCCTCTCCAAGAGGCCTCTTTCCCCATCAGCAAAACAGAAGCCATGGTCTCAGCCCAGAGAAGGTTCCTGAGGAGAGGGCAGGAGAGAGGGTGTCCCAGGAGACATTGGCTCCATGATCATCCAGTTGTCAGGGAGTCAGAGCAGGGTGAGGACAGGTCAAGAGCATGTACTTAAGTGGCAGAAAGCTCATAGCATCACTGCAAATGCAGCATGGATCCCCTCTAACCAGGATGAGTTTTGCAGGGGAATATGAAAGCTAGAAGCCTTGGGACCTGACCATAAGTTTTCCTAATACAATCCTCAAGTCCTGGGTTGAACATCTTCATTTTCTGAAACATTCTGCTCTTCCCTCTCCAGGAAGTCAGTTAAGCCATGCCAGGTCCACCAGCTGCCTTCTTTTTGACTATCAGGGCCGAAGGAGGTTGGGAGTTGATGACCTATAAAGTCTCCTCACACTCCCAGAGTCAATGGCATTGCAACTTTGAATTGTTAATACAAAACGTTGCCTTCTGAAGTTACTGATAGTCAAGATTTCTATTTGTTGGAGTCTGACATGTGTTATCATCTTTAACTCCCATCTTAAACTTAAGAGGTAGGCATTATCAGCCCCATTTTACATCTGAAGAAACTGAGGCTCAGGGAAGTTAGGGGGAATTATATGGTGAGGAGGTATAGTAGTTATAAGCATGGATTAAGTTGGGAACCTGACTTTAAATCCCACCTCCGCTTCTTCAAGCAGCAAAATCTTAAGCAAGTGACTTACCCCCTTGTGAAGAATAATGAGGTGGTGTCTCCAGTAAAGCACCTGGCACAAGATAAACACTTAATAAGTGGTGGCTGCTGGTGGTGGTTGTTATTCTTACAGTAAGTGACTTGCCCAAGATTTAACAACCTCCATAAGCCTGAAGTGGGATTTAAACCCACCCTCTCCATCTCCAAAAGCTCTGTCCTTTCCATTCATTTACACCCTCTCCCAAGTGAGTGGTGCAATAAAATAATCATTTTGTGACCATCGATATTATGCTAAGTATTGGCTTGGACACTTCTACACAAATGACGCCATTCAAAGCCTTCTCAACAACTATGAAGTAGGTCCCATTATTCTCCCTGTTTACAGTTGTGGAGACTGAGGTAAAGCTTCCACACTACCCAGCTTCAGCTAGTAAGTGGCAGAGCCAGAATCTGGTCCATGAATTCTCTTAATTCTAAAATCAAACTATTAAACTTTGCATATATCACCTTCCAAGCACAATATTTTTTGCCTCCACACTCAACACTCTATTAAATTCTGGGTATACTCAGAGGTGAAGTCATCAAGGCTTTAATAATGCCTGGGCTCTTCCTGAGTGGAGTGGAAGCTACTCTGAGGATAGAGACTCTGGTGGCATTCTCAGATTCCCGCAGCTCTACGGGAACATCAGCATCTCAGAAGCCAGCCTCCTCCTCCAGTTTCCCAGCTTACTCAGCCTCTCCAGACAGGGATGATGGAGAAGCCTTTGCCCTTCAAAGTTCAGGCTCAAGGAAGTTTCCCCATCCCCTGGATGTGCAGGATCAGTGAGTGGCTGATTTCCCCAGTCTTCAAACCCCAATCCATGCTCATCTCAGCAGGAAGACAGCGGATCATGAGTCTTAATACGAGAAATTGCCCAGCTAGGAGTATAGAGGCAAGTTCTGGGCCAGTACAGGGAAGAGGAGAGAAAATGAAAACCCACCAGGCAGGGAAATGCCTTGCCTGAATCCTGTGATTCCCCAAATAAAAGACATTGGGCATCTCAATATGTGGTTCAATAAAACAATACAGATGGAAGTGCTCAGTTCCTCCTCCAGGCAAGGGCACTCCAGACAGGGGAATGGCTTCTCCCTGGGGGGAGGACAGAGTCACCTGTCATCAGCAACGTTTTGCTAAGAATCAAACCCTGCCCCCTCTGCTGACTCACTGAAGATGGTGACTAGTAGGTGCCTGGCCCAGGAGACCCATCTCCAAGGTGGCGCTGCACCCAGGGGGCCAAGAAGATTCTCTAGGATGGCCAAGGTGTATTTCCTGCCAGGCTCGCCAAAGAGCCAGGTTTAGCACGCCAGACAGGCTTGGAAATGAGAAATGCAGCGCTGTGTCAAAAGAAGTGCTTTTGAAGTCTCTGCTTTCATCTCTCAGTGCTCCCCCAACCAGAAGTGACAGGGAGGGATAAAATGCAATTTATTCACCAGCCCAGGAGGCTCATTTCCAAACACAATAGCTGTGCCAGGCAGCGGGTTTTCCCTAGAAGAGACGAAAGGGGGTGGGGTGGGGGAAAGACCAAGAAAAAAGAAAAGCATCTGAGGAGAAGCAGGCCATTAGAGGGGGGCCTTGCAGGGTGACAGCTAGGCAGGTCCAGAGAGCATGGGCCACAAAGGAAGCCAAAGGCTCTCTATGTTGCCTGAGACACCTCTGCTCCGGGCCTAGCTGGGAAAAGAAAATGGCAGCCTCATGGGAATGGCTCTGGTATGATGTGAGCAATAAGGCTACGGGTTAGAAATAAGGTCACAGGGGGTGGGACTTTAAAAGGAATCAGGCTTTAGGCAAAGTTGGGGCTCCCTCAGCAACTCCTCCAGCCTTACAACAGTCCCTCTCCTTAGGGCAATTGTGGTAGTAGGTGAGTCTGGGGTACAGGGTGATTAGTTTGGCTCTCTGTCCCCACCCAAATCTCATCTTGTAGCTCCCATAATTCTCATGTGTTTTGGGAGGGATCCAGTGGGAGATGATTGAATTATGGGGGAGGGTCTTACCTATGCTGTTCTTGTGATAGTGAATGGGTCTCAAGAGATCTGATGGTTTTAAAAATCAGAGCTTGCCTGCACAAGCTCTCTCTTTGCCTGCTGCCATCCATATAAGATGAGACTTACTCCTCCTTGCCTTCCACCATGATTGTGAGGCTTCCCCAGTCATGCGGAACTGTAAGTCCAATAAACCTCTTTCTTTTGCAAATTGCCCAGTCTTTATCAGCAGCATGAAAATGAACTAATAGGCTGGGCATGGTGGCTCATGCCTATAATCCCAGCACTTTGGGAGGTTGAGGCAGGTAGATCACCTGAGGTCAGGAGTTCTAGACCAGCCCAACGAACATGGCAAAAACCCATCTCTACTAAAAATACAAAAATTAGTCAGGCGTGGTTGTGCATGCCTGTAGTCCCAGCTACTTGGGAGGCTGAAGCAGGAGAATCGCTTGAACCTGGGAGGCGGAGGTTGCAGTGAGCTGAAATTGCACCACTGCACTTCAGCCTGTGTGACAGGAGCAAAACTCCATCAAAGAAAGAAGAAAGAAAGAAGAAAGGAAGAAAAGAAAGGAAGAAAGGAAGGAAAGAAAGAAAGAGAGAGAGAGAGAGAGAGAAAGAGAGAAAGAAAGAAAGAAAGAAAGAAAGAAAGAAAGAAAGAAAGAAAGAAAGAAAGAAGAAAAAAAGAAAAATAAAGGAAAATGGACTAATACATAGAGACACAGGCTTTATTAGGCAATCCCCATGAGGCTGGGAGCTCCTTCTGGCTCTCAAGTCTGCAGGACCATCACTTCCCCTCTCTGAGCTTCCCTCTGCTCCTCCACACAAAGGAGAAAGTAATAGCTACTTCATTCCATTGGTTTAGGACTAAAGAAAATAACACATGTGAGAAACTCCAAAGTGATGCCCAACATTCAAAAGGATATTCAAGACATTTCTTAGCTGTTTTCTCTTCCTAGAACACCGTACCCCACCATGCTCTCTGGGTGAACTTTGAATTGATGCTCCTGGTCTCCATTCTGGATTCGATATGCAGCCTTCCTGGCCTCTCCCAGACAGTTGGGCAGGACTTCATCCATGTTACCACCATGTGTGCTAGAGCATCTACCACACTGGACAGGTGTATACTTACTGAAACCATCTTTTGGCCAAACACCAAATGTTAAAATCAATATTGGACCAGAGCCAAATATCACTATCATAAAAGGAACTTCCAGAATTTAGAAATAAATCAGAAATGCTACCAACAATAATTATTATTGCAATTGTATAACTAAAAATTTTAGCTATTAAATTTCAGCAGTTTGGCACTGTGGTTCAGAAGCAATCAACCGCACAATCCTGTCCCTGTCACTGAACGTCTGATGGACACTTATTTTCAACAGAGGTTTGAGGGAGAGCATTCAAGTTGTACCTCATTTATTGCCAATACATTTATTTCTTTCATACGCTTATTTTTTTAATGTCTCGACAGAAGAAAGTTTCTTGTGGATATTGTTGGACATGACTTATGAGGGTTTTTTCCATATGAAATCCTGAGATTGACACATTACTTTTAGTTCAAACTCCAAAATGTGAAGAATTTACAAATAGGAAGGACTCATAATCTAAATGAAATTTAAAAATGAAACACTAAATACAAATTGTAAAGGTCATTTTGTTGAATGTGATGAATGCTAAATTCCCAGACAATTTTACAAAAGATAAGAATTGTGATATAATCTAATATCTATATTCGGCTTGCATTATTATTTAAATTTTTACAAACATTTCTTTGCTCAGAAAAGGATATCGGGTTCTTCCTAAAGTTATCGAGCCAACACACTATTTCTTTTTTCATATTAACTCTTTGAAAGTTCTGAATAATGTTTTGCACATAAAATTAACAGCTTTTGAAATAGGCATGAAGTATCACACCATTTTAATGTTGTGATAATAAATATATATTTATTCCTCAACTGACTGATAAAATGTCAACATATAAAGCTTATGGGAGATTTTTTCGCTTCAACTTTCCTATATTTGATAGCCTCCATACCCATATTTCAAAGGGAATGTTTAAATAAGAACAACCCTGAATGGAATAATTTGTTTGGATCACTGATATTGCTACACTGACTTTGTATGTTAGTAACTTATGTGATCACTGTAGTTATGCAAAAATCTAAGGATGTCAGAAGCGAGGCTTAAGTGAGCATTGAACTTCCATCCTTCCAAAGGCCTATGCCTTGGCAGACCCACAAACCAGATTTTGGCCAGAGCTTGACTTCAGCACAGGGTGCTACCCGAAGGAGCATGCAAGAGTCCTCGTGGTATTGTCTCTGTGGAGATGGCTTCCAGGGCACAGCGCTCTTCCAATGGTCTTCACTTTATTTATTTATTTATTTATTTATTTATTTATTTATTTATTATTTTTATTTTTTTGAGACAGGGTCTCACTCTGTTGCCCAGACTGGAGTGCAGTGGCGCGATCTCAACTCACCACACCCTCCGCCTCCTGGGCTCAAGTGATTCTCCTGCCTCAGCCTCTGGAGTAGCTAGGATTACAGGCTAAAGTCATGACCTACCTGCCTTCGGCCAGAGTTCCTTCCAGGTTCTTTCACACATTTTTCAGCCATGCCTCCGAGGCTGCATTGTCATTTATGATGACCTTCATAAAGTCAAGGTCTTCTATACTTCCTAATTGCCTGCTTATCTCTACTCTCTGTTTCCACCTATTTTTAGAAGTTACCTTGAGTGGGTAGAGCTCAAAATTTTCACATCTCACTATGATGCTCTTGTTTCTGTGCAGCAGGACCACCACCATCATGGCACCCCTTTGATTAGCCATTAAGTATCACAATTATTTTCAGGGACACAAAGTAAAGGGCTGGAAGAATTTCAGCACAGAGTACACAGCACACATTGCTGATCATTAGCTGAGAGTGTTTTCAGTATACCTATCAGCCAAGGCACAAAGAAAGGTCTTTTGAGAAGTGTCCATTGGCCGAGAGCCTATGAGAACTTTCAGAATATAAAAAAAAATTGATTTCTAAGAGAGTGAGCGTTAAACAGGCAATGCATGTGTAGTAATTATCTGTTTGCATGTGTCTTTGTCTCCACCAGACTGGAAACTCTTTGAGACTTTCTATGGACCAAGTCTTTGTCTCTTCCTAGGCCCTGCTCTTAAAGCAGAACCTGCTATGTCACAGGAGTGTAATAGACACGAGCTGAATGATTGAATAAACAAGTGAGGAAATTGTCTAAGGGAATCACAATTCTCCATCCCCAGATCATCTCTGCGGATAGAAAGGCTAGTCCAGAACAGCCCCCAGGCACCTGCTCCAGTTCTGCCCTGGAATGCAGCTGCCTCTGTAGCTGCCAGGTCAGTGATGCAGGTGTTCTGCATGCCGTGAGGACCCAGGGTGGAAGGAAGGCGTGTGGCCGGACACTAGTGGGGGCAGCAGGGTAGGGGAAGCACAAGGTGCTGACTTCCCTCCCACACCTCAGAGAGGAGGCAGTGCAGCAACAGCCTGTCCCCGGGCTGTTCCTGACTGTTTGAACCAGCCCAGCCTCAGTGTAGGGTCCCCCTCAGCAAGAGCCCCTACAGTCTCTCCTTACTCGGAGAGCACTAGCCAAGGATGACCAGTGTAAGCTCTATGACCATTCGGGTGTCAGACACTATGCTGGGCACTGTGGGGTCAGAGAGGCCTGTGAGACTGACCTGCCTGTGTGAGCTCCCGTGAGTGGGCATGGATGTGTGAACAACTCTGTCTCCCTCCCTGCCTCTCCAACCCACCTTTCCTGCCTTCCATCTCCCACAGTTGGCCACTGTCTTGGACTATTCTATATTTAACTCTCTAAGCCTCATTAACTACAAAATTCCTAACTTTACCACCAGACCAATTCAGAGGAGTTCTTTTTTGGCTACAATTATTCTTCCTTTTGGGTATTAATTTCCTTTAACACTTGCCCTATTAATCACTTTAACAATGAAATTAAGACAATTGTTTCAATGAGGTAACGGGTGATAAAGAGCAGCCGATACACATTTATTACACAGCAGGCCAGAGTGTCTTGGAAAAAGTCAGCCTTGTCAATAATGTATTAGGTGCGAATGTGCTTTGTGAGGGTCAAGCTGAGGACCGTTCTGTTTCACTGATTTAAGGGCACCTGTGTCTGTCAGTACTGCTGCAAGCAGGCCCTCTAAAGTGGACTGCCAGTCACCAAGAGTGACGGGTTGTTATTTTTCTCTGGAATCTAGCAGCAGCACCAGAAGCTGTGGTCTGGGATGCAAGCTCCCTTTCCCACTGGAAAATATTCTTATTTCTCCACTCCCTTCTTTTTCTTCTCTTCATCCTCTTTCACCTGTTACGCTTCCACCTTCTTTACTTCCTTTATCTCCTGTCCTTCTGCTCCTTCCCCATTCCCCTTCTTCCTGCCCTTCCTTCTCTACCAACCTCTGCCCGCTCTGCCTCTCCTTATCCTCACCTCTCCAGGGAGGAGTGCTAATAGAAGTTTGTTTTCCATTTAAAATTCCACCTAGTTCCTTATCTACAGAAGATGCCGCTCTCAGATCTCTGCCATCTCCCACTTGTTCTTGTTTATTCTCTTCCTCACTAACAAGGCAGTTATTGTTCCCACGCCATGATGGGGTCACTGGGCACAGAGAGCAGGAGCAGCCTGTGAGGCCATGGCGCTGGCACAGAACCCAGGAATCCCTGGCTTCCGCTCGGCTCTTGCTTCATCCGCAAGTGACCAAAGCTGGGAGCCTCTCTCACTTCCTTGCCCCGTTCAACCCTCTAGTATTCACCTCTCCCATTGGCTGGAATTCATGCAGAAATTGTTGTGAAGAGGAGAGGTCCATTCCTTTGGCTTAAAAGCAGAAGAAGATCTGACAATTCTACTCCTAGGCATATACCCCAAAGAATTGAAAGCAGGGACTCAAACATATATTTGTCCACCCATGCCCATAGCAGCATTATTCACAAGAGCCAAAAGGTGGGAGTAATCTAAGTGTCCATCAACATGAGTAAACACAATGTGGTTTATATGTAACAGTGGAACATCATTCAGCCATGAAAAGGAAAGAAATTCTAATACATGCAACAGCATGGATGAACCTGGAGAATATTATGCTAAGTGAAATAACACAGACACAAAAGTGCAAATATTGTATGATTCCATTTATGGGAGGTGTGGCAAATAGGAAAATTCTTAGAGAAAGGCAGTCGAATGGTGATTACCAGGGACCGGAGGTAAAAGGAACAGATAGTTATGGCTTGATGGTCACAGAGTTTCTATTTAGGACGATGAAAAAGTTGTTGAAATGGATAGGATTAATGGTTGTACAGCATTATGAATATGCTTAATGTTACTGAATCGTATATGTACAAATGTTTAAATGGTAAAATTTTATGTTATGCATATTTTGTTACAAAAAATACTTGGGGGAAAAAAGCAGAAGGAGAAAGGGAGTTCAAATTTTTTTTAAAAAAGTAGTTTCTAGGCCAGGCACAGTGGCTTATGCCTGTAATCCCAGCACTTTGGGAGGCCGATGTGGGCGGATCATGAGGTCAGGAGATTGAGACCATCCTGGCTAACACGGTGAAACCCCGTCTCTAACAAAAAAAAAAAAAAATTAGCCGGGCTTGGTGGTGGGCACCTGTAGTCCCAGGTACTTGGGAGGCTGAGGCAGGAGAATGGTGTGAACCCGGGAGAGAGAGCTTGCAGTGAACTGAGATGGTGCCACTGCACTCCAGCCTGAGCAATAGTGCAAAACTCCATCTCAAAAACAAAAACAAAACAAACAAACAAACAAACAAAGTAGTTTCTAGATAGTAAAATCTAGTAGTAGATTGCTTTTTTTTAAAAAATGGAGTCTCACTGTGTCACCCGGGCTGGAGTGCAGTGGCATGATCTTCACTCACTGCAAGCTCCGCCTCCTGGGTTCACACCATTGTCCTGCCTCAGCCTCCCAAGTAGCTGGGACTATAGGCACCCGCCACCATGCCCAGCAAAAATTTTTTTTTCTTTTTTGTATTTTTAGTAGACACGGGGTTTCACCATGTTAGCCAGGACTGTCTCAATCTCCTGACCTCGTGATCCACCCACCTCAGCCTCCCAAAGTGCTGGGATTACAGGTATGATCTAGTAGTAGATTTAATCTTTTGTGGAATGTAACACACGTTCAGAGATGTCTATGAAATGGATGTATGCATGCAGATGACTTATCACAAAACAAATTTTGTTGTAACCATTCTAAGTCAAGAACTAGGACACAACCAGCCTCCTTTCCTCCTTCCAATAACTTCCCCTCCCACCTTCCAAAGACAACCACTACTGTGACTTTTGTGGTAACAACTTCCTTGTTCTGTTTTAGAATTCTACTGTCTAAATATTATACTTGTCTTGCTTATCTTTAAAACTTTATACAGATGAAATCATGTGTGCTTTTCTGTTGCAGTTTCATGACTAAGTCGCAAAGAAAAAGGGAAGAGCTTGGAAGACCTCAGCATAGTAAAAGCCAACTTTTATTGAGCATTTACTATATGCCAGGTCGTTTAACTGTATTATGCAGTTAGGCCCCATGAGATGGGTGCCAGGACTAAGCCTACTTTACAACAACAAAAGTGGATATAGAAATGCTGGGCCACTTGACTAAAGTTACATTGCCTACCAGTGGAGGAGGAGGAATTCAAACCTGTATACTGGTTGAGTACTTGTTCTCTAAACGAGCATGCTCCCTTGCTAAACCAAGATCGGTGGTCAGGTCAGAGGAACTTAAAAGAGTTCGTGGGGCCCAGAATAGACAAGAGCCTAGTGAGATGAGTGTTCTGGGAAAAAGCAAATGGATACTGTGGAGCAAATTTCAAGTGACTGTACAGACAGCAGTTTCAACCCAAAGCCGAAGACACTGCTGCAGGATTCAGAAAATACCTCTCCCCATCACACATACATGTAGGGTCCTGGGAAACTGAAAGAGAGAAATACACCTCTGCTTGGGCAGGGAAAAAAAAAGTGTAATAGGGAGTGAATGAAAGGTGCATGGGCAAGATTGGGCAGGAACCCTGAAGGTCTTGTCTAGAGGTTCAGCGGACTAGAAAGACGATGAATGACACGGTGATAGATGGATACTTTTAGTGAGAGCCAGGTTAACTGAAAATGGTGCAACCTGGTCCTCGTAATCACATCATCTGTATTCACCTTATACTGTACAACCTAGTGAAATAGATGTGCCCTTAAATGAGGGAGATACGATCCACTGCTAAAACAGTAGCAGAGAAGGACTCAGAGACGTGCCTGGCTTCTTACTGAGCATCTTTATAGTTGTGAAGAGAAGACCTCCATGTTGTCTGCATCAGGCCATTGGGGCAGGAGACCCGTGCAGCATGTGGCACACATAGCCAGCCTCACAAATCCATGGATCCGTGCTCTAACACACAGTTTACTATTCACAAACATTGAGCATCTACTGTATGCTCTGTTTGCTCTGGAAATACAACAGTCAGTCACGCATCAGATACGGCTTCTGCCTGCACAGAGCTTTAGTCTCGTGGGAGGATGAAGAGATGAGCACAATTGCTGGAGCATGGAGCGTAGAGAGAGCACTATGCCAGGGACACCTAGAAGGGCACCTAGCCCATGCTTGTGGTTGGGGAAGACTTTCTGGAGGAGGTATTATCTAAGCTTTGATCCAAATAGGCTGGTGTTCAGATTGAGGTGTGGGGAGTGTTCTGGACAGAGGGAGTAACACTCCCAGGGAGTGTCACATGAAGGTGGGAAGGTTCCTGATGCACTGGAAGCAGTGAAAGCTATTGGCTGTGACTGAAACCTAGGGAGTGGAGTGGGAGGAGAGGAGCGATGAGGCTAGGAGCTGGGAGGAGCCAGACTGCACAGGGCCTTACATACCAGGTTCAAGAGACTGTGGTGGGAAGTCATGAAAACATCTGAAATGCTGTCAAGCAGGAGCTGGCTTGCTGAGATTTACGTTTAAGGCTGCTGCGTGCAGAGAAGAGGTGGGAGGAGTCAAGGGCGCAGGCATCAGAAGCTACTGCAGAATTCCAGGGAAAAACAATGGTTGGAGAAAAGGAGTGATGATGGGAAGGAGAAAAGAGGTCCGGAAGGGAAGGGGCAGTGAGGTCTTTCTTTCCTATGCAGGAACTACCTGCCCTGACCCACCATTGCTCCCCTCTTCTCCCATCAGGGGCCTCCGAGCACCCACCTCAGCAGAACAGGAAGTGTGAGTGCAGCCTCAGGGATAAGCCACTGTCCTCTGAAAGGAATCCCTCTGCTTGGTGGCCAGTGTTCCCTGCCTCCACTTCCTGCATAGCCCCTGTGCTTGACCCAGACATAGGACTGCACTTCTGCCTCAGTTTATCTGCCAAAATGTCCCCTTCTCCACCAGGAGTGAAAATCTGCCCAAAACCTCTTAGACGTGGCTGAGTCCTGTTCCCCCTTCTAAACTCTCAGCCTCTTTTTTCTCTCGGGTGCCTCCACTGTGCTCTACAGCCAGGGCAGAGAAGACTGTTCCCTCATCTAGAATGACACTGCAGACCCCAGCAGTTCCCAGGCATTCCTGCCAGGCCCACCACCACCCTTCAAGCTGGCAAATCACTGAACCAACACACTGCTGCCCTCTCAAGCAGTCCCATACTGCTGAGGCCAGCCTACTCTCTGGCCCAACCTGATGGTGGAGGTCCCAGCATCATCTGGTGCTGAATTTTCACACTTCAAGACAATGACATTTCAGGTTTTTGTGAGAAGGTATCAGGAACGAAGCTAAGCCCTTTACATGTTTTCACATTGGGTGGGGAGCAGTCTCAGAAGCAGTGTTGAGATGGAACATGCAGTGTAGATGTTTATTAGGGAAAGGAGTGTGGGGGACATAGGGTGGGAGGAGGAAGAACTTAAACTGCAATGCAGGCTCCATAAAGCCTCAGCCGACCTGGCAGAGAGCTCTGGACTGAGTGTACCCATCAGTGTCACTCAGCAACCCGGTAAATGCAGGCATCCCTAGGAAGAGCGGGAATTCGAGCTGGGTCTCTGCAGCTGAGGCAGAGTTGAAAGTTGGAAGCTCTCTGCTGACTGTACTCTGCCTCAGAGCTAGTTCTTCCTGGGAGGAGTCTGGGAGAACATCCCTGTGTCCTCCCCTCGGCCAGTTAGATCCGCTTAGATGGATCTAAGCTGCTCCCATATACTTTCAGGGAGCAGCTCCTCCAGGATTCCCACAAGCCTCTCTTCCTGAGGGAAGATCAAGACAGTAGAGGTTAGTGGCACCCACTCTGCATTTGCCTTCTTCCTCTTCCACTGTCCATTCTAAGTTCCCCTCACCTTCATATGACATGGTTTAGTTCTGTGTCCCCACCCAAATCTCATCTCAAATTGTAATCCCCACATGTCAAGGGAGGAACCTGGTGGGAGATGATTGGATCATGGTGGCAGTTTCCTTCTTCTGTTCTCATGATAGTGAGTGAATTTTCACAAGATCTGATAGTTTTATAAGAGGCTCTTCCCCTTTTGCTCTCTCTCACTTGCTGCCATGCAAGACATGTCTTGCTTCCCCTTCCACCATGATTGTAAATGTCCTCACAATCATTGAGACCTCCCCAGCCATGTGGAGCTGTAAGTCAATTAAACCTCTTTCCTTTATAAATTACCCAGTCTCAGGCATTTTTTAAAAAAGCAGTGTGAAAACAAACGAATACAGTTACCAACTCTGCTACCTTGGTTGGCTTACCTGGTAGTGTAACCCAGATCCTCATCAACAAGGTTATGAGCCCTTCGTCACCATGATCTTCTCATGCCTGAGTGGCTGTATCTGTTCACTAACAGCAATAACTTAGCAGAGAAATACCAAGAGGTACCCAAGGGGGTCACCTGGGTTCCATACATATTCCTCCCTGCCCCCATTGTGCAAAACAGCCTGCCTTTCTTTCTTCTTCTTCATTTTTTATTTTTTTTGTGAGACAGAGTCTCACTGTCACCCAGGCTGGAGTGCAGTGGCATGATCTCGGCTCGCTGCAACCTCTGCCTCCCGGGTTCAAGCAATTCTCCTGCCTCAGCCTCCTTAGTAGCTGGGATTACAGGCATGTGCCACCATACCCGAATAATTTTTGTATTTTTAGTAGAGACGCGGTTTTACCATGTTGGTCAGGCTGGTCTTGAACTCCTGACATCGTGATCTGCCTACCTCCCTTTCTTTTAAATACTAGGGTCAATTGCTGCTAAGATGGCAATGACTTTTCTTACCAATGTACCCAGGTGGAGGCTACAGTTTGTAATTCAATGGGATTTTTGCTGTGTCACCTGGTGAAAGTGTACCCCCATTAGGGACCAGGACTTCTTACCTTGCAGAAGCAAGAGTTGTACAAAGTCTCCCAAAAGATCAGCAAGAGCACTGGTAAGTGGGGACATTCCTACTTCCATGCCTTGGTTTCTAGATCAGTGCATTCTTCCTAACTGGGACACAGTACCACAGAAAGGTCTTTTGTTTAATGCATATAGAGGATGGCATCCCATCTTTCCAGAATATTGTCTCCAAGCTGGTGCTGCAACTGTGCCATCCGCAAGCCATTCCAATCTTCCATCAGGCTGGCAGTTTTTGAATGATGCACACTGGGATATGACTAATGGATCCCATGTTAATGGCTCCACTCCTGTAATGCCATTGCTATAAAGTATATCCCCAGGTCTGTCATGATTTAATATGGGACCCTATGCCAATGGAGTAAACACTTTAAAAGTCTATCAGATAATGATACTGGGTGTGTTCAGAAAAGACAAACCCATACTCAAGGTACACATCTATTTCTATGAAAATAAACCAGTGTCCTCGCAGGACAGAAGTCTGGCAAAGACAGCTTCTCATCAAATGGCTGGTTGGTCTCCTCAAGGTATGGTGCCATACTGGGGATTCAGTGTTGGTCTCTGTTGCTGGCAGTTTGGATATTCAGCTGTGGCAGTAGCTAATCAGCCTCAATTGGTGTGGGCTCCTGCTTTAGGGCTTTGTATCACATTCATCCTCAGGACAATAATTCCTCATAATGGGATGGTCCCCGGCAAACAGGTGAGGAAACTGAGGTTGTAGAAACTAAGTAAATTTCTCTGAGTTTGCATAGCTAGTAAGCAGTCAAGTCAGGCAATTCAAGTGCTAAGCCCACTACATAAAGCATGCAGGACAGTCTGGCTCTTGTAAGCACTGGCTAAATGGTAGCTTATTGTTTATCATTTGGGAAATAATTAGACTACACAATACTGAAATGTGACTGGCTATTTGAGCAAGGAGAACTGATTTGCTCTTAGACAAGGCACTGCAGAATAAAAATAGATCTTAGGTCATCGGAGGAGAGCGCTAGCCTGGGAGACTTGCTGATATGAGCTGCCAGAAGGACAGAGTTCCCTTGGTTCCTCACCCAGGCTGGGACCCCCAGGTTTAGGGGTCCATCCTCTGTGTCCTCCACTCAGGCCGTCATGGTCATCATCCATGCAGGCTTGGCATCCTCAGAGGACTAAGCGAGGAAGCTCCTAGCCTACATAAGTGGTGATCCAGACTTTCAACCCCAGGCCCTACAGGGGCACTTTGCCTGCCTCACACGTGGCGCTGCCAGGGCCGTTTCTTGAAGTGGGTCTTCTGTGGATGAGGGAGGGTCCCTGCTGAGCTCACACTTACGCTGCCTTTACGAGCCCCAGGCAGGCATTCAGCACGTAGCAAACCTCGAGACAGGGTGCGTTTGTCTCCAGCGGTGGAAGCCCAGCCGTCTCTCTGCTCCTCCCACACACTCACTCCGGCTTCCCCTGGCCCCATGCCCACTGTAGCCCACTCCTCCTCTGTCTCACACCCAGCGGGGATTCAGAGGCATAGGCATTTTTCTTTCATGAAGGAAACAGCCCCCTCAGTCTGATGCCTCCCTGGGTCGATAAGATAGGGGACGCTCAGCCAGGCCTGGAGTCGGCTTAGGAGATGGGCTGCGTCTCTCTGAGAAGCTGTCATGATGTCACCAGGCTCAGCCCTCCCAGACTGCCTTTCCATTAGGAGAGATGATAGGCGAGGAGACCGTCTGGCTCTGCTGTCTGGGCCCTGATCTCAGCATAAATGCTGCTTTCATTAGCGACAACAGCAACAGCTGCTTACCTTTACTAAGCCCTTACTGTTTGCCAGGAATTCCACCTGTATTTGTACACAAAGCATTGTACAAGCACTGCCTCACTTCATCTTCCTCTAAGGTGAGTGCTACCAAATCTCCATTTTACACATACGGCCAAATTAACATCAGATACCTAGCATGCTGTCTTAAGCTATTTATATATTTTTTAAATGTATATGCTTTTATACATATTGGTTCACTCAATCCTCATAACAATCCTATGAGGTAGCACTATTATAATCTCCCTGTTATGGATAGAACACTGGAACACAGAGATAAATAATGTGCCCAAGGTCACATAGCAAGGGTGTATCTGGACATCTGGCCCCAGAGCCCACTTTCTAAATCACCGTGCTGTACTGCTTCTCAGAGTCACAGCGGCCACAATTCCCAGTGCCCTGTCTAAGGTCCTACTGACTAAGAAGTCAGCACTGGAACTCGGGCTAACCTGACTCGACAGCCTGGGCTCCTACCAGTGGACACACTACTGTTTCTCCTTTGGATAAGAAATGCGCTCTCGTGGCCTAGAAATCAAGCCTAATAGGCCCGAGAAGAAACACTTTTTTTGTTGTTGTGTTTTTTTGGTGGGTGGGCAGTGGGTGGGTTCTGCCCCAGCACCCTCTGCCCTCCTCAGCCCAGGCCCCATGCTGAGAACAGACCTGAGCACCCCTGCAAGTCAGCCCAGTTCACAAGCCCAGGGTTGAAAGGAAATTCAGCTACCAGCCGACAAGATTGGAATTAACATCTGAAATCCTTGCCACAGCCCAGAAACCAGCAATCTGGATTAATGTGGGAAATAAGACTTAATTCTCTTCCAAGCCCTGACAGGCTTTGCGAGTGTGCCTCTCTGCCATTCTCCCCAGCCTCCTCTTCTATCGGCACTGTTATCTGCATGCCCAGAAGACAACACGGCTTTGAAGACACGTCTGGATCTGTTCACGGGCACCAAGATAAAGACGGGCAGTCTCCCTGCCCAGAGTGGCTGGATGGTACTGTCAGAAACTCTCCAATATAACTCCTGTTACTAAAATACATGATTAGGGAGCTTTGTCTCTCCTACCCTGAGCGCTCCATTAAGCAAATGAAATAGAAGCATTGAGATACACTCCCTTTCCCCCTTCTCTCCAGTGATTAACTGCATAATAAAAATGATATTAGTTGAGCATAAATTTCAAAGAAGCCCATCTAAGTGACAAACCACTGTAAGGACAACATAAACAAGGCCTATATATTTTTAGGACACCTTGATGTTTGACCTGACCCACTCCCTCTTCCGGTTTGGGACCCCCACCCCCGGGCTTTCTCAGCCACCTTGTCCTAGTTCCACTCAACAGTCAGTCTTCATTGGAGGCATCAGTGGCTCGTGTTTCAGGAAGAGCCAAGTTGCCTTCAGACCCTGAGCTCTTCCTGGTTCTCAAGTCAGCCCTGGAAGCCACTCTGCAGGAAATTTTAATGAGGCTCTACCTAAGCCAATCACCTTGTGATCTGATGGCTTTCCGGGGTGCCTGGGTATCAGACATTGTCTTTTCTGCTCCTGATCTTCTACCTTTCCTGGTCCTCTGATTACTGCCAAGTCCTCAGCTCTTGCCTGGAGCTCCAACGCTTGCCTGTTCTATCCTCTGGGCTCAGCATATTCTTTCACTCCAGTCTTGACTTCCTGCTTCCTGCTTGCCCTGACCGCCATCGGTCCCTTATGCCTACCTGGCTCTTTGGGTTCTCATCTCCAACTTGTGGCCATCCCACCATCCGTGAGGTGAGTGTGACGCAAGATAGCAAGAGCATCCAGCCCCTGAATCCTTGGAGCAAATGTTCTCCAACAATAGCTCCCTCCGTCTGTATACTTAAACTTCAGACCTATTACGGAGAATTCACCCCAGAGTTTTTCCATAATTATCTGGGAAGAGAATGCATGTGGAGATGCTCAAACTCTTAGGCTTACCTACAAGATCATTTCTACTTAGACAAATACACACATATTGATGCACGCGCACATGAACTTATATATATGAATATACATATGCACACACAGCCACTTACACAAAGTCATCACCAAAAGTATGCACACACTTTTATACATGCATACACATTGCAATTAAAACCAAATTAAGATTTTTCTCAAATATGATTCATATCTCTAACTTCCATGTCTAGAACAACGCCTGGAGTAAAATAGCTGTTCAACTCATCTGTTTTTAATAAATGATTCACAAATCTGACCTCCTGCAAAAGCCACTTTGGTGACTAGGGAAACTTACCCAGTTCTCCAACACCTGAGCCAGAGGTCCTGGCTTGGGGAAAATCAGGTTTCTGCCTTCTGGAGGGGAAGAAACTCCACGTGGTGTGGCAGAAACGTTTCTCAACTGGCCTCTTCCTGTCCTTGGTGCAGTTCTTATCTAGGTAGCGCCCAGGTGTTCCTCTGCACCCAGGTAAGTGGAGAAGTTTCTGTCCTGGAAGCCCTCTCCCTACCGTGGTCATCCCTGATTCTTCACCCCTCTGCCAAGACCCATCCTGCATCACCCATACTACAAGAAGTCTTATTTTGATATTTGCCCAAAGCATTTCCTGTTTTTTCTTTATTTCTCAAACTCTGTGACAGATTTTTTAGGAGCCATGTTGTGCTTGCTAGGTTGCCCCCACATCCTACCGTATGTCAGCTGCAGGGAGGTGGGGACTGGCTTCCTCTCCACCAAGATGGGCTGTCTCCCAGCCACTAGTCAGCACGCTGTGAGTCACCAGCACAGGACGGAGCCTCCATGGCGTCTCAGCTCTGCTAGCACTGGGACACACGCTGCACGGCCCTCCTCAATGGGGCCCCTCTGCCATGGCCACTTTAGGTAGGGTGGCGTGATCCCAGCTCTCATTTAACCTCACAGTCCTGTGTGATTCGAATTTTTGCATTCGGAAGGCCCAAGTTTGCATAGCTAGTAAGAGACAGCATTTGAACATACATCTGTCTGGGCTCCTAGCTGAGGAGGGCGGCAAGGCATGTGTTCCAGTGTGAGCAGAGTTGAGAAGCAGTGGAGGCTCTGTGCGGCTCCGGTGACTCACAGCGTGCCGACTAGTGGGGCTGGGAGGCAGCCCAATCTGTCTGGCTGGACCAAGGTTTATCCTACAGGGTGTTGAATAGAATCTGCCTGACCATAAGCCGGGAAATACTGTGCTAATTCCAGCTCTGTGCCGACTGGAGCCTCAGGTTCCTCATGGGTGAGGTTGGGGTCTTCTGTTCCTGACTGACCTCACGGGCTTCTTATAAGCAGGGCTGACTTATTAAGTTGTGCAGCGTGCAGCATTCACAAAGGGGCCCGGTGAACGCCAAGGTGGGCTGAACTCCAGCTCAGACTCCTCTGGCCGCACTCTGCATTGGCCCCAAGAGGGTGTCTCTTTCTAATGCACACAAAGGCTCAGTATAGGCTGAAGCAGCCTGGGTTTTAAGAAACAAAGAGCATTTAAACGCTTGGGAAGCTGGGGGTGAGCTGGGGGCGGGGTGAGACATCGTACTGTAATCAAAGCTGCTGGGCTTCCAAGCCTCCTGCCAGAAGCTAAGAGGTTCCCTCTGGCTCCTGCTCCTATGCAGGTGCTCCGATCCAAATGGATCAGAGGGTACAGAAAGAAGTCATCAGGGGCTGCTCATGTCTGTGAGTTTTCACATTGAATGTGGGGCAGAGGAACGGGGTGCAAGGAAAGAAAGAAGAGGCTGTCTAGTACATTATTAGGAGCACTACATTTCAATCATGTCTTTCATTTAATGATGCTGTTGCTGAAAATGTCACCTGTTAGGAAGAGGGTCGGAGGATTGCCATCCAAGTGTAATCATCCTCCTAAAAAGTCCCAGGGAGCAGAACTGGGACTGAGGGGGTGAAAGCGACAGGTAGACAGATATCAGCTCAGTGTTGGGGAAGATTCTCCAAAGGGCTTTTTGAGATGAGATGGGTTTTCAGGGGAGGTAGTCATGCCCCTGCATCTCTCTACAGCTTCAGCCTTATCTCCGTCACCCTCATTCTCCATGATTTAGCCACATTGACCTTGTGAGTCCTCCATCTTCCTTCTCATCCTTTTCTGGCTAACTCACAGTTGTTCTTCAGCTTCTTTAACCCCTAAATTAAGGCAGATGGCCCACACTACTGTATATGTGCTGAAACCTGCCCCTTTGCATTGCATGACCAGAGTCAAAATGTATTAACAGCTGACAGCACTCCGCTCATAGACGGGAAACCCTTTGCTTAGGAAAATGACTTAATAATCAGCTCCAGGTAGAAAGTGAGGACCTCGGGAATTGGCAGGAGCCTATGAAACAGACAAAAAAAAAAAAAAAAAAATAGCAAAGCTCTTCTGTATGAGAAGAAAAGAGAAAATTATATTTCTCCAAGAGAAGAATAATGTGGGGAGGAGTCAGCCAGATGCTGTGAAGCTGAGGACAATTTTGAGTAGATTTGTGGTAGGGTGGTGAATAACAATTCCTTAGTGCTGGCATAGCCGGAGGACATTTTAAGAAAAGTGATGTGTAATGTACAATTTAAAGTTGTTAGGATTGCTCTGATATGAACTCCTGTTCCGATAGCTCCTTTCCACAGAAATCCGCGGGTAGGTCTAACAACACACAGCTTGTCGTAGATAAGCTGAATTTTCCTGGAAATTGAGGATGGGCTGAGTTTCACACCTGTGCCATGTAGTGTGGAACTGTAACAACACACATAAAATAGTTAGAAGGGTCAGGCACGGTGGCTCACGCTGGTAATCCCAGCACTTTGGGAGGCTGAGGTGGGCAGATCAAGAGATTGAGACTATCCTGGCCAACAAGGTGAAACTCCATATCTACTAAAAATACAAAAATTAGCTGGGCGTGGTGGTGCATGCCTGTAGTTCCAGCTACTTGGGAGGCTGAGGCAGGAGAATCGCTTGAACCCGGGAGGCAGAGGTTGCAGTGATTCAAGATGGCGCCACCGCACACCGCACACGGCACACCGCACACCGCACACCGCACACGGCACACCGCACACCGCACACCGCACACCACACACGGCACACCGCACACGGCACACCGCACACCGCACACCGCACACCGCACACTGCACTCCAGCGTGGTGACAGAGCAAGACTCCGTCTCAAAAGAAAAAAAAAAAAAAGTTAGATGGTCCAGGAACTGAAGAAGCAGGAATTTGGCTTCCAAGCTGATGATGGGAACCTAAGACAGCATACCACTCACTTCCTCCCACCTCCTGGCATCCCAAGAAGAGCAGAAAGAGGTTTGTTGGTATGAGCTAAGTTTACCTAGCTTGTGAGGATACCCAGCTGACATGGGGCTTGCAGTCATGTTAATGACAATGGTAATGAAATATCTGTACTGTCACTTATTCAGGATTTGCCTGTCCCTGATAAGCTTGCAAAGATGAAAACTGTGTGTCCTGGTCTCACCTGTGTGTCTTTAGCACCAAATCATATTGTGGGCATATCCAGTAATCAAAAACTATTCAGTGGATGGATGGATGGGTGTCACATCATCGAGAGGTTTAAATATATACTAGTTGAGACACTAGAGAAGATGTTGTAGAAATAGTAAAAAACCATTTGGGAGGATAAGGAAGAGAAAATTTAAGATTTCTTCTAACTCTGAGGATCCTTAACATACGGAGCAGAGTAGGATTCTAGCAGATATTCTTATCCGACATGGCAAGAAGAATGGATTTGGTGCCCTCCAGGTGCAAGAAGTTCCTATCTTCCTAAAAGATCTCACTGTGTTACAGGTAGGAATTAGACTCAGCAATTTCTGGGCATTTAAAGCCTTCTTCTAAAATTCAGAGTTCTTTTAAAAACTAATTATTAGGTTGGTGCAAAAGTAATCACAGTTTTTGCCATTACTTTTGCACCAACCTAATAATACTAGCTACATTGTTTTCTTAGGAAAAGGATGTCCTTCTGTCACCAAGGTTGGAGTGCAGTGGCACGATCATGTCTTACTGCAGCCTCGACCTCCTGGGCTCCAGCAATCCTCTTGTCTCAGCCTCCCGAGTAGCTGAGACTACAAGTGCTTGCCACCATGCCTAGCTAATTTCTAATTTCTTTTAAGTTTTTTTTTTTTTTTTTTTTTTTTTTTTTTTTTTTGGTAAAGACGGGGTCTCACTATATTGCCAAGGCTGGTCTCAAATTCCTGGCTCAAGTGATCCACCTACCTTGGCCTCCCAAAGTGCTGATATTATGGGCGTGAGCTTCTGTACCTGGCCAGCTACATTTTTTGAGCTCTAATTTATGGCAGGCATGATGCTAAGTATTTCACGTAGACTAGCTCAGTTACTGATTCCCCACAGGAAAAATCCTAAAGGTAGATGATATTTCTCCAGCTGGACAAAGAAGCCGAGCTCAGCATGGTTAAGTAACTTGCCCAAGGTCAGCAGGTGCCAAGACTTGAACACAGCTCTGTCTGGCTTCCAGTGCTCTTCACCACATAAGGATTCAGAGGCCTTTTTACCAGCATCCTTCACTGGACCTCAAGTTCAACCAGACAGCGTATGCCACCCCTTATCTGTGTGTAGGGGGAAGGTGATAAGCTCCCGGGGCAGACACAGGGTCTGGGCAAACCTCCGAGTGTGTCTTATGCTTCACTGATGGGCACAGCCCCTTGTGGGATCTTTGGAGCTGGGACGATTGCCCTGGAACAATGGGGCTAATTCTCCGGGAGGATAACGCTCCACCCCTCCTCCTACTGGCAGAAGGCCGAAAATTGGGGGTCAATTCTTCAGCTCAGTCATTTCTGGAAACCATCTAGCTTTAAATTGCTGACAGATAAGCTAACCATGTCTCCCAGCCTTTCCGCACGACTGTGCTTCCATGAAACCTGTTAACTTCCCAAATGGCTTTGATCAAAGCACTCTGAAGTGCAGGAGAGGAAGGAGAGGAGAATGGCCTGGATTCCAGGGCTGAGATTCTTTGGAAGGTGGCCACCTCTGTTTGCTGAGTGAGGAGGAAGGCAGCACGCACACCCGACCTCAGAGTCCTGGGATGGGGATGGGACACTGCCGCTGGAGCCCAGTGCTGACCCTGGATGCTCTCTCCAGCTCCGGCGTCCAGCCCCGCCCCCTTTTCTGCAGCGACTGCTCAGAAGGCTGGATCTTGAGGCGGCGGCTGGGGGCTGGTCGGTGAGCACCTGGCTGGAGGCAGTTTGTACAGTGATTAATCTGCTCAGCCCAACAGCACCTCAGGTGGGCTCTTCCTGGAAGCCCTGATGGAGGGTGGGCGTGTCCTCCTTCTAAGGCTGCCAGGAGGAGTCATGCCGCTCCATGGGGCATGGGGCTTTATTGAAAGCAAACCTAAGGAGGCAACCAAGATACCACAAGACACTTCAGCCCCACGGTCCCTCAAGTCAGCGCAGGTGACATGCAGCAACCTTGGAAATTAGAACTGTAGGTTGGGGTCTCCCCAAAGATGGCCTGAGATGGGGTGAATGCCCTCTCTCTGTGTGCTCCTGGGGCACGTTGGGCAAGACAAGAGCTCCCACTGGTTGATTTGGATGGTGACTCACCATCCAAAAGTCCTGTCACCCGGATGCTGGCTGTCTCTGGCTCAGGATAAAGTCCCTGGTTTGATCAGCTGTGGCTTCCTCAGGGTTTCTCTTTGCCTCTTACACACAAGACCCAGAAACATCAGGTAGAAAGATTCTCCCAGACCACCCCTGAGAAGCAGGCTGTAGGGGAAGCAGGCGCTTCCTGGACTCCTCCCACCACCACTCCAGTGCAGACTATGATTCCAGTCCTCTCTGGGAGGTGCTGTTTTCACCCCAGATCCTCATGTCTCGCCATCTTCATGACACCATGTCACATCCTGCAGGACAGGACTGTTGATTTTATTTCTTTCCTGTCATTTACCTCTATCCACAACCCTGGAGTAACAGCCCCAGGGACCAAGTCCAACTGTGGTCTCAGCCATAGAAACTTACCATAATTTGAAAAGAGCATTATTTGAAGGAAAAATCTTCCTAATCCACCTAAAGGCATTTTCAAAGAAGTATAGCCCAGTGAGGCGCTAAGCTGCTTCTTAATTGCTCCAATGGAATGTTTTCCAGCTCCAGGCCCATCAACACCTTCTGTAATCTTTGCTTTCAGCCCACACTTGTGGATACAACCCAGAAAGTTCTCAGTTCGTTTTGGGAGCTCTGAGCCACACTGTACTCACATTTGTTCATTTCTTACACCAAATTAATGGCACCTTCCTGAAGCAGAGACATGACTCAACTCTAGGAAGGCAGCCAGAGGCTTTCAGAGTCGCACAGACTCTATTTCACTTGTGTTCTTCTCCAGCCATGGCCTGGAGTCAGAGATATAGGCAGTAAGGCTCTTTATTTATTTGTTTGTTGTTTGTTAAGAAAAGGCAGGTGAGTGGAAGACCAGAGGAAGTAGAGTCTCACTTCTCCCCAGCAAAGTTCCTTCATAGTTGTCAGGTGCACAGAGACACCTAAGTGAACCTGCCAGCAACAACTTTCATCCCTCCCACTCTGCCCCATGCCCCTAAAGACCTGTTTGCTCTGGACACATGATTCCTAGGGAAATGCAGGCTAACATGGGAGAGAGAATGCTGGGAACACTTACTTCAGAATCGAAGAGGCCAGCTCTGTCAGGAGCTGGGTGGCCCGGGCCGACATCCCACCTTCTCTGAGCCTCAGGTCCCTGTCTATAGAGTAGTGGGGGAGGGGATATCCTATTGCCTTCACAGGGCTGCCCTGCAAATGAGTTTCCACACCACCGCTCACCCCTAGGGTTTTTAGTGTTAGGTAGAGGCAGCCCTCCAGGAGCCCTTCCCCAGTTTTCTGTAAGCAATGCCTAATTAAATTTGGTACAAGACAATGTGTTTGTCTGTAAATGAGAAAGGAAATCAGATGAATGAGAAGAGAGGGAAAAGAGGAAGAGTTGGGAAGAAAGGAAAAGCAGAGACTGGCTGGAGGTTGGAGCATTTGTGCTCTTGGATGATTTGAGTGCATCTATTTGGCCCCAGAGTGCTGGAGCCTCTCCCTCCCCAGTGGCTGCCTTGTAGTGGCTGGTGGAAGGGGAAGGGGACTAGCAGGGGACAGGGACTGGTGAAGTCTAGGCAAGGCCTGGGAGGAGGAAGATCATGAGGGTCATTCTAGAAGCCTGGCTTTTCAGCGTGGGTCCTGAAAGGGTGGGTGGTCCCTGGCTGGTTCCAGAAACCATGCAGGATCCATGCAGGAGAGGAGGCCTGGACTTCTCCATCCTAGGGCCATTGATGAGCTATACTCTGAAAGCCTGGCCCCATGGCCTGCCAAGTAGATTTAGTTTAAAAATAACTCCTTGCAGCTCCGGTTCACAGTAATTTGTGGAATTAAGACGATGTCAGAGACAATTTTATGAAAGCGAGTGTTGTCCCTGGTGATGGTGTTTCCTGAAAGATTAGCAGATAACTCACCACAAGATATCCCGTTAGCCCACATTACCCTCCCCCAAACCAAACAAAATTGACCCCTGTTTTTATCCAAAATGGGACTCATTTTTAGAGACAAAATAAGTCCTATGTTGGGGCCCTACCATTAGAACTGTGTCCTACTGGGACAAAGAATGACACTGACATGGACTCAGACCTTCTTAAACTAAGCTGCCCTGCTCTGAAGAAGCACAGCTCAGGCCAGGAGGCCCTTCCAAGAGAGCTGCTGCCAAGAATTTCCCTCCATCAGCGTCCACCCTCAGGGAGCCTCTGAATCAATAAGGCCTTTCTCCGCACCTCTTGGCTCAAGGAGGCTCTAACTAGCTTAGGAAGAAGGAAAGTTACTGGCTTGTTTAATTCAAAAGTCTGAGGTTAGTGCTGGCTTCAGGCATAGTTTGATATAGGGGCTCAAATGATGCCAAAGAACCCAGGCTCCTCATCAGCTTGGATTTATACCCTCAAATGTCAGTTTCATTCTCAGCAGATTTTCCTCTTACAACAGCACTGCTGCCACAGTTTCAGACTTTGTACCCTCATAGCTCCAAATTCACAGGTAAGGAAAATCAGTTTTTCTTGACTTTTTTTTCCAGATTGTTCTGGCTTTAATTGTGGACACATCCCTGAAGCAAACAGTGTAGACTAGTGCTATGGTCTGAATGTTTGTGTCTCCCTCAACTTCAAATGTTAAAACCTAACCTCCAAGGTGATGCTATGAAGAGGTGAGGTCTTTGGGAGGTGATTAGGTTATGGGTGCTCTGCCTTCATAAATGGGATGGGTGTCTTCGCAAAAGAGGCCCGAGGGAGCCCCTCTGCTCCTTCCACCATGTGAGGACACATACAGGACGCCATCTATGCAGAATGGGCCCTCACCAGATGCCAGAACTGTGGATATGTTGATCTTGAACTTCCCAGCCTCCAGAACTGTGAGCACTAAATTCCTGTTGTTGATGGATTGCCTGTCTAAGGTATTTTGTTATAGCAGCAGGAATAGAGTAAGACAACTGGGGAATGTGCCTTCATGATGAGCACAGGGGTGGCCCTGGGTGTGAATCCCAGACCCTGAAAACCACAATATTGAGAACAAGGGTGATGATTTTGGGGTCTCTTTCAGAATTGCATTCAGTGGCGTGTAATAAAAAGCCCCACCACAAGGACTTTTTTGGTATAATGGGATGTCCAGAGGCATTCAGGGGAGCAGCCAAGAACCCCTCTAGACCCCCGCTCCAGCTGGTTTGTGGCTCTCATCCTCCTGGCTCAGAATGGCTACTCTACAATCCAGGCACAAACAAGGGGAAGGACAAAGGAAAAGGCTGCTATCAGTGGAGTCTATTTATTATCAGGAAAAACAACTTTCCGTGAGATTCCTCTTTCTGTCTTATCTGCCAAAACTGAATCATACGAGCACTCTTAGCTTCAGGACGATCTGGGGAGGTTAAGTGTTTTAAACTGGGAACATTCAAATCTCAAGCAAAATTGAGATTGAATAATAAAGAAGAGAATGGATTTTTGGCAGGTAAGGGCAGTGTCAGCTATAGTCACCTGCCACACAGTCACGAACAAGAAATGTGCACTAAAGCATTTGTCTTCTCCTTTCCCAAGAATGTACTTCTTAGCTCCCGAATCCAAGAAGGAGAACCAGCTCCTGGCTGGTGGCTTGGGGCTCAGCATCCCTGGGGTTCTTTCCAGAGGTGCCACAATCCGCTTTACTCACCATCTACAATGGTGCCACAGCCATTCTTGGGAGATGATTTGGTCTTTAAGTACAGAGAACTCAGAACTGATGACGGTTGTTAAACATATTTTTTTAGTATGTTAAATTATACGACATATTTTGAAAATTTTTTTAGAATCATAATTTTGGAGATTGGTGTTGGAAAAATGAGTGTGTACATCCTTATGTAGATAGAGATATATTCAGTATCTATACAAATCCTTTGCATTTAACTGTGTACGTGCCCTTACTGCTACCCAGGGAAGCCTAAAGAAGTCCATTAGGTCTGCAGAACTGGGCAGCAATTATCTGGAGAGAAGGGGCCACATGGGCCTCCTAAGAACAATCTTGGGATGTCATTTTCTTGGGCTTCTGGAGCAAGAGACGTGTCCCACATGGCAGCAGGCAGAAATGGCCACTTCCTCTGCCTGGTGTTGTCTTAAGGAACAGAAGCAAAGATGGGCAAGAGGGGTATTTCAGGTTGGAAAGGCCACAAACTACTACTGAACAGTCGTGATCACTTAATGGTAAGAATACGTTTTGAGAAATGCATCTGTCCGTAAGCGATTTCATGGTTGTGTGAGCATCAGAGTGTACTTAATACAAACCTAGATAGTATAACCTACTACACGCCTAGGCTATACGGTGTAACCTATTACTCCTGGGCTACAAACCTGTACAGCAGGTTACAGTACTGAATATTGTAGGCAATTGTTACACAATGGTAAGTGTTTATGTATCTAAACATAGAAACGGTACAGTGAAAATGTGGTGTAAAAGATAAACACCTGTCTAGGGCACTCACCGTGAATGGAGTGTGCAGGACTGGAACTTGCTCTGGGTGAGTGAATGAGTGAGTAGTGAATGTGAAGGCTTAGGACATTACTGTACACTACTGTACACTTCACAAACACACTTAGGCCACACTAAATTTATTTTAAAAATTTTCTTCCATAATAAATTAACCTTAGCTTACTATAATTTTTACCTTATAAACTTTTTAATGTTTAAAGTTTTTGACTCTTTTGTAATAACATTTAGTTTAAAACACAAACACATTGTACAGCTGTACAAAAATATTTTCTTTATATATATACATATCTTTATTCTACAAGCTTCTCTCTCTCTCTCTCTCTCTATATATATATATATAAATATACACATATATATTTCTTTACCTTTTAAATATTTTTGTTGAAAACTAAGACACACATTAGCCTAGATCTACACAGGGTCAGGATAATCAGTATCACTGTCATTCACCTCCACATTTTGTCCCACTGGAAGGTCTTCAGGCGCAGTAATGTGTATGGAGCTGTCACCTCCTATGATCACAGTGCCTTCTTCTGGAATCCCTCCTGAAGGACCTGCTGAGGCTGTTTTGCAGTTAACTTTTTTTTTTTTAATAGGAAGATATACAGTTTAAAATAATGAAAAAAGTATAAATAAAAAATACACAAACAGGTAGCATCATTGTTTATTACCATTATCAAGTTTTTATGTATTGTACATATTGTACGTGCTATGCTTTTATACGACTGGTGGTACAGTAGGTTTGTTTATACCAGCATCCCCAGAAATGTGTGAGTAATGACATGACAGTTAAGACAGGAATTTTTCATCTCCATCCATTCTAATCTTATGTGACCACCACGGCATTTCGTTGTTGACCGAAATGTCGTTATGCAACACATGGCTATATTTTATTTTCTACTTCATAGGATCAGAAGGTCACAGAATATTGATTTAGAAAGGAGCTTGGTGATCATCTAGTCAAATCCCTTCATTTTTCACTAGCTCCTTGTGCAAATCTCCTCACTTAATCTCATCAGGTAAGAAATCTCATCATCCAGAGAAATGTCACGGGGGTCCCGCAACTCCCTGGGTATTTAGAGGTTTAAGTCACAGGTTTAAGGGCACGATTTGGATAGAGAGGCTCTTTTGGGAAGAAGGGAGGAGAAGGGAACCTGAGATATATTGTTTCACTGGTCATAGTTGGCAATCTCTTTACTGATTGGAATTTTTTTTGTTTTGTTTTGTTTTTTTGTTTTTTTTTTTGTTTTGAGACGGAGTCTCGCTGTGTCACCCAGGCTGGAGTGCAGTGGCTCAATCTTGTCTCACTGCAAGCTCTGCCTCCCAGGTTCAAGCGATTCTTCTGCCTCAGCCTCCCAAGTAGCTGGGACTACAGGCCCATGCCACCATGCCCAGCTAAGTTTTTGTATTTTTGGTAGAGACAGGGTTTCAGCGTGTTAGCCAGGATGGTCTTGATCTCCTGACCTTGTGATCTGCCCCCCTCAGCCTCCCAAAGTGCTGGGATTACAGGCATGAGCCATTGTGCTCGGTCTGGAATTTTTTTTGGCTTTCTACTTAGTCACGATTTCAGACTTACAGAAAGGATGCAAAATTACTACAAAGAATTCCAGTCTACCCTTCACCCAGATCTCACACTTGGAATGTTACCACACTTGCTTTCAACAGATAAATCAATAGATTTATGACTATGAGAAAGAGATAGAGATGATAGATAGATAGATAGATAGATAGATAGATAGATAGATAGATAGATAGATATAGAGATAGGCAGAGAGATAGATAGAAATAGAAAAATAAAGAGAAATTTTTTCTGAACTATTTGAATGTAAGTTGCAGATCTGTTGCTACTTTATCCCTCAATACTTCAGTGTGTATTTCCTAAAAAGGGAATTCTCTTACATTACCGTAGCACAATAGTCAAAATTAGGAAATTAACATTATAATAATACTATTAGCTAATTTACAGACTTTATTCAAATTCTCCCATTATTCTAACAGTGCTCTGTATGGCTAAAGAAAATCCTGCATCACAGGTAACATTCAGCTGTCATGATGTCTCTTTATCTCCTTGAATCTGGAATAGTTCCTACATCTTTCCTTATCTTTTTTGGCCTTGACAGTTTCAATAAATACAGGCCAGTTATTTTGTAGAATTTCTGATTGGATTTTAAGACCATTAATATTCTGTGCATAGCCTGAAAGAGAGGAATGCTGTGACTTCCACATCATGATTAATGCTAATGAATCCAACCACCATAGGAGTCCCATCCATTGCAAGGAACAAGAAGAACACATAAGAGTTGGTAAGCCTGGGCTCCAGTTTGTAGAGAATAAGTCCAAGTCTACCAATGGTTTAGTATATCCTCTACCCTTTCATGAGATGAGATCCATGGGGGAGAAGCCATCCTAGCCTCCCTTAATACCTAGGCACTTGCTCATTTGCAACAACCATATACGAGCCTTTTAGTCACCATAGTTGGTTGTCACAAATGAATGATTGTTTTGTTTGTTACTCACTAAAGTCTAATTAAAACCAAGGTTATCAGGGCAGCTGCCAGCATCTGACATCTTCCTTCTCGCCTTTCCCATCCCATCACCAGTGGACATGATTCATTGGCTTTTAGTGCATTAGGCAAATTTGCCATAATTGCAAAGAGGGGAAGGAGCAAGGGGCCCATGACACCACCCAGGCGCTACACTACCCTTCCTGTAAGTCACACAGACTCCAAGAAAGGGGCTTAAATTGCCTTTATTGATTTGTCAGCCTCTAATAGATCATTTTTCACTGCGCAAAGGGCAGAACCCTTAGAGAAAGTTCTTTCTCTTCCTACAGCCCTCATCATGGGTCTTGTCTCAGTGGAAGGGTATCTGTGGGGTTAATGATGTGTTGGAGAGAATTAAAATGCAGACATCAATTTTTCCAAAGATATAGCTGAGAGAAGTCCACTGGGGCCTGTCTCCACCTCTGACAGATCCAAACTGGATTTCTTGACCCCAAAGTTATGCATAGAGAAATAACCTTCAGGATTCTAATTTCCTTCCACTCAGGGTTTTCTAAGATGAGCTTGCTGACTTTACATTCAGTCCTCTGGAGCAGCTCCTCCTCTTAGACACCTTGGAAAAGGATAGCATGGCTGTGCTATGGAATCCCATGTGAGAGGGCAGCCAGACAATAGTTCTCTAGCATCAATACTTAGCCAACATTCTACATTCAATAAGCACTTAAAAGTTTCCTTAAAAACTGACTGTGTGACAGGCATCTCGCTAGATCCTTTGCAAAAGGGAAGTCCTCAAGCTCAAAACACTCATAGAGACACAGATAAAAATAACGGGCCGGGTGCGGTGGCTCACGCCTGTAATCCCAGCACTTTGGGAGGCCGAGGTGGGCAGATCACAAGGTCAGGAGATCGAGACCATCCTGGCTAACACGGTGAAACCCCATCTCTACCAAAAATACAAATAATTAGCTGGGTGTGGTGGCACGTGCCTGTAGTCCCAGCTACTTGGGAGGCCTAGGCAGGAGAATTGCTTGAATTCGGGAGGTGGAGACTGCAGTGAGCTGAGATCGCGCCACTGCACTCCAGCCTGGGCGACAGAGGGAGACTCCATCTCCAAAAAATAATAAAATAAAATAAAATAAAATAAACATAACGAACATACAACACAATGTAGTAAGTTCTACAGTGGAGCTTGTACAATATATACAAAGGACTCTGAGGCACTGGGAGGGCTGGAATGGAGCAGAAGTCAGACTTAGTCTTCCCCTCTGCCTAGAATAGGCTCACATTACAGACAAAATGAGGATGGCATTTGTAGTCCACATAGCCTAGCACTTAACTAGGTACTGCTTTCTGCTATTCAGTTTAGCTGTGTGCATACCAGATGTACCTCCCTCATCTAGATTGTAAGCACCATGAGGAGAGCAATCCTGTCTTATGTTTGGGAAATTCTTCACAGCACCCTGCCAGATGCTAATCTCACTGGAAGTCCTCAAAAGGATACTTGGTGGATGATTCAATCCAGTGGATCATACAGCTATGAGGAATATCTGGCCGTCTACCAAATCCAGGCATCTGTGAGGACTTGGAAGGAGTCTGATGGGAGTAGCAGGTGAAACTCTCTGAGTCAGAGGCAATGACATAACCCCGATATCCCTTTAACACAACATTATTTCAAAGATCCTTACAGTAAAAACACTTTTGTAGCCTCCAGGATATCCATATCCAAGATTCAGTCATTTTTTCTTGCAACTTTGTTACAAAAACTTGCAACACAATGAAATTATTTAGACAGTTTCTTGGAATTCACTGTTCACTTTAACAGAATTGAACCTAGGGTTGAAATGGACACAAACCTCATGGGTTATAGATGGGAATATTTTTCAGGGTCTGTGGCATAGACAATCTGTTTAATGAGGAAATGAAGGTATTATAGGAGAAAAGGGAAGAAGGAAGGAAAGATGAAAAGGGGAAAGAATAGGGAGGAAGGGGAGGGATATGAGATGAGTGGAGATAAGAGTGGCTATTCGCAAACATTTCCCGTTTGTCTTCACTTTCTTCAGATCTGTTTTTTTTTTTTTTTTTTTTTTTTTTTGTCAGGGTGACTTGGCTTAGCCTAATGGGTTTGTTCTGCTATCGTTTTTCTTGTTTACATCAATGGCTCACAGTTTTGGCCACCAGCCAGGTGGGACCTTGGAAAGGCAGAGGACCCAAGGGTGCAAAGCCAGAGGATTTCTGGGTGTAGGAGTTCAGAGAATGGATCACTTTAGAAACCGGGACTGTGAGGCCAGGACTCCATTCCTTCACATCTGGCCATAGAAGGTTATGACTGGGTTTCCAAAGACTGGAAAGTCCTTGGCCTTGGGTACCAAGGACCTGCCCAGGGCATTGTTGGGTTATGACTACTACTCTAATTCAGAGATGGTGGCTGAGCAAGCCTGTCAAAGATGAAAATGATGTTGAACTCAGGGCCAGCAGTGTGGAACAGCCACATGCTGCTGGGTGTGGGTGTGTGGAGACAGCTGGGTGCAAATTCACAGCCAGAGAAAATTCTTGGGGATTTTCAGCTGTCTTTATTTTCCCTCCAACAATAAATAGGGAGAACCCCAGACAGTAGTAAAAATAGCTCACACTCTCCTTCAAACCTGTCTGGCCTGAGTTTTTGGAAGGCCTGGGGGAAAAGTCACAGTTGAAAGTGGAATTTATTTTGGTGATGATGACAGGAAGTTCAGCACTGGGGACAGAAGGCAGCTTTCCAGAATAAAAGCCCTCTTCATCATACTATTTTTTAAAATTCCTTCTCACTGCCCCTCCAGAACAAACTGTTCCTTGATACTTTTATTACATTAATGTAATAAAAGTACACCAAAACAAACCCTTTTTTTTTTTTTTTTTTTTTTTTTTTTTTTTTTTTTTTTTTGAGACAGAGTCTCAGTCTATCACCAGGTAGAGTGCTGTGGCACAATCTTGGCTCACTGCAATGTTCGCCTCCCAGGCTCAAGAATTCTCCTGGCTCAGCCTCCCAAGTAGCTGGGATTACAAGTACCTGCTACCACGCCTGGCTAATTTTTGTATTTTTAGTAGAGGCAGGATATTGCCATGTTGGCCAGGCTGGTCTCAAACTCTTGGCCTCAAGTGATCCCCCAACCTCAGCCTCCCAAATTGCTGGGATTACAGGTGTGAGCCACCATGGCCAGCCAGAACGAAAGCTTGTAATGGGGAGCAGGTTTCCTGAGAAGTTTTAATGTGGTGGGGTGAGCATATGTCTCAGTCTCGGCCCTGCCACCTACCGGTGGTGGGAACCCAGCACAGGGTTGAAACACTAACCTGACAGGTGGTTTCCTCATCTCTAATTCAGGATAGACCAGTCGGCCACGCCAACCTCAATGGGTTGTTATGGAGCTACAATCAGAAGATGTCTCTGAAATTGCTTTGTAAACTCTGAAGTTGCATCCACATGTAAAGCGTTGGTATTAAGGAGCTGAATAAAGCCTCCATGGCAAAGAAAACTGTCAGTGAGAAGTAGAAATACTCCCCCTCACAGCGACGCCACAGGGGTGAGAGCAAAAGAACAGCTGCTCAGCACCCAAGCTTGTCGGGAGAAAACACGGTGTCATCAGAATAACCGCATAAATAGAACCCTCTTGGAGTCGTGCACCACCTGTTCCCACAGATACCATCAGCCAGCCTTCACCACCACCCACCTACTCACGGAGGGCTGAGAGGGCAGAAGAGAGGACCCTGTTTTACAGAGAGGTAAACTGAGGCCCAGGAGGGAAAAGTGGTCACAGTGTGACCATGGACTTGCAAAGTCCCAAACTCATCCATTCCAGCACCAAACCCCACCTCCCTCACGATCCTCCTGACCAGTGCAGACCTGCTGCCAGTCAACTGCCAGCCCCTAAAGAGATCATTGGCCTGAGTTCTGAAACAGGTCACCTCCCCAGACGACCTGCTGTGAGCCACCTCTCCTAACCAACAGATGTACTCAGCCCTCAGTCTGCTCGCTCTGAGGACCTGACCTCTTGTCTTAGGAGGGAGATGGACTGATGGGTAACACCTGCTTACCCCTCGGCAGGGCTGAGAGTCTTTCAGGCAGAACCAGTTTGGCCTATCCCTAACCCACTAGTTGTTTGGAACCAGTGAACATAGAATTGAAAACGGAGTTCTAAATCCCCTCACTCTTGAGGTATCTTGGAAAACGCCGCTGCCAGGAGCTGGTATAAATCAGAGTGTTCTGAATGAATTAGGGACCCCATATTCTTCCCTCAGCCCCAGCAAACCTCTTGGAGAGGGGCCCTGGGTGAGAGCATTAATAAATCACAGCTCAGCATAGCAGGTCACTGGGCCGTTGGCACACTGTGGCTTTCCCCGGAGATGTGAGCGGCCGTGCAGAGCCTGTCAGAACTGGAGCTCTGAAGCCAGCCTGAACTTCTCACCCTGTCCTCGGCTGTGTCACCACACTGCTGCCCTCGCCAGTGCCTCTTCTCCATGGTGGCCAGCGATGCATAGTATTCATTCAGATGTAGCTCCTGCTTAGAATTCCTGGGCAGCCCAGACTCCCCAGCAAGGGCCACCTGAGTTTTACTGGAACTCTGCTGCACTCTTTAGTTTTCTCTTGATCCAGGCTGCTTTCATGCTATGAGGGCAGAGTTGAGTAGTTGAGACAGAGACTGCGTGGCCTGCAAAGCCTAAAATATTTACCGCCTGGGCCTTTACAGAAAAAGTGTGCCATTCCTGCATTATGTACTTATGTTATTTAATTCTAACAATTACACTGTGAACTAGGTATGAGGACTCCTCTTAGAAGGGGAGAATCTGTCCAAAGATGGACAACTGGTAAGAGGCAGAGCCCTTGCTCAACCCGAGGTGTTTCCACTTCAAAGTCCAGATATACAATTCTCTCCCTCCGGGGCATGTCCCGTCAACAGGCAGGACACAGGTCAGCACTACATAAAAGTAGTGCTCATCTTTCTTGAATGGGAGAACCAGCTTTGAAACCATCTTTTTGAATAAGGAAAGCTTTAGGCCTATGTCATCCCCAGCCTTTCCCTCAGGTCCCAGAGGGCAAGAAGCTGCTCTGAAGACCTACCGGGCAGGAGTCACAGCTTGTGAATAAACCTGAAACCCAGAAGAGCCAGTTAGGCTGGAGCAGCCCCTGGCCAGGCCCGACAGAGTTACCATGACGACAGAGCCTTTCCATCACAAACCCTGCAACAGGCTTCCAGAAGGTGATTAATGGTTGACCTCTGGGGGCTGGGAACTCTCCAGGGGAGTATTCTTTCTAGTGTGGTGCAAAACTTGGACCATCTACTTCTCTGCTCTCCAGTGGAGATGAATATTGTAGTTGAGGATGCAGAGATAAAGCACCCCATCCCCTGACCTCCTAAAAGCCGACCCAGGAAGCACCCTGTGAAAACCATGCTCCAGCCTTGAGCAGGGGCAGCCTAATCCAAGAAACTCAAGGGCTGACAAAAGAAAACAAGAGAAGCCAAGGGAATGAATGAAAGACTATGTAAGCTGGTTCATTCTTGCTGGATAAATGGCACCCACTCACCAAAGGGAAAAGGTACAGAAAAGGATTCAGCGAGGCAAGAAGCAGGTAGTAAAAAAAGGCGGGGGAATCCTACCTCCTTTGAGTACAGAGAAAAGCCTTTTCTACAAACTCAAGAAGAGGGGGCGGAGAAGGACGGGCCGCCTGCCAAAGCAGTGACCCATGTTGATTGTGAATTTCAACGGTAGTGACTTGAGGAGGCTCAGATGTCCCACGTCCCCTCGCCCATCGCCAGTGGGTGGTCACCAACTGCCTGCCAAGTGGGGTGACCCGGGTTTTGCACCCCAACCTTGGGATGTCTGTTGTAGAGCCATTTGGGGCTCATTCATTGACAGTTTTTCTCTCGGCTGACATTTGGGTGGCTCTGCCTGCCTAGTCATTGTTTTTGTTTGGCCATTTTCGCTGTGGATGAGTCACTCCCCCTCGAACCCTGCGGGGGGTGGTCAGGCTCTCTCTGTGTTGGTACCAGAATCCCAGCAGCTGGTTGTATCAGTTTCATTCTTTTCGCTGAGATAGTGTAACTCAGGGGTTGAAATGGTGAGCTTGTGTGAGAGAGGAAAGAGAAGGCATCTCCCCGCTTGGAGTCTGAGCACACTGTTTTGAAATGCAGCTCAGGAAGAGGCTCCCAGCCCTCACTCTGTTCTCTTCTGCTTTTGGAAAGGTAGTACCAGGAAATCGTATCCCTGACGGCACCCCCTAACACCATCAGAATGTCCCACAGCTGCACCAAGACCCAAAATACTCCATGAAAAAATGTCATTGTGGATGAGGACCTCAGTTCACAGACCCATTTCTACCAAAAAAAAAAAAATTAGCTCCATTTTCTATAACTCAAATGATTTTTGGTTTCAAGCTCCGATTCTGTGGCAGGAAATTAATCTCAGTTAATTTCAGGTCTCCCATTTTTCACTTAACAGGAAGTTGCATCCAATTTAGGGAGGGGCTACCCTGTGCCCTTGCGTGAAGTGGGGGGCAGGGGTGCGATCCCATCCTCGGTGACATCTCACTGGCATCCACCCACACGTCCTTGTCCTATCTGGGCTGTGGTCCTCTGGCTACCTGGTCACTGCTGTGTCCTCTTTCCATCACAGAGCCTTTCCAGGTTTCTGGGCTTTTCTGGGCCACATGCCCACAGCTCTCAGCTGCACACTGTATGTTCTGCTTTGTGGAGACCTTGTGAGGCTGCGGTCCATACTCCTGGATACCCCTTTCTGGGAGCACTCACCAGACACTACCTTTCCCACTTCCTTGACTCTTCTTCCTTGCTAAGTGCATTTAGATGAGCCTGGATTCCATGTATCTAGATATGTCTTGTTCCAAATCTTCTGATTTTGTCCTGGGTTCTCTCTGACCTGCTTTGACTGCTGCACTTTTGAAATTCAAATCACAAGAACTGACTTCTGGATTTATCATGACTCCTTGCCTGCCGCCTCTGACCCGGGGCATGGGGGGATCCCACCACCTCCTAACTCTGTGGAAGTCCAACGTCACTCTGATTTCAAGTTCTCAGGTGGCTTGTGTCCTCATGGTCACATCTGGTTCAAAGCAGGGTTTTCTCTGCATTAATCCAGGCTATGACTGCTTGCTGCCCACTCCTACTGTCCCCCTCTTACAACACATCAACCCAGGTTCCAAATTCAGCCCCTTTATAGGATTTACAAATGCACTCTCCACACTATGCTTCTATGTGTGTGTTCGATTTTACTGAAAGCAGGGTAGGGATGAAGAAGGATGTTACTGAGCAGCAAACCCCCAACAAATATTCAAAAAGAGTGTCAGGTCCCTGTGAAAGCCCACTCGGCCTGGATCTGCCTCCAGAGGATTGACAGGACAGCCGTTGCTCTGACCTTGCCTCTGCAGCCCCAGACCCTATTGCTGCAACTGCTGACTCCTCCTCCCCATCCCAACCACCTTGGCCTTCTGGATTGTCTCCAGGAACTCAAACCCCTCTTACTGTCACAGGTGTTCCCTCCGGATCCTGTTCCTAAGTCAGCCCCTGGTCATCTTGCCACCTCCTACCCACGCTGCAGCAGAACAAGACAGATTTCTTGTGTGTAGCACCTACTTTTCTCAGAAGGAAATTAGGCTTGTAAAGAACAATTGTTTCTTTTTCCTTTTTTTTTTTTTTGCAAAATGAACCAACGTAAAATACCTGTTTCTATTGCTATTAGAAACAGGGAGGGAGGAAACATCTGTGATAGCCCCCACCCATTGGAGATTGGTAGGAAAAAAAAATGCCTAAAGCTGTAATGGCTTCATTATCTAAGTGTGGGTTCTCTTTAAGGATGGCCTGCAGCACAGTTTCAATCTCAGTCTGACTTTCCCTGCCATTTAGTGTATGCCTGGTGTGCCTTCAGGGAATATAAATTAATATCAATATTAGATTGAGTAGCAAATGATTAGGAAGGAAAATAATATATGGCAAAACTAAATTTGGGGGCCAGGCGTGGTGGCTCATGCCTGTAGTCCTAACACTTTGGAAGGCCGAGGCAAGCGGATTGCCTGAGTTCAGGAGTTCAAGACCACCCCGGGCAACATGGTGAGACCCCCATCTCTACTAAAAATACAAAAATTAGCCAGATATGGTGGCGGGCACCTGGAGTCCCAGCTACTCGAGAGGCTGAGGCAGGCAAATGGTGTGAACCTGGAAGGCAGAGCTTGCAGTGAGCCAAGATCATACCATTGCACTCCAACCTGGGCAACAGAGTGAAACTCCATCTCCAAAAAAAAAAAAAAAAAAAAAAACCACTAAATGTGAGGATTTCCAAATAATCCACAGGAGAAGAAAGCCTTTCTATTTATAATGGAGAAGGGACTACCTTTATCCAAAGGTACCCCTTTCTGAAAATGAGGCAGCACTGAGCATCAGACACACCAGGGTCTCCCCTGCCTCTCGCCCCCTCCTGTACTGCAGCCTCCCTCCCCAGGGCCCTTGTCCTGCTCAGAGCTTCCCCCACAGCCTTTCCCATCCCCTGCCCTGTGTGGAACCTTACCTGTTCAGCCTTCCCCTCTCTCTCCCCAGGGCCCTGTTCTCAGCTGGGAAGCTGATAAACCGCACTAAAGTGATAATGGATGTAATAAGTTAATGTGTTACCCTTCTCTGGTAACATTTGCATTTTGACAGGGCCTTTCTGAAGAGAAATTGTTCTTAACAACACAATGGCTGGAACTGGGAGCACTTCAGCACCTGTGTCTACGGTGGGCCTATGGAAATGTATTTGTTGCAAGAGGGGTTTTGATTCCTCAAATCCCACTGTTCAGAGAACAATAAGAAGAGCCTCCTGAGGGGGCTACGGAGCCAAGGCCCTGAGACACAGGCCTAGGATGAGTAAGTCACCCCCACCTTAGAGAAAAGGAAAAGACAAAGGGCACAAATAGAAAGGGGGCTGGGGTGGAGGAAACCCCTGTGGAAGAGAACTGACATTTCTCGACCGCAAAAGTGTCCGCCCCTGCAATTACGAGGCTGACAAAGGCTTCGCAGCAGAGACTGCAATGGGGTAACGTCACATGAAACAGGTGCTTCCACAGGGCTGACTGCCAGCCTTGGCGGGATCGAGGGGGTCAAGGAAGCAGTGGGTGAGGTGTAGAGATGTGCTCCAGAATGACAGAGCTGTCGGGGGTCTGGAGAAGCTACGCAACCACTGGCCTGTCTCTGAACTTCAATGGCCTCCTGATGGCCACAGGTGTTGTTCCTCAGGGAGGGCAGGTGTGGCCTGGCCACATCGCAGGGTCATTAGCACCAGCTGTTTTAACCTACCCTCAAGCGGGCCACACTGCCTTCTGCTTCAGGGCTGGGCTGGCCAGAAATGGGGCTTTCCTGTAAGGATTCTACATCTTGGACTCTGCCAACCTCCTGGGACCTACAATCTCACTCCTCAGTAATAGTCCCAGTTATGGAGAAGCTCTCTTCCTACTTTTCTTCAAGGCTCTGCCTCTCACTCCCAGGGACAACTCAGGTTCCTACAGCTCAGACTCAACACTGCTTCACCCCAGGCCTTCAATCCCATGAACTCCACTTTCTAAGGGATTAAAAATGAGCAGCTGCCCACAGCAAAGTGGACCCTGCTGCCCAGCACTTGGCTGGTGTACATGGAGCACAGGCCTGCTTGTGTCTCAAAATAAATTCCACTTCTATGAAATAATCCTGAGAGCTGGTGGCTGGTGGTTGGCAAGTACTGCAGCAAGCTGGCCCGCAGCAGAGGAGGCAGGACCAGCCAGGCTGCTACTGCAGGACTACGCTGCACCCATGGCTCCTGGAGGCCTGAGCCCCACAGGCAGGAGGCTCAGCACCATGCGATTCTGACACCTCTCCCAGAGCCCAAGTCACCCAGGTTCACTGTATTCTCCACACCAACCTTGGGAGACTCAGTACAAGTAAATCAACCCGGGCTGGGTGCGGTGGCTCATGCCTGTAATCCCAGCACTTTGGGAGGCCGAGGCGGGCAGATCATGAGGTCAGGAGATCGAGACCATCCTGGCTAACACGGTGAAACCCTGTCTCCACTAAAAATACAAAAAATTAGCCGGGCGTGGTGGCAGGTGCCTATAGTCCCAGCTACTCGGGAGGCAGAGGCAGGAGAATGGCGTGAACCTGGGAGGCAGAGCTTGCAGTGAACCGAGACTGCACCACTGCACTCCAGCCTGGGCAACAGAGCGAGACTCTGTCTCAAACAACAACAACAACAACAAAAAAAAAAAAAAAAAAAAAAAAAAAAAAAAAAAAACCAAGTAGATCAACCCATCTCCTGTCTGCATTTTCAGGGAAATGTGGTTCAGAGTCCAATGCTGAATCTTGTGATGAGGAAACCTCACTGGAAGCTGATCTTTACTGCGGGGGTCCTGATTCAATATCGTATATACATAAAAAATGCACATACAGGGCAGCAAGGTTCTAGTCATCCCCTCTGCCATCTTGATCTGTGAGGGTCTCCTTGGAAAAGTCTTTGTGTCTCCTACAGTGCCAAGCAGGGGAGGAATTAGAATTGGTCCAGGTGGCAGCATCCTTTTATGATATGATATAAACTCAACAAATTAGGTATAGAAGGAATGTACCTCATCACAACAAAGGCCATATATGACAAGCCCACAGGTGACATCACACTTAACATTGAAAAGTTGAAAGCCTTTTCTTGAAGATTAGGAACAAGACAATGATGCCCACCCTTGCCGTTTCTATTCAACATAGTACTGGAAGTCCTGGCCAGAGCAATTAGGCAAGGAAAAAAAATAAAAAGCATATAAATTGGAAAGGAAGAAAAAGAAATAAAAGCATCCAAATTGTCCATGTGTAGATGATATAATCATATATAGAAAACCCTAAAGACTCCACCAAACCTATTAGAACTAATGATAGAGTCAATAAAGTCGCAGAATCTGCAAAATCAACATACAAAAATGAGTAGCATTTCTAGAAACTAACAATGAACTATTTGAAAAAGAGATAGAGAACAATCCTGTTTACAATAGCTACAGAAAAAATACATAGAAATAAATTTAAACAAGAAGGTGAAAGATCTATCTACACTGTAAAATGTTGATAAAATACATTTAAGAAGAAACAAATAAATGGAAAGTTTTGCTGTGTTTAATGGATTGGAATAATTACTATCATTAAAATGTCCATACTACCCAAAGATATGAACAGATCCAATGCCATCTCTATCAAAATTTCAAGGACATTTTTCACAGAAATAGAAAAAAGCATTCCAAAATTTGTAGGAAACCGGAAAAGACCGGAATGGTCAAAGTTATCTGAAGCGAAAATAACAAAGCAGAAGGTGTTACACTACCCGATTTCAAAATCTACTACAAAGCTATATTAATTTAAACAGCATAGTACTAGTGTAAAAACAGGCACATGGGCCAATAGAACAGAATACAGAGCCTGGAAATAAATCCATGAATTTATAATCAATTTATTTTTGACTCAGTTGCCAAGAACATCCAACGAGGAGAGTTCTCTTCAACAAATGGTACTAAGAAAATGGGATATTCACATGCAGAAGGATGAAATTAGACCCTCATCTCACACCAAATACAAAAATCAACGCCAGATGGATTAAAGACTAAGATGTAAGACGTGAAACCTTAAAGCAACTAGAAGAAAACATAGAGAAAAAACTTCATGACATTTGTCTGGGCAATGATTGTTTGGATCTGACCACAAAAGCATAGACAACAAAAGCAAAAATAGACAAATGAAATTACATCGAACTAAAAAGTGTTTGCATAGCAAAGAAGAGAATCAACAGATTGAGGAAATAACCCACAGAATGGGAGAACATGCTTGCAAACCATATCTTTAATGAGAGGTTAATATCCAAAATAGGTAAGAAACTCAAATGACTCACTAATAAGAAAACAAATAACCCAGCCGGGCACAGTGGCTCATGCCTGTAATCCCAGATTTTTGGGAGGCTGAGGCAGGCGGATCATCTGAGGTTAGGAGACTAGCCTGGCAAACACGGTGGAACCCCGCCTCTACTAAAAATACAAAAATTAGCTGGGTGTGGTGGCGGGTGCCTGTAATCCCAGCTACTTGGGAGGCTGAAGCAGGAGAATTGCTTGAACCTGGGAGGAGGAGTTTGCAATGAATCAAGATCACGCCACTGCACTCCAGCCTTGGTGACAGAGTGAGATTCTGTCTCAAAAACAAAAACAAAAACAAATAACCCAATTTTAAAATGGACAAAGGGCCTGAATAAACATTTTTTAAAAGAAGACATACAAATGACCAACAGACATATGAAAGAATGCTCGACAATACTAATAGTCAAATAAATGTAAATTATAACCTCAATCTCACAACTGTTAGAATGACCAATCAGAGAGATGAAAGATAACAAGTGTTGGTGAGGTTGTGGAGAAAAGGGAACCCTTGCACATGATTTGTGGGAACATATATCAGTACAGCTATTATGGAAAACAGTATGGAGGTTCCTTAAGAAATCAAAAATAGAATTACAATATGTACCAGCAAACCCACTACTAGGTATATATCCAAAGGTTATAAAATCAGTACGTTGTAGAGATTATCTACACTTCCATGTTCATTGCAGCATTATTCACAATAGCCAAGATATGGAATCAAACACTAAGGGATAAATGGGTAAAGAAATGTGGTATATGTACACAGTGGAATATTATTCAGCCTTTAAAAAGAAAGAAATCCTGTGATTTGCAACAATGTGGATGAACCCAGAGGACATTATGTTAAGTGAAATAAGGAAAGCTCAGACAGGCAAATACTGCATGATCTCACTTATATGTGGAGTCTTAAAAAGTTGAACTCAGAAGCAGAGAGTAGAATGTTGGTTACCAGATATTGGGCATGGGCAGAAGGTTGGAGAGATGGGGAGATGTTGATTAAAGGATGTGAAATTTCAGTTAGACAGGAGGAGTAAATCCAAAATTCACTATTGAGTAAATTGAAAATTCACTATAGTACAACGTGGTGACTACAGTTAACAATATAATGTACACTTGAAAACTGCTAAGAGTGTAGATTTTAATTATTTTTGCCACACGAAAAAATAAGTGTGTGATGTATTGCATGTATTAATTAGCTTGATTTACCCATTCCACAATATATACATATATCGTTTCATACCATAAATAAAGACTATTTTTATTTCTCAATTTAAAAAATCAAATCAAATCAATTAAAATTTTTTTAAAAAAAATAACCAGTCCAGATGCTCCTGGAGGGGGAATTGACACACAGGTGAAAGTTACAGGTAAGCGAGTTCCTGTGCAATCAAAAGAACTTTTAAACAGACAGCACTATCTAAAAATAATGTGCTATCTTGGGAGCTAATGAGATCACTGTCCCTAGAGGTGTTCAAGCATGGGCTCAAAAACCACCTATAAGAAAGCACACAGCCGGCAATCAAGCACTAGAAGAAGGTTGGTTGAGTTGACTTCTAATGGTCATTTAAAGACATAGTGTATGTGAAAGGCTTCTGATTGGATGGAAGGGTATTGATTGAGTATTGTTACCTCACTTAGATCACCACATTGGGTTGGGAGGGACGGAAAGGTAAATTAACATTTATTGAAAATCCATTATGTACTGGACACATTATCTTTAATCTTCACAAGTGTATGAGAAAGGGTTTATTATTTCTGTTTAATAGTGAGAAAAACCAATTTCAGAGATGCTAAGAACCTGCCCTAAGTCACCTTATGTGAGCAGGGAGAACAGCCAGGACCTGGGGGTCCAGGGCTATTGGCAGTTACACTGCACTATGTACCCTCTTCTGAAGAAGCTCATGCTGTATCTTCCCTTCATCACCCTCCTGGGACCCCATCCTCCTTTTTGCCTCCATGGACAGTAGACTTGCATAGGGGCTTGACTGGCTAGCACAAATCTGTCACTAAAGCACTCATCAGGCTTTAGTGAATCTGTCACTCATCAGGCAGAAGGACTCATGGCTGGTTGTGCCAGGCAGCCACTGGCCAGGGCAGCTCTTGCCAAGTCATTAAGGGAGTGTCTTAGTCCAGGCAAGTGAGATTTGTGTTGGGGTTAAGAGCCTGTTTACTTTTCACTAGTGCTGTTGCAGGCAGCAGCGTGATGTTGGTGTCAGGGAAGCTGCCACTTTGGTAGTTTACAGGCAAATTGCAGGATTGTTTACAGCAGCCCTTGCATCCCCAGGGACATGTAAGACCCAGCCATGTGGCAGCTTTCCTAGCAGGTAATCAGCAAGCTGGGGAGGGATGTGGGACCACAACTGGTTCTGGGATGGGAGGACCTGTACAGGCAGCTGAGCAGGCACTGGAGAGAATGGAAGCAAGGAGCCAGCAGGTGCTGCAGGAGGCGGAATACCTCACTGCTGTAGGTCATGGCTGGTGGAAACGTGTCTTTGTGCAGGCAACAGCACTCCTGCCTAGAGTAATCTAAACTCTGTCTTTAGTGTGGTCTTGCTTTCCTTCCACCCACATTAGCCTCATGGGGAAACTGAGGCAAGCCAGAGCTGAAAAAGACTCAAGAGTTATCTCTGAGCTGGACTACTTGGGCACAAGTCTGGTGGAAGCTAGTACTAATGGATCTCTTTGCTCCTTGTTTCACTGAAAGGAAAGGAGAGGTGGCAAAGAGAGAGGCCAACCATTCCCAGAAGGCCCAGAGAAGTAGCCAGGGTTGACCACCCAGGAGCGAGGTGGAGATGAGGGAAGTTTGTAGCTCTCAGCCTAAGTCCTGGTTTCTCTAGCCCTGCCTATTTTTGTTTTCATACCTTGGCCCCCTAAGACCTTCACTTTGGGGAAACTACCCAGAGACTGGGCTTCTTCCTCTACCTCCATCTCCTTTTTAGCCATTTTTCTCTGCAGGGTCTGCAGAAATTTCTGCCTGAAGAGTCATCTCAAGGGGTCTGCATCCCTCTCCCTCAAGTCCACCTGACTTAGCCTCTCTGTGATCACTCTTCCTGGAAGTTGAAGCAGTGAGTAATCCTAAAAAAGTGAGCACAGAGCCTGAGCAAGGGATTGATTCCAACAGATGCTCAGAGATCCAAACGTCTCTGCCATGTGCTGCTATGAGACAGTTAAACTCAACTCACAAGTCAGTAGAAGTGTGTTTTACAAAAGCTCAGAGTGATGGCTTGGCAGGGAAAGGGTTAGGCAGCTGGGGAAATTCTCTGATAGCAAGTAGCATTTCATCTGCATAACAGCTGTTCCCTCTTCTCCCTTCAAGGGTCCTGACATGGGTGGTGGACCTGATGCACTAACTGAGGAGGCCAGGTACAATTTCCAAGTGAAATTCTATCCTGTAGACAGGAAATGTGTTCATTCATTTGCTCAAGTTGTCAGCCTGTAACTGAGCTTCCTATATGCATTTCTACCCAGCAGGGACAAGGCAGGAGGGGTGAGTAGGCAGGTTAGAAGTAGGGACACGAATTCATAATCAGGATTTGCTAGATCCTCTTAAGGGGAGTCAGCATTTGTGGGGCAATGAGATTACTTACAGAGCTATGAGCAATAGCAATAGCTAGTGAAAAACAGAGACTTGAAAAGCAAGAGAAGAGAGCAAGTGTGGGAGACGACCCCCAGAAACCTTGTTCTCAGAGCCTGTGAAAAAATGGTTTTCAGACTACAGAAGACCTCTGAATATATCTTTCAGGAGCTATTAGCATCATATATTGGTCCTGAATCTTAAAGCTTGGATTGAGGAGATAATGGTTTATAGATTAAAAGGAGTAGGATTTGTTTTTTGTATGCAGCTGAGGATTTTTTTTTTTTTTCTTCCTTCCCCCATGTAAAGATCAGGTAATGCTCAGAAATTTCAAGCCCCTTGAAAAAGCAGGAAAAAAGCAGACTGCCGTCCTTAACCCTGAAGATGGCTATGGCCTGTGAGACCAGGGGAAATGGAAGTCAGAGGGTCACTCAGGGCAGTTGAGCCTGGGGAGGGTGGAGCCCCGGATCCCAGAATGGTTCCATTAGGCTCAGATGGGGGCCTCAAAGAGCTGGTCAGCTGGACACCCTCTGACTCCTCCCTCCCCCATCCACGTGCTTCCCTGGCCCTGGGATCAAACCTATTTTCAGGGCAAACCTTGCAAGGGCTCCAAACTGGGAGAGAGTAGGTGGGAGGGAGGTGCAAGAAGAGAGTGCACTTTGCTGTTTACAGCTAAGCCCTGGTGTCTGAAAGCCTCAAACTGAAGACATCAATAATTCATACATTCATATGCTGTAGAGTACTTCCCCTTTTGTCACATTTCTGGCCAATTGATTTCCCTTGGCCACAAACCTGCTGCTTTTAGAACATCATTAATAACAAGTCAACTGGTAAAATCTTCCCTGGGAGAGGGGGGCTTTGACTGGGAGAGGTTCCTGACCTTGTTTCCCCCAAGAAAAGGGGCTCTGAGCAGCCATGGTAGCAGAATGTATGCATGTGGGCTGGGCGCCTTCTTCCTCCTGCTTTAGTGGAAGAAGGGACTCGGGGGCAGAGAGAGGAGATGCCCACCCTATGGCCTCCCCAGGCTATTGCTGGAACCCTCTGATAGCGTTACTGGAAGAGAAGGAAAGAGAGAGAGAGAGAGAGAGAGAGAGAGAGAGAGAGAGAGAGAGAGAGAGAGATAACTTGGGAATCTCAGAATAAGAATACAGGTTCCCAATAGAACCCTCTCTAGCAGTCTCCTCCTCCTCCTCCCCTCCTCACCCCAGGTTCTGTCTCTGGAGGTTTCCATGTCTGATCCTCAAGTACCATGGGATGAAACTAATCGGGGCTCTGGAATTAATCAAAGAGCTGGGAGCTCATGGTGCAACCTGGAGCTTCTACCAAAGCCTCCCTGCACCTCATCAGGGAAACCAGGAGGCCACCCAGCTGAGGCCCTCTTGGAGTGGCAAAATGGGCCAAGAGCATCTTTCCTGCTGGCTCCATTCCCTGAGCCCCTTCCATGGCATTGCATCGGCATTGCTGATTCTGCAGCATCCGGAGCCCAGATTGTCTCCTCCCTCTGCTTCTGTGAGTCCCTGGACAGCACCTGGCTCATAGGGAATGACCCTTCATAGATACTCGCAAGAGACTTGTTGAAAGAGTAAATGAAAGGAACTGATAACTCATTCACAGTAAGCAAAGTGCTGCCACTGCCTCAGGACTCTGGGTTTACAGAGGCTCAAAGGAATGAGCCTCTACTGGTAGGATGTCAGCAATTTGGGAGAATAGCTAAATAGGGTTTTTTTGTCTCAAGGGCGGTCCCTGAAATCAGATGGCTAGAACCGACATCATCTATGTGACTCTGGTCCTCATGAAAACTCCCCCTTTCTCATTGTGCTGGGTAGGAGAAGTTCCTCTGGAAGGGTGTTCTTCAAGGCTGGTAGAAAACCCTGTACTGAGCAGTGCCGGCTGCGAGAGGAGAGGGAGTAGGCCTTTCCCCACTTCTCGCCAGGGGCATCGCCAAGGTGTGTGCACCAGGAAGCCTGTCATACCCACTCCCCCCTGGCCAGTGAGACCCCCTCACAAGAACCCCTGTTACAGGGAGGATGTGATCCAGACTGGAGGGAAGAGTCTAACAGTTCTGCTTTTATCACTAGTGTGGTGAGATCTTACATCACCAACACGGAGACCTCCCAGAGGGCTCTGCTCTGCTGATCCCACATCAGAGTCCTCCCTGCTCCTCTCAGCCCCATGGTTTATATCCTTGGAAATCTGGTTGGCCTGATATTGATTTGGCTTTGAAAAGGAGTCAGTAAGAAATACACACACCACAGGTCTGAAATAGAATCTGTCCTTTGCAGTTGCAGCAAATACTCCCCAAAAGCTGGGTCCGTTTTCAACACAGTTACCCTAGGTGGGGCCCAGGGCCCCAGAGCCGCCTACTGTAGCCAGCCTTTGCCTTACAAGACCGTGGGGGCCCAGTTCCAGTGGGCAGCTTCTACAGACACGGTGTTCTACAGACAGGATAAATATTTGTGTTATATTCACACGCACAGCTTGGAACCTGAGCCAGCTTTATGGCCATGCCTGGGGAGACCGGAGGCTGAGCTGCATCAGCTAAGGCAAATGAGCTTTCCTGGTGGCATTACAAGAAAGCAATTTGGGCTTGGGGATGAAGAGAAAGTTACTGGGCCTGGATGGGTGGGCCCTGAACCCGTAGATCCCTCCAGTCCAGCTTTCCCTCCCTAATGGATTGATCCCCGCCCTGCCTAAGACAGCATATGCTGAACCACCTCCTGCCCCCATGAATTGTCTCATCCCCGAGTAGATGTTGAAGCCTCAGAGGGGCCTGAAGGTCATCTTGTCTAGATGTACTTAGTGGGGCTGGAGAGGTGGAGTATTTGCCTACCATCACCCGGCCAGTCGTGTCTGCTTCCCAGGGTCCCGTCCCATTTTATTGTTTATATTTATTTAGATACAGTGTCTCCCTCTGTCTCCCAGGCTGGAGTGCAGTGGTGCAATCCCACTCACTGCAACCTCTGCCTCCTGGACTCAGCCTCCCGAGTAACTGGAACTACCGATGCAGACGCCACCACACCTGATAATTTTTGTGTTTTGTATACAGACGGGGTTTTGCCATGTTGCCTAGGCTGATCTCAAACAATCCTGGGCCCAAAACAATCCACCTAACTTAGCCTCCCAAAGTGCTGGGATTACAGGCATGAGTCACCGCACCTGGCCTCCATTTTAAATCTCCAAAGAAAGCCCTCTTTTTCTAAACTTCAGGAGGTTTTCTAAACCTCAGTGGGCTTTGTTGTTGTTGTTGTTGGTTGTTTGTTTTTTCCCTCAACATCTCTGTGAGGTATTAGACCTCTAGATCCAGAGGGATGTCCTGCCTGGGGCAGAAGGGTAAAACTGGCTACATTTTTTATCTACATCTCTCATTCCTTCCGTATTCCCTATGTACACGTTCATATTTCCCACTCATTCCCCTGGAAAGAAATGGACTTTTACTAAGGACCTAACATAAGCCAAGTTGTTTTCAATTTACAGCAACTCTATGAGGTGAGAGTTATTTTTCCCAAAGCAACTGTAACCAATGTGTTGAATAAACAAGACCCATGAGACGTATTCAAAAAATTGTTTTCTTTTGTTTGCCATTGCCCTTTAAATATATTCAGAGCTTGTTCAGTCCCTTGACACTGGGTAAAATCTCCAATTTTTCTGCTCACTCTTAGAGAATATAAGTCATTTTAAATCATCAATATATCTTAAATCAATGATTAAAAGTGTCTAGTTCAATATAATAGTCAACACATCGATCTTTATACAAAGATATATTAATCAGGATGTTATAGGTCTAGCTGTACTAACAAAGAAGCTTAAAAGTAAGTATAATAAAATTATACTTTGTACAAAACCTCTTTTGTAATTAATGCATACATTTTATTATACTTCTCACTCATCCAGAGCCCACTATAGGTCAGGAGACTCTTTCAGGCAGCTGTCCTCCATGTGGTGACTCAGGGATTCAGGCCAGTTTGATCTTGTGGTTCCATTACCAACACATGCCTTCATGCTCCTGGGCAACAGAGACAGAGAAAGCCTAGAGGCTTACAGGGCCCTTGCTGTGCCTTGGTCTGGATATGACACACAGTATTTCCAATCTCATTTCCTTCCATAGAACTAATCATATTTTCCCACCCAAATTCAGCAGGGCTGGGTAGTATGAAGGAAGAAACATGAGGAGAAATTGGTGAACACCGGATATTGTCTCTGCCAGTAAAGACAACCCTTATCCCTGATGCCCCAGCTGCAGTTAGCACAGACAGGCCCCTACTACAGAGTAAAGGGGATGGCATCAGCTTCTTCGTCCTTTCTCAGACATGTCTCTTCTGCTCAACTGTTTCTGACCTCTCTGGAGTTGAAGCCTTGGGAGGGAGAAGAGGTTAAAAGAACAGGAAAGTTTTCTCTTGATAGGTATTGTAGTAAAACGACTTCAAGAGCTCTGGGCCTGGCAGGTGTCTAAAGTTTTCTTTCCTCTCATGACACTCCCATGGCTTGTCAGAGGCCCTGCTGCGAAACTGACAACATTTCCCATGACTCTGACTCGGTATTGCCTTCCGATTGGTCACCTCCCTTTCAAGGCCCTGGTTTTCTGACAGTCTACTCCACATGGATTCTCCCTGTTGGATTTCTACTGCGATCCTTCTGTGGTCAGTTCTCTCTCCCACTGGTGCCTATACGGTCCATAAAAAGCACTCCTGCCTCTTTTGTTCTGACAAATCCCAGGACTATAGGCCAGTGTCAATTTAGCAGCTCTCTCCTTAGCTTCTCAACTGAAGCAGCTGGCCTGCCAAACCCTCCCGCCTTTGAGGTTTCATGGGCAGGAGTCTGGCACCAGCCTTCTGGATCCTCCTAACTGCAGGGAATAATATCAAGCTGCCTAAGTGGTATATCCTCTTGCCTTGAGGTGAAGGGAAAGTATTTCCACCCTCTGTCTTATGGAGCAGGAAACTCCAGGCATGGCTTATTTCAGAGACGCACTTTCTGTTAAATCCTGTCTTCATTTCCAACAAATTGGCAATGTATGATTTCCACATTGTGGGTGAGGTATTTTGAGAATTGTGATCATGGATTTCTAGATAATACTTTTGTAAATTCTGCATGTGGTCTAGTGTTCTTCATTCAATTTAACACGGTGTAATACAAGTGACAGACAACCAACCCAACTCAAGTTGATTTAAGCAAAATGGAGGATTTGTTATAAAGGACATTGGAATGTCTCCTGGAACCTGAGAGCATGATTTCTACGGGGGCTTAGGAATTGCTATAACCAGGTTCCCACATTCCCTCAGGACTCCCTCCACATCCCACATTAGTGCTTCTTTCCTAGCTTCTCTTGCATTCTTTCTCACTAAAAGTGAACTCACGTCTCTCACTTCTCTGGTCCCATCATTGGAAACATGGCTCCTGGCAGCTCCCAAAATACATATCTTCTAGTGCAGCCACAAAAGACTTTCCACTCTCAGGCCTAAGACCAAAAATCCTTCAGAAGTGGGCACTATGTTGTGTGCCTGTGGTCCCAGCTACTCAGGAGACTGGAGCAGGAGGATTGCTTGAGCCCAAGAGCTTGACTCTAGTCTGGGTAACATAGCAAGACCCTGTCTCTAAATAAATAAATAAATATCCTGAGGAAAGGGACATAGGGGTTCCACTTGGTTTTGAAACTCTCAGCTAGCCCAATCAGCTTGGTTTGGGGTGAGAACTCCCTGTGACATGGCAGCTCCCCTGCAACCCTGGATGGTGTGGGAGCTGGGCAATTCTAGAAGATAGCAGGTATATGTTGACCCTTGCACTTTTCCAGCTGTTCAGTCATTTGGACTTGTGTTAGTGTGTCTGATGGTTCATTCTAACTTTAGTAGCATTAGAAGGTAGAGGCAGGGTTCTGGTTTGTGCAAAAGCCTACATAACCCAGGCCAGCCATCTAGAGAAGACCTCTCTTCTTGCCTCTTCTACCAATAAGGATTTCCTTTCTGCCAGTCATAAAACATTTAGTTCATACTGCCTTGAATTATGAGATGCCTGCCCAAGAGTCTTACCTTTCCAACAGTGTTGCAGTGTTGCAAATATCTAACTTCTGGGGCTATGCTTTTGTCACTTTTATATACCCTAAATCATCCTAAGCACTGCCTTACATATAACATTAATTCGTTATATTTATTGAAGGCATGAACAAATAAATGAATGATTCCAGAGTACATTTTCCCTCCCTGTGAACCTATTGAAAACTCACCTGAGAATGACTAAAGGAAAAACATTCATGGATCTTGGATAGAATTTCTTGCTTCCCTCCCAGAAAATCTGAGTTTCATACACAAAATAAGGTAAAAGTTTAAAATAACATCTAGTATGTTTTACACAATGAATATGCTAAACAAGTATTTGCTGGTTAGCTCAGATACACTAAGGACCCTGCTCCATATTGTTCCTGCTTCATCTCCATGTCTTGGCCCAAAGCCTTCCACTGCCCTATCTGTCCAGCTGACCTATATCTGCGGCAGTCATTCAGGTACCGAAATTTTCCCAGAAGGGCATCACCAGAGCTATTCGCTAAATGGGCTCCACTCCTCCATTTTGTTTTCAAAGGAGTTAGAGTTCAGAAAGAACTTTCTCAAAGCAAGGGAAATGGAATGCTGAAACAAGAGATGGAGAGCAACTAAAATCATCTTGACCCTAGTCTTGTTTATCCCAACCGTTTGCTGAGAAAAGGCAGACAGAGGTTGAGTACCAGATACATCATTAGAAAAATGGAGCCAAGAGAAGTCTAGGGAGAACGTCACAGGGAGGAATCGGATGAGGCAGAACCTTGTTCCCAATCAGACATTTGAAGGAAGCCAAAACCTGGGAAACCATATCATTATTTTAAAATCCCATTAAGGCTCTATATGGGGGAGAGAGAGGTGATGCTTGCTAATTTCAGGAAGTAACTGAGTAGTTTGAGTACCCAAAATTAATTGATGGTTTTAAGGAAGAAATAGAGTATAGGTAATGCTGAGTCATAAAACCCATCGTTGGGGAAGAGGAAGACCATTAATTCTCATGATTCCTCATACCACAGGACAGAAAAGTAATAGTTCAAGTTGTATATGATGAAATCTAATGCTGTGGCATAATTTTTTCTCATCGATTGGTTTCCAGCCTATCTCCGGTGATTTATAGGAATAACAGGGAGGGAGTGCTCACTGCAGGATGGTCAGGGCTGGGGAGGTTTATGTGCAATACTGGTTTCCAGAGCTAATAGATTTTCAATTATGGCCTACGGAATAGTGTTATGTTCCTGGAGGCAGTAGCCCTGAAACTTAGCCACTAGTAGCTCAGCAGACCCCACCACTACTCCAAACCAAGTGTCTGGGTGGGATGGGAGAAGTTCCTACCCTGGTCGGTATGCTGGGACATGTCTGCCTGGAGAGCGTCTAAGTTCCCTCCTTCATCAATAGAAACCCAATGGCCCTGACATACTTATTCCTACATTCCTGCAGCTGAAAAACTGAAAAAGACATGGTTCATAGCACCAGGATTACACCCATTCTACCCATTGAAATGTGGCAGCCTAGCAGAGATTTGCTCTAAGAAGCAGAGTCTAGAGCTGGAGACAGGCAGTCTTACAGGAGCCGAGAGTCTAAACTGGAAGGTAGCAAGCAAAAAAGCCTCAGGGTCTGAAGCCAGGAGAACAAGAAGATGTCAAAGATTGGCAAAAAACCTTCCTAGAGCAGGAACCACAACCCCTTCTTAGTCATTGCTGTGTCCTATGCACCTGGCACATTGTTTGACACAAAGGGGCATTCAGGTATTTACTGAATGAATGAGCCAAACAAGCCTGTGGAGTCTGTTACCAGGATCACAAAGACATTTACTGTTCAAATATTTCTATGCTCCTCCACCTCCCTAAACCCCTTTGAGTAAAGTGTGGTCATTGACTGGTACAGGTCAATGGACTGTGAGTAGAGAAATGCAGTACATTTAAGAATTAGTGCAGGACCCTCCAGCATCTCTTCCCCTGCAATAGCGATCGTGGAAGTCTCATATTTCAGATGATACAGTACAAGATGTGAGGACTTTTATCAACGTAGGTTATTTGATGGCTACATGGAGCAGAGCACCCTCCTCCTCTCCTGACCAGCCTGGGATGGGTAATGGGAGTGAGAAATAAACTTAAGTATATTGTTAAGCCTTCATGATTTCCTTAGCCAACCCTGAATAAATGTAGCAATCTACATTTACCAATTGTCTTAGCTCAGGCTCTATAAAAAATTACCATAGACTAGATGGCTTACACATTTATTTCTGACAGTTCCAGAGGTTGAGAATTCCAAGAGCAAGTTGCCAGCAGATTTGGTGTCTGGTGGGGGCCCTCTTCCTGGACTGCAAATCACTGTGTGCTCACGTGGGCTTTCCTTGGTGCTGGACTTGGAGAAGGAGGAAGATCTGGCCTCTCTTCCTCTTCTTATGAGGACATTAATCCTATCGTAGGGTCCCACCCTCATGACCTTATTTGAACCTAATTACTTTTCAAAGGTTGCATCGCCTAATATCTTCACATATGGGCTAAAGGCTTCAACATAAGAATGTGAGGGGCCAGGCATGGTGGCTCACGCCTGTAATCCCAGCACTTTGGGAGGCCGAAACGGGTGGATCACGAGGTCAGGAGATCGAGACCATCCTGGCTAACACGATGAAACCCCATCTCTACTAAAAATACAAAAAATTAGCCGGGTGCAGTGGCGGGCCCCTGTAGTCCCAGCTACACGGGAGGCTGAGGCAGGAGAATGGCGTGAACCCGGGAGGCGGAGCTCACAGTGAGCTGAGATTACGCCACTGCACTCCAGCCTGGGTGACAGAGCAAGACTCCATCTCAAAAAAAAAAGAACGTGAGGGGGATACAAACATTCTATAACACCAGTTTAATCCAGTGACTTCCTTCCAACCCTTCTTTCATACCCTCTTGCAGAAAGATCTCTTTGTTTGGAAGTTATGTGAGCTGAGTTCACCATGCTTTAACTCTTTCACTCATCTTTGTCACCATTACCCTCCAGCTTAGTTTTCATTCCTCTCACTCATTCTGGATTTTATTAGCTGGCTCCAAAATTTATTTTGCTCCTCAGCTTCTATCATCACATTTCATATCTATGCAAACTATTTTGAGACCTAACCTCAGAATTCCTTGACATCATCAACTCCAACAACATGTATCAACATTAGCAACAACCAATCCTCCTATGGCTATATTCTGGGCCGCATTATCAAATAACTCTTCCAGCTCTGGAAATGCAAATTCCAATATACCAATTTTCTTCCCTTTCACTCCCACCATGCTGCTGTTAGACTTCACTTAGAGCTCCAATCCTTTAAGTTCAACCTATGACTCTGCCTCCCCTCGTAGACCCTCATACTCTTCTCTACATTCTCCATCCTTATCATAGCGCATGGCCCAGGAAGTTATGCAGAAGTTATTCATGAAAAATAAGTGAGTAAAGTGGCTGTACACCTGCACACCTGGTGGATTTTTCCCCATGGCCTCTTAAAAGTGTTGTTTTGTAAACTGCATTGCAGATTCCTCTCAAGAGCATCTGGACAGAACTCAAAAGTTAGAATTCTAATACTGGGTTCATCATCAGTTACCTACATAGTCTTGGACAAGTCCCCTGACTTTTCCCTGAACTTCAGCTTGCTTGTGTCTTTTTTGCTAAATTATTAATAAGGATCAAATGAAATCATGAATGTGAAAATGTAAAAACTCTATAGAAACATAAAAATCACTCTAATAATGCTCATGGATTTCCTATTGTTTAGCATGTATGAACTTGTCAGATTCACATTCTTCCTTATGGAGGAAAAGCCGGGCAGATGTTGGAACAACCGAATGCCCCAAAAGCCGAAACTGAACCGTCGTGTTCCCAGATCAGTAGAGCCTGCTTCATTGCCTTACTCATTCCTTCACTTACCAAACATTCATTGATTTCCTGTTGTTTTCAACTACTTAGTAAGACACAGGCCTTGCCCTGATGGAGTTCAACCTTTTGGTAGGAAAAGAAAAGGAAACAATACATTACAATCAGCATGATACGAGCAAAATAGAAGTATGTGCAGGATTCTGGGGATGGAGGACCCCCAGTTCTCTCTAGGGAGAGAGGGACATAGAACACAGAACCCAGAACAGTTTCACATGGCAGAGTCTGTGTTCTTGCCAGCTCTTCTGGGGACACAGCCCTTCAGTCAGGATCTGGAGGAAACCGACACATGGGGAAAAAATGGAACACAACCAGGAATTGAGCTTCTGTCTCTAACTCTTCCTCCAGTTCCTTGTCTTGGCACTATCTGGACACAGCCCCAGAGGATTCAAGTATGTGTGCAATTATTTCTCTCAACAATCCTTTGAGGTACAAGGCTATCACTTGCCTCTGTGTGAATTTCAGACAGGCCGTCTGAGACCAAATCCTGCATTCTTCTCACCATGTCACACTGCCTATCACACCTGGGAAAGATGCAGGGTGGGAGCCTGAGGAGGGGATAAAGGCCTCCCCACACATCTGTGATTGGCTTCAGAGCTTCAGGGCAGGGTTACTGTCCCGGTGACCAGTCTGCCTCCAACCAGAATCCTTCTTCTACCACTAACTCCCTGCAGTGCAGGTCAAACAGATCTATACCCTATTATGCCAGATTCCTCAGCTCAATGCAATGGAAATTAAATGCTATCTGCACAGAAGCCCAGCAGAGGCACTGCATTCTCAGCAAGCTAGGCAGGACTTGTGATGACGGGGAGAGCAGAAATTACTTCCCAGTGATGAGAGCCTCACAAAGCAAGTGTGCCCTGAGAATTGGCTGTGCCGCAGGCAGACAGGCTGGCCTCCTAATCTCAAGAAACTTGGGTCTTCATCCCTGGATCCTGGGAGCCTCAGAGCCCCTCAACCATGGTTCAACCTGATGAATCTAGAGAGCACATTCTCCCCACTTCCTCTGGACAACAGATTTTAAGAAGGATGCAGACCCAGCCATTTTGCTGCCACAAGGATCCAGAGCATATTTTGAACAACAGTTGCAGCATTTTTAGTAATCTGTGGATACTGAAGAGGAGGTTGGTGTCTCAAAGCTGATCTCCTTTGTCTTTACTCTTACCCTAGCGCCCTAGGTGCGTCTCTCTATTTCTCTCTCTCTTTTTCTCACCCTTTTTTCCCCCTCTCTCCCTCCCCATCTTCCTTACTCCCTAAGTGTGTGTGGTGGGAGTTGGGGGAAGTGGGGGAAAGGCAGCAGGGGAGCACATATCCACATGTAATTTTCGATATCGAAGTCAGCATTTTCAATTACTTTCCACTCATTTCTCCCCCGACCATTTTCTACTTGTAACTATGGAAACGCATAATAAATGTCCATTTAGATGCGCAAGGGAAACAATTTTCAAAATGAAAGATAATATATTTTCATGAGCCCCACGTTCTCCTACTTCTTGTACCTCATCCATAGCCACTGGCTTGCTGGTGTACATGGGTGACATTCATGGCTTAGCAGTGAGGAGGCCACATCATTGAAACCCATTGTGAACCCACCATCTCTGGGCCCCCTTAGTGCATATGATTCCGTCTGTATGGGCTGGAAGAGGGATGTCCCTGACAGGACATGGAGCACCAGATGCAATGCCTCCGGAATACCCAAGGAGACAACTTTCCAGAATTCAGAAAGGTTTGAGACTCAGCAGGACACAGATTCCTTTTTCCCCCCCGGGGAGAGGATGACCCAGGAAGAAAGCAATCATGCCCCAGTAGTGACCTCCACAAAGCTTAGAATCAGGGGTTCTATGCATCTGAATATTATTGTTAATGGGCTATGTTTCTCAAAATAACATACGCCAGGTGGTAGGACATGGAGTTCCTAAAGCTATGACATGAATATGGTGCATTTTCCTCTGCATCAATTTTGCTAATTGACAATTGATTCAAAACATCATATTTATATCAAAACATTATGTAGGGGAATGCAAAATTCTTAAAAATTTTTACAGCGGTCCATGAGATTAAAAGGAATTTATGCTTATAGCTGGCAGCTTCAGACTGTACCCCAGGACTCTTGAGATACCCTTTCATTCTCCACAAGGAACATTTTACCAGGAAGTTTAAGAGGTCCTGCCCAGCAGTCCCCACCTCCTCTGGGTCTTATGCTGAGTGTAATAGTTCATTTTTCCAAGAATCCTGTGGGGGAAGAAAACTAATTTTTTCTTCAACCCTCATAAGTTCTTAATTGGAACAGACCACCTCTAACAAAAGACAGATAAATGGAAGAAAACCAAAAAGGCATTTATTAACATATATATTTCACACACGCATGGGATAAACCCAGAGAATGAGTGGGTGTCCTTGAAGTCCAAGAAGTATCTTTGAAGTCCAGCTTATATAGCATCTTCAACAAAGAACAGTAAATTTTTAGAGATGTGAGAAGACAAAGAAAAATGACTCTGAGTCTCTAGGGGCAGCCTCTTGTGGAAAGGCAAATAAATGGCAGATAAAGGTTAGTTAGTAAAGCTTGTTAATGCAGATTCCTCTGGTGCTGTCTCCAGGTGGAATGAGGATCCAAAGTTGTCTTCAGAGGTTATCCTGTGTTCTTCTTGTTAGAAGTAGGGACAGGATACCTTTTGTCTTTGTAAATCTGTGTCCTGCTTTTAGGCAAATGGAGGGAGGGCAGAGAGCTTTCCTGCAGCTGCTTATTCTTAATTGCCTTCAGCTCAACAATCCTTATGCAAAAGAGGCATATTTTGGGGTGGCATATTCTGATCTCCCACAATTCATTGGAACCATTTTTCAGCTTCTGCAAACTTAATTTTTGAGCCAGTTCTAAGGTAACTCAGGTTCAAAGCCTGCCCCTTGAGGATGCAGAAAACCTGTCTGACAGCATCTGAGACCTGAAGCTGCCTTTTTCTAACCTGTAGTGACCCCCACATCCTCTCAGACTCACTTCAATCAGCCCCCACTTCAAAGGCTGAGTTCTGAGAAGATGCTATTGCCCCTAAACGTCCGAATATCACCCGCTACGTTGGGAAAACCCAATCATATTCATTTGAAGGGGCTGAGCATGGAGCCAAGAACAGGATCAATATTCATTTTCTTCCTACTGAAAAGAGATGACAAAGGAAGTTGTCCAACAGGGCAGCCTTTCAACTTGAGCAACACTAATTGATCGGTTATTTGGCAGATAGACCTGAATTCCCAGACCTGACTTCCTCCCTCATGACCTCCCTTGTCCTTCTTATTTCCCACACCTCTGGCAAATGAAACTGTGATTCTGCAGACACTTCCAATAGCACCTGGGCCTTCATTGAGGTTGAGCTGAGGATTCTGACTTTCAAGAGAGATGAGGTCCTCAGCACCAAGCTCTCTGAATCAGGGTCAAATATTGCTGAGGCAAAAAGTTCTCATGCCTGTCCCTTGCCCTATATATAGGATAGGGAGAAAAAGAGCAGCCAGAAGAACCATCCTGCCTCCCATAAGAAACCTCATGTAGGAAATTGATAGGTCAATGCCTAGCATGGCAGTAGCCACCCTTACTATTGAGGCAAGTCCTGGGCCTTCAAAAGCAAGGTCCCTTCTCACTCATTTTGCAGAAAGCCAGGGGGTCTCCTTTTTGTCCCCAGGCAAAGCACAGGAGGGGATTCAAAACATACCACCCCAAAATATGCCTCTTTGGCATATGAGATATTTTGAGCTGAAGGCACTTAAGAAGCAGCAGATGCAGGAAGGGCTCGCTGACCTTCCCTTTCTACCTAAAAGCAGGCAATAAGATTTTCTATGAGAAAGGTGCCCTCCTTGTACCCATGTTGGGGCTTAGAAAGCAATATTGCAAAATGAAGGCCTCAGAAGTGAAAGTGTTTCTCCGACCTTCTCCTGCCCTCCTCTCTCTCTCAGTCCCATTCTCCCCTGAGGCCAACCATAAAAATGAGAATCCCTGTTCCCCGAGGGGTATCTCAGAAACCAGAAATCCTCTTCCCCAAAGCCAGTAACAAAACTTAAAAATATTACTCTAATTTTCCTCTACCTTTCTATGTAAAAATTGGCCATGAAGAAATTATCCAATCTACTTTGTTTAACTGTAGGTCATAAGATTCTGATTCCAGAGAGAGGCCTGTCCTATACCTAGGAGGATGGAACGCATGCTCAGAGATCCCAAGAAGAATCTGGACAGACAGACCTTGCTGGATTTCCATACTCAATCTATTAGCATAAGATCAGACCCTTTTTGTCCAATCATATTTCTACATGGCTGTCCATACTTTGTTGAACCTAAATATAAAAATGGACAATTTTCCCTGCATCTTTGGATCTTTATTCTACAGGCTCCCATGTGTACATGTTACATAGATTTGTATATTTTTCCCTAAATGATCTGCCTTTTGTGAGTTGATTTTTCAGGAAATCTTCAGAGGGCCAAGCCCTTGGCTCCTCCATCAGATACAGAATATTCTTACCATCAGAGACTAGGAGTCAATGCTGAAATGGATCTGTACGAACAAACCTACTAAAATAATCCTTCTCTTCCATTATTTTCCCCCCACATACTTCCTCATCATTTTCCCACAAATTACCATTCTTAGAAGTTTAACATCCTTTTCCTTTGTCTCATCACTTCTTCAAAAATTTATTAATCTTTGTTTAAAAAGGTACATAAACTCTTGGTCCCAACCGCTTCTTCAGATCTTTGTTTTTCCTATGAAGGTTCCCATGTGCGCATAAAAATATTAAATAAAATTTGTATGGTTTTATCTTGTTACTCTATGTCAACTTAGTTGTCAGGTCTAGCCACTGAACTTAAGAGGGTATAGGAAAAGTTATTCCTCCCCTGCATACACCTGGACCCTTCTAAAACCAAATGTGACCACCCTGGTTTTCTCTGTTCCTTTTTGCACCTGGGAGACTTAGATAGGCCTACAACCCACACCCTGTGATTAGTCAGACATGCGCACTGGGATGCCAGGCCATTTCTCTCTTTTCCTCTCTCCCTGTGGGCCATGGGAAGCATGATTTGTGTCCCAGGATTCTGTTTCAGGATTTGGCCTAAGCCATAGTCTCTTATCTGGCTTTTGCCAGAGCTTGGCACCGTCATGCTGTAAAGTAGTTCATCTTTTCACATTTGGTTACTGTTCTTTGTGTATATACCCCATCCATTAGCTCCCTAGAGGGGAGGAAGGTGAGTGACACCCTGGACCCTAACAGTGATTATCCCTAATGTGAGAACCTGGATAGAAAAGCAAACAGCACACAATGCTTCTACATCCACACTTTTGATATTTGTTGCACAGCAGCTATGGCGAGGTTCATTTGGCCATTATTCCTGCTCACCAAAAGAGGAATCTCAATGTTCAGAGACTTCGGGTCACCTAATGACGATCTTTTTTTTTTTTTTTTTTTTGAGACAGAGTCTCACTTTGTCGCCCAGGCTGGAGTGCAGTGGCGTGATTTCGGCTCGCTGCAAGCTCTGCTTCCCGGATTCACGCCATTCTCCTGCCTCTGCCTCCTGAGTAGCTGGGACTACAGGCGCCCGCCACCGCGCCCGGCTAATTTTTTTGTATTTTTAGTAGAGACAGGGTTTCACCGTGTTAGCCAGGATGGTCTCGATCTCCTGACTTCGTGATCCGCCCGCCTCGGCCTCCGAAAGTGCTGAGATTACAGGCGCGAGCCACTGCGCCCGGCCACCTAATGACAATCAAAACAGCTAGTTAGTGGCAGAGCAAGGCTTGGATCCAGGTCTTGGGAGCAGGATATACAGTGGAAAGGATGCAGGCTTTGGAGTCAGGCAGACCTGGGTTGAGTCTCAGCTTCCCAGCTACCTGGCCTTCTGATTCACTCTGGGTGTGGGGTTTGGGGGCGGGCTGAGATGTGGAGGCAGGTGTCCCCCTGACCTAGTCTCTTGGCTTCTGAATGGCTTTTCATCCCCCTCTGCTGCCGCTACCCACAGTTCCCCACCCCATCCTTCCCACAATACCAGCTTCATTTCTACCCAAGAATCTTTCTTTCTGGATCAGAGAATGAATTCAGGACCAGCCCAAGGGAGAGGAGCTTTAAAACAAGAATACCCATCTGGCCCCCAGGAAGAGATAAGAGCAGCATGGAAGAGATGATCTGGGATCATTCCCATCAGCCCCCCTGCAGGAGGGACCCCTCCCCACCCCCAGGGTCTCCATTGTTAAGCAAACAAAGTCCTTGGTGCTAGGGTAGGTTGGATGCAAATTGAATTAAGTCTCCATCTGTTAGTTTATTCTTTCCAGAGTTGGGGTTTTTTTCTTTATTCTTTTTTGTTGACTTCCCGTGTTTCATACTTGCTAATGAGCCAATCAAATAGCATTACGAACTGTGGGCAGGAGGTGGCTCCGCTCAGCCTGGAGGCCCCCTTGCACTCTCTGCTGCCTCTGAGAGAAACCCCTCCCCCTCTCATCCTCTCTTTAGATTCCTGCTGCCTCAGCCCTCCTAGAAAAAGTGTCCAAGCTGTTGATTCAAAATAGATATTCATTTGCATGGAATTAGCATGTTGCTCATTTAATGTTCAATTCCACCCCCGTTCCACCATCCAAAGTCCGCAGTCCAGGATATGGTCAGGAGGTCTGGCTGACTGCCCAGATATAAAGCTTGTGATTTAGGTGGATGTCTTTAGAGTGCAAATTCTCAGCAGCTGCCTCCAAGCTCTGCCCTCTGCTGCACTGAGGTCAGCCCTGTGATAGCAGAAGGAGGCAGGTGGTTACCTTTGAAGCAGGGCCCTCTGTCCTCACGTTCTGTCACAGTGCTAGAAATGCCTGGCATCAGAGTTGCTCAGGAAAGTTTGGTTGAAGGGATGAGAGAGGAGACAGTTAGGACTCTGGATCACCTGTGAAAAAAATGGCAGCAATAAAAACAATGGAAATAACAAAGGCTACCATTTATTGACCATCTACCGTATTCCAGACATTGTTCATATTTAAATTCTCACCCTTATCGCAGCAATGAAAGGTAAATAGTATCGTATCAGTCAGGACTCTCAGGTGCAAGTATGCAAAAGCCTAATTCCAACAGGCTAACAGAAAAAGAGAGTCAGGTATTGACTCATGTAACTAAAAGCATCCAAATCCAGGGAACTTTTGGTGTCAAGTCCTTCTGGATTGAACTGAACAAATGATGTCATCATGACATTGTGTCTCTCTCTCAGCTCTGCTTTGTCTTATTAGGAGTCACTCTGACAACCTTCCTCAACTCAGTAACTCTCAGCAGCTCCAGGCCTAAGTCTTTCTGAATGATTTGAATCCAGGTCTTGGCCATGATTTCCACTGACCTAGATTGGGTCACATGGTCACTCATGAACCCACTCCTTTACTGGGAGACACAGTGGCCTAATAGGGTCATGCCTGAGTCACACGTCCATCTCCAGAGAGAAAGGGTAGGCACTAATGCTTCCTCCTTTGCAAAGCATCAGGCCTTCAGGCCAGCCGAGGGATTCTCAGCAGAAAATGTGGTTCCTGTTACAGAAGAAAGAGGAAGAGGAATAGATGCTGGCTAGCAAAAACAATAAATGCCCACTCCAGATATCATGCCTCTTTGTAGACAGGGAAAAACATGCTCAAAAGGGTAAGTTATTTATCTGGGGTCATATAGCTAGTAAACACAAATTAATATTTAAATTTGGATTTACCATCTCCAAAGCCACATGGTGATACAGACAGGAGGCAGGGAAATGCTGGGTAGAAGAGGGTGGTTCCCTGCCAAAGACCCCACCTTCAAGCCTGGAAACCCAAGGCCCTAAATGGGAACAGGCATTCCTGTTTTGGTGCCAAAATATGGCCTTTTAGCCCACCACGCCTCCCATCCTGTACCCATAAAATCCCCAAACCCCAGGTTCCACAAGCAGATGAACAGAAGGGCAGAGCAGCAGGGCAGCAGAGAGGTACAGCAGAGAAGGAGAGAAGAAAAAGAGTGTCTGAACATCGAGAGGAGTTCGACTGTGGATGGTCAGAGAGGAGATCAGCCATGGGACCACCAAACTCCAGGGCAAGATCATCTTCCCACTCTATCCTCTTTCTAGCTCCCCATCAATCCTGCTGAGAGCCACCTCCATCCAGCAATAAAATCTTCCCCATTTACCATCCTTCAATTTGTCCGTGTGACCTGATTCATCCTGGACATGAGACAAGAAACTGCGTCCCAAGAGGGCACTGAGCTGGTTAACACTTAAGCCATCTGCAGATGGCAACTGCTAAAAGAGCACTGTCACACTCCCACTGGGGATTTGGAAGTCACAGGCACCCACCCCAGATGCTACCGTGGGGCTAGAGCCCAAAAGCACTCTCCCCAGCTCCTGCACCTGCTCATCTACATGCTTCTTCTTCCATAAAGTGTTTGAGCATGCACAGCAGCCAAACAGATGAGTTACACCCCTGTTGCACATCCTGTTGGGGGGTCAGTGAGCTCTCCCATTTCAATATTATACCTCCTCCTTCCTCTTACATTGACTATCAAGAGGGAAGGAAGATAGACAAGCAGGGAGAGGTGTTAAAAACAGAAAAATATGTAGAAAAGAAAAAAAAATTGCTGGCTTAGTGAAGATTGAGCTTACGAAGTGCTCTGATATGGTGCAAATATGTCATGGGTGAAGGAGAAACCCATCAATCCAGTGGAACTCACTACCTCATGATGGAAATAAATAAATTAATTAAATTAAATGATTTTATATGGTAGAACAAGAATGAATCTTAGGAGATTTGAAATCATCTGGGCTGACATAAACCATCTGGCACAGTTCCTTTTTATCCCCTCCCTCACCTGCCCCCTCAATAGGTACAGAAGGCTAAATGTAATCTGAGTGATAGGATCCTTCCTCTTCTGCCTTGAAGAGGGGTGTGTGTGTGTGTGTGTGTGTGTGTGTGTGTGTGTGTGTATGTGTGTGTGCACCTGTATGTTCTGTCTGTGTGTATGTCAGTCTATGAGAAAAAACATCAGGGAATTGACTTTTATAATTCCCTGTGACTTAGTTATTATTTGGGCCACTGATGTCCCATAAGTATCCCCAGTGTTGCTTCAGTTGAATAATTCACAATGGGGGCTGGTGCTCCCTCAGCTCTGTCTCCACCATATTACTGCTATGTATCTCTTAGGGGTTATTTTATAGCAAGCAACAGAAACATACTCTAGCTAACTTAAGTGGAAGGGTATGGGGCAGTAAGAGAATTGAAAGAAAATCTGAACAACTAGGCTTCCAAAAGTAGAGGAAAGGATATAGGGGTTTCAGGGTCATCAGGGCATCTGTCTGACCAAGTAAATTAGGGTGGATTTAGTTTGTTCTCTGCTCACCAAGCCTTGCCTCTCTGTAGGGGGTTTTGTCTGCCTGGAGAAAGGGTGACTTTTTCTTTGCTGAAAGATGCTTCAATTCCCTGAGCTCCATGTCTTTTCTAAGCATCACAAAGGGCTAAGAGTGGCACTGGAAGTAATAAACAATCTTCACAGGGAGTTACTGTAAAATGCATCAGCTCCAACAATTTCTGGCCTTGTGTAATTCTACTTACAGTTCAGATTTTAAGGAGAGATTGGCTAGCTTGAATCCCCACTAGAGAGTCCCAGGAAGACTTCATGGAATTGGTAGTAAAGTGGGGAGAGGGAGAGTTCCCAGGGGAAAAACAGCATTCTTAGCTAACAGAATGAGAAACATTCCTAGGCAGACAAGACCAGCAGGTGGTCACCACACCCCGAAGGCTGAACAGGAAGCAAATGTTCTCCCATACTCAGGGGTCCCATGTTGCCCAATTCCAGAAGGAGTCCTCTACGTTGAATCCCATGTGTGTGGTACCCCCTGCAGCTTTGTAATGTAGAAGCCTTGCCTTTTCCTTATATACTTCCTGCCTCACCAGTCTTTCCAGATATAACATTTTCTGAGTTCTTTTGCCAAAGGGTGAGGTAGATCTCTCAGTCCAGTATGATGTAGAATAACTCTTCCTATCTTGCTTGTTCCATTTTATCACCCAAGGAAAGGAGGCCTAGGTCTTCAGAAGAAATCTATCCCATTTGGATGAACCCTTCCATCCCCCTCTTTCAAGCCCCCAAATCTATATCCCATACACGTCTTTCTAGAAACTACCCCTGCTGCACCTAAGGAAGATGTCTTCTCCTCCTTTGCTTTGCAAACTCAGCCTTAAGTTTAGTAGGATGTTAGTCCTACTAAAGGTTTGTTTTTTGTTTTTTTTTTTTCTATTTTTAAGAGGAATGGAAATGATGAGTGCTCTAATTTCAGCCTGCTGATCTAGTTTCTTTACTAGTTATCTTAGAAACAAAACCACTAACACTAATGTAAGGGCTATTTTTCCCTCTATCTGACCTCATCTGAGGAGAATAGAGGCTTTCCTTTAATGTGTCTTTGACCTTGCTCCTTGCAGAAAAATTACCCTTGAATCACTGTGCTAAACAACTTTTGACCCCTTCCTCAGCCTGGCTTACATTACATGAGCCATCACATTAACCGTGAGCAGCTGTGCCTGAGCCATCCGGGATGGTAGATACCAGCTCCTATTACATAATTTCTAATTCTCAAGTCTCTTTCCTGATAGAAGAAAGCAGGAGTTTGTCTCAGTTCATCACCACACATTGTCCACTTAATTCTGGTTCACCCTGGCTTTGATTCTCCTAACTGCTAATCCTGCTATTCATTCCTCTCTCTTCTGCTCTTAGCTTGGCCTTTAGACTAATTCATGGCACTGCTTTTGTACCTACTTCCTTGGTACCTCTCAATAACTGTTCTTCTTTTCCCACCTGGCCCACTATTGCTGGACCTAGATATCATCCTAAGGAATTTGTCATATTAGGGAGCTGTCTGGAAAGCGGGATGAAATGATGTAAGAAAATGAAACAAAGGATATGTATGCTTTAATGAAATGTAATTTCATCAAAATGTAAGCGTCTTGTTCAGAGAGCGATAAGAGTTGGGGAGGGTCCCTAATCACCCTTGACCAGATAGACAGTATTAGGTGGGATTGGGAGAAAAGGGTTAGAAGCAGGAAGGAACCATTAGAGTCAATTTCAAGCATAGAGCAGGCTGTGCCTAACCCTCTTTAACTATGTGGATTCCCTATGCACTATCAACCTATCCAGGATTAAACCCCCACTGCGGTATCAACCCAACAAGAAGAGAATTGGAGAGTGAGAAAGAGCTGGAATACCTGGGAATAGTGGAGACAGAGAAGACAGTAATCATTTCCCCTGCACCACTGCTAGATCCAATAATTCTTTGCCATTTCCATGTCAGGAAACATGGGGAAGGAGTTCTAGAGTTATATTGCTGCCAGTGGATCTTCCTGTATAATCCCAAGGGGGCTACACTTGTGGAGGAGAAGAACTGGAAACATCTGGCTGTTATGGTTTGAATGTTTTTGTTCCCTCCAAAATTCAGGTTGAAATTTAATCCTCAATGCAGCAGTACCGGGAGGTGAAGTCTTTAGAGATGATTAAGTCATGAAGGCTCTGCCCTCATGAATGGGATTAGGTGCCCATACAAAAGGGTTTGAAGGAGGGAGTTTGCCTCTTTTCACCCCTTTGGGCCCTTCTGCCATGTGAGGACACAGCACTCCTTCCCTCCAGAGGATGCAGCAATAGGTGCCATCTTAGAAGCAGAGACTGGGCACTTGCCCGCTGGTACCTTGATCTTGGACTTCCCAGCCACCAGAACTATGAGAAGAAGATACATTTCTCTTCTTTACAGATTACCCAGTCTCAGATCTTTCATTATAGCAGCACAAATGGACTAAGACAGTGGTCTCACTGAGGATCAGAGAGATAAGCTCAGATATAGCAATCAGGGATTTGATTCTACCCTAGAGACAGAGTTGGGCAAGAGTTGTAAGACGCTGAGCGTGGGAGTGCACTGCACACCAACTCTTCTCCAACGACAACCACCTCGGGTGATCCCAAACATCCTTAGTGTCTCAGTTGTTATCAGGATGCTCCAAGCAGCTTTTTTAGGCCCTATACCTCATATCCAACTATGTATTACATATTTCCATGTAGGTATTCCATAGTAATGCCACACTCAACATGCCCCAAACTGAACCACACCCTGTCCCCAGACCTTACATGTAAATAACATGTCATTACCCATATCAAATTTCCCAAGGCAGAGACTTGAGTGCTATTCCTGACTCCTCCCTCTCCCTCAAGCCTTTTATATTTAGACAACCACTGAGGGTTGCTAATTCTACCTCCCAAATGTGTATCAAATAGTGTCCCCTATCTCCATCCCTACAACTATTGTTCACATTCAGGCCACCACCATTCTTGCCCAAGCTACTGTAGCAGCCTCTAGCCACCGTTCACCCATCAGCTGCCAATCTCACTCTTGTCAATCTCATCTTCCATGCCATTCCTGTACTTAAAAGTCTGTCAGGAGCCCCATTTTGCTGAGAATAAAGTCCAAGCTCCCTTGCCTTACCTATCAGACCCTCTGTGACCTACTTTCACCTTCCCCTAGTTTCATTCCTCACTACTACCTGCCCCACATTTCATGCTCTACAAACAGAAACGTACTTGTAGTCCTCCCTTCACACACCTTGCTGTATCTCACCTCCGAGTCATTGCTCCAAGTGACCCTTCAACCAGCAGTGCCCCTCCCCTGCTACTTTTACCTAACACAGACTATTCCTTGAGGCTTATAGCTCGTGCAGTGCATCCTCCAGGAAACCTTCACCATCTACTGCAGTTCACTTCCTTGCCAATTAAAAATATTTTAAAAATATTTCCAAAAAAGACTAAGAGATTAAAAGATTCTGTCATGTTTTTCATACCCCTACATACATTTAGGTCCCCCTAATTCATGCTATCACAATACACAGTGCGTATCTTTACCACAGACCATGCTACCTTTTATTATGGTTATCTGTTTATATTATCTCATCACTTAATGGCAGCCCCCATGGGAGCAAGAACACTATATTACATCCCCAAACTCAGTACATAGTAGATGTTAAACCATAAATAAATATCTTTACTAATAAATGATGAACAAATCCTTTGTTGATTTTCTTCTTCTCCCCCACTTTTGAAGAGGCAAGAGTGTTCGGTATGATCCTTCCTGCACTCTCTTCCAAGGAGTTTGGTGTCATGGTTAAGATCATGGGCTCTGGATTCAGGCACAGCTGAAGCATCTTAGCTCTTTCATTTATTAACTGGAGGAACTTGGGCAAGTTACTTAACCCCTCTGAGTTTCACTCCCCCACAGATGCAAAATGAGGATAATAGAATCCATCTTATGTGGTTCTTGTGAGGCTTAAACAAGGTTGTGTATGGTTCTGTGTTTGGTACATAGTAAATATTCCCTTAAAATTCTAGTTATGATCATTCCTCCACCCTACTCCTTTCTTCAATTCCAGCCTATGTTGTCCAAAGTCTGAGGAGAAGGCATGGTTAAGATTGGCAATGTGAAACAAATAAAATCTTTTTAGTGTATCTTTAACCTGAAGTTTCTGCATTTGTTCCAAGAAATGTTAAAAGAAAAGGGACTACGTTGTAATTCTAGCTGTCTTTATTTTTCTTCCAAGACAAAGGCATCAGAAAAATGCACAGCAGTAGCTAGCACACTGAGCCACTGCCAGCGAGCCTGGACCAAAGCAATGGTGCTACTGCTCACGGCAGAGGGACTGAGCCACAGAGACAGAGCTCATTAATGCTAATGGCCTTTGTGCAGCTAATTAGCACCATATCACACCCAATATTTACCCTTGTGTGCCGACAAATTTCTACTTTCTCCTTGGGAAGCAAGCTGTTTTTCTACCTGACCCACAACAAGGCAAACCTCTGATGCCAGACAGCAGCTCCCTGTCTGCCTAGATGGATTGGCTAGAGGGAAGCTGAGGGCCTGCCACTCCAGGAGGAAGGGAGCCTGTGGTTCTCATTCCAACCCTGGGTGGAGTGTTGGGCAGCTGAAGTCTTCACCCAGTGAGGGTGCCATTTTCATGATTCAACCATGCAGCTGTCAGCCCCAAGTGTCCTTCCACAACAACCATGTGCTCAGCCTCCTCCTCCTTGCTTTGGAGGAGGTATTTCTCTGGGAGAAACAGGGCCTAGGAGAAGGAGGTGAACCACTAAGAAAGGGATTTTGAGGGTCTGTCTAGGCAGAAAGCTCCTAGAGACCTGCCCAGAATCCACTCAACAACCTTCAACAACCTTTAACAGAGCTCCTGAGCTGAGCCATGCCATATGTCAAGGGCTGGGGACACAAAGATGGGCAAGACAGTGGGCAAGTCCCTGTTCTTGGGAGCTCTCAATCTACCTGAAGACTGACCTGTAGCAATTATGATACAATGTGATAAGGAAGGTGCAGAGCTGAGTATGAGGAAAGGACCACTCAGGTCAGACCAGGGGAATCAAGAAGGTCTGGATGGAGGAGGAATCACTAAACTGTTGAAGCACCTCGTGCCCACCTCTATCAGAGAGTACGGGCACATTCCCTGTCTTCTGAAGCAACAGACTTGGAATCTGAGGATGTGTCACAGCTGTGGTTCAGCATGAAGTGATGCAGACACAGATGCTGCTTTAGGTTATAGGATGTGCTTTGGAGACCAGCAGGATAATAATTGCTCCATTAGCAGGAACTTGGGCTTCATTCTCTCAGAGGTCTCCCCTCTCAGTTCACCGCAGCATTCTTCTAAGGTCCCTCTGGGCTTCCACCCACCATCTTGCTTTACAAGCAAATACTCATCACACAGATGACCGCAGGGCTGGTGGTTTCTCATTATGACCCAAGGGATGCTGCTTGAAGCCAGTCCCTCAACCCTGTAAATTGCTTGGTTGGCCAATGCCCAGCTGCTAAATGCACTGGCATTCCCGCCCTGCCACCAACCATATCCAAGTTGAAGCTGTCTTGGGACCATCCAGGTAGAGCACCAAGAAAGAGAGCTTGAGCACACCACCTCCTTCACCCCCGGAGATGTGGAGGGTTGGGCATTCTCTGCTTTAAGATAGGAGCTGAGGGCTGGGCACGGTGGCTCACGCCTGTAATCCCAGCACTTTGGGAGGCTGAGGCGGGCGGATCACGAAGTCAGGAAATCGAGACCATCCTGGCTAACACAGTGAAACCCTGTCTTTACTAAAAATACAAAAAATTAGCCGGGCATGGTGGCACGCCCCTGTAGTCCCAGCTACTCGGGAGGCTGAGGCAGGAGAATGGTGTGAACCCAGGAGGCAGAGCTTGCAGCGAGCCAAGATTGCGCCACTGCACTCCAGCCTGGGCAACAGTGCGAGACTCCATCTTAAAAAAAATAAAATAAAAGATAGGAGCTGAGACTAGATGATGGTGTCTCACTGCAAAGGTAACCACAACCAGTTGCTTCTCATCAAACACCAGTGCCTGACCACCCACTCATCACACTCATAGACACACACATACCATAGCCTCTTGTCAGCTTCTGTTCTCCAGAGCACCACTGAAGACTGTGTAGGTGGAGTTGTCCAACAAGGCCCCATGAATGGGCTCCTTGCTGGCCATTTTCTTTGAGATGAAAGGACTGCAGATCAAGCTGTATTGTCAGAGAAGGTCTCAGTGTCCGTCACCACATTATGTGCTGCTAGATAGCTGAGCCTACACAAGGAAGTTGCAGGATCAATGTGGGGGCTGGCTTTTCCCCAGTGGATCATTCCCATGGAGCTCTCCATAGGCCTGAACTGGCCCAAGGAATTGAATTACACCACAAAAGGATGTCCAGCCCCACCTGGCCCTGCCCAACCTGCTACTTGGAGCTGGCTTCTAAGTAGAAAATAAGACTGTATAGTTGGCACAAGCTGGTGCCTACTTCTAGGTCTCGGTTGCCCTGAAGCTGTTTCCATGTTATCTCCACAGCTGTCCCAGTCTCTATGCCTTTCATTCTCTCCTTAGGTGAGTCTAAGGGCATTGTTTCAGGACAAAACTAGACAAATAGCTGAGAGAGAAACAGCCTTGGTTTCAGTGCAAGTCCTGCCCTTGTAAGTTCCAACCCTTCCCCACTGGCCTGGCCTGGGATACACCCAGACTTAGGGCAGCCACACACAAACGCTCAGCCTGATTTGGGCTGGGGCTACTTCCCCCACATATAACTGTCCTCTCCCCTACGACATACACACATACACACAGAGCCTCCAGGAAACTGCCTCAGCTTGCTCAGAAAGAGAAATGCACATAATTTTCAAATGCCAGAGCTGAGAAGAGATCTAGAAGTCATCCAGCTTAGCATCATCTTGACAGATGGCTGGAACCAAAGCCTTGAAAGGAGAATCTACTTGTCTACTGTCACCTGACATGTTCCTAGTACATCCTTGTCTCCTGACTCCCAGAGCAGTGCTCTTCACAGATCATCAAGTTGCCTCCTGGCCTGTACCTTCAGCAACCACCACATCAGCTTCTGCTCAGGTTCTTCTCTCTACTGCAGAGTTGGTCAGAAGCTGGCAATTATGACTGATAAGGGGTTTTGAGATTTAGTCTCCATCTGAAGAAGCTGGGCTATATGGTATGCTGGTTAGCAAAGGGAATCAGAACATGCCATCCAAAGTACACCACTGAAGGCAATTAAGATGCAGCAAATGCAGAAAGAGCTCTCTACCTTCTTTCTATCTGCCTAGAAGCAGTGCATAATTTTCCCTTTGTGAAGGTGTTCCCCCTTCCCTGTTCTGTACAGTGAACAACCCTTATATTAGAGACGAAACATCAGTGCCCACATGGGTCTACATAAGTAAACCTTACTAAAATAACCCTTATCTTACCTCAAATATTAGTTTTCCTCATATATTCACCTTCCCACAGTAAACTATAGCCCAGCCACCCCTTAACCTATTTCCCTTGTTCTCCACATTTTATTATCCTTTGTTAAGATGGTACATAAGCCCCAAATTCTAATACCCCTTTGAGTTACTCATCACAGAGCTCAACCACATGTATGCCTGTTACACGTGTAAATAAACTCTGTATTTTTCCTCCTGCTAATCTACCTTTCGTCAGTTTAATTCAAAGGCTCCAGGCACTAAACATAAGATAGTAGAGGACACATATTTTTCTTCTCCTACATTAGGAGCCCATCTATAGCAGCACTTAGGTCTGAATCCCAGTTCAGTCACTAAGTAGTGGTATAACCTTGGCAGGTTACTTTACCTCTCTGGGTCTCAGTTTCATCATTTGCTAAATGGAATAATAATATAACCTACCTCACAAATTGTTGTACATGTTAAATGAGCTAATATTAAAGAACATGTCACAGAGTCAACACTATATGAACCTAGGCTATTATTATTATTAGGGTGCTTATTGTAAGTGTATATTCAAGTCCTCACCCTTAGAGAATCTGATTCAATTACATCTGTGTTGGGAACCCAGAGTCTGCATTTTAGCAAACACCCCCAGTGACTTTAATGGGAGTGTGAGGGTTGGGTGGCTCCAAGGATAGTATTAGGAGAAACCTTGCTTTCAAGGTTGGGGAAGCGTGTATTGATCCCATTCTGGTAGGTAAAAGGCTTTCAATGGCCCTATTAGCTTTCTTGTCTGAATCTCTACACCCACATTTCTCAAAGTCATCTCCTGCCAGGAAGGCTTATTAAAAGACTAATTATCAGGCTTCATCCCAAACTTCCTGATCCAACTCTTGAGCTAGGCTTTGGGAAACGGCCTTTTAAATACTACCCTCCTGCCAAGGTGATACAGAGGTGCACTGAAGTTTGGGATTTGCTGACAAAGAGTGAGTTTCCATGGCCCGGCCCAGTCCAGCATGTTGGAATGCTGACCACTGAAGATCCCTGTGGACTGGCGCTGCTGACAAGAGAGCCTTGGGTTGTCCTGTGCTCCCCCTCACCTCACCCACTCAGGCTGCCACTCCATAGATCTTGTTCCCAGCCTGGGTGGCATTTCCATGCCAGCTCCTCATTTCCTGCCAAGAACAGAGCCGGCCTCTCTGATCCACTGGCTCTCTGCCCAGCCAGGCAGTAGGTGGCATCCGTGAAGACCACTTTGCCCTCTTCTCCCTCCATACTGCGAGGCTGTGCTGCAGAGGGAGAAGAAGAGATCAGGAGCATCATTTAGGAGGCTGCTCAGACCAAGTATCGGGAGTGGCCAGGAAGACAATCCCTAGCCCAGACAGCCCCTCCCACCCTGCCCAGACCTCTGTGTACTCATGTAAAGATAATTCAGTTACTGGGAATGCAGACCGGAGAGATAACCTGATTTAGAAGCTGAAACCATGTGAACTAGGGAGGGAGGCTGGGGTGCAGGAAACAGCTCCTACCAACCCAGGAAGGCTGAAACAATAAACAGGGAAAGGGGAATTGGGTAGAGAAACAGTGGGTGGCTGCCCAGAAAGGGTTATTGCTGGTTTGGGTGTTAGCAGGTGGAACCCCCACCCTCAGCCAATCCAAGAGTTCACTCACCCCTGTGAAACTCTCTGTGAATTCTTTTTCTAGAGTGTTCAGGTAGCCATCATCTGGCTTATACAGCCATCCAGGGAGGAGACAAGAAGAGAAACCTATAAAGTGTCAGGAAGGAAAAAAAAACTTTGCTAAGATTTAATTTGAGTCATTGATCACCAACTACCCTAGGAACAAGTTATTTCAGTGTGAGCCATCATCTGTGAAAGCTGGTGGCTTGACTGCTGCAAGATCCTCAGGGAAGGAAGCTTCTGCGATGCTCAGATCAAGGTAGAACCTTCCTCCCCATCTTCTTCCTTCATATCAGAGAGCCAGCATCCCCTGGGCAAAGTCCAGAGCGGCCTCCCTCCTCCATCAGCCCAGCTATAGCACCCCTTCTATAGTCTCACATCCTTTGTTGCCTGGAAGTTCTCCCTGCAGTCTCATTTCCACACACCTGCATCTTTGGAGGGAAATGCTCCAGTGGAAAGCAAACTAGCTTGTCCCTATAAAGAAAAGGAAGTGACTAAGAATCTTGGAGAGCAGTTCCTTCCATTTATCTCTGTCTACTTCTTCTCCTGGCATAGGGAGATCTTTCTCTGTAAATGATTTGTCTTTTTTATAACCTGCCTATTCCATAGCAGATGAGTTCAAGATAGTGAAGATCAGTCCTGAGACATTTTAGACTAGATTTGTAGACGGAAACAACAGAGCAGGGGCCCATGCACTCTGCAGGTGCCAGCTAGTGAGACCAGACACAACCACCAGATTCACTGCGGGTCACTGGGGCGGGAGGTGGCTGCACCCTGCCCTGGGGAACAGCTGCCTCTGTGCAGCACCGGAAGCTCCTATGTTAACTAGGCAGAGGACAAACCAGCAAAAAAGGAGTTAAGCGACAGCCAGACATCCCCCGCGACCCTCTCCCATTGGACCCAGATGAATAAACAGTCAGTAAAATGACCCCAATGGAAGGAGTCCAGAATCGTCCACGCTGATCTCAGGAGGTATCTGCACTACTCACAGCACAAATCAGATCACTCAGTGAAGGTGGGGGTGGGGGTGGAGGGGAGACAAGGGAGAAGACATTACCTGAGCAGGGACCGGCCCAGGACAGAACCTTCAGCTCCTGGGGCCTGGACCTGGAATTTTTATTAGAAGAGAGAGCTCTCTGACGGACCTGGCCCCTTTGAGTCTGCATGTCTGCATTTTTTTTCTTGAGAATTTGTTAGCGCTCACGAAGAGGTGTTCCCTGTTGACTTGGCTTTCCCTGGTGTTGTAAGGCAACAGAGAGCCTTCTGGCAGCTAATCCCTCCCCAAAGCTGTCAGGATGAGATGAATTACTAGGAGAAAAATAAATCAGATTTGTGAGAGCATCAGAAAGGCTGAGCCCCCAGAGTCTGACAGAGACCAGAGATCCCCACCTTTCCACTCTGGTGGAAGCACCCACCTGGCGGCCTGGACTGTCCCCACAGCTCCGCCCTCTCCCGGCCCCAACTCCTGCCCAATGAGAGGAGATAGCTGCCCCTTGTCTTCCCTCAACATCCCATGGGCTCCTCTGCCTGAAGCTTGGTCCTTGGGAAAAGCCTGCAGATGTATAGGCCTCAGCTGCAGGCAGTCCACCTTGCCATTCCTTCTGCTCACAGCCTCTGAGCACTCTCCTGAGTTCCTCTCTCTCTCAGCACGCCCACGGTGTCTGATGGGCATGGGGCAGGAAGAGCAGGCTGACCTCTGGATCCAGAGACTCCCAGCCTGAAGGGGTCACTCCTTCCTCAGGTTGGAGTGCCACTCTCCTGGGACCTGCACTGCTGTGACCTGCTATTAGCTCAGAGGGGCCTATCCAACAAAAAGCAGGACTATTCATTTCATTACAGGCCCAGTTATGAAGCAGTGGCCCTTTCCTCTCTAGAATATTCTACCCTATAATAATCTTCAGGCTAAGCCTGCAGCGAGAGTACTCAGGAAACCCCACCTCCTCAAACCAAATTACATGTCCCCAGTTTGAGAACAATGTGAGCTAAGTCTAATAAAGTTATAAAAATGTCAATGGGTTGTTTGTGTGGGAAGAGAATGGCTGAAGGTGGAAATGTGGTGTCATGAAAAAGGCTACAGACTTGGACTCAGGAGTCATGGATCCTGGCCTCATGGCTCATTATCTCAGCAGGGACCCCCGCCTGGGTTCCTCCTGACCTGGAGGAAGGCCACATTCTGTCATTGGCTGCTGAGGTCTCTCTGATGATGAGTTAGGGAGCTTCCTTGGAAGCTAAAGTCATTGTTAAAATAATTGTTAAAGAATAATGGGCATAGAAAGCAAATTGAGAACGAAGGGAGAGAATGAGGAATGAGAGATCAGGGACACAATCTGAGAGCTAGGAGCTGGCACCCAGCCCAGGAAGCAGTGCTGTATTCCTAAGGCCAAGAGGCCCAAGAGTTCAGCCAGCCATCCTTACCCAGAGCCAGGTCCTGGAGAAGCACTTGGTGGGGGATGCTCCAGGGTAAGGCCAGGGACCAGGGAGCCCCCGATAGGTGCCTCAGTCTCCTCCCTAGGAAAGCTGAGTACTCAGTTGGCTCAGGGTCTGGTGGGGCCCGGCCAGCTGACTGGGGAACCTGGCTACATCATGCCTGAACTGTCCGACCTGCGTGTGATTTATCTCAAACCCCCACTGGGTGGCAGAGCAGTGGGGCATGGTAGAAAGAGCACCACGTTAGCTGGGCACTCTTGAGCAGGCTGTTGACCCTTGCGAGCCCCGTACATCCATACTCTGCAGGGTTGTTCTAAGGATCAGATGCAACGAATGAGGAGCACTGTAGACAGCCTTTAGCAGCAATGGGTAGTCATCTTGTGTCAATTATTAGACAGTCTCATAAACAGTATGAATGTTATAAGGAGGAGAACAATGCCCACCCCTCAGGGTAATCATTCTTCAGACACAGATGAGGCCAGGAGCAATGGTAGCTCCCTCTCCTGTCCAACTTCCTCCACTCTCTGCACCCCTTCCTCTCCCAGGCAGGACCCAGGAAGCCAGAATGCGCAGGTGAGCCCAGCGGTGGATCCAGCTGTGTAAATCTGGAGAAAGCAGAGAGAGGCAGGAAAACCGATGTGTCTTAGAACCATTCATGTAAACTGTTTAGAATCTGAGGGCGCAAAGATTAATGTGAAAATCCCATTCTGAGAAGCTAGTGGCCATACATCAGCAGCGCCTTCAAGATTGGATGTGAATCCGAGGTTTGGGGGGAAGTAAGTAATGTGCCGATTAAGGAATCACAGCTCTGAGAGAGATGAGACAAAAACCTCTCTCTCCTCTTCACTCAGTCAAGCCCAATTTATGGCTCATATTTCTAGCAAAAGTGTCTGAGAGAAGCAGAGCCTCGCAGGCACCGAGAGGTCTGACCAGGGAATGGGCCTCTCTGGAAGGAAGGAGGAAGCCAACCTCTGCATTCATGGCTACAAGAAGGGGCCACTGTGAGGGCAGCCAGTGGGCCCTGGCAGAGGGATGCCTTTGGCTGGGCAGCCAGAGAAGCTAAACGTACTTCAACTGAAGGAAAAAATGTCCTTCTCCACCTAACTATTCTTCGAGACCAGGCGGAGAAATTGACAATGTTGATTCATTTAGCTCAGCAGTATTCAGGTCAAAATCAATCTTGTCAAAAATCCATCACCACACTCAATAAGTAAGAAAAGGGATACAGGATCCAGGGGGAAATCAATCACACCCCAACAGGGAGCAGCCAAAAACAGATCTATCATGGCCCCTTGATGGAGGCTTCCATTACTTAACGTGCTATTTCCTGAAGGCAGCCTGGGGACCCCACCCAAGGTCATGGGCACCAGCCCCTAGCAGCAGCCAGAACTAAGATGACCCAAGAACAGCTGGTCACTCTACTGATTATCTCTCTGCTTCCCGAGCATCGACATTCAGCAGGCTGGCAACACCCAGCAGAAGTCATTTTATACATTCCTTAACTTCAAAAATCATTGTCACATAACTCTCCTGCTGTCCCCAAATCACTGTGGCTGCCTCATATCTGTAGGAAGGGGAGATAATAGCAGCCTACCAGCTTCTCCACTGGACCAAGCTCAGGCTGCTTCAGTCTCCTGCTGGGAAAAGCAGAGTGGTCCCTGCAGAGCTTCTCAGTCTTAAGGAATCACAAGATGCAGAAGTCAAGACTTGCTTCTTTGTCCCTGAGCCAGAATCCAGCATCCCCTGAGGGTGGCATTACGGCAATCCTGATTCCTCCAGACTCAAAGGAAGTGTATGAGTAGGGCCACAGAAAGTTCCCTGGGAGCCCAGTGATGGCGAGGCCTGGGTCCCATCCCCACCATTCACTAGCTATGTGAGTTTGAGACAAATATTAAATGTCCATATGCCTCACTTTCTCATATGTAAAATAGAAATCATAACAACACATACCTCTTATGATTGTTGAAGATTCAATGGGACTTCTCATGTGGAGAACTGACATACAGATAGTGCTAAGTAGGTGAAAACTCTCATTAGACAATGGTTCTTTTGGGCACTGTGTTTTTGCTTCTCTTCTCATCTTTCTACCACAAGCAACTTCTAGAAAGTGTTCATTCATTTATTCATTCAGCAAGTATATATTGAACATCAACTGTTCTAGACCTGTTCTAAATGCTGGAGGGACAGTGTACACGGGAAGTGGCAGGGGACAGATAACCTATAATCAAATCAAATAATGGCAGATGATAATAAACAGGAAAATGAGCTAGAGAGTGACTGGGATGTCATGGGAGAATATTTAAAATTGATACACCAAAGGCCTCTCTGAGCTGGAGATACTTCAGGTGAAGCCCAAGTGCTAGGAAGAAGTCAGCCATAAGGAGATCTGGAAGGACGATGTTCCAGGCAGTGAGAATGTGGGGGGCTGATGGGGGGAGCTGGGGAGAGTTGAAGGAGGGAATGGCACGGAGAGGTAGGTGGGACAGATAAGGCAGGCCCGAGGAGGTCACGCCAGGACATTGTGTCCTTAGTCTAGATGTAATGTGAAGCTGCTGGAAGTGATGTCTGATAATGTATTTTCAAAAGCACATGAAAAGTGCTATTTGGAAAATGGATTGATGCAGGACAAGAGCAGAAGGAAGATGAATCAGGAGGCTTTTTCAGAGCTCCAGGGAGAAAGGTGAAAGTTTTGTTTAGGGAGGTAGTGTAAATAAGTACTATGGTATAGGAAATATTTTGGAGATAGAGACAATAGCACTTGCTGATAAATTAGATGTGGAAGATGAGAGATGACAGGAATCAAGGATTTCTCCAGTTTCTGTCTTGAACCACCAGATAGATTGGATGCTAATTATTGTTATGGGGAAGACTCAAGGAACAGGTTGCGATGGGGAAGTGCAATTAAGAGCTCTGTGAGAGTTAAAGTGCATATTAAATATCCAAGTGGAGATGTCATGTATGAGTGGTTAGACTTGAGAGTCATTGGCTAGTGGATGTTATTTAGAGTCACAGGACTGGGTGAAATCAGCAAGGCAGAAAGTGTAGTTAGAGGAGGAAGGAGGGGAAGTCTGAGGCTCTAGGAAGTTCATCTGGAGGAATTCTGATCCAAAGCACCCAGCTTTTTGGAGGTATATGGTTGCCAGAACAGAGTTACATGAGTAAGGGGTGGGGACTGGGGATTTGAGGCAAAGGGTTCTTGGGAGAACAACCCCTGGAAGAGAGGGATGACGGTTACCTTCTGAACACATATGTAGGGGCACAAGTTATGCTGGTCCAGCCCCATTCTAGAGGAAGGTGGGATTCTATTGTATGCAGACTTTGCTTGCTGAGTGAATATTCCCAAAAGACAGGTGGCATTAGCCCCCTTATTCCACCAACATATGAATTCAGGGAAGAGGGGAAAACGGAAGGGGAATGATGAATTTCCACTCTGAGTGCAACCTGGCTCTCTTCCAGGGAAACCCACATTTCCCCAGGCTTCCGCAGCCTATGCACAAAGCAGGACACATTAACACGAATACCCAAAGGCTTGTTGATTTCCAGAACTGCAAGATCTCAGCCCTCTTCACCTGTAGCAACATCTTCCCTGGTTATTTTGGGAAATTTTCAGGACCCTTGACTGTGCTCATGGTTTCTTCACATTATGTCTATCAGAGAACCCACTGAAGCCACAAAAGGCAGGTAGCTCCCTTATTCCAGTGCCTTGCCTTCCTCCCTGCTGAGTTACCATGTCCCCAAAGCTGTAGCACTGGAGGAACCACCTTATACCCGCCTTGCTATGCTGGGGTCCACCCGAAATCAGTAAGATTCTGCTCTTTCCTTCCATGTGCTGTTGTGACCAGGGAGGGGGCTGCCCACTGACCAGCAGCAGTTCATCACATTCAACCATATCCTGAGACCCTTCAGGGTCTGTCAGGTGACTGAATAACTCGACGAACCACAATGTGTTTACCCTTGTGTCCCCAGCACCCAGCACAGCATCTGTCCCCCACCCAGCACTTGGTTAATTAATAGCTGACCGAGTGAATGAATGCACAAACAGCTAGTAGTGTGTGCAAGGAGAGGAGACCTTTGGAGGTGGCTTAAGGAGTGCGTGGGAGTCCTTGCCTAAATGACAGCCATAGGGAAGAGAGAGATGACTGCAGAAGAGCTCTCTGCAGGAAACAGAGGGGTTCCAGGCAGATGTAGGGCTAAGGGGCTGTGCCCTCCCCTGCCTCCACATACACCTGTTTTAGGAATGATGAGAGAACAAGTAAAGGGAGCAGTGAGGAAGTAGGTAATGATCTCAGTTTCACAGCTGGGTGGGTTGGGATCATGCTGAGGGAATTAGTTTCTGGGACAGCAAAGAAGCTTCGACTTTGCTCTGTCTTCCTATCTGGTTCATCCAGTCAGGTGCCAAGATGAGTCCAGCCGGAGAATCCAGACTCCAGTGCACTCCTGTAGACCCCTTCACTGCATGTAGCCTCCACCTTCTCAGATGCACTCTGATTCCAGACCCACGCCCCTCTGCTCCCCAATAGGGCCTCTTTTAAAGACACATGCAATGTTAGTAACGACAGCCACCATTTATTCAGTTCTTTCTGAGTGCTACACACACACAGGCTCCCTCATTTAGTCTTAATGTCAACCTCGAGAGGTGAGCACTATTTTTCCTACTTCACAGATGTAGAAACTGGGTTTAGAAAGGTTAATTTGCCCAAGTTTATAGCTAGTAAGCAATAGAGCCAGGATACTAGCCAGCTATGTCCAGTTCCAAATTTCATACTTCAAACTATTTTGTTTTATTAATTCTCAGAATAAATAAATCACCACACATCACATAAAGTAGCCAGGGAGGGGGAAGGGACTTTTGACCTACAAGCCATTAGCCATGGTATAATGCATGAATTCATGTGCCCTGGGTTCTACATTGAGACATCCAGTCACAAAAGCACTGTCAGATACTGCCTCCTGTTCCCTTAGGAGCTGAACGAATTCTCCTTCTCTCAAGGCAGAATCTCCTGTCCAGCTGGGCACAGGAAAGCAGACGGACATTCTTTTCCCAGATCTGAGATTTTGGACCTTATCAAATAGAGCTTCTCCTATTCTTCCCCCAAAGATAGGCAAAATGATAGCTGTGTAGAATGGAACTGGAAGTCTAGGTGCATCCTCATGGTTTGGAAATGTTACCAAGTTCCAAGACCAGATCCGCAAACACCTCCAAAAAAAGAACCAGTCCATCTTCATGTGACCAGGCTGGCCTCTCTCGTCCCAGAGGTGGGAGACTCCCCAGAGCCCCTCTTGTGAACCCTGGCTCCTTTCTCAATCCCTGCGAGGCAAGTGCATTCAATCAGTCCCCACAGACCTCCTGGACCAATTCCTGCTGCCCTTTGTGTAGTCCCACTTTGTTCAGCAAAAGGGCAGTTGTGGTCCTTAACACTGTACCCTGACTGGGATCCTGCCCAGCACTTTCCATTGAGGCTTGCAGGTTTCCTCCTAGTTGTAGTCACTTTCTGTTCCTTGGGGCACCTTTACCTATCTCTAGGGAAGCTCCATGGATTATAATGATCTCTCTGATTTATCCATCCTGGAGTGCAGACCCAGTTGATGACATTAGGGTGGGCACTTGCCTTCTGGAATCTTGAATCAAATGAATATGCTTAGAATCCTAAGAAAACCTGAGCCTAGGGTATGCTACCAGTCAGCATGCTGTAGACTCCATGTTTCAAAAAAAAATCTGACTAGCCATGACTTAAACCAGTGCTTTTCAAACTGACATGTATTGGAATCACCTGGAGGATCTTTTTGAAATGCAGTTTCTGATTCAGTACGTCTGGAGTGAAGCCTGAGATTGCATTTCTAGCAAGTTCCCAGGTGATGCTGATGCCTTAAACAAGGTTTTAACTTTTTAAACATCAAGGATATGTATTGCTTGTTTATAAAAAGTCTACAGATAGGTGACCCCAGGATTGCCTCAGCACTCACCGATGTCTCTACCAGGCTTTGTTTATCTTCTGCTCTGTCACCCTCATCATCACAAGATGGTTGCCAAAGCTTCAAGCTTCATGTCTTCACACATTAGTGTCTCAACCAGGAAGGAAAAGCGCAAGGGCAAAAAAATAATTTTCCCCTTTATCTCTTATAATCAGATAGTAAAATCTTTCTCAGAATCCCCCCAGACTCACTTACATCTAGGCCACAACAGGGTCCTATTGGTCATCCCTAGACCAATCCCTGTCAACAGGGGTCAGATTGTCATGACTGGCTTAAACCAATTAGGATTCACTCTCTGGGGCTGGGAACATTTTCAACTGAACAAAAATCAGAATTATCTTAGCAAGGAAGAAGAACAGCTAATATGTAGGCAGCCAACAGTGGCTTCCCAGATGTGTAGAAACCGTCTTTGACCCCACTGCCAAGCCTCTAAACCACTTTGCCTTTCCCTCCAGAGAAGCTTTCAGGCAAAAGGAGAGAGAGAGGAGGGCAGACCAGCAAAAATTCAAGATGAAAAACATGTAAGGTTTTAGGGAGCAGAGTGGGCCACATGAAATCATGCACATGACAACATTTCATAGGCAGTAAAATGCCCCAGGAATGCAAGCAGTTGTGATGGTAGCAATTAGTATCACTCCTAGTCCCATGGAATGTGGGGAACAATGGAAGCAGAAAGAATGTCCTCTCCACAGCCTGTCCCCCAAGCCAGATGACCTCTGTGACTCTGGTGGGAATTTTTCCTGCTTCTAATTCTCTCCCTCTTTGTTGATTGTAACTGCCCAGTGATCAGCTGATGCTGCTGGCAGGGCTGGGTAGGTTGGCATGAGGCTTCTGCCAGAGGAGAAAGAGGCATTTGTTGTGGAGGAAGGATTCCTGTTCCCCAGTGGTGAGAAGTCAAAGAGCCAGAGGCTGAGGGTACACTGGGGGCACTGTGTCCTCTGCCGAAGGGCAGGACCCTCTGGGCACAGCCCCTGTCGCCCAGGATTTCACACATACTGTTCCTTTCTTCAGAGACCCTCTTCCCACTATGCTGCTCATGGCTGGCATCTGGCTCCTTCCCAGCTTCAATAGAAATTGAGCATTCCTCATCCAGAAATCTAAAATCCAAAGTGCTCCAAAATCTGAAACTTTTTGATCACTGACATGTTACCTAAAGGAAATGCACATTTGGAGCGTTTCAGACTTCAGACTTTCAGATTTGGAATATTCAACTGGTAAGTAGAGAATACAAATATCCTAAAATCTGAAATCTGAAATACTTCTAGTCCCAAGCATTTCAGATAAGGGATACTCAACCTGTATCCCCTCTGTAGAGAGGTCTTCCTTGGCCTCCAAATCAAAAGCAGCCCCCGCCTTTTCCTCCTTCCCCTCCCCTACTTGTTACTCTCTCTGACAGTGGCTAATTTTCTTCCTCAGCTTATTCACTACAATTCATAATTATTTGCTGGTTTATTGTCAATTAATCTGAAAGTAAAAAGCAGGGACCATTTTCCTCATGTTACCACCTCCTCAGCCCACGGTATGGCCCATAGCATTCACGCAGAAAACAATTGTTCAATGTATGAATGAACACAGTCAAAGCTGTTCTCAGTCTCCAGCATGGGACAGCCAGAGTCAACATCTAAATGAGGCAAAGAAATTTTAATGTAGCTTCAAGGGGTGAACTTTCCAACCGTGGTGCTAGACAACCTCTAGAAGGGATGGGCAAAGCACTGTGACCACACATATATCTGACATTTTGGATGAGGTGAGGTGAGGAGGAGGCTCCAATGGTTGATTTCAGGTGTCAACCTGACTGGAAGGAGGGATACCCAAACAGCTGGTAAAGCATTATTTCTGGGTGTGTGTGTGCAGGTGTTTCTGGGAAAGACTGGCATTTGAATCAGTGGACTGAGTAAGGAAGATCCGTCCTCACCTGATGTGGGTAGGCACCATCCAATCCACTGAGGCCTGGGGAGAAAAAAGAGCAGAGGAGGGGCAAACTCTCTCTCCCACTTCTGGAGTTGACATCCTTCTCCTGCACTTGGATGTGAAAACTCCAGCTTTTCTGGCTTTGGAACTCCGGGACTCACATCAACAGCCCCTTGGGTTTTGAGGCTGAGAGTTACACCATCAGTTTTTCCAGCTTGCCGTCTATGTGAGACTTCTCAGCCTCCACAATCACATAAGCCAATTCTCTAATAAGCTCCCTTTCATGTCCCCTGTGTATCTATGCACCTGTGTATCTATCCATCCATTCATCTAGCTAGCTAGCTAGCCAGTCTCTCTCTTTCTCTCTCTCTCTTTCTCCATCCATCTATCCATCCACATCTATGGATCTATCTATCTAATGTATGTCTCTCCATCCATCCATATCTATAATCTATCTATCTATCTATCTATCTATCTATCTATCTATCTATCTATCTATCTATCATCTTATCTATCCATCTATCTATCTATCCATCCATCTTATTGCTTCTGCCTCTCTGGAGAGCCCTGACTGGTATAGAGGCCCACTTCACTTCATGGTTAGACAGCTTCCAGAAGGTGCTACTGGCCTAAGGAAGACATATGATGCTAGTGTCACCCCCACCAGCACCCCCATTTTGAACAGCAGTCACAAATTACCTCATGGTTAGCTCCTCTGGCCCTTGATGTTTCAGCTTCTGCTTCCAGAAACCCCATCAGTTTCGGAGGTGTGGGAGGGTTAGGTGGGATCAAGGCTAGGATCCTGGCTCTAGGTCCTGGTTCACTGGGCCATGTGATGAGTGGGAAATTGACTGGAATGCCAAAACCGTGAACCAGAACAGTGAATTCATTCTCCAGCAAGATGGAAGCTTGATGACAGGGTTGAGCAGAGAGAAACACCAATCACTCACACCTGGCTTACAGTTTTCACTTAGCTGTCCTGGAGGTAGCTTGAAAGAGCTCCTGGTGCATCCTGCCTGGTCCAGAGCAACAGGAATAACCACTCAGGCGAGTGAGGGCACAGGAGCTAAATCAAGCAGCAAGTCTTAGAGAAACAATCAGTTCGCCCTGACCCCTTTCCTGCTCATCTTCACTGGTGTGCAGAGAAATTCATCCAGAAACTTCATGTGATTCTACCATTGCATTGTGATATTAGCCCAGGCCAATAAGCACTGCAGAAAATAAGAGCTAAAGGAAGCTACAAGTAAAAGCACTGTGTGTGTGTGTGTGTGTGTGTGTGTGTGTGTGTGTGTGTGTGTTGGGATAGAGGTGAGCAGCCTACACAGAGGTAAGTTAAAGGAGCAGAAAGGAAGGAGGACTTGTGTCAGGCAGTTGGATATACAATGGTTGGCTACTTTTGGAGAGCACTGTATTCACTCACTCATTCATTCATCCTTCATTCATTCCATGTGTTCTAAGCACACACTTTTCCCCAGGCACTGTGCTAGCCATTGGGTTTGAACAATGAGCACAGTCCCTGTCCTTGTTGAGCTTGTAGTCTGTAGGGAGACTCAGAAATTAATCAAAGATTTCCAAATTGAAACTGTGGTATGTGCCATGATGAGATGAGAGTGTTTTACAGATGTCGGTCAGAGCAAGCTTTCTCAAAGATGTGAGGACAGAACTGACACTGCAGGAAGAGGAAGAGTACAGCAAAAAGTATTCTGTGCAGCAGGAACAATATGTGCAAATATTTGGAGGTAGGAAGGAACAGAATGAAAGTCAATGATGACTCTGAATCTCTTTTGTGACCCTGGATGATCCAGGGAAGGCAGGTATAAGCAGAGCCCTCCCAGTGCCCATCCCCCTACTCCACCCCAAGATGAGGGCTGGCTCGGCCCAGCCAGCAGCTGACCAGGAATATGGAAGATTCTGCAGCCTTGGGTCTCCCTGGAGAGTGAGCTTTGAAGGGGCTCCTAGAAATGTGCTGTGCTGGTCTTGCTTCTCCCATACTGTCCTGGGTGTCACAAAAAGATATGCAAAGTCACACTGCTGGCTGGTTGGCAATGTAGAGGGCAAGTTACCTGTTAGCATCTCCCTCCACCCCCGCCTTACTGCTAAGGAAGGCACTGTGTGTCTTCTCCAGGATTTCCTGGCCCAAGAACCAGGGAGCCAAATGGCTTTTCTTGAAACAGCATTCCAAGATTGCCAGGTGTTTGTTCAAGGCCAGACTTCAGACTTCACAGGACCTCATAGGCCATGCTGTGGATTTTCTTTTTCTTTATTCTTTTATCCTCTTCCTTCCCCCTGCTATGTTTTAAATAAACTTTTTAAAAATTGAAGCGTGGCTTATGGGATAGGACACAAATTCTAAGCATTCACTTATTTTTCACAAAGTTAGCACACCCTAACATGTGAACACTAAAAGACTCCTGGAATATTCCCAGCAACATCATTTGCTACAGCCCTCAAACTGGGACAATAGAGTGATCAGCACTGATCACGACTGATCAGCAATAGAATGAATGAATTAAACATGGTATATTCATACAATGGAATACTATGCAGCAATAAGAAATGAAAAAAACCACAGTCCCATGCAAGAAAATGGATGAAGCTTGAAAACATACTGCATGAAATAAACTGGACTCAAAAGGACAAATATTGTATGATTCCACTTACATGAAATACCTAAAATAGACAAATTCATAGAGACAGAAAGTAATTCCTATCTTTGGCAGAAAATAGGTTAGAGAGGTTGGGCAGAAAAGGAAGGGGAATTATTGTTTAATGGGCATATGGTTATTGTTTAGAGAGATGAAAATATTTCGGAAATAGGTAATTGCAACATTCTTACAGTTATTTATTGCACATATGCACTATTTTATTTTATTTTGTGATTATACACCAGGAACTGGAATTGCTGGGTCATGATACTCATACATGTAACTACAGACAATTTTGCCACAAAGTTTTCTAAATTGGTTGTACCAATTTATTCTCATATGACTATATGACATTATTCCTTATCTATGCCAAACCAACACTTGATGGCCAATGTTTACAAATTTACTTAATCTTGTATGTATAGTGATATTTTACCATTATTTTAATTTATGTATCCCTGATGACCAATTGGTTGAGCACATTTTCATGTGTTTATTGCCATTTGGATATTCTCTTTAGTGAAGTGCATTTTCAAGCTTTTGCCCATTGGAGAAGAAGGGTGTCTCTCTCTTTCTTCCTTCCTTCTTTTATTTCTTCCTTTCCATTTCTTTCCTTCCCTTCCTTTCCCTCCCTCCCTCCCTCCCTTCCTTCCTTCTTTCCTTCCTTCCTTCCTTCCTTTCTTCCTTTGCATTTCTTTCCTTCCCTTCCTTTCCTTCCCTCCCTCCCTCCCTTCCTTCCTTCTTTCCTTCCTTCCTTCCTCTTGTCCTTCATCTCTCTCTTTCTTTCTTCCCTCCTACCATTCATTCTTTCATTCTTTCTTCTACTGAAGTTTTAAAAATATTCTGGAAAAGCATTTTTGTTTGATGTAAGTGTATGCATATTGAGAAGTACTTAGTATTAATAATATGCTATTTATTTTAACCTTTTTCTTTATGGTTTATTTTAACCTTTTTCTTTACGGTTAGTTTCTTTTGGTGTGTCTCAAGAAATCATCTATATTGGGGTTATGAAGACAGTCTTCTGTGTTACTTTCAAATGGTTTATTGTTTTACATTTCACCTGAAGTCTATCATCACTCTTGGGTAGGTTTTTGCCTTTAGTGAGAGATTGAAGTCAAGATTGGCTTACCATATACATATCCAATTGATCTAATACCCTTTATTGAAAAGAATACCTTTTACCCTCTGCACAACAGTGTGTTTTTGCCATAGATCTGTGGGCAATATATATTTAGGTCTGTTTCTGGACTCTACATTCAACTTGGTTATCATGCCACGAATAACACATTCCTTTAATTACTTTTATAATAAATCTTGATATCTAATCTTTTTCTTCTTCTTCAACTGTGATATTCTTCAAGATTGTCTTAGCTATTCTTGAATCTTTGCATTTTCATATAAATGTAAGAATCAGCCTGTCTATCTTCACATAAGAAATGTTGCTGGGCTTCTAGGGCAATTCAAAGAAAATTGACAAATTTATACAATTGAGTTTTCCAGTAAGAGAATATGTCACATTCCTCCATTACTTAGTTTTTCTATGGTTTTCCTCAGTCATGTTTTATGGTTTTCTTTATATTTGTTTCACTTATTTCAAGTGATTTGATAGCTTTAATACCATTGTAATGGCATCTTTCTTGAATTTCATTTCCTAACTGCTCTCTCCTCTTAAATAGAAATGCCAAGACCTTGCTAAAATTACTTATCAGTTCCGATAACTTATTTGCATATGCTTTTGGATATTATGCCTAGCAATCATGTCATTTGTAAATAGTGACAGTTTTCTTTCTTTTCAATCTGTATCCTTTTTATTTTTTCATGGCATTATTGCACCTGCTGGTATATGTAATACAATGCTGAGGAAAAAATGATAGCAGACATTCTTGTCTCATTACTAATCTCAGGAGGAAGCTTTCAGTATTTCACCATTAAGTTGAATTTTGGAAGAGAGCCTTTATCAGAAAAGAAAGTTCCCTTCCATTCCTAGTTTCCTAAGAGCTTCTTGTTTTTATTTTTTTAATCATGAACAGTTGTGAAATTTGACAACTGCTTTTTCAGCAAAATTGAGATGATTATATAATATATCCACTTTATTATATGAATATAATAGCTATGTTGTTTGATTTTCTAATATTAAAACATTCTTGAATTTCCAGACTAAACCCTGCATGACCATGATTTATTATTCTTTATATAAATATATTTCTGAATTGAGATTTTTAATCTTTATTAGAGCTGCATCTATCTACTTGAGAGATATTACTCTGTAATTTTCTTTTCTCGTAATATCCTTGTCAAATCTGACATCAAATTTATGCTGGACTCATAAAATGGTTGAGATACATCTCCTTTTTTTTTTTTTTTTTTTTTGAAAGAGCTTATTTAAGATTGGCAGAGTTTGTTTTGCTAAAATTTTGAAATAATTTGCCAGTGAAGTCATTTGGGCCCAGAGTTTTGTTTGCAGAAAGTTTAAAAGAATTAATTTTTAGCAGTAAGTAACAGTTCAGATTTTCTATTTTTTAATGTCAGTTTTGGTAAATTGTGCTTTTTTCTAGGAATTTGTCCATTTCATCTAGATTTTTAAATTTTTTAGTTAAAGTCATTCATAACCTCATCTTATTGTCTTTGTAATATCTATAGGGTTTGTAGTGATTACTCCTTTTTTATTTCTGATATAGGTTATTTGTTCTCCTACTTTCCTGATCAGTCCAGCTAGAGCTTTATAAATTTTCTTAGACTTTTCAAAGACCCAAAGTTTGGATTTATTTATTTTTTATTGTACATTTGTTTTCTATTTATTGATTTCTGCCTTTTATTTTCTATTTATTGGTCTCTTTCCTTTAACCTTCCTTGAGATTATTATTCTTTTTTTTGAGGTTTCTTAAAAGGATACTTAAGTAATTGACATTCAGCCTTTCTTTTCTACTACATGCATTTAACATTATAAATTTATCTCTTCAGATTTCTAACCCTTAATGTCCTGGCTGCCTTGAGTGGTCTCTTACACTCCACATAGGCATCTTATAATTTTATCCAGGTTTATACTTCTTACTGGGAGTGTTAGCCTAATACATAATAATCTATCAGAACCAAAAGCATATTATGGATTTTTAAAAAACATAATCATAAAGGGAAAGAACTGAAATGTTTTAGGTAGTAGATGTTCTAATACTGTTTTTAGCTTTAGACTTTATTCTACAAAATATGACCACTGGAGACTTTTAGCAAAATGATCACATCTGCATTTAAGTGAACATTTATTGAGTAACTACTATGTTAGGAGGCAGGGTAGCAGAGTAATTAGGTACAGACTAGTGGAATCAAACTGCCTGGGGTTTAACACTGGCTCTGATACTTACTAGCTATGTAATGTTGGACAAATTATTTGAATTTTTTGAGCTTTCTAATTTGTAAAATAAGAATAATAATAATAGCTACCTCGTAAGGTTATTGTGAGAGAGTGAATGAGATAATGTCTACCACATCTTGAACAATGCCTAGAATATAGTAACAATAGCTAGCACTGACTGATTTCTTAATTATTATTAATTGTATTCAAAAGAGAAAATGGGATTCGGAGAGATAAAGTAACTTGGCCAAGGTCACACAGCTTATAAATGATAGTGCTAAGATTTGAATATAGGTCTAGATGTCTCTAAATCCAATGGCTTAGTGTGAATTAATATAAGATGAGTTGGTGGAAGAGAAAACCTAGCAGGTTGGCTCCTGCAATACTCCAAGAATAAAGCCACAGGGACTTCAATTTGAGTAGTGACAGTGCAAAAAGGAAAGGAAGAAAAAGATCTGAGAGAAATGACAAAGGACGCACGGGACTTGATGACTAATTTTGGGATGGGAGGATGGAAAAGGAGAGTGAGGAGTCAGAGCTGAATCATAGTGTTAAGCCTCAGTGACTAGAAGGTTGATGAAACAATAGACAGAAATAGGAGAACTGAGAGGGGGAGTGAGTTTTGGAGGGAGGTGTTATGCTCAGTTTTAGCCATTTAGAGATGAAGTCGTCAGTTACAGATGAAAAATTGGAGCTCTTGATAGAGGGCAGGGCCATAGAGATCATCCCTGGAGAAGAGGCAGTTAAGGCTTTAACAGTAGATATGATCCTCAAGTGAGAGAATGAAGGGACAGGAATGAGCCCCAAGGATGGAACTTTGGGACTGAGCCAATGTTTATTTATAGATGTTCTAGAAGGGAATAAATAGACATGTAGATAAAAGAACTAGTGGATGTAATCTACTCAGATTTTCAATAAGCCTTTTGGAACGATTCCATTTCAAACACTATAAGAAATCAGGGCATGATGAGTACAGGAGGAAAGTGTTTTTGTCAGGAGTAAAGAAATGGGCTCAGAAAAGAAAATAAAGGATAAGGATAAACGGATGGCCACTTCTCCAGGGAGATAAGCATAAGGGATCAGTGATAGGTCTTTACCTATGATCTTGATAAGGGCATTTCCAATAAAATCTCTATGTTTGCAGTTGACATTAAATTATTTCCAGAAGTACCAAGCCGAAGAGATTAGACTACAGGAAAACCTTAGAAATCTGTGTGAATAGGCAAAACCCAACAGTACTGCTGGGTTCTCAACTCCTTCAGTCTCCCTCTCCCCATAACCGAGGCCTGAACAGTCATCTCAGTCCTGCTTTTAGGGCCAATTCCATCTGTAATCTGAGGGGCTTTAAGGAGTTCTAGTTCAACCTCCTGAGCCTCAGTATCAAGTCAGCCCTCTTTGTGAGATCCAATGGCCATCTTGGGCCCCAACTCTGGTATCTGGGTTAGCAATTGCTTATTAAGCACCCTGGTGTGTGTTGGGTGCCATATACGTGCTAGCATAGTCTCAGTCCTCAAGGAGGTCACAGTTGAGAGTCCTTGCCTTTATTAGCTTCTGGAACAAAATTCCTCATAGGGCCAGGAAACTACCTTGCTCTTTCCAGTTGTTGTAGAGATAGTTAGTGCTTATATATAATACATATATATAATACACACACACACACACACACACACACACATACGGATGCTCCTTTACATCTGCCAGTCTCTCTCTTGATGAGTTGGGGCCCTGTGATTAGCTTTCATAAATACACTGTGAGCTGAAGGAAAGGTTTTCACTTCTGAGTCAAGACTGTCACGTGTGCGCTATCTCCTAATTCCTCTGCAAGCTTTGAAAAGGGTCGTCCTACCCTCACTGGACTCCGTGATAGAGAAATAAACCTTCATTGTGTTTAAGCTACTGAGTTTGGGAGCTTCTGTCCGTCCCACAGCCAAACCCAGCCTTTCTATACCAACTAACACACTATTCTGCCCCAGGGGCTGCAGTCCTGTCCCAAAAGTTCAGCTTACTGATTGGGCCACTGCCACCTGCAGTTGTCTTCAAATATTACCTTTTCTGAGGGCTACCATCTTTCTCGCTTCTATTCAGGAAACCCTCTCAAGGTCTTCTGGGTTTATTGGCTGTGCAGCCTTCCCTAAAATGGATACTGGGTCCTGCCAAGCAGCCTTGTCCAATTCAAATTTCTGCAATGATGGAAAAAGCCTATATCTGCACTATCTAATATAGTAGCCACGTGTGGTTATTGAGGATTTGAAAAGTGGCTAGTGGAAATGAAAAATTGAATGTTTAATTTAACTTATTTTTAATTAGCTTACATTTAAGTAGCCACTTGCATCTACCATGGACCTATCTGTGGGTAGTACAGCAAAAGTATCCCCAGAGCAGTGCCCTCCCCAGGGCTCCACTGTGTTTCCCTTAATGTGCTCTGACACATTCTTGCTGATGGCTAATGCTTCCAAGTTCAACCAACTCACAAGAGTGGTTTAAAAAAAGTGACGGGTCTGTTTTAAGATAGACAATGTTTAGGAATAAAAATTCTAGGCATTTAAATAAATGGAAAGATTTGGAGCCAATTCCAGCGAAGCAACTTCGATTCATCAAAGATTATTTTTGAGCTCAGTGTCTGCTTGCTATAGTCTGAAGGACCAGCAAAATAGTGGGTACCTGAAACCATACAAAGAATTAGTGTTCCCTTAACCTTAGCTTCCCTTAAACTTAAAAATTGTACGATAATTCAGATTTTTTTTTTCTTTTTACGGGAGAAAACACAAGGAAGGGGAGAAGTTCTACTAAAAAGAAACCTGGAGGGAGGAGGAAAAAACTGCCACTTGAGGAAAACCTTAAATATTTCAAAATTCCTACAACCTAAATCCATATAGAAAAAGAAAAAAAAAAAAAAACACCCTAAATGAGGTTACCACAATGTTCCTTTACCAAATCCTGAAATAAGACACCGAAAGGAGCCAATAAAACTCTAGTGTGTGGTTTTCAGAGGTGGAAAGGAACCTTGGAGATTAGGGATCCTTTAATTGCTGGGGACATGGACCCATACAAGCTAGTTTTAAAGGGGCTTCATATATAGACACAGTCCATTTCATTGACATACAAAGACAGGGCACAAGGCTTTGCAAGAAATCAAGGGACCAAAACTGGAATCTCAGGTGCTGAAATTTTTTTATCCCACAGGGCAGCATACTCTCTTTCCCATTTGCTCCCCTCTGTCTTGCTCTCTGCTTTCAGACTTACTTTTTCTCTGTATACTGCATGGTTTTCCCACAACATAGACTTATGTTTTCTGACCTTGGCTTTGACTTCCAACTCAATTCCATGCCTTTCATGTTCCCTTCATCATCTGAGTCAGTGTCTCAGTATCCAAGTCCCACATTTCTGGGAAGAGACTCTGATTGACTCAACTGGAGTGAAGTGTCCCTCTCTCTTCCCATCAGTTTCGGTCAGGGTGAGCAGCATCTCAAGGCACAGAGAGCTGCTCCAAAGAGTCATGGGTTGGTTGCTTCTCTAGGAAGAGTGTTCAGTGAGAAGGCAATGGTGATCACATCTACCTTCCCCTTACTTTACACAGGAAGAAACCAAAGCCAAGGGAGTTTCAGTGATTTACCTAAGGTCTTAATTCCTGTTACTTTTCCCATAAGACACTCTTTGATATTCATGTAATAATAACAAGAGTTATCACCTATTGAGTACTTACCATATGCCATCACTGCTTTTAGAGGTGCTTACAAATATTATCACATAGGATACTCATACACATTTTAGGAGTATATATTTTAGGACTTAGGTATCCTTATTCTCATATGCATTTTAGGAATTAGGTATCTTTATTCTCTACCTTTTGCTTATAAGGAAATTGAAGTTCAGTAAAGTAAAGTAATTAGACCAAAGTGAAATATTTAGTGTGTAGGAGAGCCAGGTTTCAACTATAATATTTCTAAATCTTAACTACGATATGAGATTCCTTCCTACTACACATAATGGATAATAATTTATGGAATTTATCATCTCAGAAGATGATAGCAGAAAATATGAGTGTATTTGGATAACTGTTGAATTACAGAATAGCTAATAGGCTAGGACTACCAAGGGGCTCCACATAAGGTGAAAAACCCCATCCATCATTGATTTTCAATGTTCAGCAAAGCACATATAAGGATATAATGCATATTTATTAGTAGGGGGAAACAGAAAGAAAGATGGGTACCAGGGAGGATAGCTATGCCTTCCTCCCTTAATATGTCCCTTAAGGTGTCCGTTACCGGCAGATAGATTTCCAGGCTGGGAAAACCTGTCTGGAAATGTTAAGTTTCCTTTTAGGGGGAACTCGATGTGCAGTTGGGGAAATGGAAAAATAAGCAACAACCATCAAACACTGTGGAAGTGCAGTACTGGAGACGTGCTCCAGGTATTGTATTCAGAAAGCCCTGAGGACATTTACCACAGTGGGTTCATCCAGCCAATGGCATGGTGGGATGAGACTTCACACTCCAGGTAGGAGGATCAGTGTGAGCAAAGGCGGAGACACAGGCAGTGGCAGAGGGTATATGGAAAGTGGAACAGAGGTGGCCGCAGCAGTTCCATGTCACTGAGAATGACGTTTAGAGGAGGCCACGGTGGCAGGTGAGTGTCAAGGGGTTGGCAGGGGGAGACCATGCAGGGCCCTTTACGACATGCTAAACAGCTTGGATTTTATCCAAGTGATTAAAACAGGAGAATAACAGGGTTAGATTCGTGTTTTAATAATACATCTTCCTGCTCTGAAGAGGAATGATTTGATGAGGAAAGGCCTAGGGGCAGGGAGAACCTATTGGGAATTCAGGCAAGAAATGATGAGGGTCCAAACTGGGGCAGAAGTTCCAGGGAGGAATGAAAGGAAGAATTTTGAGAAATTCTTAATAGGTACATTGGCAGGACTAGTAACTGATAACAAAGAGAGGCAAGGGAAAGGAGGTGACAGGTTGCAGGAGCTTCTGACTTGGAGCCGGCATGGATGGGAGAGCTAGTCACTGAGAGAAGAAAGCAAGGAGAGGCACGTTTGGGAGAGAAAACATGGAGTGCTTACTTGAAGTGTTGGGGAGCCTAGGAGGCTGGCAGGAGAAGATGTCTAGAAGGAAGTTCAGGAGGGAGGCTTGACTCGAGGATGCTGATTTGGGAGTTACCTGTTAAGAGTTTGAGCAGGTGAGATCACCATTCAAGAGCATATAAAGTGAGGGCCCAGGACTGAACTTTAGAGAGGAGGTTGAGAAAAGGATCAAAAGAAGACAGATGCTGAACAACCAAGCAATAAAAGGCTAATAAGCAAAGAGGTATGAAGAACAGAGTTTCACCAAGGCTAGCGAGACCAACCAGCCAAGTGCATTAGAAAGACCCAGTGAGGTAAGAACTAAGTTCATTCATTAAACTTGGCAATTAGAAAGTCATTAGTAATCATATTGACTCTAGTATCCAAGAATTAGTGAATCATGGGCAGGCTTCTCTGGATTAAGAAGATAGTAGAGGTCTTTAGAGTCAAAGGAAGGGAAGACTACCCTCACCCAGATTAACATTACAGCCATGACATCCAGATGTCCAAGAGGAGCCAAGTAGAAAGTGGCTAGTTAGAAATGATAAATATAAATGTACCAGTGATTCTGCAGAGAGCACTTTCTCTAGAGCAGTGAAACAGAAATCAGATAACAAGTGGGAAAAGTCTGCTGGTGGTGAGGACATAGAGGCTTAGTGAGTTGACTGGTAATTTGAGATAGAAAAGCATGAGAAAGAATGAAAGACGAAGGGAAGGTAGGGTCAAGGCAGAAGTCTTTTGTTTGCCTGTTTGAGTTTTTGTTTTGCTTTACCTTCCAGCAGGCATAACCTGAATATCTTGGCAGACATATAGGAAGGAAAAAGTGGAGACAGGAAATATTGTGGGGAGAGTGTCTGATGAAACCATTTCACAGGCAACAAGAGAAGGAATAGTGAGCACAGCTAAGGATGTTTAGCCATGAAAGTTAGAAGAACTATTCTTTTTAGACAAGATAAAAGCATGAAAATAGAGATGGGAATGCATAAAAACAGAAGAGATGGGCCTAGACATGGTGGCCGCAGCCTTCTTAGTAAAGAAGAAGGTGAAGAACCTCTACTTTGGGGCAGGTATGTGAGTTTGGAGACTTGAGGTTAGCAATGACGTCAAGAGAGATGCGTGAAGGAGCCCTCGCAGGGTGAGTAGAAGCATCTGCTAAGCCAGAGGGCAGACTCACTTGAAATTAGACTGCAGTTAGTAGTAGCATCAAAGGCTACAGAAAAGTCAACTCAAACAAGCGAATAAGACTTAGCAATCAAGAGAGACTGATCAAAATTCCTACACAAGATTGCAGGTACAAACAAATGGAGAAAAAGTATAAGGTTCATTTACAGATGACATGAAGAGCTTAACACTTTCACAGACATTTGACCCTCTTCCCTCCCTGCCCCTCCACCAAAAAACTCTATGGTGGTGATTGCAGGTCGTTTTAGGGAAGGGATTGTGGTGATAAAGGGAGTCAAGGTTTCTGCCCTTCAGACAACACAGGTCAACTTTGGTAGTCATTCTCTGCTCCAAAGCTGAAAATGGCTGCATTGGCAGCTTTAGCCTGCCTGCCCTAAAACTGCCAATTCAATTCATTAAACATTATTGGGCACCTTCAAGGTGTCAGCACTAAGCTCGTTAGGGATGGTGGGGAGAACACAACAAATGAGATGCTCTCCTTTGCTTTACGGTTTGGAGCAAGGACTTATAATCCAGTGCTCAGCCTCCTCCTAGGGGGTCCCCAGGGCCCATTTTTAGTTACATCTACAGCCAGCCAATAAACACTAAACCTTCCCCAGACAGCATCAGGGACAAAGGAGGGGCATTTCTTCCTCTAGAACTGCCTCATAGGACCAGCCCACATAATGATAGTCCTTCATTTTACTGACTGCTTAAAATATCAGAAGACACATCTATGAAGTGGATGAATCTGCTAATAATAAAGAAATACCCATGTCAGGCAGAGAAGCTGCCAAAAATAAATCAGTGAGTACAACCCACAGAGCTAGTTATGGTGAAGACTCTGAACCTCATAGCCATCTCTCTCTGGAAGCCTCTGTGTGCCTCGTGTACAGGCAAATAGGTTTCCAAGTGTTCTTACCACACAAACCATCTATGTCATTAGTTTTTCTTGTTACCCCAAAGTTTCCACAATTATCTCACACAAGAGTGAATCAGATAGAAAAGCACATTCAAAAATATATGCCTACTTGTCAGGATTGGTATTTAATTACCATGATAGCTTATGTTCAAAACGCTTAGTGAAGAGTGAGTATTTCCATGCTAACTCTGGAGGACTGGCTGCATCTTGGCCCCAGCTTTGTCTTCTCTAGCACATCCAAATAATGGCAACAAGTCATTCATTCCACCTTCTTGGTCTAAATCCTGCCCTTCCTCCAGAACCCACCTTTACCTTGAAGTCTCCAATTATCTGAGTCTAGCTCACATCAACTCTGTCTGTCCACCTGGTGTAACATGTATACAATTAGTATCTAATTGTGTGATGTTTTCTTTATTTCATTTACCTGAATTTTAGAACTCTAAACCAACTCAACTTCTGAAAGGCAAAAATTATTTCTTTGTTCCCCCCATGGGTTACGACTTAATGCTTCTCTTGTGTCACTCATTTGCTTGTACATCAATTATTCTGGGTATTGGGAATACAATGGTGAACCAAAAAAATCCTGCCCTCATGGAGATTAATGTGAGGGAAAAGCAAGGAAATATACCATTCTTAATGAAATGCATAAAGTATCAAGATAAGGAAGTGTTGGGTGCTCTGGGAGCATTGATGATTGGCACCCAATCCAGTCTTAGTTTGTGTGGTCAACACGGGGTAGTGATGGTGGGACCTCATGTAGGATGTGGTATCCTGGGCTGAGTCCTAGGAGGGGAATAGGAATCACCCAATATCTGTGGTAGTGGGCAAGGGCAGGGGAGTCCCATGGGAAGAATTTTTAGTGTTCAAAAATCCTCAAGTAGGCCCATTCTGGGAGACATATGTGATTTTGTGCAGGGGAAAAGTGAAAAGGAGAGTGATAGAAAAGGCTTTGAGGAGCTGACAGTCTGATCCAAGAGATGAGACAGACCAGAATACAAGAAATGTGATATGAGCAGACTGGACAGGCACCTAACCTAGTTTGAGGAATGGAGGGTTAGGGAAGGTTTCTCCAGGAGATAACATCTCAGCTGAAACATCAAGGATGGGTAGTGTTTAACCAGGAAAGAAGACAAGGAAGGGCATTCCAGGCAGAGGGGGCTGCACAGTCAAGATCCTGGAGAGTCTGTGAGCTGCAAGGGATATAGCATTATCAGGATTTTTTTTTCTTTTAGTCCCTGCTGATACATTTAAATCTTTCGCCTTTCTCTAGTTTTGTTAACCTCAGCTCCACAGCCAAACCACTTCAGTATCTTTCTTCCGGAGAGAGGAAGAGAAACCAGGAGAATGGTAAACAAAGTCTCCCTGGGAGGTGTGTTGGACCCCGGGAGTTGGGAGGAATTCTAGTGAAGGGAGGTTATCCATCGACTACTGAATTTTGCTCTCAGAGAAAAACCCCTGTGTTAGTAAAAGCAAGAGTCTTTCTTGCTTGGTGATTCCTACACTGGGTATTAGCAGCAATTAACCCCTTTAAACCCTCATCTTTATACTATGAGCTTCTTGAGGGAGGGGGCCATGATTTTTATTTTTTATGCTCAGTGCCTGACATATCACCTTGTATTATGTTATATAGGCAGCTAATAAATGTTGAATGACTGATTAACCGAGCTCCTGGTTCCTATAAGATTCTGTCTCTTGGTGAGTGTTAGCCAGGATGACTCTTATCCAAACAACAGTAACAACAACAACAAAAACCCCTAAGAGATCTATTCACCAAGTAATGCTTGCTTCTTTCAGTCTAACCAGGCCTCTTGGTAAGTCAATGGTGGGTACCAAATGATCAATCTTCTTTCTGATATATTTTACCAACTCAGATTACCTGGGACAGGTAGAACACAGAATGATGATCTATGTGGCCTCACATTTTTTACTTTTACCAGTATCTATTGATATTCCTTTTTTTCCCTTCTGGTAACTTGGAAGTGATATACTTTTAATTTTTAGTGATTACCTAACTTTTTTTTAACAGGCATGTTTAGTTATACATTTTAAAACATATCTAAGTTATTTAATATTTCAACTCTCTTTCTAAACATGTCTAGGACAGTAAAATGTTTAACAACTTACTAAACACACCCCTTCTTGCATCTTGTTTTTGTCATCTAGAGCAGGGCTGGTCAAAGCAAAATCCTCCAGCCAAATCTGGCTGACAATCTGTTTTTGTAAATAAAGTTGTATTGAAACACAATCACATCCACTCATTTTTGTATTGTCAATGGTTGTTTTCACTCTACAATGGCAGAGTTAAGCAGTTGTGACAGAAACTATATGACCAAAAGCCTAACATATTTACTGTTTGGCCCTCTACAGAAAAAGGTCACAGACTTTTGGTCTATAGATCTGATTTTACCCTTTTTTCAGTACAAAACAGAGTGTTTCATTTTAAAATAGTTAATGGTTAATTAGATTAATTGCCATACTATTTTTTTCTGCGCTTACTATCTTTTCTAGTTTTCTAGATCTCTCGGGATTCTTCTCCTTTTTTCTTTAATAATTTCTGTATTATTACAGAGATAATGGTTAGTACATTCTTTCAGCTGTTGCTTAAAGAATGATAGTTTAGCTGGATATAAAATTTTAAGTTGATGGTCAATTTGCCTTAGCACCTTGAAGATGTTATTCCATTGTTTTTCTTTCTCTATAATTAGTAGCGAGATAACTGTTATTAGTTTAATTTTGTTCCTTGTTGAATAGAATCCTATTTTCCTATTTTCCAATAGCCTTATTATTTTTCTTCATCTTTCATGTCCTACATTTAACTATAATTTAACTTAAATTGATAGGAGTGTGTTTATCTTTATTCTGTTGTGGTTAAAATTTAACTTTGCATAAGTGTGTGTTTATCTTTATTCTGCTCAGTACTCAAAATGCATTTTCAATTGGAAGATTCATGTCTTTCTTTAATTCTAGGAGGAATAAATCTCAGCTCTTTTTTCTTCAAGTATTCCTTCTCTAGCATTATCTCCATTCTTCATTTATAAGATTCTTAAGTTCTTTTTTGTAGCCTTCCCTTCTTTTTCCACTTCTGCCTATTTTGTTTCATAACATTTGTTCATTTTTAATAAATGTTACTTCTTTTATCTGTGAAGATCCTAAGCATATTTCTTTTGAAGCTTTGTTAGACAGATTCAAGTAATTAGTTTAATTTGGAGTTAATTCATGTTCTGATTGCTTATTTTGTTGGTTATTTTTCTTATTATTAGAATCATTCACATATTTTAAAGTTTTACTTTCCAGGGATCATTTTTTAGTGGGAAGTTTCTGTTTTGTTTTGTGTTTTACTTTTCTCCTTTGCTATCTAGTAGTTTACTGTTTTCCTCAACTTTATCTCTTGGGACCCAAGTACAGAACCAGGGTTGAATAATAATATTGCTGACTCTGTAGTGATACTGAGGATATTGCAGATCCAGACATGAAGTCAGTGGGTGGCACGATGCTGTATCTGCTTACAAGGCTATGTCCATTTTCATCCAGCTCCTTAGTCCACAGTTTCCTATTAAATGTGCTCCTAGAGCAGTAGCATCAGTTCCCTGGAAACTAGTTGGAAACGCAAATATTTATTCTGGACCTACTGAATCATACACTCTGGAGAGAGAGTCCGGCAATTTGTATCTTAACAGAATCACCTCCTGGTGATTCTGATACATGCTCAGGTTTGATAGGCACTGCAACCATCCCACAAGCAACCAACCAATGATTGCTTTTTTAGCCTCTTTGCATCAAGAGGAACATTCACTCAAGTCAGCCCCGTAATTCAAATAGTGAAACTCATCTGGTCCCCCATCTCATATAGTGTCATTTTCCAGCCCCAGAATCAGCAACTTCCTTGTGTTTTCTTCTGGTTCTGGTCCACAGAAATGTTTATCTTATTTTTAAGCCAATTGACTTCTTGTTGGCTTCTTCTTTTCGCATATTTGTAATTTCTATAGTTAAGGTAAAAGGCGTATGCTCAAACTTGAAGTAACAGAGACATCCTTAAAGAAGTTCACAAACATAATCCACACTAAAGAACCTCTTGGGTTCTTTAGCCACAATATTACTATATTTGTTATATGCCATCTGATTGAATAACCAAAATATTAACCACCTTCTTATACCACATACATTTCAACTATGCTTTGTGACCTAGGGTATGCAGCTTGACCCTTATGAACCCCAGGTAATTCATTTGTATAAGGACAACAATGATAACTACATGAAAGCTTTAATGTGAGCATTAAATCCAGTAATACATGTGAAATAACCCAGCATAGTGTCTGGCTCATATATTGGTTCTCAAGGGTTGTTAATCTCCTCCCTTTCTGAATCTAGAACTTGCGTTAAGTTAAATTTAACATCGTTAAGATTTAGACAACCCAGTTTCCAGCTCACTTACCAATTTGCTTCTTATCCAAACTCCTTTCATCACAATTCCAGTTCGCCAGAACGTAATGATATTCTAAAATAGAAATGTTAAGAGGCTCCTCCCAAGCTATAAATAGTGGGGCCCCATCCCTGTCCCTCCAGTGGCTGATGCATTGGGGTGGTTAGCAATACCACTCTACACAGCCTCATAAGTGATGAATGCTAACAGCCAGGGTCTCGAAATAGAAATTGGCTCCATGTGAATCCCCCAGATTAGGCAAAGAATGGCAATAACAATAATAACAGGAATAATACGGATAATGATAATAAAGTTAATGTGTGCCAGGCACTCTTCTAAGCACTTTTGTTATTTCATTTTTCATAAGAGCCTGTACAGTAGATACTATTATTATCCCCATTTTATAGATAAGGAAATCTGTTAGAGAAAAGTTAAGTCACCAGTAGAGGGTCACCCAGCTAATGAGTTACAGAGCTGAATTTGAACCAGGCAGTGTGACAAGGCAGTTAACCTACAGGGAATCCAAAGAATGAGGAATAATATCCCCCTTGGTCACTGATCTAGGTCTAACCCCCTTCATTTTGCAGTTCTGATTATTCACAGCCATCAGATCACATTTTCATTCAGTATCAGAAATTAGATGTTACTCAGGCTCTGTTTCCATCAAAAAATTACAGCATTTCTCCAGGAAACAGGGAAGAACAGTTCCCTCAGGCAAAATCAGTGGCTTCTCAGTACTCTTCCCTGATGGAAATGTGTGGCTGTCTTGATGAATGTCCCTCGAAGCCACTGGCTGCCTGTCCGTGCGTATTTTAGACCTCTTTGTTCCTTTCTGTCTGCTGTGGGTCTGTCTTTACCTTGCCTTCTCTTGGACTGACTGCCTGTTTCTGGCAGTCTCCTCTTTTTTCTTTAGCAAAATTGCTTTCATAATGCAGCAACAACTTCCCACCCGCAGCAGAACCACATATTTTGAAAGGAACATGAGTTTACAGATAAAGAATGCTTTACTTTCACCAATTTTTGATTTCTTCCCCCTCAGGCACTTCTGTCACAGACGAACTTTTTGTCCACATTGCTGACAAGGGTCGTTGAGCCTGGCTTATGGGGTCAGGATTGGATGGCAGGAGTACAGACAGAGCTGCACTGGGTGTTGGGGTCACTAGCAACTCTGGGTTCCACACCAGACATTAGTGTTTCCAGCTGGGATAATTTCATCTTGCATTGACTCAAAAATTGCTGTGATTTTGGTCTATAAACAGCTCGGAGAATGGGTTAGGGAAGAAAAAGCAGAGGCCTCTGATTCCAGTGTTTAGAGAAGTTTCAGGCTTCCACACCTGGGAGAAGGCAGAAAAATGAAAGGAAGATCACTCTGCACTCGGGCATAAATGAAGCCAGCTGATACCCGCTCACTAGCTGTAACATCATCCCCTCCTTTTCCAAAGTGCTAATTCATTAAAACGAATGAGGCCCCTATGCTGCCTAAGCTGAATGCTGATCAGACTCCCGGCATGCACCTGCCATCGTGCTGGCTCTTAGTCCTCCCATGCCCAGATTGGGGAGTGACAGAGGCTCTGGGGCCTCTAGGGCAATGCAGAGAACTGGTGTGGACTCGACAGAGCTGGCACTTGATTTGCATACAATGACATGCCGCCTGGTTCATGTTGAAATGCACAGACGGACTTACCCTCATTCTGCACTTACTTCCGGCCGGGCCCCATTGTCCTGTCTGTTGAGCAGTCATCTGAGAACACCTTTCCTACACTGTGGCACAGGTGCATCTCCAAAAGTCACCCGCACTTCCTGCCTGATCACAGGTGGAAGGGAGGAGTGCTACTAGGGAGGAGTGGACTAGGAGGTGGTAATTCATGTTTCATCATCCTCAGAAGAGTGGAATTCCCACTGTGACCCTGTTAGAAAAGAGGGCATGAAGACGGGCGCAAGGTGAGAAAAAGGTAGAGGCGAGATATACCAGATCCTCCTTTGTGTGGCAGCTTATCTCCTTCACCCCATAAGTGTTTACTGAGCACCTACAATGGACCAAGAAATGCTCTAGGCGCTACAGAAATGTGTCAAGGGAGACAGTAGTGTCCCTTGTTCTCTCAGAGCTTACTCTCCTGGGTGAGATAGACAATTTAAGCAGTAAAATAAAATGAAATTAAATAAGTTAGGGACATATACTGAGAGTGATGGGAGTGGGCAGTGCATGGAGAAGAGCATCAGTCTGAGTGGTCGGGGAAGGCTTATCTGAGCTGACATTAGAGCCATGACTGGCAGAATGAGAAGTTTAGGTTTGCAGGAAGTGAATATGTAGAGCAGGGGCCAAGCCCTCAGGACTGAATACGCCCCTCCTTTTGAGCAAGGGGGAAGGTGGGCAGTAGGCAGGGGTCAGAACAGGTAGGTTTACTAGGCCATGGTAAGTAGCTTTTTATTCTTCATTTGCCACGTCTGCAAGGATGAAATCTTACAGCACATGGGATATGCATTCTAAATTCTCCCAGGACATCCTCCAGGATCTCGCCTAATATGTTCTACTGTGAATAAAGTCAGGCCTTCCTGGTCTGTCTGCTTTTACTAGCCTCAGAGTCAGCACAGCTTCGATCCAGACATAGACCCTAAAATGCCAGGAGAGTATAGTCCCCTCAGACCCTGGGGAACATTAATAGCAACATCTGCCATCACCGGCCTCCAGTGTGGAAGAAAGGAGATCTCCGCTTGGCAGCCAGTTCCCCTGACGAACTTCCCTATTTTGAGGCAAGGATCTCCAGCTCCTTTCACCAGATTTTTGAAACAGATCTTGCAGAGGACCAGGGTTTCACTCACCAGAGGTTAAAAGGGGACCTAGGAGTCTCCAAAGATGCCAGGCATGTCCCTGAATTTGCCTCCTGTCAGGTCAGCAGACAACAAACAAGAAAATCATGGGGTTCGGTCCCTTTGGCTTTGGTCACAGCCTGTCCCCTCGTCCCTCTTCCTTCCATTTCTCCTAAGAGTCTGGCTTCTTCTGAATCTGGCCCACCTCCTTCAATCAGCTCCTAAAGGTTTTTGATTCTGTATCCATAACAATGTTGGTGTCTATCCCATTTTTTTTCAATTCAATTACGACTATCCAAGTTCAGGCCTAGTTGATCGTCTCCTGACTAGTTTTCTTTACACTTACAATTGTTCTTTGTCTCCAGCCATAAACCCTTCATACCTGTGCTCCTTGGTGGATCTTCCTCAAACACAGATCTAATCATGTTACCTGCCCACTTAGGAAACCACGGAAGATTCCTCAATGTCTATGTTAAAGGATAAAAATCAAGATTCCTTGGCATGGGTTTTTTTTTAACTTAATTTTATTTTTTTAGGGATGGGGTCTCATTCTGTCACCCAGGCTGGAGTGCAACTGCATGATCACAGCTCACTGTGGCCTCCAACTCCTGAGCTCACACATTCCTCCTCCCTCAGCCTCCTCAGTAGCTGAGACTACAGGTGCAACCCACCACACCTGGCTAATTTTCAGGTTTTTTTTTTTTTTTTTTTTTTTTTTTTGTATAGTCAGGGACTCACTATGTTGCCCAGGCTGGTCTTAAATCCTTGGGCTCATGCAATCCTCCCATCTCAGCCTCCCACAGCGCTGGGATTATAGGCGTGAGCCACCACACCCAGTCCTGGTTTTTAAATCTGATCCCCCTCTCGTTTCTATCCTCACACCCAATCCTTACTACAGTCATATGCCTACTCATTCCTTAAGTTCTAGCTAGAGTACGAGGTCCTCCATGTTTTGAGTGCTCTGGAAGTGGAATTGGTCGCAGCGATGTGCACATCCCTAGTGCATAATGTGGTGACTGGGAGCCACAGCTGTGGATTAGACCCAGCTCACCCATGAACTTGCTGTGTGACCATGAGCAAATAATTAAGCCTCTATGATTCAGTGTTTCCTTTTCTGTAAAATGGGACGATAATTTCATCCTCATAGAATGGTAGTTAAGCATTAAATAAAATAATTCATATAAAGAAGAACACCTTGCACATGATATGTGTTCAATAAAAATCTGTGAGTCAACAAATATTTATTCGATGCCTACAATTTTCTAGCACAGAGTTGTATAAGACAGGCAGCATCCCTCATGGAACTTACAATAAACGTGTGAACAAATAAATCAATTAGATAAGTTTAGGTACTGATGAGAAAGGATAAAATAAGGATCTATGGTAGGTAGTGCCCTTAGCTTTGGGATTTGAGAAAGGCTACACTGTGGAATAACATTTTAGTTACTTTTATTACCTCTATCATAGTGCTTAATATAGTCAGCCTATGTTGATTCTGTTTAATTGGCCACAAATCGATTTCCCAAAAGACAATGCATTGATGTGGACAAATTGATGGCCTCCCCTCATATTAGAGGTTGTGGCAGAGAGATCCAATCACTCACCTCATATCTGTTCTTCTGCCCTCAACTATATTAACAGAGCCCAGGTTTTATTTGGGGTGTCAGAGGGGCACTTTTCCCAGCTTGCCTTGAAGATAGGAAAGTCCGTGTAATACTGCTTTTGCCAATGATATATAAGAGGAAGTTCTAGTGTAAGACCTCCAGGAGAGCTCCCTAAAAGAGAAGGGGTGGATACAGCTGCCGTGTGCTTTTGCCCTTTGCTTTTCCCTATTTCCAGCCTAGGAGACAGATGTAATGCTGAAGGTACAACAGTCATCTTGGGTCCACAAGGCAACAACATTATCCTATTCTGAATGAAAACACAGAAGGATTCTGGGTTCCTGAAGACATCTTGGAGTCACTCTACTAGCCCTGGACTCACCCCTTATATCAGAATAAAAATTAAACCCCTAATTTGTCATTGAAAGCAAATCCAAATACAGAGGTATTTTTGCATCAATCGATTCTTCCCACTTACCTAGGCCTGCCCAAGGAGCAGGTCATACTACACTTTGGTTATTTTTATAGGCCTCACTTTGCTTTGCATGATTCTTTCCCCATAACACATGTTTAAGGAATGCTTGCTTATTTATTTGTGTTGTTGTTGTTGTCGTTGAGACAGAGCCTCACTATGTCAGGCTGGAGTGCACTGGCATGATCTCGGCTCACTGCAACTTCTGCCTTCCAGGTCCAAGTGATTCTCCTGCCTCAGTCTCCTGAACAGCTGGGACTACAGGTGCCCACCACCGCACCTGGCTAATTTTTGTATTTTTAGTAGAGACGGGGCTTTGCCATGTTGGCCAGGCTGGTCTCAAACTCCTGGCCTCAAGTGATCCCCTTGCCTCAGCTTCCCAAAGTGCTGGGATTACAGGCGGGAGCCACTATGCCTGACCTGTTTGTTGAATTTTAATGACAAGTACTTATGCTCGGATTTTTCATAAAATCCTCAAAAAGTCTGGACCTTTTTCATCATCTTTCACTCACAGGATTGTGGCCTGATGTTCTCACATCAGGGTAAGGGGTTACTAATATCCTTTCTGGCTGAAAACCCCAGTTCCATGTAGATGCTCTTCTCTCCATGGTCACCGGAACACCAAGTTTATCGTTTATGCTCCTGTAGCATGATCAGAATATTTGGACCACTTTCCTCCTGGGGCCCCAGATGAAAGTCAGCCCTGTGCCAGCTTCCCTCCGCAATCTCACCCTCTGTATTCCTCATGCAGTATTATACACATATATACATTCAGTAATACACATGAGCTCCCTGGGGTACAGAGGTTCACCTGCTGCTCCGGCAGGATGACCTGGATTCCACTCCTGGCTCTGGATCTTACATATTTTGTGACCTTGAGAAAGTTTACTTTCCCTCTCTGTCCCTGAATATTCCCATCTCTCAACAAAGATAATGATTCCTTCTTATGCCACACCAGCTTGATGTGTGGGTTAAATAAACTTATTTTATTTTAAAAAGCCTCAGGTGTAAAATACTCAATAGTAAAAACAAACAAAACACTCAATAGTCGTGATACTCAGTGAGAGGATGCTAAGTGTTCCCACCACAAAAATAACAGCTATGTGACATAATGCATTTGTAAATTAGCTAGACTGAACCATGCCACAATGATGCTTTACATCAAAACATGGTATACGTGATAATTCCATGCAACCTTATATCTGTCAATTTAAAAATAAATAAATAAATGTAGCTTTGATTAATACAAGAAAAAAATGATGCTCAACAGTTCATGTCACTTCCGTTCCTCTTAATTCTGATTTTCTTTCCCCAAAGGTCTTAGCTTCTTTTCTTTAGCATCCTTGCTGCAGAAACTGCCTGGCACATTTTGTTTCTCTATTATTGTCTTCATCATCATCTTACCTATCTAAGGCTTGGTTCTTGTAGTGCCAATTTTATATTTGGTTGCAAATAACAGAAGTCCCAATTATTGTGCAGGCATTTAAAAAAATAGGTGTTTGTAAGACTCACTTATTGAGGAGCCTGGAGGTGGGCAGTCCCGGGCTTACACGGCCTCTCAACAGTGCACCAGGAACCCAGAGCGTCTCTTTCTGCTCTGCCACCATACGTGCAGATGGACTGCTGTGTGGTAGTTTTGCACCTACAAGGTACATGTCCAAACTACAGGAAGACAGAAGTGGGAACAACAACCGGGAAAAGGACTGTGCTAATGAAGATTTCTCTTTTTATTCAAAAGGGTGAGCTCTTTCTAGATGTTCCTCCCACCAGTATCTCATTGACCAGAACTGTGCCGTGAACCTCTTGCTTGAAGAGAATGAGGAGAAATGAATATTTGTAACTGGACACATTGTCTTCCTGAATGCAAAAACGTATTCTGTCCGTAAAGAAGAGGCAGAAATTAGGTAGGCAGTTAGCAGTGTCCATCACGATTCTTTACTCAGTTTTTTTATTTTTACTCAGTTTCAAAGCAACTCTACTCAGGTTTGAACTAGTCAAATGATTTAATTCAGAAACACATGATCTTGGCAGAACTTTTAAAAAATAAACTTTATTTTTTAGAACAGTTTTAGAATCCTTGAAAGATTGTGAAGATAGCACAGAGTTTCCTCGATACTTGGTACCCCATTTCCCCTATTGCTGACACTTTACGTGAGTAGGGTATGTTTGTTACAATGAATGAACTAACATTGACACATTATTATTAATTAAAATTTATAGTTCATTCAGATTTCCTCATGTTCTTTTTCTGTTTCGGGATCCCATCCAAGATACCACATTGCATTTAGTTGTAATGTCTCTTTAGGTTCCTGTTGGCTGTGAGAGTTTCTCAGACTTCCCTTGCTTTTGAAGATCTTGGTAGTTTTGAGGAATATTGATTAGATACTTTGTAGACTGTGCCTCAGTTGGGGTTTGTCTGCTGTCTTACAATTAGACTGGGGTAATGGGTTTTTGGGAGGAAGATCACAGATGTAAAGTGCCATTTTCATCACATGATTTCAAAAGTATATATTATAAACATAACCTATCACTGTTTAATCTTAACATTGATCACCTGTCTGAGACAGTGTTCAGGTTTTTTGACTCTAAAGTTACTCTTTCTCCCTCCTTTCCATACTGTACTCTTTGGAAGAAAATTCTACCTTTGGAAAGTCCACAATCAAAGAGCAAAGAGATTTGCTCCCCCTCCTTGAAGGCACAGTTCACATAAATGATTTGGAATTCTGTGCACAAGAGATTGATCTTGTCTACCCTATTTATGTATGCATGCATTCAATCATTTATTTATATTAATATTGACTTATGAACTTGAATTCTATAGCTTGCACTATCATCCAATACTTTCTTATTTATTTTGTTGCTCAAATTCTTCCAGCTGTGGCTGGGACACACAGACACAAACACAGACAGACAGACACACGCCCCCCCACCACACACACACACACAATGATGGGAGTAAGTCAAAGAGACACAAGAGCCAACTGAAAGAGCTTAGAAGTTCTTTCTTAGGCGCTCGGGAGCTCTTTCAATTGGCTCCTGTGTCCCTTTGACTTACTCCCATCATTGTGTGTGTGTGTCTGTCTGTCTGTGTGTGTGTCTGTGTCTCTGTGTGTATGTTAGCACTCTGTTACTTTCTAACACTACAAGATGCTTTGGGATCCTTGTATATTCCTTACCCCAATCCTAGAATCAGCCATTTCTCCAAGGAACCCTAGTTCCTTTTATTGGAGAATATTAAAAACCAAGATCTGAGGAATAGATGTGCTCATTGTGGTCAGTAGCCTTTAATTACAGACTTAAGACTTCCTTCCCCATCTCTCAGGTAAGTAATTATTTTGCTCCTCTGCCCACCTCTGGGCTCTTTCTCTCTGACCACATGGAATTGAGATCAACAGGAATGCTGGGCTCTCGAAAGTTAGAGTAGAATGAATATGAAAAATAAGAGGCCTGTCTCCATAAAGACGAATTTGCTTGGAAAGACTTGTAAGAAATAAATTTGCTTGGAAGAATGCTGAATTGAGAGGTTCCTGAATGTTAGAGAAATTTGGTAGCCCAAACTTTCACATTTCTCAGCTCTTAAGAAATAAAGTGATTGATCCAGGGTCATGCAACCAGTTAGTGGCAGGACCGTGGTTAGACTTTAAATCTCCAGATTTTTCCCTATTGCTCTCTTCCCCAAAACACCCTGCTGGTGAATTTAAATGACTTTTTCACCCCCTAGATTAGTGCAGGACTGGCCACTGTCGTGATGTGAATCTTACCAGGCAGAAACTTCAGTTTACTGAGGACGGAGCTGGATGTTGACACTCTGCACTACATTTTCAGGGCTGTGTGATAAGAAACCGCAGAGATGTTAGACACCAAGCTAACCATGTAGAGAGCAACTCTGTGCCTACATGGGCAGGGGGGCAGCATCTGTCATGCTGACAATGAGGCGCGAACACAGGTGTCTTACCTCAGGGGTCCCCAGGGTCCCCCCTGCCTCTGCCACTCCTATTGGAAGAAGAACACTGAATTGAGATGTGAGGCTATTTGCATGATGTTGTTTTTCTGATGTAACCTCTGTTGATTTCCTACCTCCCTTTTCTCTGCCTCCTGCCCTCCCTCTTGGGAGCAATTTATGTGTCTCTGGCTCCTTTCAGACAGGGAAAGAGTGCTAATTAGCTGTCTGATCCATCCAAGGACACCTGTCCCAGGGCACTTGGCAGTAAGACCAGACTGGGTGTGGTCCTGAACACCAGGGCAGGGAGTGTCCCAGGGGTCCAGACAATCCCCCATCTGACGTTGGCCATGGATCATGTCGCATGATGGGTGGGAAGGAATATTCTGTTCCCCAGGAGGATTGTCTCTGACACCCCATTTCCTGTACTCCAGTCACATGGGCAATTGGAGAGAAAGCAACTACTGTAACCTTTGGGGGCTTTTAATTCATTTCTCCCCTCAAGTGAAATTCACTCCCATAGGATGCCTCGCCAGCTGATGGTTCTGGGGAGTGGGACAGAGCATTTGCCTACAGAACTCCTGCCCGTTCAGTCCTCGGGAAGAAATCTCAGGAAAACATCTTGAAAAAGTTGTCTGTACTTATGGGAGCGAGTCTCTCACTTCCCTTCTCTCCACATCCCACCAAATCAGGCTTCTGTGCCTGCTCCCACCATGAAACTGCCCCAGGCGAGGTCTGAACAACCTCGCAATGCCAGGCGCAATATCCCCTCCTGCCCTTCCCCTCACTCTCTCTGCGGCATTCAATGCCATTGGCATCTCCTTTCTTGAATCATTGTTTCCTCCTGGCCTTCAGCACAACTGGCTCTCCTTCCACCTTGCTGTCTATTTCTTCCCCGTTTCCTTTACTGGTGCCCACTCTCCTGTTGAGCCTCTTCCCACCTCCATCTCTCTTTCTCATGAAATGGGATTTATCCAGCCCCATGGCTTAATATTTTCTGTACGCTGAGGACTCCTTAACCTTTCCCCTATGTCCAAATTCAAATGCCCAGCAACTTACTATCTCTGCTTGGACAGCAAGCCACAGGCCTGGAGTCCCCTAATAAAATTTGGACTATTGCAGTAATCATCATTAAGCTAACGTAAACAACATGACCAGACCCTAAGTAGATTTCTGTCCTTTATATAACTTTGGATTACTTCTTATCCCTTGGGTTTCCTATCTTATTATATATTGATTAATGACAATAAAAAGAATAATACTAACAGCAACAACTAAGTTGTTAATTTCTTACTATGTGCCAGGCACTGTGCCCAACATCTCATATGCACCAATCCATGTAGACCCACATGCAACCCATGAGGGAGATATTTTTATCCCCAATTTGCAGCTCAGAACACTCAGGCTCAGAGAGATTCAAGCACTTGTTTAGATCACAGGACTGGAAGTAACAGAAGCAGAATTAAAATCCTGTTTGCTTGACTCCAGGGTCCAAACTCTCACTCACTCTCCTTACTAACTGCCTCTTCTTATTAACCCGTTCCTCAGTCACATCCAATTTAGGGCCAAAACCTGCTTTTGAAGCCACTGGTGTGCCTCTCCAGGTCTGCTATGTCTTTTCACCTCTGAGTCTCAGCTTGGGAGTTCCTGTACATGTCTAATACATTGTAGATGTCAGACAGTCTAATAAAATAATGTTTGCCCCCCTGACTAACTGAGCACAATTTGTGCTGAAGAGAATGGATAGAGGGCAATTATAAGAAGGATTTCGGAGAAAGCCTAGGTCCAGAGAGCATTGAACCCTAGTCCACCCACAGTGAATTGCCCAGGGTACAGTCTGTCCAGGTCTACGGCATCAGAGCTGCCAAATGTAATCAGATGTCAAAGAACTCTGTTAAGCTGAGTGAGGTGAGAGCTCAGAGAGGGCAAAGGACTTGCACTGAGATGGTTATCTCACTCACAGATCTCTCCAGAGAAAGAGTTTCTATCCTTTCCCTTTCTTGAGAACAAACAGATTTTATTCAGGTCCCTGAGAGTTCCCAATCCATAAAAATCCATAATCCCAACACATCATCACAATGCATCTCAGAGAAAATGAAAGGACCTGATTCTTATGGTTTTCAATATGGGTTCCATGGGGCCCTGGGGTTCCAATAGAAACTGGAGACCTAGAGAGTCTTAGGCCTTCAAGAACATCCCTAGTGTTATCTTTTATATGTTGAGATTTCACAGAAAATTTCATTAATGGATTAATTTATTTATTTTTATTTTATTTATTTATTTATTTATTTATTTATTTTGAGATGGAGTCTCACTCTGTCACCAGGCTGGAGTGCAGTGGCAAGATCTCAGCTCACTGCAACCTCTACCTTCTAGGTGTAAGAGATTCTCCTGCCTCAGCCTCCCAAGCAACTGGGATTACAGGCATGTGCCACCGTACCTGGCTAATTTTTGTGTCTTTAGGAGAGATGGGGTTTCACCATGTTGGCCAAGATGGTCTCAATCTCTTAACCTCATGATCTGCCCCCGTCGGCCTCCCAAAGTGCTGGGATTACAGGCACGAGCCACCGTACCCGGCCAAAATTAAAAAGATTTTTTTTTGAAGAAGAATGAGTATAAAGACAATAGGTTTTAACATCAGAAAGGCCTAAGTTGGCCTTTTGACTCTGTAGCTTACTAAAGTCTTTAAGCCTCCGTTTTCTCATGAGTAAAATAGGAACGATACCCTGTACATCTCCAAGTCATAGTGAGAAGCAAATGAAATAGTGTGTGAATGTGCCTAGCAGAATGCTTGCCATGGAATACATGTACAGTCAACTCCACTCTTCTTCCTTATCTTTTCATCCATGACATCCACCACCCAGACACTGCAGAAATGGCTGAGGGTTTCAACAGGTGCTGACTGCCCCTAAACAGAAAATGATGTTTCCATGGTTTCTCTCATCATCAGTTCAATAAGACAGAAACATCCAATTTAATAAGCCAAAAAGCCTCTGACCACGCAAAGCAGCCATCACAAAGCCCCGCCTCTGTTAAAACCAGCAGTAGACCCCTTCAGGATGTCATTGAGGACCTCACTGATTCATCTAGAATGTGTCAGCTCAGGAAGTGGGTCTTATAGCTCCCAGCGCTGACAGAAGCACACACAGAAACAACCCAGCCGAAGAAAGGCAGCAAGGCTGTTAGAGATAGATATCCTCACAGCAAGGGCAGTGGAAGCTGATCTGACATGAAGAGAGGAGTTGGAGCAACTACCAAGCAGGCGCAGATAGATCACAGCTTGACGAAATGATGATCAGTAGCCTCTGTTTAAGGAGGAAGGAGAGTGTGTAATGTGTTTTTGAAAAATGTCTACTAAAAATGATTGATTATTTTAAAGAAATGAGTTTGGCTCCTGAAAGGATAGGATTCTGTTATCAAGTTAGTTTGTGTAAATTCTAACAATGCACAGATAAATGAGGCGTCACTCCACTTAAACTCAGTCCCTAGACTTGTGGGGCCCATTCCAGGAAATGGAGTGAACTGGAACAAGACTACTATTGGTTGGTCTCAGGCAGAGGGGAAGATGCCAGGCTTCTTGAAGAAGCTCCCCGCAGCAAAACCTAGCAACAGGGACCATCCTCTGGAACCAAGTGAGGGAAGGAGGGTGGGGAGACATCCAAGCTTGAAATGGCAGATGGTTTAGTCCGGAGTAAAGTGTGATTCATTAGGTTTTATGTATCTTCAGTGAACAGAGATGGGAAGAAAGGTGCAAGTGTCAAATCACTCATTTAATTATTTTTTAAAACTCTTCTGAGGGTCCTGCGTGGCTGCAACATAGACTGTCACGTATCCACAGGTGTGAAATTCCCTTGGAGCAGGGGCTTCAGAACAACAGTCAGTCCATAAGGACCGCTGAGGGTATTAGGGTCAAAGCACGTCCCCTGACTTCCCAAGGGGTGGAGCCACACACCTGAACATAGTTTGCAAAGGAGACTTGCAGCTGCCCACACCCCTCCAGGTGGGGAGACCCAGTGGCTTTCTCCTAGACTTGGCAGAGAGCAGTCTTGGCTTCCACCACTCTAGAAGAGCTGCCACATCACATTAGACAAACATTTGTCCCTTGCTGGGAACAGTTTGGGACAATAGTTCTATTTTGTTTGGGTCCCACCCCAGTGAGAAACTAATCAGGGCTGGGGGAGGGGGACACAGTGGGGTCTGGATCCAAATATGTGAATGCCCAAAATTTGCATTTAATTTCAGGGAAGCCCCAATCTTTTTGAAGCCCTGGTCAAAAGGCCTTTCCAAGCCCAGCATCAAGGGCTCTTCAAGTCTTCTTGACTTCCACTCTGACCAGCTTTCTTATTCCCTGTCCTGCCCTTGTCAAAGGCTCCTCCAGCTCCCGCCTCTTGCCTGGTGGCTGTGGTCATCATATCCTTGGCTGCAACTCTTAACTGCTCATTAAGAATCTTCCACAGTGACATCTGGAGGGAACAGCGACCGCCTCCCTTTTCCTTACCCTTCTCCTTGGTTGAACTTCTGCGACACTTGGTTCTCTTCTTACAAGGAATGAGTCATTCTTGGGGAACTGGCCTAAGCCCCACACCCCCGCAGAGTCCCCAGACTCCCTGGTGGACCCTGAACTCACAGTGTAGCTCTCACACACTCTCTTGAAGACGGGTTTTATAAAAGTCATGGGTGTCCCTCTCTCCAGCCCCAGCTCTCCAGGTACGCTCAATAAAGCCAGGCACCTGCAGCCATGGCAAACTCCAAGGGCCCTAGAGGGTCACCTGAGAGCATCAGCGAGCTAGCTGCCCAGACACAGTGAGGCTGAGACTAATACACCGGACATTCAACCCCACACCAGCAGTTCTCAGGCTCATTCATAAGGGGCTGTCACAAGTAATATGCTACCTAAAGCGAGCACCAACATTTGCAAGTTGCTTCCTTTATCAAATACTTGGTTTGGGATGCAGAATACCAAAGTTGTTTTGAGCAGACACTTTGGAGACCAGCAAAGCCAAAATTCTGGCCCCACCACTAGCTGTTTTTGTGACCTTGGCCAAGTTACTTTACCTCTTTAACCCTCAGTCTACCTGTTAGTAAAATGGCATTAAAGTGTCTGCCTTATACGGGTTATTGTGAGGATTAAGTGAGGCAAAATGTCAAGTGTTCGGCACAACATCTAGCATAGATGCTACCAATAAATGCTGGCTAAAGTTAGTGTTTGCATTCATACTTGTATTTGTATATAGATATAAATTCAGTGGTCTCCCTGTAAAAACTGTACCTTCTTTCCCTTTGACAGGCTTTCCTACAGCAAGGAGAGAAAAAAGGTGAAATTACAGGCTATACATAAAGAACTGAACCTAATAACAGCCTATCTTACTTTTTGTCACATCTACAAGTAAGTTATCATCACTGATGCACTAATAGTATTTGTGGTGGTTATAGCTTATTATAATCTCTATTTTTCCACAAAATAAATATAAATTATGAGAGAGAGAAAGAGAGAGAGAGAGAGCGAGAGAGGGAGGGTGTCTTTCCTCCCTCATTGTGGCTACACTCAGAGAGTGTGTCTCAGGCACAAGCCTCATCTGCCAAGGATGTTGGGCAGACGGAGGCTGACAACAGCAACACCCCTGTGGTCTTTGTGGGTCTCTCTGTAAGGCCTGAGCCGTGATGTCCTGCAGGTGGGGGCAGGAGGCTGCTCAGGATGTGGAGTGGGCCGCTGTCCCCGGCAGCCAGCCCCAGGCCCTGCTGGCACCGGCAGAGCCGGGCCGTCCCTCAGCTGCTGTCTCCCCTCTGATGAATATGGAGGAGCCTTCACCCGGCTCTGATTGCTATTGGGCTTTGTTTCTCTTCGCTGCTCCCCTGCTCTCTGATCGGATGTCACTCTTTTTATTATTATTATTCCCTCTGTGTTGACAAGTGATTTAAACACTTCACAGAGGGGGAGAAAGGGTGGGGGTTGGTGGGGAATCTTTTCTTTGAATCCAGGGTGTTCGTTTTTCAGATTAGCAAATAAATGACTACGGGTATATAATTAAAACTAATAGGTTAATTAGAGAACATTTAGATCTTTCTGAAAAAAAATAATGAAAGCCAATGACTGTCTCCTTCTGAGACAAACTGTGAGTGTATTAGGTAAGGCGGTGGCACACTTACAGTCTACTCTGTCCCTTCCTTCAGGACCACATGATCATTGTGAGTGGTTGGGTAACCGAGGTCAGGCACTCCCCACAGATCTGAGGAAGAGGACCCTGGGAAGAAGAGCCAGGCCTTCCTCCAGGGAGGCTGGCAGGTGCCGTGGGAGCCAAGCTGTCCCTCTCTGTCTCTCTGAGCTCCAGCTCTCACTCTGTTCTCTTTACTCGCTCTCTGACCCTTTTTGCTCAGCTGTGACTGTCACTCAGCCTGAGCCAATCTCGCTGTCCTCCAGACGCTGGGATTTGAGAGAGTGTCTCTGCTATGTCTATGCTGCGACAACCTTTTCTGGCAGTGGAGTAAACGGACGTGAGGTGAGAAGCAGTGCAGGGAGGAGAAGCCCTGCAGATGAATTACGTCCACTTCAGCAGGCTGACCCTCTTGCGCAGGAAGGCTCTGGCCTGGGGGAGTGGCCTTCATCAGAACTCTTAAGAGTGCCCCGCGGATCACCTGAGGTCAGGAGTTTGAGACCAGTCTGACCAACATGGTGAAACTCCATCTCTACTAAAATACAAAAATTATCCAGGCGTGGTGGCAGTGGTGGCAGTCCCCTGTAATCCCAGCTACTCAGGAGGCTGAGGCAGGAGAATCGGTTGAATCTGGGAGGCAGAGGTTGCAGTGAGCCGAGATCATGCCACTGCATTCCAGCCTAAGTGACAGAGTGAGACTCTGTCTCAAAAAAATAAAAAATCCCCACACTCTACTCACCAAGCCCAGGATGTATAGGACGCAATGGGATAGGGATATGTGTGCAGGGTTTCTTCCCCTCTGGCTGGGGCAGGGCCCCGAACTAGGCAATGCAGAAGGGAACGTGACTGCCATGGACAGGGCCTTCTTCCTGGAATGACATATCTGGAAGTGAAGCTTGAGAGATGCCCTGGAACCCTGCTGGCTTCAAGGCCTGTTGTGTTCCACTTCAAGGACAGTGGAAGGGCCCTGATATGGGTTGAATCATGTCCCCACAAAGAGTATATGTTTAAGTCCTAACCCCCAATACCTCAGAATGTGACCTTCTTTGGAAATAGAGTCATTGCAGATGTAATTAGTTAGGCTAAACTGAGGTCATACTGGAGGAAGGTGGGCCCCAATCCAATATGACTGGCATCCTCAGAAGAAGAGGAAACAGATACAGAAGAGATGACCACGTGATGATAGAAGCACAGATCGAAGTGATGTTGCCACAAGCCAAGAAATACCTAGAGCTACCAGAGGCTGTAGGAAACAGGAAAGAATCCTCTTCTACAGACTTCCAAGAAAGCACCGTCCTTTCAGCACCTTCATTTTGGACTTGTAGCCTCCACAACTGTGAGAGAATAAAATTTCTATTGTAAGCCACCTGCTCTGTGGAAATTTATTATGGCAGCACTAGGAAACATACAAGCCTTCAGCAGTCACCTGACCCAGTGACTAGTAAAATCTCAGGTTCAGTCTGGAAGTGAAATCTCAAATCACATACTTAGAAGAAAATCACTGGGTCTCAGAGTGATCTTTCAGGCTGTTATATCATGGAAGGTTCAAGAAGCCAGACCCTGGCCCCATCCTTGGAGTATCTCACTGACCACTTCAACACTCAGCAGATTTCAGATTTCCGATTCAGACACTCAGATTTCCTTATCTTCTGAGATGGACGTTCTAAACCCTGAATGAGAGGGACTATCTTAGGAGTTCAGAGAAAAGGAGACAGATTAAATCTTTTTCTTTCATTGTCCCATTTTTACCAATAACAATTGTGATGCCTATGAATTATGGAGTGTTTACCATGTGCCATGGGGTGTCAAACACTTTATAAGGATTTTCTCATGTATGGCTGCCCTTAAGTGAGCCCTGAAGCTCCTGGGAATCCACAAAAGAAGATGCCTGCGCATATCACAGGCATGCCCCAACCCATGTTAACACTGACGACGGTGAGCGCAGGGCCATGGAATTCAAGTCTTTTCAAAGTCTTACACAGGACCCTGGAATTCAAGTTGATGCTGCCAGGATTTCCCTCCACATATATCCATGTATTTGTCCTTGTTCTCATTTTCCATAAAGTAGTTTTTTTTTTTTTTTTTAACTTGGTGTTACTTTCACAAAATTAAAACAAACAGAAAGCCTACCTGGCATGACAGAAAATCCAGAAAAGACTAGAAAAGTACCAGGAACCCAAGGCACAGTCACACCAGCTCAGCTGTTCAAATCCCATTAAAAATAGATGATCTAAGAAGTACTCTCTGAGGGACACCTACTCAGAGAGAGGGTAAGAGAATAGGGAGCACAGGAATGTCTCTGTGAATAAATGACAAACATCCTCACATTCCTATGCGTCTACAGGGGTGTTGACCAGAAGAGAAGAGAGAGGTGGGGACGGGAAACCTTCTTTCTAGTCATCATCCTCACCTGGCATGTACTGTGGTTGTCACCCCCTCAAGGCCTGCCCGGTGCAGGAACCACTCAGGAAACAGACAAACCCCACTCTGGGAGTAAGCAGAACTAACGTTTCCTGGAAACTAGATTGGGTGTTGATTTTCTAGTCCGCAGAGTTAAACTTAGTAGACTGGCCTCCCTGGTCCTCCATATACATTCCCCTGCCAGCCACAGTGGTAGCAATACTACTTCTTCATCTAAGGTGTCTCCAAGCTCCCTCCGCCTTAGAGCTGTGGTCTCAGCTAAGTCATTTAACCTCCCAGCCAACGTTTTCCTTATCTGCAGAATGTAAAATGTGAAGCAAAAAAAAAAAAAAAAAAGAAAAGAAAAAAAAAGTAAATTATGTCAGAGTTTTCAGGACAAATGAAAAATGCCTATTAATGTAAGATTAAAATTGTATACATAATCGTTATAATGTGTGAACTCTTGGTGGCTTCAATATGCAAATAGTAACAATAATTATTATAACCATAGACTCCCAAATATCCCTGCAGCTGCTGAAATAGTAAAGAACATTTCTAGGCTGCTAAGGGCAGGAGAGTCACTCATTCTAACTGCTAACTTCCTAATTTGACAGCCCAGCCTGTAACCTACATTTTCAATTTGCAGAAAAAGAAAAATACAGGTCTAACCCCAGGAGAGAAACCAAAGTTAACAGAGAAGTGAAGATAGGGGATTGAATTTAGATGGTTTGCTTTTCTACCTTGAGTTAAAAGTGTCAGCTCCAGAGTGCAGGTATATCAATGGTGGTTTTGTCTGCTCAACAGAAAGATTGTGTTAGACCCCTATTGACCCGTAGCTAATCCCCTTCCCGGGCAGGCCTAGCCAAGGACTGTTTGTCCAGGGCTCTGAGCATTTTCTGCATCTTGAGATTGCAGCACACAAGGACCAGACTAGAGCGACAGCCACCATCCTACTCTCCCCGCCAGAAAGCTAGCAGGAAACGCCTAAAGGGAAGGGATTCATTAACCTCGCTTTTCTGCCTGGGGAGCCAATCACAAGAGCCTGTACGGACAGACAGCCAATCACATCGCTGGGCAGGACAGGGCCCAATCGTCTTGCTCCCCCATCCAGAACATTTCGTCTGGAACTTCCTCCCGCGGTGGGCTTGTTGCCCAGCCCTGCCAGTCACCTGCGAAAGCTGCAGGGGAGGGGACGCTGCGAGCCATGACCCAAGCCAGGCCAGCCTGGGGAGCAGACTGGCAGAAGGGTGAGACAACGAGACTGATGGGAAACACCCAGGGCAGAGCCCAACTCCAATTCATCAGTTTCACAAATACGTGTTTACTGGGCACCGTTTCTGTGGCAGGCACTGGGAAGAAGAAGGGCACAATCCCTGCCCTTAAAGAATTCAGAGTCGAGTGGGGGAGACGGAAGTAAGGAAATGCAGTACTTCTATGAGAGTGTGATGAGAACCAAGCAAGAGAAATAAGATGTTTGTGAGCAGGTGACAGGGTGAGAAGGAGCTACCCAATGGGTCAGCGTGTCAGGAGAACCCCCGCACTCAGAGGAGGTGCAGTGACGCATAGGAGCAAATCACAGCCCAAAAGCCCCTGCACGGGGGCTCGAGACCTTCAACACTCCCTACCCATCTGTACTAGTTGACTAGGGTGTCCTAATCAAGCACCACAGACTAGGTGGCTTGAACAAAGAAAATGTATCTTCTCACTCTTCTGGAGACTGCAAGTTGAAGACGAAGGTGCCAGCAGGGTTGATTTCATCTGCGCCCTCTCTCCTTGGCTTGCCTTCCCAATGTGCCCTCACATAGCCTTTCCCTCTTTGGACAAAAAGCATGTCTTTGTCCAAATTTCCTTTTCTTATAAGGATACCAGTCATACTGGGTTAGGGCCATTTTACCTCTTTAATACATAGTCTGTTTCTCAATGCAGTCACATGCTGAGGTACTGGGGGTTGGAAGTTCAACATACAAATTTTAAGTGGAACACAAGTGAGCCCATAACACCATTATTTTCCACAACGATTGTGAAGCTCCTATTTAGCCACTTCCTCCCCCAAAGACCACAGTGACCAGGCGCTTTTGTCTTCTAAATCTCCTGTACTAAGTGCCTGTTGACTTAGACTTAGACCAGCTCCTGTCAGACAAGAGGTGTGATGAATCCCTGCGTCTGGCTCTTGAGACATATGCTTTATTGCTCTTCTTTTCTTCCCAAAGCTGTATGTCCATTAGCATCTTATAGCAACTTCTTTGCACTGCCCAACTGCCCTGCTCACTGGCCTCATGCCCAAGGTATTTAGTACGGTGTTTCATTCGTCATAAGGGCTGGTCTTTCCTAGAGGCCAGGTGGGGAGAGAGCAAGTAAAACAGTTGTTTATCAACCAGGGCCCACACATGCAAGCCAGAATTCCCTGGAGGCAATGTCAGGGGTCAGGGGTCCTGAGTCTGCTGCCATGGAACATAAGGGCACACTCTGTGATCTCTGAGATTATAGGCAACACAGCAGGACTCTGGACAGTCTATATGAAAGTGCGGGAGGCACCTGTCTGCGACCCACAGTTGAGTACAACGAAGATTTGTTTGCTGAACATCCACTGGGTGCCAGGCAGGAGCCCTGTGCCAGGAGCCAAAGATGGAGATGCACGGGTCACAGTCTAGTCCTCAAGGTCTCCTGGGGAAGGCGCTACACACAATTTAACATAGGCCTGCCATCGAATTCCAACCCTGGAGCTGAGGGAATAAAGAATCAAGACAGCTGGCCCTGCTTGGGGGTTAGAGAGGCCTCTGGAAGAAGCTGATGTCTGAACAGAATCTGGAGAGATCCATGGAGTTAGGCAGTTGATGGGGCAAGTGAGGAGAATAGGATGGTCCAAGCAGGGGAGTCATATGGACAAGAAGATGGAGGCATGAAGCATCGGATGCATGGGAAGAACCACATGCAGGTCAGAGTCACTGGAGCCTAAACTGTGAGAGAGAGAAAGTGGCAGGAAGTGGGTCACGAGAGATGGCCCATGAACAGATTGCAGAGAGAGATGTAAACCCTGCTAAGTGGCTCCAACATTCCCTGGGAGTTTTCAGACTGTATTTGTGGGAGCACCAGGGCTCTTTAATGGTGCCTTGGATAAAGAGCAAGATTGACCAAACAAGACACTCATTGGTGTCTAAACTCTTACCTCTTTTATATTTGGTGTTTCATTTGGGAAAAAAAAATGTTCTACAGCTTAAAATATCCATAGTTACTATTGTCTTAGCTATGAGGAGTCTGTGTAGAGTTTTAAGCAGGGGATGATATGGTGGTAGTGTGGGGTCTGAAACTGAGGGGCACAGGCCAGGAGGCAGGGGCATCAGTGGGGAGACTATTGTAATACTCAAAGTAAGGAAAATAGAAAGGAGTCATGAGATTGAAGGAAGGATTGCATGGTGAAACTATGGGACTTGCTGATAATTATTAACATAAACAGTGAGGGGGTACCCAAAATGAATACTGGGTTTATGACTTGGATCACTAGGTGCACACTGGTGCCGTTAACTGGGAAAAGGACTAGAGGGGAAGGAAAATATTTAGGCAAACAGATAAGAACTAGAATGTTGACCATGTGAAGTCTACTGTGCCAATGGAACAACCAGGTGGAGATACACAGGTGGCCATTTGAGTCTGATACTTTGCAGTACATCCCAGGCTCCTAAATTTCGGGCCTTGCATATTGCAGAGAGATGCCAGTAAATGTATTTTTTTTTCCTTTTAAAATTTACAGTTAATGCCTTCCAGGTTCTCTACACTCTCTTCTGGATCTACTGTTCACTTTTTTTCTGATACTTCTCCAAAGTATGTGAAATCAGAATTGGCTGACCTGCCCTGTCCACAGATGCTCGACTCCACCAGATCTGCTGTATTACTGGCCCTTAAACTTGTGTCTCTTTGGACCCCGGAATAGAGAGAGGATGGAGAGATATAACTGATGATTCTCACATGGGATGCATGTGGAATGCGAGATAAGGTACGATCTATGGCACCTTGGCCCTCTGTTTCTGTGCGTGTCCCCCTCCCACTCCTTCTGTCCATCTGATGTGAGTCACCCTCTCAAATCCAGTGCTAGTTTCACTTTCTCCATGAATCGTTCTCTGCTCTACTCCCCTGAAGAAGATAGTTCTTTGGAGAAACTGTGAGTTCTGTAGGGAAAATTCATTATTTAGAGCGTGCTGTTGTCCAGGACCCCTTTGCCTGGAGACTCACTGACTGGGCATCCTGGGCCTGCAGCATCTGGCACAGTTGCACTTGTCCCTACAGAAGGGGAGTGCTGATCCAGCAGGGTCCCTCTGTCACTGTACTAGGTCTTCCCAGAACGCTGGGGCCCCTCCTTCTGGATCAAAAGCAGCCTGCTCAAGGAAAGATCCTGGACTCTCTGTCCAGCCTCTGTCTGTATAGCCACATCAGGATCTGTTTCTAACCTGTTTGGTGTTTCTCTGCCATGTATCAGTATTACTGGGTTTCCATCGCACACATGTGTTAAGCTTGCTTTCCCCTGCCTTTTATTTCTAGTCTGCTCCCTCTCTTGGATGAATGCTACTTCTCCAGCCCTGGTCAAATGCTTAGCAACAAAGCCCAGGAGCCCAGGGTCTCTTTCCAACTCTCCAAGCAGCACCTCTTTCTACAAAGAGCTACCTCTTCAGTGAGCAGCAATGTCCCTTGTTCTACTGGTAGCAAATATGGAGGGTTACCCTTAGTTCCACAACAGTGGTGGGTGCCTCTTTCCCACTTCCCCTCTCCACTTTTCAGGGTGCCCAGAGAGAACCCTGAGATGATTCCAACTTATTTTTTCCATGCACTGTCTTGCATCAGATCAATAGAGATTCCATCTACCCTTCCCAAATATAGAAAGATTTACATAGTCCACATGGTATTCTTGCAAAATACACATGAGGCCTGATAAATTACACACTATTTATTATGCTACTAAAATGATACCCTTTGCTTAAAGTAGCCATATGCTATAGTGCAAATCATTCTCATTCATTAAAATCCCCAAATATGTTTAAACAAAAAAGGAGAGCAGTCAGTAGCAGATAGAAAGAATACAGTCAGATCACACAGGTTTCAGGACATAACTGCACCAAAAATAGACTTGATGTTTCATCCTGCAGAAAACCAAACATGTCCATCTATTCACCCATTCATTCATTCACTTAACCAACGATTGTTGAACACCTATGCTGTATCAGACACCTTATAGGTGCCAGGGACAATACCTGGCCCTCGTCCTCAAGGAACAGACAGGCTAAGGGAGAGACAGATAAGTAAACAAAGAGGCAGTGTACTTGTAATGACAGTGGTAAGCCCAGTGCCCTGGGAGCATATTAGAGACTTATCTATCCTAGACTCATTAGGTCAGGAAGACTTCCCTGAGGAGGTGCTATCTGGTTTATATCTCAAAGGATAATTAGGTCTGGGAGTATTCCAACTTACTCTTTTTTCCATTCCCTTGTTTATTTTCTTCTTAGTGATTCATAGGTCACAAATCTGGGATGATCTTCTCACTCATTTTATTTACATGAATATTATCTGCCTCCCCCTTATCCCTACGACTTGAAGGTAGGCTTCAAGGGAGTACACACCTTGTCAGGTGTACTTATCCCAGCATATATAGTAGTGATTAGCACATAAATGAGGCTCAAAAACATTTACTGAATGAATAAATGAATAGCGACAAAACAATAGCATGTGCAAAGGCCCAGTGCTAAGAGAGTACATGATATGTTCTGAGAAGGTTAAAGGCTGAGATGCCACATCCCCTGGTGTTTCATCCATTCTCCACCATCCCCTCCCCTTATCACCTGTCTCCCCTCTGTCGACCCACCCTTTCCCACAGGAACTGGCATTTCCCCACTGGCTAGAGTAAGTAAGCACATTTGCTTCTGGAACAACAACAGCTATGTTTTTGCCTGACCTCAGGATTAATGGCCAGTGACTCCTGGGTACCATCTGCAGTGAACCATGAAGGAGCACACTGGGCCATGACCACCCGACAGCCTCCCTGTCTCCCAGAGCCACCCCTGAGGCCCCTCGCCCACACCTGCTCTTGGGAAGTCCTGTCCAACATGGGAAAAGCTCTGAGGTCATTGAACTAAACCTGGATTTAAACCTAACCTGCCCGGTCTTAGGCAATGAACTTAATCTCTCTGAGCCCTTTCTCCATTCTTAAAATGGAGATAAAAATACTCACCTCATAAAACTTTCAGGGATTAAAGTAGTCAATGTATGTGAAGTGTCTGACGTACAGGAAACACTCAATACATGTAATTATTATGATTAGATGATACCTAACCCTCTTCCAGTTCTAAGTCTTTTTCCCTTGCCACAAACACCCACACACAAGCAGTTTTCTCTCCATTACTTCACTGAATCCTCACAGCAACCCTATGAGCCATGTGCTCTTACCATTATCTGCATTTAACTGATGAGATCCCTGAGCCTTGGTGACGTTAAGAAATGTTTCTAAAGCCACAGCCTTGGCAGGGCTGGGATTCCAATCCAAGTCCATCTGACTCTAGGAGCCTCTTTCTCAGCCCCATGTTGTGTACTAATTTCCCAAGGAACCTGACGTGGTTGCTGGCTGACTTCAGCTTCAGCACATTCCCCCTGGAGGCACAAGGCAGAAGGAAAAGAAGTGTATGGCCTGGGGAACTCGCTCCAGGGACAAAAATGGAATGCCAAGGAGAAGAGGATTGGCATGGATGGGAATACAGGCAGGCCCACTGCATGCTCCATCATCTTCTCCTGCTCAGACCAAGTTTTTCTCTAGCACTTTTTATAAGTGGGAAGGAGGATGTCAAAGCTTGGTCCACTTTGGCCTAGATGGCCAGCTACATTAGAACCTTTCTGTCCAGCTAGATTATCCCCAGGTCCTTGCTGTGATGGAGGGGACGAAAAGGAGAGCCTGTTTTGCCTATGTATCCTAAATATAATTTACATATGTATTAATATATGAAGATCTTGAAATGTATGTGAAATCCATGAAATGGATTGTGAAAATTTGTATTTCTCAAAAATGCTCATGACAATATTATCCATCCTGCATGCCCTCCTAGAACCTTGTCATTGCCTACCCCGAATCCCCATCAAAAAGCAGATTCCTTGTCTCCTCCCCCTGAACCTGGATGGACTATTGATTTTAACTAAGTAGGATCGTTCCAGAGCCCATGTTGTTTTTCTTTCTTTTTTTTTTTTTTTTTTTTGAGACGGAGTCTTGCTCTGTCGCTCAGGCTGGAGTGCAGTGGCCGGATCTCAGCTCACTGCAAGCTCCGCGTCCCGGGTTTACACCATTCTCCTGCCTCAGCCTCCCAAGTAGCTGGGATTACAGGCGCCCGCCACCTCGCCTGGCTAGTTTTTTTTTTTTTTTTTTTTTTTTTTTGTATTTTTCAGTAGAGACGGGGTTTCACCGTGTTAGCCAGGATGGTCTCGATCTCCTGACCTCGTGATCCACCCGTCTCGGCCTCCCAAAGTGCTGGGATTACAGGCTTGAGCCACTGCACCCAGCCCAGAGCCCATGTTTTTAACCACTATTAAAGGGAATATTTGTAGGCCTTTTTGACAAAGCAGAGAGCCTCTCTGGGGAAGGAGGAAGAATAAGTCTGGAAGGATAGGTGGAGGCAAATTTGAGGAGGGCTTTGAATGCCACTCTTCAGTCATTCCCTTACTACTTAGTGGCTTTTACCACATCCAAGTACCACCTGTATTATTATTTACATCGTCATTTTCTTTAAATCAAATGTAAAGCTACTCACTTTTTAACAAGTTGGCCTCATTCTAAGAAATAACCATAAAATTACAAGTTTTATGTCCTATTAATATTTATCTAATATATAAGATAAGCACACAATTATCTTTTTAAAAATTTTGTTCACCAACCCTCTAATGTAATGTCCCATATACACCTGGGCATCTGTGCCCTGTTTCAGAATCAGCATACCAGGCAATGGAGGCCACCACATTGAGCAAAGAAAAGATCAAAGCAACCTCTTAGGAAAACTCATCTGTCACATTTGTAACTATCAGTGAACACATCTTCAGACCTGCAGGTAAAAGGCATTGTGGGAGGTACGTGCAGGTACTGGGGTTCCTCTGGGCCCTAGAGCCTGCGTTGTGTAATAGCATGGGAGGCACAGGAAAAGAGGGTGCACCTTCTTAGAGTAGAAATTTGACTCATTGGGAAGCAGTTTAAAATATTAAAATTATATTACGGATATGTTAACTTTAGCTAGCAAAAGTCATAGGCACATTTAATTAAAAACAAGCCAAGTCTAAGAAATTCTATGCTGGTTGTGGGCAGCTTTGGCCCAAGGCCAGCGTAGAGGGGCTCATGGTCTTCTTGTAGCCCATGGTTCTCAACACTGGCTGCGTTTCAGGGTCATCTGAGCAACTTTTAAAAATCACCCTGGCTCAGACTCTACCCTAAACCATTACCCAGACTCCAACCTCTAAGGATGCTGCCAAGGAGTTTGTATGTTTAAAGGGACCCCAGCTGATTTTAATGAGAACTACCATTTTAGGGATACTTTGGTGGGAAAGTGCAAGGAACTCTGAAAGAGAGCACCAAGGGATTTAAGACAGGAAGCCTGATTGGGATGAGATTCTCAGAGTCTAAGAAAGAGTCCGCACATTTTCCTTCATATATGTTGGAATCTCTTTTAATGTATGGCTAGCACACCTACAACAGAGGCACACACAAACAATGGCATATACATACGAGGCATTTAAGCTAGGCTTTATTTGTCAAGCAAACAGAGCTTACCTACACAATCTAGTCAATTCACTATAATGACTCCATAGGGCAAAGCCGTAAGACCAAGAACTGGGAATCTAATTAGATTTAGGCTTCTATGAGGTTTGGTCAACTTCTGACAAATTTGGAGTTCTAATTCTACTTATCCATAGTCAACAAGTCACAGAGAAAGGGGAATATATATATATATATATATTCATTCACAGGGTCACACATATTCATATTTACAGACAGATGCACACATACATACACGGGCTCATATTCATACACATGTGCATTAGGTTAGGCAGAACAATTCTCAAACTCTCATACCTCAAACTGGCCCGAGGGATCTGTGAAGGTTTTGTTACTACTACCTCTGGTCCCACTTCCCCAGAGACTGAAGGCCAAGGCCCCTTCCGACTCCCAGCTGGGAGCGGGCCCTCTGTCCTAGATCGGAGGGGCATTTGGCAGGGGACAAAAGAAATTTCATCCCAGTTCTGGGTGCAGAGCTTTCCTTGCTTCACAGTTAGTTCTTGCACTCTGAGCCCCCAAACAAGAGGCCACTCAGAAATCACAGTTTGAGAACAAGGCGGCATTGTCCCCGGATCCTGGGCTTTCCTGAGGCTTGGGTAAGAATGAGAGATGAGAAGGCTCCCTGGGCTACAGAGGTCTGGAGAGAAGCTGGCACCTGGGAAGAACAATTTCCCAGGCAGCTAGCCAAGCTGGGGGGTCTTCCAAGTGGATGCAGAGACCTGCCCTGCTGCCCTCCCATCCTCTGAGAGCGTCTTCTCTGGGCCTTTGCTTCAAAGAGCCATCTCTTTCCACATGGTACTCATCCTCCTTGTCCTTTGCTTCATGGCACCTTGAGCATGTTAGAAGTTAATCCTGAAGAAGCATAGAAGGGGCTCTAGGGTAGGAGCGGCAGTGGCACCACCTGAGGGGCCAGGTTTACCTCCCCCAAAGATCCACTGCCCAGAAGGGAAGACCTGGGGGCCTCCCTGGTGCTAAGGGCCGAGAGTATGCATCCAATGCAGCTAGTTCCTCCACACACTGTGATGGGGCCCGTCACCCTCAGATCAGCATCTTACTCTCAGAATTGGTAGCATCAGGTAGTGAGGAATTTCTGAGGATCAGTAATTATGAGGAAGCCTCAACTTCCCAAATTTGCTACTGAACAACCACAAAAATCTGAGGCTCTCCCCTCCAACTTGAGGCGGGACCAATGGCCCTGCTGACCCTGTAGATGTCCGCCATGCAATGTGCTCATTATCCTCATTTTACAGGACACTTTCTTGGGTGCTTAGCATTCCTTCTGTTTTCTGGAACAGTGCCCTTTCCATCCCCACTCACCCCGTACCAGTTAAGGTGCTTTTGGCTGCAAGTTACAAAACAACCAACTGAAACTGGCTTAAAGCACAAGGAAAGTGATGGGCTCAAAGACCCAAAAGGGGCCGACTTCAGGGTTGGATCAGCACAGAGCTCCTGCTCCATTTTTCTGCCATATCCAAAGCTGCACCTGCTTGTATGGGTTGGCTAAGCTCCCTCATTGTTGCAAAATGACTTTAGCAACCTCACACATCACAAACATATGGCCAATACCCAGAAGAGAGTTTCTTTTGGTGATGCTTCGTAGTGAGCAAAGATACTTTTCTCCCAGCAAACTTCCTTTGTGGACTGCTGGAGACTGGCATCTTCTTATGGGATCCTACCTCTATTGTTAGTGATGGATTGAGGAATGGATACCAAACCCAAAATGAACTAATCATAGAAGGTAATCCCATTGGCCACATCATTGGTCTGTGGATGGGCATATAACCCAAGTCCAGCTGATTATAATATTTTCTTAGAAATTTTCTAACTGAAGCCAGGGTCAAGAACCACCTCTCTCTGGTTGTGATGCTGTATGGATCTTAATCTGGGCTACTGCCAGCCACCAGCACCTCCTCATTGGAGAAGCCATCTGTGAGAATGATGCCAATAATCAGAAAGACCTAGTCAAGAGATAGAGACCAGATCCAGATAGAGTGTGAGTTCCAGGTTCTAGTGGTGCCTAAGACCAGTTTCACCTCTTCTCTTCTAGTATTTTGCTTTTGTCAGAGAGTAACTCCCTGCTGGAGACTTCACCTTACATCTCACGTGCCCATTACTAAGTCCATAAGTGCAAAGGGAAGAAAGAACAAGGACTGGCTCAGGCTAACCAGATTTGCCCCTAGAGTGGAAGAGGGGATCACCTTCCCTTAAGCCACATGAGGTAGGGATGGGTTTCAGAACACTTAGGATTCTGTTACAGAAGAAGAAGCAGGCAGGGATTGGGTGTTGCGTGAGTAAAGCAGTGTCCATGTAGCAACCAGATGACTCCCGGGATCAGTACATTATCCAAATGTATTTGGATAGTTCTCTCTGAGCAATGAAACAAAGACTTCTGAGTCAACCCACTCTAGGTGCTCATGTGGCATCTCATCCACCAGTTTCCAAAGACAGCCAAGTTGGTCACATCCTTGCAAAGCACAAGCTCAGGGGCATCATTGGTTACCAAGATGCCCTTTGGGGTTCAACCTGTTGGAATCAGAGATATCCCAGCAAGCATGGGAGGAAGAGCACATCACAACAATACAGGAGGCTCAGGTGGCAGCCATGCCACCCAGAAGGCATCTCACCTCACCTGCTGGAATAGGCCAGGATTGAGTCCACAACTTGAAGCCTTCTCTGGATCACAAATGGAAGAGGGCAAAGGGTACCCTTCAGCAGAGGGTCCTCAAAGAAGGCTGGATTTACAGCAGCTCCTTGTCGTCTCTTGTTTTTCTTTTATCCATTTAGTCAACAACCATTTTAGGAACACCAATAGGTACCTCTAAGAATATTTCACTTTTGTATCTTTCTGTACCATCCTTTTCCCCTCCTTGTTCATTTGCTACTTTCTCCCTAGCTGGTTAGTTAATCTGTAGCTCTTTTCTGCAGTATCTTTTCCTCTCTCAGTTTCTTTCTTCTCCCCTTGATGAATTTCCGATGTACTCTATGTTGTAGCTTCCCAATTTGTTTTATAAAATACCTCGAATCAAAAGCCCTAAAAGTCACTCCTGGGCATGGAAGGAAACAACCACAACAAAAAAGAGAAAGAAACAGGGCATTATCCTTAGAAGCAAGCTCCCTGTGAGCTGAAAAATTCTGTACTCAGACCTCTGGACAGAAGGCTGCCTTTGAAGTGACAAGACCAGCTCCTGAAGTCCCAAACTCACCAGCTGGGAAAACAGTGTTCCAGAGAAGTTCTTTCCCGGTAACCAGCCATTACCATGCAAGGATGCCGTAGACAGTGAAGTGTTCGGGGCAGATATGAACGGTACTGAACAACCAACCAAAAGAGCAGATTGAACCGCACTAATATGTGAAAGCTTGGACCAAACTGGACCTATGTCAGTGTGCCTTGTTTTATTTTTTTAAAAACCCAATCAAAAATGTTTGTTTATGGGTTTTTGGTCTTCTGGTTGTTGTTTGTTTGTTTTTGCCTCTTACAAGGAAAGTCCCCATTAACCAGATTGAACTAGGAAGTAACCATATGTCTTCTAAAACTCGATTGAATTGCGCTAAGTTCAACAGTGATCTCTTAACTGCCAAATCCAAGAGCTTCTTTTGTTCTTTTGAGTCCTCATCTGCTTGCCTCTGTGAAGCACTTTCCTTCCTTCCTTCCTTCCTTCCTTCCTTCCTTCCTTCCTTCCTTCCTTCCATTTCTTTTACTTTTTATTTCTTTTTATTTTTGTAAAGCATTTCTTTCTGCATTCCCACTTTCTTGAAACTTTCTGTACCACTGGTTTCTGAAAAAAAATACTTTTCTGGCTCTCCTATCTCTTTGATTTCCTTTTCTTCTTGGTGCTCTTCCTGGCTTCTTTTTAATAGCCTTAGTCCCTGAAGTGTTACTGTCCTTGTGCTTCCTCTTTTACGTGGTTTTTTTCTCACGCAAGCTCTTCCATGTTTTCATCTACCTGCTTGATTTTTTTTTTCTTTTTTGGAGACAGGGTCTCACTCTGTCACCCAGGTTAGAGTGCAGTAGCACAATCATGGCTTACTACAGCTTCAACCTCCCTGGGGTCGTGTGATCCTCCCACCTCAGCCTCCCAAGTAGCCACCACACCCAGGTAACTTTTTGCAGTTTTTGTGGGGATGAGGTTTTGCCCTGTTGCCCATGCTTGTCTCAAATTACTGAGCTCAAGCAATCTGCCCACCTCAGCCTCCCAAAGTGCAGAGATTACAGGTGTGAGCCATTGCTCCCAGCCACCCCCTTGATTTTTATTACCACCTGTGAAGATAATTCCTTGTATAATACACCAAATCCAGCCTTCTTCCCAAACTCAAGACCTACACTTCTGGCTGCCCCCAAAACAACCTCACAGATATTTCAAATGTAAGTTGCTCAAAACATATCTCATTGCCCTCCTTCCCTAAATTTTCTCCTGTTGAAGTCTTCTCTAACCCAGTAAAAGGCTTCTATTCCAGCTGGCCATTGGAGCCTGAAAACTTAGAGTCATTCTGGAGCCTTTTCATTTACTTTCTCCTTCACCCCCTACAGTGAATTAGGCATAACCCCTAAACTTGAAACTTGTTCACACTTACACTCTCTTATTCAATCCAATATCATTGCCTTCATCCAAATCCAAGCCAGCACTCTCCTCCATTAATTATAGCAATAGTTTCCTAACTGCTTTTCCTTCTTCAAGTCAAGTCTCCACCCAGACCATCCTTAAACAGTCCAGGGCTATCTTTCTAAAATGCAGACCTGATTATGTCACTATTAAGAATCTTCAATAGTTCCCCTCCTACTCAAAAGAAAACTGCTCAGAAGAAAGTTCAACTCCTTTATCACTGAATCATCACACTGCTATCTCCGGCCTTTTCACTCCCCTCGTGCATTTATACTGTGGCAGTTTCCTGGATGCAATACCTTCTATTGCCTGTCTATGTCTCTGTTCATAATCATCCCTCTTCCTGGCATTTCTTTATCCACCAAACATAATTTTTCATGTCTCCTCCACACACTCGCTGCAGTCCTTATCTACCTAACACATGGAAATTGTGATTTTTTGAATGAATGAACACTTAAAAAAATTCATACTCTTCCTTTACATTTGGCTCTATCATCATTATCTCTAGAAAGACCTCCCTCTCTTACCCTAACAGAATTAGCAACCCTCTTCCTTGAATCCATAGTAACTTCTAAGTTTCTTCTTGCAGATTGCTTTAAACTCATTTTAATTTAGCTTATTTAATTTATCTTTCTACCATAGACTGTTAGCTCCTTGAGAAGAGAAACAATAATTTTGTTTCTGTGCAACCCAAGGGCAGGTGAAGAATAGGTCCTAAACAAATGTTTGCTGAAATAAAATGAGATCAACCAAACCAGTGTATCAAAATATTCTAGAAATATTTCCCAGACTATTTTGTTCAACTTACATGCACAATTTTGGAATGAAGGCATATGTGAGGGAGGGAGAGCAGCTGACTTTAGTTGGGGAGGGCTGAGTTGGCTGTTCCCTCTGAGAAAGCAAACAACAAAAGGGCTCCCACTTTGTCTTTCTTAATAATGTGTAGGCAGCAATTCAGGGTTTGACAGCAGTAGTGAGAGCATGTCCTCTTATGTTCTGTGTGCAAACTGGGGAAAATAAGCAAACACAACAGTAGAAGCCAATGCAATCCCCCTGTTTCCTATTTAACATCACCAGCAAGCAGCTCATTGATGCTAATTGTGTGGGGAGTAAGGGGCCTTCCTGGTACCCAGGGAAAGGTGAAATAATGCTACACAAAAACCTGGAACTATATGCTTACATGTCAATATTTATACTTTTTAAGGACAGGCAACAGAATCATGAAGTGATAACAGGAAGTTTTATGCCAACCAAGGAAGATGTCACCCAGGGTAAGCCAAAAAAGCAACTTTCTATCAGGACAATCCTGTGCTTTGCTGCTGCTCAAAATAATGGCTTGCAAATGGTTATTTCCTTCACAATAAGGGGACTGAATTCTTACGGGGCATTCTGGTGATGGAAGACCCAACTCCTACTCAAGAAAGCCAGGTAAAGAAGAAGAATGAGGAAAAGGAGGAGGAGGAGGAGGAGGAAGAGGAGGAGGAGGAGGAGGAGGAGGAAGAGGAGGAGGACGAAAGCAAGTGCTGGCTTTCTTGTTTGTCTGCTTTTTGACCTTGGCTAAAGCTACCAAGAAGTTACATACTAGCTTGACTCAGGAAAATTCTACTTGCAACCACATACAGTAACTTTTACTTCCATCTCACACCAAGGAATATCAATACCAAATAGATGAGTCTGGTCCTGGAACCAGTGGCATCTAGGGAGTGAGTGATGATGTGGAGGGGATGGAAGGAGGAGATTGGTGCTGTGAATTTTTAGGGAATTTGGTGGTCTCTCTTAAGAACATGGTAGCTGTAAAGGGTTAAATTCAGAATGTGGCACAGGGGACATTCTCATGTGTTTTCTAGAGTTGCTTTGGAGTCATGCACTAGAGATATTTTCATCTAGCAGTGAGAGTCTAGAAACATCTCTTTTCTTATTTTCATTTGTTACATGCACTTCCTTTGGACCACCATTCATGGAATGGGTAATGTAGTGGTTATGCACTGGGGCAATTATTAGCTTGTTTTCCTCTATAACGCTTGGTCATAATGTTCTTACTATTTTCTTTAGAGTGTGCCCATACAACAAGCAGATGAGCCATATGAGGACTGAGAGCTCACAAGATTAGTTGGAGCTGAAAAATGTGGGGATTCATGTCGGGAGAGCCAGGGGTGAGTTAAACAGTATTATGGCAAAGGCTGCTGCTACAATTTGTTATGTCAAAGTTTCTATCAGTAGACCAGCTCTCTTAATGAAATAAACCCCCATCAGCCCAAATGTCCACAAACCAGAGATCTTAAATAACCATTTTAATATAGAGTTTATTTAGAAAGATATAAAACAGCAAGTTAGAGAGCTAATATCAGGGATTATTCAGAAAAGCACATTTCAGTATAGAATCATCTACTATTATTCATTTTTACTTTCTTGTAGAATCTCAGAACATCTAAATAGTTATAATCAAAGACAGAATAAATACTACATACAGCTTGTTAGTGTTTTATTATATTTGAATTGTTTGAAAACTTGTTGTTTATACGGCCAAATGGCACCTGCAAGCTAGTCCAAGTAAATCAGAATATATCCAATAGAGAAACATTGTTATCTGTGTGTTCCCTGCCCCACTGCTACTGCCCCTACCTCCCACTCCTGCTCCTGGCCTGTCCCCTTGCATCTTTCTAAGAAGTGATCCTTCCTTCATACAAAGATTGCCATAGAAATTGCTTAAGTAGGGCAGTAGTATCCACACCATGGAGGCAGTTGCTTGATTGGACTGTGGCAGGCACTCAGGCCCAAACTCGTCCTGCCAGAGCCCTTCTTGGGTTGTTTTTTAAACAGCTTTGATGAAATATAATTGGTATACAAAAAGCCGCACATATTTAATGTATATGATTTGATGGGTTTGAACATATACATACACCCATGATATCTCACCAAGATCATTATGGTAATAAACGTATCTATCACCTCCAAAAATTTCATCGTGCCTCTTTGTTGCTTTGTGTTTGGATTTGGTTTTGATTTTGTTGTGTGTATATATGGTAAGAGCACAATATGAGATCTAGCCTCAATGCTTTTTTTAAGTAAACAATACTGTATTTATTAGCTCTACATGTTCTTAAATGAAGAATTTGGAACCTTTGTGCACTGTTGCTGAGAATGTAAAATGGTGCACCCACCATGGAAAACAGTGTGAGAATGCCTCAAAAAGAAAAAAAAAAAGTGGGACTACCATGTGATTCAGCATTTCTGCTTCTGGGTATCCAAAAGAATTGAGACCAGTAGCTGGGCATGGTGGCTCATGCCTGTAATCCCAACACTTTGGGAGGCCGAGTCGGGTGAATCACCTGAGGTCGAGAGTTCGAGACCAGCCTGACCAACATGAAGAAACCCCATCTCTACTAAAAATACAAAATTAGCTGGGCTTGATGGGGCACACCTGTGATCCCAGCTACTCGGGAGCTGAGGCAGGAGAATCGCTTGAACCCGGGAGGAATAGGTTGCGGTAAGCCGAGATCACACCATTGCACTCCAGTCTGGGCAACAAGAGTGAAACTCCGTCTCAAAAAAAAAAAAAAAAAAAAAAAAAAAAAAAAAAAAATCGAGACCAGTATCTCAAAGAGATATCTGCGCTTTCACATTCACTGTTGCATTATTCACAGTAGTCTTTTTTTGGGATTTCTATGACTGAAAACTGAGGAAGAGAAGATGATCTTTCTGGTGCTGCAAAGTCAAGAAAATAAGTTTAGTGATGTAGGCATCACTCCCATGGGGGCAGAGTTTGAAAATACAAAAGGTTGTATCCCAAGATACAGAGAATATATATCTTGACTTAAGAAAACCCAGTTTTATTTCTGGTGCGAAGAATGAAACTCACAAAGTATTCCAATGACTTGTGACTCTAAGCATGTCCCAGCACCCAGCACTGTATTAAATGTTTACTAATATGACATCAACATGCATGGCACTCTCACTGGACATGGAAGTCTGCCAACCACTCTGTTCCAAAGAATCTGTCTGTCAACCAGGGCAGATCTATCAATATCAGTGATCAATGTGATGATTATGGTCAGCAAAGCAGACCAGAATTTTTTAATGGGCATTTGTCCTTATGAGCCTTGGTTTGGCTGACTTCCACCCCAGGCAAGTGGGAAGACTGGACAACCTACAACTTTCAAAGGAGGCTGAGTAAAATCTTAGGGGCCTGACATCTGTGTCCTTTTCATAGGAGTGGGAATGCACATTCCTGACTTGGCCAAGGAGACACAAGGACAGGAGTTTTGACAAAGCGTACTAGGGAAATACTGGGTTTTCCAGTACATTCAAGGTTGATATTTTTGGAAGATTGGCTGAAAAAAATGGCCTCACTTATTCTTTCCCAGAGTTTGTGACCTTGGCAATGTGACTTTGTAGCTCTTCCTATGAAGAAGTGGAATCTATTTCCCCACCCTTGAATCTGGGCTGACTGACTTGCTTTGGCCCATTGATTATGACACAGTGATGGTATGTCAGTTTTGAGCCGAGGCCTCAAGAGGCACTTTGTGCTTTTACTTGCAGTCTTGAAAGCTCGACACCACGTGAACAAAGCCAGGCTAGCCTGCTGGAGGATGAGAGATCATGTGGAGGAAAGCCCACTCTTCCCAGTCAAAGTCATCCCAGATCAACCAATAGCCAACAACCACCACCCCCGCAAAATGTGAGAGAGACCAGCCAAGACCCCCAGAGCTGTCCACCTGACCCACAGATGACTCCTAGTGAATAAGTGAGCCCAGCTGAGACCAGAAGGTCTGCCCAGCTGAGGCCAGAAAATCCACCCAGTGGATCCATACTCAAAAACCATAATACTTACTAGTTCAAGCAATTCATCTTTGGGGTGGGTGGCTGTTAGGTAGCAACAGCCAACTGAGACACTATTTTTTTAAAATGTTGAAGTCAGATAAGTGACTCTGTGAAGGAATTTGCTGAACCTTCCTTGAATTACAGTATATCACACCTTAAAAGGGAAACAGTGTCAGCTTCTACACCACATCGATCCAGTTAGACGCCACAACTTCCCTCATGGGAAAGAAGTAAAGCCGTTTCCCTGGCTGCAGGCAACTTCCCCTTTTGCCTTCCATTGTCCCTCTCACTCTGCTCTCTTTTTCCTAAGTCTTGCTCACTTCATACCTTGATTCCTTCTTTCCATCTAAATCTTTAAGTATAGAGACCTAAATAATATTCTACCTTCTCTTTATAGAAAGACAAAGAAATATGCACTATATTCTAGAATAATTTTCATTGACATTGGCTAACATAGCAAAAGTTTTACTACTTAAAAGAATAAGTTCCAATCATTGGACCAGTGAAGCAACATTGAACCTCTCTGTAAAGCAACTAGCACATGGTATTCTTCCAGTTCACAGCACATAACAGTGATCTGGAATGGAGCAACTGAGTACTGACTGACCTGCTATGTGCTTGGTATTGTACCAGGTGCTGTGGGGAAGATACAAGAAGTAATGCAAACAGACAAGTCAGTGAGAAGCCGGGAACCAAAGTGAGATTTCTGCTACATTCACTATTAGTTGGGCTAAAGGGATCATGTGAACCCATTTGTATCCCAAACACAGTCTGTTAACTCCAAAATCCCTTTCAACAACATTATGGAATATTTAGATGCCCTCTCAACACAGTCTCTGATTTCATAAGCCCACATCTTCATGAAATAGGGATGCTATTTCTAGCTCCCTTAGGTTTCTGAGAAGGCAAAATTAAAATTCACTGGTTTAGGAAATTGACTCTCTTTTATGCAAAAACATAAAGCCTGTCCCTGCACAATCATGGTGTAGTGTCCCCAAGGGAATATTCTATGTGTTTTTATTCAATTTTATGTGCATATCTGTGGTTGAATTTTCATGAGGTTTTATTTACTTTTTTTGCAAAGTCCAAATTCTCTCTGAGATACACCTTAATGAAAAGTAGCAAACCACTTATAAGGTTTATAAGATGTTCTAGTAATGGGAATTAGATGTCATTATCTTTTGTGAAGGCAGCAAATGGTTGTCTGAATTGAGTTGATTTTGGTGATACATATTATAATGGAACAAATTACTAATGAAGTGCTAAATTACTAGAAACATCCTTGTTACTTATTAAACACTTTGGTTAATTAGGATGGGAAAAATAAAGGGTTGAAGCACATTTTAATACCTCTTTTGAGGCCAGGTCAAAAGTGAACAGATGTGTAAACCCATAGCCCAGCCCAACATAGGCTTCCAACTACCTGTGAGAGATGCTCTAGGGAGGAGCTGCTGACCTTCCGAGTCCTGAGCAGACCTTGAATGTATCAACAGATGCCCTTCTCTGTCTAAAATCAGTGGCATTGGTCAATCATTCACTGCCTGTGTTTGTTTTTAATGAACACAGAAAAATACAGCTGGAAATAAAGGAAAATGGAACTGGGAGGAAAACAATATGGAGACAGAATAATAAGGGGATGCTTAATATTGTCTATTTTGAAATCTCTTACTTTTCAGAACACAACATAGCTGAGAAGCAAGGATGTCACTCAAGCCATCCCTATTCACAACATTCCTCTCCCATTTTTCTCCATTTCATAGCCTTGTTCTGGGTAACTGGCTTCCAGTCATGTCACCTGTGCCCAAGTTCTTCTCTACTGGGTATACTTCTAGCTTATGAGTTTACAAACCAAACTCAGCCTGCCCCACCCCATAAGATAGTTGAATTTTAGGCCCCAGCCATTATGTAGTAAATGAGACACAGGAATAAAGTCAGAAGATCCCAGCTGTAGCCCAGAAACTGCCACTGGTTAGCCGTGTTGTTAGAGAAATCCACTTCACCTCTCTGAACCTCCATGGTCTACTAGGCACTGGTAATTTGAAAGATAAAAAACAGCAAGCTCCTTGCCCACAAGCAGCATTATAACTGGGGAAACAGTCTTGAAAATAAATAATTATTAAGTTATGGGATACATATTAATAAAGCCTTAGTCAAAATGTTATGAAAATACTGAGAACGGAGAAATTAACTGTGGCTGGGAGAGACCATAGAAGAATGTATAGAGGAGATGATGTTTGAACAACACTCAAAGGTGAGTGGCTGCTAACCAGTAAGTCAAGAACCTTCAAGGCAGATAAAATAAATCATGCCAAGGTGTAGAATGAGCAGGACTGCATGAGAGATGCCAGAAACTAAGCATAACCTTGAACGACTACACAAGTTACAAGTGGCCAGCAGTCAGGTTCAAAAGTAGACAACATCTAAGTAAGGATGGGCCTCTTCTGTTAGGCTAAGGAGGTTGCATTTAGCCTACAGACAGCAAAGACTCACCAAGGATTTTTGAACAGTAGGGTTGTCAGATGAGACCAGTGCATACAGAAGCATTCCGACCTGCCTATGGCACATGGGTAGGCTGTGGAAGCAGGGAGGTTAATGAGAAGAGTACTGTAATAGGGCAGGTAAGAGACAAAAAGCAGTAGTGGTGAAGGAGGCAGAGCTCAGAGATTCATAGAATGAAGAACTGGGAGAACTTGGTGCTTAATTAGATGCAGGGTGTGTGGGAGAAGCAGATGTCAGATTACCCACAAAGATTCTAGTTTGGATTCATTGATAGAGATGCAAGAGCTCTGTGGAAAAGACTGAATGGGGTAAGATGACAATTTCTATTTGGGACCATTTGTGTTTGAAGTGCCTACGAGGAAGCCAGGTGAAGATACCTGTGGGCTGTAAGATACCCCACTGTGGAGCTGGGGATTCTGAGTTAGTGGAACATTTGAGGGCATCTCAATGATCAACCGCCACATGGAGGTGATGGTTGATGTCATAAGAGCTGATGAGACCAATCAAACAGAATGCAGAGTGAAAAAAGAACAAGCTCAAGGACAGGCTCATATGGAAGGGGCATTATTTAAAGACTTGGTGAAAGAGGAACCAGCAAGACACTGAGTAGGGGCTGTCAAGGAATTGGGAGTTTCAGAAGAAGGGGGCCACTGAAGCCTGAAGGAGAGAGTTTCCTAAGGAAGTAATGAGCAGCATCCAAGTGGCAAAAAATTCAAGCACCAACTGGAAAAGCTTTCATTGGTTTTGACAACTGGAGGGTTATTGATGACTTTGCAATGAGCAGTTTCTAGGAATGATATGTAAAAGATGGATTGCAGAAAGGCGATGCAGGGTTACAGGCAGGCTGTGTGGTATTCGAGTCAGTGGGTATTGGCTACATTTCAATGTATTTTCACTGAAAGGAAGAAGACAAAGAGGTGGCTGGAGAACAACATAAAGTATAGGAGATTTTTATTTAAAGTGGAAGAGATTTTAAGCATATTTACAGTGAGAAGACTGGACATGGTGACGGCCAAGATTCCTTCCAACTCTCTCGTCCTTTGCTTCTAAGAACAGAAGGGAACCATCTCCTGTTACTGGAGGAATTCCAGTACAAGAAGAAATATGAGCTGGAGAATGCCAAGTTACTCGACATGGTTACTAGTGTTTCTGCCTGCCTGACCCTCTCTCCTTCCCCAAACCAGGCCATTCTCATGAGCTCTGAGCACGATCAGTACTTCAGGGAGGCTCACCAGGGTCCCAAGGCATTTCAGCCTGTCAAAATTTACACCATAGATTCCCATCACATCCACCTTCTCATCCAGTATTGGCAGACTAAGGCTTCTCTGACCTCAAAGAGTCACCCAGAGTCTGCCTGGTATTCATCCAAGGTCCTGAAAGCAAGTGAAACCATGACCAGAGTCAAGTGGAAAGCAAGAAGGAATGGAGTATGGGTGGGAGAAGGAAAAAGAGAAGAAAGCTTATGCAGAATTCATTTCCCTCTCTCTTAGGAGTTTCCAGCAGATCTTACATTAGTTATCTCTGCAGCTTTTCGCCTCCTGTTTGGTTTAATATTCCCAAGAGACTACCCAGTTGAACATGAACAACAGAAGACTTAAGCACTCAATCTATTTTAATCCTTTAGCAACATAGCTCTGAAATAATTTTTAGAAGGCGTTTAGACTTTCAGAAGGAAGAATCTTATCTTCAGTGAATTACTATTTATTGAGGCTTTAATAAATGTTTGTTTTTTTGCTGGCAGGCTGCTTTCTGTAGCTCATTAAAGTGAAGATTATCTCTAGAGGAAGAAAAGCACAAGTCTGGTTTTCAGCCTGGGTAACGGAGTGCTAGAAATACAAGCAAAACCTTCCACATGATCAGTTTTAATCTCACCTGCTGAGGTGGTTTTTGCTACTTAATGATATATTTCGGAAATGGATGTGACATCAAAGGTCATCCATAAATAGAGCTCAGAATGAAGGCAATGAAAATCACAAATTAGATTCACTTGTTGTGCTAGATGGGGAAGTTTCCAATCTTCATTCAATTTGTGACATAGAGAATCAAGCAATGGTTCTGGAGCCTGCCTTCTGAAGAGGAGGCTTGGGGGAGGCTCAGTCATTTTTGTGTTTGCTTGTTTTCTCTGTCCAGTCATGTGAAAAAAGTTGGCTGGGAGGTTTTTTCTTTATTATTGTTGTCTATGACACAATCACTACATTATACTGGAGCCTTTTGAAAAGCCAGTGTACAGCTCAATTGCCCCATTACCATTGTGCTTGAATGGAACACGGTGTAGCCTTAGGGAAGCCCAGGATTCTCTACAGTGGCATGGGAGAGGGGCTGCTGTCTTCAGAATGTTCAGAGAATATGCCAAAACCTGTACAGGCAACACAGAATTCTCAAGGGCCTCTGTCCTGTTTTTTATGCAAAGAATGAATCTCAGCTCTTGAAAATGCTGCTTTTGAAATCACATAAATGATTACAGGCACCCTAACTCACAATGGTTCAATTTACAATTTTTTCTTTCTTTTTTTTTTTTTTTTTTTTTAACTTTTCCATGGTGCAAAAGCACTATGCTTCTAGTACAAACCATACTTTGAATACCCGTACAACCATTTTGTTTTTCACTTTTAGTAGAGTACTTAATAACATGAGATATTCAGCCAGGCACAGTGGCTCATGCCTGTAATCTCAGCACTTTGGGAGGCCGAGGCAGGTGGATCACCAGAGGTCAGGAGTTGGACAGCAGCCTGGCCAACATGGTGAAATCCTCTCTCTACTAAAAGCAGCGCATGATGGCGGGCGCCTATAATCCCAGCTATTCGGGAGGCTGAGGCAGGAGAATTGCTTGAACCCAGGAGGCAGAAGTTGCAGTGAGCTGAGATCGTGCCATTGCACTCCAGCCTGGGCAACGAGAGTGAAAATCTGTCTCAAAAAATTTAAAAAAAAACCATCAGATATTCAACTCTTTATTATAAAATAGGCTTTAGGTTAGATGATTTTGCCCAACTGTAGGCTACTGTAAGTGTTTTGAGCATGTTTAAGGTAGGCTAGGCTAAGCTATGATGTTTTGCAGGTTAAGTCTATTAAACGCATTTTTGATGCAATGATATTTTCAACTTATCGATTGGTTTACCAGGACATAATTCCATCATAAGTCAAGGAGTATCTGTATACCCTGGGAAATAGTGACCCAAGAAGTTTGTCCTCCGATACAGTTCCAGAACTGAAATAACAAAGGTGAGGATGTTAGACCCCAAATGGAGCTCCTCTCTGTCCAAATCTTGATAATCTTGATGTCATGGACAGAACACAGGCTTCCAAGCCAAAACATTCTGGCTTAACTCTTGCCCATGACCCTGGCCAGCTGTACTGCAGAGCTTCCCTGACCCTGCTTACTCATCTGTAAGATGGGGGATAGTAGGGCATAGCTTACAGTCGTGAAAAGAATAATGGAAAACAATTCAAATGAATTTTCATTAACAAATCTTTCTTGAGTGCCCTACCATGCATCAGGCACCAGACACTGTTCTAGATACATAAGATAGAGCAACAGTGAGCAAAACTGATTGTGGCCAGGTGCAGTGGTTCATGCCTGTAATTCCAGCACTTTGGGAGACTGAGGCAAGAGGATTGCTTTACCCCAGGGATTTGATACCAGCTTGGGCAACATAGCAAGACTTCATTGCTACAAAAAATCAAAAAACAAAAAGTAGCCAGGTTTGGTGGTGTGTGCCTATAGTCCCAGCTACTCAGGAGGCTTAGGTAGGAGGATCACTTAAGCCCGGGAGATGTAGGTTGCAATGAGGTGAGATGGTGCCACTGCACTACAGCCTAGGCAACAGAGCCAGACCCTATCTCAAGGAAAAAAAAAAAAAAAACAGAAAGAAAGCTAATGTATGCAAACTGCCTAGCACAGTGCCTGATCACTGAAATGACCAACAGACAGATCTGAGCCCTCAGGTCAGACTAATGCTTTGCTTCTAGAAAGTCTGGTCTAAATCCATGATCTATCTCTGAAATCATTAGACTCAACTATCAAAACTTATTGAAAGCAACGTAACTACAGGACTAAACCAAGATTGCAGTGCCTTATAGGAGTCTCTAACCTTTTCTGCTCCTTTGTGATGAATAGTAGGCAGAAACTGTACCCCATCTTGCTGAAAGATGGGTTGCATTATTGGGGTGTATGGGTTGCAGGCAATGCCGTCCCTAGGCATGATGAATCAAGGTGTTTGGGACTCCACCAGTAAAGGGAGCTAAGCATTGCTGAGTAATAATAGTGGAGGGCTTCATCTGAGAGGGAAAGAGGTCACCTCAACATCTGCTCATAGGTGTATAGAAATCAGGCTGTGACTCTCTTCCTCAGTACCATTGAGCCAGTCACAAGAGGTAGGTTGTTCCAACATACACACAGCACGCTTTGTATTTATGTTCCAAGCACTGTTCTAGATCCCAGGGTTACAGCAATCACATAAACTCGCTTCCACACCCTCGATATGTTTATGAGCTAGAACAGGGTCTACAACCTTTTTCTGTAAAAGGCCAGGTAATAAATACTTTAGGATTTATGAGCCACCCCATCGTTGTTGGACTTCCTTAGCTTCATTCTTGTGTGGGGAAAAATGCCAGCCCTACATACTGTGTCAGTGATTGTGCATGGCTGTTGTCCAATTAAACTTTCTTTACAAGAACAAGTGGCAGGCCAGATTTGGTCATCACGCTTTAGTTTATTGACCCTTGATCAAGAGAGGAAGACAAATATGTGACTAGATAATATCAACAACATGTGAAAAATGCTATGATAGGGATAAGCAAGGAATGGGTACTGCTATGGTCTGAATGTTTGTGCTGCTTCTCCATATTCATATGTTTAAACTTGATTACCATGGCAGTAGTATTAAGAAGTGGGACTTTTGTGCGGTGATTAGGTTATGAGGGCTCTGTCCTCATGAATGAGATTAGCGACCTTACAAAATAGGCTTGAGGAGCCTGTTTGGCCCTTCCAACCTTCTACCATGTGAAGACACAGAATTTGCCCCTTCCATCACATGATTACTCAGCAAGAAGGCACCATCTAGGAAGCAAAGAAGAGGCCTTCACCAAATACCGAATGTGCAGGCCTTTGATCTTGGACTTCCCACCCTCCAGAACTGTGAGCAATAAATTTGTTTTTTATAAATTACCCAGTCTAAGGTATTTTGTTTTAACAGCACAAATGGACTAAGAAAAGTACCTAACCTGCCTGGGGGTTTCACGTAAAGCTTCCTATTGAGGAGCTTGTCTTATAACTGAGGGGCAGGATATTTCTCATTTCTTTGCCCTTTCTGAAAGAGCAGACCCTTTGAGGACCACTACTTTCCAGTTCGGAAGGCTATTACAAAAGTCAGGGGAGAGAATATGAAGACCTGAAGTGAAGCAATAATTTTAGGAATGGAGCAGAGGGGAAGATTTCAGGACTATTTTACAGGTAAAATGGACAGGTTATGGTGATAGAGTATGGGGAAGGAGGAAACTGAAGTGTATTAAGAATGGTTACCATGTTTCTGACTAGGGTGGCTGGGCAATTTTCATCAAGGCAGGGAATTCAGAAGAAGCACGATTTTGAGGTAAGAGGATAAAGTTTTATTTCCTTGTGGAAAACCGAAGTGGAAGAGTCCAACAGGTGGCTAGATATCCCTGAGTCCTGATGCTGTTAACCCAGCTATTAGTAGAAACTCCTAACTAGCCTCACTGTCCCCTGTCTTACCCCCTTATATCAATCCATCCTCCCTCAGCTGCCATGATGTTCAATCTGAAACACCAATCTGACTTATTCCCCAGTTAAATATTCTTCAGTGATTGTCCGTCCTCTATGGGATAAAAATTTGATGTGTTACGTTGCCGTGGATGGTTCTCTAAAGCTGGCCGCTGCCAACCTCTTCAGTCTCATCCATCACCGCCTGCTTCCCCTGAGTTCCTCCACAAGAAGTCAGGGCCTAGCCCAGGCCCAGGCTAGGGATGCAATGATTCAGTGCAAATAATGAGTGCTAAGTTTGTGCCTTTAGAAACTGGACCCTTTCAACATAGGCAGAATTAGAAATGCTTATTCTCAGTTGCAGAAACAGAATTTCCACTTCAGCCCAGGAATCCTCAGGAAAACTGCAAAACTCAGCCTGGCAATTCTCCAAACAGGTTATCACAGTCAAGCCCTGTCACCAACATGCCCTGCACCTTCCACTTTTCCAAAATTTCCAGAGGAAAGAAGAACACCATCAGGAGTGAGGCCTCCTCTCCCATTCTTTTCTCCCATTAGCTACGCCTGGTGAACTCAAGGCACCAAGGACATAAAAACGAGCTCCTCCTCCCATAAACTCCTGGGACCCCATTAAACACAAACTGCCTAGCATTCACTTCACTGCTCCTGAAAAAGGAACGGGATCGATTTTTCTCAGCTGGGAAGCAAAGGCTCATGGTCTGGAGCTGAGGTTTAGACTCATCAGACATCTCTTCAGAAGAGGATTCACTCTCTGTGAGGCTCCTGGCATTCACCGCTGATGTTTAGGTTGTCAAATCAGTGCTGACGGGAGCAGCATCCTCCTCAAAGATTATAGGTCAAAGGAACAAAAAGAAAAATTTTTAGAGAAGCATTTACAGAAAGGATGACCCCCAACAAGAGGCTTGTTCTAACTGAACAGAGACATACAGTTGAGGAAAAAGAAATCTTCTGGCCACCTGTGGAATGTCTCCACCTTTATTTTGCACTCAGGGAGGATTTGCCTGCTTACCTGGTGGTTGAGTTACCAGCACTGTGAGAGAAAGGGTGATTTCAGGCCATCCTTCATGGTTCAATAAATTGCAAATCTTTCTCTCCTGGTGTAATGATTCCAAAGAACCTTTGCCATTCCCATTTGTTCAACATTAAATGATGTTTAGCAATGAGAGTGGTGCCCCTGGGATGAAAGCTGTTAGCTTGGCCACGGCTCTGGCACCTACGCTGGTCCTTCCCCTCCAAGATGTCCCTTTTTCATAGTGTCTTTGACCCAGCCTTGACTCAAGGCACCACATGCCCACAAGTCTAGCCTCAGGAGAAATTGGTCTGAATAAAAACATCTGTTTCATCTTCACTCTCAGGCTCAGTTTTGTCCCTTTATGGACAGATGGGACTTACTGCCCCCAGACACTGCTGTCCTCAGCAGTGTGGGACATTCAGTAAGGCTTATTTCTTTGCATAAGCAAGGATTTTAGAATTCATTTCCCCAGATTTTTTTCTTACAAGAGCTGATAAACATTCCTTAAATGTCTGTAAATTGCCAGAACAAATATGTATCAGGAGTTTGATGATAGCCTCTACTGCACTGTGGGTAGCTAGCAATATTAAGGTCAGTGAGAGGAAACAGTGGAATTGGACACACAGACATTTGCCTTCAAACCTAATCCAAGTCCTCCTCTACTCCTTGATGCTATTCCTTCATTACTTCTTCTGCTGCCTTTCCATGTGCTCTGGTGAACGTGTAGAAAATTCCAGGCAGCAGGAGGATTTTTGCTGCAGTGCACTGCGAGTGCCATTGCCTGGATCATTAATTATCGTTGCTAGTGAAAACATGGAATTGGATGGTAAAAAAAAGTAATTATTTACCATCTGTTATAGGTTCTCACATGTAATTTCTTAACAATGGAAGTGATTGTAAAGTAAAGGTAATGAGAGCAGAAAAGTGAATGGAGGACAATACCAGAAAAAAGATTTCATCCTTCTAACAGTGGACACTGTTCTTTCCTTCCTTCCTTCCTTCCTTCCTTCCTTCCTTCCTTCCTTCCTTCCTTCCTTCCTTCCTTCCTTCCTTCGTTATCTCTCTTCCTTCTTTCCTTCTCTTCTTCCTTCTCCTTCTCCTCCTCCTCCTTCTCCCACATAGCTGAAGTACACTAACCATCCATGTATTTGCTCCAACCTCCTCTTGAGTGAACCTTTCTAGAAGTCCCCGGATTCCCTCTTGTAGGCTACCCTAGCAATATGTGAGCATGTTTGTCTCTATGTGGGCATGTGTCATGTTATATCATGATATTTTGTTTTCATGTCACAGCAAAGTCTCTTGTGCATCCCACTTACCTGTCTGCTTACTCACTGAATCATGAATTCCTGAAGCAAAGAGATGTTTGTCTTTCCAGTGGCCCCATTGTACCTGCCATGCAACATACATTTACTAATTTTTTAAGAAATATATACATGAATTTCCCTCTCTGAGTCAAACTATTTAAAACACAAATTATTCATCAACATAAAATATTGAAGTTGATCATCAGTGTTGATGGGAAATTTAATAAGTATTTCTAGAGGGAAAGACCCCTGTCCTTGGCTCCTTATCAACTAGAGCCCCTGGGTACAATTGCCGTTGGTATACAGGCTCATTCATTGTAAACAAATGGACAAAATGTATAGATCCAGGTACTAGAGTAGTTCTGAGGCTGTTGTAAGTGGGCTCCCTGACATACCTGTTTTCCCTTTATTTGTGTTATAAGAGGATAGATATGTAGAGAAAGGAGCTCCTCCCCAAAGTACCATATTCTCTCATCCATTCATTCAATACTTATTTCTTGAGTGCCTATTATGTGCCAGGTACTGCAAGAGGTGATGATGGACACACACTTTGAAGTCTTTCTTTTCAATGCCTCAGTCTACTAAGAGAAATATCTTATTAAAATATTTGTAAATGATGGTACAGCAGCCTAATTTTGATACCTAGTAAGGCATAAGGTATTGGGAGAACAAAGAGGAGAAAGATCTTGATTAACTGTATACTAAGCAAGCAGAGCTGTGAAATGAATTGTAGGGTGACCAGGCTGGACTTGGGAGGCTGAGGCTGGAATCCATGTATTATCTGTTTATAAAATGAACAGGTCAAATTTGTTAGGAAGCACCATGCGTGAGGTCAGACTGCAGAGACAGACACAATTTCAGGGAAAGTTCCCTGGACTCCCAGGAAAAGATAGCACAGCTGAGTTGGGCATACTGCCTGGGAAATGTCCCTGTACCCCTTTCATTCGGAATGTCCAATAATGTCTAGCATGGTCACTAAGGACTACCGAGAGAAGGCCGCCAGGAGGGTATGTTTTACAGAACATCCTGAGCCTCTGGAGTTATTTTGACCTCCCTCCCACTTCCGCTTTACCTTCCCTTCCTTAGAAAGCTGCTGGTGATAAGCACTGGGGTCCAAGAACGTAATTTAACCTGAGTACTCGATCTCTCCAGTTTTCCAAAGGATCCAAGTCAAGAAACACAATTTACAACCCCTACCTTGTGGTACTGCCAAACCTTTCTTAAGAAGGTTACTTTATATTCCCTCTTGAGTTTAGCATGCCATGTTTTCCTTTGCATATTAAAGGATGGAAATCAAGGTGATGCACATGTTCCCTTAGTACCAGAGTCAGCTACCAAGTTTCTCTGGCTGACTTTATCTCTTCCCACAACACTTCATTGCCAGTATGGTCTTCACAGGGAGAACCTAGGAGAGTACATATGTCTCTCTCACTTTCATCACCTAGTGAGCTACCTGGGAAGTGACCAGAAAAAACGAAAGTGAAATTCATACTCAAGTGTGTCTAAAATACTGTTGATTTTGTAAGATTTTAATGCTGTACTGAACTGAGAGAACAAATTGTGTTTTATATTTAACTGCAGCAAGAGACTTTATGCTTAATAGGTTTTTTAATATAGTTTGACCTAGTACTGTCAAGAGAAAAACTACATTTTGTTCCCGCCTTACATTCAGGACATGATTTCTGCAGATAAATAATTTGCAACACAGTTTCTATTACTAAGCCAGTGTTTCACACATCTGTTTTATGTTTCATTAGTGGTACAACAAATGAAACCATCAACCATCCTGCTTCTCTACATTAATTCAATGTATAAGAAAAATGTGTGATGACTCTAGACAGTAAGGCCGATTACCGTGTCAGGGAAATCTACTAGTTTACTTATGGATCTGCGAAGGCTGCCAAAGCACAAATCACTACCCAGCAAATGGAGATCCAATTTCCCGTTTATATCAAGAAGGAGCACCATGGTCTAATCCACAGTAGAGCAGTTTAGAACCCATTAAGTACTAATTTAACTTAATATCCAGTACCAAACTGATGATGAATAAGTCAATTTGAATGGGAAGTAATGGCAGGAGACAGGTGTCTTGAAGAAGGCAGTGGATGGGACTTCCTAACCTTCTTAAAAAGGAAGCAGTCTTGGGATGGACCAAAGAGACTGTGTTATTTTCTGTAGTAATGAGTATAAGAGGAGTACATTATACATACCTCTCATGCTACACAAGTATTGCAAAAGACCTAGAAGGATGGGGCGCTCATTGGCTTGGATTGCAAAGAAAGTCAAGGGTTGATCCAAGCCCTAAATTCTGAATTTAGTATGGGCTTGACCCATTCTTCTTCATATACAGCCATGATGTCTCTGAGGTGCTCTGTAGTTTATTTCCTTTGTATCTATGTTCCAACAATAATAATACTTTTGTACTAGGAAGGTCGCATCCCTTCATTCAGCTTTTCTTCTAACAAGAATGTATAGTTATTGGGGAGTTGGCTTAGACTATGGAATTGGAGTGCTCTGGCTTGGACTTGAGGGACATAGCTCTGCAGAGAATATCTCAAGCCCACCCACTTCACTGGCTCCTTTTCCTTCAGTTCCCTTGAATAGAGCCTTTCATGATGCCTACTGCTGATTTCTAACATCCTGAATGGCTCTATGTGTGGTACTTGCCACCCACTGACATCCTGCTTACTCTTTTATCTTAGAATATTTTATAAGGTTCTTTGTGATTGGGTGCAGAATAAAAGTCAGAGTCGCAGTTTTTACCTTCTTTACATTTGATTGCAACATGACTGTGATGCACAACATGTTAATGAGGGATGTTGAGAAGGAAGTGTGTGGATTTGAGTGGTAATGCTGGAGGAAAGATATCAGGGGAACCCAAGTCTAGATGAAGCTTAAGAGTTGACTGCCAGAGCCAGGTGTCATAATATACCAAGGACCACAAAAGAGAGGCATCAAATCTGACCTGTCCTGGGGGATCATGATTAGGAAATGTTCCCAAGAAAAATATGATAGTTGGCCAAATAAGAAGTATGAAGGTTGGGAAGGTATTAGAGGCAAATATGATGGATTCAGAGAAGCACAGAGTGAGAGAGAGCATGGAGGGGCTGGGGGCCTTGAGTGTAAAGGTAGGAAATAGCAAACATGGAGACCAGAAGAGGAGAAGAGGTGAATTTGTGCAAGGCCTTGTATGCAGTGGTAAGAAGGCTGTGCCTTATTTAACAAGTAACAGGAAGTACTGAGCAGGTCACATAGGGGAGTGAAGGAAAAGTACAGTTTCAGGATATGCTGGATGAATCTGGAGGAACAAGACAGGAGGCAGGGAGAGTGACCAGGAAGGCATATCCAGTTGTCTGGATAGGGCATAAGGAGGGCCCAAACTATGGCTGTGAGGTTGGTATGGAATAGAGAATCATGAATCATTTAAGAGGATTGGGGTCCCCAGTAGGATAGGAGGAGAGGAAAGGTACCTGGGACAGGCAAAGGCCATGGGCACTCCCTTTGTAGCAGGTCACTGAGAGATCAGAACTGGGATTCCAGAGACTATAATAGCCAAGGCCCAAGTCAAACCAGCAATACAGAGGACCTGGTGCCCAGACAGGAGGCCTTCCTCCACCTCAGCCAGCACTCTTTGCCCACTGCTGCCATGAGTTGGAGTTGGTCTGGAACTAAGAGGAGCTGGTGGTGTGGGAAGTGGTGAGGTCAGCAAGTCTGGGAGTAGAAAGCGAGGGAGGCCAGAGGCAGGAGAAAGAGGCTGAAGCTGCAGATTCAGGCTGCAGATGGTCTGTCACTTCTATCTCCTGCTCCTCTGGGAAAGAACCCTGCAAATCAGCTCCACTGCACGGCACCTGCTCAATGCCCTCCTCTGACTGCAGCACACAGGTTAGGCTTCATACACCCTGACTCCTCACCAAGGATGCCCTGGGCAAAAAAAGATCACATGATGGTACCAGCAGCTAGCCCAGACCTGACTTTTTCAGAGACGATAGGGACTTGACCACTGTTACCCCCAAATCTACAGGGATCATTCACTTGTGTTGTCATTCTCTGAACATTTACTGTCACTTACAATGTGTCCAGCACTATGCCATCAGGCATTACAGGGTATGGGGTGCCACAAAGAAGATTTGGATGTGGAACTTACCCTTAAGATAGACTGCAGATATTACAGTCGAGTAGGGGAGACAAGGTTGGCACAGGAATGACTATGAAACAATGTTCAGATCTGCTAGAGGGTGAGACATAAGTTACAGACATTCTAAGGAGGAAGCTATGGAAAATTAGGGAGCTAAATTTTCTGCTGTGGACATCCCAGAGGTCCAGAGGAGAAACGGCCACTGAACTGGCCCTTGATGAATAGGGAGAACTAACCATCCTGGCGGAAGAAAATGTCTAGAAACACATCAGAAATAGAAAGGCTCAAAGAAGGAACATTGAGTAGATGGGCTTATTTACTATGAAGGGCACAAAAGAAAGTTGAGGGGAACAGGCTTGAACGGTGGGCCCAAAGGACCTGAAATGTCAGACTGTAAGTCTGGACTTGATTCTGCCAGTTGCAACAAAAACCAGCGGGTCATTTTGAGCAAGGAATTATATTTTCAGGAGATACCTGGAGAAAGCTGGTTTTTTGCTCATGACTTAGCCCTAAACCATGAGAAATGTCCCACTCCTTAATTTTCCCCTGCTCTGGCTATAAATGCAAACACAACATTTGCCTGGCTATAAATGCCAGTACTCATTTTAAGCTTGCAAAAACCCAGTTCTGCTTTGAGCGTGGTGAGCTATTGACTGACTTAAGTATCTCCTCTTTTCTTTCACAGAAATGCCTTTTGTGCCTAGCTGATAAGTCTAAAAGGATATATGCTCAGCAGGTGCCAAGACCAAGCCATATTTGGGGATGTAGAGCGTTTGTGGAAATTAGAGCTCAATAATATATATGAAGAACTGTTGTGTAACAAGCACAATGAAATATTCATCTCATTCATAAGGTTCAGAAATACAATAAAAGTCCCCCAGGGACAACCTGCAATATTGGAGAAATGTTAATGGTGTCTTCTGATCTCAGAATGCACACATCGGTCTTAAAATAGAATACCCTGAAGGTGACAGTGATCTTATAGGAAAAGGCAAAAGGAAAAGGACATGGGTCAGGGATTCCTAATACCTGACAACAAAGCTCCAGCTGTCACTGGACTAAGAGGCAACCACCAGAGTCAGGCCATGGATCTCAAAAACGGAAGTGAGGAAGATAAGGACAGTTATTCCTCCGAGATCAGGTGAGAAAAAGGATTATATTTTCCTCCTTAGCGTTCTCTTTTTATTTATTGGATGAAAATTACTTTCATCCAGGATTTAGACTCCTTGTCTCCGATGAGATCATGTAAACCTTTATCTGTTCAAAATTTCTTCTATTTATTCTATTCTTTCTCTGTAGTTAGGTGCCATGTTTGTAAACTGGATGCCTCAGGCCTTACTGGACTGCATGTAGAAAAGATGTCTTATTAATCCTAATAGTATAAGACTCACTGCTTACATGGGCCTCCAGCCCTCCTGAGAAGTGCTCCAAGCATGTTTCAGAATCACTGTGAACATGTGCTCATAAACATCCCTGTCAGCCTCCATCACCCACCACCAGATACTCACGCCAGTGTTCTCTGCATGTGAGGTAGCTTGAAGTCATACCCTTGCAAGTGCTAATTAGACTTCTCAAAAAAATTGTTGAAGCCAAGGGTGCTGCTGTTAAATCATCCCCAAATCTCCATGCCTCGAAGCCCCAGGTAGGTGCTAGGTAGCTGATATGGTTTGGTTCTGTGTCCCCACCCAAATCTCATCTCGAATTGTCATCGCCGCCTGTCGATGAGGGACCTGTAATCACCACATGTCAAGGGAGGGAGGTGATTGGATCATGGGGGTGGTTTCCCCCATGCTGTTCTCATGATAGTGAGTGAGTTCTCATGAGGTCTGACAGTTTTATAAGTATTTAACATTTCCTCTTGCCTGCTGCCATGTAAGATATGCCTGCTTTCCCTTCTGCCATGATTGTAAGTTTCCTGAGGTATCCTCAGCCATGTGGAACTGTAAGTCGGTTAAACCTCTTTCTTTTATAATTACCCAGTCTCAGGTAGTATTCTTTATAGCAGTGTGAGAATGAACTGATACAGTAGCACATCAAAGTGGGAAACATGGCCTTCCATGGCTCCATGCCCCCCTTTTTCCTGCTCTGCTTGTAATAACATTGCTTATGCCCAAATAACACCACTTTCCTTCAGCTTCTCTCTTATCCCTTGTTCCCAAGGAGTAGGGTGAGGATAAGATAGGATACCATCCTATCCCATCCTCTGTATTGTCTTCATGTCTATAATCTCCCTATCCTGTATCCTAGGTTAAAAACATTAAACATCAAATTCATGAAAATTTTTTAAATTTTATATTTTAAAAAAGTATAAAATATAAAAAAAGTATATTTAAAAAAAATGAAAAATTTTATATTTTTATATTAAAAAATATAAAAAGTGTATATACACTCATATACACATGCCATCTTCTTCTTTCCTCCATGTCTTAGTTTGTCTCTACATCAGAATACCTGAGACTGAGTAATTTATAATTCTGGAGTTCTAGAAGCTGGGAACTCTAAGACTGAGGTACCAGTGTCTTGGGAGGGACTTCTTGCTGCATTATCAAATGAAAAGGCAAGAGGGGGAGAGGGAGAGTGTGAGCAAGAGGGAGCGAACTTACTGCTATGATAACAGCCTTATTCTGTTTATAAGTGTAATGCCTCTGACCCAAACACCTGTTATTAGGCCCCAACTCTCAACACACTGGGGATCAAGTTTCCAACACATAAACTTTGGCAAGACACATTCATATAATAGCACTCGATCTTCTACTATATATATATATATATATATATATATATATATGTATATTTATCAAGTAGTATAGATAATTGAGATCCAAAAGCCTCTCAGCTCCACAGTCAACTCTAAATTCCATGCAGGGCTCATCTAGGCTTCCCTGCTACACGATCCCCCCACCTTATCATAAGGCTGGTTTTCTATAATCATTTATAGTCTAAAACCAGTTTTCACAATTGGCACTTCTCTGGTATCAACTGTTGAAATCTGTTTGCCAAAACACTGCCTCATGCAAGGCTCCAATTTGTTGCTGAATTGCTGCTCTTTGTTGTGAAAGGACAGTTTACCATTTTGGGCAAAGAACTGGGTTTATAAGTGTTTATATAGCAATTTGCAGAATAGCATTTTAAGATGACTTTAGCAGTTAGCTGTCAGGACAATATTTGCCTTCTGCTGAGCGATGAATTGGAGCAAGCATGAGCTTTGGTGTCAGATAGACATAGGTTTGAATCTCAGCTCCACCAGTTACTGCCTGTGAGAATTTAACTCTTCTGAGACTCAGATGTGAACTACAGCCAATAAAATACTGTCATGAGGATTAAATTAGATGACATATGTAAGGCTCTTAGAGTAAAGGGACTCTATAAATGGTGGCTACCATTATTTATGTTATTACTAAATCACATTGCCTAAGGCTACAGAAGAAAAACATTTCTAAACACTTAGGACAAACCAAGAAGGTACATGGATGGCACTTACGCATCTATCTCTACTTCCACACTCACAGCAAACATTATTAATTAATAACCATACTCTTTCCTGCTGAGGTGAAATGTGGCCTCAGAATCCTCAACACAGGGTCACAAGCAGCCACTAACTACTTCTATTTATTTTGTAAATAAAATACAGAAGACCCAGTTACAGTTGAATGTTAGATAAACAGTGAATTTAGTATAACTCTATCCCATGTAATATTTGGGATATACTTACACTAAAAATACACTAATACTAAAATTATTCATTGCTCATCTGAAATTCAAATGTAACTGGGAATCCTGTATTCTATTTGGAAACCCTTATTTTAGTCTGCACCTGAGTTGGAATTGACTTGCCATCCCTGACCTCTACATTAATCATCACTTCAGGCTGTCAAATGATTAAAACTTGGTTCTAATTAGTTTTGGGGGCAACTATTAGATTATGTAGCTTGGAATTACATCAGTCACTGATGGATTCAAGAGCTTAAACAATAGGTTAGGTCTCTATCCCTCTCTTCAGTCCTCAGTCCCACTTCCCTGTTGGCTTCTTCTACAGTCTAGCTCTTTCCACTTGACAAAGAGGAAGGCTCCCCCCACAGCAGATTTATTTATTCCCAACTTAGCAACGAAGAAATTTCCTTCTCTCAACTTCTCTATAGCACTCCAGGGCAACTCTGATTGGCCTAGCGTGGCTTCTGCGCCCATCTCTAAACCTGTAACTGTTGCTATCAGGACAGGCCTAGACTTTACCATGGGTCTGAGCCTATAGTGGGGGTTGGATTAAAATACCTTGCTGGGTAGTCCCACCAGGATCATTTGGCATGGGATGGGTTCCATTCTCAAAAGAAGCAGGGTATCAGGCAGGAAAAAACCATCAGGGTCCATTTCCACTCTGTATTGTCTAATCCAATTAGAGAAAGACTTCAATATATAGAAGGTCAAAATCTGCAACTGAGAAACAAATATGTAATAAACCATAGTAAACCCAAGGTACTACAGCATTTATGAAGACAAAAAAATAGTAACCTGTCATAACCAAATATCTTATTGCAAGAAAGATGCAGGCAGAGAGAGAGAGAGAGAAGAAAGAGAGAGAGAGAGAGTTGTTGTGAGTGATTCACAGAGAGTAAGAATTGCTAGTAAACGCCCCTTAGGGAAACATTTCTGACTCAGTATTGGTTTTTAAGTAGTTTCAAAGCATGGGAAAAAATTCCTCACACCACTGAAGCACCTGTCTGTCAGAACCTGAAAAGTTGACTATGAAAGGTACTTAAAGAGTCATTCTCCTTGCAATGTTTATAGCTGTATAGAGATTAAATGCAAGGGTATGCAAGGAGACTGTCAGGGTTTGAATCCCAGCTCCACCACTTGCCTGCTGATGAACTTGGATACACTGGCTAATACATCCAGCATTTCTGCACTGAGGCGAGCTGCTGCTGGGACAAGGGCCCATCCTGGGGATAGGCAGGGATGTCTTGGGCAACAAGGTCTACCGCCAAAGAAAGTCTCCACAGAAAGGGCCTATGGGCAGGGCAGGAAATACAACCCAGGCAGACCACCTGTTTAAGAAAGTAAGCTTACCCTATCCCCATCCCCATCCCCATTCTTACGTGGAACCCCAGGATCTCATGGAACACTTTTTATGCACACCATCTATAATTTTGTTATAATAAGTGTCCCAAGAGGGGTATATTTAAAATGTTATAGGGAAACAGAGAAGAGATGAAGGTCGGTGAGAGGGGAGTAAGGCCAGAGGAACTTGAAGATGTATTCACTGAAAAAAAGATGAGATCTAAGTGTGATTTTGAAGGACGACCATGAGTCCCTCAAACAGAAAAGAGAAGCAACAGCCCAAGAAAACACAGAGGCATGAATATGCATGGCAACATCTTCCAACATTTTTGACCCTTAAATCTCACATGTTCACCTGTTACACACTCAAAGGCTCTCCCGCCGGGCGCGGTGGCTCAAGCCTGTAATCCCAGCACTTTGGGAGGCCGAGACGGGCGGATCACAAGGTCAGGAGATCGAGACCATCCTGGCTAACACGGTGAAACCCCGTCTCTACTAAAAAAAATATAAAAAACTAGCCGGGTGAGGTGGCGGGCGCCTGTAGTCTCAGCTACTCGGGAGGCTGAGGCAGGAGAATGGCGTAAACCCGGGAGGCGGAGCTTGCAGTGAGCTGAGATCCGGCCACTGCACTCCAGCCTGGGTCACAGAACGAGACTCCGTCTCAAAAAAAAAAAAAAAAAAGAAAGAGAGAAAAATAGGTAAATAATTTTGTGTATTGATTTCTTTGGAAATTGGGAATTAAAACAGAAACCATCACCTGTTCCAATGACATAAATCTCCTGGAGCATCATTGTGAATCCTGGAATGTCTGGACCACATGTCAGGAAGAAACTAGAGGAGCAAAAGGGGCCAGGGCTGCGAAGTCTTGTGTGTTATGCAAGGCATGTGGACATTATGTGATACACAAAAGGGAATCAAGGAAGGTTTTCAAGTAGAGGTTTGACAAAATGTGGTGCTGTGAAATGGGAAGTTACTTTTTCATAATATTAATAACTATAGCTGTGGTAGGCAGCTTCTAAGATGGACCCCCAATGAAACTCAACTCCCTTATGGTCCATCTTTGTATGATCCTTTTCCCCTCGAATGTGGTCTATACCTAGTGATTTTCTTCTGATAAATAGAACATAACAAAAGGAGTGGAATGCCACTTCTGAGATTATTACAAAAAGACTGTGTCCACCGTCTTACTGGCCCTCCCTTGCCCTCTTGCTTTCTTACACTGATAGAAGCCAGTTGCCATGTTTGAGCTGCACAATACAGAGGTTCACATTTCAAGGAATTGAGGAAGCCCTCCAGTCAACAGCTGGGGGAAACTGAGTCCCTTAGTCCAGCAGCCCACAGGGAACTGAATCTTTCCAACAATCACAAGAGTGAACTTGGAAGCAGATCCAACCTCAATCAAGCCTTCAGATGAAACTACAGCCACACCAACACCTTGATTATTAGCCTTGTCAGAGACCCTGAGGTAGAGGCACATAACTTAGTTGTGCCCAGATCCTGTGCCACAGACAATATGAGATCATAAATGTTGGTTGTTTTAAGCCACTAAGATTTGGGAAAATTTGTTCCACAATAATATATAACTAACACAATAGCTAACAGTATTTAGTTCATACTCCCTGCCAGACACCTTGTTAAGCACCGTGTGTGCATTAACAATCTCATCCAATCTTTGGGGGAAACTCTATGAGGTAGGATAATGATCCCATTTTATAGATAAGCATCCTGAGGCTTACGCCTAGTTAAGGAACTCTTCCAAGTTCATATAGGTGGGTAAGCTAGGATTCTAATTTTAATCTTTCTTATCCCAGAATGCTAGTTCTGAACCACTATGCTGTAGTTTGTCTTGAATGCAGCAGAATGTTGTGCGAGTGGGGAATCATTTTGGGGATGGGGGGCAAAGGAGGCATTGACTTATAGAAAGTCCCTCATTGAGCCTAAAGAAAGTTGGAGGAGAGTAACTAAGAGCTGATAATTTCATTTCACTTTTAAAGGCTGTTAAACACAACATATTGTAGTGGAACTAGTGACCTTATTAAACTTTTTACTCACACATTACTATTTGATAAAATTATGAGTTAATAAATCTTTTTACACCTGCGAAGGTACAACAAACCATTTATCTGAAGGAAAATCATCTGGTTGCACTGACTGACTCATTTCAGGATATACTAAAATCTCTGAAAAGCCAACAAGAGACTTTGGGAAGAAAGACATCTCTGCAAGCCTCCCAGTACCCTCTAATCCAGAAGCACATAGCAAGACATCCTTGAAGCCAGCCCACCTATCCACCCATTCCTCTCACTCACCCTTCATCTGTTCCTCTGGCAGAGTGTTGGGAATGCTCTCTTTAGCCAAAAGTATCTTCACAGTCAGCTGGGAAAAACAGGTGATAGATAGGGGTACAGAAATGTGAGAGGTGGAAGCAAAGGAAAATTATCTGCCCTCTAGTTTTGCTGGTACAATGCAAAACCTTCTTCCAGAGAAGACCTGCAGGCTTGGCGTGAGAGGGAGACATCCAAGCCTTTATCAGCAGGTGCAGATATACAGGCAGTGGGAGGAGGGGATGGGCATGTTCAAGATGGCTTCAAGATTATTTTAAAAAGATCGTGTCCCCTATCTCGCTGGCCCTCTCCAGCCCACACATAGGCATCTCCTTTCTCAGTGAAAGAATATACTAGCCTTTATCAGCTTCCTGCTTGAATCCCTTCACAATCTCCTTTCTCCCACTACTCATCCATTCCTCCCTATCCTCCAACTTAGGAGCTCTTTGTTTTTCCTTAATGATCTCTGACAAAATGCCTGTTAGGCAATTTTCCAGAGACACCCCAGAATCAGCCATGCATTGTAAATGAAAGGTACAAGGAACTTTTGACTGACTAGGATAACTAGAGAGAAGGAGGCGTTGGTTAAAACAGAACTAGCCAAAGAGTGGTACAAAATGTATAGGGATGTCAATTTTTTGGTTAAAATTATATCCAGCATTTAAGAACACATTTGTCATCCTACAGAAGTAGTCTAAATGTGTAAACATAATGCAATACTTTAAAAACACAGACATGGTATAAATTGCTTAGTAAAAAAAAAAGGGACCAAAAGTTTAAAATCTGTTAAAATAATTAGTTGTTATTACCTCTTTCTTAGCCGAATTCTCCTTTTTATGTCCCTAATATTCAAGCCAGACCCAGGTTGGGCAGAGACCTAGCATGTCCTTCATGCTTATTCCTCTTCATCTCCTCTTTTAAAACCAACAGCCTGACTGCTGTAACCCATCACGAAGAAGTCAGTAACTTACTGCAGAGCTAGAATTGGCTGCACACCTGCTACATGTCAGGTGGTGTAATAGGACCATTACATACATTTTTTTTTTTCATTTAGTCTTCATAATGACTCTAAGAAGATTTCCACATTTCAGAGGAAGAAACTAAGTCTTGGTGAGATTTAGTAGTTTACCCAACTAGAAGTAACAGAGCAGGGAGTGAATTCAGGCAGTCTGACCCGCATCTAGTGCAGCTCTCACCCTGAGATGTGCCTACCTTTCATTAGCAGGGTGAACCCTGTGTTCTCTCTCGGGGTAACTATTGGCAGAGGGATGGAGCCACACACATTAGGTTATAATCTCAGGGAGGGATCATTTGCTATTGTCTGCCCAAACCCTAGCTCTGCACCTGGCTCTAGCTAAACTCTGACAAATATCAGTTGCATTAAATTTCAAACAATTGAGTTTATCTTAATTATTCACAAATACTCTGCCAAATTTCTGTTTTATAAATTGTAGTCTGTAAACATGTTAATCCTCCCTTGAACAGCACAAAGGTGAATGGCCAGGTGGAGGTTTACTGGTCTTTGGCACTGTTTTAACCTGGGTTCCCTCCAAAACACAGGGAGTCTATTTTGACAAGTGATCTCAGGGAACAGGAGTGGGGAACTGGGGAGAGAGGGCGGCAGAGGAGGAAAACCTGGTTCAAACATGAGTTCTGGAGTTGGTCAACCCGTGGGCCATGCCACAGGGGCACGATCCCACAAGGACTCTGGAGAACCAGGTAGAATGTGCCTCAGAATTGCCCATGTGAAAGAAGAGGAGAGATTTACTCATGGGCTCCAGTCTCCCTGGGGCATTAAAGCACCCTCACTTCCAGGCTACACAGCATGGATGCCAAATGGATTCTACAGGTATCAGAGAAGCCCTGGGCAGAAAGTGAGAGGTATGAACGCAACTAAGGTGAGGGGCTTTCAGGTTGCACCAGTGGGAAGCAGGTTGCTACAGTACTCACTAGAAAAAGTGGAGGGGTGAGAGGATGTAAGGCTGGCCACAGGAAGTATCCCCTATAAGTGACAGGAAGTGTCACCCCCCTAGGCCACCGTGGTGCCGGGGACTGGAGGGAGAGAAGAGAGACTGGTGAAAATGCGGGAGGGCACCTGAGGTCCAGCCTAGCTCTATTCCACAGGCCATTTGAAAAGTGCATTTCCTCACTCTCCAATCAACAAATTAGAAGCCTATTCAGATTAAAAACTCTCCTTTTAAAATGCAAATAAGAGAGAGGCCAAGGTTAATTCAACTGGTCATTCAAATCTACTGTGAAAGCTTTAATGGGATTGCCTCTTTAAAACCCTAGGAGGCATACCAGGAGCAGGGATTTGGATGGAAAATGATGGGAGAGGGATAAAGAAAGGTAATGAATGACTGCCCATATCTGATAAATGCGAAGCAGCATGCTTTGTGCCCAAAACACTGGTCACACCATGTAAGGCATGAGTAATGTATCAGTGTAACCTGAAGCCGCATTGGTGAACTGGCAACTTCATATTAGCATTAAGCCTGTTTTTTGTTTGTTTGTTTGTTTGCCTCTCTTGTGAGACGTGTGAAAATACACCCACCAAAGAAATGGCAGATGACACATTTTTTCACAACTTTAGAGAAGTTTCAGAATTCTCAACCGTGCTTATAATGAGGACTTTCTATTTCCTTGGGAATCACTGGGCTACGGAGGTAATTTGAAGTTTATCAAAAACATTACCTCTTGTTTTAGCAACGTGGTTGTTCAATGTGTCGTGGAGTGTGGGAGGAGGGGGCAACAGGACTTGCGGGAGGAGGGGCAACTGGCTGATGCTTGTCTGAAAGGATTCTGCTGGAAGAACTGTAATCACTGGACATATTAGTGGGAAAACAACTGGTTCCTCCCACTCATAGTAATTGTTATAATAACAGTCATAGCAAACTTTAATAGTACATGGAATCGGTGCCAGGTACTGTTCTAAGCACTTATATATATAAACTACAGTGGCCCCAATCATCCACAGGAGACAGTCCGAGCCACTCAGTGGATGCCTGAAAGCATGGATAGTACCAAACCCTATATGTTCTGTTTTCGTTTTTTTTTCCCTGTACATACATACTTATACCTAAGGTTAATTTCTAAATTAGGCACAGTAGAGATTAACAATAACTAGTAATAAAATAGAACAATTCTGACAATATGCTAGCGTCACTACTCTTGCACTTTGGAGACATTATTAAGCAAAATACGGGTGGTTTGAACACAAGTACTGTGATACCGTGATGATCTGATAAACAGCTACTAAGAGACAAACAGGCAGGAAGTGTAGACAGTGTGGATATGCTGGGCCAAAAGAGGATTCATGTCCTGGGTGAGACAGAGGAGGGTGGCATGAGATTTCATCACACCACTCAGAATGGCAGGCATTTTAAAACCTCTGAATTGTTTCTTACTGGAATTTTCCATTTCATACTTTCTGACCTCAGAAAACTGAAACTGTCCCAAGCAAAACCACAGGTAAGAGGGAACTGCTGTAATTATGAACTAGGTACTATCATTATCTATATTTTATGGGTTAGGAAACTGAGGCAAGAAGACATCAAGGAATTTGTCCAAAGTCACACAGTGAGTAATGGTAGAACTGTAATTCAAATCCAGGTCACCAGGCTCCAGAGTCCAGCACTTAGGCATTCTGACTATGGGAGACTTGGGGAGACCTGTATGAAGCCTTTATGGCTGAGAAAAGTCAGGGACTAGAAGGTAAACCCCTGGAAACCCATCGAGCCACAGTGTACCTGGGACAGGGGCTGAGGCTGGGGCAAAGCCTTCAGCATCCTGGCATTTTTGTTTCCCCAAGGGAAGTCGATTAGAGAAGAATGCTGGGTTCTACTAACTGTGTAAAAGTAAGAACTGGAGGACATGTAAAAACCTGACTCCTCCTATCTCCCTAGTGCAGAAGTGTAACCCGCATGGACCTATTGGACTGAACAAAGAGGGTGAACGCGGGAATAAAAGACAAGAGGCAAAAGAGTATATTTGGAAGAAGGGGTCGGGGGCACCTTGCCTCTAGTGGACAAGGGCCCTGAGCTTTACACAGTCCTCCATATTTATTAGACAAAAGAGACAATGAGAAAGGGGTAGAAGAAGGGGTCAGCTGGTTGGTCCAGAGTAGGCTTGCAGGACTGCATTCTCTAGATGTCGCAGTAGATAACCTCTGCAAAGCCAGGGAGTGATTGCCTCCACCAAACCTTCTGTCGGCAGGAGCAGTCCTGAGTTTTCTCACATCCGGCATTCATGATCAACATTTTGCTGTTTGTTCATATAACCTCCAGTGGAATGTCGAGTTGGTCACGTCCCAGGGGCCTTTGGCTCCCTGCATATCCCCCTTTCTGTTTATGAATTAATTGAAAGAATGTAAGACCAGGCTGGGCAGCTCTCATTCTCCAACTGGCAGGCCATCTGATTTTACAGACTATAAAACAGAGGACACAGACAAAGCAACATTATTCCAAGAACTACATATAAGATGTAAATGTGGTGCCTTAGATAGGTCCAAGGGTTGAGGCTCTCCAGGCCTTGCTGGAATTCGGTCCGGTCTTCTAAAGAAGGCTGAAATTCTTGAGTTTGCCTATTTAAGTCAAGAATTTTGTTTTATAATTCACCAATATCAAAGGTGATGATGGATGTGAAAGCTCCCTGCAAATGGGCTTTCACAAGGTCTCATGGATACTCACTTTGGTTATATTCTAAGTCGGTTACACACATGTGGGTGTGATTAAAATGACAATGCAATTGCTGCTGCAAGTGCAAGCTTTGTACTTGTTCCCCTAACCATAGAATCATGGATTATAACATTGCCACTTCAGTTTGTAACTTGATGTTAATTTTATTCTGAAGTAGCCATGCTTGGTTAGCTGTTTGTGTCCAGTTCTCCACGTACTGAGCTGTTTCAACAGAACTATGCAAAGCTACAGAAGATTTCACAACAGAAGATATTAGTATGGCCAAGGAAACAATAGCAAAAATTATCATGCCTAAGGCTCTACGGACACGATGAGTAAGCTGAGTTAGAAGAAGTTTCACACAATGCAAAGCAGGTGTGGCAGCCCAAGGCTTGGACAGATTAACAGGAATCCATAGTCCAGGGATGAGACCTAAAATAATCAAAGTAGAGATATTATGTGTTTGCAATGTGCTATAATTAATGCAGTAATATAACTGGCAAGCTTTACAGGTCAATTGGGTATTGTTTACCCGAAGCTGGTCCTTCTTAGCTTCCAAAAAGACATAAGAATTGAAAACACAAACTGTAAATTGAGTGGTGATATTCTTTATAAATGTAACGTTAGAACTGTGTCGTGACTCCAGCTGACCTTCTCTCTGTCGTCGCACTTAGGCTCAGCTGACTCATGGCTCGTACCAGAGAGACTAGGTCCATGGTTGGCCACCCTGGGTTCCTCCAGTCTCCCATTTCATGGTTGCACACACCTTGAGGGCGCCCACATGGCTTGTTCATCTCCTATAAAAACACAAGCATACCCTTATCCCCATGTCAGTAAATCCGCTGGACCTTTCCATTGTCCTTCTTCCGGGGATTTCCAGAACACTTTCAGGTAAACTTTCCTCTTTTCCTCTAACACTTGCCAATTTCTTTCTGCTGGAGTCTTACCATCTGGGAGTCAAAAAATTTAAAGTAAATAAGGCTAAGTGTAGTTGTGATTGAGGTAGCAGTTGGCCTCCTATACCTCTTTTGTCTTTTCAACATGTGTTGTAATGTTTGATGGGCCCGCTCTATAATGCCTCGTCCTCTAGGATTATAAGGAATTCCTGTTTTGTGGGTTATAGACCAAAGCTGTAAGAATTTTTAAAAGCATGACTAGTATAAGAAAACTGTACAATTTTGTCTGAGGGATAGTGAAAGCAAAGGATTTCTCGGCTGTAGCCGGGAGGCCTGCATTGCTGAACTCAGCTTCTGTTTTACAAGTTGCAACTCTGTCCCTGCCTCTTTGGTTAATTGCTGTGGGGAATTTAAAGAAGAATCTCCTTGCAGGGTTTAACCTGCCTTTCCAGTTATTGATATCAGGTTAGGGTCTCCTTATCGGAATTTTCCCTAAACCTTTTCCACTTTGATATCCCATGTTCTTCAATACTTTAAATCCTGGGTTATCAAAGTTTTCATTTGTAAGTCTCATATCCCATGCTGTAAGTCTCGACCCCATAAATTGATTGCTATATTTGCAACATAAGGCTGAAAAGTACATGATGGTCCATTTGGACCAAGACAAGGTAAAATCTCAGCACTCTGCTGAACACTTTGAGCCGTTCCTACTCCCACTAAAGATGTAGAAGTTAATTGCAAGGGCCAAGATGGGGGCCAATTGTCTTTAGATATTACTGACACATCAACTCCTGTATCCATGAGCCCATAAAGTTTCTTTCGTTTAATTTGTACTACACAAGTGGGTCTATTAAAGGCTATGGGTTGGGATAGATAGGTTTCCCATGTAGTTGTGCTCCCAAATCCTTTATTTCCTCATTTCTCCTTTCGTGGAGAAGGGTGTAATTTGCAGGAAATAAGCAGTAATTGAGCAATATATTCTCCCGGTTCAAAAACACGAAGGTCTTGTGACATTAAAACTACTTGAATTTCTCCTTTATAGTAGGAGTCAATCACTCTTGGAACTACAGTGGTGCCTTGCAGGTTAAGACGGTTTTTGCCTCAGATTAGTCCCATATATCCTGCTGGTAAAGGTCCCCAAATGCCAGTGGGAATCTTGGTGGGTTTGTCTCCCCCAACTAATGTAACCCTTTCTCTGGCTGGGAGATCTAATCCTGCACTTCCTGGTGTTCCTGGGGTTAGGGAATCAATGTACCTCTGGGAACCCATGCCTGAAATGGGGTTGACGTCTGAACTGGGAATGCCCTCATTGTTTCTGGGGACGGGGTCCAGGCCCCCGTCTAGTTTCCCGGCATGGGTGTGTGTGGGGGTGCCATTCTGATGAAATTTTGAGCGGCACTGATTAGGCCAGTGGTTTTCCTTGTTACAGCAAGGACAAAGTCCTGGTGTTTTTCCCACTAGGTGTGTCTCTGCCTTGTAAGGTCCTTTCTGTCCTGAGATCTGGAGGCATTCCTTTTTAAAATGTTCAGTTTTTCCACAAATATAACATTTTCCCATTTTAGGGTTTGACCCTTGGCTCCTTTTAGATTTGTCAACAGCTAAATTAGCCATTGCTTCAGCTAACATTGAAGAGTGATGACACTCAGGGCCTATATCCTGACAAGCTCTGAGAAAATTTCCCAAATTCTTCGTACACCTCACTGGTGCCAGTGAGCATTAACAATCCACGTTTGCATTCTCAAAAGCTAGAGTTGAGGTCAGCATTTCTGTAGCCACGGTAGAGGAATCTGAAGCTTCACTGCCTCTTGTCATCTTGCAAGAAATTGTGTATAGGGTTCCTGCAACCCTTACATGATATGTAAAAAGGATTGTACTGGGAATTCCTCTTCAGGAATTGTGACCCAGGTGCTTTTAGCTGCGTGTGCACAGTGCTGATAAGCAGTGTCTGGGAGTGCCATTTGACATTCCAGGTCTGAATAAGGGCCATTACCTAACAGCATACCCTCTGTAATGTCTGCGTGTCCAGCAATACAATTCTGGTCTGCACACGTTTCTCGCTAATTTAAATTCCATGTCAGATATGCACTAGTGGACAAGGAGGTTCACGCCAAGTGTCTCACATCAAAGGGTAAAAGACACATAGCACCAAACACAGATTCCAGCAATCCTAAGGGGAATGGGCTCTGTATGCCATTATTTACCACACTCGTTTTTAATTCCTTCAACAACTTAAACTCTAGTGGAGCGTGTTCATGAATAAGCTGCTGTGGATTATTTGGATCAGGCCTTATGGAAATAGGAAAAGTGCAAGCTCCTAAGGGCTCTCCAGCTATGGCAGCAGGGCGTAAAATTCTTCGTATTGGGGTCTCAATTTCTGCTACCGAAGAAGGCGGTACAGATGTTTCTGCAACTGGAGGAGGCGGTATAGACCAATTTTTATCCTTCCTCTCCTGTTTTTTCATTTTCAATTGGAGCTGTGGATGGGACAACAGATTCTTTCAGATTTTTAGATTCAGCCTGCTGTCCCGCAGAATAATAAGGAGATAATGGCAGGAGTACAGTCTGACCTAAACTCCAAGTGGAAAAAACCGAAGAATCAACTTTAAAACCTTTTTGATGAGCCTGTTTTAATCCTTCTCCTGCTCTATCCCGATTTTCCACATCAAGAGTGCCTGCCTGTGGAAACCACGGGTTATGCGTAATAACTTTTTGTGACTTCTGCAGGAGGTTAGTTAGTGTCTGCGAGTTAACCTGAGCTCCAGACTGTCTCAACAGAACTTTAAGCAACTGCACATAATGTTTGTCTTCAATAGACAAATTCTTTCCCTTGTTACCCTGATTCAGAAAGCTTCCTGTTCCCAGTACTTCTTTAAAGCACTGCTCCCAGTACCTTGGTAGGGCACTGATCAGTACCTCTTTAGAGATTTGATCTTATAGCCACCGCCAGCAGACTGGTCCCAGGGTCCCAGTTCACCTTGTCAATTTCAGTTCCTCTGCTCCAGCAGACCTTCTTTGCGCACGTCCCTGAAGTCCCGTGTTTGGACTGTCCCTGTTCGGACACCACTATGTAACCAGCACAGACCTACTGGACTGAATAAAGGGGGGGAACGCGGTAATAAAAGAGAAGAGACAAAAGAGTATATTTGGAAGAAAGGGTTGGGGGCACGTTGCCTGTAGTGGACAAGGGCCCTGAACTTTACACAGCCCTCCATATTTATTAGACACAAGAGATAGTGACAAGGGGGTGGAAGAAGGGGTCAGCTGGTTGGTCCAGAGTAGGCTTGTAGGACTGCCTTCTCTAGACGTCGCAGTAGATAACTTCGGAGCCAGGGAATGATTGCCTCCACCAAACCTTCTGTCAGCAGCAGCAGTCATGAGTTTGCTCACATCCTGCATTCATGATAAGCAGTTTGCTGTTTGATCATATAACCTCCGGTGGAATGCTGAGTTGGTCACACCCCAAAGGCCTTCGACTCCCTGCACAGAAGCATGGGGGTGTGTGCCTGTACATGTGTCCAGACGCTCACCTCCATGCATGTGGCTACCTTGGCCCAAGTTACCACCAGCACCTCATCAATGGTGTCTCTGGTTTTATTCCTGCACCCTCCTGTTTATGGTTTGTATCACAAATGAGATGATCTAATAAAAATGTCAAGTAAGTCATGTCACCCCTTTGTGTAAAATATTTTAGCAGCCTCACATAGCATTTTTTTTTTTTTTTTTTTGATACGGAGTCTTGCTCTGTGGCCCAGGCTGGAGTACAGCAGCATGATCTCGACTCACTGCAACCTCCGCCTCCCAGGTTCAAGCAATTCTCCTGCCTCAGGCTCCCAAGTAACTGGGATTACAGGTACCCACCACAATGCCAGCTAACTTTTTGTATTTTTAGTAGAGATGGGGTTTCACCATGTTGGCCAGGCCAGTCTCGAACTTCTGACTTCAGATGATCCACCTGCCTCAGCCTCCCAAAGTGTTGGAATTACAGTCATGAGCCACCACACCCAGCTCCCATTGCACTTTGAATAACATCTAAACGTCTTTGCTATGGCCTACTAAGGCCTTGCATAATCGAACTCCTACACCCCTCTCCAACTTCATGTCTTGTGCCTTGCTGTTGAAAGGACAATCACACTGGCTGTCCTTCAGTCAGGCCTGTGGCCTACTGTGAGGCCCTCCAGAGGCTGCATTTCTCCCATTGCTCTTGACTTGGCCAGCTTCTCTTTCCCCTTCAGTTTTGTCTTCATCTCAGGGGCAGATCTGAGTCCATCATACTCTTAAGTTCATATCACACCATCAGGACTGGATTTTCAAGGCCCTTGCTTGGTTCCTCTCACTAAAAGTTGCTTTCCCCTTTTTCCCTGATCCTTGTTCTCATGCCCCCATCCCCACAGTGGGCGTTGAGACTGGCTGTGACTCATCCTTGTTACATGCGTTGTGATGTTTCTTGTGTGTAATTTCAGTGCACATACAGGCATTGCTCGTTGAGTCTTATTCTATGTCCTGCCTGTTTTTACTTCACATTATGATTTTTGGAGCTGCTATCCATGTTCTTGCACCTCCTGTGCACTGCTTCTTCATGTTCCGTGGTAAACCACAGCAACCATTCACCCTCATGAAAGACCCCTCTACCTCCCTCCTATCACAACATTGTCCTAAGAAACATTCTTATAGACCTAAGCAAGACTCTCTCTGGCACATATATCTATGAGTGATACCGTGGGATTCCAGGGACAAACATATTCAGTTTTAGTAAATACTACAAGTTTGCTTTCCAGAATGGCAACGCCATTTTATAGTCCTTCCCTGGGCCTCAGAGAATCTTTTCCTAGATCTTTTCAAACATAATTCTATCTTCCCTTATCCTATATTTCAGTTCCTTCCTGCCTTCATAAAATGTGTCACACTTTGTATCTGTTCTATTTGCCTGTTTGCTTGTATTTTGATGGTCTCTTCCTCTACAGTGTAAGCTTTTAAGGTCATGGACTTTGCTTGTTTTATTCGCTACCATAGGGACTTTGCTTGTTTTATTCTGTACCATAATTTCAGAATCTAGCATAGTAGCCGGCACATAATACAGACTCAACAAAAATACGTCAAACGAATGAATAAAAAAAATGTGGCCGGGCGCGGTGGCTCAAGCCTGTAATCCCAGCACTTTGGGAGGCCGAGACGGGCGGATCACAAGGTCAGGAGATCGAGACCATCCTGGCTAACACGGTGAAACCCCGTCTCTACTAAAAAATACAAAAAACTAGCCGGGCAAGGTGGCGGGCGCCTGTAGTCCCAGCTACTCGGGAGGCTGAGGCAGGAGAATGGCGTGAACCCGGGAGGCGGAGCTTGCAGTGAGCTGAGATCCGGCCACTGCACTCCAGCCCCGGCGACAGAGTGAGACTCCGTCTCAAAAAAAAAAAAAAAAAAAAAAAAAAAAAAAAAATGTGATATGGTGGGTAAATAATGGTTAAAATGCGCATAGAAAGTCCCATTATCATGAGTACCACAGCACTAGATCATTATTCTAAGAGTTCCTTAAACTCATGAAAGACTTTTCAAGTCAGGTGGAATAATATCTGGGAAAGACATGAACCTTCAACAATCTACATCTATCCAGTGGATCTGGAGTTAAAGTATTTATGAGATACGCAGAGACCTATCTTTGCATGGGGGGTATATTCCAGGCTTGTCTGTAGGACTGAGAAAGCTCTCTAGCCATGTTGTTGCTCACATTCCTTTCTATGAAGCTATCTTTTCCTGTTTCCAATAACAACCGCAATCCCCTCTGCTATGTGTTAACCTCATTTCCCCTTCCCCTTTCTTAGTCCTTGGGCATTCTCCTCATCATTTACAATCTTCTAGCTCACCTGAGGTGGACATTTTTCCCTTAGGCTGTTGTTCACCCAATGCAGGGCCAGTTTCTCTACGCAGGTGACTCAGATCTGATAGGAATTTAGCAGTAATTGTGCAAGAGAAGAGAATCTAATTGGGATATTCGTGTCATTATTCTTAAAGGTCACCTTCCTTGTCCAAGTCATTGGAGCTTCCAGGGCTATTTCTAAAGCCTTGTTTTAGTGGTATGACACTACTGGGGTCATATCCCTCTGTGTTATACCCTGGAAAGAAGTCAGCACCGTCCCCTCCCCCTGCTTCCAATGCTTTGTTTTATTAGTTTCTTCAAAGTCTTCGTGTCAGCTCCAAAGTGCCATCTGGGAGCCTCTGCTGCTGCAGCTGCCCTGTGCAAAGTCACCACGTGGGCCTGGGATGCCGTGTCCACACCCTCCACTTGATTTCTTCAGCAGAACAACTAAGCTGACATGAAACAAGGAGGCTTTTTCTGATTTCTGGGACAGCTGCCTCACTTTGATTGAATTATATTTAAATAACTTAGGTTTTAGGAGGATCAAATGAAGAATGTTTTCTGAATGGGTTCAAAATCAACTTCCTTGAATTCCTGCTCTCAAAACTGTTTGCTTAAAGATTTACCGGGTGGCTCATCAGTCAGCCAAGAAGTTCTGGCCTAGATTTGGGTCTCCTTTTGAAAATATTTTGCAAACCCACAGCCCCTCACTAGACGATGCAGGAAAGGCCCATTTGTTCTTCACCACACACGTGCAGCCTGAGTTTTTCTGTTCCTGTTCATCGTTTTATTCCCCCAGAGGAAGCCTAAACTTCTTTACCAAACCCTAAGGTGTCACTTAGGCTGCAATAAAAAAAAAAAAAAAAAAAAAAAAATGGTGCTGCCTGGAAATGATTTCACTTCTGATCTCTTTCATATGTTTTTAAAGAGGTGCCTAGGCCTGGGACTTAGATTCCCGAAAACCTAACACCTGGCCCAAGGACCTACCTTGGTGAACTCATTACAGCCACACTCAGATATTGCTATCTTCAAGAAAAGAAGTAGAAGTCACTGCTTCGTTCCGTTTCCAGAATGTCAGTCAATGGAAACAAAGATAATGATGATTAAAGAGCTAAAGTGAACTTACTATGTACCAGGTTCTGTATTGAGTTCGTACTATCTCATTTCTTAGTCTAAATGTTCCTGGGATGACTCAGCCAAAGGTTGGAGACCTTACATAACACACCCAAGTTCCCACAGCTGGTAAGCAGTGGTGGCTGACTGTGGAATGAGGCCTGATTCCAAAGCCAGTTCTCTTAAGCACTACACAGCTCTCTTCCCTGAAGTACCTTTGGAAGGCCCTCAGCATCCTTGATAAGCCCTTGCTAATTAAGACAAGCTTTCTTCCTATCTGCCATTATTCTTAAGCTTCTAAGAAACAGCTCATTGTTGTTCTTGGGAATTGGGAATGTTGGGCACGGCTTATGAAGAACAAACAAACAAACAAAAAACCAGCAAATAAATACATAACCAGATGACCATTGTTCTTTGCTTTAAGTGCATTTTGAAAATCTTTAAGCTCCTAGAGGACACTGCAGTGACCATAATAAAATGTGTAAAGAGCGGGAATATTGAATCATGCAGAAGTAATAATTTTTATATGGTATGGCATCCAGGGATGAATTTAGTAGGGAAAATAACCTCCCATTTATAAAAGCAGATTTAAAGAAATAATTATTTACCAATTGGTAAGCAAATGGAAAATTATAAAAATATCTAGTTCCATAGCTACTATGTTCCAAGAACATGGCTAATTTGTCCTCGGTTTCACTATGTGAGGAAGACAGAAGCATAGACAGCCAGAAAATAGGGGGATTTGGGGTCAGCAAACTTCACCAGAGTTCAGATATTTTCTTGCATTCGTTCAAAATATTGATTGACCATCTACTCTGTACTGAATATTAGTTGGCGAACAACACAGAAATTGCTGTGTTAAAAGGCTTAGGATTACACCTGGTTTAATTTCACCATCATAAAACTCAGGGGTACAAATCTGAAACTTTAGTCTTTTATAACAATTGATTTCAAACCTTATATCTTTTGGTGGCAGAAAACAATCTTGCCCATTCGAGGTAAAATTTCAGTTTCTTCTGGATTAAAATACGGTCTCTTTGGGGCAAAAAAATCAGCTCATGTTTTTCTCTTTTCCTTTTCACCTTTCCATGGGGGTAATTTCAGTTTGGGGCATTCTAGGGGAAAATGGGGCCGCATTTCAAGTAGTCTGTTGTCCACACTGGTCTTCACTGGGTTGAATCTCACCTTATTTCCCCCTTATCCTTAGGTCCTGGGCTTCCCTCCTGAGGGCCAGGTTTTCGCACTGGCCTTTGGACTCCAGGCATAACCACTCTGAGTCATCCTTGTCCCAAATCCAGACCGCTTTGAGTCAGCCCATATTCTCTCAGCGTTCTTCTACCCGTGGTGGGTCTGAGAACTTGTGTTTGCTTTCTCTATTTTCCTTAAGAGTAACAGTACTTCCCAAGGCTTCCCCCAAGCCCATCCCCCTGTATCCCGCATCCACCATTGCTCCCCTCTGTGAGGTTATTCTATAAGCTTCTCAGTGTCTCTGGGTTTTTCCTGGGGAAGCCAGGCATAAGTCTTCTCTGCTCTGGGATCTGCACACACTGACCAAGGAATTGGTCATTTGCCCCAAGGCAAGGGGCAGGATTCCATTTTTTTACCTTGATTTTCCTCTCCCAATTCCCAAACTCTTTTTCTCCAGGCCAGAAAGAGGCTTTAATCTTGAGTGGTAAAGAAAACTGGCTCTTAAATCATCATGAATTCTTTCAAAGGTATTGTTTGTGGAATACATTGTATTGTTAGTTTCTTTAGGACTTAACTTTTTGATTCTCAAAAATCTTTTTGTAAATTGTTAAACTGAACTTTGTTGAAACTAAAAGACTCTTCTTCTCAAAAGACAGTTAAGAAAATGAAAACACGAATCACAGAGGTGGAGAAGCTATTCACAATACACATATCTACCTAAGGACTTATCTCTAGAATGTATTTAAAACTTCCATAACTCAACAATGCGAAGACAAACAATCTAATTTTTAAAATAGCCCAGAAGACTTGAATAGCACTTCATAAAAGAAGTCATATAAATGGTCAAAGAGCACACGAAAAGATACTGAACATCATCATTCAACATGGAAATGTAAATTAAAGTCATCATTAGATACCACTTATCCATTAGAATGGCTAACATTTAATAGACTGATGACTAAGCAAAGATGTGGAACACTAGAACTCTCATATACTGCTGGTAAGACTGTGGAATGATACAACTACTTTGGAAAAGTTTGCCATTTTCTTACAAAATTAAACATACACCAATCCTGTGACATTATCCTAAGAGAAATGAAAACATATGTCCACAAAAATCTATGTACAAGAATGTTCATGGCAACGTTAGACACAATAACTCAAACCTGAAGATTTCAAGTATCCATCCATGGAAGAATGGGTAAATTGTGGCATATCCATACAGTGGAATACTGCTTAGCAATAAAAAAGAACAAACTATGCATACATGCAACAACATGGGCAAAGCTCAAAGACAATATGTTGAATGAAATTAGCCAGACACAAAAGTACAATTCGATGTATTTCAAGTCCTAGAACAGATAAACCAGACTATTATGATAGAATGAAATGAGAATAGTGGTTGCCTCTGATTGTAGGGTCTAAAATGAGCTTTGACTGTAATGACACAAGGGTACTTAACAGGGTGAAGAAATGTTGTCTATCTTCAACATGTTGGGGGTTACCCAGGTGTAAATGTTTTTCAGAACTTAAAATTTGTACATCTTGCTGCATGTAAATCCTGTCCACACTAGCCATGCCTAGGAAGGAAAGGAGTTGTTGTTTTGTAGAAGGGATTGGGGTTTGGGAGATTAGCTGGACACGATCAGTAAGTGTGTATTTATGAGAATTATGCCGCGATAGGTATCAGATGAGGAAGAAATTTGGGCTTGATTGAAGTAATGGGGGCTGTCTGTGAAGCCTTGCAGCAGTAGAGCCTAGGTAATTTGCTGAGCCTGATGGGTGTCAGGGTCAGTCTAAGTGAAAGTGAAGAGAGGCTGAGATGAAGGGTGTAAAAGGAACAGTAAAGAAAGTATGTTTGAGATCCAGAACAGAATAATGGGTTGTGGAGGGAGGTATTGAGGATAGGAGAGTATGTGGCTTTGGCACCATGGGGTGAACAGGCAAGACAATTTGGTTGATAAGTTGCAGATCTTGAACTAACCTGTAAGCCTTGTCTGGTTTTAGGACAGGTAAAATGGGGGAATTGTAAGGGGAGTTTACAGGCTTTAAAAGGCCATGTTGTAGCAGGCGAGTGATAACAGGCTTTAATCCTTTTAAAGTGTGCTGCAGGATGGGATATTGGCATTGAGTGGGGTAAGGGTGATTAGATTTTAATGAGATGGTAAGGGGCGCATGATCAGTCTCCAAGGAAGGAGTAGAGGTATCCTATACTTGTGGGTTAAGGTGGGGGGATACGAGGGGAGGATGTGAAGGAGGCTTTGAACTGGGGTAAAAGGTGGCAATGAGGTGTGGCTGTAGCCTAGGAATAGTCAGGGAAGCAGATAATTTGGTTAAAATATCTTGGCCTAATAAGGGAACTGGACAGGTGGGGATAACTAAAAAGGAGTGCATAAAAGAATGTTGCCCAAATTGGCACTAGAGTTGGGGAATTTTAAGAGGTTTAGAAGCCTGGCCATCAATACCCACAACAGTTATGGAGGCAAGGGAAACAGACCTTTGAAAAGAAGGTCATGTGGAGTGGGCAGCCTCCGTATCGATTAAGAAGGGGACGGACTTACCCTCCACTCTAAGAGTTACCCAAAGCGTCTGTGATGGTCTAGGAGGCTTCCAAGGCGATAGGGCAGCGTCAATCTTCAGCCGCTAAGCCGAGAAGGTGGGGAAAGGAGTCAGTCAGAGAGCCCTGGGCCAGAGTTCCAGGGCCTCTAGGAGTGGCTGCTGGGCAAGTTGAACAGTCCGATTTCCAGTGAGGTCCCGCACAGATGGGACACAGCTTAGGAGGAATCCCGGGCTGCGGGCATTCCTTGGCCCAGTGGCCAGATTTCTGGCACTTACAAGCTCCTGGGGAAGGAGGTTCTGGAGGAACCCCTGGCAGCTGTGGTTCAGGCGTTTGGAGTTGTGTGCTGGAGATGTGGCTGGGGTTTGTCTCACAGTGGAGGCAAGGAATTGCAACTCAGAAATAAGTTGCTACTTGGCTGCCTCTACTCTATCATTGCACACCTTGAAGGTGAGGTTCATTAAGTCCTGGTGTGGGGTTTGAGGGCCGGAATTTAATTTTTGGAGCTTTATTTAATGTCAGGAGCAGATTGGGTAATAAAATAAAATGCATATTGAGAATAAGACAGCCTTCTGATCTTTCAGGGTCTAGGGCTGAAAAGCGTCTTAGGGTTGCTGCTAAACAGGCCATTAATTGGGCTGGGTTTTTCATATTTGATGAAAAAGAGCCTAAACACTAACTGATTTGGGAGAGGTTGGATAAAGAAAAAGGAGCATTAACCTTGACTATGCCTTTAGCTCTAGCCACTTTTTAAAGAGGAAATTGCTGGGCAGGTGGGGAAGGGCTAGTCGTGGAACGAAACTGTAAGCCAGACCAGGTGTGAGGAGGGGAGGTGATAAAAGGATTATAGGATGGGGAGTGAAGGCTGAGGAAAAATTTGGGCTTAGCTTGGCCTGGCGAGGAGGGGAGAGGTCAGATGGGTCTGTAGAAAAGGATGATTAGAAACGCTCAGCAACACTTGGGGATGGGACTGAGGGGGCAGGCAGGAGGGAAAGAAGGAAGGTTTGGAACGAGTTGCATTGGGAACAGAGACTAGGGAGGGACTGATGTGTAAAAGAATGCCTGGACGTCAGGCACCTCAGACCGTTTGCCCATTTTAGGACAAGAATTATTTAGATCTTGTTGGATGGAAAAATCGAAAGTGCCATTTTCTGGCTATTTGGAACTATTGTTGAGTTTGTATTGGGGTGGAGCGGTGTTGCAGAAGAAGATAAGGTGTTTAGGTTTTAGGTCAGGTGTGAGTTGAAGAGGTTTTAAGTTCTTGAGAACACAGGCTATGGGAGAAGAAGGAAGAATGGAGGGTGAAAGGTTGCCCATAGTGAAGGAGGCAAGCCCAGAGAAAAGAGATAGTAGAGACACAGAGAGAAGGAGTTCGGGGGTTCTTGCCCTCCAGAAAAGCAGGAAAGGGATCAGGGTGTGGAAGTAAGGGATTGGGGCACAAAAATAAGAGGTTGGGATGCAAAAGTAAGAGGTTGGGGTGCAAAAATAAGAGGTCGAGCTGCAAAAATAAGAGGTTGGGGTGCAAAAATAAGAGGTCGGGGTTCTTGCCCCTCCCCCAGAAAAGCAGAGAAGGGGTAGAAACAGAGAGAGAAGGGGTCGGGGTGATTGCCCCTCCCCTAGAAAAGTGGGACTTGCCGCTTAGGGTGAAGGACCAAGGCAGGCATCCCTGCAGCGTGGTCAGACACCTCTGAAATGTGGGTGAATAATCAGAGAGGCGTCCCTGCAATGACTAAACACCAAGGGAAGGCTGCCTTCCCCAGTCCGTGACCGGCGCCGGCGTTTTGGGTCCACGGATAAAATGTGTCTCCTTTGTCTCTACCAGAATATGAAAGGAATTGAAATTAAGAGAAGGGAGAGATTGAAGGGTGCTGCCAAGATTGAAAGGAGAAAGAGGTTGAGAGATAGTGAGAGAGGTTGGAGAAGAGAGTAAAAAGGGGCCGCTTACCCGATTTAATATTGGTGAGATGTTCACGAGATGTTCCTTGGGCTGGTGGGTCTGAGGACCCGAGGTCGGAGGTGGATCTTTCTTGTGGAGCAAAGAGCAGGAGGACAGGGGATTGATCTCCCAAGGGAGGTCCCCCAATCCGAGTCAGGGCACCAAAATGTCATGCGCATCTGTGTGAAGAGACCACCAAACAGGCTTTGTGTGAGCAATAAAGCTTTTCAATCACCTGGGTGCAGGTGGGCTGAGTCCCAAAAGAGAGTCAGCAAAGGGAGACAAGGGTGGGGCCATTTTATAGAATTTGAGTAGGTAAAGGAAAATTCCAGTCAAAGGGGGGTTGTTCTCTGGTGGGCAGGAGTGGGAATCACAAGGTGCTCAATGGGGGAGGTTTTTGAGCCAGGATGAGCCAGGAAAAGGACTTTCACAAGGTAATGTTATCACTTAAGGCAAGGACCAGCCATTTTCACTTCTTTTGTGGTGGAATGTCATCAGTTAAGGCAGGGCAGGGCATTTTCACTTCTTTTGTGATTCTTCAATTACTTCAGGCCATCTGGGCATATACTTGGCAAGTCACAGGGGATGAGATGGCTTGGCTTGGGCTCAGAGGCCTGACATTATAGATTTAAGTTTTACCTTTAGGTTTATAATCTATTTAGAGTTAATTTTTTATAAGGTGTCACCTTTTTTATTGCTTATGAGTAATTATTCCGGTAGCATTTTTTAAAAGACTAATCTTTCTCTACCGAATTGCCTTTGCATTAAAAAAATCAGTAGATTGGCCGAGTATGCTGGCTCATGCCTTTAATCCCAGCACTTTGGGAGGCTGAGGTAGGTTGATCACCTGAGGTCAGGAGTTCAAGACCAGCCTGACCAACGTGGAAAAATCCCGTCTCTACTAAAAATACAAAATTAACTGGGTGTGTTGGTACATGTCTGTAATCCCAGCTACTCAGGAGGCTGAGGCAGAAGATTTGCTTGAACCCAGGAGGCAGTGGTTGCAGTGAGTCAAGATCACACCACTGCACTCCAGCCTGGGCAGCAACAAGAGCGAAACTCAGTCTCAAAAAAAAAAAAAAGAAAAAAAAATCGGTAGATCCCATATGTGTAGATCTATTTCTGAACTCTCTATTCTGTTTCCTTGATCCATTTGTCTAGCTTTGCACCAGTGCTGCACTTTCTTAGTTACTATAGCTTTACAATAAGACTTAAAATCAGATAGTGTAAATCCTCCATTATTTTACTTTTAACCTATTTGCGTTTTTACATTTAAAGTGTGTTTCGGGTTCCAAGATGGCCGAATAGGAAGAGCTCCAGACTACAGCTCCCAGCATGAGATGGCACAGAAGATGGGTGATTTCTGCATTTTCAGCCAAGGTACTGGGTTCATATCACTGAGGCATGTCGGAGAGTGGGTGCAGGGCAATGGGTGCAGGACAGTGGGTGCAGCCCACCGAGCGACAGCCGAAGCAGGGTGAGTCATTGCCTCAACCAGGAAGTGTGAGGGGTAAGGGAATTCCCTTTCTTAGCCAAGGGAAACCGTGACACAGAGCACCTGGAAAATCGGGTCATTCCCACCCTAATACTGTGCTTTTCCAAGGGTCTTAGCAAATGGCACACCAGGAGATTATATCCCGTGCCTGGATCAGAGGGTCCCACGCCCACGGAACCTCCCTCATTGCTAGCATAGCAGTCTGAGATCTAACTGCAAGGACGGAAGCGAGGCTGGGGGAGGGATGCCCGCCACTGCCGAGGCTTGAGTAGGTAAACAAAGCCACCAGGAAGCTCGAATTGGGTGGAGCTCACTGCAGCTCAAGGAGGTGTGCCTGCCTCTGTAGACTCCACCTCTGGGGACAGGGCATAGCCAAACAAAAGGCAGCAGAAACCTCTGCAGATTTAAATGTCCCTGTCTGACAGCTTTGAAGAGAGTACTGGTACTCCCAGCATGGAGTTTGAGATCTGAGAATGGACAGACTGCCTCCTCAAGTGGGTCCCTGACCCCCGAGTTGCCTAACTGTGAGGCATCCCCCAGTAGGGGCAGACTGACACCTCACACGGCCAGGTACCCCTCTGAGACGAAGCGTCCAGAGGAATGATCGGGAAGCAACATTTGCTGTTCAGCAATATTCTGTAGCCTCTGCTGCTGATACCCAGGCAAACAGGGTCTGGAGTGGACCTCCAGCAAACTCCAGCAGACCTGAAGCTGAGGGTCCTGACTGTTAGAAATAAAGCTAACAAACAGAAAGGACATCCACACCAAAACCCCATCTGTACGTCACCATCATCAAAGACCAAAGGTAGATAAAACCACAAAGATGGGGAAAAAACAGAGTAGAAAAGCTGAAAATTCTAAAAATCAGAGTGCCTCTCCCCCTCCAAAGGAACGCAGCACCTCACCAGCAATGGAATAAAGCTGGATGGAGAATGACTGACGAGTTGAGAGAAGAAGGCTTCAGATGATCAAACTTCTGTGAGCTAAAGGAGAAAGTTTGAACCCATCGCAAAGAAGCTAAAAAACCTTGAAAAAAGATTAGATGAATGGCTAACTAGAATAACCAATGTAGAGAAATCCTTAAATGACCTGATAGAGCTGAAAACCATGGCACGAGAACTACGTGACAAATGCACAAGCTTCAGTAACTGATTCGATCAACTGGAAGAAAGGGTATCAGTGACTGAAGATCAAATGAATGAAAGGAAGTGAGAAGAGAAGTTTAGAGAAAAAAGAGTAAAAAGAAATGAATAAAGCCTTCAAGAAATATGGGACTATGTGAAAAGACCAAATCTACATCTGATTGGTGTACCTGAAGTGACAGGGAGAATGGAGCCAAGTTAGAAAACACTCTGTAGGATATTATCCAGGAGAATTTCCCCAACCTAGCAAGGTAGGCCAACGTTCATATCAGGAAATACAGAGAACGCCACAAAGATACTCCTCGAGAAGAGTAACTCCAAGACACATAATTGTCAGATTCACCAAAGTTGAAATGAAGGAAAAAATGTTAAGGGCAGCCAGAGAGAAAGGTCGGGTTACCCACAAAGGGAAGCCCATTAGACTAACAGTGGATCCCTTGGCAGAAACTCTCCAAGCCAGAAGAAAGTGGGGGCCAATATTCAACACTCTTAAAGAAAAGAATTTTCAACCCAGAATTTCATATCCAGCCAAACTAGGTTTCATAAGTGAAGGAGAAATAAAATCGTTTACAGACAAGCAAATGCTGAGAGGTTTTGTCACCACCAGGCCTGCCCTACAAGAGCTCCAGAAGGAAGCACTAAACATGGAAAGGAACAACCAGTACCAGCCACTACAAAAACATGCCAAAATGTAAAGACCATCGATGCTAGGAAGAAACTGCATCAACTAACAAGCAAACCTTAAATGTAAGTGGGCTAAATGCTCCAATTAAAAGACACAGACTGGCCAATTGGATAAACAGTCAAGACGCATCAGTGTTCTGTATTCAGGAGACCCATCTCACGTGCAGAGACACACATAGGCTCAAAATAAAGGGATGGAGGAAGATCTACCAAGCAAATGGAAAACAAAAAAAGGCAGGGGTTGCAATCCTAGTCTCTGATAAAATAGACTTTAAACCAACAAATATCAAAAGAGACAAAGAAGGCCATTACATAATGGTAAAGGGATTAATTCAACAAGAAGAGCTAACTATCCTGAATACATATGCACCCAATACAGGAGCACCCAGATTCATAAAACAAGTTCTTAGAGACTTACAAAGAGACTTAGACTCCCACACAATATTAATGGGAGACTTTAACAGCCCACTGTCAACGTTAGACAGATCAACAAGACAGAAAGTTAACAAGGATATCCAGGAATTGAACTCAGCTCTGCACCAAGTGGACCTAATAGACATCTACAGAACTCACCACCCCAAATCAACAGAATATACATTCTTCTCAGCACCACATCACACTTATTCAAAAATTGACCACATAGTTGGAAGTAAACCACTCCTCAGCAAATGTAAAAGAACAGAAATTATAACAAACTGTCTCTCAGACCACAGTGCAATCAAACTAGAACTCAGGACTGAGAAACTCACTCAAAACCACTCAACTACATGGAAACTGAACAACCTGTTCCCGAATGACTACTGGGTACATAACGAAATGAAGGCAGAAATAAAGATGTTCTTTGAAACCAATGAGAACAAAGATACAACATACCAGAATCTCTGGGACACATTTAAAGCAGTGTGTAGAGGGAAATTTATAGCACTAAATGCCCACAAGAGAAAGCAGGAAAGATCTAAAATTGACACCCTAACATCACAATTAAAAGAACTAGAGAAGCAAGAGCAAACACATTCAAAAGCTAGCAGAAGGCAAGAAATAACTAAGATCAGAGCAGAACTGAAGGAGACAGAGACATAAAAAACCCTTCAAAAAAATCAATGAATCCAGGAGTTGGTTTTTTGAAAAGATCAACAAAATTGATAGACTACTAGCAAGACTAATAAAGAAGAAAAGAGAGAAGAATCAAATAGATGCAATAAAAAATGATAAAGGGGATATCACCACCGACCCCACAGAAATACAAACTACCTTCAGAGAATACTGTAAACACCTCTATGCGAATAAACCAGAAAATCTAGAAGAAATGGATAAATTCCTGGACACATACACTGTCCTAAGACTAAACCAGGAAGAAGTTGAATCCCTGAATAGATCAATTACAGGCTCTGAAATTGAGGCAAATAGCCTACCAACCAAAAAAAGTCCAGGACCAGAAGTATTGACAGCCAAATTCTACCAGAGTTACAAGGAGGAGCTGGTATCATTCCTTCCGAAACTATTCCAATCAATAGAAAAAGAGGGAATCCTCCCTAACTCATTTTATGAGGCCAACATCATCCTGATACCAAAGCCTGGCAGAGACACAACAAAAAAGAGAATTTTAGACCAATATCCCTGATGAACATTGATGCAAAAATCCTCAATAAAATACTGGCAAACCAAATCCAGCAGCACATCAAAAAGTTTATCTACCATGATCAAGTGGGCTTCATCCCTGGGATGCAAGGCTGGTTCAACATATGCAAATCCATAAATGTAATCCAGCAGATAAACAGAACCAAATACAAAAACCACGTGATTATCTCAATAGATGCATAAAAGGCCTTCAACAAAATTCAACAACCCTTCATGCTAAAAACTCCCAATAAATTCGGTATTGATGGAACGTATCTCAAAATACTAAGAGCTATTATGACAAATCCACAGCCAATATCATACTGAATGGGCAAAAACTGGAGGCATTCCCTTTGAAAACTGGCACAAGACAGGGATGCCCTCTCTCACCACTCCTATTCAACATAGTGTTGGAAGTTCTGGCCAGGGCAATCAGGCAGGAGAAAGAAATAAAGGGTATTCCATTAGGAAAAGAGGAAGTCAAATTGTCCCTGTTTGAAGATGACATGATTGTGTATTTAGAAAACCCCATCATCTCAGCCCAAAATCTCCTTAAGCTGATAAGTAACTTCAGCAGTCTCAGGATACAAAATCAATGTGTAAAAATCACATACATTCTTAAACACCAATAACAGACAAACAGAGAGCTAAATTGTGAGTGAACTCCCATTCACAATTGCTTCAAAGAGAATAAAATACCTAGGAATCCAACTTACAAGGGATGTGAAGGACCTCTTCAAAGAGAACTACAAACCACTGCTCAGTGAAATAAAAGAGGACACAAACAAATGGAAGAACATTCCATGCTCATGGATAGAAAGAATCAATATTGTGAAAATGGCCATACTGCCCAAGGTAATTTATCAATTCAATGCCATCCCCATCAAGCTACCAATGACTTTCTTCACAGAATTGGAAAAAACTACTTTAAAGTTCATATGGAACCAAAAAAGAGCCCGCATTGCCAAGACAATCATAAGCCCAAAGAATAAAGCTGGAGGCATCATGCTACCTGACTTCAAACTATACTACAAGGCTACAGTAACCAAAACAGCATGGTACTGGTACCAAAACAGAGATACAGACCAATGGAACAGAACAGAGCCCTCAGAAATAGTAGCACACATCCACAACCATCTGATCTTTGACAAATCTGACAAAAACAAGAAATGGGGAAAGGATTCCCTATTTAATAAATTGGAAAACTGGCTAGCCATATGTGGAAAGCTGAAACTGGATCCCTTCCTTACACCTTATACAAAAGTTAATTCACGATGGATTAGGAGCTTAAATGTTAGACCTAAAACCATAAAAACCCTAGAAGAAAATGTAGGCAACACCATTCAGGACATAGGCATGGGCAAGGACTGCATGTCTAAAACACCAAAAGCAATGATAATAAAAGCCAAAATTGACAAATGGGATCTAATTAAACTAAACAACTTGTGCACAGCAAAGTAAACTACCATTAGAGTGAAGAGGCAACCTATAGAATGAGAGAAAATTTTTTCAATCTACTCATCTGACAAAGGGCTAATATCCAGAACCTCCAAAAACTCAAACAAATGTACAAGAAAAAAACAACCCCATCAAAAAGTGGGTGAAGGATATGAACAGACACTTCTCAAAAGAAGAGATTTATGCAGCCAACAGATACATGAAAAAATGCTCATCAGTCACTTGCCATCAGAGAAATGCAAATCAAAACCACAATGAGATACCATCTCACACTAGTTAGAATGGCAATCATTAAAAAGTCAGGAAACAGGCCGGGTGCGGTGGCTCAAGCCTGTAATCCCAGCACTTTGGGAGGCCGAGACGGGCAGATCACAAGGTCAGGAGATCGAGACCATCCTGGCTAAGATGGTGAAACCCCGTCTCTACTAAAAATTACAAAAAACTAGCCGGGCGAGGTGGCGGGCGCCTATAGTCCCAGCTACTCAGGAGGCTGAGGCAGGAGAATGGCATAAACCCAGGAGGCAGAGCTTGCAGTGAGCTGAGATCCGGCCACTGCAGTCTAGCCTGGGCGACAGAGTGAGACTCCATCTCAAAAAAAAAAAAAAAAAAAAAAAGTCAGGAAACAGCAGGTGCTGTTTTCTCCAGGATGTGGAGAAATAGGAACACTTTTACACTGTTGGTGGGACTGTAAACTAGTTCAACCATTGTGGAAGACAGTATGGTGATTCCTCAAGGATCTAGAACTAGAAATACCATTTGACCCAGCCATCTCATTACTGGGTATATGCCCAAAGGATTATAAATCATGCTGCTATAAAGACACATGCACTCATATGTTTACTGCGGCACTATTCACAATAGCAAAGACTTGGAACCAACCCAGATGTCCAGCAATGACAGACTGGATTAAGAAAATGTGGCACATATACACCATGGAATACCATACAGCCATAAAAAAGGATGAGTTCATGTCCTCTGTAGAGACATGGATGCAGCTGGAAATCATCATTCTCAGCAAACTATGCCAAGAAAACCAAACACCGCATGTTCTCATAGGTGGGAATTGAACAATGAGAACACCTGGACACAGGAAGGGGAACATCACACACTGGGGCCTGTCCTGGGGTCGGGGGAGGAGGGAGGGATAGCATTAGGAGATATACCTAATGTAAATGATGAGTTAATGGGTGCAACACACCAACATGGGACATGTATACATATATAATAAACCTGCATGTTATGCACATGTACACTAGAACTTAAAGTATCATAAAAAATAAAAATAAAATAAAATAAATAAATAAATAAATAAATAAATAAATAAATAAATAAATAAAGTGTGTTTCTTGTTGGCCAAGTACAGTTCTTGCTTTTGTATGTAATTTGCTAATCTCTGCCTTCTAATTCGAATACTTAGGCTATTTACACTTAATGTGTTTTTTAAAATGTGTTTGAGTTTAAACAACCATCTTGATATGTCATGTCTAATTTGTCTTATCTGTTTTTCTCACTTTTTTTCTCTTTTCCTTCTTTTTAAGAAATTGAGTACTTTCATGATATATTTTATGTCCTTTATTAGTTTATTAGCTATAACTCTTTGTTGTATTACTGTAATGGTTGCTTTAGAGTTTATAGTATACATGTTTACCTTATCAATATCTACACACAAGTGATATTAGACCTCTTCATTTATAGTATAAGATCTTTACGTTTGTATACTTGTCATTCTCTCCTTCTTTTTTATGTGCTATTTTTGTCACACATTTCATGTTATGTGTTATAATCTGCATGATATATTTTTATTATTTTTGTTTTAAATGACCAATTATTTTTAAAGAGATTTAAGCAATAAGAAAAAGTATTTTTTGTTTACCTGAGTTTTCATTTCTGGTCACCAACATTCGCTTGCATAGATTCAGATTTCCTTTAGTCTCAGTTCTTCCTGAAGGACATCCTTTAACATTTTTTTGGTAGAGATCTACTGGTGATAAATTCTTTTTAAAAGAAAAGTGCTGGCCAGGCGCAGCGGCTCAAGCCTGTAATCCCAGCACTTTGAGAGGCTGAGACGGGCGGATCACGAGGTCAGGAGATCGAGACCACCCTGGCTAACACAGTGAAACCCCCGTCTCTACTAAAAAATACAAAAAAAAAAAATCTAGCCGGGCAAGGTGGCGGGCGCCTGTAGTCCCAGCTACTCAGGAGGCTGAGGCAGGAGAATGGCATAAACCCAGGAGGTGGAGCTTGCAGTGAGCTGAGATCGCACCACTGCACTCCAGCCTGGGTGACAGAGCGAGACTCTGTCTCAAAAAAAAAAAAAAAAAATTGCTTTATTTTGTCTTCCTTACTGAAAAACATTCCTGCTAGATACAGAATTTGGGGTTGGCTTTTTTCTTTCAGAACTTTAAAGCTATTGTTTTACTGTATTTTGCCTTGTATTGTTCTGACTGGAAGTTTGCTTTTATTCTTATCTTGACCCTCTCTAAGTAATATGTCTTTAATTCTCCATGTACTTTAACATACAGTAGTCCTCCTTTATCTGCAGGGAATGTTTTCCATGACCCCCAATGGATGTGTGAAACTATATATAGTACTGAACCTACATATACTATGTTATTTCTATACATACATACCTATGATGACGTTTATTTTATAAATTAGGCACAGTAAGAATTTAACAGCAGTAATTAATAATAAAATAGAATAATTATAGAATAATAGAATAATATAACAATATACTATAAATAAGTTATTTGAATGTGCTCTCTCTTCTCTTTTTTTCTCCTCTCTCTCTCAAAGTATCTTAGTGCACTGTACTCACCTATTTTCAAACTATGTTTGACCACGGGTAACTGAAACCATGAAAAAGGAAACCACAGGTAAGTGGTGATTACTGTATTCTCTTTATCACTGATTTTAAGCAATTTGATTATGCTGTGCCTTGGTGATGTTTTCTTCATGCTTTTGTGATTGGAGTTCATTGAAAGTCTTTGATCAGTGGGTTTACAGTTTTCATCAACTTTGAAAAATATTTGACCATTATTTTGTCAAATATTTTTCTGCTCCTCCCATTTTGAAGACTCTAATTACATGTGTATTAGGCCATTTGAAGATGTCCCACAGATGTCACTACTGCTAATTATTTTTCGTCTTTTTCTGTTTAACTTTGGATAGTTTTTATTGTTTTATGAATCTTTCTATGCAATATCTAATCTGCTGTTAATCTGTCCCACACCAGTGTATTTTACTTACTCTGAGACATTATAGATTTTACCTTTAGAAATTAAATTTGGGTTTTAAAATATTTTCTGTTTACTTAACTATTCAATATTTCCTGTAGCTTCTTGAGTATATGGAACATGATATAATACATTTTAATGTCCTTGTTTATGAATTCTATCAGGTGTGTTATTTCTGGGCCAGTTTAATTAATTGCCTTTTCTCCTTATGAGTTCATATTGTCTTCCTTTTTTTTGCTGGCGTATTAATTTTTGATTGGATAATAGGCATGAATTTTACTTTGTTGGGTGCCGGATATTTTTGTATCCTATACCTATTCTTAAGTTTTGTTCTGAGACACAGTAGAGTTACTTGGAAACAGCTTGAACCTTTAATTTCTTGCTTTTATTTTTTTTTTAGGTGAGGCCAGAATAGCAGTTTGTCTCTGTTGAATTTTACTCTATTTCTGAGGCATAATGTTTTTGAGTATACTACTCAATGCCCCATTAATTATGTAGTTTTTCCAATCTGGCCGATGGGAAAGGTAACTATTCCTAATCCTGTATGATCTCCAGTGATTGCTTGCTATAAATCTTCTGCAGTGCTTTTCCCAGCCTCGGGCAATTTATTCACTTGCATAATCTGATCAGTTCTTGGTTGAAGACTTAATGAGACTCTTTGTAGATCACCAGAGCTTTCTGCAGCAGAGTTTATTCTTCTCCCATACTTTGTTCTAAGAACTCTAGTCGCCTTGGCTTCTCTAAATTCCTGGCTCTGTCTCCTCAACTCAGAGGAGTCCTTGTGCCATGACATAGAAATTAGTAGGATAATAAGATAAACTGATTGTAGGGCTCATCTCTGTTGTTTCCTATCTCTCAGCGATCACTGTCCTTAATTGCCCAGTATCCAATGTCTTAAAAATCAATGTCTCTATTTTGTCCAGTTTTTAATTGTTTCAGGTGGGAGGGTAAATTCAGTCAAGTGATTACAGCTTGGCTGAAAACATTCCAATGTATGTTTGTAAAGATGACTTTGCTCTGTGGATAATAAATGGGAAGGCAAGTGAGTTTTGCGGGATATCAGATTTAAAAAATGAAGGGATGGCCTGCCCCTCCACACCCGTGGGCATTTCTCGTTAGGTGGAACGAGACACTTGAGAAAAGAAATGAGACACAGAGACAAAGTATAGAGAAAGAGAAAGAAAAAGTGGGCCCAGGGGACTGGCGCTCAGTATACAGAGGACCCACGCGGGCACCGGTCTCTGAGTTCCCTTAGTATTTATTGATAATTATCTTTACCATCTTAGAAAAAGGGAAGTAGCAGGATAATAGGATCATTGTAGGGACAAGGTCAGCAGTAAGACATATGAATAAAGATCTCTGTGACATAAGTTTAAGGAAAAGTGCTGTGCCTTGATATGCATATGCAAACATCTCCATAAACCTTTTTAGTGCATAAACAGCAGCATTGCGCTAGCAAGTCCCACCTTTCGCCCTAAGGCAGTTTTCTCCTTTCTCAGTAAACAGAACATACAATTGGGTTTTACACTGAGATGTTCCATTGCCCAGGGATGGGCAGGAGACAGATGCTTTTCTCTATCTCCACTGCCAAGAGACCTTCTTTCCTCTTATACTAGTCCTCCTCAGCACAGACCCTTCACGTGTGTCAGGCTGGGGGACGATCAGGTCTTTCCCTTCCCACGAGGCCATATTTCAGACTATCACATGGGGAGAAACCTTGGACAATACCTAGCTTTCCTAGGCAGAGGTCCCTGCGACCTTTGGCAGTGTACGTGTCCCTGGGTACTTGAGATTAAGAGAATGGTGATGACTTTTAACCAGCATACTGCCTTCAGGCACTTGTTTAACAAAGCACACCCTGCACAGCCCAAAATCCGTTAAACCTTGAGTCACCATAGGACATGTCTCTTGCAAGGACAAGGTTGGGGGTAGAGTCACAGATTAACAGCATCTCAAATACAGAACAAAATGGAGTCTCTTATGTCTTCTTCTTTCTATATAGACACAGTAACAGTCTGATCTTTCTTTTCCCCACAAAAAAAAAACTCAGTAAAATATAGCCAATATAGGTAAATCCTACTCCATATTGTTATTATGAAAATTAAGTTAGATAATACAGTACACAGAGAAGATCAGCTCCACTTTTTTCTTCATGGCATAAAGATGATAAATAATTTAAAGAATATTCTTTTCATATTCCCAGGTATATACACTTAATACACGTTTGTTGTTGGAAATTCAATCCGCTTGTAAGACGGCAAAATAATCTAGCCAACAACGACATCAAGATGTCAAGGTAAATAAAAGTGGTTTAAAAAAACAATAACAGCATGGCCAAGCATGGTGATTCATGCCTGTAATCCCAGCACTTTGGGAGGCAAAGGCAGGTGGATTATTTGAAGTCAGGAGTTTGAAACCAGCCTGGCCAACATGGTGAAACCCTGTCTCTACTAAAAATACAAAAATTAGCCAGGTGTGGTGGCGCTCACCTGTAATCCTAGCTACTCAGGAGGCTGAGGCACAAGAATTACTTGAACCCAGGAGCAGAAGGTTACAGTGAGCTGAGATTGCCCCACTGCATTTCAGCCTGGGTGACAGAGTGAGACTCTGTCTCAAAACAAAAACAAAACACAATAGCAGCATATGTATACCTATTACCCTGGTAAGTTCTTACAGGAGGGTCCCACCATGGATGGAGGAGCCTCAGATAATTGTGAAGGGACTCAAGAGATAAAACTGACAAAGACCTTTTACAAACAGTTCACTCTTAGGCTTGAAAGGTATCTCGTAGGACAATAATGCCACCTGGGAACCACCTGTGATGAACACGTTAGCAGAAATACTGCAAGCTTATTATTTCAGAGTACACAATGCCTCTAAAAGAAAACTTCCTCAAGAGGAACACATTTAAAGACACAGCTGTTTATTGTCAAAACAGAGGGAAAAGATAGAAATTGTCTGAATTTTAAAATTAGAGTCTTACTATTTATAGTTCCTGAGCATATGAGCACACATGAAACATCTTCTTTATTGCACATGAGAATTGATTCTGTTCCTTCTAAACAAATGGCTACAACAAAACCATCTTCATGTCCAGCTACACTGAAGAAAATTCTTGCTTTGTTCTTAGGCTATTCCATTTCCAGCATGCACTGTCTTGAGCCAACTCTAAGATAAGCAGTTATTATGTTAACAGTTTATCAAATAATTTCTAAGAGGCTTCCCTTTGCTGTTTATGTTGGAAAGTTGTTTCTGCCTAAGATTATATTGATTCTAAGCAGTGTATGTGGTGAGAGTCCATGCTGATCCGACGTAGCTTACTCCAAGCTTTCACGTATATGAGAGCTCATTTTGGGTACATCTATATTTTTTAAACAAAAATAGCTGATTAGCAAATCCCACGGTGAGGTAAGTCCCCAGCTCAGCCCTCCAAATGTTTACTAGCTACTTTTTGGCTGCTGGAATATTTACCATAATAAGCAAAACTTTAATCACATCAGCAAAGGTTTTTCAATTGCAGTGTTCAAGTTCCCTCATTCTGAATTCATGCTGACTGTCTCCATTAGCACTGATAACCAGATGCAAAGAACAAGGGATGGGATAAAACCCCTTTTTCACTGAAAAGGGAAGTTACAAATACTGATAAGTTTTCCTAGCTTTTGAATTTAACAGCTCAGCTAACAAAAATGAGCATATTGTTGTCTCTCTAACCAAAGTGATCTAATTCCCTGAAAATAGTTGATCATATCTGCTGAACTGGTGCTACTCCCTGCCATATTTTCTATTTCGATCCTCATTTTGTTCATGAAACAGCAACGATGATTTAGAGTGACATGTTGTTGCTATGGAATCTTATTTCTCTCTGCTTTTAGTCTATTGAGGACTTGTGAGCTCTTAAATGTCTTTGCATGAGTTACTGCTCAAACGCACTGATGCACTGATGGGCTGGGCAGCTGTTCAAACCCAAACTCAAACCAGGGATGGTTACAGAGTCAAAGGTTGGGTTTTGAGCTGTGTAGCACATAAAATAAAAACAAGTCAAATGTTTAAGTCATGGCCTGTAACTTTATCTTGAAGGATTTTGATGATTCGAGCATTACTGCTGTGGTTTGGGACTGTTTTAGCCTCAGCATTTACAGTTATTCTTTTTTATTCCATGTATGGCATGCTCAGTTACTTCTCTTGCCTGATTTTCATAAGGCAAAGTGGTGCAGATTGACGAAGGCTCATCCTCTCATGGTCTGGCAACAGATATCTTTACATCTAAAGGAAAAATTCAGCTCAGTTGCTCTGATATCAAACATTGGCTGTTTGTTACCCTGCCTAGGGGTTCCATAGGAAATTCACTGGAGTGCAGTCTCCACAAGGATAGGGACACTGTTTTATTTACTCCCGTCTAGCTAGCAGTTTGAATTGGAACTTAATCCAGAATAGTCAATCAATTAATATTTGCTTAAATGGTTGAATATAATCAAGGAAGCTTATTATTGAAAGGGCACTGAGCCCTGCTAATGCTATTTCCCAGTCACTTTAAGTGTCTCTTCTACAGAATGATGACTGCTGATCTACATCTGCTGGAACCCCTACAGCCACAAGACCCTTCACTACCTAGAAAGTAATCCATTCCATTTGTGGAGGTCTTCCATTGTTCAAAAGCTTCATCTTACATGAGATCACAATCTATCTCCTTCTGTATTTCTTCTTTAATTCTTATTTTTCCCTCTAGAAGGACACCTTCTTTCTCCTGACAATGCTTCAGATAGCAGGGAATAGGTCCCACAATCCCTGTAGAGCCCAAATGGCATAGAGTATAAATGGCTAAGTGGTGTAACCCATAAAACCAGGAAGGCGCTCTCTTCTCTTACAGAACAGCTGATTTTTAGGACAGTTTTCAGACCTACCAATTTTTAACATTGCATGATACTAATAGGGTAATCAGGATTCATTACAGTATAAGAAATTACTGGACCTTAGTGGGGAAATCTCCATTTTAATTTTGCCTGACACAAAGCTTTAGGGAACTGAGATGATCAAGGAATTATATGTTAATTTTTGATTAGTAAAGACCTTGGAACTGAAATCTTAATTAATTAATCATTCAACTCTTTCTTAATTGAGCACCTACTCTGTGCCATCACTTAATTTTCCTATATTGAATTAAGGCTTTATTACTAAACCTTAAGATTTATAGAATGCTATTGCTCTGCAAATGTTATCATACTGAATTCTCATAAAAACCTCTGATGATGATTCTATTATTATCCTCATTCTCATAAAAGGAAACTTAAGTTCAGCAAGGATGAGGAACTAATCCAAGGTCAATAACAGGAATGTCAAAGATGGAGGCTTCAAACTCAGATGTATCTTGGCACCAAAGTGCTCTTAATCTCTAGGCCATATATTTCTAATGAGAAATAAATTACTGCAGGAAAAAAAATCCGGGCTCAATTAATTTTTGTATTTCTCATAGTGCCTTTCATAGTCAATGTTCAATAAATATACATTGAATAAATGAACACATTTGGTGCATGTGGACCTTGGGACAAAGTGTGAGCCACGACTTAACACTTTATGCCTCAAATTTCATCTCCATGAAATGAGAAATCGGGTTGAATCATCTAAGTTTTCCCCCAGTCTTAAGCATGTCTGCTGCTAGTCTAAGAATGAGGATGAAGTGGAGTTTAACAGCCACAGACAAGAGTGAAGAGCATTTCTAGAGGAGCAATACGACCTAATAGAACATTCCTTTGAACAGAATGTGCCTCTGCCCAAAATACCCTTTCTCCACTTGTTCACTTGGCAAATGTCCAATGACCAGCTCAGCTGGCCTCCCCTCTGAAGCTGTCCTTGACCTCTCCCTCAATACACATCTCCCCCTACCACACACACACAATTATCTCGTTTTGAGGGGCCCCAAGTACACTGTGCATGATTAGTGGTTATTTCACGTGCCTGTCTCTATACTCTCACACCCCAGACTCTGAGTTCCTTAAAGACAAAAACTGCATCGTATTTCTCTCCAGGCCCATCACAGAGCTTGGCACATAAAGCAAGGCTTCAGTAAGTGTTTTTTGAGTGCCCATATGCATCAGCAGGGCCTATGTATGGGAACTGGAGGGGAACAATTTGACCTTAATAGAGGATTCATGCCAGGAAACAGGGAGAAATCAACTTAGTAGGATAGGATGAGGCCTGAAGTCCAGAAAGGGGAACTTGGGCTTGGTGCCCCAGGCATTACAAAGCCACTGTACCATTCTTAGGGGAGAAGTGATGATAAAAAGAAAATCCTATTGGGAAGATTAGTGTAAATATGGTTTCTCATTTTAGAAAGATGAATAAAGGTTATGAATTTGCTTTCTTCCTTTACATACTGTTAATAAATCCACATCTCATCTACTATATCTAACACTTGCATACATAAAAAACACAGACTAGTCTGGTTTGAAGGTGTTTTTCTTATTTTATTTTAAGTAAATGAATTTTTAATAAATTACTAACACAATCTAGAACTAGAAGTACCATATGACCCAGCCATCCCATTACTGGGTATATACCCAAAGGATTACAAATCATGCTGCTATAAAGACACATGCACACGTATGTTTATTGCGGCACTATTCACAATAGCAAAGACTTGGAATCAACCCAAATGTCCATCAGTGACAGACTGGATTAAGAAAATGTGACACATATACACCATGGAATACTATGCAGCCATAAAAAATGATGAGTTTGAGTCCTTTGTAGGGACATGGATGCAGCTGGAAACCATCATTCTCAGCAAACTATCACAAGAACAGAAAACCAAACACCGCATGTTCTCACTCATAGGTGGGAACTGAACAATGAGATCACTTAGACTCAGGAAGGGGAACATCACATACTGGGGCCTATCATGGGGAGGGGGGAGCGGGGAGGGATTGCATTGGGAGTTATACCTGATGTAAATGATGAGTTGATGGGTACAGCACACCAACATGGCACAAGTATACATATGTAACAAACCTGCATGTTATGCACATGTACCCTAGAACTTAAAGTATAATTAAAAAAAAAAAAAGTCATCGATGCATTTTGAATATTATCAAATACTTCTACATAAAAAAAAAATTACTAACACAGTAAACAAACATCTTAACTAGGATGAACCAAATTTGAATAAGTCTAAACTGTTGTTATCATGTATGTAGCACCAAACTCAGTGCCTTACACATATTAAGTGTTCAATGAGTATTTGTGGGATGTCAAGTTGATATTGCATTGTGGTTACCTTCACTCTGGTTACTCACACAGATAGAGAAAAACAGCAGTCCCTAGATCTAAAATACTGTGATTATTTTAGAAGATTAAAAGATTAAAAAATAAATTAGGCTAGTCGCAGTGGCTCATGCCTATAATCCAAGCACTTTGAGAGGCCGAGGTGAGTGGATCTCTTGAGCTCAGGAGTTCAAGACCAGCCTGGGTAACACGGTGAAACCCCATCTCTACAAAAAATACAAAAATTAGCTAGGCGTGGTGGCACGTGTCTATAGTCCCAGCTATTTGGGAGGCTGAGGTGGGAGAAACGCTTGAGCCCAAGAGGTTGATGCTGTGGTGAGTCATGAATGCACCACTGTACTCCCACGTGGGTGACAGAGCAAGACCCTATCTCAATAAATAAATAAATAAATAATAAAATAATTAATTAATTAAAGATGGAAAGACTTTAGCCTTTGTGTTTAGAATACAGAACAAATCTTTTTATTCATATCAATGCTTGCCTTTTAATTCTCTAAAATGTAAAGTAATATTAAAATACGTGCATTGTCAGGGCACATGTCAAATGACTACAGCAGATCGTAGCTCAAAAATGCATTCCATGGCAGCAAGACACCCACCCCAGTGTAAGCAACCAAATGGATCAAATTTCTCTAAAATCCAAACAGGCCCTTTTATCTAACTCTGGTGTCTTGAAGAAGCTGGCCCTGGAAAAGAGTCTTCTCAGTTCAAGTGCATTGACAGAGGTGCTTTAGCCATCTTCCCCCAGGTAGTAATCTATATTACCATGTAGTTGCATCATTTTGCAATCTTGGGATTTAAACTCATAAGCAGTTTCAGAATGTACAATTTTCTTCCTAACTTGAAGAGCAGAAAGGGGTGTGTGTGTGTGTGTGTGTTTGTGTGTGTATGTTTTAAAGTAGGGAGGGCCTAAGAGGGCTCCTCTGTGATATTTGGTGTCTGATTTTGAGTAATTAAGCTTCTCAGTGACTAAGTACGGTGCTATTAGATGAACAATATGTGACGCTGCCTGATGTAGTGCATAATGATCTCATTTGGACCACCTATGAATCAACATTTATGCCTAGGAAGGGGTGAGGCTTTATCTTTATTCCTAGATTATGATAAGGATTTCCATAATTTTGCGGCTTTACGGATGGCTTATCTCTATCTGTGTGTGGAGCTATGCAGCTCTTCCAAGCTTGGCTCTCTTATGCATATTTATCACTTTTAAGTTTATAGCTAATTACTAGGATATTATGTCAGAAATAAATGGAAATCAACCCCAGTCTCCAGTAGTTTCATCTATAGTGAAAGTGCAAAGGAAAGAACTGAGGAAAGGCGGCAGGCTCTTTCCTTATACTTGGAAACCTTGTCATAACATAAATTTTAGCCAGAAATTGGCTATTGTATAACAGGTCTTTGAACCGCATCCTAGTGATTAAAATCCTAAAAGATCTCATGATAGCAAGGTCTCACTTCTTGTGTGTATTATTATAGGTGCTTGTAAATTTGGAGGGTAAATCTGAATCGTGTCAAAAAGGATCCCATTCCTCACTGATGTTCATGTATATTTCAAAGATAACTTATCTTCATTCCTGATTTTGATCTTTCTTTGGTATTGGCTCCTAGCTCCCTGGATTTATGTATCTCTGCCTCTGTCCCTTCTGAAAGTAGTTAATCTTTCCCAATAGTTGTGAATATAATGTATTGGAAAAGAATGTAGGCTTTGAAGCCTGTGGTAGTCATTAGGCTGTTTATTAAATATTTCTGATTCTCCCTCTGGGCATAATAGATTTTTACCTCCCTGACTCCTTAAAGGTAGGAATATTCATATGGCTTGTATTGGTCAAGAAACTGGAAGTGTAAGGGATGTGGCCACTTCCAGATGGAAAGTTTAAGGGCCTATGTGTGATTGAACTCACCACTCTCCTTTTTAACTTCTGCTTCCATAATCACGGAATCATGGAGATGGAGCCTTCCTCAGATTGAGTCCCCAAGCGAGTACAACATAGAACAGAACCCTCAACAAATAACCTTTGTTGTTTTTAAGTCACTGAGACTTAAAGGTTGGCTGTTATCCCTGCAGAACCCAGCTTCCACAGTGTCAAAGACAGTCCTAGACTCAGATCCTTGAACAAAGTGCAGAATTTCTTTGACTCCCTCAGGGAGTCATATGAAGAGTAAATAAATGTATGTAAGTAAAATGGTTTGCCCCCCCAAATGTATATGCCAGTGTTGATTTCCTCTGTCCTCCTTCCTCTTTATCCATGAGGAGAGAAAAGGTGTCTTGTTTATCACTTGATTATGCCTAGCATAAGCCCTGAAATATAAAGGTGCTTAAACAAATAAGTAAAAGCATAGAACTATTTGAATGAACTTAGAGAATAACTTTTTTACATGATCCTTTAGCAATCATTGTGCAACATAAATATTCTTTCTATCAATTTTCTTACATCAGGTTTTCCAAGGCACATTTGGACAATGAGACAGGTTGGATAGGAAGAGAGGTCTGTATTGGGATTTTAATTCCTGCATAACTAGTTGCAAATCAGAGTGACTCTGGACTGAATGGGACAATTTGTAGCATTCTGAGCTGAAGTGGCAATGACTCCACTGGCCTCCACATTGACCAGACCTCTTTTGGAGAAATAAGCTCTGCTCTTGCTCTGAGCATCACATTGAGAATGATCTTAACAAACTGGAAAACACACAAGTAGCAGGTGAGGGGGCAGACATTGCAGGCAGAACAAGATGCTGAGAAGTTGGAAAGGTATTGTTTATTGCTCCAAACTCCCTTATGCTGTTGGGATGTTAATTGAACACAGAAACTATTTGTATTCTCACTACTTTAGCAGACAAAGTGAGTAAAAATGTTGCCAGTGGATAAATTAGTCTGTACTGTGACCCAGAGTTTTCAAGAAGAGAAATAATGTCCCCATCCACTTGTTTAGAAATCATAGAGAAAGAAAAGAAACCTGAAATTATCCAGCAAACAGAAAGATGGAAAATCATTAACACAGAGTTTTGCTGCCCTATTTCATCATGAACTGCATTTGCAAAGGCAACAAGGGACCCAGCATTAGACAGGAGGAAAAGAGGACATGCGAAGAAGAGAGGAGCTGTGAGCCATCAGCCAGGGCAGATCTCTTTGCAGAAATCTGGGGGCTGCTAATCCAGGGCTTCAAGGAGGCACCAAGATACCAGAAGAAACTACTGTTGAGATGGGCATGGTGCCAGGGCACCTGAGCTTCATCAGGAGAAAAAGGATGATATTAGTGAGAAAATAGAATCTTCCTGATTAATCTGGGATAGGAGAATCAGAACCATACAAGACTGGTTACAGAGACTGGCCCGAGATTATCTAAGATTCTCTAAGACATCTTAAGGTGAAATTCGACTTTACTTGCTAAACCTATAATTGTTGTCACCATTGTATGCATTTTTCCCTTAGCAACTCCTACATAGTTTTATTAGTTCATTCTCATGCTGCTAATGAAGACATACCTGAGACCGGGATAATTTATAAAGAAAAGAAGTTTAATTGACTCGCAGTACTGCATTGCTAAGGAGTCCTCAGGAAATGTACAATTATGGCAGAAGGCACCTTTTCACAGGGCAGTCGAAAAGAGAATGTGTGCTAAGCAAAGGGGGAAGCCCCTTATAAAACCATCAGATCTCATGAGAACTCACTCACTGTCATGAGAACAGCATGGGGGAAACCACCTCCATGATTCAATTATCTCCACGTGCTCCTGCCATCGAGATGTGGTACAATTCAAGGTGAGATTTGGGTGGGGACACAGAGCCAAACCCTATCATTCCACCCCTGACCCCTCCCAAATCTCATGTCCTCACATTTCAAAACACAATCATGCCCTTCCAACAGTCACCCAAAGTCTTAACTCATTTCAGTGTTAACTCAAAAGTCCACGGTCCACAGTCTCATCTGAGACAAGGCAAGTCCCTTCTGCCTATAAGCCTATAAAATAAAAAACAGGTTAGTTACTTCCTAGATAAAATGGTGTACAGGCATTGGGTAAATACACTCAATCCAAATGGGATAAATTGACCAAAAAGTATGTTGGCTACAGGTTCCATGCAAGTCTTAAATCCAGTGGGGCAGTCATTAAAACTTAAAGTTCCAAAATGATCTCCTTTGACTCCATGACTCACATCCAGGTCATGCTGATGCAAGAGGTGGGTTCCCATGGTCTTAGGCAACTCCATCCCTGTGGCTTTGCTTCCCCCTCTCCACTGCTTTCATGGCTGGCATTGAGTGCTTGCAGCTTTTCCAAGGGTACAGTGCAAGCTGTGGGTGGATCTGTCATTCTGGGGGCTGGAGGATGTCAAGCTCCACTAAGTCCCCAGTGGGGACTCTGTGTGGGGGCTCTGACCCCACATTTCCCTTCTGCACTGTCCTAACAGAGGTTCTCCATGAAGGCTCTGCCCCTGCAGCAAACTTCTGCCTGGAAATCCAGGCATTTCCATACATCTTCTGAAATCTAAGTGGAGGTTCCCAAACCTCAATTCTTGTCTTCTGTGTACTGACAGGACCAACACCACATGGAAGCTGCCAAGGCTAGCGGCTTACACCCTCTGAAGCAATGGCCTGAGCTGTACTTCGGCCCCTTTTAGCCATGGCTAGAGCAGCTGGGATGCAGAGGTTGAATTTTTCCCCAGAAAATGGGCTTTTCTTTTCTACTGCATGGTCAGGCTGCCAATTTTCTAAATGTTTGTGCTCTGTCACCTCTTCAATGCTTTGCTGCTTAGAAATTTATTCCACCAGGTACCCTAAATCATCTCTCTCAAGTTCCAATTCCACAGATCTCTAGGGCTGGGGCAAAAAGCCACCGGTCTCTTTGCTAAACATAACAAGAGTGTCTTTTACTCCATTTCCCCAAAAATTCCTCATCGCACCTGAGACCACCTCAGCCTGGACTTCATTGTCCGTATCACTACCAGCATTTTGGCCAAAGCCATTCAATAAGTCTCTAGGAAGTTGTTGCAAACTTTCCCACATCTTCCTGTCTTCTGAGTCCTCCACGTTTCTATGTAAAGTTTCAAACTTTCCCACATTTTCCTGTCTTCTTCTGAGCCCTCAAAACTGTTCCAACCTCTGCCTGTTACCCAGTTCCAAAGTTGCTTCCATATTTTGGGGTATCCTTATAGTAGCGCCCCACACCCTTGGTACAAACTTACTGTATTAGTTTGTCCTCACACTGCTAATAAGGACATACCTGGGACAGGATAACTTATATAGGAAAGAGGTTTAATTGACTCACAGTTCTGCATGGCTGAGGAGATCTCAGGAAAATTACAATCATGGCAGAAGGCACCTCTTCACAGGGAGGCAGGAGAGAGAATATATGCCAAGCAAAGGGTGAAGCTTTTATAAAGAAGCCCTTTATAAAACCATCAGATCTCATGAGAACTCACTCACTATTATGAGAACAGCATGGGGGAAACTACCCTCATGAGTTCATTATCTCCACCTGATCCTTCATGTGGGGACTATTATAATTCAAAGTGAGATTTGGGTGGGGACAGAGAGCCAAACTATATCAATAGTGTAAAGGTAGCTTTTACCACATCCAAGGCAAGTGGTCTAGGAAGAATTTATTGATGACATTATTCATTCCATCGTAAGCACTGAACACCTACTATGTGCCAGTCAACATGCTAGGTACTAGTGATACATAAAATTAAAGTCTTTGTCCTGTAGAATTTCACTGGCTAGTGGAGGAGAAAGAGCCAGAAACAGGCAATTAGATTGCAATGTGTGATCTGGGTGCCGTGATGGGGTGAGTATCCTGGAAGCTTCTGGGAAGAGCACCCAACCCAAGGAAGGAGGATAAGGAGCAAGAGGTGGGAAGGGAAGGGTCAGGAAAGAGATGATTCCATAAAAGCTTGGAGGATGAGCTGCAGTCTGCCTAGGCAGGATAGTGCTGGTGTATGCTATTACTCAGGTCCACCATGTGACATAAGAAGAGGTGAGAGGTGAAACTGAGAGAGCAGGGGCCTGGTCCCTTAGAAGGCCTTCATGGGGCTTGGACTTCATTCCAGGGGGAAATGGGGAGCCATGACAGGGTTTTAGTTAGGGACATGACATGTTCAGCTCCTCATAAGTTTTCTTTGAAGGAGATGACTCTGGGGATTGGGGGAGATGGATTTGAAGAGGGAAGAGTGGAGGTGGGGAGATTAGTCAGGAAGCTTGGCAGAAAACTATGTGAGATATGACAAGTGCCTGAATAGCAGCCATGGGAGCTGGGGAAGGAATCCTGGGCCGAAGCCCCAGAGCAAAGGAACCTTGAGCTATTTGTGGATTTGTTTGTTGATTCCATTCTTTCAACAAACATTCAGAGTAATATTTATGGTGGAACACTGGGTGGGGCAGTGAGGGGCAATGGGAGGAGAGGTCTGGTGTTTGTCACAGTTCTCTCCTGCTCAGACTCACTGAGTAGAATCTTTCTTCTTGATTTCTTCTTTGCTTGTGCAAGGATAGATGATGGTTGGCGTGGGAGCCTCCCATGCTGGAACATGCCTGGCTCACTCCACACTCCACAGTCCTTGCAGATGTATCAAGGAATTTCTTTTTCAGAGCATGTGACTGGAATGAATGCTGTGTCTCCTTGGAGCTCCTGGAAGCTGTCAGGCTCTATGGAAATCTTAGCACCCAAGGAGCAAAGGAGCAAGGATAAAAATGCCTGCCAGCCTTTGGAAGGCATAGGTGGGGATTCATTTATATCCATGTTGACTTCCAATTCTGAGCTCTTTAGGATTCTGTAACTATTGTAGAGCTAACAACATCATCTTGGCACTCTGTTTCTTTAGGATGGTGACAGAGTATTGAGATGTCATGCCATGGCTGTGTCAAGGCTGGGGAAACAGTTCAGTTCTTTTAGCAAAGAAGGGCGGGGGGAAGATGAGATGAATGACTGTCAACCATAGTGAATGACAGCCATCTTGCTTCCTCCTCTTCCTATCTCTTTCCTCACTCTCTAGGGTGCTTGTGCTTAGGAGAAAAGGTGGCATGGGCTCCCTGGATGGGCATTTCTCTGGCCCCAAAGATATAGATGAACCTAGAGAGACCTACATTTAGCCTTGGCTCTGCCTACAAGGCCCCTCTCTTTGGTGCTGGGGCTGATGCCAAATGGTATTCTGATGTGTGACCAAGGGAAGCAGTACAACCACAGAAAGCACAGGGGAACAGTGGTGAAGATGATGGGCAGGATTAAATTGGAGAAATAAAGATAGCAGGGGAGAAACAAAAATATTTTTTCCTTTTCCTCCAAGTACTGATGTAATCAAATCTTCTAAAACACGAGTTGCCCACAACTGCTATGACAATTATTCATAAAAGGCAATGGAGTCCTAGCCTACTCCTTAAAATAAAACCAACTTCTACTTGTGAATAGCTAATTGTCCAGTGCTGCACTCCTGTCCCTTCATGAGGCCCCACATGTCTTTCTATCATCACACAAGCTCAAAGAAGGAAAAAGCATGGACCTTCTCTGTCCTCCTTTGACTTGGCCTCTTAGCAGCATTCACCAGAGTGACACCTCCTTCCTGTACAAAACTCTCACTTTTCTTGGTGCTGAGACACTGCTCTCCTCTGGTTGGCCTCCTACTTCAATAGCGTCTCATCTCAGTCTTTCTGCTTGTTGTTCTTTCTCTATCTGAACTCATGATATGGATGCTTCTCAGAGTCAAAGTCTGGGTCTTCTGCTCTTCTCTTTCCATATTTTTGCCTAGGTGGTCTCATCTTTTTCCCAGGGTTTAGGTACTGTGAATGCTGATGACTCTGAAATTCATATCTCCTGCTAAGACTTTTCCTCTGACTTTGAGGCTCTCATATCTGACCATCATCTTTACGTCTCCATTTGGATGTCTCAAAAGTAGACCCAACTTGTCCCAAATTGAACTCTTGCTTTCCCCTCCCCTCCAAGAAAACATACCCTGCATCTTCTACATGTTGACTTCTCTTCACTGTTCTTCACATCCATCTGCAAGTTTGGTCAATTCTGTCTCCACTTGTCTGCATCTCTTCCACTGCCTCCCTAGCCTCCATCATCTCTTTCCTGGATTTCTACAGTGGTTTCTGATTAGCCTCTCCACACCCACTCCTGCTTCCCTACAAAATGTTCTCCACTCAGCAGTTGGAGTGCATATAAAAACATGTAAAATAATTCATGTCTCCAACTGAAATCCTATTTAATAACTTTTGGAAGCTTAGCGATATTTATTTATTTATTGAAATAGAGTCTTGCTCCATCACCCAGGCTGGAGTGCAGTGGTGCAATCTCGGCTCACTGAAACCCCCACCTCCTGGGTTCAGGCGATTCTCCTGCCTCAGCCTCCCAAGTAGCTGGGACTACAGGCACTTGCCACCATGCTTGGCTCATTTTTGTATTTTTAGTAGAGACAAGGTTTCACCATGTTGGCCAGGCTGGTCTCGAACTCCTGACCTCAGGTGATTCACCCACCTTGGCCTCCCAAAGTGCTGGGATTACAGGTGTGAGCCACCACACCTGGCCACGATTTTTACTTATTAAACTAAAAACCTTTACACACACATGCGCACACACACACTGATGTCACTCTGCTGCTGAAAATCCTCTAGCAGCTTTCTTTGAACTTTGAATAAAATATAAACTCCTTACTTTAGCCTTCAAGGTAGTTATTGTGCTCAGCTCATGCTTTATTTTGTGTCCCTCCTTCCCTTGCTTTTTCTATCGTGGCCACCCTGGCATTCTATTAGTTTCTGGAACCATCCAGGCTTTTCTGCCCTCAAGAACTTTGCACACTCCTGGAATGCACCTCCACTTGCTACTTCTGTGGCTGGGTATTTCTCATTATGTAGATTACAACTTACATGTCATCTCCTCCCGGAAGCTTTCCCTGATCTCTGCTGTCATACTTTATCAAGGAATCCTGTTATTTCTTTCATGGCTCTCATTACAACTTAAAATTTTTTCATCTCTTTGTTTAGTTATTTATCTTCTTGACAAGTCTGTAAACATGTGTATTTTGTTCACATTTTGTATTCCCGACTACTAACAGTGATTTGCATGTGATAGGTGTTCACTATATACTTGTTGAATAAAAGAGTGTCAGGCTTGCACTAAGTCCTCTACACACTTTATTCTAATTAATGTTTACAAGGAGTCTGAGAGTTAGATGTCACACTAATCCCATTTTATGGACAAGAAAAATTAGGTTTACAGGTGTCAAGGTAATATACCCAAATCCACAGAGCCTACAGGTGGAGAAGCTAGGATTTAAACTTGGATTGTCCAACTCCTGGAGCTGAACACTCATCCACATCACTTCATTGCCACTGGGGTGTGGGAGGATACATAGAAGGGAGCCAGGAAGTTGTTGTGTCTTTAACATAAGTTCAGTCATGCTTTCTGATTTTTAAGATCTTGACATGAAGACCCTAGCTCTTTTCTCGTCTGTTAAGTGACCAGTTTCAGAAGGTTTTGTTTGTTTGTTTCTTCAGGGACAAAACAGGGAGTTAGGCTGCCTGGAGTCTGAATTCAGCTCTGAGCCCAGGAACCATTTACAACTATCTCTCTCTTGCTAGTTCACTTTAACTTCCTAAAGCTGTGCACACTCCATGGCCTGATTCTTGCAATTTGGTTCTGCCTCATCCCTCAATATTTACATTGAAACAAATAGATTGCCCAAATGGTAACCTGTGACAGTTCTCTGTGACTCAGTTTCCATAACTCTGGAGTAACTTGTCTAAATATACTCATCTCTGAGATGTCAGCATGATTCTAACACTTAGTCCAAGTAACAACTCTGGTAGATTAGAAAACAGGACCCCTCCATTCCTATCAAAATCTCAATGATGGTTTATGTAGAAATAGAAAAGTACATGCTAACATTCGTATAGAGTCTTAAGACACCCCAAATAGCCAAAACAGTCTTGAAAAAGAAGAACGAAGTTGGAAGGCTCACACTTCCTGATTTCAAAGCTTACTGCAGAGACACAGTAGTCAAAACAGTGTGGTACTGGTATAAAGACAGATATGCAGACCAGTGGAATAGAATAGAGACTTAAGGAATAAACCCTTGCATATATGGTCAAACAATTTTTGACAAGGGTGCCAAAACTATTAAACGAGAAAAGGATAGCATTTTCTACAAATGGTGTTGGGAAAACTGGATATCCACATGCACATAAATAAATAAATAAATTTGGATCCTTATCTTATACCACATGCAAACATTAACTCAAAACAGATCAAAATGTAATAACTAAAACTATAAAACTCTTGGAAGAAAACATAGGGGAAAAGCTACAAGACATACATTTCACAATGATTTCTTGGATATGGCAATAAAAGAATAAGCAACAAAAGAAAACATAGGTAAATTGGACTTTCTTAAAATTAAAATGTTTCTATATGGTAAAACACTATTAAACAGAGTGAAAAGGCAACCCATGGAATGGGAAAATATTTTCAAATCATATATCTGATGAGAGATTGGTATATACCATATATAAATAATTCCTACAACTTAACAACAACAGAACAAACAACCCAATTAAAAAATGAGCAATAGGCTTGAAAAGGTATTTCTTTAAGGAAGATATAGAAATGGTCAATAAGCACATGGAAAAATGTTTAAGCCGGGCGCGGTGGCTCAAGCCTGTAATCCCAGCACTTTGGGAGGCCGAGACGGGTGGATCACGAGGTCAGGAGATCGAGACCATCCTGGCTAACCTGGTGGAACCCCGTCTCTACTAAAAAATACAAAAAACTAGCCGGGCAAGGTAGCGGGCACCTATAGTCCTAGCTACTCGGGAGGCTAAGGCAGGAGAATGGCGTGAACCCGGGAGGCGGAGCTTGCAGTGAGCTGAGATCTGGCCATGGCACTCCAGCCTGGGTGACAGAGCGAGACTCTGTCTCAAAAAAAAAAAAAAAAAAAAAAAAAGAAAGATGTTTGATGTTTAATATCATTAGATGTTAGGAAAATGCAAGTCAACACTATAATAAATTACCACTTTACACTACCACTTTACACTAAATTACCACTTTACAACACTATAATAAATTACCACTTTACACTAGGATGACTACTATCAGAAAAAAAAGAGGAAGAAAAGAAGACAAAGAAAATACAAGTATTAGCAAGAATACATTGCAAGTGGAAGTGTAAGATGGTGCTCAATCCCTGTGGAAAATGGCATGGAAATTCCTTGAAAAATTAAATGTAGTTACTATATGATTCAGAAATTCTACTTCTGGATATATACAAAAAAGAAGTGAAAGCAGAGACTCGTACAGATATTTGTATACCCATGTTCATAGCAACATTATTCACAATAGCCAAACGGTGGATGCAACCCAAGTCACCATCAATAGATGAATGGATAAAGAAAATGTGGTACATACATACAATGAAATATTATTTAGCCTCAAAAAGGAAATAAATTATTACATGTTACGACATGGATGAGCCATGAAAACATTATGCTAAGTGAAAGTAACCATTCACAAAAGGATAAATACTGTATAATTCTCCTTACACTAGGCACCTAGAGAAGTCACGTTTATAGAGACAGAAAGTGGAATGGTGGCTGCTAGGGGCTGAGCAGGAGGAGGGAATTGAGAGTTACTGTTTCATGTGTATGGAGTTTCAGTTGGGGAAGATGAAAAAGCTCTGGAGATGAATGGTAGTGATGGTTGCCCAACAATGTAAATATGCTTGATGCCACAGAACTGTACATATTAAATGGTAAATTTTATGTCATGTGTGTTTTATATTTTCCCACAATAAAACAAAAGAAAAAACGCTGACAATGTAATTGTCTATGTAGGAAACCCTAAAGACTACTACAAAATCTCATAGAACTGATAAAAGAATTCAGCAAAGTTTCTTGATGCAAAACTAATGTACACAAATCAGTAGCTCTCCTATACACCACCAGTAACCAAGCTGAGAATCAAATCAAGATGTCAACTCCTTTTACAATAGCTGCAAAAAAAAGTAATAATACTTAGGAATATACCTAAGCATGGAGGTGAAAGACCTTTACACGGAAAACTACAAAACACTGCTGAAAGAAATCATAGATGACAGAAACAAACGGAAACACATCCCATGCTCATGGATGGGTAGAATCAATATTGTGAAAATGTCCATACTGCCAAAAAAAAAAAAAAACTCTACAAATTCAATGCAATTCCCTTCAAAATACCACCATCGTTCTTCACAGAACTAGAAAAAAAAAATCCTAAAATTCACATGGAACCCAAAAGGAGCCCACATAGCCAAAGCAAGGCTAAACCAAATTGGCTATTTTGGAGTATAGCTAAAATCATGTAGTGGGTACTATGCTAAGCTTTTCAGAGTCCCCCTTCAGGGCTGGAGGGCTTACTCCAGATGCTGGGGATGCCCTCCTTCAGCTGAAAAGAATCACCTCTCACAAGGCCAGGTTGCATTCTTGGGGTGGCCTGAATTTGGTGATCGGTCAATGTGAGGATATTGCAACTATTTTCAGGGTTCTCGAGGTGGGGCTGAGGCTTTGTGGTGCCTGCCCTGAGGCCCAGTTTCCTCTTCTTTATTAGTAACCTGTTTATTTCCCTTGCCACACAGATGTTGATCCTGAAAGTAATTCCTAACAAACTTTCTGCACAATATAAAAAAGGAAAATGAAAACAGCACCTCTTCCTTGATGCTTTACTTCCACTGATGCCAGAAAATATCATCATAACAACCGTATAAATATATGATGGGTGGGATTTGCAAAACACCCCTTGAAGCTGTGCAGTGCACAACCCACACAAAGGAGCAGTGGTTCTATGTCAACCTCTGTCTCGTTTCTCCCGCATTTGGAAGTCCCCAGCACCATTGAGCTGGATTGACTGATGAGTGCTCACTAGTCCTTAACCAGTGCCTGAGCCAGCCTTGAACAGGGAGGAAGCACATCAGTTGCCCCAGCCCTGCCATGCGTTAGAGTTTATAAGTAATTTCTCATGTCAACCAGATTTGGAAGATGAGAAGTTAAGAGTGAGCTGGGAGGGCTCCCGAGAGACTTTCACTCTTTAGCTCTGTGGGCTCAAGTTTACCTCCTAGTCCTTATACTTTCCTGGCTCATGCTCAGCTCTTTGGATAAGCCAGAGAAAGAAACAGATTAAGTTGGACTTTATCAAAATTAAAAACGTTACTATATGGAAAAAACACTGTAAACAGAGTGAAAAGGCAACCCATGGAATAGGAAAATATTTTCAAATCATGTATCTGATGAGAGATTGGTATCTACCACATATAAAGAATTCCTATGACTTAACAATAACAGAACAAGAAACCCAATAAAAATAAAAAAATGGGCAGAAGATTTTCAGCTTCTATTAGCCTGAGGTCTTAAGTTGGCTTAAGACCTGTCTCTTGTGTTGGTCTTAAGATGCTGTGTTTCTCAGACTCCATTTTGCCTGTATCGATAGTGAAATAAAGTTCTTAGGGTATCTGTGAGTCCTAGGATCACACCTGGGGTCCCCACTGTCAACAACAACAGGAAAGAAGACCTAAATTAGGGCACTTTATTCCAAGTTCATTTTTCAAGTTGTGTAAGTCAAGCTGTTGCATAAGGTCTTGGTGGTGCTGAGCAAGAGTTAACACCAATTTAATTTACTTTATAACTTGATAATAAAGTCCTCACGTTAAAAGAGAAGAAAAGAAAACCCTCTTCTAAGCCTCCTTCTCTCACAAGCTTGCCTCCCTGTCATTATCCCACTACTCTTTCAACATCACACTGCTGGAGAGAGTGTCCACACCCCCAGCTTCTCTCTCCTCCCCTCCCTTTCATTCCTGGGACCATGATGTCTCCCTTGCCCTCCATTCCATGAATACTGTTCCCCCAGGGGCCACTAAGGACTTTCCAATGGTCAAATTCAGGAAATTCTTTCAAATCTTCCTCTTTTTTGACCACCTCAAAGCTTTCTTCTTTAGGTTTTGTGACACTGTCATATTTCAATTTCCTTTCTAGCTGTCTGTTTTTCAGTATTTCATTGGTAAGTCCTTCTGCCTGTACCTTAAACACTGATGCTCTCTGGGCTCTCTGTCTGTCTTCTACACATTTCCACTTGGATGTCTCTGAAACATCTCAGACTTAGTATGTGCAGAGCTGGCATCATTGTTTCTTTGCTTATCACCTGGTCTGAATCTGCCCCTCTTCTTCTGCTCCCTGTCAGTGTTACCAGCAACTATTCAATCGCCCATGCTGGACCCTTAGCAGTCATCACTTTCTCGAGATCTCTGTCATGTACACCCATATAGATCCACTAAACAAAACGGTCATCCCTCTCCGCCCCAGAACTCTTATCTCTCATTATTGCTTTCCTTAGCACTTATCACCACCTGTACACTACTAGATGTTTAATGATTTATTCTCTGTCTTCCCCCATAAGAAGGAAAGCCCACGTGGGCAAAGGCTGTGCTTTGTCCCTGGCTACATCCCCAGTGTCTACAGCAGTGCCAGGCACTTAGTTGAGACTCCATAAACATTTGTTGAATGAATGAAAGGAACTTGGATTTCTTCCTCTGCCTCATACTTCCATCTTCTCACAATTCCCATTCTAGCTGTTCTTATCTTATCTTGGAATTGCAAATCTGGGCTCCTTTTTGCTTCTTTTCCCACTGTCTTTTTTTTTTTTTTTTTTTTTTGAGACAGAGTCCTGCTTTGTCACCCAAGCTGGAGTGCAGTGGTGTGGCGTGATCTTGGCTCACTATAACCTCTGCCTCCCGGATTCAAGCAATTCTCCTGCCTCAGCCTCCCAAGTAGCTGGGATTACAGGCACATGCCCCCACGCCTGGCTAATTTTTTTGTATTTTTAGCAGAGACAAGGGTTCACCATATTGGCCAGGCTGGTCTCGAACTCCTGACCTTGTGATCCACCCACCTCGACCTCCTAAAGTGCTGGGATTACAGGCATGAGCCACCGTGCCCGGCCACCCCACTGTCGCTTTCTTAATTAGGCCCTGTCACCCCATCCAGAGTTATCATGGCCTCCTAGCTCATCTCCTTGCTGTGGCTGTCTTCTTAGACCTTTCTCTGCTTGCTCTCTAAATAATTTTCTCTCTAACGCACAGTCTGGAGTCTCCTTCCTCTGCCTCAAACCCATGGATGTTCACTTTGTAGATGCTCATTAATGTGTGCCTGACAGCCCGGGCCTCTCTCTGGGGAGAGAGGTCCAGTGAGAGTCACAGTTTTGTCCCATTTTAAAATGAGGATCAGGGAGGGATTGAAACGCAATACAGAGCTTACAGATGTAGGCACTGACCAGCAGAGATACACAGAATTGGAGACAAGTGACACAACCTGTTAAAAGAACTTGGGAGAGATACCGGGAGTGTGGACTGGAATGACTGGGGCAGCATTCTAGAATGAATCATTACAACAGAGATCAACAACCACATGGGGTAGGGAGGGGCTGCAGAGAGAGAGGGGAAGAAAAAGAAATTCAGTCATGCTGAAGTGAGATTGGATTTCCACACTTGTCTACACTGAAAAGCTAAAAATAGGGACATCTGGGGAGAAAAATAGTGAGGAGTCTTTTAATTCTACTGACATGGACTATAAGGAGGGAGGTTTGCAGGGAAGGATGTGTCTCTCACTCTTAGGGGCAAAACTGGAAAAATTTTTATTTTGGGGGCCCCAACCTTCACTCTCTCCACTCCACCCCCTGCCTGTTCTCTCTATCTTTCCTCACTATCAAAACCTCTTTTTTAAGGAAAGAGTCTGATAACATTCATTTACATAAATCTATAATATTTAATGTGGTGATTTTAGATGTTAGAAGCAGAAGTCTGAAATCAAAGACATGTAAGTACAGCAACCATTAAAAAAAGACGTCTATAATTCACTGCATCCAGCACAGGGCTAAACCCAGTGGTTGCTCCACAAATATTTGTTGAAAGATGTTCAAAAAAGCATTATTTATATTATCAAACTCCACAAACAATACAAGTATCCAAAAATGGGGAAACCATTGCAAAATCATCCATATGAAGAAATATTACATAGCCATAAAAATATCTAGAAAAGCTTTTTAATGATCCAGAGGAATAAATGCTTATACTAATGTTAGGCAAAAACAGCAGGATTCGAATTGCTACTATAATATGTCAATTATAAAAATCATATGCACATACAGAAGACAAAATCTATGAGTATCTCTGGAATCCGTGGGATTTGGGGTTATTTTTAGTTCTTTCTACTTTTCTGTATTTTTGAATTGTTTATACTTGGTATGAAAGAAATATCCCAAAGTAAACGTTGTGGAAGATTTACTTAGGGGAAGAAACACTTTTCAGGGGTCCTCGCTAATTACACTGTACTGGTGTGGCCCACTTGGTCTATTATAGAGGAGGAAAGTGGGGAAGAGAGAGGGCCTGTCCAATAAGGGAGGATGGATGGTCTGCCAGCAGACGATGGACTTTTAAAAACTGCTACAGTGGCTGGGCGCGGTAGCTCACGCCTGTAATCCCAGCACTTTAGGAGGCTGAGGCGGGCAGATAATGAGGTCAGGAGTTCGAGACAAGCCTGACCAACATGGTGAAACACCAGTCTCTACTAAAAATACAAAAATTAGCTGGATGTGGTGGCGGGCGCCTGTAATCCCAGCTACTCAGGAGGCTGAGGCAGGAGAATCGCTTGAACCGGAACGGAAGTTGCAGTGAGCAGAGATGGCGCCACTGCACTCCATCCTGGGCGACAGAGCGAGGCTCCGTCTCAAAAAAACAAAACAAAACAAAAAACAAAAAATCTGCTACAGGAGTGGGGAGGCCGACCTTTGAAGAAAAAGGGCGTACCCGGTAACATTAGTGCTTTAGTGCCTTTGAATTTATGCAGACTTTCTCTGTTAGAGGGTTTCTGTGTTCTAGGCTAATAGGTTAACCTGACATCTGGAACACCTTCCTCACGTTAGTTCCTTACACACCCAAGCCTTCAGGTGCTGAGACATGTTTCTTTTCACCCTGCTGTCTCCACCCCCTACTTTTGAAAACACAGCTGGAATTGTAATTAAAGCCTATTGTGTTGGTACCTCAGTAGTGTTGGTACCTCAGTAATATTCTACATTGATATCTTTAAGAATTAAGGTCATGTCCCCATGTAAGAAAATATTATTTAATGTTGATTCTGTATCATAATATCTATATAAAAGCCTTGGCTATTTTAATAAAGAGACCACAGATTTCCGAATTTATAAACAGGAAAACATTTTCTTCGTTTTATTTCTGGAAATCCCTTCCAAACATCTGAGTTTTCTTCTAACTCAAGTTTCTTCCCACCTCCTTCCCAGGGGATCTGCTGAAGGGTGTTGTATGTCTCCCTGTGGGACAGCAAACTTCACAGTCAGGATAAAACAAACAAACAAACAATATCAAAACAACACCCAGCAACAGCAACCCCCATCCCTCTCCAAAGTTCTAATTTCCCGCACTTAAAATTAAGTCCTGGGCTATCCTTGTGTTGCAAGAATCTTAGAATCGAAATGGAGGGATTTGACAACTTTAAATACCTAACCAAATCTAAACTTTTGCTTCTATTATTTACTAGTTATCAAAATATGCAAACTGCTGATTAAGGAAGGCTGGGTGGCAGGAGCGCCTACGAAGGCGTAGGGGAGAAGTGTGAAAAGAAATCCCAGCTCTCCCTGGGAGACTGCGTGTGAAAGAGCCCGGCTCCCCCGAAAACTCCAGGCCGCGTTTTGCAGGCTTCCGCATCTGCCTTCTGTGTCTCTCTTACCTCCTTGATGTTCGGCACTATTTGTGGCCGGCGTGGTGGAAGGACACAGTGAGGTTCTCACCCCCGCCCCCCGCTCCTCTCTCCCATCCCAGTTCCATCAAAACGAACCCGGGCCAGCGCAAGGATCTCCGAGTTGCGAGTGTGCTGAGGCTGGGACTGTCACTCATTCTCCGATCAGCGCGTGAACGCAGCTCGGCTGCCGCTGGCAGGAAACAATTCTGCAAAAATAATCATACTCAGCCTGGCAATTGTCTGCCCCTAAGTCTGTCGCTCTGCCGCCGTCCACACTCGCTGCAAGGGAGGGAGCACAGAATTTACCGCGGCAAGAACATCCCTCCCAGCCAGCAGATTACAATGCTGCAAACTAAGGATCTCATCTGGACTTTGTTTTTCCTGGGAACGGCAGGTACATTTTTTTTTTTTTTAAATTCTCAATCTGGTTTGCTAATTACCCCTTCCTCCTACTCCTAGGAGGAACGCTATTATTTTGGGTGGTTTTATGTGGACTGCTAAGGCTGGTCATTTGCGTTTAGCTGTGAAAGGAGCGCGTCGCCCTTGCTGCCCAGCCGAACCCCGCTCCCTCCCGGGCTGCGCTGCACGGGAGCTGCCTCCCCGCGCCGCCAGCGCCCGGCGCCCCTCCGGCGCGTCCGCCCTTCCCACTTCGTGCGCCCGCGGCGGTGGGAGCAGAGCGGGTTGGCTCCCGGGGGCTCAGCGGCCGCGCTGGTGATGGGCAGCGCTCCTTCCCCAAAGGCGGGCGGCGGGGCGGGGGACGTCGCGGCTCGGGTGGTGCCGCTGCACGGGCTCGGATTCCGAGGGGGAAGGGGCTTGTCAGCCCCGGCTCCGGGAAGAGTGAACAATAAGGCTAGGGCAGCCGCCCCAGATCGTTATATCCCCAGGTCTAATAAAGTCAGGATCCTTGCTTTGCCTCCCCCGCCCCAGCCAAATAACGGTTTGCAAAATGGGGCGAAATGGGCAGAATAGCAGGGCTGTGTGGCTGTTGTTGCACCCCAGTCGATATGACGTTAGTTTTTCATTTGCCAAATTGCTGGTTAGTTGCAAAGCCTACCCTCGGCCGCGAGCACTGAAGGATGGGAGGGTCGAGCGCCGCGTTTTGACAGGAGGAAGTGCAGAGGGGCGGAGGGCGAGGAGGGCGTGATCGGGTCTGCCTGGTGTGTGTGCGCGTGTGCGCGCGCGTGTGCCTTTACACGCGCCGCCTGCCCAGTGTTGCACGGGGCGCGAGAAGAATGGCAGGTAGCCGCCCGAAACACCTCGCCCTGTCTCCTTTCTTTGGGCGAGGTTCCCGATCCTGGCAAAGTGTGAACAATAGGGAGCTGGGAGGAAGACAGTAGTGATGCTGCCGCGGGTGGCGGGGGTTGCGCCGCCGCCCAGAGAACCTCGGCAGCGGGGAGGGAGGTGCATTTCATTTTGGCTATTTCCATCCCGGCCTCCCTGGAAAATTCTTCTGTGCGTGCCCACCCTCCCCTCCAGCTGTCATCCCCCCACCTCCACCCAAGGATTTGCGCTTTGGCTCTGATGGACGGGAGGGGAGGAAGAAAAGCAGGGGCCGCAGAGAGCTGGGTGGGTTGGGCGGACATTCTGGGCGGGGGGGCGTGTGCTGGAAAGCGACCGAGGAAAGCCGGGCGGAGGGGCTGTGTGTCGCGGTTGCCGCTGTCAGGTGCCGTTATACCTTCTCTGGACTGCTGACCCCGGGTTGGGGAGCGCACGGGGCGGGCTGGGGAGCGCAAGGGGTGGGTCAGGGAGCACCCAGTGAGCCCCCTCCGCAGGCGGCACAGGAGCAGCGCTCGGCCGCCGCCTCCAGCCAACTCGGGTCCCTCCCATGGCGACCAATCAGCGCGAGGCTGGCTGGGCGGGAAGCCGCGAGAGGCTTTTATTGCGGCGCGGGTGGCGGCCAGGAGCTGCCAGGACAGTCTCCCGGTGCTCCAGCCTAACGGTCTCGCTCAGTCACCGCCAGGAGAAACCCCGCCCTGCGGCCGGTCCCCAGCCTGCCCGGCAGTTTCTGAGGAAATAAAATGGAGGCTAGGTGGTCACCCGGAGTGCTCCTGGTCCGGCCGCCCGTGCTCGCCCACTCTCGCCTCTTTCATGCCGACTTGGAGCATCCCACCGTCCCCGCCAGCGCTCACTCTCGCGCCGCGGAATCCGAGCCTGAGCGCGTCGCCGGGGAGGGCACCCTGGCAGGCACACCGTCGCGCGTGCGCTGACCGGCGGGCCGGGGGCGCTACTGGCGGCGGGGCGGGGCCGTGGCAGGGCCCCGAGGGGTGGGGACCAAGCCTCGTCTGCCTGGTGCTGGGTCTCCGCTGCCACCTGGGCGGGGGCCACCCCGGCTATGCCCCTTTCCGTGGTCCCGTGGGTGCTGCGACGCGACCTGTCCGCACGGGGCGGGGGAAGGGGGTGTTTTTGAGACCTCCTCGCCCTCAGGTGGGAGCGTGACAATGGAACCTGGATCTTTGGTGGGCCTTTTGGGGGATCGCCTGGCGGTCCTTTCCATCATCGTGATGGGTACAGTCATCAGTATTTGGATCCTGTGGGAGTTGCAGGCCCAGGAATTCCCACTGGGATGTTCGTGGAGGCCCAGGTAGGGGAGGCATTCTGACCAGTGTTCCCTGGAATGAAAGCGACCTCTTTCCTGGGCCGGTACCTTGAGAATGGGAAGAAAGCAGAACGTGAAACACATACAAGGTTGCTTAACAAAAGAAGTCGAATGGTTTTCCAAAGAGAAATAATTTCCCATTAAAATGTCTTCTGTACTATATATATATTTTTTAAAAAATCAAAGAATTCAAGTCAAAGGGTCAGAATGAAAATGAAAATATAACACACAAGTATATATACATATGTATATATATCTGAGGATTTTTTTTTTTTTTGGACTCAAATGTAACATGTCCAGGGCAGTGGTAACTGAGTTTGTGTGCTCCGCTCTGTGCATATGAAAATTTACATATAAGGCAAGCTAACCGTAATATATCAAGTGAGTCCAATGGGCTGCCCCTCTCCTCTTTTGATGTCCTCTGCTCATTAGAAATACAATGAAAGGTTGTGCAATTGCATAGTACATTTGAGTTTAGTATAAATTTTGGATGTTTTGAAGAATTGTTTGCTTGAACGATCTGGGATGGTTAAATCACATGTTTACTTGATAATTTTAGTCTTGTGTCAGTTAAACTTGCAAGAGTCAAGGAATGGATAGGACTGGGTTTCTAACAAGATAACACTGGTTAAGAACAAAGAGCTACTTTACAAAAGCTAACATTGAAATCAAGTAGCATACATAATATCTCTCACTAAGCAAATTAAGGTGCGCTTCCACAAAGTTTACTATGAGCACAGTTATAGTGAGCCATATATTTTTGTTGATTTTCGTTTTAAGATTGAGAATGTGTGTTTTTAAACAGAATTTCACTGAGTGTAATAAAAGCTGTATAAGAATGTGGAAAACCTTTCACAACTCTAACCAAACCCTAGAAAGATTATTTTCTTTCAATAAATGCTAGCATATTTAAAAATATTAATAACTGATAATTTGTTTAATATCCAACAGTTATTAAAAACAGGCAATATAATCCAGACATTGTAGACATGTGGGCTGTGATTTATGTAAGTTTTTGAGTTACTGTTCCCTCTATAAAGGTCTTAAAGATCTGCTAACCTAGCTAAGCTTTCATTACTCTCAAATTGTTTGCTTAAGCTAATTCTTTATGAACTCCTTCCTTCTTTCCCTAAATTATTGAACCTGATAACTTCCTCCCAAATACCTTTATCTAAGATTTTTTAAAAAGAATTGGAATATCAGAAAATAGCAGGACATATACTTGTTTAGTAAAGGAGGTTCCTCTAAGTCTTACTATGATAATTGATTAAACTAAGAATATGTTGATTTAACTGGTGGCTGGTTTCTTGAGTTTGATAGTTCAAGAATTAAGATAGTAATTGCAAAGAAAAACAATCCCACATCAAAACTTAAAAAAAAAAATGGTGTGGGTGTGCTATTTGTAAGGGATGTGGGTGTTTACTGAAGGCAGCAATAAGAAGGAGAAATTAGTCTGTAGCACCCCCAAATTTCAAGTTTTGAACAGTGCTTCTGTTTGGAGTCCATTTATCATTAATTGAATTCCTCAGATAGGTAATGTGTAATTTAACGGAAGTAACCTATATCTGTATTTTCTGTCACAAGGAACAATGTCTTAATTGCCTTTCAAAATAAACAGCACCATTTTGTCACTCAAAAGCTAATCTTTAGACATGTGTTTGTTCACTACAGAACCCAGTTTCTCAAATTATAGAGAGTATTTTGTAAACTTTACACTGCTTAAAATATGAACTCTGGAATTTATGATGCAACCACTTAATTTTTCAAGGCGATGAAGCCTCTGTTAAGTATGAGTTTGATACATTTCTCATATTTTTGTCTTTAGTATTAAAGAACTGTGGCTGCTGTCCAGACTGAAAGTGGCTTCAGTACTACTGGCAGACTTCCAAAGGCATTTTACAGACAGTCCTTTCTGACTTAGTGTAAAATAAATGATTGAGTACCTGTTGCTAAAGAATGGGTTGCACTTTCCCTTAGGATCTTGAGCTTGTGATGGAGAGCAGAACCAATTGGCAGGCCGGGGAGAGAAGGGATTGCACCTGCCCCCATCAGTCTGCGGGAAGAGTCATAGACTGGGAGGAGACAAAGACATTTTATAAAGGCTCTCCTGTACCAGTTCAGCATTGTGTTTTTGAGCACACACATGTTTTCTGGTGTCAAGATAAATATTTTAATGTAAATTCCATGATTGATCATTTTTCAGTTTAGCAGTTGTAACATAGAGACTAAGGAACGTCTGGAACTTTAAAAGAAATGGCGTCACATTACAGGGAGCATTTTACTAATCTTAAAACTGGGTTACAAACTACACAAAATTGAAAACATTAATCACGTGGCTGCGTAAAATGAGGTCATTTGAGCTTTTAATAAAAATCACTAAGGTGAAAATTCCTTTGGTTAAAAAGAAAGAATTCTAAGTAAAATTTGGAAGAAGAAAATTTTATACATTTCATAATGTACTCAATGACTCTGAGCAATACTGTAAGAGATGGCCTCTTAGGAAGGAGGAAATGTCCAAGGACCTCTCTGAATCCTAATGATTAGGTTTCTATGAGCTCCAGAGTTTTTACTATTTGAAAACATTGTAGTGAAACTCTTTTTACCAATACAGATAGATATGCTTACTACTTAACGGTAGGATAATAGAATACAGAAGTCAATCTGAAGGTCATAGTCCTGTTACGTCTAGCCTCTTTTGTTATTAACTCTTGGGGTCAAACCTTAAAACCATTTGCTGATGTAAAGGGATGTAAATTATTTGGCATTGGCAGTGGTGCCATTATGCCCTTTCGTTTCATGTTGTTGAAATACTGTGTCTCAGCTGCAGATGCTCATTAGGAGCATTGCCTTTTGATGTTGGTCTGGGTGCCAAATGGCGTCCTTTCAGCCAGTTTCAATACATTACATTTAAAACGTTCTCAGGCCGTGTCTACGTCCAGCCACTGAGTTAACGGATTTTCAGTTGGGTAGACACACTTTTCCTTTCTTGCAGTATTCATTTAGCTTCTAAGCAATTGGAGACTCCAAGAGGACTGCACTAAAAGGATAAGCCATTTGGTATATCTTGTGTATGTGTGCTTTTGAAAAACAGATTGTAATAAACCCATTATGCATTCTTTTTTCTTCCAAATATATGTAACACTTTCTTGAATTCAAAGATTGCGTGGCTGATACGATTTAAAAGGCTTCTGTGTTACCTATGTTCCACTTGGTACTCTGAGGACTTTTTGATTTGTAGCTGGAAACCCGGGTAACAGCTGATCTTCCGTTTTCTATTTGGCATCATTCCTGAGATAAAGTGTAAAATGCCTTTTGTTGTACATTAATCTCCTCCTTTGGTATCTGATTACCTCATCATTTAAGAATATTCGTAGTAATGTCACAGTATTTGAGATTGTGTTACATTAGGTATTCTCTCAAATAGTTGATCAAATATGTTTATTGAGTGCCAGCTTTTTATCATCTGCTCTGTGGGGAATTAAAAGGAATGAGATGACATAATTTCTGCTGTCAGGGAACCTTGGGAGTAGTAGAGACTAGAGATTAAGAGAGGTAGATAACCCTGGATTGAAACCCCAGACATATCCCTTACTAGCTGTCTGATCTTGGACAAATGATTTAACTCGTCCAAGTTTCAGTTTCCTCTTCCGTGAGATTGGAAAATTAGTAATGCCTACTTGTTAGAGTTATAAATATTTTAGAGATCTTAGAAATTCAGTGCATGTAAGCAGTGTTCATTAATGGGGAAGAAGGTTATATATGGATCTGGAAAAAATAATTATTTAGACATAGTGCCCTCTTTTTAGAAGGATTTTAAAAAGGATTTTATGATAACATGACTCCTTCAGAGATTAGAACTAGGCTTAAAAAGTTGGTCACTAAATATGCCTGCAATTCCATGTTGGTTGTGAATACTTCAGAGAAAAAAATGGCCAGATTGTAAGGTTGAAAACCGTCTGCACAAGGGTGGATCTAGGTTTTGTGGGGCCTGAAGGGTATACAATTTTGAGGGCCTTCTTTAAGGAAAATACAAAACTCTCTTGCTTTTGCAAAGTTTAGTTGAATACATGACCATGAGAACACATTGCCAAGTCCCGGTCCCTCAGAGCCTTGGAAGGAGTCCATGCAATTGAGGAACCCTGAAAACTTCTGGCCTTGCTTTAGCAACTATCCTTTGGTCCACTTGGACTCATTGCTTGGGAATATAAACTAATTGTTCCAGTTTATTAAACGTGGACCTCATAGAGTTTGTTTGTGTAGTGCTTTGAAGATTACAATCGTATCTTAGAATCACAGTCGTTTTTAGAAAGAAGTATTTCACTTTTATTTGACAGAAAATCTTAAATGAGATCTGAGCTGATTTGATATTTGTCACTGCCGATATTCTTGTAAATTACTAACTAGAAGAAAATAAAGCAATTGCTATTATTATTCAAATGAGTGAGACATAAGTGCCCGATTGGCAGGGCAAGAAGTAGTTTTGCCAGCTAAAGGCATATGATATTGGACAGGAGACTGAAGATTTTGTTGTAGCTATCTAAAAGGAGATAAACTGGATATATAATACCAATAATTATATCTTAATCATCACCTTATGGTTTACAAAACACTTTGATATGCGTTTAATCTTCACACTAATTATTTAGTAAATATTGACTGAGTACGTGCTGTGTACTGGGTGCTGGGAATACAGTGGTGAACTAGACATACATTGTCCCTGTTTTCATGGAGTTTCCAGTCTAGTAGTACAGAGAAATATAGACATTAAAAAGTAACACACACATTATAATTACATATTCAGATTAAAATCCAAGAAAAACCCAGGATGAGAGATTATCAAGGGGGATTGGGTGGTTGGGGAGGTGAGGATGTAACATTTAAACAACTGTGAAATAGGAAGAACAGATGGTATTCTCATTTTAAGGCATGATTGATTGACTACTTAATTCAACAAATGTTGAATTACAACAAACATTCCTGAATTCCTTAATTCAACAAATCTTTGTGAAGTCTGGAGAAGGTTAGACAGCTTCAGGAATTGTGTGGAGTTTCACGTTATAAAGTCCAGGAAAATATACATCTGCCTTTATAGAGCTTACCACCTGGAAGGAGAGGAGAGAGACATACTATACTTATAAATAGAGGCATGAAGTAAATGCTGTTGGACCACAAGAAAGGAAGCAATTAATTCGGCCTGGGACTCCCTCGAGCCGGGCTTGGGGAAGAGTTGCTTTCATTAGATGGAGCAGGAAGAAAGGGTGATCTGGGCAGAGCAGACAGCCTGAGCAGTGGTTGAGACATGAATCCGGTTGTACATGGGGAACAGTGTGAGAGTAGTGGGGAGGAGTAGCCAGAGATAAGGAGAAAAAAAAATTCTGCAAGTCCAGATTGTAAAGTCTTTAAATGGAAACTGAGACTGAGAAAAGGTTAAGTGACTTACACAGGTGGAGCTGAGACTGCAACTTGCATTCGTTGTCTGAATTGTATCCTTTTCTAAGGCAAGGATAATTTGAATATATATAGCATCTGAATACGTGCCAAGCAAACAGGAGTTCCTGTGGCTTCTGGACTGAGTCTGACCAAAGTGTGGGAGGAGTGATGGGGAGGAAGGGCACTATTCAGAGCTGTGGTCTGAAGGAACCGTCCTGTCATTCTGCAAGTTGCTGTCGTTTGAGCCTGTTTCCCCATCTGTAAAATGGGGTTCATGACACTTCCATTGTGGGTCTTGGTGAGCTGAAATAAAACCACATACATAAAGCAGATATGAAGTATGTACTCATTATGTGCTTTAAGAAAGTTCCCCGTGGTCAGAGATTTTATTTGAAATGTTTGTTTAAAAAGGTGTACAGTACTGTGAATATGATGTGCAAAGTTCTGTGCTAGAGGCTGAGAGGAAAAACAAAATAGATTTAAGGTTACTATACTGACCCTTTCAGGTGGTTGGAGAGGAAGCACTTTTACTTAGTTCAAGTTGTGAAGAAATCGTGAAAGATATTATATCAATAAGTGCCCAAATGAAGCAGGCAGGTAATAACTGGGAAAATTGAGAGGCAAAAATCACGTCTATTGGTTTTAATGTCTGGGGGGAAAAATGTATAGAAAAGCTAGAACTTGACCTGGACCTCCACGGATATGAAGATAAATAGGGAGAGAGGGCCTGTTCTCCTATAGGATAAGATGGATCTGGCCAAAGAATTACTATTGAAGAGCAGTTAAAGGTTGGATCTTGGGGCAAGTCATATTTAAATCTTAAATGTTAGAGAAAGGAGAGGGGTCCTGCTGGAGATGATAGAGGAAGTAAAAATATATACATGTTTAAGAGTATAGTCAGCAATAGCAACTGAACGTGTGCTGCGCCAGGCTGTGTGTTTGGGACTAGCTGGGAGTTAGCAGAGAGTTAAGTGGAACAAATTGATAGAGTTCACTGCAGCACTTAAAGGGAATTCTGGTTTTATATAGCATCCACTATGGTGGTTGCACAAAATGAAGGGCTAACGAAAGGGTTTTTATTGCTGCATGAAACATCAACTAGATGATACTAGGAGAAGTGAGGTCAGTGAAGTCCAATGAAAGTATCTTGCTTAATTAGTAGGAGCACTTGTATGTGGGGAAAGGATACCATTGGGATTAGATTCAAAAGATGTGGGTTCAAAAAGTTGCTCTGCTACTAACTAGCCAAGTGAATTTATATCAGTTATGTAACCTCTTTGAACTGTAACTTCCTCATTTGAATATAGTAACAAAATAAGATAATAAATGGGAAATGCATTGCAAATGAAATATTTCACAGCTGTACATTTTATACATTTTATTAGTAGACATGTTGCTGAAAAATTAAATAAAAATCAAATTTTATGTACTGCTAGAGGTGCTTGTTTGATTAAAGAAACCCAACTGCGATATGTTTTCTAAAGCAGGTAATTTTGGAAAGATACACTTGTAATGATTTTGAATAAGGATAAAAAGGGCATAGCTGAGATGTTAGAAATAACAAAGCAACCAAGGGTAGATGATGGATCCCAAATGGTAGATGACTGAGAAGGAGAAAGATCTTTGAAGTTACAAACTCAAGGAAATTAAATAATCATGGTACTCTAAATATGATGGAGAAATTAAGAGACAGGTTAGGTTTTAGAAAAAGTTTGGACCTCCTAATACCTTAACCTGTAGGTCAGTATTTTTCAAACTATGGATGACGAAATCTATTTAAGGGGCTTCCATATACATTAAACAAGAAAGAAGGAAGGGAGGAAGGAAAAAGGGGAGGAAGGAGAGAGAGAACGAGTGAAGAAGAAGTGGAAAAAGAGGGTGTGTTTTATGTAAGGGTAAGTACTGCTTTGAGTACTTCAAATTCTCTCTCTCTCTCTCTCTCTCTCTGTGTGTGTGTGTTTGTGTGTGTGTGTAATATGTAACTTGGTTGTGATGGAAAATACATTCTTTTGGCTCAGGTCAAAAGGGTTTGGAAGCTACTGTCGTCGAAGGAAGAATGTAGGATCAAAGAGAGGGTAAAGCAGTCTGTAATGGAGTGAGAGTACATCAGAAGGTATAGAATAGAAACTGAATGGGTTGTGAGGGAGGGAAGGAAGAAATGACAGCAAAATTAAGTATTGAGCATCCAAGCAATCAGTTAACAACAGGGTGTGAAAAAACAAAAAAAATCAAACTCTAAATGTTATACCTTTTTTTGAAATGGTATTTCACTGTTGCCCAGAATGGCCTCAAACTCCTGAGCTCCTGCCTCAGCCTCATGAGTAGCTGGGACTGAAGGTGCACACCACGGTGCCCTAAACCTTGACCTTACAGAGCTCACTGTCTGGGAATGACAAGATAACTGGGAACACCAGGTAGCATCTACAGCCAAAATATGAGGCACTTAATGTTTCAGAGTCAGGATAAATATTGCCTGGGAACCAAGGGGTAGTTACAGCTGTACATTTTATTAGTAGACATGTAACTGAAAAATTACATCAAAATCAAATTTTATATACTGCCATAGGTGCTTGTTAGATTAAAGAAACCCAACTGTGATATATTTTCTAGAGCAGATAATTTTGGAAAGACACACTTGTAATAACCTTGGATAAGGATAAAAGGGGCATAGCTGAGATGTTAGAAATGACAAAGCAACAAGCAAGGGTGGATGATAGATCCCAAATGGTAGATGACAGAGAGAGAGAAAGCTCTTTAAAGTTATAAACTTGAGGGAATGAAATAAACACGGAGAATTCACACGTTAGGTGAGAGTTGAAGGAGACTTTGAAGGACGAATTTAGCCCCGTTGAGAGGAAGGGTGGATGAGGTAAGTATGTGTGTTCCATGTTTGGGAGGTGACTGGAGGAAGCCCAGTTAAAGAGACCAAGAAGACTCGAAGATGGTAGGAATCTAATCTATATTTTTATATGTTCAGTGGAGAGAAAAACACCATGAGTTACGGTCAGTACTTTGCAGGGTTTTTATTACACCCACAGGTATTTATGTGGCACTATTTATATAGCACGCAGAATGATATTTTGCCTGTAATTCAGAAGGTGATAGTGAACAAATGAAGACAACCAGAGCTTAGTGGTATGAAAGCCTAGGTTAGAAAAGTACAATAAAGTGAAGTGAAAAAAAGTTGGAAACAAATAGTATATATAGGTATAATCCCAATCTTGTCAGAAAACACCTCTTTCACTCACTCTATAATCAAGACTGGAAGAAGGTAAATCACTATTTATGTTGTCTGAGTTTTTGATAATGAGCACATATTGCTTTGCAAAACGAATAGTGCAGTAAAAACAAGGGCAGCAGTACTAAGGGTGGTTAAAAGTATAAAGAAGGTAAGAATTAAGTAGAAACTTGGGATTTGTGTCAGAGGAGAGTGGTGATGTCAGAGAGATTTCAGTTGAATGGTGAAATTCAAGTTCTTTACTTAGAGTCAAATACTGAGGAAGAGCTGATGTCCCGGATGCTTGGCAAAGAAAGAAGGAAAGGAGGGCTGCTAGTTTGGGTGATGGCTTCATCATGAAGGTTCCTGGGCACATTGAACTATGCATCACCACGGAAAAGAGCCAGAGGGAGGGGAGAGGTGATGAGCAACCTTTGCAAAGGACAGCAGGATAATTTTATGCCAGAGGAAATGAATAAAGTTAGGGGTTTTCCCCAGTGACTTCATTTATCATATGAGTTGATTATTTTTAGATTCAGTTTTGTCTTCTTACCTCATTGCCCGTGGTATTCAAACATTTATTTCTAGACCTTTACAAAATGTTTCTATAGCAAAATCTTTTGAAGCTTGTTCTCCATGTCACAAATTGGATGTGTTGTTTTTATCAGATCAGCACATCAGTGATTGATTACTTTTCTAATGTTCTTTTATTCATTTTCAGTTTGAGTGTGCATTCTGTTCACATGAGAGGCTGCCAGTCACCAGTTAAGCTGCAATTGCTATATGAGAATTGGACTTACAGTACACCATAAAGGTGTACTTTAAGCAGCCTTAAAGGCCTGTTATCATGGGCATAAGAAGATGGAAATCCAATGAAAGCTCTTTGATTTGGGTACATAATTATAAATTATCTTTCTTTCTGAATTTAGTATCTCCTTTTGGTGTTGAAGGCAATGCATACTGCACAGGGTTCCCCAAGGACCTTTGGTATCAGACCTACATTTCGATCTGTGACTCTCCTGCTTTTCGTGACCTTGAGCCAGTTATTTAATCTCCAATGATCAGTTTATTTCTCTGTGAATCAGGGATAATACCCAACTAATAGGGTTATTGTGAGGACGAAATGAGGTAGTTTATACAACTCTCTGGCACATAGTGAGCTCAGTAATTTTTTTCCCATGTCCTTTCTTTTTGCCAAAGTTCACAGTGAAGGGATATACAATTTGTGTTGGATTTAAGTATTTGTATTGATTCTAATGAGAATCACACTTTCCATTTATTTTTCATTTTCTGAGAATTCAGGATCACTGTGAATTGCAACTGAGTTGGAAATGCCATGCTTAATTTTGGAGCTATTTTACCTCCTGTGAAAGCAAAGCCTAGTAGATCTTGATTTTGACAAAAGTAATATTTAAACAATTAAAAGTGGTTTATCTAGATTCTCCTTTCCATTTGCATAGGGTTAATATCAAACCTGTCAATTCACTGTAATGGTGGAGCCATAAAATTTAGTATATTTAAATAATGGTTGCTGCTAAAGATCATATTGGTGACACTTCATTAATCTGGAAGTCACTTACCTGGAAACCTTGATTCTTTGAAACATGAAGAATGAAGAAGTGAGGGAAAGAAGCCTCTGAAGAGCTAGCATAGCATCTTTTTCTTTCTTGATGCAGTATCTTTCATATCACTGGGATGTTCATAGCATTTCTCTTGCTTCTTGTCTCTTTGTCTGAATTCCTCTTTACTATGTTTGCTCTAGTATCTCCTTTTGTGTTTCATGTTGTTTCATTTAACTCCTCAAATTCTAATGATCCCTGGCTGCCTGTTAGTAAAGAATGAGACCCTGAAGAACTGTGGGGCTCAGTGTGGGGTGTCATGCTGAACGACTGTGCAGGAACTTGGTTCATTGGCTGGGGGACATCCATGTATATTCATGAGTACTTACGTTTTCTTTTGGACTGATTGACTTAAGAGAATCCAAAATTTTGCAGCAGGCAGGACATAAGTCCGAATACTGTTTTTCTCTAAGCTGAATAGGAATAAATGAATTGGGGGTATTTTTCCTTCTGTAGTGTAGATTTCATTTAATTCTCCTATTTTCAGTAGGGTGTTTCTGTCCACAACAAAGTCCGGTGTACCCAAGGACAAAGTGCATCTGGTTCAGTCTCTCTATTAATAAAAACTGAGCCTTCTGCTGGGGTGAGGGGAGTATAGGAGAAGAGATACATGGTGCCACCCTCCTGTAGCTTACTGTGTGTGTGTGTGTGTGTGTGTGTGTGTTTGAAGTGAGTGGTATGAGAGGCTCTATTGGCTTTAATTTTGGAGCAGACTCAGAACCCACTGATGACCTATCTCCTTCAGGGTTTCTAATTGCTAAAGTCCAAAGCAGACTTTTTAAATCTTTTTTGAAATCTTTTATCTTGCACATTTTAGGATAGAATCATTGAGACTGAAAGAAGCTTGCAGTTCTTAAAGGAAAAGGGACATGCTCTAGGGGTGCATCAAAGGCAAAAACCCAAAAAGAGGAATGTTCAGACAACTTCAAGAGATTGACAATTTAAAGAGTTTTAAGGAAACTTTTCTGAACTGAGGCATTCTCAAGAGATTCCAAGGTGGCCTGAGATTCCACATTTCTTAGCTAGAAAGACGTGGACTTGGCAGTGATTTTGCAAATCAGAACAGGAACAATTTCACGAGCACATTGGCAAATGGCCATGTCTCAGACTTGTTGGGTAGTTAAATGTTCACTAGAAACATTGACTTAATCCAGTATTTATGAAATAATTCCCGTGTTGTATGTAGTTGGTTTAGGAATTGGAGGTAAAAGATGAATACCATTCAGTAGCTTTGTGAAAAATTCTAGACCACGTTCGGAAAGGTTTTTGTTTACACTTGTAATATTTATTCCTGTGGAATGACACAAAAGACAATCTTGAAATGTCAGAAAATGATAAATAAGAGTTATTTACTCTTTTCTCAGAGTTTTTTTCCTTTTGTGTATGTAACTGAAAGTTACTCATCACATGTTTAAAATTTAAAATTTTCATCAAAGAAAACCATCTGTCATAATGAAGTAAAAAAGGAACATTATGTGATTTTCTTTGAAGATAAGGGATTGAAAGTGAGTCAGTTAACTGCCCTAGATTACCATTTGAGGTCATTTTGAACTAAATTGGCTTTGGAATCAGAATTTAAATTACCAGTGAGACTCAATTAAGATAACTGGTCATGAAGGCAGTTCATTCGCCTGCCTTCCTTCTCATAAAAAGAATATTTTTATTATTTGTATTCCTTTATAGCCAAGTTAGACATAGGCATTATTTTTGAGAATATAAACATTTCACACAGTAATTGATTTAGGTATTTAAGGGTAGTTTTGTACCTACATAGAAAACCAGAAAAATCATTCACTGTTTGGTGTTCTAGAGATAGTCACAGTAGATGCTTTTGAAGTCACTGGGAGGTAAATCAATATATTACTGAGTTATATTTTTGCTGCCCTGTGCAATATTAACAGAATAACTTTCACAAACAAACCCCAGTTAAAGTTATTTAGTCACAATAATAAACTTATAATTAGATATATTTGAAGAAAACATAAATTATAAATATGTGCAGTTATTTTAACAATTTATGTATGTATTTCTAAATACTAGACTTTTTGTTTGTGATAAGTGAGTATAAAATTATATATATAATTATATACTCTTAACTTGCTCAACATAAGAGATTTAAAATGATGCATTCTGCTGTGAGTTTAATCTTCACTTTCATCTTTTTATTTATTTATAGACTAAAACAAATAAATCAATACTTTTTTAATTATAAATTTTTAGTAATTGAAAATTATTAAATGTACAAAGGAGGAGAACTTTTAGAATTTAGAAGTACAAAGGAGGAAAACAATTTAAACCTACAGACGAATTTGGTGGGAGTGGTTGTGTGTCTACGGCTGTCTGGAGAATCCAGGTGCTTAAATGCCTTGTACTAGCTGGACACTGGAACTTTGCAGGGAAGCAAAAATGTCTTGAATGACTTGCTGATGTTCTTGAAATGAGGCTAATATCTATTCTATACAACCTGAAAGTATGTAGATATTATTGTTTGTTTAGAGTCACGTGTCTTGGGATTTAGGACTGTTGGCGAGAAGATTGGTTTGATGTAGACCATGATAGGTATCGATCTACATATATTTTTGAAATATTTTGGCTAAAATGCAATTTGACCTGGTAAGTCTTATCCATATCTAACACTTTATCTTAAAACTGTATCTATAGAAGTTTTTTTAAAAAAAGAACAGAAAAATCAAAGTTGCATTTTGACGTTTAATGCATTGGTTTTAAAAATTTATATTCAGAGCAAAATGTTTGAGTTTTTGATGATTTTTTGCTGAAAATATTAGGTGCCAATGTCAGGTAATTCTATGACTACAATTGTGTCATGATACTTTGTGCGTGGAGACAGTCCAAAACCAAAAATGAGACAAGTGAAATCTTTATTAAGGAAGGCCTAACAACCGTATCAGATAAGTTTGTTTTTTTCTTGGAAACTTTGGTAAAAAAAAAAAACACCTAGGAAATAATGTGATTAGAAATGCTCCTTAAATGTGCAAATATGTTTAATCTGTTCTACAAAGATATTATTTTCTTTGTAGCATTGTTTTATTGAACAAATTTTGTTAAATTTTCTATTAAAACCGTCTTATAATGAATTTAATAACAATTTGGAAAACTCGCAATCTTTATAACTGTACATGTAAGGGAGATGGATTACTATTAAAATACAATTTCTAGTATTACAGCTCTTTTAGAATTTGTCTAGCAGATTTTGTTTTTTACCATGAAAGAAATGTCATTTCTTAGTCTTCATTTGGAATTTATAAAAAATTTTTAAAATCACCACATTTTCCAAAAGTTCATGCCAGACATCATCATTCACTGTTTTAAAATGAAATACAATTTCTTAATAAAAAAGTATAGCTTGAGTCTTGTCCCATATAAATGAGTTTCTGAGATTTGGAAAAAAAATTAATACATTGGAATCAATAGTTGACCATAGATTTAAATATGATACAAAAGGTTTAAAAATCTAAATTGTCATTGTTTACAAAATATTGGCAAATTAGAGCTACAGCGCTTGGTGTTATTGTGTAATCTTCTGTTTAAAAGTAAACAGTGGAAATAATTGTAGAAACCTCTGGGCTTAGAAAGGCTTGTTGGTGGTTCTTCACATCCTACTAAAAAAGCAGGCTGTCTTTGCATATTAATCACTCTGTGAAAGGAAGCTTGCCTTATTTGCATTGTGCATGCACTAAGAAGTCCAATAGTGCGCCTGAGAAAAAAAATGAGGGGATTGTAATTGTTGTTCTCAAAAGGGTTTTTATTCCATTCAAGTGGAAAAGCTGAACACTGGAGAATTAGTGCAGTGTTTTGTGGAAGAAGAGTCCCTTTTGGCCACTGCATTGCATGTGGTGCAGTCCCAGTGTGTAAGGATCCTGAACGCTGGGGTGAAGAGGAAAGTGACTCATCTTTCTATGATGCAATAGTCTATGTTCTTGTACATCTCTAAAATTTTGTAAGCATTGTCTCCTTGTTATGTATCCAAAAAGAGATAGATTGAAATTCTGAGAATATATGCCATATTGGAAATCTCAGGAGAATTAAACATGAACCAAAAAATCTAAATATAAGTAGCTTAGGTTTCGGGAGTGGGGTGAGATGGGGACACACAGCACAAAATTAAGCAAATTGTATTTAAGTGTTATTGTTTTTAGGAAATACGTGATTCGGTTAATGCCTGGAAGATATTTGTCCCCCAAATTGATTTTAAATGATATTTTTGACATTATCTTAGTAATAATGGCATGGTTTTTTCTTCATTGTATTTTAAGATTCAGTGGTTGAATGTAAACATTGAGAATAAACAGAAGAAATGTTCTTAATATCAGTGAGGCTTTCTTTTAATAAGACTGTGTAAGATGAGCTACTTATAATGTTTCTCTTCTATGGTAAAACACTCTTCATGAAAGCTTTTCCTGATCTCCTAGTTCTAGCTGGCAATTAGCCACATTAGCCAGAACAATTTCCAAAACCTCAAAATGTACATTAATTATTTTGGAGGTCTGTTACTTTGGACTGGTTTAATATACTTTACATATTTTAAGCATCTTTTGAAAAATTCTGCACAGAATATGCCATTTCCAAGTAGATTTGAATTTCACAAGGGGGAAAATATGCCATTGTCTGTGTTCACATATTATGACAGAATGATTGTGTATAATCATGGAGACAAAGCTTATTGTTTTTAAATGATTTTGTTAAATACTAGAAAGTAGTTAACTGAGTTAAAAGGTTTCATACAGGTTTCCTAAAACCCACTTGGCTTAGATATATTTAACTATCTGTGAGACTACTTGCTTTTATCCTCTTTACTATTGTATGGATTTGGTTGGATTTTGACTCTTGAACACAGATCCTCTGATGACACCATTTCAATTTTATTTGAATTGCTTTCTGTAATATTCAACTACATGGAAATTGTGTTTAATTTGGGCTTATGTACAGTGGTCCATAGACTTTGAGTGTGTGCTTGGGTTGCTGTTCTGAAGAACAGAAGTAGTCAAGAAGTAGTGTGAAAAAGTAGGACCATAAAAAATTAGACTGGTAGAACAACAACAATAACAACAACAAAACTATAATTTTTATCATTCAAAAGTCCTTATACAGGTTTCATGATAAATTTTTTGCAAAGTATTACTGATGTACTTCTCCAAATGTTTATTATAGACGTGTCAAAAGACAAAATTACAACAAATTTAGTTATAAATCTAATTGTCTTTTATTTGTGATTCATAAATTGGGGCAGCCTCCATTCAACAAAATAGAATGAGAGCTCCCACTGAGCAGTGGCAGAACAGTAGGTTTGGAAAGTGGGAACAAGGAAACAACTATAGAAAAAAAAAAAAAAGACTGGTTAACATTAGGTTACTTCCAGTGACTTTTTTTCCAGTTAAAGCAGAGGAGACTTCTTCATTGCACTGACTCAGGTTGACTGGAATCTCCTGTTTTCAGGAAAACCCAATCTGTTTTGGGATCTGTCTGCTTCTTTAAAATTTTAGTTTGATGATATGGCATTTAGCCAGAGTGACTCCATTTTGGTTTGGTCTGGTCTCTTGGGGTCGGGTGCAGAAGTTCAGTCTAAAACAATGGCCTCCCATAATTTTTGTTTAACAGATATAATTTTTAGGGTTTATACTTCATCGAAATTTGAACCTTTTTATAAAAATCTGAAACGCATTACACATTTTTAGAATTGTGTAGACTTCATAAGTATGCAAAACAAAAACAGCTGGTATCAAACATCACATGATCACCTCTAAATTCAGAAAACATACTTGACAAAATGTGACACCCCTTCAGGATGAAAACACTCATTAAACAAGGAACAGAAAGTACTTCCCTGACCTGATAAAGGGCATCTATGAACAATGCAGAGCTAACATATACAAATGGCCCATAAGGACAAATGGCCAAAAGATGCTCAACATCATTAGCCATCAGGGGAAATGTAAATCAAAGCCACAGTGAGATACCACTTCACACCCGCTAGGATGGCTAGAATCAAAAAGACAGATAACCACAAGTGTTAATAATGTTGTGGAAAAATTGGAACCCTCAGACACTGCGGATGGGAATGGAAATGGTGCAGCCTCTTTGGAAAACAAGTCTGGCAGTTCTTAAACAGAGTTACCATGTGAACCAGCAGTTCTGCTCTTCCAAGAGAAGCAAAAACATATGTCTGTATAAAAATCATGTACGCTGGCCGGGCGCGGTGGCTCAAGCCTGTAATCCCAGCACTTTGGGAGGCCGAGACGGGCGGATCACGAGGTCAGGAGATCGAGACCATCCTGGCTAACACAGTGAAACCCCGTCTCTACTAAAAAATACAAAAAACTAGCCGGGCGAGGTAGCGGGCGCCTGTAGTCCCAGCTACTTGGGAGGCTGAGGCAGGAGAATGGCGTAAACCCGGGAGGCGGAGCCTGCAGTGAGCTGAGATCTGGCCACTGCACTCCAGCCTGGGCGACAGAGCGAGACTCCGTTTAAAAAAAAAAAAAAAAAAAAAATCATGTACGCTAATGTTCATGGAACATTATTAATAATAGTCAAAAAGTGGAAAAAACCTAAATGTCCATCAATTGATGAATGGACCAAAAAATGTGGTATATTTTTACAATAAAATATTATTGGGAAATAAAAAAGAATGCAATACGGATACATACTGCAACATGGCTGAGCCTTGATTCGTCATTTTAGTAACGTGAGATCCTTAATTGTGTTAGCTGTTTGTTTGTTTGTAACCATGAAGGTTTATGTATTTATTTTTCAATAGTTTTGAGGGCACGGGTGATTTTTTTGTTACATGGATAAGTTCTTTAGTGGTGATTTCTAAGATTTTGGTGCACCTGTCACTGGAGCAGTGTACATTGTACCCAGTATGTAGTCTTTTATCCCTGTGAAGGTTTATTTTAATCTTAGAACTTGTTAATGTTTATCCTTAGTTCTTACTAACTTTTAGATGGTGGGTATAACATCTTCATGAGAATAGCTAAAATAATTTTATTTGGATATTCCTCAAAGAACTACTGAATGTGAGCATGCTAAGATTACCCCTGGCAAAACGGAAAATGCCTAGCACCTGGAAGCATCTGTTTCTGTCTTTCTTGCAGGAGAGGGGAAACATTTATGTCTTCCATTTATGTGTTTTGACTGGGGAAAATTTTCCCTTTTATTCTGGGGAGCTGTTACTCAGGATAAGAGAATGTAGAGGAGAATCACCCCTTTCACATACCTAATAGCTTTACCATATTACTACAGTACTATCTTATGTTGTATGCATTGATTGTCAATCTCTTCCCTTCATCTCCACCATTTTGATAGCTTAAGGCTTATCATTCATTCTCTGTGCATAGAAAAAAAAAAAAACGAAATGATGTTTCCCAGTATTTTATAATCTTTCCTTCATAAACTGCAGAAGAAAGGTGTTTGGGTTTTGTCCCAATCATCATAAAGCTGTACACAATACATACGGTTGCATTTTAAAGCAAGGCTAAGATGGATTTAAGATGTATTTCTTGTCATGTGAAACGTCCTCCTCAGTGGTCTTAAATAAAATATTAATTAGATAATTCTGCAGTGATTAATATGAAAATGGTTACATAATTCTTAGATGGCATGTATTGTGTTGGGCTAACACCACATTGCTTTTCTAGAATACTGGTAAAGAATATCTTATGGGACTGCCCTTTAACTAAAAGCACAGATCTTTACTAGTGGTCCTGAGCTAACTGGAACTGCTGTAGATCGCTTGCCAATTTTCCACTAGGATGCTTTGGTGTATTTGGTGCAACTATTCCCACAGTCACTTAGAGGAGCCATGCAGAGGGAGCTAACCCATAGGAAATTAAGGAATTCGAAGAATCTTTGAAAGTTCATCTTATTTAACTTCTTTAAAACAAAATTTGCGAACATCTCAGATAAGAATCTGTCTTTAAAAATAAGACATCTTAGACATACAGATGGAGGTTTAAGTTCAAAGGTTTTTTGTGTTCAAATAAAATTAGTTGTTGACTTTCACTAGGTGGCTCTCTTTTTATTTTTTAGAATGAGTTCAATATTTATTCAAGTAAACAATCAAGTTTTGATGTGCCTGTTGGGACAGACATCTTATTTTATGATACAGGTGGCACCAAGCCCATAATGTGATTTTTCGCCCCTCAAGAAGTTTGTAACTTACTCTGGCAATTGGGATGCATTTCCCTATAAGATGTTATATGTGGTGGTTTTGTCCAGATTAACCAAAATGCAAATCTTCATATTCTCTACAGTGCCTAGCAAAGGGTCTTGCACATAGGTGCAAGTTGTCAGAGTTGGCTCAGTTTCACTCTGAGTCCCTTGTAGGTAGCTTTTATTCATTCCTGCATTCCATATGTATTTATGCCTTTCACTGAGAGGTAAGATCTAAAAGAGGAATAGATATATCTGAATTCATTTGTAAAAAGGGTGCTAGCTGGGAATGTATGCAAAGGTTTGGTGGCAGTGAGTAAACGAGAACTGGGGATGGCCTTGCTCAGAAGATGGGGAAGTTGGGAGGTCATTGGAAGCAGTAGATTCTGGGAATGACTTGATGGGAGCATGTTTTGGGAAGCTGGATTTGTTGCTCTTCTTTTGGAAGCTGGGAGGGATTACAGTCTGGAAAACCAGTAGTGAGGGGGTAGGAGGAACTACTGTAGAGGCTGTGTGAAGTGATGGGAGGTGGAATTGGAGTTCCGATTGTGAGATGTAAAGGAAGGCATTATGCAAGAAATACTACAGAGGGAAGATTGATGAACTTAGTGACTGATTTGGATATGCAAAAGAGGAAAGAATGGAGATTATTTAGATTTCAGGTGAGGCGTATGGTAAGCATAAATGTCGCTAGTAACAGAATTGGGGAAGGGGAAAATAGGGACTTTTAATTTTTTAAAAACATGAAATAGTTTGGCTTGGGCAAGGTGACCCTGAGATTAAAGTGGACTGTCTAGGAAGAAAAGCCAGGTATACCGCTGGAAATAGAAGTCTACAGTTTTTAGTAGAGATCACGTTAGAGACATAAATCTGTAGTTATTTAAGTAGTAGATGGCTCTCGAAGGATAAGTCCATTTAGAGAGAGAAGCAGAGAGAACCAGGAACGGAACCTAGCCAAGCACTTATTCTGCAGATGGGCAGTTTTTATATGTAATAGTTACTAAAAAGCGGTACCAAGTCATTTAAGCAAGTTACTGTTTTGTATATTTTCAAAAAGAATTAAAACCACAGAACTGCCTTTTTTATATTGTGGTACTGCTTTGAATTCTTATTCTCTTTTTAATTCACTCTGTCTCTGTTTTAGTGAAGAAGTTTGTTTGCAGTCCATACCAATTTCTTGTTGGGATTTTTATCTTTTAGTGCTTTTGGTAATAACATAGCTGATACAGGAAAGATTGTGTAGCTCTCATTGATTTCAAATCTTTAGGCCTTAATGAAATTATATTCCAGGATATCAGGAGAATTGTAAATAAATCCATGAACAGCTACAGAAAATGATTTTGAGAAATCATGAAAATGAACAAAAATTCTGATTTTTTTTTCAAGTGGAAAGAGGGTGAATTCTTCCCCCAGGAAGATGGGGGAACTTAATGCCCATCCCGGAAAAGTTTTAAGAATTGACAGTTAAGCAGATGATATGGGAGCCCAGAGAAGAAAGCCAGCATCTAATGTGGGTTCACTAAGGACAGGTTGTATCAGAACTCAATTCTGTCTTTGGCAAGATTTCCAGACTGAAAATGGAGTTTATATTCGTTTATCATGATAGCCAAATGGAGAAATACAAGCTTGGTGCAAGTAATTGGTCAAATGACCATGCTCCTCATCAACTTGGAATGTGTTGGCTCTGCATTTTGCAGGATTTCCTTAATTATTTACTTATTTAATATTTAAGGTGTTAACTATGATGTTTTGATATACATGTACATAACAAAGTGATTACTATAGTCAAGCAAATTAACATATTCATCATCTCACATAGTCACCTGTATGTATGTATGTATTTGTTGTGAGTAGAGTTCTTAAAGGCTACTGTCTTAGAGAATTTCCATCATACAATACAATATTATTACCTGGTCATCATGTGGTGCTTTAGGTCTCTAGACTTATTCATCCTCCATAATTGCAACTTTGTACCCTTTGACTTACGTCTTCCCATTAGCTCCTCTCCTGATCCCTGCCCTGGTAACCACCATTCTACTCTGTTTCTATGAATTTAGTTTTGTTTCTTTTAGAATCCACATATAAATGAGATTATGCAGTATTGTCCTCATGTGTCTGGCTTATTTCACTTAGTATAATGTTCTCTTGGTTTATCTATATTACCTTAATCGCAGGATGTCCCTCTTTTTAAAGGCTGAATAATATTCACATACACACACACACACACACATATATATACACACGAATTTATATATATATATACTAATTTATATATATATATATTTATTGTGGCACAGTTTTAAAATTCATCTGTCAATGGATACTTAAGTTTTTTCTATAACTTGTCTATTGTGAATAATGCTTCAGTGAACATAGGAGTGCAGATATCTTCATGAGGTGGTGATTTCATTTCCTTTGGGTACATATCCAGAAGAGGGATATTTTCTGGGGCATATAGTAGTTCTATTTTTAATTTCTCTAGGAACCCCCATACTGTTTTCTACTGTGGCTGCAGCAGTCTTACATGCCCACCAACAGTGTACAAGGGTTCCTATTTCTCTACATGGTTACCCACACTTGTTATCTCTTGCCTTTTTGACAAAAGCCATCCTAACAGGTGTGAGATGATTTCTCATTGTGGTTTTGATGTGTATTTTTCTAATAATTAGCACTGTTGAGCACCTTTTTGTACACAGTATCTGTTGGTTATTTTTAGGTGTTTTTAGGAAAAATGTTCAGATCCTTTGCCCATTTTTAAATTGGTTTATTCATTGTTTTTGCTCTTCAGTTTTTGTGTTCCTTAAATATTAACCCCTTTTCTGATATATGGTTTACAAATATTTTCTCCCAACCCATAGACTTCTTTTTCTATTTTTGATTGTTTCCTTTGCTGTGCAGAAACTTTTTAGTTTGATATAGTCCCACTTGTTTATTTTTGCTTTTGTTGCCTGCACTATCCTATTTTTTTTTTTTTTTTAAATCATTGCCAAGACCATTGTCAAGGAGCTTTTCCCCTATATTTCCTTCTAAGAGTTTTATAGCTTCAGGTCTTTAATTCATTTTGAGTTGATTTTTGTGTATGTTGTTTTTTTATTTTATTTTATTTTATTTTTTTTGAGACGGAGTCTAGCTCTGTCGCCCAGGCTGGAGTGCTTTGGCGCGATCTCGGCTCACTGCAAGCTCCGCCTCCCGGGTTTATGCCATTCTCCTGCCTCAGCCTCCCGAGTAGCTGGGACTACAGGCGCCCGCCATCTCGCCCGGCTAGTTTTTTGTATTTTTTTTTAGTAGAGACGGGGTTTCACCGTGTAGACCAGGATGGTCTCGATCTCCTGACCTCGTGATCCACCCGTCTCGGCCTCCCAAAGTGCTGGGATTACAGGCTTGAGCCACCGCGCCCGGCCGTATGTTGTAAGATAAGTATCCAATTTCATTCTTTTGCATGTGGATATTTATTGAAGAGACTGTCTTTTCCCTGTTATGACTTCTTGGTGCCCTTGTTGAAAATTAGGGCATATAATACCACATAATGCATATAATGCCACATATCCTTGGGTTTATTTCTGGGTTATCTGTCTTATTCCATTGGTCTATGTATCTTGTTTTTTTGTTGTTGTTTTTTGTCTGTTTTTTCTGCCTGTACCATACTGTTTTGATTATTATCACTTTGTAGTAGGTTTTGAAATCAGATGGGGTGAAGCCTTCAACTTTGTTCTTATTGCTTAGGACTACATTGGCTATTCAGAGTCTTTTGTTTTCCATATTAATTTTCAGAATTTTTTCCTATTTCTGTAGAAAATGTCATTGTAGTTTTGATAGAGATTGCATTGAATCTGTAGCTGCATTGAATCGGTAGCTTCCTTTTGGTAGTATGGACATTTTAACAGTATTGATTTTTTCAGTCAATAAACATGGGACACCTTTCCATTTATTTGTGCCTTCTTCAATTTCTTTCATCAATGTTGTGTAGTTTTCTGTATACAGATTTTTTACCTCTTTAGTTAAGTTTATTCCTAAGTATTTTAATTTTTTGATGCTATTCTAAATGAGATTGTTTTTAGATTTCTTTTTCAGATAGTTTGTTTTTAGTGTATAGAAATATTACTGATTTTTGTATGTTTATTTTGTATCCTGCAATTTCACTGAATTTGTTTATTCTAACAGCCTTTTGGAGGACTCTTTAGTGTTTTTTAATATAAAGGATTATATTACCTGCAAATAGTAACAGTTTAACTTCTTCCTTTCAGATTTGGATGTCTTTTATTTTATTTTATTTTTTCTTGTCTAATTGCTCTGGCTAGGACTTTCAGTACTATTTTAAACAGAAGTGATAAGAATAGGCATCCATATCTTGTTCCTGATCTTAGAGGAAAAGCTTTCAACTTTTCAAGGTTAAGTATGGTGTTAGTTATGGGCTAACACATATGACCTTTATTATGTTGAGATACAGTCTTTCTATACCTAATTTGTTGAGAGCTTTCAATCACAAAAGAATGTTGAATTTTGTCAAATGCTTTTTCTGCACTTATTGAGATGATCGTATGGTTTTTGTCCTTCATTCTTTTAATATAGTATATCACATTTATTGATTTGCATCTGTTGAGCCATGCTTGTTTTCCATGAATATATCCCCTTGATTATGGTGAGTTATCCTTTTAATGTGCTGCTGAATTAGATGTGCTAGTATTTTTTTGAGGATTTTTGCATCTATATTCATTAGGGATATTGGCCTGTAATTTTCTTTTCTTGTAGTGTCCTTGTCTGGCTTTGATATCAGGGTAATGGTGACTTAGTAAAATGAATTTGGAAGTGTTCCTTCCTCTTCAATTTTTTGGAAGAGTTTGAGAAGGATTGGTATTAATGCTTATTTAAATGTTTGGTAGAATTCATCATTGAAGCCATCAGGTCCTGGGCTTTTCTTTGATAGGAGATCTTTAATTACTGATTTAGTATCTTTACTTGTTACCTGTCTGTTCACATTTTCTGTTTCTTCATAATTTATTATTCATAGGTTATATATTTCTAGGAATTTACTTCTAGGTCATCCAATTTGTTGGCACATAATGTTCATAGTAGTCTCGTATGATCATTTGTACTTTCATGGTATCAGTTATGTCTCCTCTTTTATTTCTGATTTTATTTATTTCATTCTTCTCTTTTTTAAGTTAGCCTAGCAAAACGTTTGTCAACTTTCATCTTTCAAAAAAAACCTAACTTAGTTTGTTGATTTTTAAATGTTTTTCTAGCTTACATTTTATTTCTGCTCTGATCTTTGTTATGACTTTTTAAAATTAACTTTGTGCTTAGTTTTTTTCTTAATTTTTTAGTTCTTTGAGGTATAACATTAGGTTGTTTACTTCAAACCATTATTCTTTTCCAATGTAGGCATTTATTGTTACAAATTTTCCTTATAGAACTGCTTTTGCTGCATCCTATAAGTTTTGGTAAGTTGTGTTTTCATTTTTGTTTGTCCCAAGATTTTTTTTATTTCTCTTTTGATTCTCCTTTGACCCACTGGTTGTTCAAAAGCATGTTGGTCAATTTCCATATTTTTGTGAATTTTTCAAAATTCCTCCTGTTTATGATTTCTGGTTTCATGCCATCATGGTTAGAAAAGATACTTGATATGATTTCAGTCTCCATAAATTTGTTAAAATTTGGTTTGTGGCCTAACATATGATCTGTCCTGGAGATTGTTCCATGTGTGCTTGAGAAGATTATGTATTCTGCTGCTGTTGAATAGAATGTTCTATGTATGTGTGTCAGTTGGTCTCATGTGTAGTTCAACTCCACTTTTTCCATAATGATTTTCTGTCTGGACAATCTGGCCATTGTTGAAAGTGGGATATTGAGGTCTCTTATTATTATTGTATTGCCTTCTGTATTTCCCTTATTATTATTGCATTGCCCTCTGTATTTCGCTTCAGATCTATTAATATTTGCTTTATATATATAGGTACTCTGATGGTGGGTGCATGTATATTTACAGTTGTTATATTCTCTGAATTAATTGACTTTATCATTATGTAATGACCTTTTTTGTCTCTTTTTACAGTTTTTGACTTAAAACCTATTTTGTCTGATGTTAATATAGCTACCCCTGCTCCCTTTTGGTTTTCATTTGCATGAGTGTGTCCTTAAAGCTTCCAAAGTGAGTCTCTTGTAGGTAGCATATAATCAAGTCTTCTTTTTAAAATTAATTCAACCACTTTATATCTTTTGACCTTTTGGAGACTCTAATGTATTTGCATTCAAGGTAATTATTAATAGGTAAGGAATCACCACAGCATTTTGTTTTGTAAAGGCTTTGTTCTTTTCTACTTCTCTTGCTTTCTTCCTTTGTGATTTGATATTTTTTCTAGTGGCATAAGACCTGATTTTTTTCTCTTTATCTTTTGCATATTTACTATAGGTTTTTGCTTTGTAGTTACCATGAGGCATACCTAAAACATGTTTTAATTATGATAGTTCGTTTTAAGCTGATAAAACAAACTTAACTTTGATTGCACACAAAACCTCTACACTTTTATGCCCAAACTCCTAGCCTTGTTTTACATTTTTGTATCACAATTTACATCTCTTTATGTTGTGTATCCTTTAACAAATTATTATAACTATGGTTATTTTTAATTGTTTTGCCATTTAACCTTTATATTATATATAACAGTGATTTACACACCACCATTACAATATTAGAATATTCTGAATTTGACTATTTACCATTACCATTGAGTTTTTACTTTTATGTATATTTATTTTGTTCATTTGCTTTTTTTGTTTCAACTTAACACCCTTTAGCATTTTTTTTTGTAGGGCAAGTCTAGTAGGTGATGAGCACGCTCAGTTTTTATTTGTCTGGGAATGTCTTTTTGTCATTCATTTCTGTAATACAGCTTTGCTGAGGATAGTGTTCTTGATTGGCACTTTTGTTTTGTTTTGTTTTGTTTTAAATCCAGCACTTCAAATATATTAACCCATTTGCTTCTGGTTTTAATGTTTATGGTGAGAAGTCCACTGATACCTTTATGGGGGTTTTCTTGTATGCGATGTGTTTCTTATCTTTTGCTGCTTTCAAATTTTGTCTTTGTCTTTGACTTGCAACAGTATTTTTTTTTTTTTAGATGGATTCTCACTCTGTTGCCCAGGCTGAAGTACAGTGACATAATCTCAGCTCACTGCAACCTCTGTCTCTTAGGTTCAAGTGATTCTCATCCCTCAGCCACCCAAGTAGCTGGGATTACAGGTGTGCACCACCACACCTGACTATTTTTTATATTTTTATCAGAGATGGGATTTTCTCATGTTGGCCAGGCTGGTCTTGAACTCCTGGCCTCAAGTGATCTGCCCACCTTGACTTCCCAAAGTGTTGGGATTCCAGACATGAACCACTACACCTGGCTGACTTTTGACAATTTGATTATAATGTGCCTCGGACTGTCCTTCTTTGGATTGATCTTGTTTGGAATCCTTTGAGCTTCGTTAATCTAGATGTGTGTATCTCTTATGAGATTTGTGAAGTTTTCAGATGATTTCTTTAAATAAGCTTTCTGCTCCCTTCTAGCTCTGTTTGCCTTCTGGAATTCCCGTAACTTGTATATTTGTATGCTTGATGGTTTCCCATAGGCCCCTTATCCTTTCTTCGCTCTTTTTCATTATTTTTCCTTTTTTCCCCTATAATTGGCTAATTTCAGATGACCTATCTATATTTGAGTTTGCACATTCTTTCTTCTGCATGATAGAGTCTGTTGTTGAAGCACTCCTGAATTTTTCAGGTGTGTTGTATTCTTCAGCTCCAGGATATCTTCTTGGTTCTTTTTTATTTTATGTTTCTATATATTTATTACATTTATTATTTTGTTCATGAATTGTCTTCCTAAACTCATTTAGTTGTCTAATTGTATTGTTTTGCATCTCATTGAGCTTCATTAATATTATTATTTTGAATTCTCTTTCAAGCAGTTATTAGATCTCCATTTCTTTGGAGTTGATTGTTGGAGCTTTATTAGTTTCCTTTGGTGGTGCCATAATTGCCTGATTCTTTGTTATCCCTGTAGTCTTGTGTTGGTGTCTGCATGTGAAGGAGCAAACAGATCATCTAGTCTTTTTTTTTGGAAAGAGTTTTTAAAATTATATGTTATATATTAGACAAAATTACTTAAAGCCAGTAAATTTTTATTCAAGGAGTTTCACATGTGATTCCTTCTACTGTTCATCAAGGTTTCCTTAATTCCTCTAAAGCTGGAGTCAAGATTTATCTTCAAGGTAACCCTTTTAAAAAGAACTGAGGCTTAATCCACAATTGTCCTGTCAGCCCTGTCGTAATTATTTTATTTTGCCTTCTTTTCTTCTAGTTTTAATGGGGTTGGAGCTGGGTCATGTGGCTGCTACTCCTTCTGCAGTGGGGCCTGTTGGTGGCCAGCCTGTTACCAGGTGGTTTAGTGGGCATGGATCCTGCTCTTTGGTCTCTGGGTGGACTGGACTGTCTCCAGGACTTTGGTCTACAAGGCTAGTTCTGAGTTGAAGGTCTGCTTTAGGGTCTGTAGAGAGCAGGCTTGATTACTAGGTTCATAGACAGCTGTGTTTTTCTCTGGGTCCCTGGGACATCTTCCCACTGGGTCACTGGTTGGGTCCCTGGGCAAGCATTATTGCCCTGGTCTATGGTTGAAGAAGGCTGAAACTGAGTTGCAGGTTTGCTTTAGGGCCCACAGCTGGGTCTAAGGTCAGCAGTGCTACCTGGAAGACTCAGGAAGGCATGTCTCCATCTTGTCTCAGTGCTGCTGGCATGACTTACCTCTGACCACCATTGAGAGGGACTGTAGCCAGTCTCAGAGCCATTTCAGGGTTTTTTTGTGGGACTGAAGTCAGCAACCCTGCTCCAGGGACTTAGATACAGCTCTCTCTGGGACCCTAGTAGATCAGCTGGACTAATCTCTGACCGCTGCTGAGAGGGACTGAAGCCAAGTCTCTTGGCTGTTTCTGATCCACAGGTAGAGCTGAGGTCTGTAGGTTTATCATCCATGGCACGAGTGGGTGTGATTTTTTCTGGGTCCCAGGGTGAATGGTTCTGATAGAAAGACAATGATCAAACAGAGCTGTAGCTGAGTCCACAGGGGTATGGAACCCATTTTTGGGTCTAGAGCTAGGGCCATGGTAGGAGAGTCTGTCACCTGGGTGCAGTGCTGTCCTATCAGAAGGTGCTCCTAGGCCTTGTGCTCCACTGGAGTTTCACAGTCTCTTACTTGGCTCTTCAAGCTTCCATTAAAGGCACTTTTGCTGTAGAGGGCTCTGAAATTACTGTCTCTGTTGGGAGCTACGTGCATGTGTTCTACCATCTCTCTGGTGTTCTCTTGTGTTTTCTTATTCAACTTTTACATTAGTATTTTAGGTAGAATGCCATTATAGGTGTCATGGATTGAAACTGAAAATTAATATGATGGGTGATAGTATCAGGATTCAGTATCTCAATAAGTTGGATTAATGAACTAAACATGATGAAATTTAATAGGAATAAAAGCAAAATTCACACTTAGGTCCTCGATCTGCTACCCCAGGACACATCAAATGATCGATTGAATAAACAAACTAGAATCTAGAGGCAGCACTTTGAAAAAGCCTCAGTAACCTCACTCAGATTCAACAACATGATGTGGTTTATAGGCTATTATAGTTCATCTGACTTTCAGAATAAGTAGATGTTAATGGCTATGAACTGGTTACATTCACTAAGTGATCTTTTGCTGTTAAATGTTCACTAGTACATGGCCTGAGAAGTAAAAAAAAAAAAAAAAAAAAAAAAAAAAAAAGATTGGAGCTGGCAGGTATTTTAGAGATGATTGAGTTTACCCAACTCACTTTACAAATGAAGAAGTGAAGTGAAGAAGAAAGAGAGCAGAGCTTACTTGACCAGGTTCACACAAATAGCTACTCATTGTTCTGGGACAGCCTCTGGGACTCCTGAATTTAAAATTTTACTCTCAACGTTAGATTTTGTATTTTGTATTTATTGAAGGAAATGTTTTTGATAATAATTTTAGACATATTTTATACTATCATCAGTTACTAATTGTGCATAATAAAATATTTTATGATTGGCAATATGTTCTGTAAAAGTTGATACAGTAATTTAAGTTTCCATTTATTTTAATGACGAGTAATGTAACAGTTTACATCTGCTTCCTGCCTCATTTATAAAAGTTTTTAAAGGAGAAATATTCATTTTTATTAACTTTATTAAGTCTTTAAGGCATTAAATATATTTTTATATTATTTTTAGTGTTGAAGCATCTTTTATTGGAAATTCTGTTGTAATTGTGAATATCTGTTGGGAGGAACAGGGAAGAGGAAGCCATGGAGAAAACGGGAGAGAGGAGACTGTAGAGGATGATTCATTATTTGTATGCTTGTGAGACAACTGCTTCCTCTCAAGGCTTCCTTTCTTAAAGAAGCCTGTTATTCAATATGAGATTTTTCTTTACTTTTATGCATTTTTTCAATGAAAATTCATAATCATAAATTGTTAAAAATGCAAGTGAGTTTATAATGAAAAACACTAGTTCACTGATTACTATTTTCCATCTGAAGAAGAAGCCACTTTTACATCTTATAGTTGATTCATGGAGCGGTTGCTTGCATATTGCTAAATAATATATTTTTATGTTTTAAACTTAATATGTCCATGGTTCGAAAATGAAAAGCATAAAAATATATGTACTGAGACATCTCCTCTAAACACAGAAAAATCACTGAACTCTTTTTTTTTTTTTTGATACGGAGTCTCGCTCTGTCGCCCAGGCTGGAGTGCAGAGGCGCGATCTGGGCTCACTGCAACCTCCGCCTCCCGGGTTCACGCCATTCTCCTTCCTCCACCTCCCGAGTAGCTGGGACTACAGGTGCCCGCCACCACGCCTGGCTAATTTTTTTATTTTTATATTTTAGTACAGACAAGGTTTCACCATGTTAGCCAGGATAGTCTCGATCTCCTGACCTCGTGATCCACCCACCTCGGCTTCCCAAAGTGCTGGGATTACAGGCGTGAGCCACCATGCCCGGCCCGAAAAATCACTGAACTCTTATCTCTTCAGAAAATATTTCATATTAATGTATAAGCAAATACAAAAATCATTTCGCCACTCCATTTTATGTAATTGTATACTATTACCTGATTTATCAATTTTTGTCCTTATATGTTGACTTCATGCTATGATGAAGAAAGTGTATATCCCTATGTCACCCTACCTCACTAAACTTTCATTTCCCAAGACAGGTCTGTCAGTATTTATAATTCCTCTGTTGGTTAAATTCTTAACTTTAAGCGGTCAACTGATGCTTTGCTTTTTGTGTTGTTTCAGACCATTCTTGCATTGCTATAAATATCTGGCACTGGGTAATGTATAAGGAAAAGAGGTTTAATTGGCTCATGGTTCTGCAGGCTTTACAGGAAGCATGGTACTGGCATCTGCTTGGCTTCTAGGGAGGCCTCAGGAAGCTTACAATCATGACAGAAGGCAAAGAGGGAACAGGCATGTCATATGGGGAAAGTAGGAGCAAGTGACAGAGACTTGGGGGTGGGGAGGTGCCACACACTTAAATGACCAGATCTTATGAGAACTCACTATCATGAAGATGGCACCAAGCCATGAGGGATCTGCTCCATGATCCAAGCGCCTCCCGCCAGACCCCACCTCCAGCACTGGGGAATATAATTCAACATAAAATTTGGGCAGGGACAAATATCCAAAGTATATCAGTTGTCAACTATAGATGATGTCTCTTGATTCCTCATTTTGTGAGATGAGGATTCATAGTATCCCTGTACTCCCTTCAGCTATCCTTTTTATCATTCTTCTTCCAATTGTTAACATTTGTTTTAAAAATTTTTATATTATCAATGTCAATAACATCTACATTTTGTTCTTTATCCATAATTAAGTTATCAGTGATTTCTTTATAGCTTAAATTTTAAAAGTTGAAAACTGTACTTTTTACATTATGATGAACAAGTAAATATTGTTCACTGAGGAGCCAAGTGGTATATGATTATTATATTTCCTTTCCTATAAAGAAGTATTACAGTTTCTACTAGTCTTTTTTTCCCTTTCATTGTCTGCCTATGTGACCTTCCTAAGTTTTTCCAGTGTCTTTACTCTCTGATACCCAAGGAGAGTGTCAAATCTGTGAAATCCCTTATTGAAGGGGAATCCATGATTCTTCTGCCTGTCTGCTACTCTCTTCTGGGTTGATTGACCCTGGATCAGCTGTACAGCTGTCACCCTGGGATGACCTTTCATTGATCTTCTTGCCTGAATCCAGTTTTGGTAATGTACTGCCTTTTTCTTTCTGCTTTGCCATCTAGCTTTGAGCAAAATTTCAAGTTATTCCCAAAGGAAGAGTGAATGAAAGGTAAGCTTTATGAATTATTAGTCGACACATTTCTAATAATGTCTGTTCTTCCCATAGATATCTAATAATATCTTTATTCTGTCCTGCTGATTACAGGGTTAACAAGGTGTGGCTTCTAAACTGAGAAGAATTTCCACATTGTAACTGGAAGGCATTTCTCATGATCTTTTAGCCTCTATGACTCTGATGAGAAGTCTGATGCCAATCTGATTTTTCATTTTTTGTAGATGACTTTATTTTTCTGTATGGAAGCTCATAGGATCTTCTCATTATCCTTGGTGTTCTAAACGTTTTAATGCAATCTAAGTGTGGACCTTTGAAAATTCATTTTCTTGTTTATGTGGTGGCTCTTTTCAATATGAAAACTTATGCCCTTCATTTTGATACATCTTCTTGTATTAGCCTGAGATCCAGAAACCTGGTAATTTAGCCCTCAGTGACGGGACGATGGGGAAGAGGAGTCAGCAGTCTGGTCTGTAACTTTTTCTTAGCCCTGACTAATTAGTACCCATTGTTGGCAGCCCCTACATCATGCTTAGAGTACCCCGCAGTTCTGCACCTGGAGGCTATCTTGGTTTCTGCAGGGCAGGTCAGCTCCTTCCTAAGCTGTAGGTCCCCCAAAGATGAATCTTCTACAGAGTTTCTTTACCCTGCTTCTTTAGGCACTATTTTGTACCTGCTTTTGTAGAAATCTTTTAATCTTTGTTTGTCGATGGCTCTTCTTCCATTCTTTGCTTGTGTGTTTGTATGCTATCTTTATCCTTTTATTATAAAGGTATTGGAGTCTTGGTGAGAAAAGAAATAAACTCATGTGTTCTGTCACCCCAAAGTTTGAGGGCCTCAGTTGATCACAAGCTCAATACGGCTGTCCTACAGCCTTGTCTCAGTAACTGGAGGTAGGGATGTTGTCTTATTTATCTTTTTATATGTGCTGGAGCTTGGCACATAGTCAACACTGAGTAAATGCTTTCGTAGCTACTGCTGAATTACAGTAGTTATGAAAGTTGAGTTGCTGTATTTAGAAATGAATGCTAAACTGCACCCCACCCCCCGCCACTGGAATACATAAGCATTAAAAGGACATATGAAAAATAATGAGATTTATGGTGGATTTGATACCCATCCACCTTACTTTGTATTAACAGAATTGTTGGGTTTAGTAATTTCAGTTTTCATATCATAGCTGTCTGAGAACTAGTTCTTCTAAATATACTTCTGTTAATTACCTAGTTATTTTTTGCAATTAGAAAGCTGCTAGAACTTGACACTCCATTTTAATGTAAGCTAAACTGAATGTTAACTAACGTAAGAATCTTGGGGTGGCATAAACTAATGTTTACAGCAGTATTTTATACACTATAAAGTGCTATGGACATTTGAGTTTTTGTTGATATTACGTAGGAACAGCCAGAATTGTTTTGTAAGCTGTGCTATTTTGAGCAGGGATTAAGGCACTAATTAGCATGCTATTGTTATCTATTTTTGTACTTTAATGGAGAAGGAATGATTTTATAATGTGTAGTTGTGAACTATAGCTAGCGATAGCAAAGATAGAGCAGCTCTGCATAGTTTTTGATTATTTTCAGATGTCATTGGCTAGTGTAGACATAGCTTTAGGGAAATATAGAGGACTGAGCTTGCTGTGAAGATCTTTGGCCGTATCTCATATATAAATGTAATGTAGCCCCAGTGGTAAAAATCTACTGACCCATGTCTGTTTCTGTTTGGCTAGTTCTATTGAAGTAATCAATCAACTCTGCCTGACTGGGTGGGAGTGTGGTGGAGCCTGACCACCGACAGGGCTGAGACATTGAGTTATCATTGAACATAAGAATCATGCTCTTTGTGCAAGTCAAAACTCCTGGTGGCATTTGTATCTGAGGACCTGTCCTCCTCCCCTTTGTCCACTATTTTGATTTTTTTAAAAAGTCATTAAACACTGAATCAATTTAGCAGAGAAAAGGGAATATAATTCATTTAAATCTCTGTTTGAAACATTATGTTTCTTTCCAATTTTTATCTGTGTGTTTGTACACTTTGCATTGTTGTAAACAGTGTGTAATATGATGTTTAACTTTTCCTACGTAGCATTATTTTATATATGATTTTAAAAACTATGTGCTTACATAGGTACTGTCTTCTATTTTGTGGTAAGGACATTTAACATGAGCTCTACCCTCAACAACTTTTTTCAGTATATAATCACACAGTATTATTAAGTATAGGTATGACTTTGTACTGCAGATCTCTGGATCTTAATCATCTTGCAAAATGAACTTCACATGTACTGTCTTTTAACATTAGTAAGGCATTCACTGGTATGATATAGTGTACTTAACGTTTCACTGTTATAAATTGGCTTGTTTCTAATTGTTTATTATCATAAACAGCATGATATAGGCATCTTGATACAAACGATTATTTTGCTTTGGGATTATTTTCTTGGAATTAAACCCAAAGTGACATGATCGGGTCTAATGTTGTGTACCTCTTGTTTATGCAGTCATTTTGGACTCCAGAATGACAGGGTAGTGCAGTTGTTTTATTCTGCATTTCATCTTTAAGGAGGCTAGGCATTTTCTCCTGTAATGCTTTATTGTTTGTCTTTACTTATGGAATGGGAGAGCCCATAGTTTGGTACTTTTAGCTGAATCTGATAATTGCATGGAAAAAGTTGGAATGTGGGATAGCAATGTCATCGAAGGAACCTCATCCCTTTTCTGGCCTGCTCATCATACAGTGGTTTTCTAGGGAGGACATTTCTCTAGCTAAAATGCAGACGTTACTGGTAGGGGTAACAGAAGTCAAGTTTTTAGTGGCAAACCCTGTGGTAAGGATTACTTTATCAGCTCAATTTCCAGTGCTAACAGCTGGCTAAGAGCAGTGCTCCCAACAACAGGACACAGGACTGGTAGGGCAGTGGGCATGAGAAGATTGTGTAGGATAGAAGAATGAGGGAGTGGGCACAAGGATGTACTAGGCAGGGTTCACTCCCTTTCTTGGGCTTCCTCCTGTTTATGAGAAAGTTAATTAGAAAAGAAGGATAATTACTGCAGTGAGAGAGTGGGTGTTACAGAACACTGCCTGGGTCAGAGAAATGATTATTTTGAGAAAATAACAACTTAGAATTAAAAGGCTAATTTATTTCCACCAAAGGCAAACATAAAAACTAGTGATAATTAAAATGAAGGAACATGAATTAATTACATAGTATATTAATTCGCCGCAAGAATAGATTTATAGGTGTTGTCATGTCCTTTGTTTTTAGGGGGTGAATTTTCAAAAGAGAGGTTAATGAGACCACGTAAAATGGTCATATGAAAAATGTTTTTGCCTTCTTTGGTAAAACTGCTCTGGGGACAGTGCTCATTATTTTCGATTTTTCTTTTATAAAGATCCAAATGATAGGGTCATGAGTTCAGGGCTAGGAAAAAGTTGATTTTTTTTTCCTGAATAGTATGATTTAATTTATTAGATAATAGGATACACATTACCATATGTAGCCCCTTTTCTCTCTTTCTTGCTTTCTCTCTGTATGGCTGGAAGGTAAATGAATGAATCAAAGGGAGTTAAGACCTAAAGAAATTATTTAGGGCTGCTGCTTCCTGGAATATCTCTCATAAGAACTGTAATTAAATAAAGTAATAAGTTATCCCCATCAAAGATTATTTTCAAGTCCAAAGCAGTGTATTTTGGTGGCAGCTAATTGATGATTCTGTTTCAAAGTGTATAGTTTTGTGAATATTTTGTTCTCTTCTTATGGAAGCCTAAAAAAATGATTATTTTCCCATGAAGACACTTTTGCTTTGATCGTTTCTGGTGGTTTGCCAGGAGGTGGGTTGCCTCCTGCCTCACCTTAGCCTCCAAGGGAAGGAAGTGCCAGTTCAGGAGCTCAGCAGAGGACAGAGCTGGGGTTAGATTGCATCCTCAGGTCCTGGAGTCACTAAATGTTAGGGTTGAAAAGGGCTCAGTGAGGAACTTGAGGCCCAGAGAGGGAAAGTGCTCATACATATGCGCATACTTTTTAGTGGCCAACAAGAACTTTTGCTGCTTGATTCTGCATTCAGGCGCTTTTATGGTGCCATGTGATGTTTTCATCATAAAAGAGGTTGAAATTGCAGAGTAATTTCTATTGAATTGTGGCCAGTTCACCAAGGCACATGCCTGTAGGACTGGAGACCCACATGAGGTATTGTCTGATTGCAAGTCCTGGAGGCAGTTAGACTTCTTTAAGGATGGATGGCAGAGAGATGGGGATTCCTGCTTAATCTGACTTTTATATTCTCTTATTATTGATTTAGTAGAAGAAATATTTAAACTTTATGTTCTACTAATAAATTGTGGTATATCCTAGTTAGGAAAAAGGGAAAAAAATTCCTAGGTGCAAGCGTAGTCCCTGATCTCTAATTCTCCAAGTAATTGCCCCACCCTCCCCTAGAGCCAGTTTATGGTCCCATCTGTCCTGCTTATGTTCACTGCCATTTAAAATACAAACATTTACTACTTTCCAAACACCTCTCCACACGAAGATGCTTTATTTTCTCCCAGCTTCAGTTACCACTTTTTAGTCAAAAACTCAAAACGATTATCTACCCTATTCTTACCATAAATTCTGAATGTCTTTCATACACACCCAATTTAATCGTGTGTGCCCAGGTCTCTTTTTTACTTTCTCATCCAGAACTTTACTTTCAAGGGAATTTCTCCACCAGTTAAAATGTTTTTTTGAACTTTTGGATTCTGCCAAATAAATAAAGTGTTTTAAACACAAAGCTAAAGAGTTTCCTCTATACTTCAAAGATACATGACCATCATAGTTTCATACTTGATGGACTGAGCCAAAAATAAAAACAAAAACCAGACCCCCTCCCTCTTTATTTCAGATCCTAATTTAACTACCGATTAGGTCCCACACACCTGGCTCCTTCAGAGGGTATATTTACCGTAAACCATCATGTTTGTATGAACTACCATTCCATTCAAAATGGGAGAAGGAATTTAAAATAGTATGATTAATTTTATAGGCCTCCTTCTGATATTGTATGGAATACTGATTATGTATGTTGTGGTAGAAATTTTATCAGGAAAGATTTCTCTAAAGGCCTTCACTCCTCTAAGTGGAAAATGTACTGCTAAAAATAAAACTTAAGGTCTCTTCATTTTGTAGCTGTGTCAATGGCTCACCTTGGTAATTTTTATTCCATATTGTTCAAAGGCAACAAAAGTGCCACTGAAACATATCAGTAAAGTTAAAAGATGGTTCATGTTTTCTGGAATATTTACAATATCCCTACATTATGAATTTCTAGAGAATCTTGAAAAAAAACTATTTAAAGTATTTTATTTCCTTTTTTGTTTTTTAGCTCTCTGGGTCCTCATCTTCAAATTTTGGAGCCTTTGAGTCTGTCTGCATTTCATGTTTTGAAGAATTTTTTTTTAAATAAAAAATTAGAGAAAAGTGGATGATGCCAATAACCTTAATTAAGAGGAAACCAGGTCCCACATGGATATTGTCTGATTCATTATAAATTGCAACTTTAGAATTTAGAAAATTGTGTCATAAATCATGATGTCATTTCCAGGTAATCACATTCGAGCCATGTTTCCCCTGAGACAGTGTGCCTGTTACAACAGCTGTGTCATCCCTAGGGCTGCAGGAGAGGTTTGGGCAATTCGTAATTGTAGAATGAAATGTATGCTGATTGTATACTTCTTACCTTTGTTATTGCTCACTGTAAGAAGTAAAGCTTACTTACATTAAAACATCAGCTTATGAATAAACAAAGTTTGTTTAAATTAAAACATCATTAGTCACCATGGCAGTTGATTGTCCTGGTACACTTTCTATTATAAAATAAATGCAAATTAGTGTAGACTCAGATAAATAAGAGGCATTGTTACTTAACATAGAGGAAAGAGTGTGCACCCTGAAGGTAGACCTGGCCTGATATTCTGCCACTGATAAATTAACTCTGATCTCATATATTTTACTTAATTTTTTTCACTTAATATCACTATCTGAATGTTGGTTTACTTATTCATTCAGCAAGTATTCTTTGAGACTGTCTTAAAACCAGCCATTAGCTAGGTGCTGGAGATAACATGATGAGTAAAAAGGAAGTAGTCCTTGATCTCATAGAGCTTATGGTTTAGCGAGAGAGCCAGGTGTGGAACAGAGTATCACACAAATGATACAATGACAGTTGTGATAAGTGCTGTGAACAGAAAGAATACAGAGCTATCTAGTAAAATTGGAGTAAGATTGCTTCTTTTTCAAGGTTCTGACACATAAAAAGCGTAGTGAATGGTAGTAGTGATTGTTGGAAGTGTTATTAGTATTATTATTATGTCATCCTAAACCAAAACATGATCAGGTGAGGACAGATGGTACGGATAACTAGGTGCAGGCTGTATCATGAGATAATGAAATATGGTGAATTCAGGCTGTATCATGAGATAATGAAATATGGTGAATTCAGGTTTAAGAGGTATAATGTATGACTACATGAATTAACATACAGCCTCCTAAGGTACAGATGGCATCTTCTAGGGGTCAGAGTAGCTGTTACATTGATGGATCTTTGGGTGTTCTGTGGTTAATGCCCTGTTCCTGGAAGGCTGATGGGTCAGCATTGCTGTAGGAGGGTTGCATTCTAATGGTTACTTTTTTAAAAATGCTTTTAAGCTCTTTGGCGTTTGGAGGCAACCCTATAGAATTCCATATACAGATATATATATATATATATACACACACACACATATGCACATACCCGTATATTTCATCATATATGTATTTCATCAAATACATATGTGTATATGTGTGTGTATATAGCCATGTCTTTCTCTACAGGATATAGGCACTTCAGTTGTAATTATGGGAAAGAAGGAATGTTTTCACGTCTTCAATCTGAAGTTGAAAAGCATGCTGCCCCAAATCCCAAAATAGAAATTCTCTGAAGAGTTCACCTAGAGGTGAGAGAATCCGTGAGCCCTCTAGTCAGTTTTCAGAACAGCCATTCTATATGTGTGACCTGCACTTTTTGGTATAGCAGGGTGATGAGGGGAACCAATGTCCCAGGTGTTCTCCTAGGTCTGGAGCGATCACCTCTTTGTGATTGTGTGTACCCCACACAGAAACTGTGAACAGCAAGCATATAGACTCTGTGCTGATGAATAGCCATGTTTCCTGGAGCATAGAAGTTATTATCAGAGTGTTTGCCCTAGTTCAAGGAATTACTGGATGTAACAGAACTGAGTTCTCTACTCAAATGACATGAATTGTGGGTGTAGAACTCAATCAAGTTTCCATTACTAATAATGGTCATGGTTTATTGGGCGTTTAGCTAAGTGATTTTCATCTAGAATCTCATGTAATTCTTGAGACCAGGCTGTGAGGTAGGTACAACAATGCTCATTTTCTAGAAGGAGACAATAGAAGGTTATACATCCAGTAAATAGCACAACAAGGTCTGGAACTTGGGTGTTTCTGGTTGGGAAGCTGGCTCTTTCAACTGGGCACTCAGTCATCCCTGTTTGTTCTCTTATTGTGAAAGCTGCACTGATACCTACTGACTTGTCTCATTTGCCATTGTAGGCCGAAGGCTGGTGTGGTGACTAGCCTTGGGTTAGGTGTCTTAGTGCTCTGAGGTTGTAGGTGACAGAAATAGAACCCAGACTGGCGTAAATATAACTCAGACTTCATTGGCTCATATAGATTAAAAAACCCAAAAAACTCCAGTGGTGAGGTGCAGTACTTTAGACATGGCGGGATACAGGTGGATAGATGATGTCATCAGGACAGCCTTTCTTTCCATCTTTTGGCTGTACTTCCCTCCACGTTGGCTTCATTCCTAGGCAGCTTCTCTCTGTGGGGAGGCAATTAGAGCAACCCACAATTCTAGACTACTCAGCCCAGAAATACGAGGTTGTCTCCTTCTAACTGTTCTAACAAAAGCCCTAGGGGTGACTCTGGTTAGCTTGGTTTGGGCCAGATTCCCATTTCTGAAACAATTAGTAAGCTGGGGAGATGATGTCCCTAACCCTGGAGCTGGAGGGTAGAAGAGTCGACCCCACCTGAATCCCAAGGACTGAAAATGGGGGAGCAGTTGCTTCCTCAGAGATACGGGCAAAGCAGAAACCTATGTTCATTGCAAAAGCTGTTTCATAAATATTTGTCAAGTAAAGGAGTGAAGGAAGCAATGAATTTCTACTCTGTTCTAGGGAAACTTGAGAAAGTACACAAATCTAAAACTATTTCCTGCTGGCCTTAGTGAAACAAAAACATGCTGTTTAATTGAATCTTATCAATTTTAGAAAGTTGAGTTGAATTGAGGAGAACCAATACCGTAAATATCCAAAATATTACAAATTAGGCTATAAAGCTTGTAGTACCTTTTTACAAAATGAATGTAGGAACAAATGAACAACTTTGAGAGGAAAGTTTAGAATCTGTGTTCTACAGAAGAAGAAAATCAAATAAATGCTCCTTGTCAGAGTAATGCATATTTGAAGGGGCTTCCATTAAGTCCTTTCTGTCGTAGTTCCTCTGCACCTCTCAGATATCGGGATCAGTATTGGGATAATGGAGGGAAAGGAAAGCCAGCAGTGAGAGAATTATATTTTCCAAGTGAGCCCTCTAGCTAAGTCTCCTGTGGCAGAGATGAATTGTAGACACCTTGAGGGCTCCTGCAAAGGGAAAGTCAAGTGAAATTTCCTGAAACTCTTACGTTTTATCTTAAAAGATTATGCAAATTTTGGATTCTGCTTTATGATATTTACATACTGCTTTTAATAAGTTAATGTTTAAAGTTAATTACCATTGAGAGAAAAGCAAAAATAGTCCCCACTGGTCTTAGTGAGACAGAAAGGTACTGTTTAATAGAATCTTATCAATTTCAGAAAATTGAGTTGAATTGAGGAGAGCCAATCAGTGTCACAGTTCAGGCATTTCCTTCAGTCTTAGTTTCTTGGTATATCACATACCCAGATCCACATAATTAGAAGCCTCATAATCATTTAGAAGAGAAGCTTAAAATATTGCCATGAGGGCATCACTCTTCCTATTAAAGGAATAAGTCATTATTCAGAGAGTCTCTTGTCTAGCGATCTCTCTTTGTCTGTCTCTCTCTCCCTCTGTGTGTTAGGGAAACATGTTCAAAGGTCTCTCCATGTCAGAAGAGTACTGATGGTCATATGTGTTATTTTACCACTAATGCTTTTATTTGTTTTGTGTGTGGATGAATGAAATGTCCCAAATAATTCATAGTGCTCATGTTCAGCACTCTTCATCCAACTCTCAAACTTCATTTTTATTGCAGTTGTCTTGTGTTGTGTGGCAAAAACACTCAGCTTGGTTGTTCTTTTTCCACCTTTCAGATGTTGTTGAGTTTAAGTTGTTAAGGTAGCCCTGACTTTGTGAACCACTGTGTCATTAAGGTGAAGAGTGGATTTTTTCAGCTTGTTCAGATTTATTTTATGATTATGGGTTTCCCCCACTATGTGGAAAAATATGTATTACACCCTTCATTCAAATATTTGGATTAGTGCCTTCTGCTAAGCCAACATAAAAGTCACTTACTTGTGCATTACAGATTTGCTATAGAAGAGAAGTGTTCCATCTACAACACACACATATTAAAAGTAATTTTAACTGTCTTGTTGATCATGCTGAACCAATTGGGTATCAGACTCTTTGAGATCTTTGCAATGATCGGGGAAGGGGCAGTGGCTTTGGCATGGGCTCTTGCTTCTGCAGTTTCTCTTTTCATAGATTTGTCCATGTTTACCCATGTATTTATATGTCAGTATTAGCCTTGCTAAAAACTCATAATCATAGTTAAGATTTCTTCACCAGGTGGTTTTACTTAAGAATTTTAAGGACGGTTGTCTTCAGAGCACATCTTCATTGTAAATATGTCAGGGAGATGAGAAGATGACAAATCATTGTTTGTGCATGCTTTCTTCTAACCGTGGAAAAACAATTAGATGCATTTTAATATAGAACCAGCTATTTGAAAACTATTTTTCTAAAATGTTTTTGTTTGTGTTCTTATTTTTCTTCTGCTGTGTGTACTTACACACATATATACACTTAAAAATTTTTTTTGCGGCCGGGCGCAGTGGCTCATGCCTATAATCCCAGCACTTTGGGAGGCCAAGGAGGGTGGATCATGAGGTCAGGAGTTCAAGACCAGCTTGACTGACATGGTGAAACCCCGTCTCTACTAACAATACAAAAATTAGCTGGGCATGGTGGCATGTGCCTTTAAATCCCAGCTACTCAGGAGGCTGAGGCAGAGAATTGCTTGAACCCGGGAGGCAGAGGTTGCAGTGAGCCGAGATCACACCACTGCGCTCCAGCCTGGGTGACAGAGCAAGACTCCGTCTCAAAAAAAAAGAAAAAAAAGAAAAAAAAATTTTTTTTTTTTTGCTAAGATAAGGATCATACAAGAATTTTCACTCACAATTTTGAAGGTGTCATTTCCTTGTTCTCAGGCTTCCAGTGTTGATGTCAGGAAGTCCCGTGGCATTGTGATTCTTGCTGTTTGGAGTGTACCCTATTTTCCACTCAGGGTGATATTTCAATATCTTTTTTCTATCCTTGCTATTCTGAAATTTCACAATTCTGTGGCTTGCTGTGGCCTTGTTGCCTTTATTTTGTTGGACACTCAGTGTGTCTGAAATGCAGTCTGAAACCCCAAACCCTCAATTCTGTGAAATTTTCTTGCACTCATTCTTGGATTTTTTTTTTCTTTCTGTCTCTTCTCTAATTTTTAAAAATTTATTCTTGTCCTTCAGATTTAGGGTCTTCTGGATTCAGCTTCTGATTTTCTTATTTATTGTTTTTCTTTTGGCCATTCTGTTCTGAATTTGAAGAGATTTCTTTCAACTTCAGTATTGATTTACTTTAATTTTTGCTGTCATATTTTTTTAATTTTCAAGAGCTCTTTCTTGATATTCTGTTCTCCCCCAAGCTCTTGTTTTATAGATGTAGTATATTCCTTATTTTCTAGTGGTTCTAGTTGATGTTTCTTTTTCATTTTTTTTCTTCTTCCTAGATTAGTCTTCATTATCCGATATCCTTTCTTTTCTTAGTAGAAGAAAACTGCCGGCCAGTTAGCCTAATTAGTAGTTTGGCTTCTCTTTCATGTGAGAGGCTTTCCCCAAATTTCTGGTGATCATTGACTATCCATTCATAATCATAGAAGGTACCAAAAAGCCACAGAGACCCTGTGTGGATGGCTGAGACTTACTGAATGATGAGGTTCATTATAGGGTTATGGGTGACCAGCTGCACTTCTCACATCCATAGGTCTTTTTTGTGATGTGATCTGGTTCCTCCTGGAAAAGATCTTCCAGTCTTCTGCCTGGGGAACGGAAGCTTTGCTCTGGTGTTCTGGAACTGAATACAAGGAAGGAGATTAGTGGGGAGTGGTCTCATCATTCAGCTTGCAGACATTCACTTGATCTCCCTGTATGCATCTCCATTTCTGTTCATACCTTTTTCTGGGCCTGGTGTCTCCTATTCAGTTTCTGTTGACGCTAGCTGTGTATCTTCTGTTCAGAAGGAGTAGTTTAACTGTAGTATTGAGATGGGGACCTGGCAACCTATCTGTTCATTTTATAGACTTTCAGACAATGCATCTATTTTCAGCTTCTGTTTCCAGCCTGATTTTCTAGGTTTTGAGCCTTTTAAGTGTTTTTACTCTGCATTTTGAAAATAGAAGTTAAGTATGTCTTTCAAGCACATTAAAACATATCCTTTATGAGTGTCATTCAACAATGATGCCTTTTTTCAATTTGGTTATTCTGATTTTTTTCCCTTTAAACTGTTTTCACCACATCTCCAGTTTAGAACTTCAACCAATTTTCTCTACACATGTAAACCTTTCTTCTAAAGAGATTCTGTAAGCAGTCTCAAAGGCACCTTTGAGCACTCTTCTTATTTGCTTGGTGGAATTTTGTATCGTATTGCTCCTGGCTAATGCATATCCTTTTTTGGTTTCAAAAAATTCTGGCAGTTTCTCTTTTGATTTTGCATGATTGGTTTTATGAAATGTCATTCTAAAGTAAATGGCTATGTGTACTTCTTGGACATATTTTCACTCACAAGAGTCATCCATGTGATCCTAATTGGCATCTGCACATAATTAAACTCATATTTTAAAGACAGCCTTTGCCTTTTTGATTGACTACTGCTATTCACTGGGGATTCATTCACTGCAGTAAGGGGTATCCTACAGTATCAGCTCATTCTGGGGACTCTCAGGGACAATGGATTCCATGTCTCAGTTCTCAATACTTGCAGGTTGTTTTTAATTTTAATCACTGTCTTGCAAATTTGCATGAGTCAGAAACCTCTGTTTCTCATTTCCTGCTTGAAACCTACAATTTTTATTCACAGTTGCAAATATAATTTTTAAACTGTTTCACTTTAAACGAGTAAATAAATAATATCACACAAGTGCAAGCGCCATGATTTTTGCTACTTTTGTCCCATGGTGAATTGGATTTGAGAGTAGTTGTATGGTGGTAAAGAGAACTTTTGGTCAGTGTCAATTATAGCAGAAAGCTGAACCAGTAGGTTTTTGTATAATCAAAACTGAAGCAAACAAAATCAGACAAAATGCTTCCTAAGGTGATAAGACAAACATAATTTTCAAAATAATAGTCCTAAGGGGATCCTGGGAGTTCCGAGCTGTCACAGATTTCAGCCGTGGGACAGGTGGTGGAACAGCACTGGCTGTGGCAATTTCTTGCATAATATAATCTTACTGAAGTAGTGCACCATTTCCACTTTAAGACTGTAGCTGTGATATTTAAAGGATGATACATTTTTCAATCTCTTCTGGCTTTCATGAAGAAACAAAAAGACCCAAAACAAATTAGCCACTATGAAAGAAGGCATTCTGCTAATCTTGGTGAGCATGACAAACATTTTTAAGAGTACGGAAATTTGAAACCTGCTCCCCTTCTCCCTTCAGTCACAGAGTAGGAAGTGTTGCATTAATCGGGGCAACTTTCCAAATAAATAATTACACTTCAGGTTAGGACCTATTGTGTACTTCCACATGAAGGGAGCAGGGGAATGTAAGGCCTATCTGTATCCTCTGTTTCTTTTTTGTTTGAGACGGGGTTTCACTCTGTCACCCAGGCCGGAGTGCAGTGGGTGTGTGCTCATGGCTCATTGTAGTCTCAACCTTCTGGGCTCAAGAGATCTTCAGCTGCCTCAGCCTCCCAGAATGCTGGGATTGCAGGTGTAAGCCACATGTCTGGTCTGTCTATATTCTCAAATTGTTATCAAATAGTCTAAAAGCATCATGTGATAACTAGGAATAGATCTGCCCAAACAAAACAATGCAAAAAAACAAAAAAACAACAACAAAAAACCCCAACAGAATGTAAAGTCCTGAGGGCCCTTTCTGTTTATCAATTAGCAGATGAAATCCAAGCTAAGGGACCTGCACAAGGTCACAAAACTGCCATACTTTACTGCTTCTAAGATGCCTACGTTTCCGTTGGAACAATTTTGAAAACGAGATGGCTTCTTTTAGCTGACGGCATCTTACAGTTACTCAGAGCCACACGGTGGTTGTGATATAGTTGTGATTGCCTGTGCGTGCATGAATATCCCAAGTACCAGCAGTGCAATTTGCAAAATGGAAGAAATCCCAGAGACAACAGTGAAACACTCTTACCAAATGCTGCATTGCCAGTGTTCTTCAAGGCACAGAGATGGTATGACATGGAAAAGCATGGGCTTGAAAGGTTTGGAGTCAAAATATAATTCAAAGTTGGATTCTGAATGTGAAGAAGGGTTAGAGATACGGAATGAACTCATTGTTCTGATATTTTCTTTTGTACTTAAGCTTAAAAGTGATACATGGTAAAAATATGTGTCTGTGTATAAAATAACTTCCGTAATAGGTGGAAAATAAAAAGTTGGAAGTAATAGGGCACCGTGTCAATTTAGTTGACAGCTTCTATTTCTTTCTTAGTCCATAAAATAATGCTGTATCTTACAACACATTGAGACTTAGAGTTCATGAATTATGATAATTCAGAGTTGCTGAAAGTCCCTCCTCTTCATAGTCATATTCTAATATGGCCTCATCATCATGGATTATGAATGTAAGTTATGGCACTTTTTGATAGAGGATCAGAGAATTTAGCCTCAAAATTGGACTGTTCACATTATGATACTCCGATACTGTCTTTCAGAATAATCACAGATGGAGGCCGGGGGTCACATGGCCATTTCTACAGCTTTCCTCCTTGCAAGCTGAGATTTCTCCAGAGCACACCTCAAGAAAAGCAAAGTAGGAATACATGGCTATAATGAATGTAGCCAAGACAGTTTCAGAGCATGATTAACAATGACTGATTTCAGCCATGGAAACATTTTATTGGTCCACGTGTCTAATTTTATTTCCTGCAAAACTCTCCCCATATATTAGTTGCAAATTATCCCCCTAAATGAATTGTTGGTTTTAAGCCAGTTAATATTGGAGGACTGCTTCTCAAAATTATGATTTTGATTTCAAATTGAAGCCATTCTTCTCGATACTAAATAGTTCCGTCGAGACACCAATTGTCTGTCAAACTAGTGAAACTAAAATCATATCATCGGGAGGTTACTTATCTCTCGATTTCTACAGTGATTTTAAATCGGTAAGTTAAAAGTCAGAAAGAAAGGGAACCAAACATCTCTTTGTTTTACACACTGAAATGTTTTCTGATCCGCTGGAGATCATTCTTACTGCTCTTCCTCAAACTCTGGCATTTGGTGATAGACACACCATCAGCAGTATCTGGGCTCAGGATGGCCAACTGAGCCTGAATAGAGCTAAGTCAAGTGCACAGAATGGAAGACCAAGGAAAGGTCAACACAAGCTGCAAACTGTCCTGTGTTTTTCTGACCAGTCTCCCACGGGGGCCTCAGGGGTGTCACAGCGGGAGAGTGCAATAACCTGGTCTACGTCTTTTGCTATTCATGGAGAATATTAGCCTGAGAAACTGAGCCTTGAACTCAGTTTCTGACGGGAACTCGTAGACATTATGTTTGGCACACAGTCATCTCAATTCATTTTTTTCTTTTTCAAATAGGACAGACTCATGTAGGACCACGTTGGTAAAATTATCAAAAAACTGGCAAACAATTTATCTTCTTAGTCAGACTAGACCTTGAAATCTGTGGTGGCAGGAAGTCTCCACTGGGCTGATTTCATTGGAAGGGTTTTTTGTTTTTTTTTTTTTGGATTGAGACAGGGTCTCACTCTGTCACCTAGGCTGGAGTGTGAGGGTGTGATCATGGCTCACTGCAGCCTCAACCTCCTGGCCTCAAGTGATCTTCCTACCTCAGCTACCAGAGTAACTGGGACTACAGGTGCCCACCACCACGCCTGGGGAATTTTTTGTATTTTTTGTAGAGCTGGGTTCTCACCCTGTTGCCCAGGCTGGTAATTGGAAGATTTTAAACTGTCTCCCAATGTGAGAGTGAGCACAACTAGCCATTCGGTGAGGATAAGAGTCTCCATGCAACCAAGTATGATTTAATGTTGTTCCTCTCTAGGACTCATCTCTAAACTCCAGTCACAGGTCAGGAAACTTTTCCAAGACCATGTCTCCACATTTTGAGTTTGAAAAAATGAGATCAGGGTCCTAGAGATGTTTTGGGATTGTAGAAGATAAAAGGAGTAATATGGGTTTGGAAGACCCTGTTATTCGTGACAATGCAGAAGGGACTAGAGCAATGCTTATTTTTGTATGTCGGTGAAAAGGGGGCCTACTAAGAAGGGAATAAAGTCAACAGATGCATAAGAGACCAAGATCTTCAGGCACAGGGAAGCTCGTATTTATGCACCATCTACAATTCCCAGTGTAAGCAGAGACCAGTGTATAGGCTAAGAAGTACTGAAACTTTCTTTGACTTAGGAAATTGAGCAGCATTTTGGAAAAAAAAAAAAAAAAAAAAAAAGAACAGTTAATTCAGTTTAAAAAGGAAAAGCAAAATCACCTAATGAACCAATTTTGTATTTTCTGAAAGTAGGAAACTAGAATAAAACTAGGATGTCAGGCATTCTTACATTCGATTCTAAACTAAATTAGCTTTCTAGTTGATTCATGTCTTTGGCTGTGATATGCTAATTGCAAACCCTTTTTATATATTTATTAAAGTAGGATCTCATCTTGAGCAATTCACTATGATTTGGTTTTAAAAAATAATTCTACCCTTGAAAGAATTAAAATGTATTTCCTCAGAAATATTCTATAAATCAGACTTCTCTATTTTAGTCAGATGGGCTTTCAATAATGTGAATGTGAATTAGTGAGGCTTGATTTTAATTGCTTCATTTTCCTTATTCTGATGAATAACAGGATCCTATAGCTTTTCAATACAATAGCTGATAATAAAACCACCTCACCTGTTACTTATGAGTCATATTCTGTTCTCCAGAGTGCCTTCAGCTAATGAGCAAACATCAGCTGTCTCCCTGAAAGAATAATTGTTCTTATGGAAATAATTACTGATTGATAATTACTGACTTTTTTGAGATGGAAAGACTTGCTCTCTATTTTTCTTTTATGCTATACTCAACAGGAAAAGTCAGTTGGCGAGAGTACCAACTATTTAATTACTCAAAATATTAATTTAATTAAATTCAAGTAATACATATTGAGTGCATAGTACTGCCTGTCAGGGGGACTCTGGTAAGATATGACCCATACACATGAAACGTTAAATGACATGAAGTCAGGTTATCATTATGTGTCAATTGAGCACTTACGACAGTAGCTATTGCAGAATTGAAGAAGCGGAGGACTCATAAGATCAGGAGTCAATGAAGGATTCATCATGGTGGGAGGCCTTTTTGGGGACCTTTAGTTGGGTAGGATTTTTAAGGGAGTGAGGAGAAGGGCAGAAAAAACAGAGAGATGGTGGCAGTGGTACCTTGCATAGCATAAGCAACCATAAAAGGAAATGACTGTGTTTGGAGGGGACCGTTAAGCAGTCTGCTTTGCTCTGCTGAACAAGGGGCTTGTGCTTGTCAACACTGTCAATGTCTTGAAGGACAAGGAAAGGCTGAAGAATTGATTCATATGGAAGGAGACTAAAGAGGCATGACAACTAAAATGCGATGTGTGATTCTGGATTGGAGACTGGTTTGGAAAAAAAAATTCCTTCCTTCCTTCCTTCCTCCCTCCCTCCCTCCCTCCCTCCCTCCCTCCCTTCCTTCCTTCCTTCCCCCCTCCCTCCCTCCCTCCCTCCCCCCCTCCCTCCCCCCCTTCCTTCCTTCCTTCCTTCCTCCGCCCCTCCCTCCCTCCCTCCCTCCCTTCCTCCCTTCCTTTCTTTCTTTGGACAGATTCTCTGTCTCCCAGGCTGGAGTGCAGTGGTGCATTCTTGGTTCACTGCAACCTCCGCCTCCTGGGTTCCGGTGCCTCAGGCTCCTGAGGAACTGGGACTGTAGGTGCGCACCATCACGCCCGGCTATTTTTTGTATTTTTAGTAGAGATGGGTTTTTGCCGTGTTGTCCAGGCTGGTCTCAAACTCCTGGCCTCAAGTGATCTGCCTGCCTTGGCCTCCCAAATTGTTGGGATTATAGGCTTTTCCACTGTGCCCAGCTGGGAAGAACATTTCTATATAAGACATTATTGGAAAAAATTTCTGAAATTTGAATATAGGTTGTACACTAGATGCCAATATATCAGTGTTAAATTTCCTGAACTTCATAAAGGTATTGTGATTGTGTATCCCTAGGTGTTCTGTAGTAACGCACCACAAACCAGGGACCTTCGAAAAACAGAAACACAATATCTCATAGTACTGGGGGCCAGAAGTCTGAAATGAAGGTGTTGGTGGGGCCATACTCCCTCTGATAGATCTAGGGAAGTCTTTCTTCACCTCTTCCCTGCTTCCAGTAGTTGTTGGCAGTCCTTGGCATTCCTTGGCTGGCAGCTGCCTCGCTCCAGTCTTTGCCTCTGTTGTTTCCTGGTGTTCTTCTTGTGTGCCTGTGTCTTCACATGGCCTTATAAGGACGCCAATCATCAGGTTTAGTCCCCACCCACATGTGACAGCATCTTAACTAATTATATCTGCAATAATCCTATTTCCAAATAAGGTAACATTCTGAGGTTCCAGGTGAACATGAATTTTTGGGAGAATATTATTCAACCCAGTCCAGATTACATATGAGACTGTCCTAGTTTTTAGGAGATAGATGCTGAAGTATTTAGGGGCAAAGGATAATGATGTCTACAACATACTTTCAAATTGTTCCTCAATAATAATAAAATTATGGTCATATTTATGGAGAGGGAGACAAAATACAATATGGAATAATGTTAACAATTGATGAATTTCAGTGAAGTGTATGTGGGTTGTATAATTTTTGCAACTTATCTAGAGGTTTGACGTTTTTCATAATAAAAATATTTTTTAAGAAGCAAAAGGAGGCGGGCTGCAGTGGCTCACACCTGTAATCTCAGCATTTTGGGAGGGTGAGGCAGGCGGATCACCTGAGGTCAGGAGTTCAAGACCAGCCTGGCCAACATGGTGAGACCCCATATCTATGAAAATATAAAAATTATCCAGGCATGATAGCACATGCCTATAATCCCAGCTACTCAGGAGGCTGAGCTGGGAGAATCGCTTGAACCCAGGAGGCGGAGGGTTGCAGTGAGCCGAGATTGTGCCATTGTACTCCAGCCTGGGCGACACAGCAAGACTCTGTCTCAAAAAAAAAAGAAAGAAAAAAGAAAAATCCACAAAAATGTTGATCATATAACATTTTTCCTCTGAACATTGTTATATCTGGAATGGTGCCAACACTGCTAACTCTATACTGCTTGAAGTCTAAAGAGGTAGCATTATCAACTAGCGTTAAAATTTATACTGTCTCTGTTCTTCCTCTAAGGGAGATTTTTTTTTTAATGGCTTAAACAGGTTTGACTCAGGATTTTAGTTTCTTGCAGCTGAAAACATCTTACCTCAAACAATAGACCATTGCAAGACTGTGTGTTATATTAGCCAGGTTAAAGTCAATATTAGCCAAGTTAATGTCAATATATTTCATTTATTTGAAACAAATAAAAAATCCACTTTGATACCTTCATGCTTTATCTATATTTATAAAAATAGGTTAACTTTTAAAAATCAGAATTCCAAGGCAGTTTTCTTAAGTGAAATGTTTGGCATTTTGCCCAAGATTTTGATACATGATACTTGTCCTAATTGTCCCTTTGAATGTCCCAGATAAAACTACATTTCTTAGAGACAAGTTAAAAAGTCTAGATTTGTTTCCTCGTGACTTTTTATTCCTTATAAGAAATAGCTATCAGCAAGAATATGGGGCTTTGGCGAGAAGGTACATTTCTAATTTTTGTAACTTTATGTATTAATACAACTGCAGATAAATGATATACTACACAGGCTTGGGGAACACATTTAAAATGCGTTTTGGTTTTTAGTTGAGAATACTTTTAGAATATAAAATGCAATGCAGTTTGCTTTTCCTGAAATAAATAAAACAGAGCTGTGCAAAATATACGGTGCAGCCCTTTGAAGAAAGAGATATACTAGCTCAGGGCAAGCCATTTGATGGAAATAGCGTTTTCTCCAAGCAGATGGGACTGGCTCCACCTAGTCCTGCAGAGTTCCAGGGGGACTTGTTTGTGTGCAAAGCCTTGGTCTAATGCCAGGAGAACCAGCTTGTAAAGTTATTCCCATAGGGCTCATTCCTGTCTGCCCAGCATCACCCCTGACACGAACAAAACAGCCATGGGCCTCCTTCATTTCTTTAAGATGAATGAATACAGCCGTAAAGAAAGACTTTTATTGAACAGTGCAACGTACTGCAGAAAGAATGCTGAAATGAAACACAAAACTATATGTTATAAACGTCAACATAAGAGAAGTAGTTTGGGGTGCATTTTCTGATGCCTACCTTACTATAAGACGTTTTGAAGGATAAGTTAGAGTAGTAAAAGGCTGTCTCCATAGTATTGGAAGTACCTGCTGGATTTCTCTGAGGCTGTCTTGGTTGTAAGGACAGAAATACATTCAGACTAGCCCACAGCGGAGACGTTAAGTGAAACATAAGCTCACGGAAATCTGAGAGTGGGAACCAGGGGACAGGGCCTAGCAGTGTTGGAGCTTGAGGGGTTATTCTGGATCCAGAGCTGCTGATCTGGGGCCCAGAGCAGCAGGTGCTTCTGGATCTTGCACTCAAAGGCTGTGAGTGGATGTGGCCCAGCCACCGTCTGCCTGGGTGTACCGCCGCCAGCTGGCTTCCAGCCTTCTGCTCTGTTTCATCACCTTGCAGTCTCCACCCCCTCACCATTTCTAGTTTCTCTTAATGCTCTCCATGCATCTCTGGCTCACTGTGGTCCCTCTAAGCCATTTACTCCCTCTCATCCTTACAGCGTCTCTACTTGCACCTCACCCTCTCATTCCTTCAGTATTTTCGAGTTCAACCCCCTAAGGAGACAGATAGGCTTATGGCCCAGATTGTCTGTGTGCTCTGGGCCATGTCATTGTCCCTGACCCTCCCTGGTCCAGGTGACAGCAGCTGGCAGACCATAGGGGTTCAGTGGGACAGAGAGTAGTCAGCCAAGGCAGCTTCCTTCAGCAAGAGCTTTGGACATAGGAGACCTGATTGACATGTCTGGTTCAACCAAATATTACAAAATTGTTTGGGTGTAACCCTCTGATGCCACTTTTTGATAGACACTTTAAGATAGATGGTTTAGGTCAGGTGCAGTGGCTTATGCCTCTAATCCCAGCACTTTGGGAGGCCTAGGTGGGTGTATCACCTGAAATCAGGAGTTCAAGACCAGCCTGGCCAACATGGTGAAACCCCATCTCTACTAAAAATACAAAAATTAGCCAGGTGTGGTGGTGGTACCTGTAATTTCAGCTACTTGGGAGGCTGAGGCAGGTGAATTGCTTGAACCCGAGAGGCAGAGGTTGCAGTGAGCCGAGATCGTGTCTCTGCACCCAGCCTGGGTGACAGAGACTCCATCTAAAAACACACACACACACACACACACACACACACAAACAAACAAAGAAAACACAAAGACAAACAAGATAGCGTCACATCACTCCTAATTTAAGATCTAAGATCTAGATATATAACCAGGAGTAAGCATTACACTTAAACTCTTCATGCCGGAGTCAGTGCCTCTGTCGTAGGATGTTTGTCATAAAAGGAGGGCATAGAGAAGAATGTTTTCCTTTGAGACAGAGGTGGTGAGATGAGAGAACGTAGGTTCAGCAGCCTGATGTTAACAGGTGTCGAGTGGGCTTTGTAGGAGACGAGCCGGATCAAGGTGATGGTGGTGTTCCGAGTATCAAATATTTGACTGAATTGACTGGAATATGATAACAGCTTTAACTGAAAGAATCCAAGAACATACCCATAAATGGTTCAATTTATGAAGCCCATTCATGGATCTATTTAGGAGGTTGAGTTCATGCAAACGATAACAGTAATTCTTGGGTCTCTACTGTAGTAAGTCAAGCACTGAGCCAAGAACTTTCACTGGCCATCCCATTTCATCCTCATGGCAACCTTTTAGGACACTTACGCTTGTTGTCTCTATTTGCCAACTGCAGAAATTAAGTGTTAGGGAGGCCAAGCAACTTTCTCAGGGTTGCAAGGTGGTGACCTGGCTGAGATTTTGAATTTGGGTCTCTGCCTAACAGACAGACATAAGAATAGGACACTGGGTCCCATTTTTTTCTGGTGCTGCTCCCATGCCACCTCCTTCTACCAAAGCAGCTGTTGCTTAGCAGTGACAATCCACCATCCAGCCTTTAGGGTTCTGTATGGTGGCTTACGACAGGAATACTTGTCATGCGGTGCAGAACTTGCTGGGAAGAGCATCCAAGAGGGAAAAAGACACTTGGGGGCAGACACCAGAGCTTTGTAGGGTGTGCCAGTTGCCTGTTGTATGACAATATCCTAAGAGACTTTACTGGTGCTAATTGGTGGCCCTACACACTGCCAGGTGACACACAGTGCTCAGCTAGAAGGAGGGAGATGGTGAGGAGGTCATTCTGTTCCTTTTAACCCTTCTGGAGGGTGTGTAGAGGTGTGCCTTCACAGTCAGGGCAGGTGAACCCTCAAATTTTATGAAGAGCTTAGGTGAGACAGGGGACATGTGTGAAAGCAGTCATGTCTAAATTAGAAATTATTTCTGCATGCACCGGCAAACCGTTGGCACCCATAAAAGTCTCTGCTTTTTGTTGCTGCTTCTTCACTAATGAGTGTTTGTGAGGAGAGGGTGCTTCCAACGAATGTTTGCATTAAAGGAATTTGTTAGGTCTAAGAACATACCGAATACAGTGTTCTCATGGTTTGTAGCATTAAGCCTTCTTTAATTCAGAGTTTTGTCAACATGTTGCAAGAACCTATGAATTGGAAGATGACAGTTTGAATCCTTGACTCTTCAGCAGTTTCCATCAGGTAGAAGAAACTGCTCCACCTTCTCTCAGAGGACCTGAGAGACACTCTTCTTTTACTACAGCTAGAGAGGTTTTTTTGTTTGGTCCTTTGGAGCTGGAAGAGGTCAATGAAGCAGACTGGAAAAATAAAACAGTTATTATACAATACACTTGAATGGAAATTTAATTGTGTTTAGACATGAACAAGTTTTTTATTAAAGCAGACATAAAGTTATTATGCTTTTCAAATCTTTAGAATGTATTTTTGAAGATTCTCCTTCTCTTCAACCTTTAAATAAGAACCAGTAGAAATAGTGTGACTTTTGGAGAAAACAATGGTTAGTATTCCCCTGATGTCACAGCCAACTTATTTAGCAAGTGAGTAATTCCCAGGGTTGTGGTGACTTCATCAATGAATCTGATGCACAAACAAAAACACCCTTCATTTGTGTCCAAAAAATAAAATGATTATTATACTTTTATGTTGATAATAAAATCAGCCATCAGTACTGTTGTGTGTGTGTGTGTGTGTGTGTGTGTGTATCCCCAAACCCTGAGGATTCCTTGATAAGTTATTAAATCCTAACCAGAAGCTTTAGACTTAAAGGAAGGAATACTGTATACACAAAGTGAATGAGGCTTTTTTTCTTTTGATTGGTAGCAATGATGTATTACATATATTATATCATATCAGTATATTGAAAATTTCCCAAGATCACAATATTTGAATAGAAAGTTATCTTGGCCTATCTAATGCCAACGATAGGGCAGAATTTAAGTTAAACAGGATTCCTTTGATCCCTTCCAACAAACAATTGTAAAATACAGAATTCAAACAGGAGAGATGACACAAACTGAAAACCCTATTGACCATGTGCTACTATTAGTACCAACTATAGTTGGAGTAAGTGTCCATTGGGCAAGGCATAGAATAAAAATACTTCTGAGGTTTAGATCTTACTTCTCTTAGGCTGTCCTGTTGGCCTATGACTTAGCCAGGCTTGTGGAATGCCATGGCATATTCTCTGTCTTTAATTAAAACAAGTTTTAATTGTGGTTAAAAAAAAAAAAAAAACACATGACACAAAATTTACCATCTTAATCATTTTCAAATGTACAGTCCAGTATTGTTAGGTATGTTTACTTGATTGTGTAACAGCCATGCCATTTCTCTCACTTTTACATTTTTTTAAAATCTTTTTTTTTTTTTTTTTCCCAGAAAGAAGTAGGGAATGAAAAGGGATTTTTCTGAAAGGTGCCTGCATCTCCAAGGGAACTTATTTCTCAGCAGTATAACCTGTTGGGCCATGTAGATGAATCTGTTCAGGCAATCCTTCCCTTGAGATAATATTATTCATGTGTGCGTTCCCTATAGAGCAACATCTATTCTGCTTTTGATGATTCTTACCTTGGGGTTGTGGGTGAGGCTACACAAACAAAATTACCCCATAGTTCACCTCATCTTAGTCATGAAGACCTAGGTCTTGTCCGTTCAATATCCCCAAGCCAGCCACTGCATACTAAACTGGAAATATTTGGCTCTATTATTGATTGATCTTATAGATAATGGCCCCAGATTCAATCACCCATCCAAAATACTGCTGTGGTTGTGCTTGGTTTTTTATTTTTTAAAGTCATTTAAAACAGACATAGACTTAAATGCTTTCTCTTGAAAATCTGATTTCATATAGTAATTATAAAATTACTAGGTAGTTTAGTTTTATTGGGCTTTCATATTTGGTGGAGAATTTTCATTACAAAAGTTACCTATTTTCTTTTCCCCAATGTTGGGCTTTTTATAAGGAATAGAGGAAAGTGCTTATGCAGATTTATATAATGAACAAAGGTGAGAGAGTTAAGTTTCTAATTTTCTGGAAACAGTAAAAGGTGGTTTATCCCCTATCTTTGCTCTGGTTATAGATGAGAGGATCCCTTCCATGTGAAATGCCCCAAATGAAGTGTGATAGTGATGCTCGGTCATGGTTAGGGAGAGGTGATGCTTCCTGTGTCATTATGCTGACAACTGTGTGTCAGCACACCTCTGTGCCGTTTGGTAGGCTGTGATCCCTCTGGCCAGCCCACCACGAGCAAACCTTAATCCAGTTGTGTTGTTAAGCACACAGATATTTAGGGACTTTGTTTTACCTTCGAGAGTCTTCCAAGGAGTTCTTAGTTCTAACATTTGCATGATTTCAATAGCTGATGACAAACTCTGTGCAGGTATTTAGGGACGTCGCTTTACCTTCAGTAGCCTTCCAAGGAGCTCTTAGAGCTAATGTTTGCCTGATTTCAATAGCTAATGATAAACTCTGTGCAGATGCGGTCTCTTTTATGAAGACCTACCGATTTCCACATTTATCTTTGTTTCCTACAGATACTGTCTCCTGAATAATTCATATTTTTCTTACTTTCCTTTCCTGGCTCCTTTCCTCTATCCATCCTTAAATGCTGGTGCATCTTGGCCATCTTCTTTTCTTTTACACTGTTCTTGGGCCATCTCTGCCACTTCTGTGGTGTCAGATACCACTAATAACATATGTATGCGTGTATACTTGGAACAGATAACATCACCTGAGTTCTAGGTCCCACGTATTCCATTGCTTCTTAGATATATTGCAATTTCTAGTCACCACAGACACGTACGATTTCGTATGTCCAATACAGAACTCATTAACTTTCCCTTCACTGCCCTCCCCTGAACCAAATATAGCACATGAGTTCTCCTGTCTGTGTTCCTGACCTCTGTGAAAGCAGAAGTCTAGATGCCACCTTTGGCTCTGTCATTGCTGTTGTTCTGCATCTGTGTGGTAGTCTTTGGTAATGATGTTCCTGTTATTTCTGAAATTGTATAACACAGTATGACATCTGTTGCTTCACATTTCACTTCCCATTCTGTGATTATAAAGAGGTCATTTTTTGCAAGGATGTTAAAGGCCATCATCAGCTTCTCAAGGGCCCTCCAAGTCCTTCGGGAGACAGCCATGCAGTCCTCATCCCAGTTCACTTTCACCCCTTCCTTGTTTGCTGGTCCCTCCTTTGTCAACAATGTTTTCGTGATTTGAGCAGTTTTTCAGCACTCCTTACATTGCCTTTATGAAATCTTATATCTTTATAAGATTTGTGAATGTTTTCATTGAATTTGCTTTCTATCCTTGAATACCTACCTCATCTGACCATCAGGAAGAGGCTGGGTGAGGGTGCTGGGTTGATGAGTGGAAGAGACCCTTGCATTAAGGCAGGGCTGTTTCACAGGAGCTGAGTCATCTCCTCTGTACTCAGCTCACCCCCAAGTGTTGCATTCTTAAGGCACCAGTCGCTTCCCCACCTACTCTCTTGACCATAGGTCTTGGATATTCACAGACAATGATCTCTTGCATATTACCTTTGAACTGTCCCTTATATATTTTGTTATATTTTTACTTTAGAGGCTGTAAAGATTTTTCAATAGTGAAGGACATGAAAACCTATGGAGACAGTGGCCAACTTAGTTTGCTATCTTAGAGCACAATCTAGTTTGCTCCCAGAAGAAGATATAGGGACATATCGCTGTTGATGAAGCCATTCTTAGAATTTGAAAAGCAATTTTATGCCTACCATTTTATTGGATTTGTTACTTCATTTTGGGTAGCTGGCGATGTTTTGCCATTTATTATTATTATTATTGAATGGAGTGTCACCCTGTCGCCCAGGCTGGAGTACAGTGGCATGATCTCGGCTCACTGCAACCTCCGTCTCCCAGGTTCCAAGTGATTCTCCTGCCTCAGCCTCCCGAGTAGCTGGGATTACAGGCATGTTACAGGCATGTGCCAACATGTCCGGTAAATTTTTGTATTTTTAGTAGGGACAGGATTTCGTCATGTTGGCCAGCCTGGTCTCCAACTCCTGACCTCAGGTGATCTGATCCCCTCGGCCTCCCAAAGTGCTGGGATTACAGGCATGAGCCACTGTGCCCAAGCTTATTATTTTCTTAATTGGTGGCTCCTACTAGTCAGCAACTGCTAACTTGTAGGATAAGAAATTAACAATAATAATAGGAATAATGATAAGACAATTGAATGCTTACCACATGCTGGGCAGTATGCTAAGTGCTTTCCTCATATTTGAGTGTACAAATTGACTGCATGAATCAGATCATCACTGCAAAGGATCATGAGTTAGCACGCTGTAGCCCATTCTCTGTCCATCTAAGTTCTCAGAACACTTTTATGGGGCATGCAGTGAATGGAATCAGTTGTTAGGATTACAGCAGTCCAGGAAGTTAACATGAATGGAGAAGACATTATATAAATGTGTCTAGAGACATGTTTAGAAGCCTTATTCTAATAGGAAACAGAATAAAACTATTATGACATCCTTTGGCTATTTATTTGGGTTTAAGTCATATAGTAGTTGGTATAGGAAAACGGTCTTAAGAGACAAACTGGAGTATGTTTGTTTTCATCCTTCCTAAATCTCAGAGACAATCAACTTTGGTAATTCCTATGATTTTTTTCCATGCTTAAGAATGTGAGGAAAATATTTCCTATTTATACATTATATTAATTAAAGCCCTCAAAATATCTCTGTTACACAAAATGCAACTAATAATGCCACAGTGATTTTCCCATTGTCATGTCACTAAATAAGTTGGCTTATGCAGACTTATACAAATTGTCATTTTGCATGATTATAGTATTACAAGAAATTTTTGTGGCTTTTAAAAACCTGCTGTGGACCATTTGGCTTTGCTTGACTAGCCTTCAGGATAATAATGCCATTTACTAGACTTTACTAAACCCCTGAAATAGCAAAGGTAGGTAATTAAACTAAGCCACAGCTACTGCCTGGTTGTTTCTGTGCAATAGGAAGAAGATGGGAAGCCTGGTAATGTTTTGAGCAGAACCAGCTCATCATTGAAATGCTAAGAACGAGCTGGAAAAATATTTTGTAATAGGAATTATATAGTCAAAGCCAATGAAAGTAACAGAAACTCATAACAGTTGGTCTGGTGTTAGTCCACCCACCCCAAATTTGAGTTTAAAAGATGCTTTGGGACTAAGCATATGTTGGAAGGAGTTGGTTTAAGCCAACAGGCCTCTGACTTACTTTGCTTAAGATAATGCACTCAATACAAGCAGCTCACTTGGGGCATTCAATCCAGTTCTCCGGTTCACGGTTTAGAGAGCCATACTTTTGTAGTTCTCAGAGATAAATATTTTGCTTGTTTATGACTCTAGGGAAGAGGATAATGCATTTCTGAACAGCACCATCAGAACTGATGAGGTCCTCTACACTTTTATTTATTTATTTATTTAAGAGACGGGGTCTGACTCTGTCACCCAGGCTGGAGTGCAGTGGTGTGATCTCGGCTCACTGCAAGCTGCGCCTCCCAGGTTGACACCATTCTCCTGCCTCAGCCTCCTGAGTAGTTGGGCCTACAGGTGCCCGCCACCACACCCAGCTAATTTTTTGTGTTTTTTTTTAAGTAGAGACTGGGTTTCACCATGTTAGCCAGGATGATCTCGATCTCCTGACCTCATGATCCGCCTGCCCCGGCCTCCCAAAGTGCTGAGATTACAGGCGTGAGCCACCGCACGCAGCCCGAGGTCTCTACACTTTTGTTGTTTCTATTCTGGACAGGGTAAATTCTTCCTATTCTGGACAGGGTAAATTCTTCTGAAATTGCATAGATGATAGATCATCCCAAGATATCATCCTAAGATAATGCTGTGCTTGCCCCTTAGACTTGTGGGATGAAGGAATATAGCCAGTGGCTTCATATAAACTTCCCCAATAGTATTACAGATCCTGCTTTTCAGAACTGAGTACAGATGGGTTTGAGAATAGAATCTGGTAGAGAGATGGCCAAGGAAGCACAAGTAGAATGCTCGTATTAGTTAGAATTGGGTTTGGCCACATGTGAGCAAAAACTTAAAATAATGATGGCTTCAACAGGTTAGTTTATTTATTTTTCATAAAAGAAGTTCCAAAGGCAGGTAGGTAGGTAGGTAGGTACTCCAGGATTGTTATGGTGGTTTCACCATGTGATCGGGGAACAAGGATCCTAGTTTTCCGCTCTCCATCTTTATTACTAGGATCTTACCTTGCGGCTCAACATGGCTGCTACAGCTCCAGCCATCACATTACATTGACACACTATAAGGAGGAAGTGACAAAAAGAATAATCTTTTCTTCCCTATGAGGAAGCTTCTAGGAAGTTACGTATCTCTTTGGCAGAAACTTGGTCACCTTACCACACCCACAGCAGGAGAGGACAGAGAATGTAGGCTTTTAGCTGAGTATACCTCTCTTAAAGTCCAGTTCTTACTACTATGTAATATGAAACAAGTGAATATTGAGAGAAGAGTTGCAGGCCCTGGCACAACTGCTAGATACTATACTGTTTATGCAAATATCAGAGCAGCACGAACTTGAAAAGATGGCACCATAAGTGTGGGTTATCTTTCTCACCATGGAGAAAAACAATATATGCATTGAGGCTCTTATTAGAATATAAATATTGGGTAGTTGATTGAAATTGTGCATTAAAACATTGATTCCCTCTTAGTAGTCTGACAATTCTTATGCAAGCCAAAAGGAAAGATGTGGCCCAGGAATAGAGAAACGGAAATAATTAAATGCCAGCTCCGTGACTTTTATAGCAGTTCATTCAGCTGCCTACCCACAAAGCACTTCCCAAGGAAGTTACAGCCAAGAATTCACTTGGCTGTGCTTGTCCATTTTTCATTCATTTCAATGACCATCTCCAGGAATAAAAAACGTTCTGAAAGAAGAAAACCTATTGAAGGACTTGAGGAGTATGAACAGAGTTTTCCTTTAAAAGAAAAATTTTAAAAGAAATCGCTTTAAACCACCTATGTTTGATTAGGAAGTTTAGGGTCCTGTTTTCCTCTGTGTGTTTGTGTTTGTGTATCTAAGTCACTACAAATATATACATATGTATTCAAGATCAAGTTATGAATTTCATAGAATTAGGAAATTTGTATATTTTCTTGTTTTAATGATGTTGAGTGAAAACAGAAAATAGGAGGACATTCTTTTAAAATAGTCTTGCCAAAAACCTGAAAAGGACTCTAGCATTCGATAAACTGTACATTTCTCCCCCATTGGGGGTAAATGAATGTTTAATGCATGGGGCAAGATTTTAGTCTGATCTGCAAAAAAAGGAAAAAAAAAAAATGGTAAATCACAGACACAGGTTTGCAACAACTGCTTGGATAGGTCCCATAGCTCTCCAGTTACTTTCAGGGATTTAAAAAGCTGGGTCCAGCTTTCTTCATGGCAGGTACCTTGATCACTCTGGAGGGTTCCCTTGGGGTATCCCTTACTCAGCTTGAGGTAGGTGAGTGGGCAAGGTCAGAGTACTGCTTACACTTGTGCGTTGCTTGTGCCTCAGGGAATCTCCCAGCAACAGCCTCTAGTCTCTTACAGTGGTATGGCTGGGCCAAGGAGCAGTTTCAGTATCTCAGGAAGGCCTACAGTGATGCGTCTTTAAAGTTACGGTAATTTGTCATCTGCTGCCCTTGGTTTTAAACTTTAGCTAAAATTTGGAGCCAACATGCAAACTTCCATTCCATATCCAGTCATACATGCAATGAGTTTTATATTTTAGGTATTTTTTACTCTGTCATTTACTATTCACCCCTTTTTGTAGTGTCCTGTCAATTCATTGTTCGCTTCATTCTGTGTTTGTTGGAGTAGTTTATTTGCTTATCTCTAGTATTTTAGAAGTTTAGTGTCATTTAGAAAAGGAGGTGAGTAACAGTTAATGTGTTGCAAGCTTTTAGAGTATAGTCCTGTAGAAGGTTTTTTCTAGGCTTTAACTTATGCTGACAAGTTGTTTGCAAAAGTAACATAAGAATATATGTATTTTTTCCATCATTATGAAGTTTATATTTTTAGCAGTAAAGTGGGGATTATGAAACTTCAGACTTACCATATGGTGAAAAAAAGAAACAAAATAGAAGCCGGGGTAATTTGCCACTGGTGTTGTGTTTCATGCCTATTCAAAAGAATCTGAAATTAACCCCCTCTATTTTTTTGTCTAAAAATGCACTACATTAGGAATATTGTTTAGGATATCTTCACTCACTGCTTAAAAACAATTTAAGTGAACTGCTGCAAAGTGGTAGGTGGTTTCAAAAACCTTACGCAATTGCTTCAAATTCTGTAGTCTTCTGAACCATCTGTTCATTTGCCAGGTATGGACAATTAGGGAAAGCTGTTTGAACCAATGTTGAAATAATTTAAAATCTCATTGGAAATAAATGGCTAACAGCTTCCAAACGGTCTCATCATTGATTTCAGGAAATGCTGTAGTCATTTGAAAATGGCTTTGTTGTTAAAATATTTGACCATTTAGTATGCAAATCACCAGAATTGAATAATTTGCTTAACTAATAATAATTTAGATATTTCTCTAGTCATTTTTTAAGTCAGGATTTACTAAACACTTAAAGTATACATAGAATTGTACTGGACATTTTATGGAATAGTAAATGGAAACGAGGTCTTGCTCATGTGTTGGGTTATAGCGTATTTAAGTTAGTTATGAGATATAACTGTAGAACAACCACGAAAACAGCCATAGTTATTCATTCCTTTCTTCCTTTATTCACATATTATTTGCCGAGCACCTACTTATACATCATGAATGCTGGGTTACAGTGGTAACTATAAATTAAGATACTGTTCTCAGCCGGGCGCAGTGGCTCAAGCCTGTAATCCCAGCACTTTGGGAGGCCGAGACGGGCGGATCACGAGGTCAGGAGATCGAGACCATTCTGGGTAACACGGTGAAACCCCGTCTCTACTAAAAAATACAAAAAGCTAGCCGGGCGAGGTGGCGGGCACCTGTAGTCCCAGCTACTCGGGAGGCTGAGGCAGGAGAATGGCGTAAACCCGGGAGGCGGAGCTTGCACTGAGCTGAGTTGCGGCCACTGCACTCCAGCCTGGGCGACAGACAGAGCGAGACTCCGTCTCAAAAAAAAAAAAAAAAAAAAAAAAAAAAAAGGTGCTGTTCTCATAGATCTGTTACTCTGATTGGAGGAGACACATGGTGTAAAGGTAAAAGAGTAAATGAATGAATGAATAAGATGTTTCAAATAGTAAGAAGTCCTATGAGGAAAATAAAATGCTATATGCTCCGGAGAGTAAGTGAGCAGAGAGGGGGTGGGTTAAATAAAGAAAGTGCCCTCTGATTGAGCTCAGGAGGCGGAGGTTGCAGTGAGCCAAGATCGTACCACTGCACTCCAGCCTGGGTGATAGAATGAGACCACATCTCAAAAAAAAAAAAAAAGAAAAAAGAAAAAAAAGCTCTTTCTGATATTGGAAATGAGATTGGAACAACACAAGGAGCCGAGAGAGAGAGAGGCAGAGAGAAATTGTAAACAAGTAAGCATAAAGTAAGAGAAAAATCAGCATGGGTTGGCTGCTTTATGGAAACTTTTTTTGAGTTGTTTTGTGGTTGTGCCCACAGCACTATACATCTTGATGTAGTTTGCATATATTTTTAAAGTGGGTTAGCATCATCAGCTAATGCTTATTGAACTGTCAGCAAATATTTATGGAGAACCTGCTGTGCTCAAGAACACTTATTAAATGCAGAGCCCTGAATTGTGAGTTACAAGGATTTTCAAAAGACAAAATTCTAGGGTTTAAGGGAAATATTTCAAAGGAATTACAAATTAATTTGAAAAAACTCCAGGGCCTTCTTAGAGAAGCACTGTACATTCCAGATATAGCATCTAAAGCCAAAAGATTAAACCAGATGGGCAATCATTTTCTTTCTCATTACCCAACTAATAGGGACTGTGAAGATGGGCAGGGCCTCATGTCTAGGGCCCACATGAAGTCACAGTGGACCTAGAAAGAAGTTAACATCATAGTTAAGATTTTCACCGGCTACTTTGCTTCCCCGGGATTTTATATTTTTTGAGGAAACAGAATGTCTCTGTCATACACAGAGAGGTGCTGACTTCCTTGCATGCCGTGTAGACATAGGAGGAGTGGTCACAGAGGGAATATGTGCATCAGCCTTCTTCTTGAGCTAGTGGCACCCTTAAGGATGCAGGTGGGGAATATCAATGTATTATTTTAGAAAAATCAGAAGCAAACATTGTATAAAGTTTAAATCGTGGCAAAAGAAGGTGCTGGACACTTTAAAATGTCCTTGTGTGGATAAATATTTTGTATTGGAGAGAGCACAGACTCTGAAAGCAGCCAGACACATGGTTAGATGGATGACTTATGATCTTGGAGTCTGCGTCTACTCATCTTTAAGATCGTAGTAGTAACGATGATAGCTGTCATTTATTAAGCACCTGCTAGGCATTTAACTTAAGTTATAGCCATGCTGAGCTGGACGTTTTAATCTCTATTTTATAGCTGGAAAAACAGGCTCAGAGTGAGTAGGCAACCTACCTCATGCCAGATATTCAGTATGTGGCAGAGCTGGACTCAGACCCAGTTCCCTCTCTTCCGAGGTCTTCCCACCCACACTGCAGTGTCCCTTGCAGTCTTGTTTGGAAGATTAGCAACCATGAATGCAAAGTGCTGCTAAGCAGGCTCACAGAGAAGCACAAAGATGAGGCATGTTCCCTAGCTGCTTTTTCCTCCTGCATCCCAGGACCTGGGATCACCTTGAGATTCTCTGTGAACAAAGAAATCGATATGACTAAATATAATTCTTTGTACAATTACATTTCAAAATTGACAGCCTCTTTCATTGTTGCCTCAACAAATAAATAAATAAATAAATAAATAAATAAATAAATAAAACAAAAACCTAGGAATGATGTTTATGTGTTTTCCAAATGAAGAAAAGATATTTGGGATCCTAAAGAGTATATAAAACATGTTGATGTAGCACGTAAGTGGAAATGGCTAAAAGGTAACAGAACAGAACAAATGTTGTAGGAATTTAAAATGTTAGTGTCTTGTTTCATGACATAGATAACACGCAACAATGGGGCTTTGCATGTGAAGTCCCATTATAGTATGATGAGTCTCAGTACAGATATGGAAGCTGCTACTCAATATTAGGTTAATTTTGGTCTTCATCAAGACCTTCAAAGGTGATTTCCTGGATTTTAGTTCTTATGATCATTGTTCTGCCTTCAACAAGGACTTGGTAATGATAAATTGTTGGTGTAGATAAGTCACTGGCGTGAAAGTTGATTTCAAACAGCTTCTTTCGGCATTTAATACTTACTGTAGTGAATTTTCACCTGAATGTATAAGAACTGTCTCACCCTGAACTGTCAAATCTAGGAAATTATTAGACGAGACACCTCCAAATAATGAAAGACCTGATTCATATGACTCCCATGAGCTAACTTTTCTAAGAATGAGTTTCTTTAATACGATTTTATTTCAATTTAAGGTAATTTAAATCAAACTTTTTACATTCCTGGTCTTAATGCTAATGTAACTTACCAGAAATTGACTACATTTCAGGGTTTTGATTCATATAGAATAAAAAGGAAGGACATAATGTTAAATGAAACTAGCCAGGCACAGAAAGACAACTACTTCATGATTTCACTCATATGTAGAATCTTAAAAAGCTGATCTCATAGAAGTAGAGAATAGAATAGTGGTTAACAGAGACTGGAGAGGGGAAAGAGGTGAGCAAGCTGGGAAAAGGTTGGTCAGCTTATATAGGAAGAATAGTTTTGGGTTTTCTGTTTCATAGTAGGGTGACTATAGCTGATATCAATGTACTGTGTATTTCAAGATAGCTAACAAAGAAGATCTTGAAAGTTATGACCACAAAAAAATAAAGGTTTGAGATGATGAACATGCTAATCACCCTGACTTGGTCATTAGACAGTGTATACATGTATACATCACACTGTACCCCATAACCATGAACAATTATTATGTTTCAATTATAAACAAATGTTTTACACCTGTCAAAAAAAGAAAAGAATAGAATGGGAAGCCCCTTTGGGTATTATTGGTATCAGAGAACATGAATCACACCCGTGTAAAAGATTCTCTTATGATGGAGAGATGCATGTTTATTCCTAAATTACCAGGAGGTGTGGATTTGACTCATACTAAATCAAATCCATGAATTAATGTTTCCTAGGAAGTTGTCTCTAGATGGAAAAAAAGTGTCTATATAATACCTTGTTTTGTTTGTCAAATCGTGCCTACCGTTTTGAGTTGCTTTGCACTACAGCACTATAAGGTTATCTAGTGAATCAAACAAGTGTATATGCACACTTTAAGCATTCAGTATCTATACTTTTGTGCAATATGAAGGTGATTTCTTTCTTCCTAAGTTATCTGGTTAATTACATCAACTGGTCATTTGGTTTTTACTTTATAAATATCGGCTTAAGTAAAATAGCATAACAGTTGCTCAGAGAGTATTTACATCCACTTTTATTTTTCCTTTTATTCTCAGCAACATGTCTAGTTTTTTTAGCCAAAGTCTAAAAATATCACTATAGTTCAGAAAATAATACCTCTTAACTAGAACTAGCAAAAATATTTCTTCAGTGTTACGAGGTCATCTCTTAATGCTACCAGGTTATGACATGAGCAGAACTGAGAATTACCCAGCTGGCATTGCTCCTTTAGCATAGAACAAAAGCATCTTTTCTGTGACTAATGTAAATCCCAAAAGTTAGTGTTTTTCAGATATACAGAATAAAATTTCGGCAGTAATGATTGAATTGATGATATTGTCAGCCAGTGGTAACATCCTAGGTGACCATAATCACAGGATTGGTTGGCAATCAATAACTGTATGTGTTTCTTGGAAGTTATTTGGGGATGTGCTTCAGCAAAATAAGGGAGAAAATTAAGAAAGAAGGTGAGGAATTCAGGAAAAATCTATCTCCAGAGAGTGGTGAAATATTCCATTGACTCAATACATGCAATGGGGTTAAAAAGTCCAATAGTTTAACAGAAGGCCCTATGTTAAAAAGCAGTGGTGCCTTGTCTCACCCCTTCTCAGTTGCTTTGCATGTAGTATTATAAAGTTATCTATGAATCAAACAAGTGTATATGCACATTTTAAGCAATTCAGTATTGATACTTTTGTGCAATATGAAGGTGAGTTTAGAACACAGCAGGGCTAAAGAGGAACCAACAGCACCAGGGTTAAAGGGAGAGCCAGTTCAGATGACAGCAAGAGGAGTCAGGGCTCCTGGAGAGCAGACTCTGGAAAACTCAAGAAATATCCATTTAAATAAAGTATTTAGAGATGTGGCTGTCACTTTAGATAAAAAGTATTTTAAAGACTTAAAACGTGCTTCTTTGAAACATAAGGCCTTCTGCTGAACTATTTGACTTTTTAACCACATTACATGTATTAATTTAATGGAATGTTTCATTAAAAATAATGCTGCGATTAAAAAAAGTTAAACTGAGCTAGTAAGCTGGTGGAGAAAAACTTTGCCATTCTCATTAAGGATGCTTGACTTTGGCCTGGGCCTTTGCATTTTCTAGGGATGCCTCAGGTATGGTGGAAAAAGTATAGGCTGGAGACCTAAAGAGACTGATTGTCAGTCCTCTGCCTGCCCTACTAGTTGTGTGGCTGTGGATGATGGCAATGTTGCATTTCCTACACACCTGCTATGTACCTTAGGGCTTGGTGTTATCTTTATTTGATAATAAAGGGAGCACCAGAAGGTCTGTGACCCCAGGCCAGTTATTAAAACTTTCTGCATCTTCGTTTCTGACACAGATATGAGTAGTGCCTGTCTAATAGCATTGCTGTGATGGTCAGAGATGTACTGTATGGGCAGCAGCTAGCTGCTCGTTATTGTACTACAGTGTATGGTTTCAGCCATGCTCCTGGCCAGGTATTTGACTTAGTTCCTCTCTTCTCTATAAGATGAAAACGGTAATTCCAGACTTGTATTGGGGTGTACTTTAGGATTATATATTGGAAGTTCTCTCAACTCTGTGATAAGAGGATCTAGCAGTCTAAGAAAAAAGGATGAGACAACATCATCTACAGATACCATCTCAAACATGGTTCCTTCCAGAATTAAAATGTTATATCTCATTGATGGTTAAGATGGAACAATTGATGTGTAAATATGATGCATTTTATTCTCCCATTAATTTTTTGGTGAGATTATCAATCTCGTTAGAAGGCAAGAAGGGCCTGCAGATGTCTGGTAAGTAAAGCATTAACATCAGTTGTACATTAGACATATCACTTGCTTTCCGTATCTCGTTAAGGTATCAGGAAATCCCTTGATCCTTTGTTATACAAAGTAGTACTTGAATTCTTGCAATATATTTTGTACTTCCTATTGCAAAAGGGAATATTTAACTAATTTTTTCTGCTAGGGATTTGTAGTAGGATATGAGAATAAATAAAGCAGTTTCATTTGCTCACTTGTGCAGCTGAAGCTTGTGAAAAAACCCACCTAGATATTTCAAGGAAGTAATACCTAATTTTTTTATCCCCTATACATGAAACACTTTAACATACATCATCTCCTACAATCCTCACAACAACTCTTAAGGATACTATCATAGTCAGTGCTTGTTATTTTTGGTAATTACATTCTACTCAGTCACCACAAACACTGAATAAGGGAACACTGAATTGTTGCTTCTAGTGAAATGCAGGATTAGGTTCCTGGGAGCCTCTGGCCACAATATTTTTGTCGATGGATCAACATCTTAGCTTGTTTTATGTGCGTTTCTGTTTAAAGACACCTTACTTAATATTTATTTTTGATTAGTTAAAATTGAACTCATAGCCATCAGCATGACTATTAATAATCTGTGACTGAATGAAGCTTAGCTAACATGTGTATTTTTATTGTAAGACACATCACAGACTTTTTGTACTTAGGAACACTAGACAGCACTTCACCACTACCTTTGGAGGCATTTTAAACAGCGACATCACCGCCAAAAGCACAAAAATGTGAAATACCTGGCACTAAATAGACCATAGAAGGCTGGGCATGGTGGCTCATGCCTGTAATCTCAGCAGTTTGGGAGGCCGAGGTGGGCAGATTGCCTGAAGTCAGGAGTTCGAGACTAGCCTGACCAACATGGCGAAACCCCGGTTCTACTAAAAATAAAAAGAATTAGCCAGGTGTGGTGGTGGGCGCCTGTAGTCCCAGCTACCAGGGAGGCTGAGGCAGGAGAATTGCTTGAACCTAGGAGGCGGAGGTTGCAGTGAGCCTAGATCGTGCCGCTGCACTCCAGCCTGGGCAACAGAGTGAGACTCTGTCTCAAAAAAAAAAAAAAAAAAAAAAAAAAAAAGAAAAAAAAGAAGCTCCTGCAAAGGATACTTGTTTATAGTATGAGAGCTGAGGCAGGAAGGCAGAGCATTGCCTTGTTCAACATCAGCTGGGAAGGACAGTGCTCTGCACATGACCAAGGAAGTACTGCAAGTATTGATTTTGGGGTTACAAATAAATTTCAGAGAGTAGGTGAATTTGTAAATACAAAATCTGCAAATAATGAGGAATGTCTATATTACTGTATTATCATCATTTTGTTTGTTTGTTTTTGAGATGGGGTCTCACTCTCTTGCCCAGGCTGGAGTGCATCAGCTCTCTGCAGCCTGACCACCTGGGCTCAAGTGATCCTCCTGCCTCAGCCTCAAGAGTAGCTGGGACCACAGACGTGCCACCACACTCAGCTACTTTTTTATTTTATTTAGAGATGAGGTCTCTCTATGTTGCCCAGGCTGGTCTTGAACTCCTGGGCTGAAGTGATCTTCCCAGAATTTTCAATTTCAAATAAAAAACTTAATTTGAGTGACTTGCCTAACTTCCACATAGGTAATAGATAGGGAAACTGATGCCTATACTTTTGGACTTGCTTTGTTCAGGGTATGCCATCTACGGAAACACTCCCTTCCACCCAGATCTCAGGGGCTTACCACAGGTCAGCAGGGATGTGGGACTGCAGCAGACCCTACTCCATACAGTCATTCAGGGATTCAGGCACCTCTATCCCCCAGCCCTTTCCAGAATCCCCTGCATTCCATCAACTGACTCACAGGAAGGAGGGAGGGGCAAGGCCTGGATGTAGTTTGGGGACATTGCTGTTTGTCTATCCACACTGCATTGCCCCTGCTTACCTGCAGGGGAGCCTGGGGAATATTTTTTTCCTATGTGCCCAGGCAGAAAAAGTAGAGGGATTTGGTGAGCATCATGGCATTTTCTTCCTTCCAGGAGCACATAATGATGTTTTAATCCCATTCTTATATTCCTTACACCATTTTTCTGTGTCCCTTCGAGAAGTGTTAGAGACTTATAGCTTCTACCTGTCGGGATTCAGTTGAAGAAAAAGTGGAAGTGGAGGTTTTGTTTTCTGTGCAGTAAGTTTCCTGAATGCCAGGGGAAATGAGCTGATTATTTTCTTATCCTTAGCTGGGTCTTTCAACAGAGAGTCTTTTCCAAAGTCAAAAGAGTTTTCTAAATGAAATGACTTGATTTAAAATTAAAATAGATGCAGAGATGTATTTTTCCCCCTCAATACATTTTCTGAGTCAGGTTCTTGCCTCCCATAATTGAAGGCAACCATAATAACGAATTTGATTGCATGGCTTTTACTATTACTTTTGAGGTAATTGCCAGATTGGCATACACAGTAATTTGTATGTGAGAGGTGATCATATGTGAACATTTCCATTCAGTCATCTCCCTGGAATTCAGACACATCACTGCTTCTGGTTTTAGAATTAGGACCAGTAATTGCAGCTCTGGGGTGAGCTGTGCATCTGAAATAGGCTGTGTTTCATGTGTAATAGTAATGTTATCAGACTTGCTTAGGGAGGCAGAGGTGAACAGATTCCTAGTCTCCTCCATATCCTAAAGTAGTAATGGTAATAACAGTAGTAGTAGCAACAGCAGCAGCAGCAGTTGTTGTTGTTGTTATGAAAATATAGCAGGAAATGTGCAGATAGGGGGTGGAGTTGGGGGTGCCCAGCTTCAGGATGTATTAAAACAAGCGTGGAGACAGAATGAAGACTGATGAAAGATTAGGATGAAAATATACAAGTTTCTTACTTTTACTTTTAATCCCAAATTAGATACTGGGTTAATTTTTTCTTCAGCAGAAGTGGAAACATATTTTTCCTCTACTATGCAAAGAGAAGAGTGGCTAGTCTTCAGAGGATTAAAAAAAAAAATCATGTGAATTAAAGGTAAACAAGCCATATGGCTGCGGATCTACGCTTCCTTCTGGAGCTGTCTTTTAAAGGGATCTGTTTTCCAGCTTCCTTACTCTTATAAAAAGCACTTTCATTCTCCTGCTTGTTTTTAATTAGTTAATATGCATTTGTTGAACTTCCGCTGTGTTCACAGCATTGTAACAAGCACTCCTGGTGGATACTGAAGACATGACTAAGACATTTAGATCAATCCTGCATATCTTGTAGGGATTTATAAAGTTGGTTGGCCGGTAACATCTTCATGCTGCAATCCTGTTACCATTGTTTTAGACATATTCTGTTTGATAGCCATAAGAGAGAGAAAACTGCTGAGAGGTATAATCTGCTTTTGTTCAAGTTGTGACTTGCAATTATTCTGATGTTTTTAGATTTGGCCTAGTTTCTTTGAGGCTTGGGCCTGAGGTCCATGCTAATTTATATGATTGATGAGCTGTCTTTCATTTTGTGCTGTTGACAGAAAAGGAAAATTAACCTCAAATCTGGTCATGATAATTAGGCTCCAGCTTAACTCACTCACATGTCCTGGGGGTCAGTTTCTTTCTCTGTCTGTTGTCCCGTCATGCGCAGGCAGGTGGCACATCAGTACCTGGGCAAAGAAACTCTTCCCCTGGGGATTTGTCCTTGAGGACAATAACCTTTTTTTTTTTTTTTTTTCACTTTCACCTACCCTTTAGGGGCTGTGAATTTGGTACAGAGATTTAAAAGAAAACCCTAAAGGCTTTGCTGTAGAGTATTCAAGATAGAAACACACTAATATTTGACTGGAGTCTTGGTGTTACCATAATTCTTTCCCTTTATTAAGAAAGAAAGCCATTTTTAAATTGTAGAAAAACTAAATATCGAGAAGTAAGAGAACTCATCTGTACATGTGAATTTCTTATGAAGTTTTGTGGTTATTTCTTTTCTTCTTTTTCTTCTTCTGGCACTGCTTCTCTTGAATGGCCCTGGTTTCTGTAGACCTGGACGATGTGTGATTGTGTGACAGCTCCAATCTGTTAACATCTCATGGTGTAGGATGGGACAGAAGATGAAGATGAAATATTGTTTTAATATCCCCTTTCCTTAGCTGTCAGCAGCTTTAGGGATTCACAGATAGCTTGTGGTTTATAAATATTAAATCAAGGATTCATTATGGGGAGGCGTCACCGTGACCAGCCAAACCCTAAACCCAAGGGGTCTAGCTATCACGATGCCATTTGTGATGAGAAATTCAGGGCTGAAAAATAGTTTCTATTCTCCTTAGACATTTAAAAACACATGGGAAATATTCTGTTATTATATTAAAGTAGTCTGGAGTCTACGTTAGGAAGAAGACCCTGTTAATAACCTTGAATCAACACTCTCTAGCATTTTATGGTGGAGAAGGCAATATAATAATACTACATTTACCTGGGGCAGTTAGACTTTTGACACCTTATTCTTTGAATTTGTAGAGACAAGAAAATGAAACACAGTAAAAACAACTAAGCACCGAGTAAAACTGTTGTTATAAAACTCCTACTTAGTAGGAGTCTTATAGAAACACCCTTAGACCTTATAACTAGGGCCCATTTTGTTATAATTCTATGAAAACAGCAATTCTGGTTTGATAAGTTGGATTCTCAATTTTTTCCCTTGAAACTCTTAATTCAAGTTTATATGGACAACGCATTGTAAGACACATCTCACCTTGAGATGAGACGATTGAGCAGGAGACAGCAGAATCACTAACAATGACATTGAGATCTAGGATCCCTTATTGAATAGGTGAGTAACTCTGCACATCTCACCACCCCTGAAGGCATTCTAGTATTATATTGTCCAGGATAGTGACAGATTTTTATAATGATGACCCCAAGACACCAAGGAGATATTAAATTATGCTCAGCCTACTGGGGAAATGTGTTGTTCTTTTTTAAGAGCACGCCACCGAAATATTTTTTAAAGGCCTTGGTGTTCTAGGAAGAAAGCTTCATTATTGGGTGATTCACATGTGCGAAGCCCGTATCATCTAACAGAACTGGATATGAGAAGCACTGGAATATTTTCTAGATGAAATGTAACACTATCCCTGCTTTCCATATTTGCATTTATTAAGTATGTTTGGTCTAAATAATTATTATGTCACTGTTATTTTATGATTACTGTGATTTCCTCTTTAGTTTTATTTTCCTCTTAACATCTGTCTTTCCAAGACAGGGGCATGTCAGGAAGGAATGTAGACCATCTCCACGCCTCCTGGAATATGCCTTTGCCTGGGAGGGCCTGAATAAAACATTTAGCATTTACCAGCCAGTTTAAGGATGTGACTCCAGTCCCTGAGACGTCCAGGTCTGTTTCAGAGCCTGCATTGTCAGCTGCATGTCAGCATGGCCCCGTCACTTCTCTGCTTCTGTCCCAGGTGCCTAGGGGAAGTCTCCAATCTCAGGGAGTCCTTGTAGCCTTGTCTGCTTTACTCCCTATCTCATTCCCCACCCGGGCTCTTCCAAGCCATTTCCACACTCCCCAAGCCCCCAGCCCCGAGCCTGATCCTGCCACTCTTAGTAAATAACCTCACCTCTGGTTTGGAAGTTCTAATCTACCTTCCTGTTTTTATTCTTCCGCTCCAACTTTTTGGAGTCGTTATTACCCTCTCCTCCCAGCTCAAGAGAAGAGCCACCCTCTTTGTTTTCCAGGCTGGACGCAACAGCCCTCTCTGGCACTCCGCCACCCTGAGCCATCAGCTTTCCCTTCTCTCTGGCCTGCCTGGCTTGCTCCTCTGCTCTGGTCTAGGGCGCCTCTCCCCAATTCCATTGCTTGAACCACCTGCCAAGCCACTGCTTCCCCCTGCCTTGCCCCTGCGCTCACCTCCCACTCTCCCCTTTCTGTGTTGCCGTTGCCTCTACCCCCTCTACTTTATAGATGCCTTCCCTCCAGGTCATTGTCTACTCCCAGGTCCCCCATCCTTCTGCTGTTTTGGGGTTCATCCTTCTTGCCTGCTGTCTTTATTTGGTGCTTCTGACCACCTTTTCCTTCTGGAACCCTCTTTCCTTGGAACTCTTTGCCATTATCATAATTCTCACTATCCTTGTAAACCATTCCACCTTGCAAGGTAAGCTCCTGCCCCGCCCCACCCCAAATATTTCAAGGAAATTGATGCCCTACAGATAGGCTAAGACTTCAGTACCATTTTGCATGTCTCTGTAGGTCCCAGGGGCACCCGCATCTGAATTCTGGTGCCTGGGCTTCTTCATTTCTGGCCCAGTTTTTTTTCTAATGCCCACATTGCTTGCCGGGAACAGGTGGGCATTCATCTCAGTTCATTTCTCAGCTTTTTTCGCTGTACTTTTTCCATTCACCCTTTCTTCTATACCCATGACTTTAACTACCATCCTTATTAATATGACTGCCAAACTTATCTTTAGATCCTCCTCCTTCAGTCTTTATATTTGAGTTTTTATCAGGTACCTGATGCCACACCAATGCCTTAGAATTAACACCCACATCAAATCATATTCATAAAGCATTTTGAGATTCACAAAGTGCTCCCACATTCCTTAGCTTATTTAATCCTCATTATAATTCAGAGAGGACATTATTATCAGCCACCTTTTTAAGATGAAGTTACAGGATTGCTCAGAATGACACATGGAGGAAAACAAGAGGGTTGGGTTTGTGAGTTGTAATCCCTTTGCTCTTTTCCTGCCCAGGCCGCCTCGGGTCTGTTCCCAGGCTAGTTCAAGGCTGAAATTGCCATTGCCATTGTCCTCCCTCTTGTCTCCTTGATAACAGTAATAAAATAACAGAAACAAGGTGCAAGCCATTAGCAGCCTCAGACTGTTGCTGGTGTGGGAACATGTTAGTTGCAGAGACCCCATCTCCATCATGTCTGGACATCTGAGCACAGGGTCTGTTATATAGGACTTTATTTTAAAAACATCTGCTGATTGATATTGAATTGTTCAGTGTTCAGTTCTTGTCTAATACACCCAGACTCACAGCCTCATGATCACATTGGAGTCCCTCCTTACTGTTCTTCATTAAATGCATAAGTTCGATATATTTTTCCTTTTCCAATGCAATGGGCATTTCTATGTTGCTCCCACATTCTGCTTCAGAAACAAACTCTGGTCTTCATGTTGACATGTCTCTTGTACTGTGCCTGTAGCCTCCTCCATAGTCCTTAGGCTTCCAGCCTCTGGCTCCACGAGTGCCAGATACATCTCCCTGAAAATACAGCTCTCTTCCTGGACTCAGACATTTTCTTTGAGTGTGTGGGAATTTTAGAAATTGCCTGGCCCAGCCTCCAAGAAAAGAAAAATGTCAAAACACAGTCCCAGAGGGCCAGGCCTACCCCTGTGGGTGGGGAGCACCACCCCCAGCCAGGGCCTTCCCGACACCCAGTCCCGGGCTCTTGCCTCTGTGTCATTGTGCATCTCGTCAGTCCCTCCATCGGAAGCCTGCACCAGTTCTCCCCAACCTGCCAAAAATGAAGTCCAGGTTTCTTTGTCGGGCATTGAGGCCGTCTCCATGACCCAGTTCTAGCATGCTGTTCGAATTATTGCTCACTAATCCCTAAATCAATGTCCCAGCCAAAGTGCCCCACTCACTGTTCTCCAGCAAGCCCACTGCTCTCTGGCCTCCTTGCCTTTTGTAGATAATTCTCTCTGCACAGAATCTCTTCATCATCTTCCTCTCGTGCCATCCTTTTCCAAGGAAAGTTTCCTGATTATTTGTAGTTGAAAAGAAAAGGACTCTCCCGGCCAGGCGCGGTGGCTCACGCCTGTAATCCCAGCACTTTGGGAGGCCGAGGTGGGTGGATCACGAGGTCAGGAGATGGAGACCATCCTGGCTAACACGGTGAAACCCCATCTCCACTAAAAATACAAAAATATTAGCCGGGCGTGGTGGCAGGCACCTGTAGTCCCAGCTACTCGGGAGGCTGAGGCAGGAGAATGGCGTGAACCTGGGAAGCGGAGCTTGCAGTGAGCCAAGATCACGCCCCTGCACTCCAGCCTGGATGACAAAGCGAGACTCCGTCTCAAAAAAAAAAAAAAAAAAGAAAGGGACTCTCCCATCTCTGAGACCCCCATAGCACTTTAGTTTGGACTTACCTTGGTCTGACTTGCATCGTACTTATTTTTATGCCCATCTTATCTCCCTACTAATTCTAAGCATCTTTAAAGCAAGCAAGAATTTCATTTGTTCACCACTGGTATCCCTTACCATCCAGCATAGTAGATCTGCTTGGCTTGGGACTGGTACCGATTTGGTGATGGGTAGTTGAAGACATGACAGAGAGATGGTGCTATGGAGGGCCCACGTATTAGGAGCCTTGGATTTAGTTCATCCCAAAAGAACTCTAGGGTTTGGCCTCCATTGAGTTAAAATTAGATTAAAGTTTTGAAAACATCATAGAGATGTTGAGGGGAAGAAATGTTTTGCTTCTGCCATTTCTTGCCCGCCTCCCCCCACGGTCGTTGCTCGGTGGTGAGAATCCATCAGCTTTTATCACAGTCACACCTTTATGGCTGGTTCTGTGCTTTCTTGGGAGAAACGAATGTTGGTGTTCCAGGAAGGGGTATTACAGTTCACAAATACTGTGGGTATTGGATATGATGAGGTGAATAGACATCACCAGGGCTGCAGACTTCTCATCATGTATGTAAGTGTCATCCATTTGTCTCCTTATACGACACAGATTTACATGGAAAAAAATATGACTAACCAAAGGGAAAACTCACTGATTTAAAAAATATATATATGTACTGTAAAGCTGTTAGCTTTGGGTGTTAAGTGAGGTAAATGTTAAGCAGAATATGTGTGAATCTGCAATAATAATTAATGCATTTTGTATGAGAGGTTGTATTGTCCAGATTTGTTTTTTGCAATTGGCAAACAGAGGCTCACTTGAACTTGGCTTTACCTGGCGAGGCTTTTCTGCTCTTTTCTACTCCTTTACCTGTTAGTGTGCTACAGGGAACTTGCTGGAGGTGAGAGTTTGCACTGTTCTTATCTCTGTAATGAGGGAAGATGAAAGGATGTAATTGGTCTTCACCAAAATTTATTGCTCCTAGGCAGTTTGATACCGGCAACTTACACTGTGTCTGTATGTAGCCAATAATTGAACATTTTCATTCATTTTCTTCAGTCATCTCAAGGACCAAATTAACCAGACAAGTTGTACAATTTAGTTATGAAGCGAACGAAAAAGCAGACCAATTACCAATCATTTACTGTCTAGGTTCTGGGAATATAGCCTAGACACAGGATGTAAGTTGAATTATGTTATTTCAGCATCACATCCTGGAGAAATATAATTTTCAGAGTATTATTTGTCTGGGGCCTAGACTCTAGGCTACTTCTCTTCAGGAGAAATAAAATGAGAGCTTCATATGTATTTAAAAATTTTCTAGTAGCTGTGTTAAAAATTGAAACTAATTTTAATAATATATTCTGTTCGACTCAATATATCAAAAGTATTATCATTTCAACAGGTATGCAGTATTTTAAAAACAATTGGCCAGGCACGGTGACTCACACCTGTAATCACAGCACTTTGGGAGGCCAAGGTGGGCAGATCACCTGAGGTCAGGAGTTCGAGACCAGCCTGGCCAACATGGCGAAACCCCATCTCTACTAAAAATATAAAACTTATCCGGGTGTGGTGGAGTGCGCCTGTAGTCCCAGCTACGCGGGAGACTGAGGCAGGGATAATTGCTTGAACCCAAGAGGCGGAGATTGCAGTGAGCCGAGATCGCATCACTGCACTCCAGCCTGGGCTACAGAGTGAGACTCTATCTCTGAAATAATAATATTAATTTTAAAATAAATAAATACAAATAATTGATGTGATATCTTACCTTTTTGCTATTGTTTTACTGACTCTTTGGAATTCAGAGTGTATTTTGCACCCCTCAATTTGGGTTAGCTGCAATATATTCCAAGTATACCCTGGTCGCAAATGCATGGTGGCTGCCGTATTAGACAGCACAGGTCTAGGCTGGTTGGGATGTGATTGTCTGAGAAGGAAACAGGTAAAGGAACAATTGTATCATTACCCTTAAAAAGAGGACAGCAAACATTTTCAATAATGGGCAAATTGTAAATATTTAGGTTTTATGGGCTGTGTGGTCTCTGTTGCTCTGCTGTCATAGCACAAAAGTAGCCACAGACAATACATAAACAAATGGATATGGCTGTGTTCCAATAAAACTTTATGTACAAAAAGAGATGGCGGGTGAATTTGACTTGCATGCTGTAGTTTGTCTACCCTATTCTTAACTTTAAAATACATTGCTCTCTCGTATAAATCAAAATAATTTCTGTTTGGAATTGTTGCTTGTATGTTGAATGATGGCGTATTTAGAAATCCTAAGTACAGCAAATGATAGCCTCTGTTGTTTATTTCCTCTCTTATAAAGTGCTGGGTGATTCTCACTATGTTATAAGTGTTGTTCATTGGTTGGTTTAGAAAATGAAAGTATTTTTACATCACTATTGATTACCCCTTTTCTCTTTTTTTCCCCTTCTGCTCTTCATCCCTTCTGGCTGGAATAACATTTCTGGATGGTTTGGCTACTGTATTCCAACTCATATTATTCTGTTACAATAGGTAAGACCCTTTTCTTTCCTTTTGAATTATTATTCTGCCCAATGTTATAATATTAATATGTATGATTTTGCTTTTAAGTGTTCAAGGAAATAGCATGGCATAGTTTCCATAAATTTATTCTAAATTAAATTATTTTCAGCTACAAGGAAATGTCGTTGGTACAGAGTATAAGATGAGATAGATTCTAGTCAATTGTGGAATATCCTCTTAAAATATTTTATAAAACATGGTTTACACTCAATACACAGTCAAAAAAGAGATATGTGCAGGATTTTACTGTCTTATTTTTTTTTCGTTCTCCAATTGGATATAAGACAGTCATAAACCCATACACGCCTTTATGTTTGTTAATGTGGTTATGTTTAAAAAAATTTTTAAGCTTTTTCTCACATTAGGAGCGCTGGCAAGAGATGTTTCTTTGTGTTATAGCCTTGGGTAGCATGCTGGTAAATAGTCTGTGAAGCCAGGAGAGTAACTATATAACGAATTGACCATTTGGTTATGTAATGGGGATGGCTATCTTCAGATTTATTTTGACAACTTGATGTGAACCAATAGTAGACCTGCTCATCAGGGTGTAATAGGAACATTTAATGAAATAAGATATAATGAACATCTTTAGGTCTCTTCTTGTGACTTCATTTTATTGTGTCTGAAAAAAAATTATTTTAAGATTTGTTCTCCGCCATTTAAAACAACAACAGCAACATCACTCTGCACCCCTCCGGGGCGAGATCTGACTAGTTCCACTGCTCCTCCCATGGATGACCCGGTCATCACTGGTAGAATCCTCACCACCATCCCCCAGAAGCACTTTACCCCTTTACCTGTCCCTCTGTCCCTCTGTGGCTCTTAACACATTACGAGGAAGAAGCAGTGCTCTGAAAAGAGTCCCCTCAGCTTTTCTCTTCTCTCTCTAAAAGACCTTCTTTCCCTTAATTCGCTTTCTTCTTCTTTCTAATTTCATGGGAAAAACCAATCCGTCTTTCAGAAGCGGAACTTTGCCCTTGTCACTGGCGCCTCCCTCCTCTGACTTCCTCTGGTACCTATTTCATCAGTTAAGCCTCGCCCTGTGGCATTTGATGTTTTTTCTTCTCCAGCAGATCTCTGAGCCCAGAGTCCAGCCTGCAGACATCACAGGGCTTCCTTGTGCCTGAGAGGGACAGAGAATATCCCCTCTCCTTGCTCCTTTATCCTTCCTTTCCTCACCACTTGTCTGAAGAGATGTTATCACCTCCTTTTCCTTGCCCTCCTAACTCCCCGCCCCTGCCACAGCCTTTCCACTAGCCATATCCTCCTGGACACCGAATTCAGTGGCGCTTTCTCAGCCTCGGCCTCAGCCCCCCGCAACATCTTCCTCCCTTTGTCCTTTGTCCTCCCTGCCTGTTCTCCTCTGGTTTGCCTTCTCCCTTTCTGACTTCATCTTACTTTTGTTCTTCTTGGGCTCCTTCACTTGTTCCCAGTCCCCGAATGCAGGTGTTCTTGAAAGCCCTGCTTGTATCTTTCCTTCTGTCCTCATTGACTCCTGAGTCATCCCTAACTCTTCTCTCTCATCTGCACTGCAGCCCATACTTCCAGTGCCTGCCTGGGAGTGCTTTGGATGGAATACACCCCAGACACATCCGTCACCTTCCTTCCTCCTGTTAGGGCCATGGTCATTCCCTTGGTCTCTTCCTCACCTGTCCCAGCTGTCGTTTGTGAAGGCCTCAGGTCTGCCTCTGCCCTGACTTTTCCATTCCCTTCTCCATAACCACTGTGGCCTTTGCAGGGTCACTGCCAGATTCCCTGGCTCGCCCCTTCACCCGTTGCTGTTAGATTCATCTTCATAAAGCGTAACTCTCATCCTATCCTTCTTCTCCTCCAGAAAGTGTCCTTGACTTTTCATCATTACTTAGATTAGTGCCTGACACATGGTAAGTACTCAGTCAATACTGGTTTTCCTCCTTCTCATCATTTGTATTCTCAAATTCTTATTTTGCCATTTAAAGCTTTCTGTGATCTAGAACAACCTTCTTTTTGACTTTATTTCCCGCCAGTGGAAATAGAGTGGGAAAGGGGGAACTGTAGGTAGTTCCTCCCCAGGGTGGGAAATGGGGGCCAGTAGGAGATGAGGCTGGCGAGGGGGCACTGGGGACAGATCAGGGAGGGGGAGCTCTATCTCGTTTTAGAACTTCATCCTGTGGGTGACATGAAGGATTTCAAATAGAAGCGTGATATACCTGTGTGGTCATCAATACAGACCACTCAACCTGCTGACTCACACTATCCATCCCCTCTCCTGTGTCCCTGCTGAAATCCTACCTTTTTTTTTTTTTTTTTTTTGAGACAGAGTTTCACTCTTGTCACCCAGGCTGGAGCGTAATGGCTCACTGTAACCTCCGCCTCCCCATTCAAGCAATTCTCCTGCCCCAGCCACCCAAGTAGCTGGGATTATAGGCGTATACCACCATGCCCAGCTAATTTTTGTATTTTTAGTAGAGACGGGGGTTTCACTGTGTTGACCAGGCTGGTCTCGAACTCCTGACCTAGGTGATCCGCCCGTCTCAGTCTATCAAACTGCTTGGATTACAGACGTGAGCCACAGTGCCTGGCCTGAAATCCTACTTTTAATCAAAGGTGAATTTGGAATGCCATCACTTTTAAGAAGTCTTTTGTTCTCTCTCCAGCTGGTAACAAGCATTCCTCCTCAGAGTCCCCTCGTTGCTGCGAGCACATCCAGCTTTCCAGCTTGTAGTACATCTCCTTATGCCCCAGTCGTATCTCCCTCCCCAATCTGCAGGGCCCCTGCCTGACACAGCCTCCAGGGCCCTGCTCCACCTAGCACTGTGCCATGTGCCCTGCCTGTGCTCTGCAAGTGTTTGTTGGATCTAAATGTGCCTAGACGTTTTTGAGTAGTTTCCTGTTTTTTTTTTTGTTTTTTGTTTTTTTCTTTTTCTTTGATTTCACAGCAGATTTATTCAGGCTCACTATTTTTAGTGATATTTTCATTATAATATTTAGCCTCAGTAATATTTAGTCAATGTCAATAACATCTGTTTAACTAAAGGAAATAAAAGTTTGCTGGGTCAATGAGTGGTCTACCAAGTTTGAATCGTTTTTCCCCGGGCCAGGAGGACACTTTGCCTGGTTCCTTCCTGTCCACCTGTTCTTTCTCATGCCCTTTCATATCAGGCTATTGTCTGAACAACTTTGGACCCATAACTTCTTCAGGACATGGCAGAATACCAGGATGGATCTAGTAACGTTCATTTGACTTTTGAGGGAGGAAAAGAAAGTAATTATTTTTAGTTATTTGTTTCATCATGCTGCACTTTGCTAATTCCTTCTCTGTGTGACACACACACACACACACACACACACACACATGCTGTAAAACATGATTTGTAGGCTGTGTGCCATGGCTCATGCCTGCAATCCCACCACTTTGGGAGGCTGAGGCAGGAGGATCACTTCAGGTCAAGAGTTCAAGACCAGCCTGGCCAACATGGCAAACACCCATCTCTACTAAAAATACAAAAATTAGCTGGGCAATGTGGTGCAGGCCTGTAATCCCAGGTACTTGGGAGGCTGAGGTAGGAGAATCACTTGAATCTGGGAAGTAGAGGTTGCAGTGAGCCGAGATCGTGCCACTGCACTCCAGCCTGGGCAACAGAGTAAGACCTCTGTCTCAAAAAACACAAACAAACAAAACTATGATTTGTAGAACCTAGCAACGAAATGCTAGCTTGTGAGCTTTCTTTCACTTTTATTTCTAAGGCATAGAAGGATGGCAGATATTTGAGCGAAAACATCCCCAGTTTTAGTGTATACTTTAAACACATATAAAATAAAGATACAAGTGTTTACAAGCGAGGAAGATGACAATTGGTTTACGCTATAAGCATTCTCCCAGGACAAACTTGCTGGGTTTGTTTTCACCTGTCAGTAAGAAAACTAGCACTAGGTGGACTCCCTCCACCGTCATGGCCTTCTTGGGTAGAAAGACAGGATGGCCGTTTCCAGGGGATGGATGAGTCACTACTGGGCAGCGAGAACTTCTCAGTGGGTCACAGTCAGGCTTCGGCAGCTCGGCAGGTGAGGGAGCACCCACTAAGACAGTAATTGTGGTAAAGGAAGGAAGTGCACTCAGACACCTCGGCGCCCTGGGAAAGGCAATTCCCTTCCCACTTTACTCCCTAAAACAGCCCCCTGGGAACCACATTCGTGAGCTTGCCGTGGGATCACGCACGCTGTGACTACAAAATGTAAAGCAATAGAACACAGAGAACACACTGGAGCATTAATCTGAGGTTCTGAAATGCCATCATGCATTATTTATACTTCCTGATATGAAAATAGATCGCAAATGAATTTAAATGAGAGAGATAATATTTCTGCTTTTCCCCAATGATAGATTCAGAATGGGTAAATTGCTTTATTTTATTTCAACCTGTCTTCTAAAATAGGCCAGCATGTTATAGAAATAGGCTTTTCTCTTTGAGGTGAGTGAAGTGGCTCAACTCAAGGAAATTTTTCTCTGGATAAAGGAGTTTTTTTTTTTAATTGGTTTTCTAACTGTGTTATATTATCTGCTGATCAGCTTTGGGAGTGTTAGAAGTTTTGTCATTTAAAGCTCTGAGGTGAGATGAATAGAGCCACAAAGCTATAGGTGAATGATGAGAAAAAGATGAATTGTGGTATGTTTCTAAAGACTTACTCTGTTCCCTTTAACAGCATTTGGGGAAAATAACATGGGAGAGACAGCGCAGTTTGTTAATTATTCGTCACAGGAGTGCCCATTAGCCTATACTAATTTGATTGCTATGGAAAAAACAGATTAAAATACTCTGTAGAAGGCAGAGTCATAATTATTGAGTGTCCAGTAGATGTCTTGCTTATTTAATTCCCTGGATCCAGTCTCAGAAGATGGCATTAATATCACCTTGCTTCACAGTGGAACAAACAGAAAAGCAGAGAGGTTAGGCAACTGGCTTAAAAGCGCAGAGCTCATAAGAGAGGAGGGTAGGCTTTGAACACAGTCCAGTGTTGGAGCTTGAACTCTTAACTATTATTCTATACTGACCACCTCCCCATCCCAAAACAGCATTGACCTAAGGTACACAGAATCCATAACTACCACTTAATGTTTACAGACAACTCTCAGTTACCTTAAATGGAAACGTTGCTTTTACACCCATAGATGAATAGGAGTTGACTCTTTTCAACAGGAGGGTCAGAGGTACCTGGCGTGGAAGATATCCTGTCCACAACCATAAATGTTTTGATGTTAGCAACATTGCAGATGGTAAATAGATGAAAGATAGATGCATGAATGGATGGATAAACACAACGATAGCTAGATGGATAGCTAGATGGACGAACAGACAAAAAGACAGATGAACAGGAAGAAGAAAGGAAGATAGAAAGATGGACAGAAAGATAAATGGATGGAAGAAAGATGATAGAATAGTAGATGAAAGAGAAAGAAGGAAAGAAAGAAAAAGAAAGAAAGAAAGAAAGAAAGAAAGAAAGAAGAAGAAAGAAAGAGAAAAAGAAAGAAAGACAGAAAAAAGAAGAAAGAAAGACACAGTAAGAGAAGAAAGAGAAAAGGAGGGAGGGAGGGAGGAAGGGAGGGAGGGAGGAAAGAAGGAAAGAAGGAAAGAAAAAAAGAAAAGAAAGAAGGAAAGAAAAAATTAAAGGAAGGAAGGAAGGAAGGAAGGACATAGATGGACAGACAGAAGAAAGAAAGGAAGGGAAAGGAAGAAAGGAAGAAAGATGACAGGTAGATGGTTAGATCAATGGATGAACAGCTAAATAAATGGCAGTTCATAGATGTGGAAATACACTGGGTGTTAAAGTTCATGCTTTAAGCTTTGTATGTGTTAGGTTTTCATGTAAACAGCATTTGCTGATGGGAACAGCAACGTAGGCACTCAGGAGATTTGTGGCTTGATACTACTGGTACTTTTACTGGAACGCATGTGTTCCCATAAGGCTGGTAATACAGGAGCTAACTTTTTTATTTGGCCACATTTTTTTCTGAATAATAACAGATGATCAAAGTAAATCCTATTTTCCCATTAAATTCCAATATTTATTTAACCACATATTTATTGACTTGAAGAAATTCTCATCCTCCATGTAATAAAATCATGATGAAATATAATATGACACTTAAAATAAAAATAACATAAAATCACACTTAAAATATTTTAAAAATAACTTGATTATAAGCAATACTGTAAAAATATTTGAAATATTAATAATGTCTTAGGTTCAACCCAGCAAATTACAGAAAATAAAGCCTCTACTTCCCAGGCCATACTAGGTTGGAGGCAAAAATTAAGTTATATGTATAGTCTCAGAACAATTTCTCTGTCCCACCTGCTCTGGGGTGATCAGAGTTCTGCACTGTTCCTGTCGTCTCTGGAAGTCAGCATCATGTCTTCTTGATCTTCATCCCCTGTTTTAGTCTATTCTTATGCTACTATAAGGACATATCCAAAACTGGGTAATTTATAAAGGAAAGAGGTTTAATTGACTCACAGTTCCCCAGGGCTGGGGAGGCCTCAGGAAGCTTACAGTCATGGTGGAAGGGGAAGCAAACAGGTCCTTCTTCACATAGTGGCAGCAAGGAGAAGTGCAGGAGAGCTCCCCTTCACAAAACCATCAGATCTTATGAGACATATTCACTATCATGAGAACAGCACAGGAAAGACCTACCCCATGATTAAATTACCCCCCATTGAGTCCCTCCCACAACACTTGGGAATTATGGGAGCTACAATTCAAGATGAGATGTGGGTGGGAATGTAGCGAAACCATATCATTTTCATATATTCTGGTCCTGGTGGCTGCTGTCTTCCAAGGCTCCAGCTGACTGCAGTAACACCTCTACTTGCAATGAATCTCTCTGGGCTTCAGGTTCCATGTCTGGAAATGGGCATCAGAACAGTGATGATGACTGTTGCTGAGACTTAAATAATCAGACACTCTGACACTGCTGTCCTGTTGTTTCCTAAGAAAAAGAGACAAAACTTAGAGCTTTAAAATATTGAGGAGGGAAATAGACCATTTGTTTGGAGTGGCATTGCCATTTGTTCCAAGAATGTTGTTTTTGACAGAAACTTTGAAAACTTTTAAAACAATGTCAAAACAATGGGTATTTAGGTGGTTAGCAAGTTATTTTTAACTCTTTACAATATTCCAGAAATGGCTTTGTGCATCACTTGCTATATTAGGTTTGCCTTCTAGTAATACCTCTGGTCCACCGTAGAATCCGTGCACACTTGCAGAGATCACCAGAAGATAAGCTCCTGCCTGTGGCTGAATTACTGAAGAGCAAGGACTTGCCTTGTGGACACGGATGTCAGCTCACATTTTGTTGGTAGCTTTACTACCCATCCTGATGATCCATCCATCTTGTGAGGCCTGCGGTTTCTCTGATTCCCTTGGTTCTCCCTGCTTTTGCAAAATGAGTAAAGGACTGTGCTCTGGACTTTAATATTTCTCGTTCTGTAAGGCATCCATGGTCTAGTGTTAAGAAGTGTGGACTTTGGGTTATCCTGCCTGGCCCCAGCCCTGGCTTTGACACGTACCAGCTCAGTGAACTCAGACAAGGTGCTTCTCTAAGTTTCAGGTGTCCCCATGCAGAATCAAATGAGATAATGTAAAGCTTCTATCACTTAAGTGTGTCAGAGGGAAAGGGTTAGTAGTTCACTAGCTTAGTACCAATTCCAGCTGCTTAGTACTCTGCTTGGTTCACAATCCTTCAGTATTCCTTGAAGGAGTGTTTCTTGGGGTGCTCTTGTGAGCCAAGTATTGTTCTACAGGCTAAGGGTACAGTGATGAACCAGACCCCTACAGTTCCTGCCCAGGGATTAGACTCAGGGCAGGAACCTTTTGTGAACAGATCTCACTGTCAGACCTGCTTTTGAACTCAAGATTCTGTGACCTGGGAGTGACAGCTTCATGGGTACAGGGTTTTCTTTTGGACTGATGCAAATGTCTTGGAACTTGATAGAGGTGGTGATGGCACTACTAAATGGCACTGAATGTACTAAATGGCACTGAACTGTACACTTGAAAATGGTTAGTTTCATGTTATGTGAATTTCACTTCAATGAAAAAAAGATGATTCTATGATCAACTCCCTGGCCTTCATGCCAAGCTGTGATTCATTCCGGACCTGATTCATCCTGATCTTAGGTAATTTCTTCTCTGAAATTTTATTTCCCTTTATTTAGAAATGCCTTTGAAACTCATGGGTCAGGGCCAGAAAGTAGCCTATGTAATGTGTCATCAGCTGTCTTGCAGAGTGTTTTGCACATGTAATGAGTTAATAATAATTAACCCTATCTCCCAGGAATGCCTGCTTTCTACTTCTGCTTCCATTCTTTGAGCTAGGGTGATGATTCTTTCTCCGGATACTCTTTGGAGGGCTCCCAGGGAAGGGAACAGAAGATCTGAAAGTGCTGAAGGTGAACTTAGCTTCAGCTTGCGTTTCCTAGGGCTCCCCTGACACAAAGAGTGCAGGTCTTTGCGTTAAAACTCTGCTAAAGGCAGAACAGAAAAATAGCAGGGGCTCTAACAGAAGGCCCCCTAACCTTGTACCAAAGTCCTCTTTTCTCTACACTCCCCTGAGCTAGAACAGTTGTGATCATTTCCCATAAAACTAAACAGCTATGTGTCTGTCCTATTGACAAAGCGTGTTTGAGGGCCATTCAGGTGGCATGGCTGAAGCAGGTGTGAGAGAAAGCTTGATTGAGTTAGTTATCTTCAAGGGACACAAGTCCACCATTCTAATAGGAAATCCATTTGATTCAGGCATTTGGCATGAGTCTGAATGCCTGAAAAAGAATGCCTTGGAGACAGTCTGAAACAGACATTTGTCTCCTCGTGGCTGGTATGGATGTCTCAGATTCAGTCAATTCTGTGGGGTTTTTCTATTCCATTTTTTGCTCTGTGGTGAGAACACATGGTGCAAGGTGGGGGGCAGAAGCAGAGGGTAGAGGGAATGAGTGACAGAGAGAAAGAGAATGAATGACTGAGAAAAGAAGAGTTTATATGTGGCTGGATATGATTTACACTCATAGAATCAAAACAGTACATAGGAGAATGTTGTCCATACTTAATGGTAGTAAATAAATCAGTTAGAAATAAGGCATTTAAGTGCTTATGCAATGTAGACCAGAAAGACTGAAAAACTACTGGCTCAAACTCTGACTTAAATATTTAACTTCTAGTTTTTTGTCTCAATAGCACCAGATAATTTATTATAGGAGGTTTGAGAAATTCCACTCTTTCCCCTTATTTTCTTCAAAACGTATAATTAACTTTGTCAAGTATCAGTTGGTTGTAGATATGTGACTTTATTTCTGGGTTCTCTATTCTGTTACATTTATCTGTGTGTCTATTTTTATACCAGTACCATGCTGTTTAGGTTACTATAGCCTTGTAGTGTAGTTTGGAGTTAGGCAGTATGATGCCTACAGAAAAAAAATACACAAAATTCAAAACCCAGTACAAAATTTAATGTAAAAAAAGTGTAGTTCAGTGTTCACTTAAATCACCCAGATGCTGTTTTCCCTCCTAGTGCAGGATTTTTAAAACTTGGGTTAATGAGCTTCTAGGACAGTGACTTTCATATTCTTTAACCCCAATCCATGGTGATAAATATATTTTATATCACAATCTAGAATACACAAGCAAATCATACAGTTAAATATTCCTGTGATATATTTAAATATTAAAAATAATTCCTGAGACAAAATTTTCACAAAATATTACCAACCCATCTCATATGCATGCTATATTTTGTATTGTTCTATTTGGTTCTTCTTTATTCTATCATTTTCTATCCTGTCCTCCAATTTTTTGTCACAAGGTACAGCATACAACACACTGCTGCAGGGAACCCATGGACCAGCTTTGGGGTCCCTTTTAATCCATGAACCAATGTGCTAAATTTCTACTAGGTCATATGCATTTTTCCAGGAAGAGCACTTGTGGTACTTGTCAAATATTTCAAAGGTAGATTCAATGACCCAGAAAAGCTGAAGAACTGCTACTGTAGAGGGTCTTTTGATAAGTTACAGCTTATTTTGATAAGTTTGTAATTCATTTAAGTTCCAATTTAATTTAAGACAATATTAATGCAAATAGTGACTTAAATTCTTTCCCCGTTTGGTGGGAGAGTTTCTTTTTCCCCCAATATAACTTTTTAAGCAACAGCATCACTCTATATGAAATGAGGTGTTGGGTTAGATTATTCTTAAGTCTGTCATAATTCTAACTTTACCCAAATACTTTATTAGTATCAAAAAGTAATACATATTTATTGTAGAAAATTTACAAACACAGATAAACAAAGTAGGAAAATAAAAATTGCCCATTAAACTACCACTTAAAAAAAAAATAAGTTCAACATTTTGGTGTCTATCCTTCAGGTCATTTGTTTATGTACAAACATATATACTTTATAAACTACATTTTTTATATTGTAGTATAAACTATTTTGTAACATTTTGCTCACTATAGCATCATTTCTCCGTGTCATCATATATTTTCTACTGTATTTTTTTAATGCCTGAAAATACCTATAAAATATTTAATTGTATAATGTAACCAATAGCTAACACTGAGCATTAGTTTACTTCAGTTTTTCTCTCATAAGCAACATTACAATGACCATCCTTTCAGTTTTTTACATTAATTTGATTTTCATAGTCTAAATTAACTCATGTAAATGGAATAGCTGGGTCTAAAGGTGTAAACATTTTTGAGACTTTGATACCTGTTACAATTTGCTCACCTAAAAGGTGTACTTACGTAGATTCTAGGTACTGCACTGGTCTTCCAGATGCAAGGCTCCTGTGTCCCCATGCACTATGAGTACTGTGTAGCATCCAGGTGCACCTTTAGGCAAGAGAGACTTTTAAGTTTCCCTTCATAGAGAAGTGTTCAGTAACATGAGGATTTCATTTGGGACTGAATCTGTGTGGGTAGTAAGTTGTTTACCAGACAGTAATCGAATCTAATCCTTAGCTGAATTGGATGTGCTGGTGATACCTACCTAAGGGAATTGCTGCAAGTCAAGTCAATAAAGCAGTTTCAAATGGGAGAAAATCCGAACTTCCTTTTTAAAGAATAAATAGACAAAGGACTTTTCTTTTGAAACATTGTTAATTAAAATGGAGTTTGAACAACTCTTGAGCCATGAGAAGCAGATTTGGTATTTCTCAGAAATCATCTTTTATGAAATGTGACTTGAATTTCTATCTTCTGCCTAATCTGAACAGAAGCCTAGCAGCAGTCCCTCCCCAACCCCGCACCTCCACCCCTCTAGAGAAGTGGGTTTCACATGGGACTCAGGGTAAGCTGGGACTCACATAAGCTGGGAAATGCCATAGTATGTCACTAAAAGGAAATTTAGCATGATTTAGCTTGGCTTGATGATGGCAGTAGTTTCTTACCTCACAATAACTGAAGCAGTATTTTACCTTTCTCCAAGTGTAAACAAAATTTTGTGAAGTTTAGATTTTTTTGTTGTTTATTATTATTTTTATTTTTAAGTTCCGGGGTACATGCGCAGGATGTGCAGGTTTATTACATAGATAAACGTGTGCCATGGTGGTTTGCTGCACCTGTCAACCCATCACCTAGGTATTAAACCCAGCATGCACTAGCTATTTATCCTGATGCTCTCCCTCCCCCCACCACCCATACCCTAACAGGTCCCGGTGTGTTGCTCCCCTCCCTATGTCCATACTCTTTGGAGGGTTCCCAGGGAAGGGAACAGAAGAGCTGAAAGTGCTGAAGGTGAACTTAGCTTCAGCTTGAGTTTCTTAGGGCTGCCCTGCCGCAAAGAATGTAGGTCTTTGCTTTAAAACTCTGCTAAAGGCAGAACAGAAAAATAGCAGGGGCTCTAACAGAAGGCCCCCCTACCTTGTGCCTATATCCTCCTTTCTCTACACTGCTCCCACTTGTTCAGCTCCCACTTATAAGTGAGAACATGTGGTGTTTGGTTTTCTGTTCCTGCATTAGTTTGCTGAGGATAATGGCTTCCAGCTCCATCCATGTCACTGTGAAGGACATGATCTCATTCCTGTTTTATGGCTGCATAGTATTCCATGGTGTATCTGTGCCACATTTTCTTTATCCAGTCTATCGCTGATGGGCATTTGGGTTGATTCCATGTCTTTGCTATTGTGAATAGTGCTGCAGTGAACATACCCGTGCATATTTGTAACAGAATGATTCATATTCCTTTGGGTATATAGCCAGTAATGGGATTGCGAGGTCAAGTGGTATTTCGGCTTCTAGATCTTTGAAGAATCACTGTGGTGTCTTCCACAATGGATGAAGTAATTTACATTTCCACCAACAGTTTAAAAGCATTCCTATTTCTCCACAACCTTGCCAGCATCTGTTGTTTCTTGACTTTTTAGTAATCTCCATTCTGACTGGTATGAGATGGTAAAAAAAATTTTGTGAAGTTTGGGCTTATAGAAAAAATTTTTCCAAACTTTTCCCAGTATGAATAATAATGCTAATGATCCAGATGCCTCTGGCCTGTCCCTGCTTATAACTTCAGTGAGGGTCACACTGGGAGTAATGATATTACTTACTCGTGCCCACCCACACACCACAATCTTAGCCACAGAAAAATTCTTCTCAGTTCCTGGAAGTCCCTGGGGGCTTGTGAATGCCCTTATGTTACCCAGAGCAAAAAATTCTTCTTTGGTTTTCCCATGTCAGCCTTCTCTTCTCAGGGCCCAGGCCTAAGCCATAGGTCTAGACAGGGGTGGACTTGGGTAGTCTCTGCCATGCTGTGTTCAGAATCATTGTCTCCATCTCTGGGTCAGGTTGGTGGCCCAGCTCTATGTCACCTTAGGATAAATTCATTTGCTGGAAGGACCCCAAGTCTCTCATGTACAAAGATATTTGACAGATCCCCTGGCCCCAAGTCCACCAAATGTGCTTAGAGATGTTGGAATCCAGATTCAGGCTACCAGCTGAGTGAATTAACCGAGGAAACAGGCACGTTTCTGGTGAGAGACTGAGGCCCAAAGAAGTGAAATGAGCTACCCAACTAGTAAGTGAAGATTGCTCTGATCCTAATGTTCCACGCTCTTTTTAAAATTCCTGATACTCAATTGGAGTCCAGTGTCAGCCAGTATAGTGCCAGGGCTGGTGGGTTTACCAACTTAAAATAAAAGTCCCACCGTCAGCATTTTAAACCCTTACCTGAGGCATTAGGCAGCCCCTTTAGAATCTGGTTCTCCCCTCGAGGAAGGATATTTTTCCAATGGAATCCTCTGGGTGCGATTGAATTTCACTGGGTAGTCCCTGAAATTCTAATTGCAGATAATGGCTACACCTCAGGAATTACTTACAGCCTTTAAAGTTTACTGGAGAATTCTCTCCTTATTCCCCGATACAGAACTAAAGAGAGGCCTGAGAGAGGCTGTTTTCACTGTGAAGACTTCAACCTCCTCGGCTTGTTGGGGGCCAAATTGATCCAGTCTCGAAGCCTTTTTAGACGATTGCTAATAGCTGTATGTTTTTGATGGAAAGCCAGAAGTCATTTTTTTTCCCTTTTTTCCTCATCCATAATGTTGCTTGAAAGGCATTTGGGGCCTTCTGCATGACTATCGTGATTAATTCAGAGTCTGAGAGAGCAAGAGAGCCACTCAAAGGGGAAGCATAGCATTTATAGAGAGGATTGAAGCCCTTTAAAGGCAGGATATAGGAAGGTTTTGAGACAAAGTTATACCTTGAAGTGACCACTGTGTCATTGGCCATCTTAGGGCGACCTGGCTGGAGAATGGCAGGTCCCTCACAACTTTGTCACAGGCTGCCGTTTGCTGAAGACGTGGTACAGCCCACAGCAATACGTTTAAAGATTGCTGGTGCATGAAGTACATTCTTTATGTTTTGAAATGTTTTACTATACTTCCTTGACTTGCCTTATTTCCATAAATTTTGCTTTCTCTGAGGAAAATTTGAACACCTCTCACTTTTCAAATTTCGGTTTTTATGAGGTTGACATTTTCCTTACTGTATTGTTGGCTATACATTATTGAGATATATTAAATAAGGCTCTGCCTCCTAGGCCCCAAACACCCTATAAAATGGATGGAAAATAAATGATTTAAGAAGATTCTAGCTGATCTACAGAACCCATTACAAAAATAATGAAGCTCAAAGGAATGCAAAAGTAGAAAATGGTCAACGTTTTAAACTTGCTGTTTCCACCCAAACCCTGAGTTATGCTTTACAGAAATTTTTAATTGTAGAATTCTCTGGTAACCTGAAAGTCATATTCAGGAAGATAAAAAGATTCAGATTGTATGGTAATATTTGCATAGAAACATATTCCTTTTTCCCTTAACATATTCCTGCTGTTCTCAACCCACTCCTTGCTGTTTTAGCTATGCAGCCTTTCTGGTGTGGACCTACTCCAAGATGGCCCCTGTGATCCCCACCTCCTGGTCTTCATGCCTTTGTCTAATTTTCTTCCCTTGAAGTGGGACCCGTAATTTGTTTCTAATCAATGTAACGTAGCAAAGGTGATGAGATATCAGTTCTGTGATTATATTATGTAAGATTGTAATGTTTGATATGGAGGTTCCTCAAAAAAACTAAAACTAGAACTATCATGTGACCCAGTAATCCCACTGCTGGGTATTTACACAAAAGAAAGGAGATCAGTATATGAAAGAGATACTTGCACTTCTATGTTTAATATAGCACTGTTCACAATAGTCAAGATACGGAATGAACCTAAATGTCCATCAGTGAATGAATGGATACAGAAAATGTGATATATATAATATATATACACACCCAATGAGATACTATTCATCCAAAAAAAAAGAAGGAAATCCTGTCATTTGCAGCAACGTGGATGGAACTGGAGGTCTTTATGTTAAGTGAAATGAGCCAGGCACAGAAAGACAAATATCACATGTTTTCACTAAAAAGTGGATCTCATGGAGGTAGAGAGTAGAAGGGTGGTTACCATTAGAATGGTAGAGGCTGAGAAGAGAGAAGGGGAAATGAAGAGAAGTTGATTAATGGTTACAAAACTATAGTTAAATAGTAAGGACGAATTCTAGTATTCAATAAAACAGTAAAGAAATTATGGTTAACAATATATATTTCAAAATAGCTACAAGAGATGAATTGTAATATTCCCAACACAAAGAAAAGATAAATATTTGAGGTGATGCATCTACCAATTACCTTGATTTGATCATTACACATTGTATTCAGCCATCACATGTACCCCTAACATAGGTGCAACTATTATATATCAATTTTAAAAGAATGTCATGTTTATCTTGCTGGGAAACTCTCTTCCTTTCTGGTCATGCTGGGAAAGCCCATATGGCAAGGAACCAGGGGGTGGCATCCAGCTGACGGCCCTCAGTCCAGCAGCCCACAAGGAAACGAATGCTGCCAACAAGCACATGAGCTTGAAAGCCAACCCTTCCCTAGATGAACCTCAGATGAGATTACAGCCTTGGCCAACACTTTAATTGCAGTTTGTGAGACCCTAAAGCTGAACACCAAGCTAAGCTGTGTTTGGATTACTGACTTACAGTAACTATAAGATAATACATTTGTTTTGTTTTAAGCCACTAAGTTGATTGTAATATTGTTGCACAGCAACAGATAACTAATATATTTTGGTACAGATGTATCCCCTGAGACTACATTCATAGAATCATTTAATCATCTAATTATTAAAAATCCCTTGAGCATCCACTACAATGCCAGGCTTGGTGTGAGGTGCTAGAGAAACAAAAAATAAGTATGTCATTGCCTCTTGAAACTACATTAGTAATGAGTGTTGTTTAAGGTGCTGGAGATGTAGTAGCAGGAGTAGTCCAAGTCTCTTACGGGAGCAAAGCAGCAGGGGACCTAACCCTTCAGGTGGTGAAAGATGAAGAGTAATGTCAGGAATGACTTCCTAGCAGCAGAGACACTTGAGCTATGCCAACAGTGACAAGGAGATAACCAGGTGTGGTGCGAGAGAATGGAGAAGTGAGGATCGCCCAGACAGAGAGGGAACAACATTGGCAAAGGCATTGAGGTTCTGGGAACTGCCAGCAATGAAGTGAGACAGTGAGGGGTGATGTACTGTGCATAAGAGATGGGAGGGGTGAGATAATGAAGGATCTAGTATACACTGTTAAGGAACTTGGGCTTATCCTATAGGCAAAGGGGACCATTGAAGAGTTGAAAGAAAAGGATGAGGACACACTTGTACTTTAGAGGGACAACTATGGCTTTTTGGGAGTCTCAATTTGGAATCCAGCTCGTTCTGCTCTTTTTCCATAGCCCACTAATGAGGTAACAGATGTCTAAGTTAGGACTACACTAGAATTGGAGGAGAAGGACAAGTTTAAAAAATACATATGAGAGGAAATCTAGTAATTTGTTAGTGATTACGCTTTTTGGAGTGAGAGGCAGAAAGAAGTCAAAGATAACCTCTAGTTTCCTAGCATGAGTAACTGGGCAGATCTTACCAATTAAATAGAATATACAAAATAGCAGGTTTACCATGGAGGAAGATGAATCAACTCAGTTATGAACATGCTAGATTTGAGTGCGTGTGGCACATCCAAGGTGAAGATTGCTGTTCAGTAGACTGCAAGACTTCTTATCTCTTGCCCCACTTTATGGCCTGGCAGTACAGAAGCTATGGAAGGATATGTAGATTTCCTTGACTGGAGCTATGGGGAAAGAGTTGTCCTCAGAGAAGAGCCTGGTTGTCATTAAGACATGGAGGTGGGGCGGGTTTGGTGGCTCACACCTGTAATCCCAGCACTTCGGGAGGCCGAGGCAGGCGTATCATGAGGCCAGGAGTTCGAGACCAGCCTGGCCAACATGGCAAAACCCCGTCTCTACTAAAAATACAAAAAATGTGCAGGGTGTGGTGGTGGGCGCCTGTAATCCCAGCTATTCAGGAGGTTGAGGCAGGAGAATCACTTGAACCTGGGAGGTGGAGGTTGCAGTGAGCTGAGATCTCACCATTGCACTCCAGCCCTAGAAACAGTGCGAGACTCCATCTCAAAAAAAAAAGACATGGATGTGGAGAGACTGTTCTGTAAAATATAAAAGAGAGGGGTGGTATGTTTTCAATGAGAAGGAATGTCAGGGAGCCCGATAGAAAAGGTTATGAGAGGAAGATTGATAGTGGAAGGCACACATAAGCATTAGGAAATGCAGGGGGTTTGATTGAGATGAATGTTCTTCCTTTGCACAGAAGCTATGCTGTGAAGCACTGACTTCTCCCTGCATGCCTGTATTTATAGACTCTTTATATTAAGGCATACAGGCCCAGCTTATTGAGTAGGATAATTTGAAATTTGCCACTTTCTTCAATTTAGAGTTTGAGTTTTCTTTCATTCTGTCGTTGTTTTGAACAGATGGTGCAGAACTGCTTCTTCTTGACCTTTAAAAAAACTATTAAAAGTAGAGTCCAGGGCCGGGCGCGGTGGCTCAAGCCTGTAATCCCAGCACTTTGGGAGGCCGAGATGGGCGGATCACGAGGTCAGGAGATCGAGACCATCCTGGCTAACCTGTTGAAGCCCCGTCTCTACTAAAAAATACAAAAAATTAGCCGGGCGAGGTGGCGGGCGCCTATAGTCCCAGCTACTCGGGAGGCTGAGGCAGGAGAATGGCGTAAACCCGGGAGGTGGAGCTTGCAGTGAGCTGAGATCCGGCCACTGCACTCCAGCCTGGGCAACAGAGCGAGACTCCGTCTCAAAAAAAAAAAAAAAAAAAAAAAAAAGAGTAGAGTCCAGTCGTTTGTCCATTTCTGCTTCTTCACGCCTCTCATAATGATCCCGCCAGCTTAACTGCAACTGCTTTCATAGCCGGCTCAGCCTGGGGATGCACCATGGCCTTTTTCCTGAAGCCACTGGGAGCACGTTGTACCCTCCTGAAAGACACACTTTCATCTGGGGGAAGCCATTATTCATTCCTACAGGGTCACCTAAATTAGAAACATGACTATGATGAAGTGAAATCTTTTATATCTGTTATTGGCTATTTTTTCTAGCCTGGAAACCTTGGTTCTCCATGTATTTCATTAATACATTTGTGCTCTGGACAAACAGCTTGAAAAAGTAACTAGGAGAATTGCTGGACGGCACTAAAGAAGTGACAGAACAGAGTTCTAGACTTCTCCCCGACTTGCCTATGACAAGGTGATTGATGCATTCTGCTATCCTGGGCAAGCCATTTAATCTTTATGGGCCTCAGTTGCTTTCTTAGTAAAACAGTATAAATTATACTTTACCAAGCTTAAGATAGTGAGCTCAACCAAAATCTCTTTAAATCTTTTTCAGATCTAACTCCCTTCCAAAGCCAAGCCCATGGGACAGTGTTACTATTATCTACTGCTGTGTAACAAACAACCCTGAGATTTAGTGGCTTAAAACAGCCTTCTTCTTTTGCTTCCTGTTGTTGTGAATCAGGAGTTCAGGAAGGATTGAATTGGAAATTTTGTTCCCGATCCTCTCAGCAGTCATGTTGATGATTGGGGCTGGAGGATCCACTTCCAAGATGGTTTCTTCACTTGCACATCTGATACCTCCATGCTCTTTGGCCTCTCCCTCCATGTACTGGCTTGTCCTCCCAGGCCTTTCTATGTAGCTCAAGATTCTCACAGCCTGGAGGTCTCAGGTAAACACTTCTTACGTGGCAGCTGGTTTCCAAGAGGCAGGAAGAAGAAGCCACAGGTCTCTCAAGGGCTTCACATGTAACCAGCACTGCATCACTTCAGCCATATTCTATTGGTCCAGGCAGTCACAGGGCCACCTGTTGATGGTAACACGACACAAGAGTGTATGAGATGGGGCCGTTGTGGCCACCTTTGGAAAGTATGACTTGCCATAGCCAGTGACTCCTTCCCTCCAATGAATGGAGAAAAAACTTGGTTTTAGGGGTCATGTATGTAAAGCACTTGGCACAACAGCAAGTGTTTAATACATAATACCTCTTACTAGTCCAGTGAAAACAAAAGACAAACAGGAATGAGAGCCAGGACCTCTCTCCCTCATACAGGGAGGAGGGTGTTTTGCTTAGGAGACAGAATGGACGAATAAGAACATAATACAGAAGATTGAATACTGGATGTGAGATTCTCAAAATAGACTGACTGAAATAAAAGAGTTAAATGTTTTTAAGATTAAATTATTCCTGGCTTTATAATATTTGTCTCTAGGCTTTGTAGATCTTGACTGCTTCACTTAAAAAGACAATTCAGAAACATTTTCAGACAAGATTTTTAATATGTGATGCATGTCCTTTCTGCTTTTGCGACATCATGATTTATGATACCATAGTGGCTGATTCCAGGGCATAATTGAGATTGCTGCCTATTTTTTGGCAGTGATTTTTTGCCCATTTTATGAACTAAAGTTGGGTATTTACATTCATTTGTATACAGTGTAGCCATCTTCACTTGAAAGACTTTGAAAGACTTGGGTCAGGTTCTTTAGAAGGTATGTGTACATTTCTTTTAAATATTTTATGTCTTTGGTGATGTGTGAGGTTCAGCTTATGAAGAATTCTAGCTTTGAAGTTGGTTTAGAAAGATTGCCCCTTCTATGAATGCATAAAAATAGTTTAAATTATTTATAGTTCTAGAAAGGCTGTGTTATTTTATGTGGGACAGAAATTATGGGAGATTCAGAAGGTTTCCCATTGCTTCCTGTCCAAAACTGAATCTCAATTTTTTGGTTGCAGATTTTATTTTTAAAATTTTTATATTTAAACTTTTATAGTTGGAAAGAGAATGCATTTATATCTTTTGCATTTCATTTCCTTGGTGTGCCCCAATGTTTTCCCTGGATATGCAGTTTGGGTGCTTGTCACTAGTCACTCTGAATTTGTTGTAGAACCGTGGAAAGGTTTACAAGATAGCGATCAAGATGTTGAAAGTAAATGGAAGAATACGTAAAGAATGGTGGTTAAGAATACTTGATGTAAGATCTGCCCTTGTAGTAGAGTTTAAGTATATAATGCCATTTTGTTAGCTAGAGGCCCTATGCCCTGTAACGAATCTCCAGAACTTATATATCTGGCATAACTTGGACCCTTTAATCAACACTTCTCCACTTCCTCCTCCCTACAACCCCTAGCCACTACCATTCTACTCTCAGCTTCTAAGAGTTTGCCTATTTTATTAACAGATTCCACATTTAAATGAGATCATATACAGAATGGTCTTTCTGTGTCTGGCTTATTTCACTTAGCATAATATCCTCTGTCTTGTTGCAATGGGAAGGTTTCCTCATTTTTAAGGCTGAATAATGTTCGGTGTTACGTTAAAAAAAGAAATGGTTAAGTTACTGACCAGCCTCCTTGGTAGGAACATATGTACTTAACTGGAGGTTCCTTAAAACTTTGGAGTCTAAGTAGTATTTTAATTGAACAATTTCTTGCAATACCTGCCTCCCAGACCCGTGTTTTATGAGTAATCTCAAAAGTAGGTGAATTATGGAAGTGGTATACCAATTAAAAACGAAGCTCTTAGTTAAGAGGAGCTTCTTTGTGGTTTATTGTCACTTGCGATGGGAATGACATTCATAGAAGAGGGAAAGGAATACTTGAACAGAAGCCATCTCCTTCTGTTTTGAAATCTCCCATGTCTCGTTTCCCATTGGGCCAGCTTGGTTGGCTCGCACATGGGACAAATACGTGGAACTCACATCCTGTCCCCTGTATGTGTAAAGCAAATGAAATGCAACAAATATCATTTATTCACTTTCTGCTTCTAATTGTGCAGCTTGTCCTGAGCTTGAATTGGCCATGACAATTAGTATTGAGCATGACAGTAACAGAAAAGAAATGATTGGTGTGCTGTAGTCTGATTTGACCATAATATTAGGAGACTGGAACCTGGGGTTCCATATGTGACTGTGTGTATTTACAACCCCCTAATTTTCTTTGGATTAATTAACTTGACAAAAGTAGATAGTCCACCTTGATGGTTCAGTTTTTGAGGACCTAGTCTGTTGCTGTCACATCCAGAAAATGTGCAGCCTGGCATGAGTCTTAGAAATACCCTACCTTGCAGCTGCCATCTGCCTGGAAGGTGGGGGACCATGTGAGCACAATGCATGCACATAGAAACTGATTGGTTTTGTATTGTGGTAAAATACATGCAACATAAAATTTTACCACTAGTGACGTTTAGTAAATTGACAACCTCATGCAACCACCACCTCTATGTAGTTCCAGAACATTTTCATCACTACAGAGGGAAACCCTGTACCCATTAAGTGGTCACTCTCCATTGTTCCTTTCCCCCAGTATCTGGCGCCACTGAGTTGTGTTCTGTCTCCATGGATTTGCCTATTCTGGACATTTCATACAAATGGAATCAGGCAATCTGTGACCTTTTGTGTCTGGCTTCTTTCAGTGAGCATAATGTTTTCAGCACGACTAATTTTTACTGAATGCCTGCAATGTGCTGGGCACTGGATCTACAGAGACAAACAAAACCAACATATTATCTGCCCTCATGAATCTCATGTCATAGTGGTAGAATCAGGCCAAAAACCAAGTAAAGGAACTAATAAGATGACTTTAAATCATGCTAAGTGCCAAGAGATATCAAAGAGTGTGCCAAGCGGTATAATATGAGAGTGAGGAAGGGGTTTGCTGCTTCAGAGAGGGGTCAGGGATGACCTCTCCAAGGAGATGACATCTAAGTAAAAAATTTAAAGTTTAGGCCAGGTGCGGTGGCTCGTGCTTGTAATCTCAGCACTTTGGGAAGCTGAGGCAGGAGAATTGCTTGAGCCTAAGAGTTCGAGACCAGCCTGGGCAACCTATTGAGACTTTACCAAAAAAATTTAAAAATTAGCTGGATGTAGTGATGTGTGCCTTTAGTCCTAAATACCTGGGAGGCTGAAGTGGAAGGTCCACTTGAGCCCAGGAGTTTGAGGCTGCAGTGAGCCATGATCATACCCCTGCACTCCAGCCTGGGCAACAGAGTGAGATTCCATTTCAAAAAAAGGGAAGGAAATCAGTTCTGTGAAGAATGGAAGGAAGGAATGTTCAGAGAGAAAGAATAATATTTGCAAAGGCCCCAATGTCAGAAAGAATCCTGCAGCCTCCGAAAGAAGGCCAGGATAGCTAAAGCAGCTGGAGGGACCGGAGGGGCAGGGAAGACTCTGGGTTTTACTTTGAAGGTAATGGAATGTCAGTGAAAGGTTTTAAGTAGAGGAGGATTATGAGTAAACTTACCTGGTGCTGTGTGGAACACTCAGTGGCTATTCCAGTGATTTGCAGAGGACAGAGAGCCCTTTCCTGAGATTCATAGCCATATGGGGTACACAGCTGAGTGTGGCCTGCTGTTAATGCTGAGATAGCCTTCCTCCCTTTCTGATTTAGACTCTGCTCTCTGCCTGTGCCTAGCCTGGCCTTGCAGTCATTGACAAGTCTTATGCTCAGATGTCTTCATGACCAGAAGTCTCCACTGACATTCCACCCACTAGCACAGGCTATCTGTGAGCCTCGCTCTGCGTCCTCCGCAGACCACTCAGCATCCAGTGTTACTCATCTAGAAGGTTTCTGCTGAGTTCTTCAGATGAACTGCATCATTTCAAGATGCCCAGTTCACATGGTGCTGAGGAGGCACACAGTGAGCCCACATAATTGACGTGACTTGGATGGGGTTCAGACATGCTGCTCAATACCAGGAATCACTCACTTCTGATGGACCCATAAGCCCTTCCAACACACTCATACCTTGTCTATGCTAAGAAAACATGATACCTTGGTCCATTGTAACCCTGTTAGGCCATAGCCCTTGTAGAAACAATAGAAAATTTGACTTAGTTTAAGTGAATGTTTAAGTAATCTTTTAGAGCACCAGAATATGCATGAAGGACTCATCAGCATTAGGTTGAAATCAGTCCACAGAAAGCAGAATCTGTATTCTGAGCGACTGGTATCTCATTTGGCCCTTTGTAAAGAGATAATGCAGTTTATTTACCAAATGTAGTCATATTGCTTCCTTTAAAAGATGGAAGACATCTCTGATTATGTCATTCCAGATCTATATGGACAGGTTTTTACAAGTATTGAGACAGTTCTGATCAACTGTAGGAATTGAAATTATTTTCTATGGGAAGTCTGACTTCCTTCTATTCAGTGGCCTGCCTGATATTGAATGATTGACATTCTGATGGAGTGGGGAGATGTGGAAATTGCAGTCCCACGTCTTATTGCTCTTTTCTTCCTCACTGTGACGAGTGTTTTTAACCCGTTAATATCCCTTGAAGTGAGTCGTGAGAGTGTGTATTAGGAAACCAGTTTCTCAGTGCCTCCAGGCAGGAGTAACATGACTAGTAAAATTATGACTGCTTAATCTTTCAAGAGGATATATTTGGAGTGAAATAATACATCTAAACTAATGTTTAGTTCTAGTTAGATGGCGAAAATGAATACTACAGTCAAGCATAAAGGAGTTCTAGACTTAAAATTATACTAGTATACCTTTTCTTCTTGAAATTATTTTTCCTTAAACTATATATTTATTTTATTTATTATTGATTAAATGTTTGTTGCATGTTAGATTCGGTTTTAAAAATTTAAATACATCATCTCATTTAATTCTCCAGTAGTCCTTCGCAGTTTGTGTCATTACTTATCCCCATGTTTTAGGTCAGCAGACTGTGGCTTACACACTAATGTCAGATATATTTTAACCCACTCTCAAACTCTGAATTTCAAGTCGGCACATTCTCTTGGATCACCCAGTACCAGGTGCCATGGCAAATTTAAAATGTAAATGACATAATTTTCTTCTAAGGCACTTTTAAAAACTAAAAGGTGTTAATTTTTTTCTGAAGAATCAACAAGATATAATGTTTAATTTAATATAGATTAAGATGGTTGCATATAGAATATTTATAGGTATGTGTATATACACAGGTTAGTATTCATACATATATTTCTTTTCAGCTGAGAGAGCATAAAAGAAATGATACCCCAGTAGCAACAAGCACACCTAGCAGCCATATCTTGGTTTCTAGCACCATTCTCTGAAAAAAAAGAACTAGAGATTTTTGGAGAAATGTCTGATGCTAGGACTAGCAGGGGCAGGAAGTATATAAGATGAGCCTGGAACATCTTGTAGTGCCTGAAATAAGAAGTGCTACAAAAGAAAACCACAATGGTTGGAGTCTGTCAAAGGGACACAGAAGCCAAATGAAACAACTCCCAATGTCCAACGCTGAAACCATTGAAGCACCAAAACAACAAAATATTGAATTATAACCTAAAGTGAAAAATAAATATCCATGAATCTATACCAACACAAATCAATGACTGAATAAATTAATGTATGCAGGAGAAGAGACAAATTTCACACGTAAAGGAATTTTAAATAAATTATGTAGCTACTCCATCCTACAGCGGGGAGAACACAGCCCCCTCCTTAAGTGAGGCTTTGCATAGTGACTTCCTTCCTGCAGCATAGAAAGGGGAGAAAAAAGTGTAACTTCACAGGGGAGAAACCTGGTAAATACTACCCAAACCAGGTGACCAAGGGCAATTTCAGTAGTTGCAAACCACTGATAGTATGTAGACTTGAGATGATGCAATGAAAATGGCACTTTACATGTGTGATCTTCCTACCCATGCCATCATCCCAGTCTAATTGTGAGAAAAACACCAGACATAGCCAATACCAGGAAGTTCTGTGATATGCCTTACCAGTACTCCTCAAATCTGTCAAGGTTATCAGAAACAAGCGAAGTCTGAGAAATTGACACAGAAATTGACATATGAGGAACCTAAGGAGATGTAACAACTAATTATAATGTGATACCCTGGATAGGATCCTGGAACAGAAGAAGGGCATTAGGGAATAAAAGGAAATTTGAATAATCTACATCAATATTGGTTCATTAACTATAACAAATATACCATGCTAATATGTTAATAATGGAGAAAATGTGCGAGTTGATGAAGTATATGTGAACACAATTTTCCCTACAATTTTTTAAAATAATCTAAAACAGTTTTACAAACTAAAGTTTATTAATGAAAGAAGTGTGCGTGTGAACGTTTTACTACGATTCATGAGACAGGGTCACTGGCTTGGTTCTTGCCCATTCATTTTCATAATTCATCTGTCTAATTTATCCTGTGAATTAGGATGAACATATGAATTTATTGAAGTGGAGATTGTCAGATAAGTAATTTTTGTAAAAGGAAGTCGTATAAAGATCCCTTGAATCCATCCAGCTTTAGAATATGAACAGTTCAGTGAGGAAAAAAAATCTGTAGGCAAGAAATGATTCTCTAATATAATTTTAATCTTATAGATGTCCACATAAAGGTATTAAGATTATTTATGTACAGAAATATATTTATTTTTGTAATAGTTGTTTTAATAGATTTTAAATTAGCTTTTGGTCTTTTCTATTTTGCTCCACTAATTATGTAAGACTTTGACTATTACATTAGGTTAATTTATCTCCGTTGCATCCATCCAGGATTGGTTAAAAAAGGTAAAAAGGCGAAGTGTTGGATCACTCAGGATCAAAACCAGGCTGCAGGCATCTCAATTCCTGGTTTCTGTGTTTTGCCTACCATGAATATATTGGTTGACTTTCAGATTGCATGCTCCTTTAATGAACTTTTCTCTTATAACTCTAGTTTTCATTTTCTCTTGGGATTTTACAAGGCAGATTTTATTATGAATGTACTTCGCAGTGAGAAATAGGAAGCCCTTTTGCTGTCTCTTTCCCTCTAAAAAGAATTAGATTGGCCGGGCCCAGTGGCTCACCCCTGTAATCCCAGTACTTTGGGAGGCCGAGGCGGGCAGATCATGAGGTCAGGAGATCAAGACCATCCTGGCTAACCCGGTGAAACCCCGTCTCTGCTAAAAATATGAAAACAAAATATTAGCCGGGTGTGGTAGTGGGTGCGTGTAGTACCAGCTACTCAGGAGGCTGAGGCAGGAGAATGGCATGAACCCGGGAGGCAGAGTTTGCAGTGAGCTGAGATCACGCCACTGCACTCCAGCCTGGGTGACAGAGTGACCCCGTCTCAAAAAAAAAAAAAAAAAGAATTAGATTGCAAGAACACAGTGGCATTTTCAAGTTTTCTGTGATAACGCTTACCATGGTTTGTTCATCTGATTGCTAGTTTCTTTCCACCACACTGCAGGAGAGGCTGTGTTTCTTCCTTAGCATAAGAGTTTGGCATATAGTAGGTGGTCAGTAAATGGAATTTCAATAAATAGCAAAGAGTGGTTCAGCGGAATTGCCAAGTACTGCAAGTTATTTGTAACAAAGACACTTGTTCTCCTTCAGCCTTTTACTATCAGGTTTCCCAGACTCATGTGCTTTACTGGAAACCCAAGATTTCACTGGGGGAATCTGAGTGTCCTAGAAAGGAAGAAAGTGTAGCAAGACTGGAAAACCACATAAGCAAACACAGATATAACCTCAAAATTAGAAAACCATGGCACCAATTAAGCAGTCTGTATACCTTTGCCTCTTTGACAAATTGTCTTTTTGAATTGGCTTTGTGATTCATGGGCTCAAATCTGAAACACTGGTGTTTAATTCAATGAATGGAAAATACTTTCATTTGACTCACGAATATTGTCACCATTGTTGTGTCACCTGGCATTTGAGATTGTGACACAACTATCTCACTAGTTCTACCACCTGTAATTAATACTGCAATTAGCTGCTTTCTCTTTCCTGGCCTCAGTGGGTTCATAATCCCTTTAGTTATCATCTAAAGCCAAATTGCATTTTGCAAAACATATGCTCCCTGACAAATTACAAATGGTTCCATTACAAAGGCTCCTGTAGTCAAATAAGTTTGAGAAATGTCGTGTTAACAAAGTTAAAGGGCTATCTTTATTGGGAGACTTCTGAGAATCCTGACCCTATTAATGCATGCAGAACCCTCCAAGTATGGCATTCATATACCAAGTGTTTTTGGGTTTTTTTTTTTTTCTTTTTTTTGTGACCGAGTCTCGCTCTGTCACCCAGGTTGGAGTGCAGTGGTGCGATCTTGGCTTACTGCAAGCTCTGCCTCCCGGGTTCAAGCCATTCTCCTGCCTCAGCCTCCTGAGTACCTGGGACTATAGGCGCCCACCACCACACCTGGCTAATCTTTTTGTATTTTTAGTAGAGACAGGATTTCACCATTTTAGCCAGGATGATCTCGATCTCCTGAACTCGTGATCTGCCAATCTCGGCCTCCCGAAGTACTGGGATTACAGGCGTGAGCCACAGCGCCCGGCCTCATATACCAAGTTTTTTTTTTGTTGTTTTTTTTTTTTTTTAAATTTTTTATTATACTTTAAGTTCTAGGGTACATGTGCATAACGTGCAGGTTTGTTACATATGTATACTTGTGCCATGTTGGTGTGCTGCACCCATCAACTCGTCAGCACCCATCAATTCGTCATTTATATCAGGTATAACTCCCAATGCAATCCCTCCCCCCTCCCCCTCCCCGTGATAGGCCCCGATGTGTGATGTTCCCCTTCCCGAGTCCAAGTGATCTCATTGTTCAGTTTCCACCTATGAGTGAGAACATGCGGTGTTTGGTTTTCTGTTCTTGTGATAGTTTGCTAAGAATGATGGTTTCCAGCTGCAGTCCATGTCCCTACAAAGGACGCAAACTCATCCTTTTTTATGGCTGCATAATATTCCATGGTGTATATGTGCCACATTTTCTTAATCCAGTCTGTCACAGATGGACATTTGGGTTGATTCCAAGTCTTTGCTATTGTGAATAGTGCCGCAATAAACATACGTGTGCATGTCTCTTTATAGCAGCATGTACCATTCAGGACATAGGCATGGGCAAGGACTTCATGTCTAAAACACCAAAAGCAACGGCAGCAAAAGCCAAAATTGACAAATGGGATCTCATTAAACTAAAGAGCTTCTGCACAGCAAAAGAAACTACTATCAGAGTGAACAGGCAACCTACAGAATGGGAGAAAATTTTTGCAATCTACTCATCTGACAAAGGGCTAATATCCAGAATCTACAAAGAACTCAAACAAATTTACAAGAAAAAAACAAACAACCCCATCAAAAAGTGGGCAAAGGATATGAACAGACATTTCTCAAAAGAAGACATTCATACAGCCAACAGACACATGAAAAAATGCTTATCATCACTGGCCATCAGAGATATGCAAATCAAAACCACAATGAGATACCATCTCACACCAGTTAGAATGGCAATCATGCAAAAGTCAGGAAACAACAGGTGCTGGAGAGGATGTGGAGAATTAGGAACACTTTTACACTGTTGGTGGGATTGTAAACTAGTTCAACCATTATGGAAAACAGTATGGCGATTCCTCAAGGATCTAGAACTAGATGTACCATATGACCCAGCCATCCCATTACTGGGTATATACCCAAGTTTTTAAGACTTGCCTGAACATGGGCTTGTTGATAAGTATGGCAAGAGTGGTTAAGAACTCTAGCGTTAGAGTCATATTCATCTGGATTATAGAGCCTTAGGAAAGCCCTATGATTAAGCATTAGTTTCCTCAGCTTTTAGGTGGGTATACTAATAACAGATGATCATAAGGTTATTATGAAAATTAAATGAAATAATTATGTATAAAACACTTGGCACAGTGCATGGCACCTGGGATGTCCTTAGTAGATGGTAGCTAATGGTGATATTACTGTCTTGGAGAATATGAGAGTTCTGCAAAATACAGTTTTGGAAAAGCTGATCTGTAATCTTATAGGTTGTTCATTTCATCCAGTTTTACATATAAGGCCAATATAAATTCCTGTGATTAATTCCATGGTCTAATCCTTGCTCTATCTCTAGTGCAAATGCCAGATCTTCGGTCTTACAGGACATATTGTGATGTAAACATTCTACCAAAAGGATCTCATTTCGAAACCAGGCCCTGTTTGTGACTGCTTTAGGAATCTTACCACTGGAATATGAGGGGTTTTGATGATCTGGTCCTAGAGGTGGGGTTTAGTCTATTCAGTTGTATTGTTATGGCCATCAAATATTATCTAGTACCCCTTGAATGAACATAATAATATGTCGTCATATTACATCAAGGTGTAATATGTGGCTCACCAATGGAGAGAAGGGGTATCTGGCTAAATTTGATGCTTGTGTTTAATTTAGATGTGAGTAATGTTTGTGTTATCCTAACAGATGTCCCAGCACATGGTACTTTGTTTGTATTCATTAATTCATTTATTGATTCACAGATATTCAATGATTGCCTCCTATGTGCTGGGTATGGGGACTGCAAAGATGAGTAAGAAGTGTGCCCTGTCTCCAAGGCTGTAGAGTTGCCTTGTGGAGCTGATCCTGAGTGTGAATGATTAGAGTACAGTGGAGGGAAGTGTCCCAAGGACGGACAGAGAGATGTATAGAGAAAAGGAGGCACTCAAACCCAAGCAGAAAAGTCTCTGAGGTAGAGTAGAAATATGCCATACAGCTTATGAAAGAAAAGAGCTTTGGGGCCTTTCAAGTGGTCTGGTATAATGCCAGCAGCAGTGGGCAGCAGGGAAGGGGCTAGGAGTGCCAGGATATGAGACGGAAGTGGAGGCAAGAGCAGGCCATGACGAAGCCTCAATGACAGGGCAAGGGGTTTTGTAGGAGTTTGGACTGTGACATACTGATCAGGTTGCTTTTAAGGCAAATACTTGGAAGCAGTATGGAGAAGGACCCGGAAGGAACCAAAGTGGATGCAGGGAGAGCAGTTCAAAAAGATGAACCATTCAGGTCTGGGCTGGTGCAGGACGAGGGGCATTTGTGTTTAGGAAAAAGAGGCAGGTGCAAGTTTTAAAAAACTCAAGCAACATTGTTCTAAGCACTTGAAGAGGGACTTATGAGGCAATGGCTGTGGAGATGGAGAGGTGAGGAGAGGTTTAAGAGATTCTTAATATGCAGGACTGACAGAATATGGAGACAATTTATTGCTGGCATTATTCTGGTAGACGGGAGGGAGAAAGGACATCGAGGATGACTCAGGTTTCTGGCTTTGATGATTGGAGATACGGTGAGACCATTGACTGAGACCTGGAATGTGGTGGCCAGAGAGAAAGAAGCAGTGTGTTGCCGAAGGATGGGATCCAATGAGTTGGATGTGTCTGTGAGGTATTTAGAAGGACTGGTCCAGTAAAAAATGCAAATATGGCCCTGGCACTCCCACAAGCTCTGGGTTAGAGATGTGGACACAGGATTCATTAGCCTATTTGAAGAGAGGGGAAGTTATGGGGCAGGGGAGTGGTTCAGGCTGAATTGGAGTAAGCCAATGAGAAGGTCATAGCTAGGATAAGCCAAGTGCCATTGCACGTTGATTCCTTCTCAATCTTAAGAGCATCCTGGCTTGAGTGCTGAATAACATGATTATGCTTGATGGAACCCTAGGACATATCAACATTTACAGGGAGAAAGGGAGATGGAGACTAATAGCCAGGGAGGTGAAAGGAAATAGCAAGAAGAGTGATGTGATAGCAAGTGGGGGAGTGTAGACAAAAGCTGGATGGCAGTGCCTTTGGGATTAAAGGAAAGATGCAGAAACGTCATTCCTCCAAGAAGTTTGCCTAAAAGGAAAAAAATGCACAGGTAGCTGGAGAGAGGCATGGGGTTGAAGGGGAGCTGCTATTTGTTTTACAGAAGACTCTACAGAACATTTTAGTGGACTGAAGGGTATCAGATAGTGGAAAGGGAAAGATGAGAGAAATAGAGGAGAGAGAAATGATGGACGGAATCGCAGAGGAAGACAGGAGGAGATGAAGGATACAAGTGGGAGAGGTATACTTTAAAGAGAAAGTTTGGCTTTTTCTAACTGGCGGAATCATAAAAAGATTGATAGGAATACAAATAAATTTGGAAGTAGCTGGGAAGCAGGCCTGGAAGCTGAGAAAATCGATTCTTCAGTGGCCTCTCTTCTCACTATAAAGAAAGAGGTAAGGTCATTTGCTGATAGGGGAGAAAAGGCAGGAGCTAGGTGCTTGAGAAGGTGGTAAAAAATGGGATAAATGGGAAAGGAGCTGACTGGATGCCTCCCTCACAGAAATATTTTTGGGGTGTGCTGAAACTGGAAATCACAAATTTATCACTAGCCCAGTCTGCATCATTTATTTTTCTTCTGCAGCATGTGGCAAGCCCTGTGCTGGTGAGACATCCATAGATCATTAGATTGATCCTATTCTGGGAATAGGCTGTGTGTGGTAGAGCGATGAGGGCTGAAGAACTAAGGCTGAAGGTGAGCGAGCCCTATGGTGGAAAGTGAAGTCAATGAGGCCGATTGGAAGAAAAAGGACAGGAAGAGGAATCCCAATAGATGGCAAGGTGTTGGTATGGCTGGAATAGATGAATGAAAAAGAGCAGAAATGTTAATGGATTGCCGTTGGACATAGGAGTATCCAAATTTAAGATTGCAGAGATGGAACAATTCCCAGTGGCAACAAAGTCCAGGATGTAGCTGTAGGAAATTATTGCTTAAGTGAAATAAAGAGACAGTTTGTCAAGTGAATAATATGATATTCTTTGAAGCTTTTCACTTGAGCAACCTTTCCAATTTATTACTTTGGAATTTGCCATTGTTGGTTGGAATTGTACTGAGAACCTGGATCTTTCTATGATTGGTCTAGATAGAATGTTTTGTTGGCAGTAGATAAACTGCAGGACTGTTTTCATTGGTAACTCTTGAGAACTTAAAAAGAATCTGAAGGTTGCCAGTTAGACACGGTGCCTCACACCTGTAATCCCAGCACTTTAAGAGGCCGAAGGTGGACCACTTGAGGTAAGGAGTTCGAGACCAGTCTGGGCAATATGGAAAAACCCCATCTCTACTAAAAATATAAAAATTAGCCAGGTATAGTGGTGCATGCCAGTAATCCCAGCTACTCGGGAGGCTGAGGCAGGAGAATCACTTGAACCTGAAAGGTGGAGGTTGCAGTGAGCTGAGATTGCACCACTGCACTCCAGCCTGGGTGACAAAGCAAGAATACGTCTCAAAAAAAATTACTGATAACCGGCCATTAATAAATTGTTCCTGTAGTTGTGTTAACTTTGTTGGATTTTGATTTGGCCAATGGTTACACTAATTTTGAATGAGCTTACTAATAAAGACAAAAATTGAAGAATGAACTTGGAATAATCATTTGGAGGAAGCCAAAGGGCATTGTCGTATTTCAAATAAACAATGTCATCCATGAAATGGTAGTCTCAGATGAATGTGGTATAATGAATGCAACAAATGTGTATTTTCAGTTGCCTAGGGATTCAGGACAGCATCCTGGACACTGAAGACAGAGCGTTTTAAAGGAGACTTTGTAGTGGTGCTCAGGATAACTAGAGAGAGAGAAAAAAAAAAGCCAAATAAATCTAGACTGGACCCGTTTTGTTGAATTATATTGTTTCATTAGTCATGTAGATTTCTCATACATTACCTAACAATAGAGGGTTAATGTTTTGGGGCCAACCTCATCTGGTGCACATTTATTATGTTACTTTAAATATAATCTGTGACTTGATGTACATGTTTGTTGACTCAGTATGCATACTTGAGATACTTCAAAGCCAAGTTGTTTGCTATGTTGCTAGAGTCATCTTTTTTTTTTCTTACTTTGCTATAGTAAACTTTCTTACATGGATTTTAGACCAATAATCATGATTTCTAAGTATTTTACATTGTTTCTTTCCTTTATTTTTTTTTTCATTTTTTTGATTGTGGTAAAGTATACATAACAAAATTTATCATCTTAACCATTTTTTTTTTTTTTTTGAGACGGAGTCTTGCTCTGTCGCCCAGGCTGGAGTACAGTGGCTCGATCTCGGCTCACTGCAAGCTCCACCTCCTGGGTTCACGCCATTCTCCTGCCTCAGCCTCCCGAGTAGCTGGGACTACAGGCGCCCGCCACCTCGCCCGGCTAGTTTTTTGCATTTTTTTTTTAAGTAGAGACGGGGTTTCACCGTGTTAGCCAGGATGGTCTCGATCTCCTGACCTCGTGATCCGCCCGTCTCGGCCTCCCAAAGTGCTGGGATTACAGGCTTGAGCCACTGCGCCCGGCCCATCTTAACCATTTTTAAGTGTCCAGTTAAGTAGTTTTGAATACATCCATAGTGTTGTACAGCCCCCATCACCACCATCCATCTCCAGAATTCTTTTCATTTTGTAAAACCAAAACTCTATACCCATTAAACAATGTCCCCCTCCTCCCAGACCCTGGCAACCACCATTCTGCTTTCTGTCTCTAGGAATTCAATTACTCTAAATATCTCGTATAAGTGGAATCACACAGTATTTGTCCTTTTGTGATTGATTTATTTCACTTAGCATCATGTCCTCAGGGGTCATCTATATGAACTTCTTTACTTTTTTTTAAGACTGAATAATATTCCATTAAATATATAGGCCACATTTTTTTTCTTGCCTTTTTTTTAATACTTTTCTTTCTTTCTGCAGCTGAATATAACTGCATCTTTATGGGGTGGAAAAAAAGGCCCTCTTTCTCAAAAACACGTCTTTCTTCCACTGAGTCCTACATGTGTTAACCAAACTAAAGAGGGTAAGAAAGAGAGAGCTATGTGTAGAAAAGTTATCTTTGAAATGTAGCTCAGGAAACATTTCCATATCTCACAAACCATAAGAGTGCCTCTATGGGAATGTGTCTGCCTTCATACCTCTCTGGCAGCTGCCCCACCTTCTGGTGTTCCTACGAGTATTTTTAGCATGGCATTCGACTTACTGGATGATGTTTCTCAATTTTTTAATTATAAGGTTATTTTATGTTAATTTTGTTATTTTAAAGAGTATTGCTAACTTTTTTAATGTCCTGAGGCCATATGGAAGCATCTTGCTCCCATTTAAACTAATGAGAAAAGAACCTTTTACAAAACCTTTAAATCCACATCACACATTTTAGAACACCCGAGTCGGATGGTGGTGTGGAGGTGGTGGTGGGGATGTGGAGGTGTCAGAAATGAGGAACACACCTGCTGCTCTTATTTCTTCTGATCAATTCATTTGCAACCTCCATGCAAAGAAAGTTGCAGAAGGAAATCTGAAGCACTCACCTGTAATTCCAGTCTTGAAAATGTTCCTGTAAAGCATCTGCGTCTGATATTTATGGCTCTGTAAGTGGCAGTGCCTAGCTGTTTTCTGAGTGGGAGTTGATTTCTGCTGTTGAGTAAATAGTAGGTGTCAGAGAAGCATTTGTAATGAAATTTAGAAGGAGAAACACGTCGGTGTGGAAGTAATAATAGTGTTTACAGGGGAGCACCTTGAAAATAAGGTAAGTTATTTTAAAATTACTTTTTGGTGCTGCTGCTGTGTCCTTCTCTCCAGATTCCCTTTGATCTTGGCAGTATAAAGTTTCCATAGCTCCTAAATATGAGGGCATGATGTGGAGCAATTGAAGAAGAAATAATAAATTTGGAGTGGTCAGGTTTGCTGTAGGGAGCTATGATCCAGGACAAGACATTTTAACATGCATTGTGATGGAAACGGTACCCCTGGATTTGTATAGCCTGGTGGCCCTGGCTGTGGCGGAAGGGTGCACCTGGGGAAATAATCATTTATTCAATGGTGTGTTTTGGGCTTACTGGAAGTAACTTGAGTTCTTTCTGAGTTATGCCTAAAATTAAAATCTTGGGTCTCATGGTGAAAAAAGGAAACAGTCTAAGACAGCCCAGTCTAAATAGTACTTTCTTTGATGAGGTAAGTATTCTGTATTTATGCTGTCCATTACGGTAACCCTTGTCACATGTGGCTTTTGAACACTTGAGATGTGCTAGTATTACTGAGGAGCTGAATTTTTAATTTTATTCAGTTTTATTTTTTTGAGATGGAGTCTCACTCTGTCACCCAAGCTGGAGTGCAGAGGCATGATCTCTGCTCACTGCAACCTCTGCCTCCGAGGTTCAAGCGATTCTGCTGCCTCAGCCCCCCAAAATAGCTGGGATTACAGGCCCATGCCACCATGCCCAGCTAATTTTTGCATTTTTAGTAGAGAGGAGGGTTCACCATGTTGGCCAGGCTGGTCTCGAACTCTTGACCTCAGGTGATCTGCCCACCTTGGCCTCCCAAAGTGCTGGGACTATAGGCATCAGCAACTGTCCCCAGCTGATTTTATTCAATTTTAATTAGTTCAAATTGGAATGAAAACAGCTTCATGTGGCTAATGGCTACGGTATTGGATAGCACCTGTGTAAAAAGAGAGCCACTTCCTGAGTTTCTGCCCCGCACTGTGTTGTTGTTGTTTGTTTGTTTTTGAGGCAGGATCTCACTCTGCCACCCAGGCTGGAGTGCAGCGGCACAATCATGGCTCACTGCATGCTGGACCGCCCCGGCTCAAGCGATCCTCCTGCCTCAGCCTCCCCAGTAGCTGGGAGTACAGGTGCACACAACCACACTCGCCAAAATTTTTTACAAATTTTTGTAGAGATGGGGATGTCACTGTGTTGCTCAGGTTGGTCTTGAGCCGCTGGGCTCAAGATATACTCCTGACTTGGCCTCCTAAAGTGCTGAGATTACAGGCGTGAGCCACTGCACCTGGCCCTGATTATAAACCCTCTGCTTCCCACACATTTTAGAGGGGATAGCCTTTAGCATAAGAAAAGCTGCATATGGGATGCTGGAAATGGTGTTTCTGTATGGGATGCCTGGTCACTGGCCACCCTCTCATTGTCACATTCCTTAGCTATCTCTGGAACTCAGCTATTGATTTCCTTGGTCAAGGGGTAAGAGAAGTTTGAGATGTGTAGTTCTTGAATCACTAGCTGGGGTCTTTAGAGGAAGGCTCTCAGCTTTCCTGGGTTGCCTCTACAAATAAGAGTTTGAATAAGCCTACATTGGGAGAATTTTTGAGGTCCTAGGTAGGCCAAAGAAGCCAGGATTGAAGAAACATGATGGAATATTCATAAGAAACCTTACCAGCATCAAGTACCCTTACTAGCCAGAAGACCTTGAGTCAATCACATACCCTCCTAGAAACTCAGTTTCTCCCACATAAAAGGGGAGGAATAATAGCTGTTCCGCCTACTTGTGTGGTTCTCAGGAATCACCAAATGAAACAATGTCAACTGCAAACTGCTGTTTAAATGCTTGTCATCATTCTTGGCCAATGGCCTGTGCTTACAGCTGTTTTTTATATCCATTCCCTCTGACTCCTTTCCTTGTTAAGTAGAAATAAAGCTAAAATGGGAAAAAAAAGAATTTCATATGCTAAAAGAAATGTGTAAAACCATCAATGTCTTCACCATTGGTTCAAAGAAAACGGCCTGATGTCTGTTGGGCAAGGGTTCCCTGTCCTCTTTTGAAATGACAAGTGTCTAGAGAGGGTGGGGTTCTGGCATGGCTAGGACTGGGTCACCGTCACCAAACTCAGTGTCCCTGGTCAGAAGGCCACACACTTGGCCTTGAGGGGAAAGTTCTTGCTTCAGGAGAAAGAGGGACCCTTTTCTATTTTCTGTGACTCAGGAAGCAGCAGCAGTTTGAAGATGAGTTCTGCTCCTTGCCAAACACAGTTGCATTTGCCCATCCCTTTCTGGGTTCCAGTTTTCACCCTACAGGTTGTGAAAACTGCTTGCTCATTTTCCCACCCAGATGCACAGCTATGGCCCCTCTAGGCCAATGGCAACACAACATTAGCTGCCTTTAGAGGGGAAAATAATATATGAAGAAGTAGAGGAAATGATATCCTCATTTCTGCACAGATAATGAGAATTTCCTAGACCTAGACACTAAAAAAACATGGTTAGAATCTGCCCCAACTAAATAGTTGAGTGACTTTTTTCTTGTATTCTATTTCTCAGCATCAAACCATTTCTTCTAATGCTAGACTACGTAGACAGTGGTTGGATCCAAAATATTCCCTCCCTCTAAATGCAAAATAAAGTAAGATATTTATATGTACCTCTCCCTTCTGGGAAAAAATATAACAGATTTGTTTCTAGGGTTTCAAAGGATTGTGCTCAGCTGAATTGAAATTGATAAATTATTACCTTTTTCTGCATCATGTTCAGCCCACTTTATTATGTATTTGCATCTAATACTCTTGATTATGTACCTAGGGAGAATGTAACATTGGCATTGAATTACAATTGAGCAGAAAAGAGGAGAAAAAATTTCTATTTTGATACAAGAATATGATTCAGTTTGATTGTGAATATGACTACTCTTAAGTATCTGACCTAAAAATATTTTAATACCTGATTATTATCCATGTGTCAACATGGGATCTTCACTCATGAAGAAATAATCCCAAGTCACTCATTCAAAAAATACATTGAGCATCTCTTGTGGCAGGTACTAGGGATGCTAGGATGTATCAGACACAGCCCCTTCTTTCTAGGAGCCTGTAATTAAGTGGAGGAGGCAGAATTGTCAGCAGACAATGACAAAACTGCATGATTAGTGCTATTATAAATGTATGAAGAGACTGATGGAGATATATAGAGGAAGAAATTACTAGTTTCCCAAGGGAGTTGGTCAGCAAAGGTTTCATGGAGGAGATTGTATTTTGATCTTGATATAAAGACATTTACTGGTCAAAGAAGGGAAGAAGAGCAAGCCAAGAAGTTCTTTTTATAGGGCTTGGGTGAGTGCTTGGCTTATCCTAGGCACACTGCAAGTATTTAACTTAACTGTATACACTTCTTCTCTGAATGTGATATGTCTGTCCCCAGGGATCCAGCTACAGAGTATCAGCCTGCTTTGTCATGTACATCTTTTATTTAGGCCAGTTTATTCTTGTGTACTGACCGTATTCTAACATGAGGTTGGATGCCAGCCCAGTCCATATGCCAAAATGTGTTTGTTGAATTCACCTTTTCCTTATCTCATCCAACATGTTCCTCGTGTCCTGCATAGCTCAGAGCTTGGCATGTGGTGGGTGTTAAGGAAGTACTTTTTTTTTTTTTTTTTTGAGACAGTCTTGGCTCTGTCTCCTAGGCTGGAGTGCAGTGGCACGATCTCGGCTCACTGTAACCTCCTCCTCCTGGGTTCAAGTGATTCTCCTGTCTCAGCCTCCTGAATAGCTGGATTACAGGCGCAGGCCACCATGCGTGACTAATTTTTGTATTTTTAGTAGAGACAGGGTTTCGTCATGTTGGTCAGGCTGGTCTTGAACTCCTGACCTCAGGTGATCCACCCGCCTCAGCCTCCCAAAGTGCTGGGATTACAGGTGTGAGCCACCACACCCAGCCCAGAAGTACTTCTTGAATGGGTAAACATAGCTGCTTATTTTAGAGTCTACATTTGTTTCCTAGAACTGTCATAACAATTAGTATAATCTTGGTGGCTTAAAACAACAGAAATTTATTCTCTCCCAGTTTTAGAACCCAGAAGTCTGAAATCAAGTGTCGGCAGGGCTGTGGTCCCTCTGAAGGCTCTAGGGGAGAATCCTTTCATCTTTCTTCCAGCATCTGATGGCTCCGAGAGTTCCTTGGTTTAGGGCTGCCCAACTCCAATCTCTGCCTCTGTCTTCACATGGCCTCTGTGTCTCAAATCTCCCTTCCCCTTTTCTTTAAGGACACAAGTCATTGGATTTGGGGCCTTTCCTAAATTCCGGATGATCTCATCTCTAGATCCTTCATTACATCTGCAAAGACCCCCTTTTTTTTTTCCAAATAGGATCTTATTCACCGGCACTGGGTGTTAGAATATGCACATGTCTTTTGGGAAGCATATCACCATTCCACCAGCTACAGGATGCTTGCCAAGGCCTAAGGCTGAGTAGGGTACAGCAACTATAGAAAGCTTTGGTCAAATAGCTATTTCAATTGCCATGTTTGCATGGGAGTGGAGGGTAGTGATGAAAGACTTTTAAAGATGTCTCATTGTATTTCCCTCTTTCTTAACTGCCTCATTTTGAGGAAGGGTCTTCTGGAAGAGCATTTCAGTGAGTCATCTAGGCCATCCCATGTGGCTGGTCTATAACTCCTTTGACCCCAAAGGCTATGCTGTAGTCCACAGTAGCTCACTTCTAATCACGGCTGACTTGAGCCAGGTTGGAGACTTGTCCCAAGATCATCCAATCTTCTAGGCTGTCCAGTGGCTCGTGGCAGATGGTCTTATTAGCAAATTGAGGTGATCCACTTAAATTTTCGCATGGCAACTTGAGTTTTGAAACTCAAGAGACTGAGTTAGTTGATAGTGCACTCTGCAACTGGAAGGTCCCACGGCGTTCCTCCCAGCCGGGCTGGCTACTGGGCCGAGGGTCAGCAGGATTTTCAAGGAAGCTGGTCAGTAGGGAGAGCTGACTCAGCCATGTGGAGAGAGCTGCAGAGGCACCACGATGGAGGGGCACCCATGGCCTCTGAGAAAGACCAGCCTTGGACCTCAGCCACCTTCGAGTTTACATGAGGCTGTGATTTTTTTTTTTTTTTTTTTTTTTTTGAGACGGAGTCTTGCTCTGCTGCCCAGGCTGGAGTGCAGTGGCCGGCTCTCAGCTCACTGCAAGCTCCGCCTCCCGGGTTCACGCCATTCTCCTGTCTCAGCCTCCCCAGTAGCTGGGACTACAGGCGCCCGCCTCGTCGCCCGGCTAGTTTTTTGTATTTTTTAGTAGAGACGGGGTTTCACCGTATTAGCCAGGATGGTCTCGATCTCCTGACCTCATGATCCGCCCGTCTCGGCCTCCCAAAGTGCTGGGATTACAGGCTTGAGCCACCGCGCCCGGCCGAGGCTGTGATTTTGTGTTTCCTATTCTTGAACTTCCATGACATATAAAGATAAACCAACATAGTGTTGATGTGTTAAGCATGCGCTCTGTATTAAGCTTTTTACATGCGTTAGCCGATTTATTACTCATTGAATAGATGCTGAGATGGAGGCAATAGAGAGTAAGGGACTTGTCTAGAGTCAGTCCACTGGTAAGTTGTAGAGTAAGCCTCAAACCGGGGATCCAGCTCCAGAGCTGTGCCCGCAGCAACCCCAGCACCTCCTCTGGTACCCGTGTTTCTGTCCCAGCTTTTATAAGCCTCCCTGGTTTTCTCCCAAAGGAACTGGGTATGTCCCTATTCTTATATCCCAGAGACAGATGCTGAATTGATTAGCCAAATTAGTAACAAACTAAAAACTTTGCCAAGTTTTTTGGTGTAGTCTTCATTGGGTTAATGTGAACATGAAGGTAATCTATGGTAAGCCACGGAGATGTAGAGTTTTTGTGATATACATTTTTTGGAATGTATTTATATTCTTCATAATAAATCCATTATAGGTTTTTAAAAATTAAAGCAACCTTGTGTTTGATGAATGTCATGCCATGATACCCTAGTACCTTCAACTCAATCAGCCAGTCTAATCAGTCTGTTTCACAGTGGCTGAAAACACTGCCCTGTTTTCCTGGCCATTTTCCTGTACTGGGCAGACATGGGCACTGTAATGTAATAAAACTATTTCAAGATTGGCGTATTAGAGAAATGTGCTCTTGCCTCAGCTTACTTTTTCTTCAAAAGGAATGGTCTTCATTCTTTGGAAGGCTTTGTGCACAAAGGTATCTTTAAGGGTTTGAAGTCCTGAAAATATTGCAGTGTATTATAATTTAGCTACAAAGTCTTCCAGAATAATACCGGAGATTCAGATTCTGAAATTCTACAGAGAACAGTCTGAGATATCTGATTGTGTTTCTAGAAAAGGGAATAGATTTGGGTTTGAATAAGGTGTGTGAAATTACAGGTTATCATTTTTTTTTCTATCATCCACTTATATAATAATGAAAAGAGAGGCTGGCAGAAGATAATACACTCTATTGAGTTAGTAATATAGGGTGTGATTTTCAAGTGCCCACTACAGAAATGTGATTTACTTGATAATTTGAAACAGGTCCTCAGGTAAGCATATATCTTTCCCCAAAGTCTGAAATGCCCCTAAAGAAACACTGTTTCCTGATGAAAATTTAGGTTCGCAAAGTAAAAATCTGAAAGTATTCCATCTAAATCACATACCGATTGTCAAATCAAACACATAAAAACCTGAAAATTAAATGCTCTGAAAAGAGGGTTTTTTTTTTCTTTTTTCTTTTTTAAAGGCCTGCCTGTCAGTCAGGTTTGATGCGGGTGGTATTCACATGCAGCCTTGCTTTTGTGTATAAGAGCAAGCATCTGCCCAATTGAGCATCTAATTGGTAATCATGGAGTATTAAGTTAATTATTTGAATGGAGACTATAACTGATATAATTTATAAAGCTCTGGATTATAGAACAGTATTTTTATAGTGATAGGAAGAAAAGGGACATGGCTGTGACTGTATTGCCAAAACATTGGATCTTATAGACGGAGCCACACATAGGGTCATATTAGTGGTGGTTTTGTTTTCCTAGGTGCTTGAAGGGCTCCTGAGTGCCAAGTCATTGTATATGTAGTTACCAAGGGAAATGTAAGTAATTAAGGGAACAGAGTGCAGTGGCTTCCGCTGTGCTATTTCTCACTTGTTTTGCATATTGCAAGGATCCACAGCGATATGATTGGCATTTGGGGGAAGATAAGCACCATACTTGTGTTGCTTATTTTCTTTTCAAATAAGTTGCTGTCTGACAATCATGCTTTCTGACATTTATTTAGCCTTTCCATTTTGTAAATTACTTTCACATATGCTGTTTCATTTAGTTCTCCCAACATCAAAAGTTAGTGTGATTTCTCTTCCAGAAGCTAAGTGCAGGGAGAGATGATCCCGGATAAACACTGGGGATGCCCGTAAGAGGGGAGGCTGGCACACTGTTTCCCACTGGGTGACAGCCTACCCGCTGCGCTTACCCTGGTGCTACCAGAGCAGGGGGAAGGAGACTTGCAGTGAGATGGCAGGACGGGGGTCCCATGAGGTAAAGGAGTCTAAGACAGCCTTCCATCCTCCAGTCAGCCAGATCCCAGTTTCCGAGAAGTATGGTGGATGGCTCCTCAGTGCTTGCCGGTTCTGGAGTTGGGCATGAATGATAGAGGTGATCAGGATATACAGTCTTGCTGAATCCTCTACCCACTACAGCGTGGTGGGCAGAAAGGCACTCACCAAAGGATGCTACATGCAAGGCCACGGCCAGGGGTCTGCCCACAGATCTGCCGCATGCCACAAGGGACGAGAGACTTTTTTCTTTTCTTTCTTTCTCTCTCTCTCTCTCTCTTTTTTTTTTTTTTTTTTTTTGTTTCGCTCTTGTCACCCAGGCTGGAGTGCAGTGGTGCGATATCAGCTCACTGCAACCTCTGCCTCCGGGTACAAGCGATTCTCCTACCTCAGCCTCTCAAGCAGCTGAGATTATAGGTGTCCACCACCACACCCAGCTAGTATTTGTATTTTTCGTTGAGACAGGGTTTCGCCGTGTTGGCCAGGCTGGTCTGGAACTCGTGACCTCAAGAGATCCACCCACCTTAGCCTCCCAAAGTGCTAGGATTGCCGGCATGAGCCACCACGCCCTTTTTTTTTCTTTTAAAGAAAATCTCATCTAGATTCTTTCTGTTAAAGAACTAAACCCAACTCCAATAACGCCTTTACTATCTGCCTATTTGCAATTATACTCAATTTGCACACAATTTTGTATGCCATATACAAATATATACACATTCTTTTTACACTATATGCACATGAATGGAAATCTGCTGTACTAATATTGTCTTTTAATGTGTATGTTTAATGTCCTGTTTCGATTATAAGCATATCAAAAGCTGCGATTGCCTCTTTTTTTCTATTATCATTCTTCTTGGTCCAGTATTGATTATAGGCTTGGTACATTTTATTTTAAGACCAGTTGGTACTTCAGCTCGACAATGGCCAGTTATAATTGATAACTGAGAAAAAGTTGTTGGAAGCGAAAACAGACCAAGGACCATACAGATTGTTCCCACATACTCTTAACGCTACTTGGTATTTAAATTGGAAAAGCTGTGAATATATATTTTTTGATATGCCCATAGACTTGTACGTGTATCTCCTGAGATGCAGATTAAATTTTGAGAAAATGTTTTGAGCAATAATTTAATACAACGCTGTGGTAGCCTTATTGTAAAACCACAGGGCTTAGTGGAAATTTTTGTTGTATCACCATAGATACCAAAATCTAATTTGATTACTCTTGTGAATAGTCGCTAACTATAATCTGATATTGACTGTTACTTTTCATCAGCTGGAAGTAGTCTGCTAATTGAGCTGGAGGCAAGCCAGGGAAATCTTTCAAAGGAGTAGTTTTATATACAGCAGTTTTAATAAGCAATTCAATGAAACCTTTTATAAAAGCAACAAAGGCAAGAAGGGGCTGGACGCTGTGAGCGTGCTTGACACATCTATGACTGAATGCAGGACAATGCCGGATCATGTCGGTCACTCAGACCTGGCTCGGCAAGGTTAAATAAGAAGAGCTTAATTTATTCAGCAGCCGTGAGTATCCTTATTTGCTTAACAACTCTGTCAAAAGCAACCCTCTATGTCCCTGGAGTTGAATAAATGAGCAAAGTGCCTCTTGCATCATCAAATTATGCATGTCTATAGCTCTGCGAGGAGGGCACTGTTTGCTGCTTGATTTTTCAATCACAATTAAAGTAGTATCAGATACCTTTACTGGGAAGAGAGTTTTTTCAAAGAGGCAGCCATATCTTTGCATGTTGTCACCTAGGATCTCCCAAAACACAGTTAATTTTTTTTTATTCTTTTTCTTGAGGAAAAACAAATTCCATAGGGCAAATTGTTAGACCAGTTATTTGTGCTTGTTTAGTTTAACAAGTCTCTGCTCCTGGCCATGTGGTGAGCTGTGCTGTATTTGTTGAGCTTTTCCTGCACACCATACACTACTAAACACTTTACGTCCCTTCTATAATTTCATCCTTATAACATACACTATCATCTCCTATTTTTATGATGAAGAGACTCAGTTTCAGCAAATTTAATAACTGGCCCAAATGTACACAGTTAATATCAGGCTGTACATCCTGGTCTTTAGTCATTTTAACTGTACTGCCTCCTACCAGGGCTTGATCATTAGGTGGGAGGTGAGTATGACACTATTTGCAGGAAAAAGGTGTAAAAATGCTGTTTCATTGGGCTGAAGTGATTGGTGTACCACTTCTACTTGGGTCATTGAATTTAAATGAATTAGTATTTATTTCTCTATATGGTTGCATGTAATGGAGATGCCCTATGGAAAACACTTGACAGGTATTAGGTGCTAATAAGTAGTCGCTATTCTCATTGGAGTTGCTTTTCAGTATGTTTGGCATGATTTTGCCTAGTCCTGTGCTTCTCAAAGTTACTGTGCTTTTCAGTCCCCCAAGAATCTTGTTAAAATGCAGATTCTGCAAGTCCAGAGAAGAGCCTGAGAGTCTGACGTTCTAAACTGTTCTGAGCCAATGTAGTGCCAGTGGCCCAAGGACCACTTTTTGAGTAGCAAGGGCTTTGTCCTTGAGCACAGCAATGGATTTCCTGTGAGATGGTGTGTAGTTTTTAACTGAGATACAGCCAAATCACCAGCCCAGAACAGACGTTTGTCCTTGGTCTCAGTAAAAGAGTGAAGAGCCAGTTGAACTAACTAGGAATTAGGCATTTTAATAGAAATGGGAAGAAGCTGGAAGGGAATAGAAATGAAAGGAATGCTCCAAGTCAAGGAAATACATCTTCGTAGGAAACATGAAAGTAGTTGGAAAAAGTTGTTCTGAAGTGTGAAGAGGTTTATCATGAAAAGATCTTAGTAGGAAACCCCCAAAGACAAACTGTCTCAATCCCACATTGCTTTCATCATCAATGCCCCTACTAATGAGGCAATTAAGGTTGCCAGGATACAGACTTTAAGGAGGTTCCCACTCTCAGGGCCCGTCCTCTATTTGCACCACCCTGAGAGTGAGTGCCTCATTAAATGTTGAGCCCTGGAGACTTCATTCTCCTCACCCTTGTTCTATCTATCTAACATTGTCAGACTGGAAGGGATCTTAGTAATCACCATATTCAGCCCTCTGTTTTATAGATACAGAAACTGGGCTCCAGGTTAAATGACTTGTTCAATGTAATTAAGAGTGAAATTATATTTAATGGATTCCAAGATGCACATTTCTCCCTGATGGTTGATCTGAGATCGGGATTGTCTTATCATTGATGGCTTTTGACTTTAGTGTCATAGTTTGATTGACAGTGTTTCACCTTTCTTAGTGGTATAAAATTAGTGATGGTGCATCTTACCGTGGATGGGTTCTTGTGTACCATGAGCCCAGTATTAGAGAGCCAGGTCCTCTGCCTCCTGATTCAGTGCTCCTCTGCTGCACACCTGGTGACAAAGTTATCCTGATGTCTGCATGGTTACTCTGATGCTTTTGGAGACAGCTTAGCATTGTGGCTGACAGCATGGGCTGTAGAACCAGACTGCCCTCCCACATACCAGCCATCTAACGTCTGCCCATGCAGCTTACTCCTCTGTAACCAAAGGTGGCAAAAGTGTTAACTACCCAGTAGTGTCCTTGTGAGAGTGAAATGAATTAATCCATACAAATCAGTTGGAACAGTTGCTGACACATAGTAAGCACTCAATAAACATACTGTTGTTGTTGATGACAGTCTCACTGACCAAGTCACCTTGGACCCCCGCTGGTGTCTGTACAGTAACTTGAACCAAATAGGTATTCCTCTATGCATGCTATATGAATGTAACTGTATTGAGAGTCCTGTTAAACCCTGGACAGGATTTCTGAGTATCAGCATAATTCACTTCTTATGCTTACTACCAAGGGAAACCATAGCATTTCCACCCATAAAGGGTGTTAAAAGTATAAATTGACAAAGATTTGTCTTGACTGATACAGATGTTGGCCTGTCTGCAAACAGAGCTGTACCGGGTGAAATCCGTGACAGTTCTGTAATTTTCTGTTAAGTGAGACCCGTTATTGTTTTAGTACTAATCCCACAATGACCAGGGAGTTCTGACTAGATTGCAGTTGTTGTGAGCCTTGATCAGATGAGACATGATTGGCCACTGTGCCTTCTTCCTTTACCCTGCCTCCAGCTCTGCAATTATCATTTGTATTAGCTCTCTTGTGTGATTGCCTAATACAGTCATCTTGAAAGTGATGGATATAGACAACATGATTGTTCTTCACACTTATTCTCAAAATTTCTCCTTATTTTTTCTTTCTTCTCTTGTTATCGCTGTGTTTAACTAGGTGATTGGAGAATCTGGGTTAAGCTTCTCCTAAACCTCTTCCCTTCACCTTGCAGGATACAGTTTCTCCTCCTGAACCCCCAGGGCACTCTGCAGCTGTCTTCTACCACTTATCACAGGCTTCAGTTTATGTGTTTACTTGTTTTGTCTGCTGCTCTGCTGCTTGGTTGTGAGGACCCTTAAAGAAGGGATCTTGGCTCACTCTTTGTCATCCTGTAGCAGCTGACATAGTACTTCACGGTTCTTAGTAGACATTCACTGAATGGATACCTTTTGGGTTTCTCAGTAGATCTGGGTTAGATTTATTTCACCCAGTTCACATATATTCTATAAATAGATAATAGCTCATCTGGGGTTATGCCAACTTCCCTAATTATCTGCCTTATAAAAGCAGGGCACGTTATTCTCCCACAGCATAGCAAATTTTATCCAACTTCTATAAGCTGCATTACACATCAATAATAGCAGTAATGCTATACCTTGGAAGATGATAATAGACGACTTCAGTCCAATTTGCTTCTAACACCCAGATTCCATACAACGAACCTCACGTTGCACTGATGCTCAGTTGTCAGAGAGAAAATCTATTCCATTGGTGGTGAGAGTTTCAAGGGGCTGAGCCTTGGAGGGCAAGTTGAGGGAGGCACTCACTTTCTGTGATGTAGCTATGAACAAGAAGGTGCAGGCTGTGCAGGGCTCCTGGCCCCAGGCATCCTAGCAGATCTCATGAATGGAATTTTGGTCTTCCAGAACTTACAAAGTCGGGAACACTTTTGGTGAACGTTTTTTGGTGAATGCTCTAAAAGACACCTCAGACTTCCTGCCAATCTTCAGGTAACATTTACTAAGTTTGCAATGGATCTGTCTTCTTAAATACACTTTTCATTGATCAATGGACGTATATTGGGAAGGGCAGAGCAATCTGATATTGAAGAGCAGCCATTTTTCTATTTGAAAGGAACTCTACAGTTCAGATGCTCAGGGATGTGTCTTGCTTCGAAGTTCTTGTAAACGTTCTCAACAGGTGCTGGAGAGGATGTGGAGAAATAGGAACACTTTTACACTGTTGGTGGGATTGTAAACTAGTTCAACCATTATGGAAAACAGTATGGCAATTCCTCAAGGATCTAGAACTAGATGTACCATAATACCCAGCCATCCCACTACTGGGTATATACCCAAAGGATTATAAAGCATGCTGCTATAAAGACACATGCACACGTATGTTTATTGCGGCACTATTCACAATAGCAAAGATTTGGAATCAACCCAAATGTCCATCTGTGACAGACTGGATTAAGAAAATGTGGCACATATACACCATGGAATATTATACAGCCATAAAAAAGGATGAGTTTGCATCCTTTGTAGGGACATGGATGCAGCTGGAAACCATCATTCTTAGCAAACTATCACAAGAACAGAAAACCAAACACCGCATGTTCTCACTCATAGGTGGGAACTGAACAATGACATCACCTGGACTCGGGAAGGGGAACATCACACATCGGGGCCTATCATGGGGAGGGGGAGGGGGGAGGGATTGCATTGGGAGTTATACCTGATATAAATGATGAATTGATGGGTGCTGACGAGTTGATGGGTGCAGCACACCAACATGGCACAAGTATACATATGTAACAAACCTGCACGTTATGCACATGTACCCTAGAACTTAAAGTATAATAAAAAAATTAAAAAATTAAAAAATTAAAAAAAAAAGTTCATTCATTACTGACGCATTTCAATGTCTCTTATTTATGTCTTTCACTTCTAAAAGTGTCAGCTACACATTTTGGTTCCCTGTGTTACTTTGCATCAGTTTAAGGTGAAAAAGGCTATTCCTAACTCACAGAGTTGGGAAGAAGCATGAACAGAGGAGTGGATTAGGAAAGTGAGACAAATTTCCAGCTTCTGGCAGAGTCTTTATTTGGTAACTTAAAAAAAAATACTTGCAGTGCTAAAAATTCTCGGGTTATAAATCATAATCTCAATAAAAGTTAAGAAAAATAACAGGAGGTTTTATTTTTGATTATCTGAATAACTTCTCTTCAGTTTTCATGAGTACTTATAAGTTGACTGTACTTAAATCCCCTTTGTAACAATGCAAGGTGAGTAAATAATTAAAACATGGCAGCTGTGCAGATTAGTTCAAACCTACAGACATATTTTTTGACTGAGGCTTTAGAATCAGTTTTTCTAAGGCTTAGACAAATGCAAATTTTAACCAGAAATAAAGCACATATTTGTATTCTAGTCATTCTTTCTTGGGGTGGTTTTTCTTTGCAAACAGATAAACTAAATGTATAGTTGATAATGCATATGAGAATCACAGAGAATCATTTATCACAGGCTGGAGGACTTTTCTTTGTATTCCTTTGCAATTATATCTGGGGGCAGGTTATGAATGTATCTCCTATTTCCCTGTCTCCCCATCTTACCTCGCTGTGCTTATAGCATTCATGTTATGGGCTAACAATGGAAGGACTAAAAGGCAAAAGAGCCTAAAGTACAATCCACAGATGACCTCAGCTGACTTTGTTTTTTGTTTGTTGGTTTGCTTTTTTGTTCAAAGTGAACTTTTACATTCATAATTCTCTAGCTTCTCAATTCACAGTTGCTCCAGATCTTTAGTAGTTTGCCATTCAGTCCCATTTTGTCTGTTCCTTTCTGAAGTTGTCCACACCTTAGTGACCCCAGGAAAGCCCTTCCTAATGGCATGCAGTTAACTTAAGGGTGTCAAACTTCCTATTGATAGGAGCTGTTGAACTTGACAGCCTCGATAGAGAGTGAGTATGAGGCATGAATAACTCAATTTGTTCTTGATCACTTAGGGGGGCTTCATAGCATAGTTCTCTCTATTATCATCATAAAATAAAAATGCATGAAAATGTCTGTGCATTGCTCTTTTGGCCTTTTCAGAGAAAGCAGATTTACTCCTGCTTTAAGGAGCTCAGTCTCTAGTTTCATTTGACTTGTGGCATTATAGAGGTCAGAGGACAGGGCCTATCGTTAGCAGCTAAGATCGCAAGGCATTCTGCATGAGCGTAACTGGCAAGGTAGCATTTCAGGCCAGTGCAGTGTGCTTTTCAGGTGTCATGGTGATTGCCTTCCAAAGCATTTGAAAAGAAAAGTTAACATTAACCACCATAACAAGTGGTAGCGTCATTCTAATGTTGAGATCGTTATTTTAACAAAACAATGGTTCTGGAAGGATACTATATGCTGAAGAATCAAAGTTTAATGTTAGTCTTGAGTTTATTTGATTTTGAAGTTGCTTCATCAGAAATGAAATGAATAGACTTAAGGAGAGAAATACCACAAGCTTCAAACATAAACACTAAGTAGATTGACATCTTGTCTTTAACTTCAAATCATAGTAAAATCAGCAATTCACAAAGGAATTATATATATTCCTCAGCCAATGGTAGGTGGATTCGATGATGGGAATTTGGGCTAATACAAGCTGATCAATAGAATTTTACTATCCTTAGAAGACAATCCAATGGCCATTCTGTTGCAGTCAGTCATTATGAGAAACAACCATTTACCCACTAGGTTTTATTCCAAGTAGAAGCTGAAACCACATGGTGGGATTAGCTTGATCAGTCCAAACTGACTGACCGTGGTTTTGTTTGTTTGTTTGTTTGTTTGTTTGTCTGTTTCCCCCCCTCAACCATTTGATATGGCATGGAGAGCTCCCTGGTCATTGGGTAAAATACTAGTGCCGAGCTACCAAATCCATGTGCAGTTTGCAAAGCTTAACTTCATGGGCCCATCTTCTGATGTTCTTATTTGGGCAGTGATATGATGCGAGTAACAAAAGATGGACTTTTATAGGCTACAGGTGTATGTAGGAAATTTGTCATATTATTATATTTCTCTCACTCCTTTTTTTCTAGGCTGCTTTTAAATGTATCATTAGCATCTCTCTATATTAATGAATTACTTTTCAAAATCCGGTTCCTAATAACACCATTTTTCATAAGTAGATTTTATCTTTATTGACTTGTTTTGCTGGAGTTTAATGGCGGTGTCGAAGGATATTATTTATTTTTTGATATGGGCTAAGATAGCTATAATTGGGAACAGTGTGCACTAAAAATATAAAATTAGCAAAGCAGTTGAGAAATCTAAATGTACCAGATCTATACATTTCGTTAAACTCTACATCTGGCTTAAAAATTATAAGGCAGCCGGGTGCGGTGGCTCACGCCTGTAATCCCAGCACTTTAGGTGGCCGAGGCGGGCAGATCACAAGGTCAGGAGTTTGAGACCAGCCCAGCCAACAAGGTGAAACCCTGTCTTTACTAAAAATACAAAAATTAGCCGGGCATAGTGGCTCGCTCCTGTAGTCCCAGCTACTCGGGAGGCTGAGGCAGGAGAACTGGTTGAACCTGGGAGGCAGAGGTTGCCGAGATTGCGCTACTGCACTCCAGCCTGGGTGACAGAGCAAGACTCCATCTCAAATAATAATAATAATAGTAATAATAATAATAATAATAATAATAATAATGCTTTGGATTTTTTGAAACTGAAAAATAGAGTGGATTTAGTTGTTTTTTTTAAATCAGAGCATAAAAGCTATTAATTAGGTTTACATTTACTAAATTGAACAACCATGTTTTAAGACAGTGTTAGACTTAGAATTTTCTTTTCTTTATCGAGGTCTTGTTATGTTGCCCAAACTGAACTCAAAATCCTGGGCTCAAGAGATCCACCCACCCTCCACTTCCCAAGTAGCTGAAACTACAGGCACATAGCACTGTGCCTGGCTATGCTTAGAATTTTCTCTCTTTCCTGACTTTCGGGTGGTATGTAATTCAGCAGGATGCAGAATAAATGTGTTGCAAGAGTTTGGAAAAGTTAAGATAGCTGTGTGTTGGAGAAAAAGAACAGAATGTTTTATAAAAAAAGCAACCAGGGAGGCATTTTGGAAAGGGAGAAGATGAAGATACATAATAATGCTAATCATAACATGAAGAAAGTATATTTTTCCAAAGAAAGATTATAATGCTTGTTGTTTTGATGAAATGAACCAAAGAAGTGCAACCAAGGATTCAGATCCACTTTTCCTTCCAAAAGTAATTGGAAAGGTACTTGTCTATAAGATTCGATTCTGTTACAGGAGAAAGAAATTTTTCAGTACATTCAACTTAATATTATGCAGAGTGAAATACATAGATTGACAAAAAGAGTATCCTCAAAATGTGTAGGATTTTGTATGTATTCAATAATTTGAGTTTTTCCAGCAATTCGTAGATTGTGGTATTTCCAATTCTTTTTGTATCGTAATCTCAACTAGTAGTTACGAGAAAATAATTTTTAACTGTCCTCTCTGACCTAATTAATATTATGTTGTGCTATGTCCTACTAGCTGTTAAGTTTGAAGGCTCTGACAGGAAAAAACTGTTGTTGGTTGTATGTTTCAGTTAACATTCGTGATGACTTTGTCTTGCATGAATTATTACTTAGAGTATTACTGACCCATATTAATGGGATCAAGACCAATATATCTTCTGTAAGGGAGAAGTTTTACATCACTGAACAATAAAGCAGGACAGCGTAGTTTGTGGAAAAGAAGATTTAGAACTGCATAGCCCATTATTTCACTTTCTGCGACATAATTTGTAGTGAAATGCAATGAATGAACCCTTGAACTTGTAGGGGATGTATGCAACATTAAGGGCAAGGAAGTAATGCTATTTTCCTCCTTAGATGCAATGCCTAATGTCACAATGCCATCGCATCACCACATCATCTGAAGAAACATTTGGGAAAAGTCAGGTCTGCATGTCTGACTTGTGAATTACATTAACTAAGTCTAAATGTAATAGCCCGAGTATGCTAGAGGGAAAGGAGAAAAGGGAGAGTTAAAATTGCTTTGAATTAAAATTGGGAAAAAAATGAGAACCTTTGTAGAAACTTAAATTATCCCCAAAACATAACTACCAAAAAGTAGCACTTCTAGGCATAGTTCGGTATATATTTCATCATGACTGCCATTTGTTTGTTCAGCAAATGCGTACTAGCACCTACTGTGAGTCAGCTATTGTGTTATGCACTTGGGAGATGGCAGCAAAAGGTGTGGGAAAGATTCATTCTCTTGAGCTCACATCCTAGTAGAAGATCTGAACAATAGACCGTAAACATAATAAATGACCAAATGCTATAGTATGTTAGAAAGTGGTAATAGCCAGGGAAAAGAAAGCATAGAACAGAATAATAGTGACTTGGAGTATGTGTGGGATGAGCTAGTGTGTGGGCAGTTGTCACAAGTTTGATTTCCTAGAAGATCCAATCCATATCATGGCATCTCTCCCCCGCTGCACATACTTTGTAGAATAAATCTATTTTAAGATATAAGCCAACTGCTTCTCAAAAAGGTTAAGTAACTTGCCCTAGATCAAGCATCTGTTAAGAGAGAAATCTGTTTACCCTAAAATATTTTTATCATACCCTGCTGCCTCCCAGTTCAGTGACTCCTTGCTCCCCTGTCTCTGTTGCTTTCTGCCAGGGATATCTTTGGCTCAAAGGGTTATCTCAGGATGGTATGCTGCAGATGTTTTATCGGACACTTGCTTTTTCTAGGCCACTCAGAGTTCCAGTACCAGACATAGTGCACTGCTATACTTATATCCTTGGGAATAGCAGCTTATAATAACTGGAAATTAGACATGCATGAGAGGGTAAGAAGGCTAGGATCGAAATGTTAAGATGTAGAAAGTAGGTTAGAGGCCAGAGCTGTATAATAGGTGAAGGGAAATAATTACTTAACAAGAAAATTGTGTCCAGGGTTGGTGCTGAGGACAGTAAATAAGGCATGACCCATAAAGGATGCAAAATCACATGAAGAGTTAGTGCTGCTGGTTCTTAAAACTCACATGCAGTATCTCATTCAGTCGATGGGGCCTGAAAAGTAGGGTTTATAGCCCCACTTCATGGATAGCTAAACTAACAATGGAAAAAATTAGGTGGCTTGCCTAACAGTCATGAAGGCAGATGAGAATTCAAATGTAAGTTCACTAGTTACAAAGCATCTTTCTTTCTATTACACCAGAGAGTAAGATTAGAAGAGAAAGAAACAGAGGCAAAAGGAACAAATACAGCAATGTCTGCCCTTTGATGTCCTCCACCAATTCTTCCTTGAGTGAGGATTGAGTTCTACTCGAGTTCTGGTTTAAGAAATATTGATAGAGAGGTAGCGAGATTTATTTCCACCCCATCTACCAGTTTTCTGGGACAGCCTTCCTCTCAGTGGAAACTAACTCACAATTCTCATATTGTCTTTACAGCAACTTCTAGAGCTGTAGCTTTTAGCTTGCTGTGGACAAGAATAGCTAGCTTTTATTAAGCACTTACTCTCTGCCAGACAGTGTTCTAAATTTAATTCAATTAAATTTCATAATGTGCCTATGAAATAGGGTCTGGTATTTTCTACATTTTACATATGAGCAAATTGAGGCATAGAGAAAGGATCTTTCCTGAGATTTCACAAGTAAAAGGAGGACCTGTGTTTTAAATCCAGTAAGTCTTAAACCACAATGCTGTGCTACCTCTCAATTGAAAGATGAGTAGCTACCATAAAGTAATAGTTGCCAGTGCTTTGCCAGAAATTGAATCATTACAACTTTGGAGGCAGGTCCTTTTATTATGATGTTTTTATTTTACTGGTGGGGAAACTGAGTCACGGGGAGGTTAAACTATTTGCCCCTAGTTACACAGCTACCAAGTAGTGGAATTGGGATTCAAATCCCAGCAGAATTGAGCGAGTTCTTGATAAAATTGCAATTATATGAAAGTCTATTATTGGTCTTTAAATTCTTAAGATGTTAGTGAACTTGGAAGGTGAAGGGAATCTGATCACCTTTTTTCCATCCTGCTTGCTTATTAGTTGAGGGCTATAGAATCAAGATTGTATGGACTAGGTGGAAAACTGCCTTTTATCTTAGGCAAATAAGTCATTGCACTCACTTGTGTAAGAAAGGAGTGAGATTATATGGCATCTCTTGTAACTGTCACTAAAGAATACCTCTATGTTTAGCATCAGGAACTAGCACTGTCCCACAATTGCTTCTTCACAGCAGTGGTTCTCAAAGTAGGCACCCAGAAGATACTAGCATTAAATGCTGAATGTGAAAATACTAAATGCTAAAAGAAAATAATAGTAAGCCTAACTTGCAGAAAACAATTATGCAGATAGAATTTTCTTCATTGAATATTTCTTTCTCATGAATTCTTCTTGAATCTTTGGAGCCTGGCTTGTCAGCGAGTGACAATATAAATGAAGAACAAACACAGAGCATTAGAAATTGCCTGGTCTGCTCCAGCTATATTTTGGGAGTATCCAAGAGTGCAGTTTCCTATTACATTCATAACTTGGATCATCACTTTTGGGGGTTCCTCTAGGAGCACCCTAGCTCCCAGATGGAGGCCGTAAGGTCAAGCAGCCAGCATGGAGCGGGACATTTGATGGAAAATGGGTCACTCAATCTACATGGCTTTTCTTTCTGGACTCTGGTTTAGTATAGACAAGGCCCACTCAAGGAAAGCTTGTTTCATAGAAAAATGCTCAAGTAGGCATTCAGAAAAGCTTTGCTGTTGCATTGCACCAGTTGGAATGGGAGACTTTTTTTTTTTTTTCATTTTATTCTCAAATGTAGTTCACATCCTGGTCTTCCTCCTTCCTCCCGCTCCACAACTCTCATTCAGCTACATTGTGAAGGGTCCACAACCCCTTTAAGGTTTATGGTCTTATGAAGCACAGCTGGAAAGAGGTTCTTTATTCCTAAGCCTTTGGAAGGCTTCCCTTTGAAAGTTTACAAACGCCCCATCTCTTTTCTCTAGGTAGGAACATTAGGAGCAGACTTTAGTGGAAGTGAGGCATGCTCAGTAGCTACCAACACAATCAGGTACATGGAAGTCATTCCATTTCTGACTGCAGGGATTGTTTCCCATTCTTTTACTTAAAAGCAAGTAAGCAGATGGATTGGAGCAAATAACAATAGTCAAGGCCCTCTGCAGACTGGTGGAAGCACTCAGGAATGGCCTCCCACGTCTGTGGGCCATGAAGTCATTACATTCTCCTGATGCTCTGCCTTCGCTCTGTGGTCTTCCAGACCAGTTGGAAGCTGCAGTGTGCTGTGTTTCTCTGCAGGAGCTCCCCTTCAACCCCTACCCCCGACGCAAACACACCTGCAAGCTGCTTTAGTGGCTGTTCCATCTGTGGCTTTAAGAATAGATAAAACAATCAATAGCAGATAAGTGGTATCATGCTGCTTCAAGCACAGAGGGAAACATAGGGTCCTCTTTAGACAGTTAAAACGGCAGCTGCAAAAATGAACAGCAATGACTTGGGGGAGGGACCAATCTGACATCTGTTGACCATTTGGCCAGTAGCTAGTGGTGAACCAAAGAGATAACTTGAACAAGTTCAGAATCCAAGAAAAAGAGGTTGAATTGATGTGGATATCAGAATAAGGGAACACATTCTATCGTTTGGCACCATTTTGATCAGAGATAGATGATAGACAAAAGGCCGATTTGTCAAAATCATTGTAGAGATGATGAGTTTTGTATTTTTGTATAGTCAGCTTTGGGGTGCTTTGTACACCTTCACATAGCTGGCCAAGTAACCTTCAGAGATTGAACTACATTGTTTCCTCAGTCTTCCTGGTTGTCATAGAACAGAGAAGTTTTTCATTTGCTGTGCTTGTGAAATCTTAAGGCTTTTCCATTGCTCTGCCACCCTCAATCCTGCATTTCTCATTCCTCCTCTGGCAAAAGGCTTTTTAAGGCCCATGTTTGGGTGTCATTCCATGTTTCATAAGCACTTAGGGCCTGTGATTCGCTGTTGTGGCCCCACACTCTTGTTAACTGCCCCCTTTCTGGGGTCTATTTTTCAGGCCAAGGCTCTACCAGTCCATGCTAATGAGCTAGCAGCAGGTAGGTCAGCAAAGGCATCTGGGCTGCCTGAATTGGAATGAAGGGAGAACAGATTTGTTGTTGTTGACTCTCAAACAACTCTGTTAGCTGTGGCCTAAGTCTTTTCTAAGTCACATTGACAAGAATGAAAAATGTTGAAAGGAAAAGCTTTAATATTAAATCATATTTATTTCATATGCAAATAGCCATAGATGCATTTTTATATGAGGGCTTTTATAAATAGGGAAAACAGTATTGGGTTTTGAATGATTAATTATTTTATATTTCTGTTATTCAAGCTGCTAGACCACTTACAGAAAATGATACCTTCTAGTTCATGCAGTTAAGACTTCCTCATAACCTTGAGCGCTGAAAGAAGCTAAACCTTGATCTTTTATGGAGCTTTTATCAAAACTCAATAATTTTGTAAAGAGAATGTGATTGAAGAGCAGCAGTTTAGCGAATCCATCATAAATTAACATTAGCTAAGTGCTCATGAGGGATTTGTGCCGTGTCTTTAATTCCTTCCAAAACAAAGCTAATGACGACATTCTCAGCTTTGCATTGTACTCTGATTTAGCACTGACCTTGCTGTGATAGAATGTGTGTGTGTGTGTGTGTGTGTGTGTGTGTTTATCTAACTCATAGACCGAACATCTAAGATCAGTTTACTCAGTTTTCAGCACAGTGGTCAATCAATGGTTAATCAGTGCTGAGCAAATGAATAGCCACACAGTCCAGCAATTGCTTGGATGTGGTTCTTTTAGCACAGGCAGCCCATATTCACGCCAACTCTGTGAAAAGGCACTGGCTCCTCCCAGGGGTCCTGAAACATACTAGGGAAACCATGGGGGGACCACACTGAGCTAAGACTCGCCAAATCCCTTCTCTGGAAACTGGAAACAATCCAGTTAATAGCAATAGCTGATGTTTTCTGAGTTCTCATTTCATTTTATCCTTACAACAATCTTACAAGACAGATTTTATTAATCCCATTTTACAGATGAAGAAACTGGGTCTTAAGAAGGCTAAATTTAAGTTGGGAGCCAGTTGGATTAGCCTTGTGCTTTAGCCCCAGACATTCTGGGTTCACAGCCTGTGCCTTGCCTCCTACTGACTGTGTGACCTTGAGCAAATTCCTGTCATCTGCTGGTGCCTCAGTTTCTGTATCTGTAGAATGTATAATAATTGCTGTTTTTAAAAATCTGCTGCAATCATTAAATAAAATGATGTAATTGGAATATCTAGTATAATGTCTGAGAGTAAACATTTAGTGTTTTTATTATAATTAATTATTGCTGTTAGGCCCACAGGAATTCAGACACAGACTTGTCAGGCTCTGCAGGAGGTCTGTAAGCAAGGCTTGGCAAGGTCAGGTCTGACTTCAGGAGTACACTGGGGTCACAGAGCAAAGGATGGCCTGGCTTGGGATAGGTATTGGCTGAGAGAGAGGTGGGCACTTACCAAATGACTCCAGGCTGAGCTGGGTCTCCAGCAGTGGGATACCAAGTCGGGGTGGTGGAGATGAACTTGAGATACCTTTCTGAAATAGAATTGACAAAATGTGTTATCAGTTAAAAATAGGGAATGAGAGACAGAGAAAAGTTAATGACAAGGGAGCCTGGGGAAGGGAGGAGCTACCTTTAAGAAGCAGAATAAAGGAGAGAGAATTGTCAGGGTGAACGTGAGAGATGTTAATGTGTTAATATGTTAATGTGTTAATGTGTTTTGTATGGAAAAGGTATACACAGGATTGTGCGTTATGTTCAGGTTAATGCAGACAGTGGGTTTGAAATGCCAGCTGCGGCCCAGCTCCAAGGTCAAGGAATGCTTCTCAATGGAAATTGAACCCTGAGTATGTTTTCTAAGCACTTTGTTTATCACTTTCCTTATCTGTAAAAAGGTGGCTATTGGACAAGATCAGGTCCCTTCCAACTCTGTGCTCTTTCTGGATTTTTTAAACTTTTGTTGATTATTGCAATGCAGTGGATTCCTTTTTAACTGGCCTCACGGATGACAAACCCCTGAGCCTGGGGTTCAGAGCCCTCATCCCACAACGACATCTTACTTTTCATTCTCCTGTCTTGTTGCCTCAGCCATCCTAATGTAGCTAGCAGAGTGACTCACCATCCCCCAGATACACCCTCATGCTTTTTTTCCAGGTTCTGCTCACAATGCTTCCTCTACCTGGAGTGTCTCTCCCCTGACAAGTTTGTTACAAAGCAGGCACTACTCCCTGCAAGCTCCCTTCCATGCCAGACCCTCATTACCATTTGTTGAGCCCCTGCCCTGTCCCTAGCCCATGCTTTACAAGTATCCTATCTAATGCCCTAATGGAAAGTCTTGCAAGACGGCAGACTTCTTATCTCCATTTTATGTGGGACCAAATTGAGTCTGACATGTTAAGAAGCTTGCTGAAGCCTCAGAGTTGAGATTCCATCTTGGCTCACTCTTATCCCAAATTCCAAGCCCTTTCTACTCCTTCAAGCTGCAGGCCTTGAGGCACTTTGTAAATCTTCCTTATGGCTTTTGTCTAATGTTGTCTTCTGCTTTAGTGAATTCAGCATAGTCTTATTGAGCATCTTCTGTATGCCAGACACCTGCACAAATGTTAACTCATTTGAGGGTAGGTTTTATGTCTTACTTATTATGTTTTTCCAAGACTTAACAGAAAGATGGCACCAAGGTAGAAATTGAGTAAGTTTGTTGACTTCAACTGAAATGAGTAGAGTCACTCATGTGACAGAGAGAGCTATCATCAAATTAGGAGTCAACAAACATGTCCTCTTGTTAGCTGAATGATCTTGTTACCTGTAGGATGACTGCCAGCTTCATTGAGAACTCTGTTAAATAGATCAGTTGAAACTGATAAGGGGTGACTTGGGTTTTTTTTTTTAACTCTTTGTCCTTAAGGTTAGTAGCTGTTTTTTAGAACATACTTTAGATAATTGTTAGTGAAAGCAATTAAATGGTTCCTTAAAGGACAAGAGGAATTTATGTCAAAATAAATTGACTTATCATTAATGGACATGTATTTTGACATAAATACCTAAAATCACAGTGGGATTACTACTATCATCATCAAGATGTATTTAAGTTGGATTTGTACAAGCTCTTGTGTTAACTGTATGAGAAAGAAAACTATAGAGAGACTTTATTCATCTCCTGTTGCACGGGCAATGGAGCTTTCCTCATACCTAAATATTTAAGATAGCTGAAGCTTATGCTACCAAGTGCCAAGGCCTTTTATTTTAAACATAACTGATAAACATATTTCTTAAGCAAAATCTATGAGAGCAAAATTTTCTAATATTCATGCATTGTCATAAAATTCATGATGTGGAATGTATTCAACAAACTGAGCCCACTTAGGATACTAAGTGATCTAAGTGTCAGGTAGTGATCTAAGTTCCAAGGATAAGGCAATAAATGACACAGGTGCTTGGTCTCATGGAACTTCATTCTAACAGGAGGAGCATGGAATCAACAAATAAGCAAACAGAGTTGTCCCTCAGTACAGAGGAGATTGGATCTAGGACTACCCCTTATCAGGATACCAAAATCCATGGATGCTCAAGTACCTGATGTAAAACAGCAATAGTATTTGCATATAACCTATACACATCCTCCTGTATAATTGACTCATCTCTAGATTACTTATAATACCTAAGGCAACATAGATGCTTTGTAAATAATTGTTATACTGGGCCAGGCACGGTGGCTCACGCCTGTAATCCCAGCACTTTGGGAGGCCGAGGCTGGTGGATCACGAGGTCAGGAGATAGAGACCATCCTGGCTAACACGGTGAAACCCCGTCTCTATTAAAAATACAAAAAAATTAGCTGGGTGCCTGTAGTCCCAGCTACTCAGGAGGCTGAGGCAGGAGAATGGTGTGAACCGAGGAGACGGAGCTTGCAGTGAGCCGAGATCACGTCACTGCCTTCCAGCCTGGGCGACAGAGCAAGACTCTGTCTCAAAAATAATAATAATAATAATAATAATAATTGTTATACTGTACTGCTTTTTATTTGTATTATTTTTATTTTTTTTCCAAATATATTTGATCCACGATTGGTTGAATCTGTAAATGCAGAACCCATGGATATGGCAGGCAGGCTGTAAGTGAGAAAGGTAACCTCAGATATAGTGATCACAGCTATGAAGAAACTACCACAGGGTATTAAGACAAGGAGTTATTTGCTTTGTAGCAGGGGCAGGGGAAGAGGCCCCTTTAAGTAGGGTGGTCAGATAAGGACTCCTTGAGGAGGGGCATTAAATCTGAAAGTAGAAGAATGACCATCATGTGAAGAACTGGAGTAGAGCAAAGGCCCTGAAATGAGGGGAGCACAGTGTGTTCCAGTTTGAGCCAGTTTGTTGGACCTGAAGTGCTCACAAAACTTTCAAGAATATAGGTTGGGCAGGTCTATGACCATGGGGATCAGAAGTATGGGAGAATGATGGCACAGGAGTTAGGACTGGACGGTCGTCAGGTTCCTGGAGATAATTAAAACCATTGAACAGGATCATTGCTTACAAGAACTATTATGGAAGTTGCTTCCCTTGTCTGACACATCTCTCAGTGACAGTAGTAAGTCCTGTGGGATATTATTCTAAACATGTTTCAAATATTAACTCATTTAAATGTCAAAACAACCCGAGAAGGTAGCTGAGGCACAGAGATGTTCATTTTCCCAAGATCACATTTATTTAGTGGTGGAGATTAGAGTCACACCTAAGTAGTTTGGTTGAGGAGTCCAGGATTTTAATTGTTATGTCCTGCAGCCTCATGCATTATCCATCAAAATGGGATAAATAAGACCTTAGAGAAACAGAGATAAAGAATAAAGAAGCATAATGAGAAGATGGGAGGAGAGTTGAGTACAGTAATATATTCATTGTCTGCTGGGAAATAGGTAGGGTACCATGTTTGAATTTGGTTCTCTTGAGTTTATCACTCCACGGTTGCATAACTGTTGTTCTGTCACATTCACCATATGCTTTCCTGGACCAGTAGCTAGAATAAACTCATTGTTTATAATAACCTTTTCAACTAGCTAACAGAGGAATGTGCATGAACAACAAACAAACCAGAAGCATGAAAGGAGCAGACAAAAACGAGCAACAGCAAAATCAAATGACCACCCAAAGCCATCTTTAGCAAAGAGGAAGAGCACTGGTTCCCCAGGCTGCTTTTGCAACACTTGCATCAATGACTTTTTATTTTATTTATTTATTTATTATTTTTGAGACAGAGTCTCTTTCTATCACCCAGGCTGGAGTGCAGTGGTGCAATCTCAGCTCACTGCAACCTCTGCCTCCTGAATTCAAGCAATTCTCCTGCCTTAGCCTCCCAAGTAGCTGGGACTACGGGCACCTGCTACCATGCCCAGCTAATTTTTGTATTTTTAGTAGGGGTTTCACTATATTGGCCAGGCTGGTCTTGAATTCCTGACCTAGTGATCCACCCGCCTCGGCCTCCCAATTGCTGGGATTATAGGTGTGAGCCACTGCTCCCGGCCCCAGGGCTTTTTATTTTTAAGAGAACACAAAGGCTGTTTGAAGTCCTGATTATGGAAAAATCCCACCTTGTTTTCAACCAGAGCCTAGCACCCTAAATTTTGCCTATTGTACTTGGTAGAAGACACTAGTAATGCCTTCTCCTGTTATTTTCATCTCTTAACTCATCCTGGGGGTTGTCATTGAGACAGAAGAGTTCCTTGGTCCCTTTCGCAGAACTTATGAGAGGGGTATGGCTCACTTACAAGGGGTGTGGTTCAAACCCCTTGTGGAAGGAGGAGCACACAGGCAAGTGGATGCCAGGGCCGGAGTGAGCACTTTTGGGCTGTGGCCCCACGGTAGCATCTAGGGTTGTGTTATTACAATTAATGCTCTTTTAGCAGTTGCTGTCTGTGGATGGCTAAGTGTTAACCAGCTCAGTAGAGGGTCAGGGTGACAGCCTTTTACACCCTGCTCTCTTGGTACCTGGGTCCTTGTCTGGTATCCAGGAAGAATCAGGTCACATAAACTTGAAGGATGGTGAATGCAGAAGTTTTATTGAGTGATGGAGGTGGCTCTCAGTGGGATGGGGAGCTGGAAAGGGGATGAAGTGGGGGATAATCTTCCCCTGGAGTTTGGGACAGCTGAACTCCTTTCTGTTCAGCTGCCTCTTCAACATTTGGCTGCTTCTCTCTTCTCTCCTTCTCTGCCATACCACTCTGTTCCTCTGCCAGTGGAGTCTGGGGTTTTTATGGGTACAAGATGGGTGGGGGGGGGGGTGCATGGCAGGCCAGGGTGGTTTTGGAAAAAGCAACATTCAGGCGGGAAAACAGGGATGTGAAGTTCTCATTTATGGCCATGGGCCCAGGCTTGTGGGTGGAGCTTTTGTGAAGGAACTGCCCTCTTCTACCCAATATTTCCCTGCCTCCTGTCAGTATCACTGTGGCCACTCTGTGATGGCTTCTGTAGAATGTCTCTAGATGACCCATTCTGGTCCTTTACACAGCTCTGAGATTGCAAAGGAGAAAGTGTCAAAAGAAGGACTTCCTCCTGTTCTGCTCAGTTCTCCTTGTCCCCAGAAGGAGCCTGGTTGTATTCAAATTAGGAGAATCCAGCTTATATTATGCCTGGAGGAGTAGCACTCACCGCCCTTTCTTGGAAGAGTTAAAGAAGCTTCCCTGGTTTGCCTTTGACCTGGAAATCCCTCATTGTGATTGCTGTCACTCTGCCTTGGTATACTCACTTTATTTTCAGTGTATTCTTTGGTGACCACCTAGAGTTCCTATGGCCTCCACTATTGTGGCAGTGCCAGGAAATTTTAATAATTTTTAAAACCTTTAAAATGAAATGTGAAAGAGGCCACAAATTCTTCTGTCACGGCTTCAATTCCCCTGTTAGTTGTTAGCACCGCTGAGCGTGTGACCTTGTTTTTAATAGCATGGTTATTTTCCTTTGTTACTTTCATACTCTATTTCTTTCCATATTTAACTTTGCTTCTCTATGATCTGTTCTAAATTATGGTTGCATTGTGTATTGTGTATTGCTCCTTAATTATAAATCCTGGTGTCACACTTTCTCCTTTTTTTCCCCCATTTGCTTTCTGATTATCTGATTTCTCCTCTTTGACTGGATTTATGCTCTTTGAGTGAACCATTTATTTTCTACTATCTCTTTATGTATCAAAGAAGTAAGAGTCTTAAGAAAATGTGATCAAAACTTTAGGAATAATTTTATTAAGTAAAAATAGTTAATACCTGCAGTGCTTACACCGCGCTAGGTCCTTTAGTAACTCATTTACTCCGAACAATCAGGCTTTGCAATCATCTTCCCCATTGGGAAACTGAGGCCCAGAGAGTTATATAACTTAACAAATTTGGCCTTGCTGTTTCCCAAGATGTGCTTCTGCAGTTATTTGTATTATTTTATGACATAAGTAAGTTGATTTTCAAATATGGTATTTCTTCTTTGTTTGCATACATTAGCCTATTTACATGATGTTCTATTAGCTTTTTCTACAAATGGATTAAGAATACTGTTATGTTTGTTTTTATTTTCCCCTAAGTATGGGTTAATACCTGGTAAAAAAAAAAATGAAAGAAAATGTGGTTGTTTATTAATTCTGCAAACTCATTATTTGTTCAGAAGATTGTAATAAACTCTACCCTTGTATAATGTCAAGAATAATCATTACTTTTTTAGCCATGTGAAAAAGTTCTTTAGGATTATTATTTCATCCATATTTAAGTTTTCAGGAGGATTTTTTAATGAAATATAAGTTGTAAGTATGATAAGGATTGTCCTACAGAACAAAATGGAGGTTATAATCCGCAGGAAGGCAAACCTGTGCACAAACGCTCTCATACACTATGCACATGTACTAGAAGCATGGTTGAACTATGACAGCCGCAAAGGCAGTTGACCATTTCACTCCATAGGAAACTTGAAATAAAATTTGCTGCAGACAGTGAGGTGAGAGTTGAGTGTCTTTAATCAGTATTTTTTCTGACCTAAGCACCAGTCTTGCAATTCCTTTTTTAGCTGGCATGGAGGCTATGGAGGTGACATTTATCCCAGCCATTGCCAGATTGGAAGCCACCACTGGGATTACTGGCTCTTGGGCATAGTGATATGCCAGCTGGACTTCTCATAGATCCCCCAGCCATCTATACCTGTTTGCCACTTGGTATTTAATATTTACTTACTTACTTTGAATGATTAAAAAACTTAAAAAGGAACTGAAGAGTTTAAACATGAGCAAATTTTGATTACAACGTAGACCATTATTCTACTATTGCACTGAAAGGAGCCCTGGAAAGTTGACCATAGATAGCAGTTTCATGGGGAAGGTTCAAGGAATAGCTAGAATTTTTCGGAGAAACATCTTTAAGACAAGGTGAGCTTGTAAATCTTTTAATTCTCGTTCCAGACTTTAGAAACAGTTAGAATCTGAGTTATTTCCTTTGTTCCCTCCTAAGAACAAAAACATGCTTGATTATTAGACACAAAATAAACTGGGTGACATTTAGATTATGAAATTTGGGTACAGACGTGTTTCTGCATGTTATTTTGTGATTAGGCAGAAGGCGCAGAGCGTGGCATTCTCTGGTTAAGTACAGGATAGTGTTAAGGAAATATGAGTATATAGGGAATGGTTGATAAACACATGCAGTTAATGAAACTTTGACATCATAGCACTTTGGCTGTTGTCAGTGAGCTCGGGAGCCTCTGGTTCCTATTCATTATTTATTCTATTTTCCTAGTTGAATCATTCCTCCACCCTCACACAGGCAACATTATTAAAGGATGGATTAAAATGGAGTCCAAATTGATAAGAAGTAGTTATCCAGTGTTTCTGGATGTGTTCGTGACTTGAAAAAAGTTTCAAGCTAAATGGAGTGAAGACGATTTGAAATGTAAATGGATTCCTTGTCCTTTTTGTAGATACTTGTACTAAATGCTAATTTGTGGGCAGCTAATGTGTTCTTGTGTTCACTGATAAGCTGTGTGGCTTGAAACAGATTTATAAAAGGGGACAAGTTGTTTGTCGGCCAAAACTCTCAACACAGTCAACTCTGTATGTGTGATACTTTTTGTGTTTCTGTGAACAGGAATCCCATCTACGTTACCTGCCTCTACAAGTGCATAACTCCCCACCCACCTTCCCAGTGATAATGGATGGGTTATCACTGTCTGTCTTTCTTTGAAATCCATTTTAGAGATTTAGGATGAAATGTACACTTAGGATGGGCTAGACAAGGGGTCCCCAAAGTTTATCTGTGAAGGGCTTAATAACAATTCGTTTTGTCTTTGCAGGCCATATGGTCTCTGCCACAGTTACTCAACTGTGCCTTTAAAGCCCTGAAGTAACCACAGGCGATATGCAAATGAAGGGGCAGGGATGTGTTCCAATAAACTTTCATTTAGAGGCACTGAAATTAGATTTTTATGTGATTTTCATAAATCATAAACTATTATTCTTCTTTTGTCTTTCTTCCAATAATTTAAATAATTTTTCCAATAATTGAATTTTCTTGTAGCTACAGGGCATTACAAAAACAGGCAGTGGGCAGATTCGGCTGGGGAACCCTGGGTTGGATGCGTCCTTTCTGCTGTGAGGTCCAAGTACCCTTCTGATCTTTTCTCTTTTCAGCTTTCTAAACTCAACCCAGTACTGCCTCCAGAATCTTTGGGTTTTGTGGCTTTGCATGGAGGCCCTGACTAGGTTTTCATTTTGTTCTGTTTCTCCTGTTGGAGAAGAGGGGAGGAGGAGGTGGGGTGGGGGGTGGGCGGGGTGACGGTGGCAGTGCAGGGGAAAGGAACAGGCAAAGCTTTTTTTGTTTACAAGAGTAGGGAGAACAGTAACAGTGATTTATACTGCCTTACTACAAGGGTGAAGAGTTTAGACATATAGCATCTGAGGCTGCTTCTGTGGCTATTTTTTTCTATTACAAGAAATTTAAATGCAATAATTTAGTTCGTGAAAAAGATCATGATGATGTACGTGTGAATGAGTATAATGCATTTGAGACTTATCTGTTTGTTATTGTTTTTGTATTCCTTAAAAAAACATGCAGATCCAATTGTGAAAAGCCACCCGGGACTGACTGCAGTATTATTGGGCTCTGGCTGCCTTTCAGCTTGAAGTCCTTTCTAATGAGAACAAAGCTGAATTGGGGGTAATCACTCATTGTCCTCAGGCACTAGTTAGCAAACCACCTCTGGTAATTTGGAGGATGCAAAACATTTTTTTGTCCTACATAGCCTTATAATTACTGATCTTTTGAACCTCTCTCTTTGGAATAAATTGGGTCTTATGCACTTGAGTCCTATAATATTATTTTACTTGAGGGTGAAGAAGTTAATGTATAACCTCTTTGGCTAGTACTTCAGACACTTTGAGAATGCCTTTGATATTTAATCATAAATAAAATAAAAACAAAGTAAATTTTAACTGTGTATGTCCTTTCCTAGGAATATTTTAATCAAATAGGCTGTTACTCTTTTATTAACTTCTCTGTTTATTTGAATCCTCTCTTTTCATTTGGATAAGGTGGTGTCACAGTCAAAGGGAACATTAATAAAAACCTGATTTGCCTGCTGATCTGCTTCAGGCATTAGTGAGAATACATTTTGATGTCATTTGAGAAACATGTCAGAGTTTGGCTCAAACATCTCTTTCCACTTCATATTGGAGGAAACGGTGCTGTATTTTGGAGGCTTGTGGGTGGGATGCACAAACTTTGCTCATCCTTGGCTATGTGCAGTTGAGGTTGGCAGGCCTGTGGGGTCCCAATAGCAGATGGAGGAAGCCCACAGATGTCTGCTGCTGTTCTGCAAGACTGGCCCAGGAAGGGTATGGACCTCACCTTGCACTCCCATAGCTGGCTTGTTCATTTCTGTATCCTGCTCCCTCACAATTCTTACCAGTTAAGACCTTTCCTTTCATTGGCATACCATAACGTATTTCTTTCTTTGTCGAAGATTGTGATTTTCATAAAAAATGAGATGCTTGACATACAGCCACACCAAAACGTGTGCACAAATTTCATAGCAGCGTTACTCACAGTAGCTAAGAAATGGAAATCAAACAAATGTTCATCAACTAATAAATGGACAAATCAAAGATATGTATTCATATGTTGAATTATTATTCAGCCATAAAAAGGAATGAAGTACAGATATCTTGCTACATGGATAAGTGTCGAAAACATTATGCTAAGTGAAAGAAGCCAGATAAAAATGACCTATAGTGTATGATTCCATTTACATGAGATGTCCATAATAGGCTACTCTACAGACAAGAAGTCGTATATTAATTGTTGCCAGAAGCTAGGCAGGGAGAATAGGGAGTGGCTGCTAAGAGGTGTGTTATGGGATGATGAAAATGTTCTAAAAGTAGTGGTGCTGGTTGCCCAACTCTGTGAATATATTAAAAGCCACTAATCTTTAAAAGGCTGAATTATTTGAGATGTGTGTTCTATTTCAGTAAAACTGTTATAAAATGATGAGTCTGAAAAATAGAAAAATTATGTTAATATCGTTTTGTCATCACCAAAAGCTAATTAGTATTTTGTATAACTAGTTACACAATTTGTAACATATATTTTAAACTAATTTATTTATTTACTTTTTATTTGACTAATTGATTTAGTAGTCAATTACCAAACAAATATTTTCTGAAAAAACTAAGTCCTATCTTATGGATGAAATATTAAGTTTATTATTCAGTATATCATGATTTCAGTAATTTCTAAATATTACCAGTTCTCATTTATGTGATGAGTATTTTGTGGTTGCAAAGTACTCAAATGTGAAAGAAAATATTTGGTTAGAGATCCGAATTCTTTTTTTCCATAACAACAAACATCTTAACTCAGTAAACTTCTGAGTTCATGGCATTATGGTTCAAAATGTGGCCAACATAGTTTGTGGTTTGTATAAATTTGCCTTTCTGGGGAGGCTAACAGTTGATGACATAAAATGGGCAGTTTTGTGTGACATCCTTCATAGGGAGGCTCTTGTATTTGCTAAAGAAGAAGGTAAGAAGCAGTTGAGTTGTCTCCCATCTTGATTTTCCTTTATTGTGACAACTGAAGATAAAAGTCCGTTATATACCAAATATTATCATCTGGTATATATGCCTCCACTAAGATATAACAAAGATCAGGTGGCCTATAAGATTTCTTCAGCCAAAACACAAAAGGACATTGTGGTTTAAGATGAACTGAACCGTGGCTCTTGGAATGGGAAGAATGCTCTCTCGGCCCACTGAGGGGGTTATTATAGGAGCAGCAGCAGTTGTTTGTGGCAGGAGAAATTATTCAGAAGATTGCTATTTCTGCGATTCTGGGATGCTCCAGCTGCATAGGTTGGAACTGGTAATACCCAGTCAGTAGCCCATCTGTTTCTAAAAAAGCCCAAAGAGAAATGTAAAAATGGCAGTCGGAACAGAGGCAGTTATGTGGTGTGGACTAAGACACACAGTCAACAGTTGCTTGTGGTCTCTCCTCCTTGATTTTCTAAGTAATGGAATTGGAATCGGGATTTTATCTATTTGTTTCAAACAATGATTTCTGTTACAGTATTTGCAACTTTCAATTCAGTTTAGTGAATATTTAATGATGAAGATGAGGATTAAGAATATGATTGCATCTTGAAAAGAGACTGGATGGCTTCAACCATTTAAGCTCAGACCAGTAGAAGACAGAAATACTTAGGGGAGTGTGGTTGTATGGTGTAGTTGAGAAAGTTTGGGTTTTAAAGTTAGAAATACTGGGGTTCTTGTTCCTGCTCTACCTCTTCCTAGCTGTGTGCTTGTAGGCAAGACACTTAACATCTCTGTATAGTCTCTGAAGGTTCTCAAGGGGTTGAAATACTAATTTTATTAGGTGATGAGAATTCGATGAAATAATATGTGCAAAGCTCCAGGCTTTTTGAGTAAGTAATCCATAAATGCTTTTGAGATTTAACATGAAGAAAGAAAAGACTGCTATTGGAAACGTTATACCCCTCGTATTAGTCCGTTTTCACAGTGCTAATAAAGACATACCTGAGACTGGGTAATTTATAAAGAAAAAGAGATTTAATGGACTCACAGTTCCAAGTGGCTGGAGAGGCCTCACAATCATGGTGGAAGGGGAAAGGCACGTCTTATGTGCTGGAGGCAGGAGAGAAAATGAGAACCAAGTGAAAGGGGTTTCCCTTTATAAAACCATCAGATCTCTTGAGACTTTTTAATTACCACAAGAACAGTATGGAGGAAACGACCTCCACGATTCAGTTATGTCCCACTGGGTCCCTCCCACAATGTGTGGGAATTATGGGAGCTACAATTTAAGATGAGATTTGGGTGAGGACACAGCCAAACCATATCACCCCTAGTGTTGACCAAATGGCGTAAATTAAGGGAGGAGAGTCCTCTGCAGTAATTCTAGGACATAACCCAGCAGAAGTCCACAAGCAACCTGCAACTTCTGTGTTATCAAACTGCATTATCCTTTTGTCAGAGATTATTACTGTTAACTCCTAGGTCAAGTTAGAATTTCCTGGAAATTCTATGGTCATTTGGAGATAAGTTCCGCCAAGCTCCTTGGCAGTTAGAAAACAGGTTGTATTCCATGAGTCAACTGAAGATGAATTAAACCAACGGTGCCCGTAAGTCCCCACATTTTAATATTGGACTTTAAAGATTAACTTATAGGAATTTGGCTCTGGTTTGAAGAATTTTTTTTATGGACCCTAGTATATGCATAATTTTTAATAATACAAGCGTTAATATTTCCATCTGTAAAATGGGCTTAATTTACCTTGTGTGAAGGCGAGGTAAGCAAAGGTATGCAAAGCCACACATCAGGAAGTCAGTGAATGTTAGTTATCTCTGAGCAGGGCACTGGAGCATGCTGTATCTTTGTTCTCCTAACTTTTAAATTTTTGAAACTTTGAGAAAGACAAGAGATGCCAAATTAGAATGATTATTGTTCAAAGCTCTCTGACTTTTGGGTAATTGCTTTCCCAGATTTATAGAGGAAGATACCTCTCCATACTTGATTTGCATTTTCTTTCTTGACTAATCTCTTATGTAGGTTGTTTAATTGATTAAAACGTGTAAGTTAGCGGTGATTCCTGAGAAGACTACAGTATCAGTGTCTGGACAAAAAGTTCTTTGTTAACCTGAAAGCATATGGCAGACATATCATTTCTTCATATGCTCATAAATCCCAATCTAAGCACTTTGTACTATCTGAAATAAGTTTCTTCTTTAACTTGATACTCAATTCCTTTTTAATTTTTTTACTGGGGTTGGGTCCAGAGATGCTATGAACTATCTGATACATCTCTTGAAGTTTGTTTTTATTTTTGTTTTTGTTTTGTTCGTTTGTTTTTGAGACAGAGTCTCGCCCTGTCACCCAGGCTAGAGTGCAGTGGTGCAATCTCGGCTCACTGCCACCTCCGCCTCCCAGGTTCAAGCAATTCTCCTGCCTCAGCCTCCCAAGTAGCTGGTATTTTTAGTAGAGGTGGGGTTTCACCATGTTGGCCAGCCTGGTTTCGAACTCCTGACCTCAAGTGATCTGCCCGCCTCGGCCTCCCAAAGTGCTGGGATTACAGGCTTGAGTCACCAGGCCTGGCCCCTTGAAGTGTTTTAACAAGGTTTTAAGAGGAGTGAGGAGGACGGGCGCAATGGCTCATGCCTGTAATCCCAGCACTTTGGGAGGCCAAGGTGGGTGGATCACCTGAGGTCAGGAGTTCAAGACCAGCCTGGCCAACATGGTGAAACCCCGTCTCTACTAAAAATATAAAAATTAGCCGGGCGTGGTGGCATGTGCCTGTAGTCCCATCCACTCAGGAGCCTGAGGCAGGAGAATTGCTTAAACCCAGGAGGCGGAGGTTGCAGTGAGCCAAGATGGTGCCACTGCACTCCAGCCTGGGCAACAGAGCAAGACTCTGTCTCAAAAAAAATAATAAAAAAAAGAGGAGCAAGGAATTGGCAGGAATTGGAGATTAGAATATTGCCAAAGACATATTCCTTAGTCATATATTCTGGTCTGTGCAGCTAGTGCTATCTGATGAGAACAAAAATTGATGATTGTATTAAAATAGTATCAAATATTGATTTATTTCATTCTGAAAATGTATATTAATCCCCAATTTTGGACAGAGTGGTATCTAAGCTAGGCACTGAGGACAGGGAGATTGCACATAAGAATTGTCCCTGGGCTCTGCTTTCAAGGAACTTTTTGTTTTGTTGTTCAGAGAGAAGATGTACATAAATAATGAATTCAAGGTAGAAAAGAGAAAATTACTGTTTCTAGCGCAGGGAAACTTGGAAGAACTTGATGGAAAAGTGACTTTGGAGCTGCATCTTGAATGGTGAGGTGTCATCTTGAATGTGGATCTTGAATGTGGAGATAATGAGTTTTTAGTCAAAGGGACCATCTCATGCTGTTCCGGAGACATCAGATAGTGTGGGCCTGATGTTTGGGAGATCATTCCTTGGCCCCTGAGTTTTCTCAATAATGTATGATCTGTGAACATTTTACATACATACATGTATACATACATATATACATGCAAAATACATATGCATGGAGACATGCACATGTGAATGTGTATATATAAATGAATTAACTGTAATTCATATGTGGTTATAATTTGTTTTTTGGCAAAAGTGCATGAAGCCAATAGTCCTGTTTTTAATATATGTATATATTTGGCCAAAGACGGCAGGCATATTTTTAATTCAATTGCCATTTATTATAAAAATCCTGGATCAGTTCAGTGAGTTATGAACTTGTCTCAAGGATGAGAATTAAATGAGATGTTCTGTTTTAATCCAAACATTTGGGAGCTTCCCAGCAGAGACAGATAGACTTTCTCACTTCCTGGCATGTATTACGGCCTTGGGAAGATAAAGGTGGATCATATTTGTTTTTTCATAAACTCATTTCACCCCAGAGTCTCTGACAACTGAAAACCTTGCAGAGATGAACATCTATGATTGCTTGGCCTCTTTATGCACTGATCTTAAATGTTATGCTCTGGTTTAAATTTGGCTAGCTTTATAATTGACTATCCTCATCTCCCCTAAATTCATGCCATATTGTGGTACGAATAAAGGTTATAGGGTTTGGGTCATTCATATAGAGGGAGAGGAGAGTTAGACAAATGTATATTTTCACTAAAGGATCACTGGGTTCTAAATAGTAAGAAAATATTGATTAAAGTTGTAATAGTGACTGGTGTTTACTATTACTATTCCCAAGGTAATGATTTCACTGAGAAATCATAGCAAAGTACTAAGAACTTTGTTGTGAAAAAGCAGAAGTTTTAAATTTTCTGAAATGGAATGTCTTGAATTTAGTTTTGAGATTTAAAAGTAAGCCTGTGGCCTGGCTCCATGCCCCTGACACCACTTCCCTTTGCCTATAGAGGCAGAGTTCTTTCCCATTGGGACAGGTCCTTTCCTATTGGAATACCTCCCAAAGCCTCAGTAATGATAGTACTAAGAAAAGCCAAATAAATAACACACCTAATTCTAGTGCTAAATTTTACCAGGTACCAGTGACCTAATGCGCAACCTCATCTAATCATTATAATGACTTTGCGAGATGGGCACTATTTTAACCCATAGTTTAAACATGAGGACATTGAATCTAAAAGATGATAAATAACCTGCCCAGTGTCACACAGCTAAGAGCACAGCTGTGAAGTTTGCCTTGCTGTAGCTGATTGCGCATTGCCTCTCAAGGTTTGGGTGAAGTAATATTCTACAATTTAAATATCATACACACAGCGTTTGTTTGCAGCTGTGCTTTCATGGCTTTATTTACTTCCATAATGGCCTGTCACAATTAATTAAAATTTTACCTTTGTTTTTCTAAATTGCAAAAGTAATTATGTTTGTAATAAAAAAATAGAAAATATAGATAAGCCAGATAACAAAAATAAAGAAATCATCATGATCTATAGTCCCTATTCTAGGAAACAAAAAGTGCTAATCAAAGGATATTTACTGTCTGATATATGGATGATTTTTGAGAATAAGCAATACTACAAGGAAAGAAAACAGATCAGTAGCGTCAGGGCCTGGGGTGGGAGGTCTAGACCGTAGGAGGACACACAGGAACTGTTTTAGAGTAATGGACACATTCTCTATCTTGATTGTCATGTGGTTGTATGACCGTATACATTTGCTGAAACTCAGGATTGTATACAAAATAGGGAATTTTACTGTATGTAAATTATTCCTCAGTAAACGTGACTGAAAATATAAGCCAATGTTAACACCTTGTTGTGTATCCTTCCACACATTTTTCTATGAACATCCATTACAAATATATGTCAAATATGTATATATTTAAAAGAGAGACTCTGTCTTGTAACCTATTTTTTCACTCAAAAATGTATCAAAAGCATCACTTCTGATCAGTAATCATTCATCTCTATCATTAAAAATGAGCATGATTATTTGAACAAACATATTCATTATTCAAATTAGCTGTTGTTTGGATTTTCTTTTAGCAGATCTTATTTTTAAGCTTTACTAGCGCGTGTTTACTATGTGAAAAAGAAAATCTTTCTCCCAGAACATCATTGCTTTAGCTGAAAAGTAATGAAGCTGGTCGGTTGCCTAAGGTAATGGCTTTGTGGACATTCTGTCTGTTGTTAGACTGCTAGTGATTAGGTAGCTGAAGACTCCTTTTCAGTACATTTTCTTTGACCTTGAATTAGAGGTAGGGCTAAGACAGGACCAACCTGTGTGAGTGAGCAGTCACAAGAAGCTCTTTTTACCTGATGTTAGTCTTTTGTAATCTCACTTTTAAAAACAAACTTCCCTTTCTTATGTGTTGCCAGTGGAAATATTTACCACTTGAAACTTACTCTTCGGGGAGTCTAATGAATGTTATTCCCTTTAAAAGGTACAATAAATATTTTCCTTCTGACCTCTAAAAGTAGATGGCAGAAAATAAAATCGATTGTGTTCCTCATAAATTTAAATAGACATATTACCTCTGTTTCAGAAATGACATCAGCTAGTTGACTTCCCAGGCTAATGACAGTTTTCCTGCCAGACAGAACGCTTGATTTACCATTGCTGTGGAGTCACTGTGTGCCACCCTGTTTCCCATTCCCATTGCACGCTTGAAGAATTGTGATACTTAAGGTTTCCTATAATGAAAAATAAGAAAAAACTGGACAGGGCTCATTGTTTACCATTATGTAGAGAAAGATCTCTCCACAGCAAACATTATGAGAGTGTCTTCATGGGTCTTGCTGAGCGTGACCAGCCTTCTCTGTCTGCCCCCCACCCCCCACCCCGTTAACACATTCCCTGCCTCTTCTATGTGGAATTTTTTAAAGTACAGTATTAGTTTTATGAAGGTCTTTCTGCCTGGAGAAGTGGAATCCCCCAACTTTTGGAAAGCCTTTTAAAGTCTCCATGAGTGCAGCCAGGTGTGGTGGCTCACACCTGTAATCCCAGCGCTTTGGGAGGCCAAGGCAAGCGGATCATTTGAGGTCAGGAGTTCCAGACCAGCCTGGCCAACATGGTGAAACCCTGTCTCTACTAAAAATACAAAAATTAGACAGGCATGGTGGTGTGCACCTGTAATCCCAGCTACTCAGGAGACTGAGGCAGGAGAATCGCTTGAACCCAGGAGACAGAGGTTGCAGTGAGCCAAGATCGCACCACACTGCATTCCAGCCTGGGCGACAGACCGAGACTCCGTCTCAAAAAAATTAAATAAAGTAAAGTCTCCATGAGTCCAATTACCTACCGTGTTTCATATCTTTTCTGTATCTAAAATTGTTATCCTCTGACCTAGTAGAAAGGGTCTAAACCTCTGCTTTCTTTTTAGATAAACCCCTAAGTTATTTTGGAGGGTGGTTGTGAGGTTTTTTTGCAAATTAGATAATCAGTAAGTCCCTAGTGCCATAGACTGGGCCAGAGGCACTGGGCAATGCAAATAAATAAGCAATGTCCTGCCCTATAGAAACTTGCCATTGTTCATATAAATTTTTTGACTTTGTTTCTCTCTGGAATTATATATAATTTCCTGTTTGCTATGATCCTCACCTTCAAATAAACCTGCAGTATTATCCCATTCACTCCTTGGAGTGTTCTGATTTATGACTATTCAGCAGTTCTCTCCCATCAATAGGCTCTCAGGAATGTCCTAAATTGGCTATCTGTGGACTGGTGGGTTCCATCTAGAGCCTGATAAGGTGGAACCACTAGGCAAATGGAGAGTGTCTTTTGTTGTCATTGCTTGTTTCAGCATCCCTGGAAGGATAATTTACTTTCCAAAACTTCATTAGCTAAATGAAACTCAAGTCTTGCCTCTTTAATTTGAGACAGGTTCTCTTTTGGAAAAAAAAAAAAAAAAAAATCATGATGTATCTTAGATAGATAGTCTCTTGGATTATCTTCCCTTTTACATGATGTGGGACTTTAAAATCAACCTTGTGTTTGACACGATCAATGGATGGAGATCCAGGAGGAGGATTGGTTCTTTAGGATTTCACTTCACATTGCTGTCCTCTGCAGAGCCTTCTCTTCCAGTTGACATGCTGAGGGACTTGGAAAGGGCTAACAATCTACTTTTAAACTAGTAATGTATTCTGATGCCCAGTCCTTCAAGCTGTTTCCCTTTTTAGGTTTAAGTTTGCCTGGAGAGGAAGGTGGAGACCTTGAATATTAAACTCGTATTGCCTTGTGTGATTTGATGGTGGTTTTCTGGAGAATTACTTGTCCTTAGCTGGAATCTCAGCCCAGTTTGGAATGAAGTCATCATAGCCACTTGTGCCAGGCCCCAAACAGCCCATATAGCTGATCTTTTCCCCGGAATCAGAGACACAGATGGAACTGTTTCAGAGCAATGCAGTGGGGAACTCTAGAGAGGTTTGGCCGCGGCCACTCTCCTTTCTGCTTTTAAGATGAGGTGCGTCGTGCTTGGGCTGACTCCACACTGGTAACCAGGAGACAAGCTGCTCCAGAAGATGTTGCTCCTAGGGCATAGGGCTCCTCTGCCTAAGAAGCTCTAGGACATTTAAGCAGCAGGAAAAGAAAGATCCATTTTGGCTTTATCTGGCCATGTCACTGAGTATAATAACCCAACCATTTCTTCTTCTTCACATTCGTTTTGATGCCAATTCTTTTTTGCTGGCTTGGGGATTTTTGTTTTTCCTTTTCAGGCACTTCCCAGGGTTCTGCACAAGCGTCCTCTGCAGTGGGGTGGCGTCCCTGCTCCCTCTGGTGGAAGGCCTGAGCCACAGTACTCTGAGAGCACCTCACTCACTGCAGTGAAGCAAAAAATCCTGCCTAGCCCGTGTGGCGCAGCTTTCTATTTTGCAGTCATAACCATTTACTCAGCTAGTCAACAACAGGTATTCTGTGACTGCCCAAGGCTGGAGAATCAGCAGTTCCTATCTCATGGAGCTTGTATTTTAGACATGCATCAAAATTTTGTATCTGAAGTGCAAATACCAGAAATACATAAATTAAGACAAGCTCCCCTCTCCCCCACTGAAAATAAAGGAAGTCTTACTCAATTCTTGGGAGGAATTGCACCCAACTCACCAATGTTTTGTAGTAGGAAATTCAGAAATTCAGAAAAGACCGTATAAATCTTAGGTTATATTTCAAGAGACATAACTAATAAATAGTACCTGGGGAGGCCCCTGGACAGTCAGTGCTCCCCTCCCCAGCTGGTAGCATCCTGGGAGCAAGGTGGCTGTGCCTTTTGAGTTCCTGAGTTGCTGTTACCTCAGCATTTTGCACATTGCCCCACCAACCAGCTGAAGTGCATAAGGAGCGCCAAAAAGTTACTTTAACCCAGATGTCCATCATAAAACATAAGAAACAGCTTGGAAATAAGTCCTGTGTCAAGGAAGCTTTATTATGATAATATTACTAATGAATGGAAAGACGAAAGTTGAACCAACATTTGTTGCCTCCACATTCCTGGTAAAGATTCAAACATAAGCACAGAATTACCAGTGTGTGAGCTGTCTTTTCCCTCACTCTGTGCTAAGGAAGCGAAATTGCCATCAGTTTTAGTTTTTATAATTTCTGAGCATCCACGTGAAATAGCAAGAAAGGAAATACCCTACCCTCCACCTCACTCCCAAGGGTTCCAGCAGTTTCTTTTAGATTCTGTAAGGGACACGGTGACCAGAAAGTCAGGACAAATGGATTCTACCAATAGTCAACCAACAAAATGAATTTTCAGATTGTTCTAGAAATGAGAACAGAAGATCAGAGAAGCCACAACAATGAGATCCCTGTGACACATGTATTCTTGGACCTCCTTCTTCCACTTTGTGGATGCTCTGAAGGAGACTTTATTTATATGCACTAGTTGAGAAACAGTTTTTGTTGAAAACAAATAACAGTTACAAGAACCTGGCCAAGCTTAGACTCACAGATTCTGCCCAGCTAAATGGTGGGATATCTCTTTCTTATTTTTTAATTGTGCAAAAATACACGTGACATGAAACTTTGCCATCTTCACCATTTTTAAGTGTACAGTTTGGAATATGGATTTCTTTTAAGGAGGATTCCGCTGCTAACAGAATAAAAAATTTAATTATTTCTCTCATAAGTTTAAACTGACTTCTCTAATTCCCAGATAGACATGGGTCTATGGAAAATACAAAAATCTAGGCTTAAAGTGACAAAGCAGAAATAGATTATGCAAAAATTCATGGAAATAATAAAGGTATTCTTATCTGCAGTTGATATCTGATCACCTCCTTCGCCTAAGTAGGGAGCTTTTGACAGTAAGGGCTGTCTCATACTAATTCATATCTTTGTAGCACTTAGCATAATGCCTTACTCAAAAGTACTCTAAAACTATTTGTTGCTTGAGTGCTACCTATTTTTTGGTAAATAATCTTCTGTCCATTCAGGCAACTGCCCTGAAATTTTTGCTGTGTTATGCCTTCATTATGGAAGGGAAAGAGAAGGGTGGTAGACAGGCAGTGCCAGGGCTCCGAGGCTGCAGCCCTTTCTCCAAGGGACCATCATAGCACTGCAAAGCAACTAGAGAAATGACAGCCCAACAGACTCAGTGGACTTTAAACCAGAGCTAATAAGCTAGTTCAGCTGGCACATATTTTCAAGTGACTCCAAACTAAAATGTGTATTTGCATCGAACGATTGGAATTATTTTAGCCTTGGAGTTATTTAAACTTATCGACTGGGAGAAGAGCTTCTGATTTTTTCTGTGGGTTTGTCCTGTCAAACTTTAGTCTGCTCATTTCAGAGAGCAAGACTGATGAATAAGGTGCCTGAAAAGCTGACTCCAGGCAACACTGGCAAAGAGAGTGGTACCTCTTGTGGCTTCTGCTTGGAACCCATTGGCATTGCACATTGACATTCTTCAGGAGGCTCTTTCTGCGTCCTTTCTGGCCTTTTTGAAAAGGCGCCACTGTGTTTTGGGAAAGGGTCCAAAGCGTAGATTAAGATCTAGTATTACGACTGTAACCTTTTTAACAAGGTGAGATTTCATAGAAAAATGTTTATAAAAATATGCCCCTTTATGAATATCGAAGATTAAATGTTCTGTAGCTGGTGAGCTCAAGTGGGCACTCCCAGTAGAATGAATTCTGTATTTTCCACCTCAAATCCTTTTGAATAAGACTGGAGTAGACATAAATTACATGTTTCTCTTTGCAAATTGGCCTTCAATATTTCATGTGCCAAGAATATGTTACAAAATTGGGGCACCATTAATATCTTTCTCCTAACGCTCTCTGAACAGACTTTTTTTTTTTGTATTTCATCTCATCTGCATAAGCCATTTAGTGGCCAGCAAAAACTGTTATGAGGGCGCAAACTAATACATCAGAAGCAAAACCCAAGATGTATTTAGTGCTCAGATCTAAGTTATTCACAATTTAGTGTCCTTTTCACTGCATCGGGTCTTCAGACAGTGTTCTAGGAAACATGGCTTAAAAATGTCATGTCCTGCCTTTTGTTAATGTTGTTAATGAACAATGCCCTCCCCTCCTCTCAGCATTCTGCTTGGGGTACACAGAACCTGAATCTTCAAACTCCTACCTTCCCACTCCCTCTCTAATTCCCTCAACTCAGACCAGCTACTTGTGCTGTGAACGACCTGATTGTCATTTTTGCTTTAAACCTAACCAAAATAACTACAGAAATTTTGATGACCATCCAGAAATGTCTTTGGATTGTAGATTTCTGGGATAATGAAAATTATTGATTTACTCAGCAACTTTGTACAGCTGTGTTGAGGGAAAACGAAATTGTGTATGAGAATTTAAATTGGCAAAATAATCTAAATCCTGACAAATTTCATACCACTTATAAATCTGTGAGACTTCTTAGCCTTTTAGTTTAAAGCCAGAACAGAATATGAAGACACTGACCTATGAAAGTCAAGTAAACATGCATCTTATTATCATCACAGCAAACTACTTGACATTGTCTGAAATTTTGAAGGGGGGAGGAAAAAGGAAGACAGATTTTTAAATACACAAATTATTACAAACTGGCATCTCAGGCAGTCATTTGGTCTCCATTTGCAAGACCATCCTGGGCCACTTAGACCTGAGAGTAGAGTGATTAATAGCACAGATTGAAAGAAGGTATTTTAAAAAGTGCATTATCATCTCTTATTTTCATGAGGTTTAGGGATCGGGAGGTTACCGTGATACTTAGTTTTATTATTTAAGTAACCCACTATAAATAAGAATTTGTCAAATTTTTCCACTTGAATCATTTTTTCTGAGGTTTCTTTCTTTCTTTTTTTTTTTTTTTTTTGTCATAGTATCTAGGTACTTAGATTCTAAAAATAAGATGTTAGATGTTTTTACTCTTTTTGTGCTCTCAGAGGACACTCATAAGCATTTGTTCTTCAGCTGTGTCTGTCTTGGAGAGGAGTCCTGCTTCTGTTCAGCTGGTATTTTAGCCTGACAGGGAGATGAGCCCAAATGAGATGCATGTAATTGACAATGATACCTATTACTGATGTCTCAGAACAGGACCCTGCCTTTATTGGGAAAGATTTTATTGGACTTAAGACGTTTTAACTGGGCCAGTTTCTGCGGCCTAAAAGCACCTGCCCTTGGTGCTTTCGAGAATGAGAAGGGGAGCCTGGATCATTGCAGGGTGTTCTTCAGGGAACCCTGGGCTCTGTGTCAAGGTGGGGGCTAGGGCTGGGGTCTTAGAGAAAAGAAGCAGGCAGGCAGAGGTGGAGGGCTAGCGTGTGAAAAGACAGTGACAGAAAGAGTGGTGGAGAATGCAGAGCACATGGAGGTTAGGCCAGGGGCAGACAGGGGGAATGATAGCAGGTATGAATAGTAAATTCTCCATGGATTTGTGATTGATTGGATTAGAACGGGGGTTTACATTACGAAGTAATTGTTTCCCAAAGTAGATTAAGTTTCTCACCACTTGCTCCCTATTTATCACCTAAAATTCAACAGATATTACATAGACACAGAGTTTGATGGTAACCAACTAACTACATAAATACAACTTTTAAAAATCAGGAAACTGATCTTAGCCACATAGCCGTTGGTTACTACTTACACTTCTCACTCTCCTTACAATGTGTTCCTTAATTCATTTTTAAAAATAACTTTCTCATCATTTCAGTGAAATATTTCAGGAAACTGGTGTATTAAATTTGTATTAGTGATTTCTTTCTTTTTTTTCTTTCTTTCTTTCTTTTTTCCTTTTTTGAGACAGAGTCCTGCTCTGTCACCCAGGCTAGAGTGCAGTAGCATGATCTTGGCTCACTGCAACCTCCACCTCTCGAGTTCAAGTGATTCTCCTGCCTCAGCTACCTGAGTAGCTGGGACTACAGGCACCAGCCACCACGCCCAGCTAATTTTTGTATTTTTGGTAGAGACGGGTTTTTGCCATGTTGGCCAGGCTGGTCTCAAACTCCTGACCTCAGGTGATCCACCAGCCTCGGCCTCCCAAAGTGCTGGGATTACAGGCATGAGCCACCATGCCTGGCCTGTATTAGTGATTTTGAAGGAGACCACGTTGGGGGAGCTGGGTGCTGAACAAACATGTGCAGGTAGGAAACTTGTCCAATTTTTAGAAAGTAGGTCCATCTGTAATTTCACAATCATGTTGATTATATGGCCTCAAAATTCTTTGTGTTCATAAAGGCACGTATTGCTTTGTTTTAAGTGGTGGTCCTTTTACGGAGAGACTCTCCATGGTGGTGTTTTAAAGGTATAACTAGTCATTGATCTTGGAAATCTGATGAAAAGAGCTCAGAAGTCATGAGTTCACATTCTTCCAGAGTAATGCATAAAGAGAAATATCTTAAAAACCAGATTATGCCATTCTTCTGCTTAAAACCTTTCGATGACTTTCTAGTAGTCTGAAAAATAGCATCTCAGTTCTTTAGAAAAGTCTCGCAAGCTCTGGTGTCTGCTACCTGTCGTCTTGCCCTGTCGCTTCCTCTCCTTTTGCTAGACCCAATCTAACAAAACTCATGTTCTTTCCAAGTTCCTAGAAAATCTAAGCTCCTCCCTGCCTCGGGGCTTTTATCCTTGTTGTTCCCTCCCCTGAAGTTCTCCTTCTCAGCCCTTTGGATGGCAGTTCCCTTCACTTTTCAGGAACGCATCTTCTTGGCGAGGCCTTCTCTGTTGGCCTGTCTCAAACAGGCCTCCTGCTTCTTCACTCATAGTGTGCGAGTCTTTTCTTTGCCACACAGATCATGTCTGATTATTTTGTGTATTTATTGTTCACGTATTTATTGTCTGTCTCCCCTTCTAGTATGCTTGTCTCATGAAACAATGAATTCCCCAGTGCCGGGCCTGATTCCTGGCTTCTGTAGGCATTCAGTAAAAAAGTTGCGGTGAATAGAATTGAAGAATGGGTTCAGAATTGAAACCTGTGAGTCTAAGGAAGAGAAAGGAATCTGTATAGAAAAAAATTCAGAAGCTGTTCTACTGAATTTTAGTATTCATTTGAAGCATAGAGAATGAAAATGAGCCATTAAAAGACAGAAACACAAGGAAAGAAAAGACCTTTATATTCAAAACAAGTCAAAGAAAGTAAGTGTTTAAAATACCAAAACTAATGATTACAGAGCACAGACAAACAGAAATCAATTGTGTTTAATTCCTTTAAAAAGGTTTTTGGAAAGAAATAGGAAATATTCAAATCACCTTCAAATTAAGAGAAGAACATTAAAAGATACCTCTTTATGGCTAGTTTTAAAAGAAGGTAAATGGGAGGAAGGGGAAGAGCTGGAAGACAAAGCAAAAGAAGGGAATGAGGAGGAAGGACAAAAAAGGAAGTAGAAGTGACATGTAGACAGAGAGGAAGGGAGAGAAAGATGCTCTGAAAACTCTGGCCACTTATAGAGTTGGACAGTTCTCCCTGCCCTGTGAAATGCTAATTAGTTGAGTCATCACAGTTTAGAACCCTAGACCTGCCACACGGGAGGGAAAACTGCTTTCAGAGCTGCAGAACTTCTGTCTGGAACAATAGCCGATGATAGCCATGGAGCAGATGAAATAAAGCCAGAAGTCAGATTTGGCCAAGGGGGTAGAGGTTTCACACACTGTTTTATCAGCCACTGGTTCTGTGATCTGGAAGCCCTCATGTCATCTGCACAGTGGCATGGAAAATGGCACCATTCACAGTGAATTGTCTTGTTTTGTTGGAATGGCTGGTAGCAGTGCCCTGGACCCTGGGATTGACCTAGGGGCCACCGCGATGGAATTTTGGGACGTGCAAAATTTGCTTGCTGAGACTAATGCAAGTTCCAACCTTGGTGGAGGAAGTGATATTTAATATCACATAAAACCAAAATAAATTATTCTCTAGGGAGTTGTCTGGTTGGCATTTCTTTCCTATTTTTCTTCCTTCCCAGGCCAGCTCAATTCTATTAAAAATTCTGTTAGCTAAATGTCAATGGGTTCAGCATGTCTCCTCTCTGTGCCACACATTGAAATTTTCCTATAAAATACTATTTTAATGTATTAGAGATAAACAGAATTTTATTAATGTCAGCCCCATAGATCTACACACAACCCAGTACCCGGTCTGGGGTTACATTTCCCACGACTAGTTTATTATTATTCTCAATTCATGATGACAAAATACTTCTTTGGAGCACAGGAAAATGAAAGTGGCTTTGCTACTTAAACTAAATTGCTGGAGGATGAAGATTTGCATTTAGTGCTCTAGCTGTTAGGCTTAATTAGGCTCCACAGTTTTCTAAAAGAATTGAATATAGAGTGTTCTCTCAGTTGTCTAAGAAGAATTAGCCAGCCTTGACTGTGCCAGGTTGGAAAATTTACTGGTTTATGAAGAAAAGGCATTTTACAGAAACCAAGTCAAAGGGTTTTAAGCTATGCTGGCACTTTTGTTTTCTCCAGTTAAGAATTGGTAGTGTTAATGTTTGCTCTGAGGAACTTCCCCGGGCCATTAGCACCCTGTGGGCTGGCATTATCCAAGGGTAGTGTTAAAAGTGAACTCATTTTGCAAAGTTGGAAGGTTTCCGGTAGAAGTATCCTTGTCTTTTTTAGTACTCAGCCATTTAAAAGTAACGACCACCATCTATACCACTCTACCTTATAAACAGCCAACAGCCTAGCCTTAGTGAAGGACCTTTAGCTGTATTTAGACATAATCATCTGACACTAAATAAAATCGTGACCCAGGCTCATTAGGAATACCACAGGCCCTTTGCAGTACTGCTGTGGTCGTGCTTTGCGCTGATTCACATCTCAGATTGATTTTATTATCTGAGGATATAAGGCTTGGCTTGGATGGAATCAGTGAAAGAGGCAAACACCGTGGCTACAGAAAGGGGATGATCTCCTTTCTCCCCAGCATAAGGGATCACGGCTGACACTCCTATAACAAAAGACAGGTTAACAAGAGAAAAGCATAACAAATGGATTGCATGCACGTATGTGCACAGGAATCATACAAAATACGAAAACTCGAAGAAAATGCCAGAGGGTTGATACTTAAATCCCTTAAATGCCCTCTTCATTGGGGAGAAGGAAGGAAGGCAGCGAGGGCTGTAAATGAATGAGCCTGAAGACCAGTCAATGGTTTGTACGTGATGCTGTTTGGGAATTGAATGGGACCTGAGAACAGAGGATAGTTTGGGATGATTATCTAGGCTCTAGGTGTGATGTTTAATTTTCAGTCTCTTCTTCTGTGATATGAGTTGTCATCTTTCCTGCTTAATGAAATTTCAGGGAAAGGATTGAAGGCAATTGTGTCTTTAGGGGTCCAGTTTCTGGGTAGATAAGGAAACTTCAGAGGATAGTGTTATCCTGTGCTTTGGGAGAGACAGAGGATTAGGGGGGTGGCCTCCTAATTAGGGGGTGGCATGTTAAAGTGCCATATTTTGGGATATCATTTTCTGAGCCCCAACAACACCAATTTTTTTTTTTTTTTTTTTTTTTTTTGAGAGTGTCTTGTTCTGTCACCCAGGCTGGAGTACAGTGATATAATTTCGGCTTACTGCAACCTCTGCCTCCCAGGTTCAAGTGATTCTCATGCCTCAGTCTCCCAAGTAGCTGGGACTACAGGCATGTGCCACTACACCCAGCTAATTTTTGAATTTTTGGTAAAGACGGGATTTTGCCATGTTGGCTAGGCTGGTCTCGAACTCCACTCCTGACCTCAGGTGATCCCCCTGCCTCGTCCTCCCAAAGTGTTAAGATTACAGGCATGAGCCACCGTGCCTCGCCAACGACACCGATCTTAAAAAAAAAAAGAAAAAGAAAGGCACTGTACTCCAGAAAGGGGCTTTTGAGAAGAGTAACAATGATCCTCCTCAAAAAGGAGACAGGAGTAGAATTTACTGTGATTTTCGGAGTCGTCATCCCCAACACCTCAGAGACTCCTTTTTGTCTTGGTAGGGCTTCATGAGTTTCAAGATTCTCCTGCTTTCCCAATCTCTCAGGAGGCAGAACAAAATCCTTCTCCAGGAAAGTAGAATCAAATCAGAAACTAGGAATGAAGACAAAATCCATTCCTTCAGATGCCTATCCAAAGATTTTTGAGTTGTCTGTAAATGTGGACCTATTTCCTAATGTCTTTTGCTCTATGAGCAACTATTTAGAAAATATGGTAGTGCTTCCATTGGCAAATGTAAAGCAGATCTTAAATTCTTATCTTGTCCACAGTGCTGCTGTGGCCATGCTTTGCACTGATTCCTGTCTCAGGTTGATTTTATTATCCTGAAGAGATAAGGCTTGGTGTGGATGGAATCAGTGAAGAACGCAAACACCATGGAGGCAGAAAGGGGGTAATCTAGTCTATTTCAGCCGAATCCAAGTGCCCTTACCCATCTCTCTAAGCCCATAACAGTTGCCTGGTGTCATCGGCTTGCCTTCAGATCCCATCCCCTCCTCTTCAATCTCTAGGTCCTTTTGCAGAACTCAGTGTTTTCGTGAGAGCAAAACTTTCAGAAAATAGTTGTTTAATCTTAGAAAGCTGTTGAAACTGGTTTATGGATTAGTCTGAACCCGGTAGAAATTTAGTGGTTTTATTTTTCTCCACTCACTGTATTAACTGCACTGTGTTAAATCTCTCTTCTCCATAAGTAACAGGAAGGCTGGGATCTTTGTTTCATTCATTAGTGTCATTGTCACTCAAGTGCCTGAAATAGTGACTGACACATGGTGGATCCTCAAAAAAGATTTATTAAATTGAACATCTTTGGTGGAACCTCACTTGTTTTCGTTAATTAAAAAGAAACTCGCTGGGCATGGTGGCTCATGCCTGTAATCCCAGCACTTTGGGAGGCCAAGGCAGGTGGATCACCTGAGGTTGGGGGAGACCAGCCTAACCAACATGGAGAAACCCCGTCTCCTACTAAAATACAAAGAATTAGCCAGGTGTGGTGGTGCGTGCCCATAATCCCAGCTACTCTGGAGGCTGAAGCAGGAGAATCGCTTGAACCCAGGAGGCGGTGGTTACAGTGAGCCGAGATTGCGCCATTGCACTCCAGCCTGGGCAAAAAGAGCGAAACTCTGTCTCAAAATAATAATAATAATAATAATAATAATAATAATAATAATAATAATAAAGAACTCAGGGTTGTCTAGTTTAAGGCACCATTCTCATATTCTTTGTAAATCTCATCTTTTCCATTCCCTCCAGAACCTGCCTTGTTTAGTTTTAAAAGGACTTGGATGAACCTGGAGGTCATTCTGTTAAGTGGAGTAAGTCTGGGATAGAAAGACAAATATTGCATGTTCTCACTCATATGTAGGAGCTAAAAAATGTTGATCTTAGGGAGGTAGAGAGTAGAATGGTGGTTGCCAGAGGCAGGGAAGGGTGTGTGTGTAGGTGGAGGAAGGAGGAGGGGAAGAACAGGTTGGTTAATGGATACAAACATAGAGTTAGGTAGAAGAAATGAATCTTAGTTTTGGATAGCACAATAGGGTGATGACAGCAACAATATATTATATATTTCAAAATAGTTAGAAGATCTGAAATATCCCCAACACAAAGAAATGATAAATGTTCCTGGTGATGGATAATCTAAACACCCTGATTTGATCATTACATGTTGTATGTATGTATCAAAATATCACATGTACCCCATACATATGTACAAATATTAATGTATCAATTTAAAAAATAAAAATAAAAGACTTGAATCATTGGAGGGGGTGCTTACTCTTTCCATCCTCCTCCCCTTCCCTTGCCTTGGAGAAGGGTAAACAAATTTGATTTAGCTCTGGGACACTCTTACTGTGTCCTTCTTCTCATTCTCCTTCCCTTCCTGTATTTTAGGGTGGGGAGGAGACAAGTGTCTCTCACACCACTGGCCATGGCTGCCATCCTCTCTCTGGAGATGTACCTGCTTCTCTGGTACCCTGACTGATGGTGGGGGCCTGCCAGATGGGAGACATCCAAATACTGGCCTTTTCATGGTACTCAAGGGAGGTTTCTTTAGAGCCCCTTCAGGGGACTCCCTATCCTGTGGTTCCTGGATATAGGACATACAATGTCAACCTGGCTTTATCAAGCCACCCCTCAGCTCCGTTTCTGGTGGTACAGCCCACAGCCTTTCCTTTCTGAGCTCCCTTGACATTCTGGCTGCCCCCTTAGGTAGGACCCTGGCAAGGGGATGTAGGCCCACTGGTGCTTGGGAAGCTCACTCATCCTGGCCTTTGCTAGATGGTTCGTGACCCCTCTTGTCCTACCGTTTCTCTCCAAATCACTTTTTGCCTGCTCAGTGTGGTTGGGGGACTCAGGGCTGTTCAGCAAAGCGGCTGACCCCGCAGTCATCCAGCTGGGAACCAGGATGCCAGGTTCTCCTTCACGCTGGCTTCTCCAAAGTAATTATCTTAGGCAGTCACCTTTCTCTTGCTTTAGGTGAAAGAAAGGATAACAATGCCAGGGAAGGAAGAAGGGAAAGCTGTAGCTACTCTCACTAGGCAGAAGACCCCGAGCGAATTCCACCTGCTGTCTTCTTTGTCTTCTCTAGACTGGGAAGGAGGAAGGAGGGGCAAGTGGGGAGTGCGGTGTTGCGGCACTATTCTGCCATCTCCCTAAGCTTTTCCGGAGGTGTCTCTTCTCAATCATTAGTACTCTGTAGACTGCAGTGCACCTGCCCATCTCTTTGACCTTAGCTTTGCTTCCTTGGTCACCAATATAGGGCAACAGAACAAGTCCTGCTCAGGACTATGCTGCGCAGCGAAAGAAACAAATCTCCACCTCTCTTTTCTGACTCTTTTAAATTCAGCCAAACAGGAACTGACAGCACCATAGCCAAGTCCCTGTCTGCACAATAGAGCGGCTGTGGTATGTTTACAGTCACAAGATATTTCCAAATTCTTTGCTTTTAGTCTTGCGGTTCATTACATGTGGGAAACTGAGGTGTATCTCATTCTTCAGTATAGCTCCTGATGGTAACTATTTATTTTGGAAGAGCTTTCCTTGGATAATAACTTATCAAAAGATACCAGAGCAATAAGGTATAATACTTCAAGGAAAAAAAGAATTCCCATTTTTCCTGTGTGTGTTCATTTGACTGTCACTACAGCATTAAAGTCAGTATAAGACACGTTTACTGACAGCTGGATTACTCCAGGTCTGGCAAAAGAGCATGAATCAACACTTCTGCTAAATTTCTCAGCAGTACATTGAATGTATATTTAATGTGTGTCATAAAAATGTGTGCAGATTGCTTGAGGCCTTCCGTCATTCAAGGCCTGGATGTCTACCATTAGCCATCACACTGGTGGTACCTCCAATATAATTGAAAAAGGTTTAGCAATATAGAAGCATATGTAATGTTTGTCATTTCTATTACTACTCTAATTAAATCAGCCTTCTAATCAGACAACTTATAAAATCTTAAGTAATATGATTAGAGAAATAGAGGATGCAGCCCTGGCATTCTGAAGCACAGTTGGGTAGTAACTTTTTGATATTGTTTTACTGAATGGATGGTTTTGCTCAGTAAGCAGGTAGTCCAGTGTTGAGTTTCTGACAAAGCTGGCTTTCTCTGAGTCTCCGAAAGATTCCAGGCAAGGCGGTTTCCATTGTTACGCTTATTAAGGAATGGACCACATTTCCTCTATAATGATTGCAGCAGTATCTTAGAAATTCTAATCGCAAACACCATTTGCTGCAGAAAAATAACAGCATATTTCATTTATGAGAACGTGGGAAAATGGTTGTAAATAAATCAATAGAAATCTCAATTATATTTATTAATGAATGGGATTAAGTTGGATTAACATTTATCGCCCTTATATTTTGATTATATCAAAACTGCAGCAGAGATTGTGGCTTGGGTGGATCCAAGAGTGGCCCTTTACATGCTATTGGCTTTGAGCAGACAGAATTGATCAGCAGTAGTGGCTTATACTACCTTAGTCTAGAAACCACTGTTTGAGTCAGCCAAAGGTGGGTGGTCAGCTCAGAACCCGCTGGGCAGAGTGCAGGATGCCAGGTCACCAGGTTGGACATGAGGGCAGACTTTCAAAGGCTCCAGGCCACCCTTTGAAATTAAAATATTGATTGAAGTCGTCATCTGTGGTATCTGTGCAGCTGGCTTTTGTCCCACACTGCAAAGTTTGATCTTACATCTTTGAGTCTTTCCTTCCCTACCCTTAACAACAATAACAACAAAAAATAATAATACAACCTGGCTGGGTGTGGTGGCTCACACCTGTAATCCTAGCACTTTGGGAGACTAAATTGTGCAGATCACTTGAGGACAGGAGTTCAAGACCAGCCTGGCCAACATGGTGAAACTCCATCTCTACCAAAAAATACAAAAATAAGCCGGGCGTGGTGGTGCATGCCTGTAGTCCCAACTCCTTGAGAGGGTGAGGTGGGAGAATCCCTTGAGCCTAGAAGGCAGAGATTGCAGGGAGCCGAGATCATACCACTGCACTTCAGCCTGGGTGACAGAGTGATACCCTTTCTCAAAAAAAAAAAAAAAAAAAAAAAAAAAAAGTAATAATAAAACTTTCCCCTACCTTTAACAGAAACAAAGAATAATAATAATATACAGTAATATAATAAAAACAGTAAATAGCTGCCATTTATTCAGTGCCTCCCATGTGGCAGGCCCTGTGCTGTGTGCTTTCTAGTGTCAGCTCTGGTCTCCGCACCACTCTGAGAGGATTGGGCTCAGTGAGTGTTTACAGCTTGCTCAAGGTCAGACAACTCATCCAAGTGGTAAAGTCAGGACTTGAACCCAAGGTATAGAGTTCTACATGTTGCCTCCATCCCAGGGTGGGCCTCCCCTATGTGCTCGTGAAACAGACTCACATGTGTTTATAGCCATAGTTTCCGATGCTTATCACCCTGCTCTTTTATTGCTTAGTCTTTAAGCAACACAAAAAGATCTATTATATCATTACAGTTCATTTTTCTCATAATTGTATTCTCAGCAGATGCAATTGACAAATTATTCAGCTTCTCTTGTCTCCCTGACATTCTTACATAGTTTTGAAATTCTTTTACGTGAACGGTTCTCATAAAAAGAAATTTTGTTACTTTTCAATAGGAATCCACTCAAGTCCCCAACCCCCACTGCAGACACAATGCAAATTTGCCCACAACACAGAAAGAGAATAAGTAAATTCCCAGCAGAAAAACTCATCCACGTTACAGGCCAGACTTAGGCAGAATTGCCATAGTGCCCATTTATCCCAGGATATCCACCACACCTCCTTACAGTGTGCAGTTTATTTCAGACCAGCCAGACAGATCTTGGTTTAAGGGACATAGTCAGGTTTAAACTTTCTCTAGAGGATAAATCCTCCCTCTGGTTTGTTTTCTGTGCCTCTTTCCTGCCTACCACAGTGGCCGCCTGTATTCCAACATTGAACTTAGAGAAGACAGTGATGTTTGCTGGTTGTCTGAACAACATATTGTCCCTATTCTATTACCTCTTCTGTATTAGAATTGTGATTCCCAAGCTTGATTCTGTCGTAGACTCATTTGGGAGCTTGTTAAATCCACATTCCAGGGCTCTACCCCAGAATCTCCAGGAGTGGGGTTTAGAAAGCATTTTTACAAAAGCTCTCCAGGTAATTCTTTTGGACAGACACTGCCGTAGAATAATAAATGGAATTTGCAATAAACAAGAGCTTATCAGAGCTCTGCAAAAGCTCCATGTCCACTCCTGCCTGCCATAGGGAGCTACAAGACTGTGCACAGAAAACTGTTTCAGGAGTTACCAATGCTTTTGTCTCTTTTCTTCCGGAAGCCATTTAAAATAAAGCTTGCATCGTACTGTTACTGGTCTAATTGCTCCTGTAAAAAGAAAGGAATGAAGATTATAATGGAAGTATAAATGCAACACCTTTTAAGGCAGGAACTATCTTTTAGGGATAGTGTTTTTAAACCCTCATTGCTTTTAGCAAAATTGGTGATGGTTAAGTCGTGATGAGAGGATAGAAATTTTTTAAAATTGGTATTAAGAGTCCCAAGGCATTGCAACTTGGTAATTCAGTCTCCACTAAAAGAAAAAGGAATTATAACAATAAAAAGCTTAAGTGATTAGTGCCCAGTAACAAAAATCAGACAGCTGCTCAGCAGCGTGCCTCCCTACAAGAGAGAGAAATAGTCCGGCGGTTCTCAACTGAAAGATGGGCTGCCTTCCAGCAAGTCGGTTGTATGTTGAGTATGTGGAGCTCAGAACATAAAGTAGCCTCACTTGTGTGCTAGGTACCTGTCCCACAAAGGACTGGGCACAGGGGATTTCGGGAGGGTGGCTGCTTATCACATGGGGCGTGGCTGAGCCATCATTTTGACCAAATACTCCCTATGGCGTGCTCACCAGACTGCTGGGACCGACAGTGTGCTCCCTCTGTCTATCGTCTTGGCCTGGTCGTACATTTTTCCTTGGTTGGTGTCTGTTTTATTACTTAATCCGTGCGCCATGCACCCCAGTCTCTTTGGGCAACCACACTTTCTTTCCAACAGCATCTAGTACGCGCAGCATCGCCTATTTACTCAGTAGCTCTTCACTGCTCGGGTCTTGTGTGCATCACCAGAACCGTTTGGGAGAAGGCAGACCTAGCTTTGCATCTCAGGTGTGTCACTTATCAGCTCCGTGAGCTTGGGTATGCAACCTCACATCTCCAGGCCTCTGTTCTTATGTGAAATGGGAATAAAAGTACTCTGTGACTTCAGTGCATTCAGGTATTACAAAGTGTCCTGCCCATACAATTCTTCTCCAGGAGCTTTGGATACAAGAGTCAGTGGTAAATGGTTCCTCCCCTCCATGTTCACAGACTAGGGAACAAGACATTTGTATAAGAAGAAAAATCACAAAAAGGGGGATATACTCCATGGTGACAATGGTGACAACAAACTCGGCTTTTATCCCTTCCCACAGCAGCGTCCTTTCCCTCTGCCCCCTTCATAGGCATGCACCCTCCTTTAGTCCTCTTTATTCTTGGGATGACTTACATCTCTGTGCCTGGGCTTACAGGTTGAAAAATAGGCCTTGTATTTCTCATTTTATTGGAGACTCTTTTTAGCAGGGTCAACTTGGATTCCAAAGAGGAAGGAATGAGTGGAGAGATAGGGAGGAGAAGCTGCCATGTGGGCATGGGCGTGGGGGTACAGGCCATGTTTGTCACTGGGGACAGCTGGAATTATTAACATTCATGACCGGCAATTGGAGAGTAACTAAAATACTTTAAGTTGTAGGGTGTATGTGTGTGTGTGTGTGTGTGTGTGTGTGTGTGTGTGTGTGCGCGCGCGCATGCGTGCAGGCACACACACACGATATATTAAAAATTAATCCTTGGGGGAGATTATATAGAGCAAGAAAGAGAGCAGAAAGATTAAACTCATATTTATTTTGTCTGGGAGCTGTACAGTTTAAAGGAGGCTTTTTGTCTTCTCATTGGACAACACCTGATAGATGAACTCTGGGAAGAGCCACCATGGAATAACAGCTTTCTCCTTTCACTTCTGGATTGGAGAACTGTAAGGCCAAGTCTCCTTTGAATTTCACATGGGGCCTCTCGTTTCCCTAAGAGGACCCTTTGGGTCTGACAAATGAAGATATTTTCAATGAAAATCTCTTATTAGCTTAGTATCTCAGGGCCAAGTTTTGCTTTTGAAGATTAAACTGTTGTCCTGGCAGATTGGTTTCTGCATAATTTTCTGTGCATTTGGAGCTGGAGCTGGATGTCTCCATTGGCTTCATCTTCACTACAATGAGATTATTTTTGGGTGTGTTTCCTGGGGACTCTGTAGAAAAGGACCTGTATTTTTTTACGCCAGTAACAGTGACCAAGACGTATGAGCATCCATCATTTGCTCTCTGAAATGCCCACTCAGTCATAGCTGTGAGATGAGCACAGGGATGAACTTGGTCGGGAAGACTAAATCCTGTTCATTTCATCCACTGATTAAATATGGCATTATTCTGGAAAAACTCGTTAGAACTGATCTTTCTCTACTTATGCCATAGGAGCCCCAAACTGTCAAATGAATACACTGGCACCAAGATTGCTAGGAGAGAGGCAGGAATGTGGATTTCAAGATTTCTTATGAGACTTCACAGTATTGTGAACATCCTGAATAAAGAAGATATGTGTTCAGTGACAAGGGCGAACAGCCTCAATTCTCCTGCCCTTGCGGTTCTTTTCAGACCCTTGCTAGTTAAGTAAATAGGCCAGCAATTTAGCATAGTGCTCTGGTAGTTTCAGGTTTTGCTGTATTAGACACACATTTCATGTAGGGCACACAGGCTTGCCCTTTTTATGCTATTACCATTTTTTTTAACGGCACCAACAGCACTTATGGCCCTCTGGACTTACACATGGGTGTCTAAGGGCCGCCTTTTTGGTTATACCATTAATTCAAATAAGAAGATGGCCACATAGAAGACAGGCTTTGCCCACTACATCTTCCAAATATCAGTGTCTTGTATTTGACAGTAGAGATCCTTATACATTTGAAGCCTTGTTCAGTACTCACATTGGCGATCAGGTTCTAGCTATTGTTGGCAGAGTGTCTGCAAACAATATTTTTAGGAGCATGGGAATTCCTTTTTTAAAAATTAATTTCTGGTTTCAGAAGCTTGTCATGGTTTTCCTTTGGTTGACAGGTATTTATTATGCATCTTCTATGTGCCTAGCACTGTACAAGGCACTGGGGCACAACAGTGAACAAAACAGAAAATCCCGGCCTTCATTAAGCTTATTAAATACATTCAATGAGTCAGTTAAACAGTATACCACAAAGTGATGTATATTAATAGGGAAACAAATCAAACAACTAGGGCAACTAGGATTGGGAGTGCCGAGGAACAGTGGTGTTGGCAAATTAGATGTGTTTGAAAAGCAATTTGGATACAAATAATAGGCTGAATTCTGCCCAGTGACTGGGCTGTAGGTACTTTTGTGACATCATTTGTACTATTGTCTTGTTATGTTATTTAATCTTTCATGCTATGTCCTGCTTCTGTTAGTAGTTTGTAAGCAACTTGAAGATGGGAATGATAAATCATAAGTCCTGGCTTCCCCACTGATTCCAGTGTAGTACACATTGCAAATGCTCCCTACCTGTGGTTTAAATGGATTTACACCTCCCCATCAGCAAAAGATAAGTGTGACCTTGTACATGGCTATTGCCCAAGCCTATATCAAGTGTGTAATGGGGGTGTATGTGATATTTAGGATATTCTTCCTAAGGTGGAATGGTGGTATTTTTGCAGTCCTTCGTCGAACTGTTCATAGTAACTGTCTCCTTGCAGCACAGGTTGGACTATGAGGAAAACTACTAGAGACCTTTTCTTTTTCCATTCCTCCTCTGGAAAAATTTGCTTCCTTAGCCTAAAAGTCACAGGACAGACAGTAATGACTTGACCTAAACCAAATGGGAACAGTTGCCTCTGTATTCATATTTCGCTCTGAAGAGTTTCAGACCTTGTGGTCTGATCCAAGATATTCCAGTTGCTGTCAGGAAATTCTTTTTTATGTTCTTTCTAAATTTAATTGAAGCCTATTTGTCTTTTTTCAGGGTAGGTTGTGGAAGGGGCAAACAAGCTAGTTGATGTGATTAGCAGTGAGCCCTGTCAGGGCTTGTCAGGAGCCTTTCTCTTGATGCTTTCTGCCCTCTGGGCTATGTGAGGGATGACACAAAACCACCTGCCCCACTCCAAAAGTCAGTCCGCTGTGCCTCCTCAATGGGCTTCCAGGACATTTTCTCCAAGCCCATTTTACTCAGGGATTAATTGATTGTAAGGAACAACACACATTCAGAAGAGCTTAAATGAGAAAGAGGGGTGTGTTAGAAGCACACAGATGTGTCTAATGGAAGCTAAACCCGGTAGTGTGCCACCCTCGCAAGGGGTATGTAAGTGAAGTCATCATAACAGGTGAAGCCTCAGACCTCAGCAGCTCAGGACAGCAGATGTTGATGTCTCATGCTCAGAAACTCCCATAGCTGGGTGGGACAGGCTATGCTCCACACAGTCATTCAGGGGCCCAGGATGTCAAAGCTCTGCTGTCTTCCCCCTAGATGTCCCCAGCCAGGCAGCTGATAGGGGAGGAGAGATGACTGAAAGATCGAACAGGTGGTTTTAGGGGCCAGTCACAAAAGTGGCATAAATGATTTATACCCATAATCCACTGGCCAGAACCCAGCCACATGGTTATGGCTTACTTGTCAGGAGACAAGGAAATGAAGTCTAGCTGTATGCCCATTGGTAAAGGGAAGTAGGTTTGGAGAATGGTTAGCCGTCTCTGCCATAGCCTGGAAGTTGAAGTCCATCTGGAGCTAGGTGAGCCACTTCCTTTGCCCTGACAGAGAGCTGTGTGTCTTCTGCACTTGTTTCTGTTCAGATGAGGAGGGGGACAGAAGATAATTTTTAGTGAGTAAAGAAACACACATCCTCTCCCTCCTCCGTGACTTTGCAGTCCTCTGTGTGGACACTGTTTCAGCTTGCTGGAACACCATGCTGGGGTTTGGTAAGGCCCTTCATTGCCCCTTGCTCTTGGCCAGGAGTCAAAGGTCAGCTGAGTTGTTAGCATATTCTGTGCAGGCTCATCTCAGACAGCTAACAACAGGCATTGAAATGTCTGTAAAATATGTGAGGGAAGACAGTTCTCCCAGGAGACTCTGACCTAAATTTTGAGCCAGGCTCTGCAAATTTGCCTCTTTAACTAGGAAAAGATGGAAAAAAAGGACAGATTCCTTCAATTCACATCTGTTCAGTCTTGCCTCAGCTCTAGACAATGTGTGTTCCTCAATGCCCCCAAAGGGATAAGGGGCTTTACCTTCTCTACTTTCGGGGTTTCTACACTGTATTTTCTCCCCAGTATAGCAGTCAACACAACTCCCAGATCCTAGGCTCAGCTGCACAGCTTTAAGGGGGTTCAGATGAGTTTGGGATCGGGCATATATTAGGAAGCGTGTGTGTGTATGTGTCAGAGAGTGGGGGGCGGGGGCTGGAGAGAGGGAGAGGGAGAGAGAGAGAGAGAGTGTGTTTAGGAACCGCTGGGAAACACTGCAGTTCCCCAGTGAACACTGTCCATTTCCCCTGCTTAATGTTTGAGGTAGCTATTACAAGAAGAGGAAGGACAGTCAGCCTCACCCGCCCCATAGAGGTCTGTCCCACCCCTATTGAGACTGGAGAACTGTCACCACCTTCCCACACCAGAGGCCTCTTCCACAGGGCCATGTATACTGTCTGTTTTATAAGCCACGTCTCAGAAATGTTAGGGAATATGGAAATGTTCGTGCCAGTGCCATGGTTGTATGTTGAGGGAGTGAAACTCTCTTCTCAGGTTCAGGAGAGGTATTATAAGAAGAGGAACCCATGCCCAGACAGCCCTGCTGTCGTCCTGCATTGTTGAAGGAGGAATTGTGTCCTACGTGTTTGTAGTAACAGAATCCACAGCTAAGAAAAGACAAGCTCAGGAGGGAAGTCTTTGGGTAGATGCTAAAGAGCCTTCTCTTTGTTCTTTGTGCCAGAAGCTATAGGTTTCTAATTATGATGGCAGGAGAAGTGTCTCTTATGAAGTGTGTCGCTGTATATAAAAATATCTGTATGTTTTGTTATTGCTGTGTTCTCTGTGTGATAGATGTTATTAGGAGCACACTCTGTCCTTCTTTCCAAGGACGTAATCTAACTGTTTTCTGTTTCTTCTTCTTTTTTGCTTTTCTTTCCAACCTGGCGATGTGCTGCTGTGTTCTGTTGCAATGAAATTCCATCATCTGTTTCACATCGCAACCAAAAGGTAAGGAACTGCAAACCATATTAACATGCTGAAACAGCACCAACTTATATAACATGCAAAAGGAGATGCATTTTAATCACTGGGAATTCTCTTACTTTAAGAGAAAAAGTGATGGATTGTGAGGACCTCAATTCTCGTATTGATGTTTGGCTGATGGATTTCACATCTCCTGAGGCCTGGTGTTGAATGAGACTCAGGTTTATGTGTATGATGGGGGAGAAAGTGGGGGGTGGGGGAGTCTTTGCGTTTATGAGTTTTTGTCAGCAGCTCACAAACTTGGAGAGAAATTCACAGACATTTCACAGTTAAGCTGTATAAAGACCAAAATATTAAATAAAAAGGTGAGGGGGTGTTAATATTGCTTTGGCTCCAGACTTTGAAGCAAAAGTAATTCAACTAATAATGAGTTCATTAACTATGTATCATGATAGGGGAGAGGCCATTTAGGTTCTTTGCCAAATGAGAAAATTTGTAATTTTGTATCGGCTAATCACATCCACCTACCATATATTCTTTCTTCTCTCTTTGCCTTTTTTCTGTGGCAAAAAAAAAAAAAAAAAAAAAAAAAAAAAAACATATAAAATTGACCATGTTAACAATTTTTAAGTATACCCTTCAGTAGTGTTAAGTATTTTAACAATGTTTTGAAATACGTCTCCAGAACTTTTTCATCTTGTAAAACTGCAAGTCTATGCCCATTAAACAAGTTTCCTTTTCCTTTCCACTTCAGGCCCTGGCAGACACTCTTCTACTTTCTGTTTGTAAGAATTAAACTACTTTAGATACTTCACATAAGTGGAATCACATAGTATTTGTCTTTTTATGACTGCATTCTTTTACCTAGCATAATAGCCTCATGGCTCATCCATATTTTCTCATGTAACTGGATTTTTTTCCTTTTTAAAATCTGAATAATATTTCATTGTAGATATAGACCACATTTTGTTTATCCATTCACCCACCGATGGACATCTGGGCTGCTTTCGCTTCTTTGCTACTGGGTTGCCGTGAACATGTGTGCAACTTTCCCACCGTATCTTTTGATTGGACAAATGGATGTGTATATCCATTCCAAAAGTCAGTTTTCACTGTCTCTTGTATTATTAAACTTTCAACACAGTCAAGCCAAGCATTAGTGGCTCCTTAAGGCAGAACACTCATTTTGAGGCTTAGTGGCTGTCAGGTTCCTATCCCCTGTCCTATAACCCAGCATCCTTTCTCTTCCCTACTTCTCTTTCCTACAAATTTGGGGCAGAAGGCTGTGGAAACACATGTTCCCCCCTGCACTCCCCATCACCCTCACACTAGAATGATTGTCCTTTGTGACACACAGTTGCAAGTATTTTTGTAATGTGTATCATTTCATGTAAATGATGTGAGCTCAAGATTAGTCATGAATTCAAATCGTGTTGCTTTGTTGCTTGGAAAGAAGCTTATTTTATTGCAGTAACCCATACTAAGAAGAAGAAAGCACCATGTGATCCTGAGTGGCAGACAGTTTCTGTTTTTCGTCCCACTCCTCACTGGGGCACCACTGGATCAGGCCAGGGAGAACAGTGCCTGAGCTATAGGGCTGTGGGAACAAGACCTTACCAGCCATTGACCTGAGGTTCTGATGGTGAAAAAGGGCTCTTTTCCCAAAGTTCTCTTGGGTGCTGCTAACTGTGTGAGAATAGTGGAAAGGGTGGGAGCTAAGGAGGTGAGTGGGTAGGGAGGTTTTGGTAATGCTGGAGCTTGTGGCAACTAATGTGGCTTCACTACAGTCCCAGATTTTCTCGGGGAGCAGCTTCTATAGGCAGAGGTGGGGTTCACCTTCGGATAGCCAAGTTGAGAAAAAAGTAACAACCATTCACTGATTTTTTTTAAATGTCATCTGTAAGAAAGCATCAAGAATGTGCTTCTTAAGCGGTAATATTAGTAGATTCGAGAGTATGTCCTAGACTGGGTACTTGACACAGAAAACAGACTTGGGCAACAGGGTCTGCAGAGATTGAGCATGGGAAGTGCAATGTGTTGAGCCCTTGTGAGTCTCCAGAGCAAGATGAAGATGCTCTGACTGTTCAGCTTCTTGAAATACACCAGCTGGGTGGTGTATTCCCTGGGTAGGCAGTGAACTTGCTCCTTAGATAGGCCCCCTGATTCAGGACGTTTAGTGTTAGTGGCACTTTAAGCCTTCGAGAGCTGTTTGGGAGCTATTTTGCTTACCAGTGCTTTTGTGTACATTCCTCTGTGTTCTGCCTGGGAAATCAAGGACGTGCTGGACTAGGCACCTGCCAGAGCCACCTGCAATGCCATGTAGGCAAGGTGATTTAACACCCAGGGTTCCACTTACTGATTAGACTGTTTGCTGAGAAAGCCAGGGCCAGCTAGTTCTTGAAGATCAGTAATGGGGAGGTTGGATAACAGGTTTTCTGGCATGTTATATGGGTCTGGGGAGTACCTCTTTTTGTGTGTGCCCCAAAATTAGTATAATTGATAAAATGCAAGGAATCTCCCTTGTGGTTTCATTTACTTTTACATTAATTTGCAGGCAAGGGTGGACAGTGGACACTTAACTTGCTCAGGGTTTTTATTTTAGTGCACTTTAAATTGAAATTAAAAAGTAATACAGGCTGGACGTGGTGACGTGTGCCTGCAGTCCCAGCTACTTGGGAGGCTGAGGCAAGAGGTTCACCTGAGCCTAGGAGTTCAAAGCCAGCCTGGGCAACAAAGTGAGATCTTGTCTCTAATTTTTAAAAAGTAATACATAGCATGCGTGGCAAGAATGGGACTGCTGAGAAAGGAGACAGTTTGAGACATGGTAGTCTTGGCAAGTCCATCACTGCAAAACTTGCAAGTAGAAAGAAATACACAGCCGCCTTAGATTCTGGCTAGAGACGATATTCCTATTGGGAATTATAAATGAGCTATGGGAGGGGAAAAGGAACAGGTGTGTGGGGCTGTGGGGTGGGCAAGAGGCAGTGAAGGAACCCTGGCTAGGTCCACACTCTCCAGAGGGCTCTCCTTCGCCATAGTGCAGGAGCAAGGCCCTCCAGTGAGACAGGGCTGGGGACCGAGGAGAATTTAAGCAGACTGGGAAACAGAATAGTTTCTGTGAGGTCTGGGTCAGGAAGATGAGAAGGTGTGCATGAAGCATATCTGAGCACCATCCATACTTCTCAAAGTTGGTGGTGTTTGAATCAGTAATAAGCCAACTTCGCAAAGATTTGTCTTCTCTCCGTCTCAGTGTTCTGCGACCCAGGCAGAGGAATGGATAGAATGGATGTTGGGAATGATCTGAGGCCAGGAATTGGCTTGAGGGGTTCAGGAAAATGCTAGCCGTGCAGGAGGCTGGGATGTGGAGAGGGTAGCTTCCAATTCCTTAATCCTGAGCCTTGGAATGGAAAGGGAAGGCTGGCAATAGACAAAAGAGGGATAAGTGGTCCCAGTGCAACAGGAGGAGCTGAATGGAGTGGAATGATGCTGTGGGTGTGGTCAGACTGGGGACATGGAGAGAGGATGTGTCCAGGGGAAGGCCAAGGCTGACACTGACCAAACAAAGGGCAGATGTTGCCTCTTCTGAGGAAGGGGGGGCGGGGAACATGAACAGTATGCTTAGAGAGAGTCACTTTTCAATTAAATCCAAGAAGAGAAGGAAAGATTGAAAAATAGGTATGGGATACAGACTAGCTTAGTAGTCCTAAAGCAGGGCATAGCAGGCAGAGGTTGTAGAAGGGAATAAATCTTTCCTTTAAAAGGAGGGAGCAGGCAGTGGCCATGGTTTCTTTCCCCTTCAAGACCAGCAAATAAAAAAAATGAGCAAAATACAGAAATAGCTTAAATAACATGAATATTTTATGTTCCCCATGTTATCTGGAAACCCAGCTGTTTGATGACCATTAAAAGAAGACAGTTATAGACCTGGTAGTAAGTTATTTAAAAGGAGAACTCAGAAAATATATCTGTTGAAAGATGTTTCTTGCCTTGAATTCTCCATTATGCTTTTGGCCTTTGCAGAAAGAAGGAAATAACATTATGTACAAACGTTGTTAATTACTCATTAATCTGACATTTTGATGGCATTAAGTAACAAATATTAATTTGCGACTCAACATTGTGATTATATCTAAAATGTATGACATCTCCAAAAATGTGAAACCTACATGTCAAAATTACTTTCTTCAAAGATTGATTGTGGCAAAACTCATTATTAGGGCCTTCTGTACTTTAAAAGCTTTAAATGAAACACTGCAATTTACAGAATTCATTATGGCGCACAACTAATTAGAACTTTAAAGGCAATCACAGTAGGGAATTAGACATTTTAAAGAGCATTTTCTTGAGCTGAAATGTTCTTTAGGATAAAGGTTGTTTTGCATCAAACGAGGCACTTGGATTTTACATACATATGTAGACACACACTCTGAAGAGTAGCATGTCTGACCAGTCGTGTTCGGAAATCATTCTTGTTCTCTATTCAGACAAAAGGAAAAAGTAACAAAGGTGACAAGGGAGGGACAAGACAGAAATGCAAATTAGATGTCCATAGCATACTCGGGGAGCTGAACAAAAAATGCAGACATATCTAATTAGTTTCCAAAGCCAAAGCCAGCTTTACCCTAGGAAAAAAAAAATCCTCATCTAAGAAACAGCAGTGCAGGCCGTGAGTCCCAGGTGTATGGGTGATTACAGCACACAGCAGAGAAAGCCACTGTTGTTTGGCTCAGCTGCTCTGTGCTACACAAATGTGCTTACGGAAAGAGTATAAAATCGACCATGGATAACTCCCTCCCTTTCCCCAAATTGATTAATTTCTCGACGTGCTGGCAGATTTTTCCATGGATGGGGATCAGGTTTGAGAGATGAATGTGTAAATCAACAGCAGGTGGGAAGTTGAATTTGTCTGGCCCAGCTGCTGTTCCCCGCATTTCCTATTCTTTTTGGTTATCTCAGTCCAGCATCTGTCATGGAGCAGGACTCATGGGCTTCTGTCATCTCAGGCCTGGGGAGCCACAGTGTTGCCTGTGTCTTCCGACAGCTTGGTGCTTTCAAATAGCAAACAGCAAGAATGACAGCCCCGTCACTATTAGCAGGAACTGCCAGAGAATTGAGGAGGGTATTTTTTGTATCGTGTGTTGAGATTTCTCTTGATATGGACACATGCCTTCCACTTCACCTTGAATTTGGATACTTGAATGATCTGGGCGCCTTTTACAATACTTCCTTTCCTAAATTTATTGCAGAATAACAGTCATATTTGAATGTGATTTTCTTTGTATTTTAATCTTGGTGATTGTACAATGGCGATAAAAAATGACCTGCTTTCTTGCCCCTCAGATTAAGTTTTGAAGGAACAATGTATTTTCCACACACTCCGGAAATCTCTGTGGAATTTAATCATCCAGCTGAAACACATTTTCAGAATTTCGTAGCATCATACAGTTTTAGTGTTGGGTGTAATCTTCAGAGGTCAATGTCTCTACTCTTCCAATGTAGGAATCCTTCTGCCTGACTCATCACAGATGCCCACCATTCTCTGCCTAGCATAGGTCGATGAAGTTGACTCTGATATTGAGGCAAATGGCTGATGCCTATCTTTGACAGTACTTCACCATTGGGGCATTATCCTAGTAATACTTAGCTTACCTTTCTTAGACAATAGGGTTGCTGTTTCTCCAAGGCTTTCTTTGAAAGCACAAACAGACTGCCTTGCTTGCTTGCAGTGTTGCTTGGATAGATCTTACCTTCCAAGTAAAATTACAGTTACTAATGTCATTTAGAAATGTTCTACAGAAAATATTGACTGATTATTACTGGCAGAAAGAAAGTCAGATCTTTGATATTTATTATAAAAGAGATGAGTGACATTGTCTTAAGTTTAGCTACAGCACAAAATATTACATTCAGTGCTATAGCAGGATGTGAGCACTGAACTATTTAGCTTATGTATATTGTTTATTTTCATTATTTGGGCATTGATTTTCTCTACCATTTGTTTCCACATGAAGTCTTTTTTTTAACAAAATCTAATTTCTCATAACAAGCAGAAATGCTTTTAAGGAATTATTATTTTTTGTTCTGTCAAGTTGCAGGAAACATCAAATATTGACTGTAAGCTGTTATCAGTTTGATACATGACAAGGTCTGCCATCTCTTCATGTACACATATTTTCACAGCCCTTAATTACTTTTTTATTCTTTAAACCTTAGCTAAAGTATTTGGTGCACTACATTTGTTTTTATATAGTTGTTTGTAATCTTTTGGGTAGAGAAAAGTAAAACCAAATATTATTATCTACAGATTTCCAATAGAATTGGCTTCGAAAATCTTTCTGTACATTTTCAGCAAAAAAAAAAATAAAAGTCATCAGAAAGGAGAAAAAAATTAAAATAAAATCCCAAACTATTTGGAAAATTGATAGAAATAGACTATCACCCATAGAAATGTGGAGTATTCAATTAAAAACTTGTAAAGAGGCTCCACATTGTTTTCTAGTGATATTTTAATTTGTCAAGGAAAAGATTATATACAGATAAAAAACGGTAACATCTTAGAGTTGGAAATTCCCTGGAGATCAAACCCTTGCAGCCTCTTCATAACTCAGGTGATAAGCAGTTTGTCACCATGATCACAAACATTTGCAGAGAACAAATTAGATGCCAAGCAATGTCTCCAGTATGGGTTGCAACACTGAACAGGACAAAGATGAAGAAACAGCTCCCACTGTCAAGGAATTACATTTGTGTGGACTATCTGCCATGCACAACAAGCTGAGTTGTTTAAATTTTGCTTCTTATATCGTCCAGAGCCCGTCTCCTGTGTCCTCAGGGACTCATAGAGCTCAGAGTTAAGATTATCTTGGAGGTCTTCTAGGCCAGCCTTTTACAGGTGTAGGAAACCTCTCTGTGGAAGCCATAGTTGAACACTGTCCTCTGGATGGGCTCTGATAGGTCAATGTTTTTGGTAAAACTGAGCACAGCCTTCCGCCTGTGGTCCAGCATTATGAAGTGAAGCCATTACCTCTCTAGTTTTAGACACTAGACATCCCCTGAGGAAGGCAGCCTGAGATTTTGTTAGCTGCCACACAGAGTTACTTGGCATAAAGCTGATGGTCAGCTGTAAACCTTAGGCCTTTTATAACATGCATTGCTTTGGAGCCAAGCCTCCCACATCCTGTACTTGTATATTGGATTTTTTGACCCTGAATGTAGGACTTTGCATTAATCTTGTTTATGTTTCATTGTGGTTAAAATTGGCCCACATTCCAGCTTATTTTGAGCATTATGAGTCTTGATTATTTTCTCCAAATGGTTTTGATTGATTACTTCATTTGTAAGTAACTTTTGCATGTTCTCCTTTCATATATGTGTATTTATTATTTTATAAATTATATATGTGTGTCATTAGATAATACCTCAAGGCATAGTATATACTAAAGGGAAGATTCAAGTAGTGAATTAAATTCATATTTCACATCATCCTGAGGATTTCATTTCATTTTTTTTTTTTTTTTTTTTGCTTTTTCTGATCAGATGTTATGAAATCATTGTTGTTTTTATCTGGTAGGATGAACATAGTGCTCGTACTAGGAATAGTAGAACTATCCGTTCTGCTATTCACTTATGCTTTCATTATTAGTATCATCTTCAATGCACTATGTTTTTGTGGGAATCTTTTTTGTAAGCCAGCTGTTCATTTAGGGAAGATTGGTTTAGTTAAAACTAGATAATGTATTGCGTAAATCCATTTAACAGAGCTCAACTAAAAGGCTGTGTGTGATAATATGGAGAAGAGAAAAACAGATGAGAGAGGGCCCTCTGGATGGGCTCTGCTGTGATGACCCACTCTGCCCTCATACTTGCATCCCTGGCATGACATGCCATCCTCCCAATTACAGACCAGATGGCAGTATCGCTGTCAGTCAGTGCATTTAAAATGTTAGTGAAGCTGGCCAGATGCGGTGGCTCACACCTGTAATCCCAGCACTTTGGGAGGCCGAGGCGGGCAGATCACGAGGTCAGGAGATCGAGACCATCCTGGCCAACATGGTGAAACCCTGTCTCTACTAATAATACAAAAAAAAAAAAAAAAAAAAAAATTACCTGAGCGCAGTAGTGTGTGCCTGTAATCCCAGCTACTTAGGAGGCTGAGGCAGGAGAATCACTTGAACCCAGGAGGCGGAGGTTGCAGTGAGCTGAGATTATGCCACTGCACTCCAGCCTGGCGACAGAGGGAGACTCTGTCTCAAAACAAGCAAACAAACAAAAGTTAGTGAAGTTTAAGGAATTTTAGTTTAAAAATAGACAGAAAATGCTCAAGCACTGCCTTCCCACATCATAGTGAGCCACCTTGCATACCTCTCGGGGCTGTACTCACCCTGCTTTAGTGATCTCTCCTCTCGTATATCAGTTGTCTGCAATTTTTTTGTCATCCATATTTTGACAGCTCACTTTTAGGTATTCATTCCAGTCGTATATAAAAGTGGGAGTTGAAAGAAGGATTAAGGCAAATTACTGGAACACTTGCGACCTCTTTCTCGGTTGACATCGATCCATTTATCAACCCTCTTGAGGTACAGTAGATTTTTAACTAGATGGGAATAAGCTTAATTGTCTTGACAAACGGCCTCTAATTTTTCCATCCGGGCTAGAAGATTACCATAAGACACACAGTCAAACACATTGATTCTAGTGGTAACTGTGACTACCGCTTATTGGGTGCCTCCCCAGTAACAGGCTTAGTACTAGGCTCTTTACGAATGTTATTTCATTTGTTTCTCATGGGAAGCCTATGAGATGGGAATTTTATTCCTGTGTTGGGAGGAATAAGTTAGGAAACAGACACAGAAGGGTAAATTTGGGGGCAGCTGCAAGTGTCACATGAGCAGGCTTTTTGACATTAGTGTATGTCATTAGGAAATGTACCAGGGCGTGTCCACCACATAAATCCCTAGAGTGAACAACAAGATGGTTTCAAAGGATTCAGAAACATGAGTTTTAAACCACTGTGTTCTCTGAGTATGTAACACTTTACCCCCTTTTGAAAATTGGGATAGCTGCATGTCTGTAATATGCTCACCTCCCTCCTCTCTGTGCCACATGGCCTAGGGGACAGGTGTGTTTTTGGTTCATATGCATGCTCCTTTAACAACCCAGGTAGAGATTGCCAGGACCTGGACATAGGAACATGTGCAAAGTAGCTGGGTGCCCTCTTACTCTTCCTCACGTACGTTTAACTGCAGTCTCCATTTGCTGTGTTTATCTTTGCTGGTTGGAGAATCACTTGAGGAAACAGAGCTGTTTTCTCTGCCATCTGCTGCTGTCTTGCCACCTTCCGGAAACAGTGGCTTTCTGTTCTCTGGAAGGTGTGTATAAACCAAGCAATTTAGAGTTAGGATACTAAAGTATCATTTGAAATGATACGTTAGTTATTTTCATTTTTTATTGGAAATTTTCAAACAAATTTCAAAAATTGAAAAAAAAATAGTACAATGGATACCTATTTACCAACCAGGTAGATTCAAATTAGTGTTTTCCATATTTGCTCTTTCTATACATTTTTTCTGAAAATTTAAAGGGATGCAGACATCATGACACCTAACTCCTGAATAATGACTGTATCTCAGAGTTGTATCTACTAAAAATAAGGATATAATCTCTAAAATAAGGTCATTCACCTACATAACTGCAGTGCCATTTTCATACACAAGAAAATTGACACGAATTCTCTAGTATCATGTAATACCCAGTGCAATTATCCCTCCGAAATGTATTATGTATTTTTTTTCCCCAAACTAGGATTCAATTAGGTTTCATACATTGCATTTGGCTTTTATATCTCCAATAGTTTTAGAATTTAGGTTTTTGTTGTGACAGAGGTGAGAATAAAAGATCTGGATGATTTTCAAAAAAATGTTTAAATCCCATCTCACATGAAGGATGACTTTTCAGATTAAATAGACTATTGATCTAGATTGTTCCGGTGGTTATTTTACTTGGTAGTAAATGGCTCCGGATATGTTAAAGTTGTAAAATATAGAAATCTCTAAAGTGTGTACGTGAACCACATCTTAACAGAGGCGGTCCGTCATCTCTAAATGTACATGGGACCTGAGTACTTTAATGCTGTTGTATGTGTGAAACCATCTCATAAGCAAATAATGCATCAAGGGTTTTGGCTCAGCACTGATAATGGATTATAATAGATTGAAATTAAATATGATTTAAGTGACAGGAAAATGCTGCCAGCTAAGTAAATAATTGATTCATCATCCCCTGGTTAAACCTAGCAAGTTAAATTGCAGGGCTGGAATCGAACGCTTGGTAGAAGCGCCTCTCCACATTTTAGTCCTGATAAAAACCGTGGTGAAGAAGAAAAGAAAAACCAGAAACTGTTCAGAGAAAGGGCCTGTCCCTTGCTGTGTGTTATTTGCAGCATCACATCGTGTGTATTAGTTGTGCTGTGGAAGTAGTGATAAGAAAATGAAGATCCAGGAAAGAGCTGTCACAGAAAATATAAACAAGTAGAGATCCATGGTTGCTTGGAAATCAACAAATTTAGAAGGCAAGTGACAGCATACCTTTTCTTTTTTCGTTTTGTTGTGATTGTGATAAGTGGGATCAATATGACTTAGCCTAGCAAAACTGGTCCCAGCGTGTGCGTGTCACTGTGTGGCTGCCACTGGATGGTCAAATGACCTTGCTCAGTCACTAGCCTGCCAGTAGTCTGGGTGTCTGGTTTCTAATCTGTAAATAAAAGACTTAGATGGGAGATCTCTGAGGTGCCTTCCAGCTCTTCAGATCTAAGATTCTAACAGCCAGAAATGTCTGTAACATAATGCTCTCCTGATTTCCTCGTGTAATTATAACTGGTCTTTGTCATGATGACCCTCGGCCATTACAGCCCTCCATGTGTCTGCTGAGTCATCAAAGAAAATTAAGGTGTGCGCTTAGTTTATATGAAGCATATGATTTTGTTCTACGTCTTAAAGATTAGCAGTATTCCCCTAACACTTTATTAACGAGAATGCTATATGAATCAGAATAGTTTGTTCTGTGACCATGTAGAATAAGAGAAATTTTACTGTAATTAGAAAAAGATGTATATAATTTTAAAAATGTAATAACCGGTCAGGTGCGGTGGCTCACGCCTGTAATCCCAGCACTTTTGGAGGCCGAGACTGGCGGATCACGAGGTCAGGAGGTTGAGACCATCCTAGCTAACACGGTGAAACCCCACCTCTACTAAAAAAATACAAATAAAATTAGCCGGAGGTGGTGGCGGGCACCTGTAGTCCCAGCTACTCGGGAGACTGAGGCAGTAGAATGGCGTGAACCCGGGAGGCAGAGCTTGCAGTGAGCCAAGATCATGCCACTGCACTCCAGCCTGGGTGACAGAGCAAGACTCTGTCTCAAAAAAAAAAAAAAAAAAAAAGAAATAACCACTAATACATTAAAGTTACTGCTTAAAAGCCCTTAATTCACAGTAATGCAGCAACCTAAAAGAAAAAGAGCTGACCCTACTCATTACCCAAGATAATGTTATGTTGGATTTTAATTATAAAGATCGGTTCAGCATTTGTATTTTCTGGGTCAGCAGAATATGTCCTGTATAGCCTTTAATAAACTTTTTAGACTTTTAAAGCTATGATTTCTCCACCGTAAAATGGGAAAAATATAGTGCATGTGTCAAAGAGTAGTAAAAGGGTGAAAAGAAATCACAAATCGTGTATGTAAAGAGCCTGGGGCATAATAGGTGTTGACAAATGTTAATGATCATAGCCATTGTGGTATCACTGAGTCCTTGGCAATTTCATTCAGGGTGGAGAGTCCTCCAACCAATCTGCATGATCAGGAATCAAGACTCATTATGTTATGTCAGTCATCTTAATTGGCTCGCAACATTGGATTGGCCTTACAGCAATTCACTGTCTAACTCACAACCTGAGAAAGATCGATACCTCCTCTTAGTTTAATATGGAAAATAAGAATTCACAATACGCTGATTTCAAGCTACATGAACATTTTGTCTAGAAAAGATTGACATTCATTCATTCACTCTTTCCATTTTACTGATCCCAGAAATGCCAATAGCAGCTGTCTTATCTTCAAATGTAAACATATAATAATATGAACAAAGAATCCACAAAACAGACCTTCGTTGTAAACTGTGATGATGATTCTTTATATTTGAATCTGAGCTAGATCAAATCACATTTCCCTAAATATAAAAAGCACGAATGACAAAAACATGATACAATTCAGGAATCACGCTCAACACTGGCATTACAATACTACACTGCATTATATGAAATGATTTAGTATTTGTTCCCGGAACAATTGCAAAAAGGAAAAATCAGAATCTCCCACTCAATCTTTCATCTTAGAAACTTGAAAATACTCTTAACCATATTAATGAAGACAACTCCAACATTGTGAATAGTGGGCAAGTGAACACTATTATCCTGTCTTATTGGCTCTCTCCTCTTCTTTTTAAACACCTGTCTATCCATGGTTGTCTTCATTGCTATACAGTTGCAAAAAGGTTAGCTTTTAATATTTTCCACGTCCATGTAAAGAAGGGTTTCTATTTTCACTTCATGTGTGTGTTAATTGAGGTCAGAATGGCATTATCCTGTGTGATTGGGAGCATGAGCCCCACCCCACCCCCACTTTCCTCCACCCCCTGAGAAGCAGGCCGTGAAGTGGTAAGAGTCTGTGATAATTTAAGCACATCTAAAAGCAAACAACCGTCTCTGGAGGCAGTTTCTTGAGGCACCAGCATCAGGATTTATTCTTCTGGAAACAAGCATTGTCATAGAAATTAACTCTGGTGACACTCCTTTTTTGGGTCAGAAAATGTCAGAGTCTTTGGTTTTAATCAAAATTGCTCATAATCTGGCTTAACAATGCCGTAAAGGCTTTGGTTTATTCTGCCCCAGGTGAATGAAAATATTTGCTGTGAAAAATAGGTTATTAGTTTTATAGCCCTACCTACTTCAATGCCTCTATCAAGAGTGTGAGAAGAGATATTAAATCTCAATTTTTAATAAAATTATTGACATCATTGGGGAGCTTTATAACACTTGACATTTGCTTTCAGTGTTGGGGGAAGAAAGAGAAAGTAAATTGATTTGATATTTATTTCCTAGTTTGGAGTACAAGTTACTTTAAACGTAAAATATGTGTGTTCCCTTTGAATACAATGAGCAGAATGGGTTGTTGGTTCTGAAAATGAACATAAATTTTAAGATAAAATGGGTAATGTAGTAATGATAATAAGGTAATCTGATTGCTAAATGAACCTATTTTGTTATATTCTTCATTGGATTCCTGTTGCCACCTAGACACTCTTCCAAATTGATATAAAGTATTGTTTGACCCAGAACACACAGCTCAGGAGTGAAAATATAGATCACATAATGAAGTTAACTTCTTTTCAATAATGGGCTTTCAGTATTACTTTTTCTACAAGAGTTTAAAACAAAACTTTCAGAAAATATCTTTGAATGTGAACTTGCTTGCAGAGACTGTCTGTCTATATTCCAATGGAATTTGCTTGTAGTGAATGATCGTGAGATACTGAGACCGGGGCAGCGATGGAGTTGATGGCAGTGGTTGCTAGGCACAGGCCATCTGGAACTGGACAAGGTCCAGCAAAGGCTTTGTGGGATAGAGGGAACCCTAGGGTCCTCTGTTACTACCTTAACAGGTCGGTTTGCCTATCATTAGCTGGTTCAAACCCCAGATCATCAATATGGAAAGGTTCCTAATACAATGGGATAAGTGAGGGGTCTGTGTCATTAGGAAAAAAAAAAACCTGCTTAGTAAAGTGTCAACCCTTTAACACCATTTGTCACTGGCCTCTAAAGGGAGCTGTTTAGGAATGGGCATGCCTCTTTGAAAACATGAGATCCATTTTCCTGAAGAATGATCTCAATTGATAAGTTTCCCAGTTGTGCCATTATATTGCTACCAAATTCTCTTGAAAATATGCTGGCTTCTGCAGTGATCACTTGCATTTTCAGGCAAAGGCCTACAAAACTTGTATAAAGGCCAGCTGCAATTCGGTTTATTTTATCTGTTCCTACACTATGTGCAACAGACTGTCTGAATTCTTCTTTTTCCTTGCCTTGCTAAAGATGATGCCAGCTTATTTACCCCAGCAGTGTTCTTAATGTAGATGTTAAAGTGCGCGATAGATTTTTAAATGAATTTTTAATTACTTTCTGCTATTCTGAGCTCATTGCAATCAGCAGCCATCTTGCTTGAGGACAAAACAAAACAAAAACGGCTAGCTCATGGGAGGAGCAAAGGCCTTTGCAGGAGTCGGGGACAGAAGACCATTGTCAGTGACAGCTGCTGGAAGCTTTCCCCAAGCACAGGCTCAACTGCCAGAGGGTTCTGGAGGCTTTGAGTTTTCTACTGATGGTTCCTCTTCTCTAATGAGGTCACCTCTCAGCACAGTAGGTGGGACGACTCTGCTAATGGGAGATTCAGAAACGCAGATTGCAATTACAGTCTTTGTTTCCAGCCATCTCCCATAGTTTCTGAACAACCCTGGAAGCTTGTAACAGGGACAACTCGTCTACAAATACGTAATAGAGCCAGATAGGACATATCATTTATTGGGCATTACCTCAGTGCCAGACGCTATATGGGGAGAATGACGCTGGCCAGGAATTTACATGATGCCATTTCTGTAACATTTAAAGCTATGTCGTTTACAGTTTCATATAGTCAGGCAAGTCTTATCATCCACATTATGCCAATGAAAAATGCATGGTTCAGAGGGTATAAGTTGCCTGTCCATGGCCACTAATCTAGGCTCCGTATTCTTCAAAGTGGGAATAATACAATCATACCTGTGCCAGTTGTTAGAGTTTTATAAAATACTATGTGTGAAAACACTTTAAAAATGAATGAATGCTCTACAAATATCATGTCTTACAACAATTAATCCTAAAATATATATTTTTTAGTACCACACAGAGAATGGAAGCAGATAAACATCTTCTCTCCCCTCCTTTCACTTTCCTTAATGGAATTCGAGGAGAAGCCTGACCTAGGGACCTAGGGACAACAGAGCCCTGGTCATCTGGACTGAGGCAGTTCGGACGTGCAGGTGTGGCTCCCAGCAACCGCCTCCATCTCTGCTTTCCCGTCCCAGGATTATGATGCTCATGTCACCATGATGACAGGCTGCCTCCCTACTCCCAGCTGGCCAGATCAGTCACCTGGGCCAGTTCTGGCCGGGTCATTTTTTGTTTGTTTGCTGAACTTTTTTTTTTTTTTTTTTTTTTCATGTTAACCAGATCAAACTCCATATCTCATTTAGATTTTTCTGTCCTCTTAATTTCTGTATAGTTTTTGGATCTGATTGTAAATTAGTAATTCTCTTAGTAAGGCAGAATGAAGGGTAGAATACCAAACAGGATTCTGCTTGAATTCCAGCCCCAAGGTGAGGAAGTGGGCATTCATCCAAGTGAAAACTTTTGCTCAAGTTAGGTACGGATTCAACGGCTCTGACGCAAAGCTTTAGTACATCTCCTTATCTTAGATTGAATTGATGCATAGCTGTATGAATGTTTTTGTCAGGCATCACCACAGGTACTTTCAAACCTGCTCACTCATTCCCTGCAGCAGTTTTGGGTGGAGGAAATTATTGTCCCTTTTGTTCACCGTGAAGACTCTTCCAAGTCTCAGGAAAGCTGCTTTGCTCCAAGGCAAGGGTCCCTCCACTCCACTGCACTGATTCTCTGCAGAGCCATATGAATGGGGCTCTTGACTCTTCCCAGAGGGGTCAGTGGGCTGCAAGATAAAGCAGAAGCCAATGAGTAACTGTCTCACCTCCTCACTCTCCTCCTTGGGCTGAGAGCTCCAGCATCTCAGCTCCTCTCTAAAAGGATCCTGCAGTGACCAAAGTGGAACATCACTTTCTGGTCTTCAAGACCAGACCAACTAGTCGGGGACTTCCAAAGAGAACAAATTGCCTATGCTTCCTTCAGACCAAGAATCCTGAAAGTCATTTGAAGGTGCCTGGACTACTTTGAATGGGAACCCTGGATGGGGCCTGCCAGTAGGGGGCCTTCCTCCAAGACAAGGGTGCACATTCCCACAGCAAAAGCTGGCTAGGGCTTTGCCTTTCTGATGTAATGGGCATGTGATATCCTGCTGATGAGAACAATGACAAGAGTAAACATATGTTGAGGGGTTCATCGGAGCACCACATGCATAGTGATATTAAGGAAGAGATTGGATTAAAAAAAAACCACTGGGAAACCATTATAATGATCCAAATAAGGAAAGATAACATCTGGCTGAGGACGGGGCAGAGGAAGTGGGAGAATAGATAAATGGAAGAAATAAGATGAAGGAAGGATCAGAAGGGCTGGTGGCTGAGTTGAGGAGGTAGGTATAAAACTTGCAAGATTTAGAACTGGGTGCCAGTGATCCAAGTCCTCAAGATCTCCACAATTTCTATTTCCCTGTCTGTCTCTAAATAAAAGTATTTTTCTTTAATTACAAATAACTAGGAAAAACTTATTTTTTTACCTTCACTTTTTAGTGTTTCTTTTAATTATACTGTTACCATATTGCTTTCTGCTACTTTTCATTGCAGATGGATTAGCCAAACTTTGTTTCCTAGCCAGAGAACAAACTGAATTACTATTTATAATTCAGTTTCTATGGAAAATGAATTATAAGTTTCAAACAGCCTCACAAATAGAATTTTGGAATATGGAGTTGTGGACTTCTTTTATTGAATTTTATTTGAAAAAGAGATATTCTCGTAGTAGATGTGGGATTGACTCTCAGAAGAAAGGTAAAATTGGGCAGCATATATGTGGGGGTCATTTGCATAAAAGTGAGAATTTAAGAGGATGAAAATGATCAAAAAGTGGGCAGTGGGGAAAATCAAGGCAGCAGTGTACTCCATTTGCCCAGCTAGTTTAGAACTGAAAGGAAAATGAATACAAGGTCTGCTTTATTTTAAATAAAAAAAAAATGAACATTTCTATGGTAAAAATCAATTGCAAAAAATAGAGGTAAATCACTCTTTTAGGAAAGACTAATTTTGGTGAGTTTATCTTTGAGTTGTAAAGAATATTAATTAATATATCAAGCAATGTAAATATTCTTTTTGAAAAAAAATGGATTGAGCCATACATTCTAGTTTAAAATGATTTATAATTAATTTGCTTGGCGAGGCAAACAAATGGTTTATGGCAAAGGGCTGTTGGTGGCCCTGTCTATATGGAAACTGCATGAGTCCCTCAGATTCATATGCATGCCTGTCTGAGCTGTGACACCAGCCTGCTCATTTGGGATTTCCTGTTGAGAGTATAATTTTTCATCCAAGTTGCTATATTTAATTCAACTCAACAAGTCTTTATTAAGCATCTTTCATTCATATGCCAGCACCAATATAGGCACTGGGAGGAGTCAACAGCATAGGACCCTTTCCCTGCCATTAAGAAATTTGTAACTCATTTGGGGAGGCAAGACAAACCAACATCAGCCAGTTAGAGTTCAAAAAAGATGGAGTTATCTTCTTTCTGTTCACAAACTGTTGGACAGTTTGTATTGCAGGGACATGGAAAGAAAGAGAGAACGAGAGAGAGAGAGCACATGCTCTGGAAACTGAAGCAGTATCAGGAGACCTTGTGAAGGAAGAGGGATGTGGGAAGAGTTTGAGTGGATTCAGGATAGAATATCATCAGACTAGGGAGAAGGGGAAAGATGGGCTGGGCGAGGAGGAAGGGGTGATCAAAGCCTCATCCTGATTGTCCACATCAAGAATTATGGGAGAGGAAGCCCAGATAGTTGAGGTGTGTTCAGTTAAAATGTGAAGACCTTGAATGCCTGGCTAATGGATGTGACCTTGATCTAATAAGTAGTAGGAGCAGGATATGACCAGTAAGACAAACCAGTATTGAGCACAAAACTGTACAAAGCCAGGTAATGGTGCTGATGCTCCTCAGTGGGAACTCATGAGCCATGCTGACATTCTGAGATGACAAGCCTAAGAATAATGAATCTGTCAGTCCTCTGGCTTTTAAAGACCTGAATTCTAAATGGACAAGGGGTATGGCCCTAACTTGAAAAATGCTAGCTGCAACCAAATGGACAGAAGTATAGAGTCTGGATAGAAAATCTCTCGCAAAAGAGAGAATGAAGCTGTGGGACCCTTGTCAATTTTCAAAAACCACAACCCAGTCAGGCAGCACATATCAGAGCTCCAGAGAGAAAATATGGCCAAATTGAATTGACCATCTTTGTGATCCTGAAAGCATTGCCTGTAAGTGAAAATATACTCACTCCTGGGGAGGCTGAAAATGACTAGTCAATTGGATATGGTCAGGAGACCCTCCCCTACTTGAGAAACTCAATGAATTTTTCACTTTTAAGGCAGGTTTGCCATTGTGGGGAAAAAGCCACAGAACTTCCTGATTGGTGCACACATTCTGAGAGCCCAGCATTCCACTCACTATTGCATGAAGTTGAAATGATAGGAAAAAAGGAATCTGCAGCTGTCTCTTTTTTCCTGCCCTTCCGCTTCTGTCATCAGCTTTCATGGAAAGCTTTTCATGCAGGGGCAAGTTTTGCTAGCAGAGCCAGGCCCATACCAGCAGCTCTTGGCCTTCAGTTTCCTGAGCTTTGTTACTCATCGGTTATAGTGGTCTGTTTTTATCCCCCATGTAGCAAGTTCTAAATCCCATCCGCTCACCAGTCCACTGGGCTGAGCAGCTGACTTGGAAAAGATGGAAAATGGATGTAGGAATCAACCACAGAGCAGAAAGATCCCCAGCAGAGCTGCAGGCTTGGAGGTGGGAGGGGAAGGGAATGGAGGAGGCACATTGGGCATTTGATCATCTCTAAGTACATAAAGCATGCCTGTGACACACCCTAGAATGGGTCATTTAAGTGTGCATTTGCAGTGAGTTCCAGAAAAATATAAGAAATGGTTGAAAGCATCCAAAAATTTAAGAATCCTTTTTAATGAGTTTTAGGAGGGCATCTCTCATGGGAGCCTGGGGTGCTGCAAAGTTGCTATTGGAACTTCAGCATCACAGCTCTGGCCTTCCTTCTTTGATGTACCCCATGTGTAGGGTGTTACAGGCCCTGCCTTTGCAAACAAAACCCAGGTGTAAAGGCTGCAGAAGTCTTGCTGTGGATGGGCTGTGTTTCCACCATACCGCATCTGTGCATTTCTGCTTTGGGCATTATGGTTTCCATTTCTTTTAACAAGTGGAAGCTACAACTGCCACAATCCCCTTGGCAACTTCTCTTTTCCAAGCCAACATATGAAACAAATCAGTGTAATGTGCTCGAAAAATATCCAGGTGATGTTTTAAACATGCATATTTCCAACCTGTTCTCCTTCAGAACACTTTGCCTTGGCAGGCAAGCACTACCTTTACATGCTTTTGCTCTTTATGTACTAGGCCCATCCTTAGCCAGGTTGATTTTGCTTTTATTCATGTTCTTTATGAAATTGGCTCAGATATAGGAACATGGAGCATTTGTAACTGTTACTTATTCATTTAATCAACAAAACTATATTGAACATTCATTGCTGTCCATTGTTCAAGATGCTGAACATAAAAAGATGAAAAATTTGGTCCTTCCTTCAAGCATCTTGAAAGGAAACAAGCAAGTACACAAATATTTGGCACGTAACGTGGCATATCCTTTATAGAAATCGTAATGTACAGTAGAAGTTCCAAAGAGGAGTGTTAAAGATCAGGGAAGACTTCATTGAGGAGAGTGGAGTTTGCAGCATGTGTAGGAGTTTGTAAGGAGGACTATAATGTGACTGGAGCAGAGATTGGAAACATAGGCAGAATGAAATTCTAGAGGTCTGTGCATGCCGGTATTAAGAGCATTTACTCAGTTATCTCATTGGCTGGGATAGCGAGCCATTGCAAAGTGTGAAGAAAGGCAGTGACCTCATCCTCATCTTTGTGCTTTATAAAGATGACTCTGGTATAAGAGGAGAATGACTTGTAGAGGGTCAAGCTAGACAGATTCAATTGCTGGTAGTTCAGGTGAGGTTTATATGAACCTAAACTGCAGCACTGTCTCTGATTTTTTGAGATAGAATCTCTCTCTGTCACCTAGGCTGGAGTGCGGTGGTGCAGTCTTGGCTCACTGCAACCTCCGCCTCCCAGGTTTAAGTGATTCTCCTGCCTCAGCCTCCCGACTAGCTGGGACTACAGGCACCCACGACCACACCCAACTAATTTTAGTATTTTTAGTAGAAATGAGTTTTCACTATGTTGGCCAGGCTGGTCTCGAACTCCTGACCTCCTGATCCACCCGCCTCGGCCTCCCAAAGTGTTGGGATTACAGGCATGAGCCACCGCGGCCACCCGCAATGTCTGTGACTTAAAGGAAAGGATAGATAGAGGAGATGTTTAGAGAGAATTGACAGAAAGTTATTACTGGGATTTGGTGGGGGTTTGGGGGGCAGGCAGAGAGAGAGAGAGTGTGTGTGTGTGTGTGTGTGTGTGTGGCAAATGTGATGGATAAGATGTTTGTCATGTTTGTCATGATTCTGGCTTGGATATGTGGATAGATGGTGACACTTTTAAGATTATGAGTGAAATAACTGGTTTGAGTGGGAAAATACTGAGTTTTGTTAGAGGTAAACTTTCAGGTAGAAACTTAAAGTGAACAATTATATGTCTGAATTTGGCGCTAAGAAGAAAGGCCTGGGTTAGATATGTCAATCTGAGAGTGTGTCTTCTGTGTGCAGGTGGCAGTAAGGGTAATAGAAGGAAAAGGATCACAGAAAGTGGAAAGCTCACAGGTTTGATCATTGTTTCTGGATTTGAATCCTGGCTCTGTAACTGTGCATCCTGTGTGACACATTGAGAAAGCTGTGTAACCACATTGAGCCCTACCTTCTCATTTATTAAATGGGGATGGAAGGATTGACCTTAAGGCATTGTTTGGTTATTTATTCAGTCATTAATTGAACAAATATTTATTGAGCTTCTACTATGTGCTTGGATGTGGGAGTGCATATCTGAACAAAACAGAGATAGTCCATGTGCTGAGTTGGCTTTCAGCCTTGACAATTACTGTAAGGGAAAATAGCAAGAAGAATTGCATAAGAGAATAAATGTAGGACACCTGCCACAATTGCAGTGCACAGAATAGGCCCTCAGACAGTTCCAGCCAAAGTTCTAACTTTAATGGAATGATGCAGATAGACTCCACTTTCTGATGGGTTGAGGAGCAAATGAGAGATGAGAAATTGGCAATAACAAACAATGATTACTTGTTCAAAAGTTTGGCAATTAAGAGAAATAAGAATTTTGAGGACTGTATGGAGAAGACTGGTGGTTGAGGACAGATGGGGGGGTTTCAAGATGTGAGTCTTGAACATGTTGACATGCTGAGGGACAGGAGCTAGTGGAGAGGATGAAGTTAGAAGAAAGAAGCAGAGAGGTCTTTCGGGAAATCAGCAGATGCAAAGAAAAGCCCCTTTTTCTGAAATAGCAAAAGAAGCATGTGAAGGGGATTAAATGAGATAATGCATTACAAAATACAATGAATGTCATTTGGGGTACTTAAAAATTGTGTTGACTTTGGCTGTAAGCATGGATACACACATATCCATATTCACATCCGTGTACTAGTGTCTATAACTACACACACCCACCACACATGAACACACAGAGTTAAACGTTTTAGTTGAGACTGAAGGAGGAAAGCTGAAGTTCATACCTGGTCACTCACTTTCTTGATAAAGGAGGAAGGCGTCTGCTGAGAAATGGGACAGAATTGTAAGGTCACGAGGATAGGAGTGATGGCTTAAACTGGCCTCTAAAAGAATGAGAGAAAGAAGAAGGGGCACTTAAAGGAGGACTCCTGAATGACACTGGGGGTCTGCTGGAGATTGGAGATCATGTGTTATAGACACTTAGGGCTGGGGATTTCCTGCAGCAAGCCCTATTTCCCTCAGAACCTTTGGGGTTGGCTGGAAAGCTGTGGTGTAACAAAAAGCAGGTGAGAGAGAGAGCAAAGGATGCTACCAGGACAGGAAGTGAAGTGGTGGACTACAGGGTTTGAGTGCATAGAACAAAAAGATGCAGCCAAGGAGATCCCAGAGAGGATGACACTAGATGGCTCCATAACATCCAGGAGCAAGTGCACGGGCAGTGAGGAAGGAGAGAAAGTGGAAGAATTGAAAATGGTCATTAGAGAGCTGTATATTGGAATTTCAATTTTTAAAAAGGGAATAGCTTGGCCAGGTGTAGTGGCTCATGCCTGTAATCCCAGCACTTTGGGAGGCCGAGGCGGGTGGATCGCTTGAGGTCATGAGTTCAAGACCAGCCTGGCCAACATAGTGAAACCCCGTCTCTACTAAAAATACAAAAGGTAGCTGGGCATGGTGGCGGGTACCTGTAATCCCAGCTACTCAGGAGGCTGAGACAGGAGAATCACTTGAACCCAGGAGGTGGAGGTTGCAGTGAGCTGAGATCATGCCACTGCACTCCAGCCTGGGAGACAAAGAGTGAGGCTCCATCTAAAAAAAACAAAAACAAAAACAAAACAAAAAAAAAAAAGCAGTCTTAGAATGCCTTCTAGGTAAGGAGTTGCTAAGGTAGAATACAAGTGATAGCCATAGGAAATTGAGGAGCTTTGAGGCTGCTCCTGCACCCTCCATCCATACTAATGAACTGAATCTTCTTTCTGCAAGGTCCCAGTGGTCTTTAATTGCCCATTTATATGTCCTTTTCTTCGTTCTCAAAATTTTTCACATCTCTTAGAGTCCTTTCTTGTTGACCACCTCCTTCTTCACGCCCTCTGCTCCTTGGGTGTCTGGCACATGTATGTACTCGGTTCTCCTCTCCTTCCTATTCCTCCACTCTCCTCCTCTCAGCCCTCAGCTTGCTGATGGAGACATTCTCTGAAGACTCCTCTGTCTCCACATTTACAATCAGAGTCACACTGTGACAAAGGTGTGCACAAAAGATTGGTGGAGGGAAAGAGGAGGCAAGCAGACTAGTTACAACACTGATTCTGGAGTCTGAGCAAATGACACACAAGCCTAAAATTGGAAAGTGACTCTGGGAAAGGGAAGAGAGACGGATATGGAACATATTTTAGAGCTGACAGTGAAAGTCAGCAGGACTTGACAACTGGGAGAACACGTATGTGGGGAAATGAAAACAGAAGGACAAAAGATGACCAAAATGTTGAGACTTACTAAAAGGAAGACATTAACAGAAGGAGAGAACATGAGAGGACAGAGGCTTGGGAGTGAGGATCAAGGGAGATGTTGGGTTCTATGTGGGGCATGTTGAGTTTCAGGTAGTAGCCGCCCATTCAGATAAGATGTACAAAACATAGATGGAAATTAAAATGGTGACCCAAAGACAGCGAGGTGAGTACTAGAAATACATATTGGGGGTTAATGACTCTAAGTTAGTTGTGTGAATGACACACTAGAGCAGAGGAAGGTAATGCCAATTGAGAACTAGTAGGAAGAGATGATAGGAGGGCCAAGTAGAGAACCTCAGAGACAGCTATATTAAAGGTGTGGCATGAGAAAGGCTCTCAGAAATACAGATTTGTCGTGACATGGGCAAGAAGCAAGTAGACAGTGAAAAGAAAAGAGAAAGCGATAATCTTGAGGTCTAGGGAAAACTTTGTAGAAAGACTAGAATTTTTGTGGCTTAGGGGAAGGAGAAAATAAGGAAGAGAGAGAATATAAGCAGAGAGCTACTTGTTGGATTAAGCTGTAATCAAGGAAGACCACAGCCTTGTACCCTTATTCCTCTGAGGTGGTAGAGAGGGAGGAATATATGGGCAAAGAGGGAAATGTTGAGATGGAGAAACATGGCAGGCTGGTGGTCTTCAACATTCTTGGTAAAGGAGAAGGTAGGCATCTCCACATGGAAGGGTTGGAGTAGATGCTTTAGGGAATGGAAAAGGCACTAGTTAGACCTGTAGGTGATGGCCTGGGAAGAAATTGGGTGATTGGATGTCCTGGGTTGCCCAGGACAGTCATGGTTTACACATGTCGTTCCAGCATAATTATTTTAATTGTACCTCTTGTCACTCAGTTTGGAATATATATTGCAAGGTCACCCCAGAGAGAAGCAATGAAGACTTGAAGACAAAAGATGTTTCCCTAAGGAAAAAAAAAAAAAAAAGTAAGACACCCTGGCATGTTCTGCTTAAAAAGCTGAGGCACACAGCATGCCATTTGCACTGTTAAGAAATGAATGGCTCAAAAGCCTAGAGAGAGCACCTAGGGCATTTGAAATTTAGTTCATTAGAACTTCACTGCTGAGCAGATGCCCACACCCAAGTTGAAAATGTTCAAAGTTTATTTCCACGTCAAACAAACCAAATAAACAACAACTTTTTCTTTGTATTGGTTCTGTTTGGAGCAATTGTCAATGCATTCTTCTGTCCTCTTTTTTCCTACTTTCTCGGTACATAATACACATACTAGTCAGACGGTGGCATTAGGTTGTTTGGAAGTCGTATCTTTTTTTAAATCACCATCTAGATCATTAGCTCTAAGTATTTTTGGTTCAGGCTTCTCTATACTCCTAAACATTACTGAGGACCCCAAAGATCTTTTATTCGTGTTGGCTCTCTGAATCGATGATAATAATTATGGAAAAACAGAAAAACTTGAATATTTATTTATTTATTCACTTAAAATAGCAGTAATACATATGTTATCACAAATAATATATTTTATGAAAAACCAATAAATTTTTCAAAACAAAAAGTATCAAGAGGCACTTTTTTGTTTTTGCATATTATTTTAATATCTTCCTTAATAAAAGACAACTGATTCTCGTATCTACTTCTGCATTCAATCTACTGAATATCCTTCAATAGAAATGTATGAAGAAAATCCAGCCTCACACAGATATGTAGGGAGGAATATTTTAATAGACGTCAAAGATAATTGTGGGTATTCTTTAATACTACACCAAAATTTGACAAGCAGAAGTTTATTAAAAGTTGATTGCAATGTGGAATCTGAAATCATCTATTGGTCATTTAGAAAATATTGGTTCACTGAATGATGCAGTGTTGACAATAACAATATATATAATATTTAAAAATTGTATACATTGGTATCACCACAATTTCATCAGACAAGTCTTTAAGTATTGGAAAATTGTTAAGCTCGCGTTGGTAGATACAGAGTTTCCAAAAAGCAATTTTTCGCTTGAAAGCTTGAATTTTATTGTTAGCCACAAATACTACCAGGTTGTTTCCTTAAAATGACAGGCTTGCTTAATTCATTGTTGGGAAAATGTCTTCCAGAGACCCAAGTCTGGATAACTTTGTTTCTCTGTCACTAGTTATTTCATGAAAAAAATGTGAATCCATCAAAAACGTGGCCAGTTGAGCTCACTACTCGGTTGCATGAACTGCAACTGAGACTATTGTACTTCAGTGCACAGCAGAAGTGCTCTATTCTCCCTTCCCCTTTGGTCACACAGAATTTTAAGAAGATGTGTATGTTCTCATGACATGCTCCCACCTTTCTCTTCTTCTCTCCTCTTGTCCCTCTGTCTTTGTTGCTCCTGTAATAAGGCAATCCGTGTACATTGTACATTATCCTCGTTGCTTTTTAAAACTATCTCCTTAAGTTGTGGTTTTGCAAGCCAAATTATAGAGTTCACCCAGGCGCACAGCTTAGATATCATCCTTCTCATTAATTAATATGTTTTACTGAGATGTATAGTAGACATGCTGTACATAGTTGTCCAGAGAACACTGGATGAATGAAGTGGATGAGAGCCTCTCTATTTATTGGGTTAAGTAGGGTTGTTGAGGGCATATTTTTTCTCGATTGAATTATTAAGACAAACAACATCACCCAAAACAGCAGACAGCTTAATAACTGTGTTTATCTAAAACACCAAGTTTTGTGTTTCAGATATGTTTCTTTAATAATAAATAACACACTATTTCTTTTTTTTTTTTTTTAGACGGAGTCTCGCTCTGTCGCCCGGGCTGGAGTGCAGTGGCCGGATCTCAGCTCACTGCAAGCTCCGCCTCCCGGGTTTAGCCATTCTCCTGCCTCAGCCTCCCGAGTAACTGGGACTACAGGCGCCCGCCACCTCGCCCGGCTAGTTTTTTTGTATTTTTTTTAGTAGGAGACGGGGTTTCACCGTGTTAGCCAGGATGGTCTCAATCTCCTGACCTTGTGATCCACCCGTCTCGGCCTCCCAAAGTGCTGGGATTACAGGCTTGAGCCAACAACACACTATTTCTAACAATAGTTATCTCTAGAGACCGGTGCTACCAAGTGAAACGTAAAACTCAGCATCTCCTTTGATGCAAGATGGGGGTTTTTAGATACAATGTAGACCTTTATTCAGTAGAGTGATTTATTTAATCTTTCTAAATTACATACTGATACCTGTGAGAATTCCACAAGATTAGTCATCCAATATCATCGATAGCTTGTTGCAGCTTATTTGTAAAAGGTAACAAGAGAATTTTTAAAAACTTACATTCATCTACTCAAATTTGATAGTCAGAAATAGTGTAGTTTATAATTAGGAGTTACACTCTGTGTGTATATATTTTGAATTGTATATATTTAAATTGTATATATTTCTTAAATGAGATGTTTATGTATTCTAATAATTCACTTTTTTGTGTGTAAGCACCTGTTGGAAATAAAATAATACTAGATAATTAGGCAGTATCCAGAACTGCAGAAATGTTCACAGTGGCAAGTAAGTCTCCATTTTCAGTTCACCGTCTCCCTCAGAACTGCCACTCTGAGAAGCCACTGCATATCTGGGTGAAACTCACTAGATATTGTGAAGAAAATAAAGTCTGTGGTGTAGCCCTTACAGTTGAGAATGAAACTATCCTTTCAGACTTTTTCTGCATACATGAACATGTATTAGAAAGAGAATTATTTCTAGTAAATGCATTTTAAAAGTGAAAATGTAGTTGTAACTTTTAGCAATGTGATTTGTAAAATATCATTAATCAGTGTTCATTACTATATGTATTCATTACTCAGTGTTCATTACTGTATGTAGCTCCATCCTTCCCACTGTGCCCGAAACTAGGTTTCACATGTGCCTACTAATACCTTGTAGACAGAACCAGGAGTGCCCCATGCCTGGAGAGACTGTGGCCAGCAAGAAGGCTGGTTTGCAGCTGATGTTATTCCTATCAGTGCCTGAGGTCACACATGGGGCAGGCCCTGCTGAGCTTCCTAAGGCAGCTTTTGAACACCAAGCTTAGGAACGCAGCCTTGGACAATCTCTCACCACATTGGAGTTGACAGCATGAATGCAATCATGGAGCTAAATGGTGTTTCAGAGAATGAGATTGTACCTCCTCTTTAGTTCTGCTTCGCTCCAGGTTACCAGCTGCCCCAGTTTCCATGGGACTGTTCCAATAGCAAGACATGAAGTCCGAGGGCCCCTTTTATGTTGCCCAATTTTCCTGGCACTGGTACAAAATCCCAAATCATGCACGGTGGGAGTGAACTTGGAACTGCAGAGTTTTGCAGGGATTATGAAAGAATCAGACACAACCCATGTTACTGATCTGCAATGAAGAGAAACTCCAGAGCATTTCTTCCCCTGAACTGATTTTACTTTTTGTCAACAGCAGCCAATACAAAGCCTCAAACCCACTTGGCATTCAGCACTTTTGCGTTGGAAGCTGCCTGTGTTATTGTGCCAGTGGTTGCCCTAGGTGTTCATCATGAGCACTTAAAATGATTGCTTTTGCAGTTGCAGATAGCTGTACCAGTTCCAAACAAAGAGGGTCACTGAGGGCTCTGCTTATACAGTGCAGTTTCTGGAAGGAATTCACCACAGATTGTACAATGAAGCCCAAGCTCACTGGACTCTGCTGGCCCAGGGAATTTTTACAAGGTTAAGTCAGCCATAAATTCTATCTGGGCCTTGTCTGTTCCCTGATAGTTCCTCTAGGGCTTTTTTGAGAGTTTAAATTAAACTGTATCTTCTTGTCCATTGAGATGCACAACTCCCACTCCCTATGGATGTGTTTGTGCAAGCTCCGTCACAAGAATATGTGGGAAGTTGGACTCTGTCTTCGCTGCCATCTCACAGAGAAGAGAGTTGAGGGACAATACTGAATTACACATGATCGTGATCTACATAGACCATCCATTTTAGAAAAAGAAAAGAAAATCTCTGCCACCTAGAAGACAGCAGGGAATCAAAATAGCCCCCTAAGAGATGATTACTTTCCTCTTATAAAATGAAAATTGTGAACTACAGGGAGTTTCTTTGTAGATTAAAAAAATCTTATTTCAGAATATTTTACTTCTTGCTTCAGAACGTTTGGTTTCTGCTCCTTACATCTACGTAGTATTTTAAAATTGGCGCATGTCATACCTTGGACTTGGAATTCTTTTCTTTTTTTTTTTTTTTTTTTTTTCTTGTTATTGCCAAACCCTGTGCCACTGAAAGAGTTCCAGGTGTTCATAAGAGGCTGCTGGAGTCTATTCTTCCTGTCAAATTACTGAGTTATCAAAAATACATGGGCTCCCTTACCCTGATTCTGTTCTCGCCTTTGGACATTTTATTCCTGAGACTGATCAATCTTGTGATCAGGTAAAATCTCTTATAAAAAAATATTTAGTGCTTTTATCATAGATAAACACACATAAAATCCCCCTGCCTGTTGAGTGTGGTCAGTATGTCATGCTAGTAAAGAAAGTCAGCGTGTTTCCTGTTAAGCATGAGGATGTAGTAAAAGAAACTTGTTGATTTGGCTTCCCGCCCACCCCCTTTGCCCATCATTCAGCAGAACCTGGAGTGTGTAGGTTTCCACTGACTTGCAGCAGAACTGAGGGAGAAGAGAAGGTGGAGAAGGACTGCGGTTGAGCTCCATAGCGTAGGCTGGGCTTCTGCAGAGCCTTCTATGCCAGGGAGCAGCTGGTCATTTTTGTCCATCCCCTGAACTGATTTTTTTTCCCTGAAACCTTGGCTTGGATCACTTCCTGCAAACAACGTGAAATCTTGCATGTGTGCCAGGTGAACTGCTGTTTGAGATATTTTCAGAATTCAAGGGTGTTATGCTAGGAAGTCAGGATCATTTAAGTACAACAAACAAACAAGCAGTTATGGGGTTTTATTTCTGTATAATCTGTAATTTTGAGTTGTAGTTCCTCGGGGGGAGGAGCAGCCTGAGATGGTTATGGTGTGTTACGAGGCAATTGCTACAGGAACAAGGCCAGGGGCCTACTGTAATTTTTAGCCTTTGCAAACAGAGCTAAAAATATCAAAACATGATATTGTAGCAACCCCTTTGTCTTTTTGGTTTCCAGTCATTAGAAGCATATTCTTTGTCTTGTCATTTATTTGTTTAAAAAAAAATGAAAAAAAAAAAAAAAAGGCCCATCTCAGGCGCGAGGTACCTGCCACAGTGTAGGAGCAGGGTCCTGTGCATAATGAGGCAGCCTGTCCTTGCTGGCTGCTAACATAGAAGCCAAGAGACCAAGGTGCCTGCTGTTATCTTAGAGGTTGTTTTTGTAGTGCTTGCTTCTGGCCTAGTAACTACTCCTGGAGATGAAAATGGAATAATCCATTTTTCTTTACTAAATTACATGGAAAGCCAGCCCATGATGTCACTCTCCTAGAACAAATCACAGTAAAAAAGAAAATTGTTTTAATGGCTTTTTGAGATAAATATGAATTGCTGTGGAAGGATAGCGGTGATGTAATGGAAAAAGAAAGAAATGAATGTGGGACTGTCTAAATGTTTGTCTCCACCAGGAATGTTACTGGATTCTGCCCTGTTCGTTCTTCCTTTGTTGTTACGGTCACGGGGCACAGTCTCAGCGGGCAGACCACAAGACACAGGCAGTGGAGATGCGATCTCATTAATGATTCAACACGCCACCCTAGTGGCCACGCGAGCACATATTCCACATGGAAATTCAAAATGGACGTTTAATTCATTGCTTTGGCTCTCTGGGAAAGAGGCTCTCAGCTTGGGTTGCATGGGAAAATCACCTGGACTCTTAACAATTACTAATGCCCTCCCCATCCTCGCACACTCAAATTTCCCTAGTCAGAGGTAGGGTGCAGATTTAAATATTTTTCAACCTCCCGGTGCAGCCAGGGTGAAGAACCACTGTCTTAGAGAAAAGCAGGCAGCCTCATCTGGCAACCTCAAACTCTGCTGACCTTCTTCTGCTCAAGAGTAGATGTCTTCTTGCCCTCCAGAAGAAAGGCAGAGAAGACCTTTGGGAATTGGAGTCAGGGTTGTAATTTTCTTAGTCTGTGGCATATCTTTTTCTGTCTACAAAATAAATACCACAAAAGTGCTGAAAAATTCTGAAGAAAAAAAAAAAAAAAACCACCCATGCCACTGTTTTGCATCAGTATTGGCTCAGCAGTCGGGTCAGCCAGGCAGATTTAATGCCTTTGTTATAATGAGAACCTTTTTCTTCACCCAGGGGAACAGGATGTCACAGTTTTGACCTTTGTGGGTTTCGCTATTGAACTGGTCCTCAAAGCCAGAGAGTTCAGAGCTAGGTCTGAGGTTCTGAGGTTCTTCTCCTGGGAATTGTCAAGAGTGTTTTGGAAAGTAATTTATCAGGGATGAGGCATCTTTCTGGTGAATGGTGATACTCTGAAAGGAAGAGATGTGTCCAGCCTTGCCTCAGAGAGGCCAGTAGGGAGTGCCCTTTGCTGTCTGCCAAGAGGGAAAACCATATGTTGATCAGCGTTCTGCTTGTTGGATAAGAAGTGAACATCTAGAATGGAGTTCAGGAAAAGTTTTGCTCAGACTTGGCTAAGATCGAAGGAAGAAAGTGTCAGGGTTCAATTGCCCTAAAGTCGTAAGTGTCCAGGCACTATGCCAAGTGCTGTGGGTGCCAGGCTATGCAAATGAGAGCTGGCCTCAACACCCTAGAGTATGCAGTCACGGGGAGAAGACAGTGAGTGAGCAAGTGTTGGGGAGGAATTTCACAAGGGAGGTGCTGGGTGCCATGAGAAGAGACAACTGTAGGACCCTACCCACTGGCATGTTCCCAAATGGCCATTGAATGGGATTGCCGAGCACCCCATTATCTTGCAAGGTTGGATGAAGCATCCTCCTTCCCCATGTGCAGATGTCATTTCAGGTAGACCAGATGGCTCTGGGTACATGCTCTGCAGTCTGCACTTAGCACTGCAGTCTGAACTAAGGGTGGAGAAGAGGACTCCATGGTAAGAAACACAAACTGACTTGTTTTCTCCTACAATACCCATACTCACTTTCAATACTTCACTTCTGACATGAGATGTTGGGGCAGGGGCATTCCCACACACCAAGCAATTCTCCAGTGAACACCAACAAGGTATCCTAGAATTTAATTCATTTCTGACACTGTCTTCCTGGAGTTAGAGTGAGATCCCACATGCTCAGGGCTCAGTCCCACGAGACTGCCCTCACATCACATTTCAGTCGCAAGTACCAGGTTGTAACCTTTGCTTCTGACCCTCCAGCCATTTATCAGGGTTCCCACAACTCCCTCTTTGGGTTCCGTGATTGCTAGGGTGGCTCACAGAACTCAGGGAAACACGTATTTACATTTATTGGTTTATGATAAAGGATAAGGATATGACAGAGGATACAGATGAACAGCCAGATAAAAAGGTACCCAGGGCAAGGTGTGTGGAAAGAGGTTCAGAGCTTCTCTGGGTGCACCATCCTCCCAGAACCTTTGCCTGATCAGCAGCCCAGAAACCCTCTGAATCCTGCACTTAAGGGATTTTTATGGAGGGTTCATCATGTAGGCAGGATCCATTATTAACTCAATCTCCAAGCCCTCTGCCCTTCTCAAAGGCTGTGGATCGGGACTGAATGCTCCAACCTTCTAATCATGATTTGGTCTTCCTGGTGACCAGCTCCAGCCAGGAGCCCACCGAAAGTCAACTAATTTGAACAAAAGACTCTCCTATATCACCCAGGAAATTCCAAGAGAGTAAGAGCTGTATGTTGGCATAAGGGGTCAAAGACCAAATATACGTTTCTGATTGTGTCAAAATATCACAGGGACCCACTGCCTGCTCATGGGCAGCAAGTGCCCAGCATGATAGTGGAAACGTGTCTGTGGGAAGAACAGAAGCTAGACAAATGTGGCTGTGAAATAGCCTGCAGCATTGTGGAACCCACCTTTCCATCACTCAGGACCCTCCACAAGGTGGAAAGTGACTTAGAAAGAAAAGGAAATTTAAGTAAAACCACCTCTGTCCACTTAGGTGGATTTGGAAAAGGCCAATCGCTTTCTGACACACCTGTTCAAAAAGATAATTTCTAAGGCCTTTTTAGAGCTAAGATCCGGAATCTCAAGTGTGGTCTCTGGGCTCCGAGTAGACTCACTCAGTCTGTTTTGACTCAGCCTCAGGCCTTCTGCTTGTCTTACAAGCAGAGAATGGGACGTATTGAGAATCTCCACTTCTCAGGTTGCAGTGAGCCAAGATCACGCCACTGCACTCCAGCCTGGGCGACAGAGCGAGACTCTGTCTCAACAAAAAAGAGAAAAAAGAAAAAAAGAAAAAGAATCTCCACTTCTCAGACTAAGTCAGGGCCTGTAGTTCATTTTAAAAGTAGGTTCGAGATTTGCAGTTTAAACCTTTGAGACATCTGGTTGTACCTGGGATCTGTATAGCCTTTGCCTCCCCCCACCCTCGAAGGGACCATTATGAGAGTAGAATGTTTTCCTGCACCCTTAAGAGCCTGTTATCCACGACTGAGTGAAGAAACCTATGGTTTCTCTAGTTGGGGAAAGCTCTGGCTGTCTGGACTCCTCTGTGGTAGCTCAGACCCAGTGTAGAGAAGACCACCATTGGCTTTCCTGGCTTCTCGCCTGTTCCCCTGTTTCTCTCTTGCTCCTAAGTAGCAAAATTGATTGATTTCTTTTTTTTTTTGAAACGGAGGCTTGCTCTGTCGCCCAGGCTGGAGTGCAGTGGCGCAATCTCGGCTCACTGCAAGCTCCGCCTCCTGGGTCCACGCCATTCTCTTGCCTCAGCCTCCCGAGCAGCTGGGACTAGAGGCACCTGCCACTACACCTGGCTAATTTTTTTTTTTTTTTTTTTTTTTTTTGTATTTTTAGTAGAGACAGGGTTTCACCTATTTTTAGCCAGGATGATCTCGATCTCCTGACCTCGTGATCTGCCCGCCTCGGCCTCCCAAAGTGCTGGGTTTACAGACGTGAGCCACCGCACCTGGCCGAAATTGACTGATTTCTTTCCATGCCTGTTTATATTTCCCGCCTTCTCCCTGGGAAAGATGATAATGATCAGAAAAATAGCAAAAAGGCAGCAGCAGGAAGATAGAGGAGGGGCATAGGGCTGGATCTGAACCGTGGTCCTAGCTGCCTTGCAGCATAGTTGCTAGGGGCAAGATCTGTGAAAGGGATTTGCAGATGAGGGACTCTGAAAATCGTAGGAAAACAGTAATAAAGAACCCACCAATGGGTGCTACCTGTCTCCACATCAGTGAGCCAGCCAGAGGCGCTGCTGTACCATTACAAATCCAGTGGAATAGCTGTATGACCTTGGACGAGTCATTTTAACCTTTCTCAGCCTCAATTTCCTCACCTGTAAAATAGGTACATTTTACTTAAATGGCAGATTGTTTAAAGATCGACATGATATGAATATGACAGGACATGGCAAAGTACAAGGAATAATAAAATATTGGTGGGAGATGTTCTTACGCCCATACCTTGCTAAGTGATAACAAATAATGACTTTCTTAGATCATGAGAGAGCCTTTCAGATCCTCAGTTCACCCCAGATAACTTGTCATAGAAGGAAGTGCGGAGCTCTCTGTCAGGCAAGTATAGTCGTCACTGGGACACACACACACACACACACACACACACACACACACACACACAAAATGCTGGCTCTGTTCTACCTAGTGTACATCAACTTCATAGTGCATATCTCTATGTAGCCAAGAAAAATGAAATACAAATATAATCATTTTAAGCACTTTTTTTTTTTTTTTTTGAGACAACGTCTCACTCTGTCGCCTAGGCTGGAGTGCAGTGGCACAATCTCGGCTCACTGCAAGCTCCGCCTCCCGGGTTCATGCCATTCTCCTGTCTCAGCCTTCTGAGCAGCTAGGACTACAGGCGCCCACCACCACGCCCAACTAAGTTTTTGTATTTTTGGTAGAGACGGGGTTTCACCGCTTTAGCCAGGATGGTCTCGATCTCCTGACCTCGTGATCTGCCCGCCTCGGCCTCCCAAAGTTCTGGGATTACAGGCATGAGCCACCACGCCCAGCCTTAAGCACTTTTTAGTAATCACAAATTCAGCTGGGTTAGGTCAAATTTCAGGTTTAAAACGAACTTCTTATAGAATCACTCACTCGTTCACCCCTTCATTAAGTCAGCAAAAATTTGATTTCTGGCTCTTTGGGATTTGGTGTAATGAATTTTCCCTTGCATTTAAAGAGGGTTGCTGTATTGATAAACATGTTGACGAACACACAGGATATGCCACTCTCACAACACTGACTACAAAGTACACAGTCTGGATCCTTCCATAATCAGAGGAGCTGTCAAGCAACACAGATCTGCTGGTAAAAAATCCAGAACCCTGAAGCTTTTACTGTTCATCACTAGCCTTGAATTTGACTCATTTCTGGAAAAAGCTCAAATGTCCTTTGTATGTGTATGTATCTTTCTAAGCTTCATCACTCCTGTTCTTGGAAAAAAATACCATTGTCTCTAAATGGTTTACTAGCAGTGTTACAGAGCCCTGCAGTCTGGGGTGCCATGAGGGAACCACCTTCCAGAGTGTGCTGCCCAAAGCTTCCTGATACGATGCTGACTTGGGTCACCCACAGTGGCTCAGGCCACTTCTCCACAGGCCTTCCTGTGAAGGTGGGTGTCATTTACTATAGGGGCAGTTGGCCGCTATTTCTGAATGGCAGAAACGTTTTTGTTTTGTTTTGTTTTGTTTTGTTTTGTTTTGTTTAATTAAAAAAAAAAATCACCAAACTCTTACTTATCATTCAGCAGTCACTCAAAAGCTTCAGTTCCAAATTTTGCATGGGGGCCTGTTGGGGTTGAGTTAGTGGCGTGCAGAAGTCTGCAGGAAGCTCCCTGTGGGGAGAAATGAGGTCCCACTCCAGCCTGGAGCCCCTGTTCTATGCATTCTCATTATGTGGTTCACATAACTCCGCTCAAAATGTGAGTGGCACTTAATTCCTGGCACTTTGCCAGGTTGGCAGGCAGACTTTTCTAGAATGGATCCAGCGTGACCAGTTTGCTGTGGCTTCATAATAGCACGAGAGATGGCGGATGTGTGTGTATTATTGTTGCTGTTGTTTTTGTCCAACAGCTTGGTTTTCTCTTCTCTCCCCAAAAAGTTGATCCACATCTTTACATACTTGTTCTATAACTTCTTTGGAAACTATGTATATGTTAGGGTGTGACTGGATTCTGAAGCCAGAATTTCACAGTACACATTCTTCCACATCTAAAAGGAATTGGAATTGAATTCCAAAGAGCATTTAGAATTGAATCGGACAAGTAAGGCCTCTTCCGGGTTAGGCTGGATAATCGAGTTAATTCAAATCCATTTGAAGGATATTCCTTGAAAAATGTTGCCTTGTGGAAAGGTGCTGTATACACAGTGAATGCATCATCTGTCTGTATTCTGAGAACTAAAACCTTGTGGTCTCGGTCCTATTTGTATTTGGTGTCTTGGTTTTCTTTTTGGTTTTTTTTTTCCAATTCACTTTTACTGTTTTTGTAAACACAGGTTTGGAATACCAGCTCACAACTGTTTTTCCAAGGGAGATGCTAGATGGTCGCTGTCTGGTCGTGGCAGCCTCCCTGCTAGCTTGCATGGTCATGACTAGCTCAGTTCCGAAGTTCGAAACGTTTCCACCTAATGTGCCTTATGAAAAAAGAAGGGCAGCGTGTGTCCTCCCAGATTGGTTTACACCCTGCATCACTTAGGCATGTGTAATTGTAGTTCGTTGCAGTGTTGATATCCGTTACCTAGTAATTAATGTACTTTCTTCCACTTCTGTTTGAGATGTGTTATTAACTTCTCAGATCTGTCCTGCTGCTCCTGGTTTAATCTGTACACAGTAGGAAGAAATTCTGTTTCTTACCAAAAATTGCAGAGCAATTTGATCCAGTTTCTTTTGTTGAAACGCTGAGCTAATTATATTTAACCACGGATGATAGTAAAGTTGCACTAACAGCATTTTTTAATCAATGGGAAATGTTTAGCTTGTGTGGGGTGAGGGAGCTGGGAATCCAGATGTGGGGGAGGCCAGGCAACCAATTCTACAGAAAAACGTTAACTGTGTGATTAAGCATAAGCTTTCTAATGGAGTTGTTGCAGGACTAAAGAGGCCTTTATTGCCTGAACGTGGAGGCAGGATGTAAATGTGCTTGTGTGCGTATTAAAGAGGAGAGAGAAGATCCTCTCTCTTCCTCTTTCTCTCGCTCTCTCTGTCTCTCTGTCTCTCTCTCTCTCTCTGTGTGTGTGTGTGTGTGTGTGTGTGTGTCTTTGTTTTTTGCACATCTCCAAATTGCTCTGTAGAAGTAACAGCCAGCTTGGGAAACCCAGGACAAGATTAACCTAGCCGATAGCAACCATATCCCCAAAACTGAAACCTGGGACAATGGTTTATGTGGTTTGATGGGCAGCCAGACAGACGTGTTTGCCCACATTACGAGGCTAGCAGATCATTTCAACTTGCCTTTATTGGTAGAACAATTAGGGTTGAACTCTCCCCAGTGTAAAATTAGTGCTGCAGATTGGCTCCACGTTAATAATGCAGAGAGAAAATATGTTTGCTTAGAAAAAGCTAGAACGTGAACTGTGATTTGCCTTCTCCTGACCCTGTGGCAGCTCCTCAAAAATATAGTTTGAGCTGTACCTCACATAGGGGAAGAGATAATACATATTATCACTTGTCATCAGTTCCCTGATTTTTGTTTAGGCTTTTGAGTGTAAGATGATGGTTCTATGAACACATTGGTCCTGGTAAGCTTGCATTCTTTTTCAGTGTGGGATGGGAGATTTTTTTTTTTTTTTTTTTTTTTTTTTGGAGACAGGGTCTTGCTCTGTCACCCAGGCTGGAGTGCAGTGTTGCAATCTCTCGGCCTACCGAGTTCAAGCGATTCTCCTGCCTCAGCCTCCTGAGTAGCTGGGATGACAGGCGCCTGCCACCTGCCCGCCTAATTTTTGTATTTTTAGTAAAGACGGGATTTCGCCATGTTGGTCAGGTTGGTCTCAAACTCCTGACCTCAAGTGACCCTCCCACCTCGGCCTCTCAAAGTGGAGAGATATTTTTTACAGCTGTGTTTCGTTTGTTTGTTTGATTGATTCTTTTTTTCAAGAGACATGAAATAACACATCCAGAAACTTTCTGTGATTTCCAGGCATCTTCATTTTCATGTATCTCGATTCCTACAACTCTTTTGTAGATCAAAGCTACCTTTTCTTGCAAATTATATTTATATTTCTGTGGTGCTTTTGAAATCATTTGACAATAGCCAGATTATTGAGAACTCATAGCAGCCTGAAACCAAAGAAGGCAGATTGCTAGGATTGTCCCTTCATGGAAGAACAAGCAGATATCAGAGGCCATGCCCAGCACTCCATGGTTGATAGAGCGAGAGGGTTCCAGGCCTCATACCAAGTCAATAGACCTCTTCCCAATAAGGTTCACAGCACTTTGCTCTGGATTTGATTTTTGGCAAACAATTTCTTCCCACCATTAAAAGATTCTACCCACTCTTAAAATAGGATCGCTGTCTTTTGGTCATACCCAATCCTCTTTGGTTTTCTGTAAAGGCAGTGTGCAGTGAAAGTGACGAGTACCAGACAAAGAGCAAAAAAGCAAGGGAAAATAGAAAAGCACTGGCTAGATGTTAAGAAGATACAAAAAATGCACACTTACGTCCTCACTGTTTGAAAATATAGCCAAAGATCAAAAGGCTATGGAGAATCATGTTGAGGAATTGGTCTTCAGGAGGGAAGGGAGGGAAGTGAAGGAAGAAGAGAGTGATTTTTGTTGCTGTGTGTCTTGCTTTGTTTTTTCTTGTCATCTCTGGGCTGCTTGCTTAGATTTCATTTTTATGTCTCCCTGGCCTGGTTGGTTATTAAACAGAGGGCCTAAGAAAACTAAGGGCAAAAAGGTGTTTCTCTTTCATACTACATGGAATAGACATTGGGAGTCATGAATTAGAGTTCTCTTTGGTGGAAAATGAAAATCATTAAGCTTGTCTTCCAACACCACTAAAAGCTAATTGCATTAAAATAATTATGTATGCTGTAAGTAAGAGCCAGGTAATCTGAGCTGATGTTGGTGTTACACTGTATTTGTGTTTAGAAAATCTGCAGTAGTATAATTAAAAGTAAAATACAGTGACTTGATTTTTCAGGGGTCTTGCTTTCTGTGGAAAGTGCAGGGTTCAAGAGGGAGCAGGAGAGAGACAGGGAAAGTGGATTAATGAGTGCTGGTTGCCTCTGTGTGCCACAGGCTGTGACCTTATTTAGTCATGTTATCTCATGTAATCTCCACTACAAAACCCTCAGGTAGATGTTATCATCTTCATTTTGCAAAGACGGAAACAGACATTCAGAGACGTTAAACAATTTGTGCCAAAGCATACAACTCTTAAGTAAGTGGCAGAGCCAGAATTTGAACCCAGGTCTCTCTGATCTATTCCCCCATATTGTTTCCCAAAGGATAGTTTGGGGAGGCATGTGGCTTGAAATGCTCATGAAAAGGGATAACTTTCCCAGGCATGGTGGCTCGTACCTGTAATCCCAGCACTTTGGGAGGCCAACGCAGGTAGATAACCAGAGATCAAGAGTTCAAGACCAGCCTGGCCAACATGGCGAAACCCCGTTTCTACTAAAATTACAAAAAATTAGCCGGGCTTGGTGTCACACGCCTGTAATCCCAACTACTCAGGAGGCTGAGGTAGGCAGAATTGCTTGAACCTGGGAGGCAGAGGTTGTGGTGAGCCGAGATCATGCCACTGTACTCCAGCCTGGACGACAAGAGTGAGACTCTGTCTCAATAAACAAACAAATAAATAAATAAAGAGAAGAGATAACTTACTGCCCTCCTGAAGCTAACAATGAATTAGATTTTCTGCTCACTTACTGTCCAATTGGTGAATACATTGCTTTCCTATGAAATATGGATTGAATTCTGTCCTCCCCAAATTCCTATGTTGAAGTCCTAATCCCTAGTACCTCAGAATGTGACCTTACTTGGTAACAGGGTCATTGCAGATATAATGAGTTAAGGTGAAGTCCTACTGGAATAAGGTCGGCCCTATCTGGCATGACCGGTGTCCTTATGAAAAGGGAAAATTTGGAGACAGACATACTTAGAGATGAGAGTTATGCTACCACAAGTTAAGGAACTCCCAGAAACTAGAAGAGAAGCCTGGGACAGTTACCTGGACAGTACCATAGTGCCTTCTATACCTTCTGAGGGAGCATAACCCTGGGGACACTTTGATCTTGGATTTCTAACCTTCAGAGCTGTGAGGCAAGGAATTTCTCTTTACCCTGCTCAGTTTACGGCAGTTTGTTTCAGCCAGCCCTAGAAAACTAACACAGTACATCTCATCTCTTATTCCCATTAGGCCCTTAGTCTTGTCCCATCAGCCCAGGCTGGCCAGTGATACTCCTTCCAAGCTACCTGTTCACATACTTTTAACGGATTCCATGAGCTGCCATCAAAACCATTTTGTCTTGTGTACTGCATGAAGCTCATCCCCTCTGCATTCCAAATAGCCCTCCTCACCTGTATTCCCAGCAGTCCCCCTCCCCTCCAACTTATCCTCATTGTGTCCTGGAATTATTATTTTCTGTGCCACAGTGGATTCCGTAAGTACTCCTTGGCTGGATGTCAGCATATTATAGCTTGAGGATTGATCTTGGTATGTTCTTTTGTCTGGGTCTTTTATTTTGCCTTATATTGTTTATTCACAGATTTTAGGAGATTGCACATTTTGTTTAATTATGTTGGAGACAGACTGGCATTTTAGCTGTTACAGTCTGTGGGAGAGGGGTTGATAGCAAAAATTATGTGGAGTTTAAATTGTGTTCGGTAAAGGAAGTGGAAATGAATAAAGCTGTTTTAACCATGAAAAGTAGGTATTTTGCCTTGGATCTTAGAATGGGTCTTTTTTTTTTTCCTTCTTAGCTGGAAATGTTCTAAGTGCCGCATTGTCTATTTCGTTTGCCTTTTACAAGTCTGACTGTTATAAAAAGGAAATTTGTATCTGTATTTGCAAATTTGAGCCTGGCAGCTGTGTTTTGAAGGCTTAATCTGGGATCGAACTGAGATGCAAATGATGTCGAATAGTTTTTCCCATGATGTTGTCAAGTTTTACTTTTCAAAAATACTGCTCGTGGCAGCTCCAGCCTCCACACAGGGTCTATTGAGTTTTAGATTTTTAAGTAATAGGCAATTTTAAACTGATGTTCACTCAGAAAAGCAATGGCTTCTCGTTGTATCCTCCCTACACAATGCCTGCGCAACTGCCGTGGGGGTGCAGAAAGAATCCTTTCTCTGCTCTTATTACATTAGCCATGGTTTTGATTAGTTGAGGGAAAAAAGAAGCCCTCACAAAACCACAAAGCTTTTTGTCTCTCATGTCTGTCAAAATGTGGCTGATTTAATTTGAATGAAATTTTAATTAGAAAAATTCTGCCAAGATCTAGCCCTGATTTGAATATTTATAGATATGTTAAGAATCTCCGTAAACCTGGGGTCTAATTTGAATTACTTCCCTGGACCTCAGCCCTAATGGTACAGTAAGCGACGGGGGCGCTGCGCGATAGGGCAGATTACCCACACACTGGGCTAGAATGGCCGTCTGGACAGGGAAGAGGCTACGTGCGTGGTCTCTGATGTTTTAATAGCAGCAATTTATCCAGAGATGTCATTCAGGCTTGTGAGCACTTCATTATGGGAGTGGAAAACAATATGACTAATATTAGCACGTTACTTGGAATATATATATTTCAGAGGGTGCAGGGTATGTCTGAAAACCCATGGGAGTTGGGAGAGTCAGAAAATCCCTGTCCAGGTTCATTCTTGCCTAGTTCAAGGCTTGTGTTCTTGGACTTAACCTGCAGACCCTCAACATCTTTATCTTTAGAATAAGGAAAATAAGATGTGCGAGGCTCATAGAAGAACCGGACCAGCCGCAGGAGTCAGCACGGAAGGGCTGGTGGCCTTGGGCGGCAGGTTACTGTGGTTTATGAGTAAAGATGGTGGACTTGGATTGTTGTTGCTTCTAGCTAGCTCAATGCTGGAGGTCACTTGTTCCAAATCATCCCTTAGCCCTAATGAATGTGCTTGATGTTTAAAAAAAAAAAAAAAAAAAAAAAAATCTCCATGGCATGTTACCTATGTCATTGTGTATTTAGAATAAATACTGTGTGTCCAGTGCAGCAGAATGAAGGCTTTCACTAGAAAATGGAGTTGTTATCACAGTCTGCCTTCATCTAGGAGATTAGAAGTGGAAAATCCTAAATAATATGCAAATATAAATATATATCCCCTCCTGAAGATTTCCTGGCAATCCTGTTCTTTTTAACAGACCTACAGAAAAGGCCCACACGGGACATAGTTTCTCTGCAGTGAATCTGCAGACTCATAGCCCCTCAACACTTCTGGAGTGATTGCTGGGGTTTCAGCCCTTACTGACATTTCTCTTTCAGAGATAAGACTCCACTTCCCCAGCAAACACCAGGTAGGTCTAAGCAACCTCAATTTCATTTAGTAATGTTGGTGCAAAAGTGCACAGGGAGTGCAGCAAGTTTCTTTGTATACGGCAAAATAAATTGGTGAGGTTTTAGTGAAAAAAGAAAAAAATCTGCAACAGCAATTTGCTCCAGTAAATATTGTCAGCAGATATGGCTGTGACTCCTGGAATAGGGGTCTTATGTACACATGAGCTAGTCTTTTTGCACATTGGTCCCCCGGCTCCTCTTGAGCCAGAGACATGGAATGTCCCCACCCAGCTCATCTGACCACCCATGGCTAGTGTAGACTTTAACCTTATTGCAAATTCGGGAATGTGAAAAGTTCACTATACACTATGCTTAGTATTTGTTCTACTTGCAAGTGACATCAAGAAATTAGGCTTCATTAGGATTATCCCCTGAGGTTAAGAAAGAGCAAGGGGTGGTGAAGAGCAGGAAGCAACATGGAAGATGGCTTAGGGTAGGAGAGATTCCTGCCAAAACCCTCCTCCGTGTGCATCCCAAAGGAGACTTTTGGGGAGTACAAGTATTATGCTGACACTCTCACTCCAGGCCCACCAACAACTGTACCTCCATCCTCGGGGAATAGTGCCTTTATATCTGCTGGAGAAGGTTGTGGGTATGTGTGGAATTTGCACACCAACCAGGGACCAAAAGGCTTCCTCCATGGAACTCCTACAAAGTAAGACTCCAGAGGTGCCTTGGCAACTGAGGTTGCTGGGTGATGTCATGCCCTTGTGGGAGATCTGTATTTCTTAGATTGACTGAAGCCTTTGAATACTGACTTTGATGTGTTATGTTAACCAGCTGGAGACATTTTACAGTTGTTGTCAAGAGGTTGACTGAGGTTTCTAATGCAACACGAGGAGTTGATGGAAGCTTAATAGAGTTTACCAGTTTTGCTGATTTGTGAATGACAGCACCACAATAACCCTTGGCCCAAGAGATGGTGGCTGTGTGTACTGTTTGAATGAAGGTGGCAAGGGGTAGAATGTGAATCGTGCATTTTGTAACAATTTGGAAAGCAGTTGAATTGGGTACATCCACCCTAGTTGGGAAACTTTGCCCTGTTGGTTACATATATGTCATTGATTTATTCACCACTTATTTGCCTTGTAGAAAGCCCTCTCGGTTTAGGAGTTTGGTACATCAGCCCTCATTCCTCAATGAGAGGGGTGTGGTATATTTCAATATACCTTATGTGTTTTTGGTTTTAGATCAAGGCCTAGCGTAAGCTTCCAGGGTATTGCTGATAAAGCTATTATGATACCGAGAAAGATGAATCTTTAAGCTTTACTTCTTTTCTTCACATGAAGAAATAGTAAGATGTCTTGATTTTCCTGTTTTTCATATCATTCACCATTGTGGAAAAACATCAATCATACTCCCCACATATCTGAACATATTTAATACTGTGTCCTTATATTTATAATCCCAACATATTTATGCATGTGTATAATTATGCATATATAAAAATACGAAAGAGAGAGGAGAAAAAAGCAAAAATAATGAAAATGGGAATACTACTTGAATAAAATGGAAACAATACAGAAGTTGATGAGAGGGTAGAAGAAGAAATCACGATAAGAATGTGGGTGGCAGTTACCCTGATTTGATTATGTGACTGTATGAAATCATCACATGTACTCCCAAAATATGTATACATATTATATATCAATAATAAATAAATAGTGTAAAAAAAAAAGAATGTGGGTAGTTGGTCAAACAACTACCAGATGCTGGTGTTTTGATACAATATAATGTGTCTTAGGGGAACAGGGTTTAATCATCAGAGACTATGTTGAGAACACCAAGCTGGGAATCCAGAGATTAGAGTGTGTTCATTCAGGTCCCTTCATCAACTGCGTGAACCCCCTGATCTATGCCAGGAATGGGGCTGGTTCTAGGGATGCACAGAACAAGGACAAGCATAGCCTCTTTGAGGTTAATAGATTTAGGAAGAGTTATCTGTCTCCTTTTAAAAGCAAAGGTATATGGTAAAGATGGTTTATGTTACTCTAAATTAGATTCTGCTTTGATTGTGGTGAAGCGTTAGTATAAGGAAGTGGTCCCAAGGTCAGAAGGGATGCTAGTTATTCTAGATCCCATCAAAATTGTGTCATCTGCAGTTGATGGAATTGTTGTATTCTATAAGAGATTAGTTGAAGGTCCATTTGACTACCATTCCAATTTTTAGGCATTTTGAAAAACCGTCTGGTCTACTCTGAGGTCACATCCCCACCTCAGAGAACACCCACTAGTCTGGGAAGAATAAACACAAAACACTCCATGGTTTTCAAAGGAGGTGTTATGAGTTTTTGCAAAGATTAATTTTCTTTCTTAGTTACATCCTAAGATATGAGACATCTGTAAATCTCCTCATTATTTGTTTTCTGTGTGTTTAATTTATGTGTTTTTTCTTTCTCTATGGCTATGGGATGGGGCCAAATTTAGCTTAACAAATTCTTAGAGGCAAATACCAGAAATGCTTTCCAAATGTTTCCACTGTACCATAAAAAATACACCATTTATTTCCCAGCCTGTTGAGAAAAGCTGGCCCATCAACCTCTTATGAGGACTGCATCCTTGATGAAAAATTAACATACAGAAGGGCATATGAGAGTTATATGCTACACTGGCTTTACCAGGAATGATAAACTTGGCTTTGCAAGGTTGCAATTTATAACCTGCTTCATCTTCTTGAAATTCCTCAATAGACTTTCTTGCCTGACAATGCGGCAGGGGTCATTGGCAAGATCACAAAATGTTATCTCAGGCATATCCTGGGATATGTTTTTTTCTGGCTGCTTATGAGTCACAGATTGCATATTTTAACATACCCCTGGTTAGAATGTTTGCAGTGCTGATGCTGATCACACTTATGCACAGGGTAGACCCTGGTGTAAGCTGCTGACCACATGAGTGGCTTGAAGGACTTCGGCTCTTCCAGCCTCTATCTTCCCCAATCATGCTAGGATGTTGCTGCTGCCATCCTACCTTATGTAGGCTGAAATTCCACCAGAAAGTAAGATGGGATATGTTTTCCCCCAGAAAACCACTGTTAAAACCACTGCTAAAAGTCACCTAGGAAAGACAGCCTTATGTATTATGTCTTTTTTTTTTTTTTTTTTTTTTTTTTTGGTCGGAGTCTCACTCTGTCATCAGACTGGAGTGCAATGGCGCGATCTCAGCTCACTGCAATGTCTGCCTCCTGGGTTCAAGCAATTCTCCTGCCTCAGCCTCCTGAGTAGCTGGGACTACAGGCACGCACCACCATACCCAGCTAATTTTTGTATTTTTAGTAGGGACAGGGTTTCATCAGGTTGGTCAGGCTCGTCTTAAGTTCCCGACCTCAGGTGATCATCCCCCTGCCTCAGCCACCCAAAGTGCTGGGATTACAGGCATGAGCCACCACACCTGGCTAAGAGCATCATGTCTTTCCTACAGTTTGTAGCTGAACACTCTCCTGTCATAGGCAGGCTCAGATTTCAATAGAGCCTGGAGCAGCTGAGGTGGGACTGTCCCTCCCAGCACTTCCTTTCTGCTTTCTCTCTTTTCTCTTTGTCTCTCTTGCTTGTTACCATCACATTTTCCCATGGCCTCTCCCTTCACTCCCTCAAAAGGAATGCCTACAGCAGCAGTGAAAGAGAGATTCACTAGAGGAGAGTGGGTAGGAGGAATGCTATTTTAGAAAAGTAACTAAATAAATGGATAGTCAAGCTCTAAAAAAAACTTCCTTAAAGACTGTGTGGGATTTAACATCCAAGAAACGAACATGAGATAGACCATACAGATGAAATAAATGCAAATATGGTCCCGACTTTACAAATTTCCTTCTTCTTTGCCCCATTCTCTGGGTGCCTCCATTTTAGAAGAGAAAAATGAAGAAGGAGAGACAAAAAGTGAACCTGAGAGCAGAAGAGAGGCAAGGAGACAGAAAAACGGGGGCCAAATGGGAGGGAAAGACATCGGAGAAGAGTAAAATAACTTAGGACGGGGACACTCTCACGTTACACCACATCCCTGATGCATTAATGTGTTGACTTAAAAAAGGCTGCAGGGGCTCATCTCCCTACACAAGGCCTGCCTTTCTGCCCTGAGAGATGGAGTTCTGATGTGTATTTCATTAACAGATTGATGAAATGTGGTAGCACATGCCAACCGTCTGGAAGTGTGACAGCGCATCCAGGCTGGTCTCGCCTATATCCGTGGGACTCTGATGAAGCTCCTTCATCCGGGAGGCCAATTAGCAAACTGTTGAATGCTCTGCTTTTTTGCAAGTTTCTGACAGACAGCCTGGTTTCTGGCAGATGCAGGGTAACCAAAGCAAGCCTGCTTCCTGGGGTCAGGAGGAGGAGCTTAGTGCAAAAAGAAAGAAAATGAATTTCTCCCCGAATAAATGGCACATGAGCTCCCTGGTTGATGTCAGGACAGAAAATGTTTGCTGGGTTTCTGAAGAGTGAAGAACCTGGGACTAGCGTTCACAGAGTGTTGACACATGGCAGATGACAGCGTTCGAAGGCCGACCTTTGCAGAGCCTAGGTGTTTTAGTCTAATTTGCGTCAGCTCACTCACCTGCTGCTAATGCCAGGCTGGAAGAAGCAGGCTCTTGGTGACCCACTTTTGTTTCAGAGCCCAGGACTAGGACTTGAATGTCAGGCCAGACAGTATTATGCCAGAGCCACTCCACTGGTTTGTGAGAATCAACCATACGCATCTCTTCCCAGCTCTGCATTTGCTAATACCATGTTGGTAGCTTGAAATTTCACAGTGGGAGGATTTACACCACAGATATGGGTGAATGCTACAAGTCAGGACTCCCCCACCACCAAGAGCCTTTTGATAAATATTTACCAGCATGCCACCACACAGGAGAGATGAAGAAACTGTGTCACATATATTTTAATTATACATTTTAACTATTTTGAAGCCTAACCTTGTTTTCTGTGAGAGTGTATGATTATGTGCGTACCCCAACTTGTTGATTCCTAAGTGAAGAATTTGCTCTCCTTTTGCTATGGAGCAAAATGAAAGCACGTTTCCATTTTCAGGGTTTGTTTAAGACTTTTGCAACAAGTTGAAGGAAATCATGTCTGCTCAGCTAAGCAATTTGGTGTCTGTTGATAGCCAAACAGCCTGGAAAATTATCTTTGCCTCAGCTCACCCACTGTGCAGGGAATTATGCTGACAAGCTGGCTGCTTCCAGAAGCCTATTGTGTGGCAGCACAGTGGTGAGGGAGAGGCAGGTATGTGATTTAGCTATCTCTTGCTCTGTCTGCTCTGCTTAATAAGTGAACACTGCCAGACTGTCTTTGTGTGCCTTTTCGATCAACGCTTGGGTCATTTCTTCTCTCTCATCCCCCGAAGGCATGATAAAGTATAGACAATCACCAAAAGATTTTGGAAAGCATTTCCAGCAAACCACATGGAAATTGCTAGCATGAAATGCCAAGATTTCTTTTGCTTTTAGATTGCATGTCTTAAAATATGGAGACACTTGGCTTTTGTGACAGTGTCTTTAAGAGGCATCTTGGTTAATAAGAGGCAGTGGATGGGGAAGGATTCAACTCATTAATATTCTAGAGTCAAAGAATGTTCACACTCAATCTCTATGATTTTATTAATGTAGAAACTGGGGACCCTGGGGTTATATGACTTTCATAAGTTGGGCACACAGAACAAGACCCCAGATTCCTGGGCAACCCAGGACAGCAGCAACATCTGCCACCACCTCTGCAGCTGCTGCTCCTTCTTTTCTCACTCCCATGATTTGTGGACCACTGACTGGCAGGCTCTGTGCTGAGCATTCTCCTGGCTTCTTGCTTCTTCTCATAGGCATTGAACAGCTGCTGGGCACAGGTATGACTGAGCACTCAGAGGATGCAGAGAACAGTGAGATATAGCCCCTGACTGGAAGAGGGTTACAGTCTTATCCTTCTTATTGGATGTGGACTACCCCAAAAAAGAGTGAGTTGAGTGCTACAGGGGTATTGAAAGGCAGGAGAAAGTACATTTGATTGGACTTATAGGTATCTCCAAGATTCCTTCTTGGGAAGCATTAGCTGCAGGATGAAGACAAACTTTTAGAGGTAAAAACTATAAGTTGAAGTTTTTCTTAGCATGACACTTGATACTAAAAGAATTATAAGGCATTCTCTGGAATGATCCTTCATAAAGCCTGATGTAGGAGCCCCTGTCCCTGGCCAGAGCACACATAAGGGAAACCCCGGATCTCTGTGAGATGTGTAGGAGGCTGTCTTCCTGTGGCACTATGTTTTTCTTCTACTCTACTCTGAAGCGAAAACAGCAAGGACTTGTACAGAGTAGAAAAAGTAGAAGAAATCTTTCCTCTGAGGCCTCACTGCATTAGTGGGGATGGCATAGTACAAAAGAAAGGAAATGGACTTTGGAGCGGAATAAATCCAGCTCCCCAGCTACTAGCTGTATAATATTGAGCAATTTACTTAACCTCCCTAAGCCTCCAGCTCTTCATCTGTATAATGGGTGGGTGGATGTGAGGTTCAACCACTCAGCCAATGAGTATGCAGAGACCATGCTGCATCCCAGAGATGATGTTTGTAAAGCATGTGGCCCACAGTTAAACGCTTGGGTGTTGATGGGAGTCTTGCGTCTGGGATGAGGACCTCATTCATATTGCAGTTTTTGGTACAGTATCAAGCAAGAATAAAAATATCCCTGATCTGAAATAGCAATGCTGACTCTACTGCTGGGGCTTCTTTATCATGTTCTCAGTTTCACTAAACTGTAAAGATGAGTTCCTACAGCCTAGGCTGGGAGAATCCACTTAGAGTAATTTGCTACTGATTTTAAGAGGGCTCTGAGATTTGGTCTGCAGCTGTGGTGTGGGAGAGCCCTGGGCAGCCTCTCAGGCCCCGCCAGCGCTGTGGTTCCAAGCTGCCCACTCTCCAGCTGCCCAAGTCAGCTTGGCATCCTGAGCTTTATTTGGTAGGATGCAGGCTGTTTGGCCTTGGCAGGTGCAGGTTCTGAGGTCTAAGTACCTGCTTTGAGTGTGAGTAGGCTAACAAGTGATAGCCAGACTTTTCTTAAGAAAAGGGTTTACCAAACTCCGCATGTTCTCACTTATAAGTGGGAGCTGAACAGTGAGAACACATGGACACATGGGGTGCGGAACAACACACACTGGGGCCTGTCGGGGTGGAGGATTGGGAGACAGAGAGCATCAGGAAGAATAGCTAATGGATGCTGGGCTTAATACCTAGGTGATGGATTGATCTGTGCAGCAAACCACCATGGCACACGTTTACCTATGCAACAAACCTGCACGTCCTGCACATGTACCCTGGAACTTAAAATACTGAAGAAAAAAAGAGGGGTTGGTTACTATGTGGTTGTAATCCAGATGGTCTTCTCTCCCCTATTCTGAAATAGGTCTGGACCTCAGAAGCAACCAGGGGTCCTGGTCCCATCTCTTTGTTTGACAGCCACTCAGGATTAGACTGAGGGAACCCCCTCTATTTTTGACATACAAGCCTCCAGAGTTTAAAAATTCTTTGAATGAGACCACTTAGCCACTTTAGCTTCAAAAAGTATTTTTTGAAATTAGCCCCAGGGGTACATTCGGAATACACACGTCTAAGGAGCTTACTGCTGCATATAGCCAAAGGAAAGAAGAAAAAGACAGATCAAGACAGTGATTTTTTTCTCTAGCTCCTTGGTTTTATTATAGCCCTGGTTGGAATGATGTTATTTGGTAAAAGACAACTTACTGTCCTCAGAGGTATTCATATCTCTTCCTGTCAGTCCATAGGGATTGCTTCACACTTGAAGAAACATCAGGCTTTTTGACTGTACCCCAAGGGAAGTAAAAGCCTTGATAGAAGAATAGTCTGTCTCGTTCTGTTTCTCCAAACTCACTCTCCTACCAGGTAGCAATATGTCCAGAGACGACTGGGAATGCATTACAGAAGCACACCGGGCCCAGCCTATAGAGTTCTTCCTGCCGGTCGAGCAGGAGGTGTGGAGAGTGGATCTGTTCCTTCCTTCATTGTCCTCCGTCAACCTGGCCTGGATGCTTCTCCTCTGGGCCCTCAACATGATGTAATTAACAGCTGTCCAGAGTGTCCCTTTTTGTCCCTTGTATGATGGTTATAATGCCATTTGCAGAGTACCTCCTACATACTAGGCACTCCATGTGTCATTTTGCTCACTCTTCACTGCCACTCTGTGATGCCGATAGTGCTATCATCTCTATTTTACCAAAGAAGAAAAGCTGGGAGTAGCTGGTTCCTCCAGAGCAGCAGCAGCAGGAGCTCAGAGTGACAGCAGAATCCCTCCAGAGTTAGGGGCGGCGCTGTGTTCTGGGTGGACTGTCTGATTTGAACTAGAACTTCAGCCAGCAGCGGAGAGTCCAGGGAGCAGAGCCCCCACCACTGGGGAGAGGGGCTGCAAAAGGTCAGTACCTCCCAGATATTCCAGGACCTCAGGCTTATAGTGGCAGCCCTCGCTTTGCCCAGGTGGCTTGGAACCTCTGATGTGCTGCCAGCATCAGTGAAGATTGGCTCAGAACTAGGTGGGCCTGGGCCACAGATTGGAGCCCCACCTGGCAGGACTGGGGTGAGCCAGTCCTGGAAGAAAGATTGGAAAACTGGGAAACTCCTTGATAAATTGTCAGTTGGGCCCCAGTTGTATGACGATAGAGGTAAAATGAGTGTTAAAAAATCAGTTAGTCTAGCCCCTTCCTTTCTAAATGAGTGAGCTGAGCAACCTTCCTGGCAAGATACAGTAACTTGCCTCAAATCCTGTGAGTGTTGTAGGGGCAAGACCAGAACAAAACCCCAAGTTTTCTGGTTCCTTTTCAACTGATTTTCCCATTTTGCCACCTCTGTCTCTTTTATCCTAATTCTACAGCTGGGGCACCAGTGCCACAGAACCCATGAGGACGTTAGAAACCAGAATCCGGATGCCCTGCCTCGTGGGCACAGCAGGACTCTTTCTGTGGGACCTCTCTGTCTCGCTCCTCCGGATTGACCAGGCATTGCCAGTGAAAACAATTTCAAAATGCATTTTTTTACCAAGTAATTTAAGAAACAATATCCACCTTAGGAGATAACATGCAAATGAAAGAGGATTTGCTGTCAGGCAGTAGAGAGCATTTGTTGGAACCTGCTGGGTATAAAACCAAGTAAAAGACACTTCGAAATTACAGACACGACCTGACCTCACTCTGGGTAGCTTATCGTCTGGCTTCTTGGTGTGATTTTTTTATCCCCTCTTTTTCTCCAATTAACTACTTGAGTCATCTCGTAGATATTGTTATCAATTTCTAATTTGAAGACCAAGAAACTTTCAGCAGCAAATTATTTAACCAGCTAGAACTTGCGTCCAGGGGCTTCTTCGTGTTCATGAATGCCAACCCTTGGAAAGCAAATGACATCCTCACCTGGGGACCAGGAGGCTGCTTTGAATCCTGTGGGTCAGCGTCCTCCGGAGAGTGAGCTGGCGAATGACACTTCTGTGTCATTTGACTTTCTCTTGATAGTTTAAAATAGGGAAACAAAAAGATTGTATAGGAAAATGCCTTTATACATTTTCTTGTGTATTTTCTACATGTAGGCAATATCTAGGGAGTCTGTAAGCTGTAGAGATCCTTATTTAATGCTCAGAAGATCTATCATTCCAATGGAAAGGGTATCTGCACTTGTGCAGTGGTTATGAATTCCCAAATCCAGGGAAGAGCTAACAAATCACTGAATGGCTTTTTCTTTAAAGCGAGGCAAGTGTTGTAGAGGAGGGAAAAAAATCAATCAACAAGCATAGAGATACCAGGAATAAATAATAATCTTTTACATATAAAAAGAGCATCTGTCCTTGGGACTCCACAGCTTTGAAGGCAAGATGAATTCAGCTAGGAACTGAGGGAAACAATTGAAATTTTTCTTTTGTTGGATTCAGCAGGGGATTGAGAAGCCTAGTTAATGCACCTGTAGAGGTTTAAAATTCATCAGTAAAACAGAATAAAGGTAAGAGGCAGGTAGTTCCTTATACCATGGAACAGAAAGCTTTCTATGCTCAAAGTCTGCCATTTAGTGCTAGGTATCCTTTTAACTACCATTTTGAAGATACAATAGCAGTAATTCATCTTGTTTTATGATTTATAGCTAATTCAGAATTTCTAAAGACTTTTTATTTCAGAACCCCAAAGCCTCATTTTAGGAAGGCAGTGTCTGATGCCTCATGCATACCCACACCTTTCTTTTTCTTATGCTTAACAAGAATCCGCTCTGAGCTTCTAGAATACTTCTCACACTATATCCACCTAGTGACCAGCACATTCATCTGTGGGAGCTTTGGACATGACTCACACAGGAAATATGTCAGGCCAACCTGCTTAGCAAATCAACAGAAAGATTTCCCAACTGATCAGCTGACACTTATGGAGACCTTCCACTTGGAGTGTGTGAGTTGTCATCCTGGGCTATGGACCAAGGATGCCAAACTGTGTGCTAAGGGCAGTGGTGTCCAGTTGTAACATCCTGTCTTTTATATTATATCCATTTTGATTGCAAGTCATATCTACTTTTAGAAAAATATGACATTTTCATGTATATTGATGTACTAGTCTGGGTTCTCCAGAGAAAGAGAACCAATAGGAGATACATACACACATGCATACAAGTGTGTGTGTATATATACATTATATATACATGTGTGTATATATGTGTGTGTGTGTGTATATATATATAGAGAGAGAGAGAGAGAAAGATTTATTATAAGGAATTGGCTCACACAGTTATGGAGGCTGAGATATCCAAGATCTGCAGTTAGCAAGCTGAAGACCCAAGAGAGCTTATGGTGTAGTTTCAATCTGAGTCCAAGAACCAAGAGAGCAGATGGTGTAAGATTCAGTCCAAGTCCAAGTCTGAAGGCAGAAGAAAACTAATGTCCCAGCTCAAAGATAGTCAAACAGAAAGAAAGAATGATTTATTAATCAGCCTTTTATTTTATTGAGACCTTCAACTGATTGGATGAGGCACACCCACATTGGGGAAGTCAGTCTGCTTTACTCAGTCTACCCAATTTCAGTGTTAATCTCATTCAGAAACACCCTCACAGACACAATCAGAACAATGTTTGACCAAATATCTGGGCACCTTATGGCTCAGGCAAATTGATGCATAAAATTAACCATCACAGTCAGTTTTAGTGTAGCATTGTACTTTCTAAAGTGTTATGGGACAAACTTAAAAACAAATGCATGAAATGAGAGTTTCTACAGAGCCATGTCACATTGCTTAATGTAATACATGGTCAAGTAGGCAGAACAACATTAGAATAATTGTAAAAATAAGCAATTCCAGGAAGGAGCTCGAAAAATTTAACTGAGTTCAATGGTATTTGCAGTTCACCAGTTCTCCTCCCAGGTGGGTTGTTGACTAAGCCAGTGACCCCTTACCTGGCTGTATATAAAAGTCACTTGAGGAGCACTTTAAAACTAGAACCACAGTGGCCCTATCACGGAGGTACCGATTCAAAATTTTCAGGCTGCAGCAAGGAAATCTATCTTTAACAAGTTCTGGAGGTGATTCTTAACCAGATAACCTGACATTGTTCCAGGGCCTGCATCCCTGCATTTGGGAACCATGAGACTGGTGTGAATCTCAGAAAACAATGGTCACAATATGATTTTCAGGTTACTTCAGCAACTATACTTTAAGGCATGGCCAGGCACTATGCTGGGCATTGGGAATGCAAACACTCAGTCCTTACAAAGTTCAGTCATTTAGAATGGGGGTCCCCAGCCCTGGGCTGCAGACTGGTACTAGGCCATGGCCTATTAGAAACTAGACTGCATGGCAGGAGGTGAGCAGCGGGCAAGTGAGCATTACTGCCTGAGCTCTGCCTCCTGTCAGTTCAGCAGCAGCATTAGATTCTCATAGGAGCGCATGCGAGGGATCTAGGTTGTATGCTGCTTATGAGAATCTAATGCCTGATGATCACAGTTGGAACAGTTTCATCCCAAAAACACCTCCCAACCCTCTGCCGGTCCATGGAAAAATTGTCTTCCATGAAACTTGTCCCTGGTGGCAAACACTTGGGGACTACTGATTTAGACAGATGATAATGCATTACATTATAACACAGTGAGAGCTTTGATCAAGGCACAAGCTAATTGCTATAGGGACACAAAGGAAGAATTGACCTTCCTATCTGTTTACCTTCATTCCACGGTCTTGGAGAATCGTTGGTCAGATTTTGACAGTTAAGATCAGGAGATGGCCCCGCATCGGCACTCTGGTGGTCTGGTTTGGTTTTTCATGGGAGAAAGAATCCAGAAGTGTCACATTTTGAAGCCTACAAAGGGTCACCCTCTATTCTTTCCAGTCTAGTGTGTCCCAGCTCTCTGGCAGCTGGTCAGGGTCTCATGGAAGGTCCTAGCAATAGCCTCTGAGTTCAGAGCATGCAACAGGATGTTCACACACAGCAGAGGTGCGAAGCCAGTGTCCCAGCTGGTGTTTCTGGAAGGCTTAGAATTAGCATAGAGGGTGGCTTCTTACTCAGGCTCCTTAGGGGCCATGAGTGATACTCACTAATGTGTCCTCCAGTTAGTTCCATCTCTTTTTGTTGCCACAGTGGTATTTTCCTTCTCAACTGAAGTGCTTAGCTCCCTTTTTTGACTAATTCTCACCTTTGTAGGTTTGCCTCTTGCAACTGGTATCTAAGGTATCTTCTTACCTGGGGCAACTGGTACCCCAGGTAAGAAGAAGCCTCATCTCTAAGCTGAATAGCAAGACTTTTTGCTAAGATCCAAAAATAAGCCAAATTCATATTTGACTACAGCAGATTTTGCTCTGTGAGGAAACTAGACCCGACCCTCTTGACTTCAGGCTTTGGTCTCTGGGTCAGTCTTCCTCGTGACATTACAAAAGGATCCTGGTCCAAGACAAGGGCCAACCCTAGACTTGAACTCATTTTGGGCGTTTGATGGCCTTTTCCCATGGGTTCAGGGAAGGTACAGGACACAGAGGGTAAGAAGTCTTTGATGTGGTGGTTATTTTTGTTTGTTTGATTTTTTAGCCTTATAATTTACCTAGCAGTTTTGGAGAAAAATTTGAGTTTGGAGTCTGATACTGTATAGATTGGGGATCTCTCTCTCTCTCTCTCTCTCTCTCTCTCTGTCTGTCTCTCTCTCTCTCTCTCTCTCTCTCTGTGTGTGTGTGTGTGTGTGTGTGTGTGTGTGTGTGTGTGTGTGTGTATGTTGGTATTAAGATCTGCATAAGCTATGCAAAATGTGTCAAACTTGCTTACATGGACTCAATGAGAAATGTTCCATGAAATGTGAAGCTATGTGTAGATCCCACACTGAAAATGAGGAGTAGACTGTAGTCACTTATACCTCCAGAGGCAGAAAGAAACTCAGCAACAGATTCGTTGTACCAGAGGGAGTTTGAGGACCGCTGCTGGCATTGTGTGCTCTTTTTTCTCAGGCCATTTATTCTGGCAACTCTGGCCCTTTAGCAGACTTGGTTGTCAGGTTGTTACCATTTAATAGCTTTCTATAAGATATTGGCATCTTTAAAGGCCAAATAGTGTTGCTGACAGCTATGACTTTATAGAAATAAAGGCAGCTTGCCTTGTTATAAAATAAGGTACATTGCATGAGCAGGAGTATGTATTCATACAGATCAGTGCCTTTTCTTTTTGACCAAAGTTTGTTGCTACTGTTGCTGCTGTTGGGTGTGGAGGACTTCTGTCTGTCTGCCAGTCCTGTGACATATTCAGAAAGCTCATCCTGGGAATTTGAGGGTGTGAGGAGAGAGAGAGCCAAAGGGGAATGAAGGTAAGGATGCTGTTAGACAAAAGACAGGCATGTCGGGAAGATCCCAGCCCTTGTGAAACCAGCAGCCCATTTTATCACCATCATCTGTGATGAGAGCCTAAAAGCCACACCTCATCCTCTATGATGAGAGCCTGAGAACCTCAAAGGGGCTCCTCAGTCACCCCTAGGACTCCATATCTATCTAAGAGCAGACAGATGTGTTACTGTTTCTACAGCAGCAGAAATTACAGCCTTGGCTGTCTGAATCATTAGAACCATTCAGCATGGAGTTTGTTTGGGGAAGTTTCTTATAGGGATAGAAGAGAACTGAAACTTGAACCTCCCAGCATTACATTTCAAAACATCCTGCATGAACTCCTAATTTAAATCTGTTCAGATTGATACTAGTCTGAGGGCTTCTTGGTTTTAGAGCTGTCAGTCCAATTTGGAATAGAAACTAGTTATTGCACCCCATATTTAGCTACTGTTGAGGTTGATTCTATTTTTAAGGAAGAAAAATTCAGTGACTGGTGACCTGGGTTCTTTTTAAGGAACCCAGTTTTGCCTGGTCACTGTGACTTGACACCACTTTGAAAGCTCAAAGCTGCCAGGCCTTTGAGAGCCTTGCCCCAAGGGTTTAGAGAAAAAGTACAGGACACAGAGGGTAAGAAGCCTATGATGTGGTGGTCAATTTTTTTGTTTGTTTTGAGGTTTTTCTGTTTGAGTTTTTCAGCCTCATAGTTTACCTACAAGTTTTGGGGGGAAACGGGTCTTATCACCACCTCTCGTCATCTAGGAAACAGGCACATAACTCACAATCCAGTGACTTTTGGTCACTAACATTCCCAGGGGGGAATTCACTGTCCAGGGAGACAGGATGGGGAAGGTGATGTGTGTATGTGTGAGTGTGTGTGTGTGTGTGTCTCCCTGTGTGTACGTATGTGGTTTCTTCCCATTGTCCCACTCACATCCCTTATTTAGAGTTGGTGCTGGGATGCCAAGCAGAGTCACTGTGGCCACTGTAAACATCCACCTCCAGAAAAGGCATTTGTTCTCCTGAAGATAGGAGGAAGTTTTCCGCAGACCTCCCTTGAAAAGAGTTTGTCCTCTCCGTAGGCTTTTCCCTTTCATTTAGACAGCAATACAAGTGATCCAGGAATAAGGAAGCTTAGTTACTTGGTTTAAAGTTACAAATAACTAGAATTTGTCACCTTGGTGGAGAAGTTAAGAAACATAGCCTCGCTGGGCATAGTGGCTCACACCTGTAATCCCAGCACTTTGGGAGGCAGAGGCAGGCAGATCACAAGGTCAGGAATTTGAGACCAGCCTGGCCAATATGGTGAAACCCCGTCTGTACTAAAAATGCAAAAATTAGCCAGGCATGGTGGCATGTGCCTGTAGTCCCAGCTACTCAGGAGGCTGAGGCCAGAGAATCGCTTGAACCCAGGAGGCAGAGGTTGCAGTGAGCCAAGATCATGCCACTGCAGTCTGGCCTGGGTAACAGAGTGAGATTCTGTCCAAAAAAAAATAAAAAAGAAGCATAGCCTCTGTGAAATTCTTCCTAAAAGGAGACTCAGCTGCCACCTGATTAACTTGGTTTGTGTTTGTTTCTCATGGGTGAGCCTCATTACTTATCCCTGACCTTTGAATTGGTTCCTTGGGACTCCATTCCAATTGTAGTCCTTGAACATCAAAGCACATTATGACATTGTGCCTTGGGGGTGGGGGGCTGTCTTTCATGTTTCTGTCTTTGATTTCACAGGCTGGGATTCAAAGCCTCTCTTGCCTATTGGATGAAGCAAAGTGAGTTTGTCAAGGACAGTTGGGTTTGGATTGAGGGAGGAGGAAAGTCTAAGAAAATCATGAACGTACTGGTTGCCTAAATAAAAAATCAAAATGCTACCATGAAAACAAAACCCTGCCGGGTGCAGTGGCTCACGCCTGTAATCCCAGCACTTTGGGAGGCCGAGGCAGGTGGATCACGAGGTCAGGAGATCGAGACCACAGTGAAACCCCGTCTCTACTAAAAATACAAAAAAAAATTAGCCGGGAGTGGTGGCGGGCACCTGTAGTCCCAGCTACTCGGGAGGCTGAGGCAGGAGAATGGCATGAACCCGGAAGGCGGAGCTTGCAGTGAGCTGAAATCGCGACACTGCACTCCAGCCTGGGTGACAAAGCGAGACTCTGTCTCAAAAAAAAAAAAAGAAAACAAAACCCAAACAAACAAACAAATAAAATACTATGCTGGACAGAAGGATCTCATTCCATATTCAGTTTGTATGACTTATTAGCAGTTCTTTTGAGATGCAGCATTATTCTGGGCAGGAAGACAGGAGCATAATTAGCACATGGGGGAGGTCCCAGTGACCAAGTTTGTGTGTTTGGTCGTGTTCCCCCAACCTCCCTACTCCTACCAGTGAACTATTTCCCCAGCCCTCCCAACTGACTCCATGTAAATCTTTGATTTACTATAAGTCAGGAAAAAAATGGATAGCAACCTTGAGAGCAGCCAGAGGCTCTTGCTGTTCTTAGACATATAAATCACAAGGTAGAAGTACCAAGAATGAAGACAGAATGTCAGTAACCAGCCTGGGGGTTGGGGAGGGACTGTGGGACTTTTCTGGGTCTCTGAAATTACAGCGTGTGAAGACAGGAGGCAGCCATCCACATAGCCCAAGGACTGTTGACTGAGAAAGAGAAAGTAATGCTATGGGTAATTCTATGGATGGATGCATCATGATGCTGCCAGATGTAATACTGCAGACTCACAGAAGAATGTAGTTTGGATGTGCCAACACCGCCCCACAGCCACCATCTGCTGCTGCCCCTTCTCCTCTCCCCCCTCCACACCAGCCCTAGGTTGGGCTACTCTGGATTCTGAGTTCCTGATAAGCCATGGTCATGATGATGTGGCATTTCCTACCCTGATTAGTGGTGAAAAGCTGCGGGTTCCAGGGACAGCTTCTCATTTGTTCCCTAACTCAAGAAAGCAAAACAATGATGGCCCAGGGTATTCTATTTGGCAAGTTACTATTCAGAGGGCTGGATTTTCTTCTGCTCTACCTCCTTCAAAATTTTGTATAACTTAGTTTATGTATTATCTAGCAGGTCAGGCACCATCTGATCTGGTGTGACAGTGGTTGTGGGGGTGGGGAATGGACTCTCCATCCAGTAGAACAGTGTGACCTCCAACAGGAATCCCTTTAACATGGACACTCTACAGATGATCTCTTAAGTAGAATGGCTGCTTGGAGACAGCACAAGTTGAGTGGCTGTATGAATAATCTGTTTCAAATGCACAGTCTGCAGGGAGTGGGGGCAGAACCAGTCACAATGTATGGATCATCAAAGGATAATTTTATTATCAACATTTTAATAAGGGAATGTATGGCTTATCCAGAACCCAAATTCGGGGATCAAGAGTAATCCATAGATGGGAAAATGAAAATCCAACTAGCAGCCCCTGACCCCATCCCTGTTGATGTCCACCACCAATGCTGAGAACTGAGCTGTAGGTGGACATCGAGGCTGGACCCACTGGTGGTGAGGAGTGGGGTTGGAGGGAATTCAGTCAGAGAGGAAGGCAGGTCTACTGCAGGGAGACGAGTGTAGCCAGGTGGGCTCAGGAATTCCAGCAACCTGTTTCCATTCCCTGTTTAGACTCAGTATATCCGTGGGGCTGAATCAGTATAGCTCCTAGGAGATGGTGTTTTTGTTTTCTTACGTGCCTGCCTGCCAGTTCACCCAGTAGAAAATCAACTTCTTTTTCATCAGAGTTAATTTTGAGATTGACTTTATAGAAATACATACTTAAGAGCAAGGGCTGTGAAGCTGGATCTCCCTGGGTTCACGTCTTGGCTTTACCACTCACCAACCTTGTGGCCTTGGGCGGGTTACTTAACCTTTCCATTCCTCAATTTCTTTGTGTGTCAAATAGGATGATAACAATACCTATCTCATAGGATTGTTGTGTGGAGTAAATGAAGTGGTTGGTACAGTGGCACAGAAGATGGAGATAGATAGACACACAGACATATACATACATAGATATACACACATATACGTGTGTATATGTATATATACATATATATATATATGAATGTGGAATTTTCCACTTGATATAAACCAAATTTAACAATTATTTGCACTGGTTGTTGGAGAGATTGTAAGCCTTTGTATCTTCAATAGCCCAGATGTGCTTAAAGCAATGAACACATAAGGACATTATTGAAAGGCACGGGCAGGATCTAAAATTCTCAGGATGAAGTTGCATGCTAGCATTCTCTGAATTTCTATTTTCTGAATGCAAAGAATACAACATCTGCAAACAACAGCTGGACAAATATTGAAAGATATAATTCCAACTTCTTGCCATGTTGGCAAAAGCAGTTGGGAGAGAGGGAAATGCTTTGCCTTGTATCAGTACCTTTTTATAGCTGGAAGAAAAGAACATCGACAAGTTATTTTGTCAAGGTTTCAGGAGAGCAGACCAAAGAAAACATTGTCTGGAGCCTCCTGGAAGCAATCAGATAGTGTACAGTCATTTACTAAGAAGGCCTGGCTTATCAGGGCAGATTGATGGATTGTGCTTTGTTTATCTGGAGAAGCTTAGCTGAGTTCCAAACATCAATTTGCATCCTTGCTCTACGTTTTAGTAATTCAGCTTCATGTGAAGTGCTGGCCCACAATCAGGGACTGCTTAGACAAGGGAAAGAACAGGAAAGGTGGCCTGAAAAGGGAGAAAGAAACCTGAGCTTCTGTTAAAAAGTGCCCCTGGGGTTGGCGGGAGGCACTGGACGGATTAATCAGCTTGCCACAGGACTAGCAGAGCACACACCATTTGTCCAGCTTATTTAGCTGTGCTTAATAGAGCTATTCTCTCCATTTAATGAGAAAATAGCTCTATTAGGATGGAGGTGAGACCAGGACAGAGCAGGCAAAGAGGAAACAGTTGAAGAAATAACTACTGAGGACACAAAAAGAAAAAGACACAGAAGCAATAAAAAGCCCTGGGTCAAGTGGCAGTACAACGGCCAACCCCATGGCTTTCAAACTTCTCTGCAGGCATCCCGGATTTCTGCTCCTGGTGTTTCCCTACCTATAAAATAAACAGGTTGGAGATAAGCATCAGGTTCTTTCCAGCTCTAACCTCCTTTGTTAGTAAATGGCTCTGCAATCCTGGCCATGACTCCAATGTAGTAGAAGATGGAAAAATTTTACTTATCATTAGGCCAGGTTCACCTCTTCTTGGCAGACCCCCACGCCCTTGGCTGTCTGCTCCTCAGTGCATGAGGCTGCGGGACATTCCTGCCTTCACCTGTTGTGTTCTATATAAGACTGGGCTAATGTCTACTTGAAAAGGATTTCACTCCTGGCCTGGAATCTGGCCCTTATGGAGCTCTATGGAGATAGTTCTGATTTTTTTTTTTTTTTTTTTTTTTTTTTTTGCTGCTTTGGTAGGAAGCAATAACATCTGAAGAGCATTCTCTTCTTTTATGAGACTGTTAAAACTAGAAAACAAACAAGGAGGCGTGAATCATCAAGTCAGGCGGGAGTCTTTCTGGCTTTGTGCTTGATCCACAGCTTTGGTCTAGGACATGTCTGTCTCCTGCCCTTGCTTATGCTCCCTTTGAGTCATTTCTTCTGACTGCCCATTAAGATGCTCCAGTGGGCTCCTAGTAAGAAGTGGGTGCCGACCAGGAGTGGTGGCTTACGCCAGTAATCCCAGCACTTTGAGAGGCCTAGGCGGTTGGATCACCTGAGGTCAGGAGTTCGAGACCAGCCTGGTAAACATGGTGAAACCCCATCTCTACAAATAATACAGAAATTAGCCGGGCATGCTAATTGGTGGTGTGGGCCTGTAATCTGAGCTACTTGGGAGGATGAGGTGGGAGAATCACTTGAACCTGGGAGGCAGAGGTTGCAGTGAGGTGAGATCACACCATTGCCCTGCAGCCTGGGCAACAAGAGCAAAACTCTGTCTCAAAAAAAAAAAAAGAAAATAAAAAAGAACTGGGTGCCTTTTGGGGGCTGGGAATTGGTGGTGGGAATGAGAGCCTGGGAACCACATAACTCTATCACTTCTGAGGAGATCAACCAACGTGTAGATTTTCTTGCCCTATAACCAGAAGCACAGGACGCTGTTACATGAAATTAGCCACATTTTCCAGCAGCTAGGTGGTTTGTAGGGGCAGCAACCATGGTTCGAAACCACTCACTTCTTTCTATAAAACTAAGTTGGACCTAATGAAATGCTAATTTGACCCAGGGAACTTAGGAGGCCAAGAGAACTGAAGCCGTTATCTGGCTTGGCTCTGTGTTCTGATTTGAAGCCAGCCCCCATGGAACAGGGCCAGTCCCCAATTATGCCTGATTCCCAGCAGCTCATAGAATTTATTATGCTAAGAAATAGAGCCTCCTGCTTCTGGCTAGTTGGTTTCTGTTGTTTGGTTACTAGTGTTGCATAGGATAGAGTATGGTAATAAAATATCGGATAATCATCCAGGGCTCAGTTGTGCAGGGGTAGTCAATATTTTTTCTTCCTTATTGTAATATTAGAGTATCAATTATGATGTCATATTAGACAGAATGCTGAAGAATTCTGAAGCTGTATTCACCTTCTCCATCCTTTCCACCTTCACTCTGTTTGGAAGAGTCATAGGATTTAGGGGCAGGGGTTAAGCAGCATTTTTACCAGGACTGCTTGCTGCATGGTTTTTGTGTATGACTCAATACCCAGTCCAGGTAACTTTATTAAAAATGATAGATTTTGGAAACCAGCTGGCTATATGAGTGTAACGAGCCCAAGTGTCTCTTTCAGGTGCATTTGGTTTAGAGATGTCTATATATTATCTGAAAGTTGTCTGTATGGCTCGTCTTTATACCAGGAAGCTCCATTCTCTTGATCCTGTGGCATAAAAAATGAACCTACCAAGAGTCATCTTTCCCTCCGCCTTTTGTCTCAAATTCTGCTTTCGCACATCTGCTATGCACTAATATTCCTAGCCAGAAAAGACTGCAGCTTTCAAGAGGGGTTTCCTTCATTCTCCAGGCTGCTTTACGCCTCAGGGGAAACCCAGGGGCCTGTGGGGACTTCACACAGAGCATCTCCCAAGGGCTTGGTTATAAACTTATCTCAGTTGACTTGGAAACCTAGCTAGATCACTTCTAGATGTTTATGTTTAAATAGGAATTAGATAGAATTCTTGGGATTTCTATAAGAGGACCCCAACTACGCTGATGGAGGGACTGGCAGTGCTAAGCATGACGTCTAGGTGATTTCAGTTGCTGTTGTGAGTCAGCTTTAAGCCTTGAGGATACTTCCAGTGGCAATTAATGTATGGTCTGCCATTATACTGAAACAGAAGCCAAAATCTGTACAAACACGTGTTTTATAGTCTCTTTAAAATGGCATCTAGCTTTTGGATTAATATTTGAAAGTTAAACAGTCTACCTCATTTTCTTCTTCCACCCAGTTACTATCAACAGTAGCTTAAGCTGGAATTGTAAGACTCACATGTCAAGTATAGACAAGACTGCTGTGTCATCCCTAAGAATGTATCGGTTCTTCTCTCTGCCAAAATTAGATACATTTACTTATGTCCAGCTATTTCTTGCAACAATATCAACCTGACAAGTTCCATTATTCTATTAATACACACACATATTTTTATCGACTCTCAATGGATGAATCCACACATACACAAAAATGTAAATACACACCACACACACACACACACACACACTCCTTAGTAGATTTTTAGACAGGCTGAATTCAATAGTATATAAGAGGCCCCTGCTATCTCATTCTCATTACATGTGTCATTGGGAATTGTGTTTGTTTGCAGGGTGTGTGTGTGTGTGTGTGTAAGTTCAAAGTACTGTCATATGTACTGTCATTTAAAAACATACACACAGCTTAACCTTGTGTTTGGTACTTTACGTACATTACCTTTCTAAATAATTTCAGTATCCCTTTGAGATGAATAGGATCATTATATTCACTTGCAGATGAGAAATACAGGCTCCGAGATTCACCTGAGAACTTAGTTTACTAACTGTCAGAGATGGAATTTGGACCCGGACCTCCCTGACTGCAGATCCTGAGTTCTTAATCACAACCATCTCCTGCCTATTTAATTCTTGTGTCAATCCAATCGCTTTTGTTCAGTTTTATTATCCCTATCTTACAGACAAGAAAACTGAGACCAAGTTGGAATTACTTGTCTGGAGCCCCCCATGTTATGATTTTTTGGCTGTGGTGAAATTCAGTCTTTTATATCTGTAATGTTCTGACCAGCAAATAAAATTTCTTGTTTTAATGTAGAGAGTAGAACTGGGCCACCTGACCACAAACTAAATTATTCTGGAAGGTTGATTTATCTTAAACCATAAAGGGAAAACATTGCTCCCCTCAGAAATAGTAACCGAAATAATTTCTTTGGGAAGGGTTGTTACTAGAGGTTAATTAAGAATAATAATACTGTTTTCCATAATGGTTGAACTAGTTTACAATCCCACCAACAGTGTAAAAGTGTTCCTATTTCTCCACATCCTCTCCAACACCTGTTGTTTCCTGACTTCTTAATGATTGCCATTCTAACTGGTGTGAGATGGTATCTCATTGTGGTTTTGATTTGCATCTCTAGTTCAACCATTATGGAAAACAGTATGGCAATTCCTCAAGGATCTAGAACTAAATGTACCATATGACCCAGCCATCCCACTACTGGGTATATACCCAAAGGATTATAAATTATTCTACTACAAAGACACATGCACACGTATGTTTATTGTGGCACTATTCACAATAGCAAAGACTTGGAATCAACCCAAATGTCCATCTGTGACAGACTGGATTAAGAAAATGTGGCACATATACACCATGGAATACTATGCAGCCATAAAAAAGGATGAGTTTGCGTCCTTTGTAGGGACATGGATGCAGCTGGAAACCATCATTCTTAGCAAACTATCACAAGAAGAGAAAACCAAACACCGCATGTTCTCACTCATAGGTGGGAACTGAACAATGAGATCACTTGGACTCGGGAAGGGGAACATCACACACTGGGGCCTATCATGGGGAGGGGGGAGGAGGGAGGGATTGCATTGGGGAGTTACACATGATATAAATGATGAATTGATGGGTGCTGACGAGTTGATGGGTGCAGCACACCAACATGGCATAAGTATACATATGTAACAAACCTGCACGTTATGCACATGTACCCTAGAACTTAAAGTATAATAAAAAAATAAATTAATTAATTTAAAAATAATAATAAAAAATAAAAAAATAAAAAGAATAATAATACACAACAGGTATTAAATGCTTATTATCTGCTTTACATATGTCAGTTCATTTCATCTTTTCAAAGCCCCATGAGGATGGTTCTGTTTTTTCCCTGTTTTGCCAATGAGACACTGAGAGATTAAATTAACTTGGCCAAGATCATAAAGCTAATAGGTGGCAGAGCTGAGATTCAAACTCAGGCAGTCTGGCCTGGTGTCCTTGGCCTTAACCACTCTGTAGTGTGACCACATTCGTTTCCACTTCACTTTCATTGAGTTTGTAGGTTTAGTGGAGAAAAGACCCTTTATTTTCCCTCCAGTAGTTTGCTAATAATGAGAGCAAGCCATCTGTATTAGTCTGTTATTACAATGCTGTAAAGAAATGCCTGAGACTGGGTAATTTATAAAGGGAAGAGGTTTAATTGACTCACAGTTCTGCATGACTGGGGAAGCCTCAGGAAACTTACAATCATGGTGGAAGGGAAAGCAGCACAGACCTTCTTCACATGGCAGCAGGAAAGAGAAGGGTGAATGAGCAAAACAGGAAGAGCCCCTTATAAAACCATCAGATCTCTGAGAACTCGCTCACTATGGTGAGAACAGCATGGGGGAAACCGCCCCCATGATCCAATCACCTCCCACCAGGTCCCGCCCTTGACACGTGGCGAATTACAATTCGTGATGAGATCTGGGTGGGGACACAGAGCCAAACTATCTTGCCATCCCAGGCAAGTGGCACTACCTCCATTCTTATGCTCCTGGTCTGAGCATCTGGATTTCCCACAGGTATAGCCAAATGAAAGAGACCTTAGAATTCAGTTATACTTTGAAAAATACAAAACCAATTCTCCATTATAGTGGTTATGTTTAGCAATACTTAAGGCTCATTTCTAGAATGATAGCCAACAAGACAAACATACAGCTGTCATTTAATGCCTTTTTCAAAAGTCTGTGGTCATTATTAAATAGATAATAGAAAACTCCCTTATCTCATCATAGTCACTGATGAGATTCATCCTGTGTGTTTCACCTGTCCTTTAAATTGGTGATCAGAGCATCTTGCTCAGGTGTGTCTACATTGACCCTGGGCCCTAAACATCTGTAATGTCTTCCTCAGCCTCCAGTGTCTTTATAACATCTTGACAAGAAAGTATTTTCAATTAACCACAGGAGAGACCTTGGTTCCCTGTCTGCTGTCAGCTCTTCCCTCCTCAAGCCCATTGGAATCTGAAAATAAAACCGATAAAATAAAACTACTGCAAGAAGTTGCTGATTCATGTGAACTCTTTTTTGAAATCAGAACAAATTATTCTCTGTTGCTTTGCCCACCTCTTCTGATAAGCACCTGAGCATCTTTTAGGAACTTAAATTTTAATTCACTTGTCTTCAGCAGCTGAGACTTTATAGCCTACTTCTGCCAGGGAGTTGGGAGTTACAAAACATCTATTTACAGCTGAAGCCTTTTGCTAAAAGAGTTGGCATTCCTTTCAGAACATAGCATCAATTTAAAATAAAAAAAGACATTTAAACAGAAAACACATTTCAAAATATATCAGTTTCCCATGGGGCTATTTTACTCAACTGAGGTGGGGAGAGGGAGATTGTTCCGTTCTCAAAAGACAGAACCTTTTTTTCTGTCTGTGAACAAGGGATAGAATAGTGTGGGAGAAATGGCTGGACTTGGGACTCCAACCCAGGCTTGAATCTTGACCCTATCATTATAATCACTTATGGCTCTGAGCATCCCTTACCCATATGTAAAATAGGGGCTACAATGCTGTGATTATCTATGAGCAAAGAAGCCAGTTATAGTTAACCAGGAGAGAAATGATGGCAGCAACTTGATATTAGATTTTTTTTTTTTTTTGAGATGGAGTCTTGCTCTGTTGCCCAGGCTGGAGTGCAGTGGCATGATCTCAGCTCACTGCAACCTCCGCCTCCTGGGTTCATGTGATTCTCCTGCCTCAGCCTCCCGAGTAGCTGGGACTACAGGTGCGTGCCACCACACCCAGCTAATTTTTTGTTTTTAGTAGAGATGGGTTTTCACTATGTTAGCCAGGATGGTCTCGATCTCCTGACCTTGTAATCCTCCTGCCTCGGCCTCCCAAAGTGCTAGGATTATAGGCGTGAGCCACTGCGCCTGACTGATATTAGATCTTTGTACAAAGACTGTGCTCTTTCTAGCCCATGATTTGGAAAGAGTGTAAATGGTAACTAATAGGTTATAATAAACCTATTTGGAGATGGACAGAAGGTTACAGTAGTTGAGGGGTTTGGGGGAAGAGCTCAAGCCTTAGAATTATATGATTTTTAATCTTGGTTTTAGTGCTCATTAGCTAAGGGACCCTGAGCAAGTTATTTTATTTCTCTGAGCCCCAATTTCCACGTTCACACAGTGGAGACAATAATAATGGCCTTTTTATCACTCAGAACAGTTTGATGAAGTAATGAAGTGTGTTTTGTAAACTGGAAAGTGTGAACTGTCTACAAAAGAGACCTTGGGGGATGAGTGCTTCTTGGAGGCGTGGGAAGCGCTGTTGGAAGCACCTCTCATCCCTGCCCCTGGGTCCTGCCCAGCCCAACACCTAGGTTCATAAGCGCGTGTCTTTGAATCCAGCTAAGATGATGCAGTATTTACGCAAGGAGTGTTTATGGAAAACAAGAGATGAGATACTTTGTGAGAAATGTTTACATAAGTGCCTTTTAAGGTAGAGTTATGCCTAGTGGTGAAATTTCACCTACATATGCAACTGAAAATAAAAGGTGAAAGTTGAGGTAGGAATTTTTATTGGGAACAATGAAAGTAGTAACAGAATAGGAAAGGACCGGGCAGCAAGCAGTGGAGGGAAGGAGTTTTGAGATCAAAGCAGGATTTCCACTTACTATCATTAAACCTAGTATTTCAACGCTTAGTGTTTGGGGAAGAATAATCAGCCATTGTGCTGCAGTGGAAAACTTCCAAGCGTTGATTTCCAGAGAGCCTAGGGTTCCTCTGGGCCAGCTTTGTCTCTGGTGTTTCGAGGGAGAAATCACTAGCTTTTCCATGTGTGCAAAAGGCCAGGCGTCTAAATGGATATCTCTCCCTTTAAAAACTTCTGTGATGATAAATGTGTGCGTGGGATCCTGTTAAGCAGGGAATTCCTTTGAAAGCCTTGTTTCCCTTTTCTCTTCATGGCCCAGAGATAGATCCTGGCTGCATTTGGATATGAAAACTCCTCAGCCTTGCTGTGTTCTCCTGCCCCTTGAGAGTCGTGTTCTGTTTGAAAAGAGCTGAACAAAGGCTGTTTTTTCACTTGGGATAAGAATATCCTTCTGAAAGCAGTAAGGGCTGAACGAGGGTAACAGGATCCATATGTTGAAGCTGGCTGCTAATACTCAGCATATGGTCCAGCAAACTTTCTCGGGGGGACTCAGCTTCTCATTCTTTAAGGAATGCCCCAGTGAACTCCAGAAAAGATCAGGACTTAGGTGACCACGGCATAGACACAGCTTCTGGGCTTCATGAGCCTGTATTTCCCAGAGAATGAAAGCCACAGGAAGTACAGGGAAGGTCCTGGCTGGCCTCAGCATGGATAACACTGGCCTGCAGCTCTCTTGTAAGGCTCCATGCTCCCCACGATACGATGGGTCCTTATCAATTCATGGGCTGTCTGTGTTCTGTTAAGGGATAGTGAATCCAAGGGTTACTTGGGATCCCCAGATGGTGTATTCTAGTTAATGGAAACGTTTTGCCCTCTGTGCAGGGGCAGCATTGCATCGTAGAAAGAACACCTACCTGGAGCCAGGAGGCCTGGACTCTGGGGCCATGCTAGCCCTAACTAGAAGTGACCAGAGGGAAGTCACTTCACCTTTTCCTCATCTGGAAAATGAGGAGGCGGGATGCGGTGATGTCTGAGACCCCACTGGGCTCTCACAGTATAGAATCAAGCGACACCTGAACTCCATCCGAGGAGAATGATAGGAGAAAGCAGCTACAGCTAATCACACTTGCACCTGCGTGCAGTGACGCCCGCGGCATAGAATTCCAGCACAGCTCTGTGTGGAGCGGTAGGGGAAGACCTTTTATTGCTCTCAGACAAGAATTCAGTCCTGAGCCTCAGGGAGCTGGTAGTGGTGGTCTGAGCGGGGGAGAAACCAGCTACCCTGCATTACTCTATTTCTTCCAAACCAGTTTTTGGAAGTCTGGGTTTTCTCCTCTGATTTTCACAGAGGACAGCTCAGCATCTTCCCCCTGCCTCTGCCCAGGGCCCCATTTCTCCCCTTATGCCCTCCTCTTTCCCTTTTCCATCCCTGTCTCCACCACATCACCTCTTTCTCTCTAAAGGCTCTGCTGGGTTTCTCCATGACCTGCCTTGTCTGTTGCTGGCATGGTTAGGAAGGCCGCACCCGCTTCCCAGCCCCAAGCAGGCCCTCTAATTCCTGCAGTCGGCTGAGGACAACTGTAGTCTCTCCATCAAATAAGCATAGACCAAGACCTGCGGCAGCTCTGCCTGCGAGCCAGTCACCATGGCAACGAGCATTGCCTCCATTCTACTGTGAAAAGAAAATGGCTGTTGGAAGGAAGGGCTCACTGAATCTCCATTCCCCGGCCTGTTTTGTTCAAGCCCCTCCCTCCTATTGGACTGAAGAAGCCTCATGCACTGAACCAAATACCTGTTTGCCTTTAGATTTGGGGCTTACTTAAGAGGAGGAGAGGCAGAAAGAAGTTGAATTCAAAGAAATAAAGCATTTTTCGACCCCAAAACTCTATTTTCATGAGGAATGGTTATCTGCTCCCAGCAGATAAACGAGGAGCAGATGAACACAGGGATCTGTGAGATCTGGCACAGTGTATTTTGTCTTATCGGTGCAGTGGAATGACAGAGCGTATGGATGTTCAAATAAAACTTCGGTGAAAGTAGCCAAGGGACCCAGGGAATTCTGCAGGGCACAGGCTACAGAATTTCCAAAGGGTGTCTGACTAATTGGGGTGGTGATATTATGGAAAGAGGCGTGTTGGTCCTGTAGTCATGAGGGAAGGTGAGCGTTTACCCTTAACCATCCCCACTTCAAAATCAGTGTGAGCCCTCCTAGTGATTGTGTCTGGACGGTGTGGGGAACTGGCAAGAGACCCCTGAGGTTGATTCTGGAGTGCAGGCTTCCTGCACTTCACACAGCTGTGGAGACACTTCAGATGACATCCAGAAGGAACTGGTTGGGTCACCATTTCTGTGAATCCCAGGATGCTACTGTTTTGGAGCAAGATCATAAGTCTTCTCAAGGGGTTGGAAACATTTAGGGCAGAAATCACCCAGAATCTCCCAGGGCACCTTGCACTCTCTGATGGGAAATAGCCATCCATAGGAGAATGGTCTGGGCATTGTCTCTGCCTGGCAGCACATGGCCCTGGCTGTTGGTGGCACAAGTTCTCAAACCCCACACAACCTCCTCCCTTCACTCTTTCTTAAAGTCAGTTGGGAAGCCTGTTTTGGAATGGAAGATCTGGGTTTCATTCTTGAAAATTGGAATGTATGTTTGAACTGGACTTTGTTTTTGTTTTGTTTTGTTTTGTTTTGTTTTGTTTTTTCAGCTTCTCTGCAGGTGGATATTGTTCCCAGCCAGGGGGAGATCAGCGTTGGAGAGTCCAAATTCTTCTTATGCCAAGGCAAGTGCCCAGTGCACAGCTGCATTTTAGAACTTGCTTCAGAAACTCACCAGGTAGAGCAGGAGCCCCCAGGCCATGTGAGCTGGCTGGTCACGCCACACCTAGAATTCTTGGCATTGCGCTATTACGGGGTTAATAGTGTGGCCATTTAAGAGCCAGGGCCTCTTCCTTCCTTTTGCAAAAGGCTACCTCAACATAGCAAATCCATCATCTAGACTTCACCTTGACTACAGAGGAAGTCTAGGAGTTTTCTTAAGAAAATCAGCACAACTTCCAGAATAGTGAATCATCCCACATCTCCTGTTCTGTATACATTCAGAGTTCTGTAAATGACAATGGAGAACAGCACTGGCTCAGAAATAATACTTTGGTGGATCTGTTTAAGGCTTATTTCTTAGAATTCCCCAGAGCTTGAAAATCTTTAAGTCTAAAACTTGCCTGTAGGTAAATAGAATACTGGTATGGCTTTTGTTGTGAGGACATATATCCTGGGTTTACCAGGTCTATTATGAATATCAATATTCTGTGCCATGGTCCCCACCAGAGTCGGAGATATGCCAGACCTGGTGACCTTGTTTGACATTTAGAAAACATGCCCCATTTCCGGCCAGGCGCGGTGGCTCAAGCCTGTAATCCTAGCACTTTGGGAGGCCGAGACGGGCGGATCACGAGGTCAGGAGATCGAGACCATCCTGGCTAACCTGGTGAAACCCCGTCTCTACTAAAAAATACAAAAAACTAGCCGGGCGTGGTGGCAGGCGCCTGTAGTCCCAGCTACTCGGGAGGCTGAGGAAGGAGAATGGCGTAAACCCGGGAGGCGGAGCTTGCAGTGAGCTGAGATCCGGCCACTGCACTCCAGCCTGGGTGACAGAGCGAGACTCCGTCTCAAAAAAAAAAGAAAACATGCCCCATTTCCACAGCCCAGATAATTATCAGAAAATGTCCTGTGGAGGAAAAGGCTTCAAGTTAAGCTTAAGATGCTCTGTATGTGACATGACTGGGATTCAGAACATGGAAGAACCAGGAAAGAGCTGAGCTAGGTATAAACGGTGACATTCAGCAAGCAGCTTTTGGCAGGGAGGGGCCTTTAAATGCTGTCATGATTTGCGTGGACGAGGTGGCTTGTGGCCGTCAGATGTGTTCACTCCAGTTTTGCCTTCATTACAGCAATTTCAATGATCTGGAGACGCAGCGGTGGAGCCCGCAGCACATCTTGCAAATAGCGATATTTATTGAAAACATGATGGGCCCTGAAAGAAAGACTGCTTCATTTCCATACTAAGCATCTGTGCAGGGCTGGGTGGTGCGGGCTGAGAAGGGTGCCACGTGAAGAGGCAGGGCCCCATGCAAAGAGGCAGGGAGCGCAGCCACGTCTGCCGCATCTGAGCGCCCTTCCAGCTCAGTGTCCTGGGCAGTGTCAGTGTCAGAGCCCTGTTCCAGCTCAGTTCCGGGGCAGGTCAGCCACCGCAGTCTGTTCCTCCTCATTGGTGCCTGGGGAAAGGAAGAATGGGTGGTTCTGGCCACCTTCTTTGCAGCATGCAAGGAAATAAATTTGTCTGAGCAGGGGGTGCCGAAATGACAGTCATGCCAGTTTGTGCAGGCAGATGCTAGAATAAACGTGGCTGGAAAAAAATATAAAAAATAAAAAGTGGTTGGAATCTGCACTCCTAGCCAGTATTTCTCACCTTCAGCTCAGGAGACCCGTTATCCAACGCTTAGAAAACAAGCTCATCAGTCGACTCAGACCAGTTAGGCTCTGGAGCCCAAATCCTAAATGCATGAATTCCCTTGGTTACCCGTTCTGTGAGGCATGTGTGTTCCTAGCTTAGTGCCCAGCATACAGTATGTTCTCAACAAATATCTCTTCTCTTCCATCATTAGGGATAGGATCATGATAACAACTAGCACAAGTGGTTGTTGAGTTCTTTCCGAATATTGTAAGATATGTTAAGTATATAATAGTTAAATGCAGAAATCAAAGAAGGGTTGCACGTCATTCTAGCAGCCATACTCGCCCCTCCCTGATGTTCAAGACTTGACTGATCTGTTCAGTAACTCGTACTGATCAACCACTGTCAGTCTGGAGGGGACTTAGTCTTTTCAACTTCAGTAGCTTAAAAATAATCTCTTCCTCTTTAGTGGCAGGAGATGCCAAAGATAAAGACATCTCCTGGTTCTCCCCCAATGGAGAAAAGCTCACCCCAAACCAGCAGCGGATCTCAGTGGTGTGGAATGATGATTCCTCCTCCACCCTCACCATCTATAATGCCAACATCGACGACGCCGGCATTTACAAGTGTGTGGTTACAGGCGAGGATGGCAGTGAGTCAGAGGCCACTGTCAACGTGAAGATATTTCGTAAGAGCCTCCTTCTTCTTCTGCATTCTCTGGCCTCTCCTTGCCAAGGAGACACGTGGGTAGTAGAAAGGTGGAAATGATGATAGAGAGACCAGCTGAGGGCCTAACCAGTCCCATTCTCTCTCCCTAAGTCTTTTCTGACCTTGGCCAACCCAGAACTCACAACCGTGGTTCACACTGGTCTCAGCTACTCCCCTACAGGCATTCATTCTCAAACTTCAAATTACACAGTTCCCAGAGGGCAGTTACGGGTTTCTCCATCCCTTCCCCAAATGTTGGCTGACTGTTCTACAGTTTGGGCTCTTCTCCCTTCTTATTTCCCTCTCCCCTGCTCTTAATGGAGCCCAGGGCTCAGTGGGGTGGGGGATCATTATCTGAACACTCTTGCCATTCAGAGCAGGCAGTTCCTATTGCCTCTGAAAACCCATCTGAGGGTGGCATCTTGTTACCTTGTTATTAATATCACACATCCATCCTGGTGGTTGGAGTAATGGTGGGTGACAGCTAATGGAACAGTGTTGATAGTACGGTATTTATTGCCATTAAATATGTTTTTTTTCTATTCTTTTCATCAGCATTCTCTCTGCTGTAGAAAGTTGGGGTGGGGCTGCGAGCTCGAGTGGGAGACAAGAAAAGGACCGATGACTCTTACTATTCGTTGTGGAATGGATGTTCCACCAGTTCATTCTACCTATAACCTGTGCTTCACTGGCATCATCCTGCATGACCAGGAACCCTTGGTGAAGATATTCCTTTCGTTCTGTAGACCCTTTTCTGCACAAAATGTGATAAATTTAGCACTCATTGAGCAGATATTGGTTGCCAAGCATTGGCAACCTATGCTTGGGCCAGCTGCTCTGCCTGACGTCTGTGAGGGTGCCCCTCTTATACAACTGTACACCAGGAGGGAGATTTGCCCAGGAGTCAAGTCCAGGTAGCATGGCTGTAGTGAAAGGGGATCTTTGTGGGAGAAGCAGCTGTTTTTCCTCACTCTTCTGCTCATTTTCCAGAGAAACTCATGTTCAAGAATGCGCCAACCCCACAGGAGTTCCGGGAGGGGGAAGATGCCGTGATTGTGTGTGATGTGGTCAGCTCCCTCCCGCCGACCATCATCTGGAAACACAAAGGCCGAGATGTCATCCTGAAAAAAGATGGTGAGACCTGAATTTCCTGGCAGCTGCCTTTTCCCCAGGGCACCAAGTTCCCTAGCTTTTTCACCTGTACCAGCCCCTGAGGCATTCCAGTCCAAACTCAGATTCATGTGTGCCCGAGCCCTCATGCAGTTTCTGGGTCCTGAACAGATGTATATCCAAAGCTGGTATACTTAGGTACTTGATTTTCTCTCCAGTACTGAAAGACAAATTTCTAATAGACATTTACTCTTGGCTGTATTTCAAAGCCAGGGACACATTTTCTTATTTGGGCTTAAAACCCCACCTTTTAAGACTGAAGTTAGGAAACAGGAAAGAGACTCAGCCACCTGTCTGCAGATACCAGAGCTCTCTGACTGATTCTTGGATGAACCTGCCTCTTATCTCTTCTAGTCCGATTCATAGTCCTGTCCAACAACTACCTGCAGATCCGGGGCATCAAGAAAACAGATGAGGGCACTTATCGCTGTGAGGGCAGAATCCTGGCACGGGGGGAGATCAACTTCAAGGACATTCAGGTCGTTGTGAATGGTGAGGAGATCCTGTTCTTCCTGATATCTGCATTGCTACAACCTTGGTTCTCCAAAATCATTCTCTTAACTTCCTCTTTGGTCTGTAAACTAAATCCTGTCTTGACTCAATCATCCCTCTCAGCTAAATCCCCTCCCCACCTTAACATCTAGATTTCTTTTTTTTTTTTTTTTAATATACTTGCCTGTTGGATTTTCCCTCAACTATGGGGGATTTTAATGCAGCAATTGAATGTCCTTCACTGTTCTGCAGTACTAAAAACCTTCCCACTGCTTACCTATTAATCCTCATTGTCCTTGATGTTACCGTAATTGTGAAGTTAGTCCTCTGCTTAAATGTTTAAAGAAAACATTACAGTCAACTCAGGCCTCAGAATAGTCAGAATCGTGGTCCATAGCCTTATTAATCTTAATTTGCAGTGTCAAATAAACACACCCATGGAATCGATCTGACATTTACAAGACGTTTACAGGAAATTATAATGTCAGTACTAAGAAAATAAGTAAATCAGGGTTGAATTGTTTTGACTAGTGACACATTTTTTTTTTTTTTTTTTTTTCCAAACTCTCCCCCTCTCATTCCTTTGGTAAAAAACAGTTTTGTGCAAGGTTGTTTATCACAGTCCCAGACAACCAGCACTCTTTTTTGTAGCTCATGCATTCGAATTGGTGTTAACCATTTAACCACTGGGAGCAGTAATGTCCAACTTTTTCCAGTATGAAGAGCCCCTTTTTAACATCGAGTTCCTCTGACTCTAGTAATTATTAAATTTAGTATGCATTGACTGAGAAAATATATAATGAAAAATAGCAACTATAAATTAAATACCATCTTAACATGAATAAAATGTATTATTATAGCTTCTCAAATAATGAAAAACAAAAAAATGCATGTTTGTAGGAGAACTGTCTATTCAGTTTACAGAAGTTATTTAGTACATACATGAATTTCGATTCCTGACACTAACTCTGTAGCCGCACAGGTCGTTTGTCCCACAGGCTGAGAACTCTTGACCTGGAGCGGTGTTTCTTCTCCAGGCCATTGGGTTCTTCCAAATTTTCACAACCACCCCATGACACCCTTTTTTCCTTCAGTGCCACCCACCATCCAGGCCAGGCAGAACATCGTGAATGCCACCGCCAACCTCGGCCAGTCCGTCACCCTGGTGTGTGATGCCGAAGGCTTCCCGGAACCCACCATGAGCTGGACAAAGTAAGAAACTGGCTCATGCCTTTTATCATGGACTAGAAGAGAATGGGGCATCATGAAGTCTGCTCCATGTTAGTGTCTCAGTGAAATAGATGTGGGCTTCTTAGGAATATCAACCCCAGGAGAAGAATGGACTCTTTTCTATAAGAGTCTCTTGCTTGTGCATTGATTATTCCTTCAATTTCAGCCTTGTGGGGGCAGAGTCAGAGCCAGAGGGTATGGTCTTGGGAGCCCACTTTTAAACCTTTGTGGGTACAGTTGCAGCTCTTGGATAGTCAGAGGATGGAATAGAGGAATAAAGGGTGATTGTGGACGTTCAACTTGGTGCCTTAACTTTTTGTGAAGACTGAGGAGTCTTTCCCATTGACTCAGTCTGCATTCTATGGAACCTAATTAAAAATAAACGTCTTACTTCTGTGGTTGAAATCATGCTACTTTGCATTTCTACACACTCCAGGGATGGGGAACAGATAGAGCAAGAGGAAGATGACGAGAAGTACATTTTCAGCGACGATAGTTCCCAGCTGACCATCAAAAAGGTGGATAAGAACGACGAGGCTGAGTACATCTGCATTGCTGAGAACAAGGCTGGTGAGCAGGATGCGACCATCCACCTCAAAGTCTTCGGTAAGGGCAGTGGGGGCCCAGGTCACTGCTCGGCCACAATTCCTCTTCCTCTGCACATTCAGTCCGTCAGTAAGACCCTGGTCACTCTCCCTCAGAATATAACCCAGTGCACCCATTTCTTGCCAGTTCCACCACCTAAGCCCTAGTCCAAGCCACCATCATCCTCACCTGGGCAGTGGGATGGTCTCATACCTGGCCTCCCTGACTCTCCCTATTGGTCCACTTCATTCCCTTCTGCTCACAGTAGCCAGAATGACCTAAATGCCACTCATCAGTTTGAAAGCCTCCAGTGGCTCCCTATGGCAACCAGAATAAAAGCCAGACTCCCTGCAATGGCCTACGAGACCAGATATGAACTAGCCCCTACCTTCTTCTCCAGCCTCATGTCTTTCACTTTGCTGCACATGCAAAGTTCTCCGACCACACAGGCCTTCTTCATGTCACTCAGACATACCAAGCTTGTTCCTCATCTCAGGGTCATTGTCCTTGGTATCCCTTCTGCTTGGAGTATCTTTCCCTCTGATCCACTCTGAACTGCCTTCTTCTGATCCACCATTCAGATCTTAACTCAAACTCACCTTTTCAGTGGCTCCTTCCTTCACTGCCCTGGCTAATTCAGCTCCCCCTGCACTGTGACCACCCCCACCCACCTCCACTCATCTCTCTGTCGTGACTCTTACTGGATCTTCTTCTCTGTACTTAACAGTACCTGAACAGATGTCGTTTGCATATTTGTTTTGGGGATTGTCTGTCTCTTACCTCTACTAGTGTGTAAACTTCAAGATAGCAGAACCCTGGCTGTCATACACGGCATTATCCCTGTGACTCCAAACAGTGCCAGACTTGGCATAGGCCCTTGGTAACTTTAGTGGCCGACAGGCTGGCTGCTTTGCCTTGTTTGCCTCCTTCCCTGGCCTGTGTGAAACAGTGTCATAGAAGAGCCCCTACATCCCTGCTCACTTCATCTTCATAAACTCAGGAAACTTCCATTCATTTCAGAACTGAAAAGCATTTTGACCTGATCTTGAAAAAAGAATTGGTTGCAGAGAAATGTTTAACCTAATGGCCCTCAAGTCTCTCCGCACGTCTGTTTAGAAAACACAGATACAGGCCGGGTACGGTGGCTCACGCCTGTAATCCCAGCACTCTGGGAGGCCAAGGCAGGCAGATCACGAGGTCAGGAGATCGAGACCATCCTGGCTAACACGGTGAAACCCCATCTCTACTAAAAATACAAACAACTTAGCCGGGTATGGTGGCTGGCGCCTGTAGTCCCAGCTACTTGGGAGGCTGAGGCAGGAGAATGGTGTGAACCCAGGAGGCAGAGCTTGCAGTGAGCCCAGATCGTGCCACTGCGCTCCAGCGTGGGCAACAGAGCGAGACTCTGTCTCAAAAAAAACAAAAACAAAACACACAGATAAACTGGTCTACTGTAGACAGCGCTGCTGAGGAGGTGCCAGTCTGAGGGGCAGCTCTGGTGCGTGGAGCCCCCAGGTCGTTAAAAGGTGCACCTGGGAATCAGCGTTGGGACCTGCTTATTCAGCCTGATCAGGAGAACTGTTGATAAACACAGACCTTTGAAAATCAAGATTTTAGTAAACAGCTGGGTTTAGAAACAGGCTATCAGTTTGGTTCAAGTTAACTGTATATATTTGAGAGTGAAAGCTAAACTTCATGAAAAGTATTCTTGAAAGTCTTTTCTTGAATTCAGACTGATCTTCCCCAGTCACTATGGTTTTAGTAAGTTTTTCCATATTATAGAAAAAGATAGATGCATTCGTTCATCCCTTCATTTAATAAATGGGTATTGATCACCATTGTTGCTGGACAGAGGGGCTACAGAGATGAGTAGGATATCATCCTTTGACCCTAGGAAGCACAAAGAGGGAGATAAATGGATAAGCATAAACATTACAATAGTCAGTGTCAGTCAGCAACATTTGAGTGACTGCTATGGACTGTCATTGCCAAGTTTAGAAGATGAATAACATGGACTCTGTTCTCATCAGTAGGTTCACAGGCTAATGTAGATAGTCAATGCTGAAATTTGAAACAACAATACATTATTATGACTTCATAATAGCAATGTGCACAGTGTTTTGTAGGAAGCAAGTTCTCTGGTCCTGTGTGATGTAAGTTAGAGAAGTCATTAAAAGGTACTATTTCATAAGTAGGAATTACCCAGCTGAATGAGTGGATGAGAATTTTAGGCAGCCTGGGCACAGGCACAGAGACAAGAAAAGCACAGGTTGTGTTGAATGGGAGCTTCTTGTGGACAGAGGCTGTGTGTGTTTTACTCACAGATACATCCCCAGCACCTGAAACAGTAGCCCTTATCCAGTAGGCACTAGATTGAATAAATGGAGGAACTGTCATTAGTTCTATGTGATGAAGCAAACATACATATGTGGCAGGGAGATAAGCCTGGAGACACGATCATCACCTGTCTTTGGGAAATTAATTTAGACTTTAACTCCATAAAGTAATAATAATAATAATGTCAAACACAAACAGAACACCTACAATGTGCCAAGCACTCTGTGAAGTGCTATCTGTAAGTTAACTCTTTTAATCCTCATCACTCCCCTATGATGTAGATTTTATTATTATCCCCATTTTACAAAGGAGGAACCTGATCACAGAGGGATGAGGTGCCTCTGGATTCAGACCGAGGCAGGTGGCTCCTAAGTCCCTTTTCTAATCTAACAATGATGGTTGTTAACTCCACAAAACCCAACAGAACACATATTGTGTCTGAATTATATAGGGAGTGTCTGGCAAAATTAGAATTAGTGCACTCTGCCTGCATCACCAGGTAGCTCATGGTTTCTCTGTAAAAGCAACTCAGTCCCAACTTGGCTGGGCATGAACAGATCTCGGCTTCTCTTCCAGGCCTCTCTGGTGGTGATGGCTGCCCCAGAGCAGTGAGTGCAGGGCCATGTGGGACCATGGTAGAGGGAAGAGAGTGGGTCAGGTCGACGGGAGGAGGTCATGAGGCAGGGAGAGTAGGGCGGGGAAACTGCTAAGACAAGATTTGTCTTCCCACCCCCCACCTTGGACACATACACCCCTCTTCATCACACACACACACACACACACACACACATTTCACAATTTCTTTCCCAAAACTGCAGCTGGAAGAATAGGGCGCATAGTGGGACAAACAGAGAAGAGGTGGCCGGGCTCCCGAAGAGACAGGGCAGGAATCATAGACTTGTAGAGACTGAGTCCACTCAGAATGGGAATCCTCCCTGTCATAGTCTGAGGAGCGTTCATACAGCCTCCCTGAAGGAACCTGGTGCCTCCTCTCCACCACCTTTTCCCATCCACCTCCCCTTCTCATCCTCCTTTCTCTCCTCCTCCACTGGCCTCCCCATTGGTTGAAGAGACTAATACAGGGCTAGGGAGCCACCTGGGGGGGACCAGCTGGTTAGGGCTCCGTCATTTTCCACCCTTTTATTCCCTCTCCATCCCCTTCCGACTTGCCATCAGTGGACCATTGCTAGGGGAGAAATGGGGCAGGTTCCCTAAGTGGGAGTAGAGTCTACAGCAATGAGGTAGAAAAGGGAAGAAGCCTGTAGCTTAGATAGTAAAGAAAAGCCCAGAAGTCCTGTGGCTTCAAGAAGGGATGTCCATCAGTATGTACGGGACATATCTCAATTAGGGACTTTATGACATCATTTGTATCTAAGTGGCATCATTCTTTCCTAAGAAAAAGACATGTTCTAGCACATGTTGCCTTAGTTATTAGCTAGATGCTCCTTTTACTAAGTAGGTGCATCCTCTCGTCCTTTAAATTTGGCAGTGAATTCTCATTACTGCTGTCCACATGCATGCCTCTGAAGAATTTTTGTCTATATTGATTCCTTTGATGCTCATGTAAATGCTCTTGAGGTCTCATGCTTCTGTGGCTGAGGCAAGTTCACCAGTGGCTAGGAGCCCTGTGTCTCAAGCAGCCCCTGAGGATTACAGCAAAGGATAAGCAGCAGCCTGAAAGAAGGTGCACGTGGTCATGCCCCATAGCATAGTGTCCAACCTCTTTGTTCAGGGACGCAGGGGCCTCAGGGCTCTTCTTCGGGTTGTAGGAGCATGAACTGGAGTGGGAGTAGACAAGGCTGCCTCTTAGTGGAAAGCATTCTTGGAAAACTCACAGGAGGAAATATGGGGAAAGGTGCAGTAGAACAGTCTGAGGCACTAAGGCCCATGGAGACAGGTAGAGAATAGAACAGAGATCCAAAAGTCAAGAACTCATAAGAGAGGTTAATTAATAGAGGGCGGGGGGTATAGGAAGATGAAACCCGGAGAGATTCCTCTAGATGCTGGAATGCAGAGGGAGGAAGTCTTTTCAGTAGAGTGACCCAGCATTTGTCCCTGTTGGCCTACTAATGCCCTTTGTCCTGGTGCAATTATTTAGAGCCTTTCATGTCACTCTCAAGAGAGTCCCAATTTAGACAATAAATTATGTATATCACTGTCTTCTTCTAAGGTGGCATTCTGAGCTTTCTGAATTAGTTCTGACAGTAGCACTGCTTCTAGAGTAATAGAGAATTAAGTTATCAGTGGGAAGCTTGCCTTCCTTCCCACAGCACTCTGTAGACTCTACAAAGTTAGCCATGATCATGTTTTAATAAGAATATGGTTTGCCTTTTTTCTAAGGAGTCATACAATGCACCTTCTGTAGCCATCTGGGAAATGGAGCCTCCAAGGCCAAATACTAATAGATGGCAACTGACCTTTGCCTGTCTTCTGTTAACCTTTGGCTGCCATGACAAAGTACCGCAGGTCAGGAGAAGGTCAGCAAAACATTGTCCAGATCTCAGAGTCTGACAAGATTTTAAGAGGCCCCAAATTCAACCTTCCTGAGATTGTCTCCGGACCTCAAAACAACTGTTGAGTTTAGCGGATTCAGTTGTGTGGCTGAATTTTTTTTTTTTTTTTTTTTTTATTCTGTGACTTTTACAATATAGAGATTCAGCTCTTATTTTACCTTTATTTTATTTTATTAGCCTTTTTTGTTTTTCATGTTTCTTTTATTTTATTTTTATTTTACTTTGCCCTCTAAAACTTCCCTGTCAATGGCACTTAGCACATATTTCTTCCAATACAAGTTGTAATATTCTCGAAAATCATATCTATGAAGGAAGACACAATAGGGAAACCTATGAGGTTTAACCTCATTCATGTGGCCTCCATCAACTGAAATCTATGAACATTTGGCCAAATTGGATTGAGATGTACCTATGTGTTATCCATCAAAAAAAGATTTGCTAAACAGGCTGTTAGTATGCATTACCTTTAGGCAAATATTTGAACTAGGTAGGTGATTTTATGTAGAAGCAGGCATTTGTAACAAAAAGTGTATAGTTCTGTCATTGTTTTCTGTTTATTAAAACAGCATCAAAGACCTCAACATGGAGAATATATATAGGCAGTCGTTTATTCGCCTACTTCGGGTTACTGTATGAATTTGAATATAAAGCAAATGTAGTCTTTTCAAAAACTAGCTATCATTCTCTTGGGGTTTTTTGGTTCATTTGTTTGTTTCCATAGCCTGGCCTTTTCCTTTATTCACGAAATAAGTTACATTTGTGCAGTGTTATCTTTTCTCTTCCGCACAAAGTTCAGCAATTTCAGAGCATAATTGTTTTAAATTGGGAAAATTCAATTTTCTCTAATGTTTTAACATTTAGCTTAGCTTTGGAATGCTTGTGTTTTCTTGCATTACCCAAAACATTTGGAAAATGAACTCATCTCAACTCATCTCCTTCCCATCCTGAGCCCACCCCAGAGCCCCCATCCAGTTCCTTGCCTGATTTCTTCATTTGAGTTAATGCTAACACCATTCTCCCAGTCGTTAAGACTCCAAGTCACTTGGACTCCTTCTTATTGCTCCTTTTGGTTCTTCTCACCCCTCCTTGCCCTCTCTTCAGCTGCCACTTATTGAACCTTCCTCCACTCCAGCATCTGTCTCAAAGCTGCTCTTTGCTCTTTCCTCTCGAACGACCTCGTTCAGAATCCAGCGTTACCGCACATCTAGGTCATTGCCAGGGCTTCCAAACTGGTTTTCCCACCTCAAAGTTTTCTCTAGTCCAGAGCTTCCTGAAATGTCCCTAGGTTAACCTTCTTGAAATACAAAAGCTTTTGTGTTGCTGATTAAATGCCATCTGTGGGCCTCCACCAGGCACCAGGTAAAATTCCAGCCATCCAGCCTCTGCTTCCTGTGCCTCATGCCACACTGTTCTCTTTCCAGCCATCTCTTCATATATTCATGCTTTTTGCTTTTATTCAATCAGTTTCCTACACTTCAAATGACTCCATCTCCACCCTCGAGTTCCACCTGCTGAAAATCTCATGGCCCAGCTCCAAAGCCATCTCCTCTTGAAGGCTCCATCCAGGGAGGCACTCGTCCACTGCGTCATGCCTCCTGCATTCCTTGCCCTTATCACTCTTAGTTGATAGGATATTTCTTATTTATTATGGTTTCTGTGTTGTCACATGCCTATATCATTGTAAGCCTTGGGGAATCAGGTCTGTGTCTCCTAAAACACCTAGACTAGGGTCTTGTACTTAGCAGATAGATAACCTTTGTTGGATAGGTGCATGTCATTGTTGAAACCCAGAAAGCTCAATAATTAGATAAACTCAGAGAAATGTTTTGTCTTTTCAGCAAAACCCAAAATCACATATGTAGAGAACCAGACTGCCATGGAATTGGAGGAGCAGGTCACTCTTACCTGTGAAGCCTCTGGAGACCCCATTCCCTCCATCACCTGGAGGACTTCTACCCGGAACATCAGCAGCGAAGAAAAGGTATCATGCTGCCCAGGAGTTTCAGGGCCTTGGAATGCAGACTCAAAGCAGATTGAGTCTGCTCGTGCCCAGTTCTCTTTGGTGAGCTGGGAGATGGGTTATGGTCACCAGAGGCCACAGCCAGATCCCGGGGCCTCCCTCCCCGAGCCTGCAGGACATGGCCTGCTCAGCATCCCCTTGCAATGGAATAGGCACAATTCCTTGGACAGGTTGGCGGGGGCGTGATGTATGGCCATGCTCAAGTTAGATGTTCTGGGGAGAAGGCAATGGTGATTTTCAGTCCCCGAGTTATGGAGCTGTGAGGGAACAAAGAGAAGGCAATGTCCTAGGTTCACCAGGTGACATTGTCATCATCTCAAGAGCACCCTAGGAAAGATCTCCCAGAAATAATCAGGCTCAAAATGAACCTATTAATTCTTTTTCTTGTGTTTGTATACTCATGCTATATATGCACTTATGCACAAATGCTTGGTTGCCATTGTGTCTGCCTGTATTCTTGGTCACATTTGGATATCATTTTGTTCTAAAGGCAAAAATATTTAGCAGTTTCTAAGTGATGATTACATCCTGGTTTTTCAATATATTCATGGAGGGTTTAAGAACATTGTAGCAACCTTCCTGACAAATCAAAATGGTAGGAAAGATTGAGCTTCAAAGTCTATGGATTTATAGGCCACCAGAAAGATACTTTATTGTTGACAATATATAAAAACTGAGGTGACCCCACATCATACAGCCCTTGATTATTGAGTAGGCCAAAAGTAGGAGGAAAAAGCTTGGTTTTAATGCAACTTAAACCCTCTTATGGTACTTCTCCAATCTCATCTCGTATATCCTGTAGTAATGGGCTCTGTTTTAGTTATCCCAGGTTTTGTCACCTATTCAGTAGTAATGGCCTTGCCTTGTGGAACATTTATAATGGACTACTTACTGATCAGATTGTCAAAAATGATAGATCTTCACTCTTCTGCCTGCCCAAAGGAAATCTCTAGAGAGAGTAAACTCAAATAAAGCCAGAAAGGGATAGTGTGAAATACCAGAGCTAAATTTGGGATTTGCATTTGAGGAGCTGATTTCTTTCCCACTAATAGAAAACAAAACTGCATCAAATGGAACAGAAATTGCTCTTCCAAATAACCTATTATTTTTTGCAACCTTTACCTCCAGAGTTAAATTCAACTTAACAAAAAGTCAACTGAGGAACTGCTAAATATTTTTGAAACTCACATATGCTGTTTGATACTGTGAAAAACAGCTAGATTAAGAGATGTGGTGTTTACTTGGATACTTTCTTTATCAACATTAGAATTAAACCCTCAGCTAAGATTTCAGCCCCACTCATGTGTGTTATGTGGATTGAATGTACATTTCAGGGCTTAAACCACAAGGCTGCTGCTTGGCAGATCTTTCTACATTAGCTTAAAAGTAGATTTTTGTCCAGAGTGACCCAGTGTATATCTTTGACCTACAGTGAAGGACAGAAATAATATCTGCCTCAGATGAATGATGCTTTTGAATTCTATATCTTTTCTAGGAATAGCTCAACAGCCAATCTAGACCAGAAAGGTTATTAAGATTTGTGCCTACGGAGGTTCTTTAATAGGTTGGCACTTCTGGCTTGTAGCTATGATTTCATTTTTCTAGAATGAGAATAATAGCCAGGAACTAATACACATTCATACTTGCTAAATATGGAGACAGGTGTCCAGCAGAGGCTGTCTCAAGCCTAGTAGTGACTACTTTTTATATAATTCGGCTATCGCTATAGATCATTTGTCTTAATCTTAGATCGTTATTTCAGTCCAGCCACATTGGTTGTATTGTATTTCTTTTACTTGCCTTCAAGTTCACTTTATTGGAACATGAGTAAATCAGTGTTAAAACAAGTCCTCCAAATCAGCTAGTGATGTGACACCAGCCTGACATATTTGCCTGAGTGAAACTCTATATAAGAAAATTTGCCATTTCTGTTAATTATATATTGACATGAAAGAGGCATATTGTCCATCTTACACTGTGGATAGCTAATAATTAAGAAAACAAATATGGGCTGTTCATGAACTGGTTGGAGTACAGAAAATACATTTCATTTTTACTTTGGCAGCCTCTCCTCATGTTCTCCTCCATCCGAAGTTGCATTCTATATAATTAGGAATCAAGATTACTAGCGTCGCTGTAATTGTAGGAGTGGAAAACAACCATTTTCTTTTTAAAATCAGGATGATATGCTAAGCAAATGAGAATAGATGATTGTATCTAATTGGTCAGGTAAAGAAGCCTCCTGAGATTTAGATCACACAAAATGCTAAAATCATAGATGTTCGGGAGGCACCTTTTGAGGTCATCCAGTGTCGCCTGGCACCCTGGCCTAGCATCCTTGCCAGGAAGCCAGTCGGTCCCTGTCTGAAGCATGATAGTGTCAGTCCTCTGTGGGGGAGTTGGCCAATACTGAAGAGCAGAATGAGCTGCTTCCCTGCCCCTTCCTCTGCTCAGTCCTCCCAGCCTCTGCCACTCAGTCCTTTGCATGAGAGCCATTAAAAACTCTTCGACTTTCCTCCAGTCCACTCCTCTTACCTTGAACACACTAGTTATTTTCATTATTTCTCATATGTCATAGTTTCCATACCTTTTATCTTTCTGGTTGTCTTATACTACATAGTTTCAGTTCACTAGTGCTCCCCTAAAATTTTGCTGTGCTCAGCGTAATTAATGCAGACTTTAGGAGGGCCATTGCCTCTTTGATGTGGATGCCATCATGCAGGTAAAGGAGCATTAGCTCTTAACAGTTTCCTTATTCTGTTGCCTCATATTGAGCTTGTGGTCAACTAAAATACTCAGGTCTTTTTTTACATGAACCCCATTTAAGCCACATATCACCTATCCTGTTCTTATGCAATTGATTGGTTAACCAATATTGCAGAATTTTATATTTATTTATGTTAAAAATTGCAGTTTGTTTGTTGCAGCCCAGTGCTTCTCAACAGGGTCATGGTGGCAATTTGGGAAGAGGCTTCCTTCACTGGGACTATACTATGCATTGCAAGAAACTTAGCATTTCTAGTCCCCTTCCTGTTAAATGCCAGTAACCACCTCTAATTGTTACTAAAACTATGACACATACAAACACCCCCTGGCTTGAGAATGACTGTTTGAGTCCATCTTTGTAACCAGTCAGGACTGACTCTCATTAGAAATTCACTTTAGAAATCTGTGTGTCCAGGACACTTCAACCCATGTGTATATTAAAAGTAAAGAAGTAGAGCAGTCAGTGGGGATCCCAGCCTAAGCATAGAGCCCAAGAGCAGGCAGTTCAGTAGTCTTCCAATGCAGTCGTCATCTAACATTTGTATTAGCTGTTGCTTCCAACCTTGTATGAACACTTATTTGCAATATCTTTGTCCAAGTCACTGATAGAAATGTTGACTAAAACAAGGTCAAGTACAGAGCCCTTGGACTGCCACAATGGCTTCCTTCTGGCTCGGTGGCTCAGAAGGTAGGCCACCTGATGCCACGGTGCCACAGTGCTCTCTCATGGTTTGTATTACTTTAGTGGAAGGTTCAATGATTCCTTTAATAAAGTTAGTTACAATGTAAGTGAGTTAAAGCAGCTTTGTGTTTTGCTTCACTGCTGAGTGTAGTCTGGTATTAGTCTTCTTAAGGGAAGAGGTGGAAAAGAGGGCATTCAACCATAGACATATGGTTATTGACTTTCTAATGGAATACCAATGTTCTTGTTCATTATAAAAGAAGGGGGGAGATAAGCAAAAACAAGTACAATGAGCCTGAATTCAGGTCACACTCTACCTTTGATCATGTCTCTGTATTGAGTCTAATCACTCATCTGAGAATGACCATTACCAATCGGTTAAGCTTCAGCTAGTTGAGTTGGTTTAGCTCAACAACTGATAATAGCTAGGGTACCTAATTGTTTGGGTCATCGAGATCATTAAGATAGATCAGCTGTCCAAAAGCTGATGCATTTCTTAGTAGTTACTATTACGTTGACCAAAAAAGTTGACCATCATAATGGGTCAATTTGATCATCTGTATGAAAGTCACTGTGATACCTCAGAAAGATTCTGCATCCATGTTATTTCATTACTCATCCTGCCCAGATTCCTTTTAAATATTGCCAGGTGTTTGAGTGAGTGCTGCTAAATTCCAGGTGTCATTTACTTACTGCCTGAGACCCACAGATGATGATTTACATACTCTATCCCTGGCAGAAAAAATCCATCATATGCCTCTTTGAACATCTCTTTGCCTTTGAAATGGCTGACAAAGAAAGGCCTATAAAGCCTTATTAAGGAAAGAAGAGCAGTGAAGAATTGAGATCTGAAGAGATAGGAAAAATGAAAAGCATTCCATGAATCTTGAATCTTAGGCTGACAGAATATCCCACAAGTAAGAGAACTTTTGAAGTTCTGGATTCTTTGGAAGCTGGAATTTCCTTTTCACCAGAAAAAAATTCCTCATTCAGTACAAACTCAGGGCCTGCTTTTAAACACTGGAAAAGATGACTGCATTGAGCAATCAGAGTCAGGTTTATCCAGTGTGTGGGCACATGAATAACAGAATACATAAGAAAATTATAGAAATGCTTCGCTTTGTTTTATATACATATTCCTGCAGACTTGTGTGTAAGAAAATAAAATATGAATATCAAAACAACCTAGAACAATTTTTGGAGGATTACTAATCATACCTTGATTTATTTCATAAGTGTGTACATTTGCATATCAGGTTGTCTTAATGTGGGTCACACGTTCACCAAATGGTTAGGGCCAAGATATTTCCTATCATTCCACCAGGCACAAAAGTAAGAGGTTATGTTACTGGAAGCTTTGTGTTACTAGCAACTACTTATTCTAAAAGCCACAGAACCGTAGTGATTTGGGAGACACAAGAATAATCAGATTTGAAAAAACATACAACTCAATGTGATAGAGTCTCTCAAAAGAAAGATCTTGATTCCTGCAGCCCTGGCATGTAACCGACAAGCTTCTAAGTGATGTGGAATTGGCAAGCACATTTGACATGTTGGCCCACCGTCACTTTGGTCTCTGCATGTTCCTCTGTTCTCACCTTCTTCTTCATTCCCACATCATGTGACATAAGTTGATATTTCCATCTCATTTCTCACAAAAGTTCCTTGCATTTAGTGGACTCTTACTAAATGTTTGCTAACTTATTTGCATTCCCTGGATTGCGTTGCTATGATTCTGGCATCTTTTCTATCCTTTTTCCATCTGAACATCAGAGACAATCAGGCAGTCTTGCCATGTAATAAAAAGAACAATGCATCTATCGTATCTTTGAATCGTAGTATGAAAAACAGATAAACTGTAAGGAGAATAGATTTCCAAGTGCTGGAGAAATTAAAAAATCTAGATGTGGGTGGAAAATTTCCCTAACCCCTGTGTCCCTGGGTTGGCTTGCGAATGCCAACTTGTGAATGGAATGCCGTGTTTGATGAAGATGGTACATGCTGGAGCCCGCATGCCATCTGGGCATTCTCTGCTGTTAAGGACTGGAGCCCTCCCACAACTACTTCCATTTGGTATCCTCAAAGCTTCCTGACTCCTGGTCTCAAGGACTTCATACTTCTCATTCCTGGTGTACCTCTCTGCTCCTTGCTTCGTACCTTTTTGGCAATAAAAATTTGATTTTCACAGAATGCATGCAAAGAGTTATAAAATGCATGAGCATTAAATGGCATTAGTATATTTATGATAAGCTGCCTTATAAAATCCAAAGGAGGAGACCTATTCTTTTTTTTTTTTTTTTTTTTTTTTTTTGAGACAGAGTCTCGCTCCATCGCCCAGGCTGGAGTACACTTGCACTATCTCACTCACTGCAAGCTCTGCCTCCCGGGTTCACACCATTCTCCTGCCTCAGCCTCCCGAGTAGCTGGGACTACAGGCGCCCACCACCGCACCTGGCTAATTTTTTTATTTTTGTATGTTTAGTAGAGACGGGGTTTCACCGTGTTAGCCAGGATGGTCTCGATCTCCTGACCTCGTGATCCGCCCGCCTCGGCCTCCCAAAGTGCTGGGATTACAGGCGTGAGCCACCACACCCAGCTGGAGAAGACCTACTCTCTAAGTATCTCTAGATAATGTGGTTAGAACTAGTCATGTCACCAAATACTGTGAGCAATATTTAAGGTATTTTGGAACAAGAGCAGTCTGGCCCTACTGGTATTCATATCTAGGTATACCAAAGATTAGGAAAGCCTGAACCTTTTGAATTATACATTTTAATGTGCCTAAGGGGGAAAAAAAAGCTGGACATAAGCTAAATCCTAAGTTAAGTTGTGTAATAAACACACCATTGAAAGTGGGCCTTGGAAAAAGTTCTGAATTAAAGAAAAGCTGCATGTGCACGGAATGCAGTGTGATACATTCTCTAAAGCAACATGTTGTAAAATTTTACTGCTTTCTTGTTGTGTTTTATATCTTGTTCTCTCCAGGCTTCGTGGACTCGACCAGAGAAGCAAGAGGTATAGCTTGCCTGACCACTAGCCAGTCTTTAGTTTCGAAAGCATTACAGTTTAACTCACCATTGCAGTTTAATAACCAGACATGCTAAACTAATTAGTAATTTAGCTAGATTAAAGAATAGGTTGATAGTGGTAGATATTACTTAGCAATAGTATCATTTTAGGATGAGCAAGCAAGCTGTGTTGGGAGTGGATGAACAAATCCATATTATTTCCTAAAACTGGATCTTACTCTCTTGCTGGTGCTGGTAAAATCACATCCAGGTAATTATACCAATAGAAATAAATTGCCCCCAATTCCCAGGCCAGGCATTTTGAAATGATGAAAGTTTTTTGACTCACATGATTGATGTGGCTCTGGACCATAAAGTCACAGAGTTAGTGATCTAAAAACCCACTCCTCCCTTTCCTTTCCAGCTCAACTCATCTTGTTGCTCACTTATTTTATAATAATCAGTCTTGGTAAATTATCACGTCAAGTTTCATCTCAAAAGCAATGCAAATGACATCTCTCGTTGGTTTTCCCAAATTGCTAAACATATCTCCATTACTTTTATAGACCATTAAATGTATGAGATTAGAATGATGTGGTACAAATGGTTTTATGTTTTTTAAAGTCAGTAGCATTTAGCCTTTGAAATTTCTCTGACTCATTGCTTCAGTTTGGATAATGTGGGACTTAGTTTGAAAACTGAAGCTAAATATTAATCTTTAGACCTTGATTGACACATCTCAAGACCCTACTTATGATCATGCCTATAATTTTTTACCTGATTTATATGAAGTGACATACAGTGAAAATAAAACCAGTAGACTTCAGATGAGATTCAAGGATCTAATCTCTAAGGACCTTTTTAAAGTAGCCTTTGCCTTTTATCCAGATGGGGCTTTGATCGTGTAATGCTATAAATGCAGAACATGATGATCCTATAGATTCTGGATTTTAATTTGGTAAATCTATCCTCTTAATCTTTCAGAAATGATAATTATTCATAACATATAACTCATGTGTTCAGGTCAAGGCCATCCATATTGATATGCTGTTTAATATTTAAAAGTTGACTGCCTGTCCCCAGGCACTGATCTTAGTTTCTGCATATGAACAGGCTGCCATTGTCAAATTCGTTTCATTCTAAACTTCCTGTGTATAAGACCTTCCTCCTCCCTGTCACTGGGATGACTGTTAAGTGCACATCCTCACTGAGATGCTTCCCGCCTGTGGCACAGGAATCACTTAGTGCTGTCACAGGTTGGGTGCTTTATTGTCCAAAAGTCATGGACCCACTGGGACTGGGGAAGAGAGAGAAGAAGGGTTAATTATCAACCACTCTTAAGCAGCTACAGATCTCATTCTGCTTGGCCTCATACAACTTTCCTTGCCATTCTCGTTTAGACCTGGTTGAGGAGGAGGTGAGATTTATCAGGGAGCATTAAGGAGATGTTAAGAGAATTATTATTGTAAGTGGAAGGAATAGGTTTTCTCCCAGGAAAGCAGACACCTCACTCCATTTTTCAGAAGTGTCCTTATCGTGAGTGTCTTACTTTGGACATAATTGACTTTCAAGTGGATGCTGCCCCTAGGGCTCAGAAGTTCCATTCTCTCCTGTTTGTCTCATTCGGAGATGAAGACCATAAGTCCAGATGAGTGCAAAAGAAGGCTCGGGTTATGGCCAATTTCATTTTGTAAGTTCTAAAAGCGTTAGCACTTTTACCTGGAAGGAGGGAGACAAAAACGTTTTGATAAGAAGAATAATCATCATTACTCTTCATACTTTTGGGGGAAAAAGGAGTTTTCTTGCCATCAATATCTTTCATACTTGCCCAGAGCTCGTCTGCTCCTTCTGCTGCAGCCTGGGTGGTCAGCATAACTTTTTGTCTGGATGGCTGGTAGGTGGCACTCCCTGAAGCTGTGTAGGAGCCAGAGTAAAAGCATTTCAGGGGAAGATAGTCTAATGACACTGGAGTCTATCTGTGTATTCTCAAAGGGAGAACTGGGCATCTGGCAGATAATTCCATCACCAAATCTGTAGTGAGCCTACTGCAAAATAAGAATTCTCTTTAGAAGGCTGGTCTGTGGACATCATTAAACAAGAGAAATTTCCACATGGAGAAATTTCCTGAAAGAAACTAGATAGGAATCAAAAAAAAAAAAAAAAAAAAAAAAGGCATGGCTGTCCAATGCAACTGTTTTCTAAGCTTCTCTTCAACCATTTTCTAGATTATTCCGAGTAAAGACTCGGAATATCCCCTGCTTTGTTGTCGTTAAGGTCCTATTCTTGCCTACATTAGTTTCTCTGCCTCTTTTGTTATAACATCTCTTCCTTATGGAAATGTTCTCTTGACTTCCAGAAGAGTATGGTTCAATTTCCAAGTTTGTGTGTGGCAGCCGCAGGACAAGTCTGGTCTGTGTCACAAAGAATTTTAGTTCAGTTGCTGGTTGATATCACAGAGATCACCAGAAAGGCCAGGGGTTGTCTTTAAGTTCCCTCTGCCTTCAGTCCTGCTTTGTTTGGACAAGTAAGAGAGACAAGCAGGTCAGCACAGCCCTTTAGAGATACCTGCAGGGATGGCCCCATGCTCTCAAGGCCACTAGTCTAGACTCACAGGTGAAGACTTGTGTGTATGACGTATGAAAATAGTCCTGGAATGTATCAGCACTGTCACCCCTCAAAACTCCAGTATCACCAACAAACTGGGTGTCACGAGGCTTCCTAACGAAGTGCTCCACACCTGTTTGTTGTCATCTCTCATTAATGTGTGGCATCTCCTGGGATGCGTCTTTCAACCAACCAGTGTCCCAGATTTGTAGGTCAAAGCAGAGCAACAGAGAACTCATCCCAGGGAGGAATGGCACTCACAGCAGTAGGCAGTCATGACTTTGCTTGGCTCTTCTGTCTTCTTGCTAGAGTAGTTTTTCAGCTTCCAGACATGAAATGCGAGGGGCTGAGATGACCAGAATAGACTAGCTCTGTCAGTGATGGTCCAAGGGACTTCTCCTGGTAAATCTGCTGAGACTGCTGAACAAGGCTAGTGATGCCTTTCTTGTGAGCTTCCTACTCTGGCTGCTGTATGACATTGCAGTTCTGGGCTTCAGGGCCCCAAATCAGCATATCCAAAGAACCTGAAGCCAATAGTTCTGTCATTCTTTAAAGACCCAATGCATGGGACGACAGATGCCAGGTGCAGAATATAACCACCTGTCCATCCCTACAGAACATCATATACTGGAGACAAGAGGGCCCAGCCTGCACAGAACAAGACCTTTTCTCCAGATCACTAACTTTCCTGAGAATCTGAAGTTAGGCCACATGCGTAGACTCTTCTGGGCCAGCATTTTTTACTTAGAATGTCAAGGGGAAAATCCGCTTGGAAATACTCCAGTACCCATTGCCTTAGGACCATGTACTTATTCTCTTTTTAACCAATCATTATAATTCCAGAGATTTAGGAAGCCCATTGCTGTATCAAGGACTATAAAATGGTGGTGGCCAAGGTGTCAAGGATCCCAGACCTGCCTAGGACTCTCTGTACCACTGTCCCTGGAGAGAGAACCCAGTTACTCTCACTTCCAGTGCAGTGGCTCCTGATCTTTGAGTTGTTTGTCTTGTTTTTACATGGGATTATTTCACTTTTAAGCATCCAGGAAAGAGGCATCTGCAGAAATAAGGATTTCTTTAATAATTTCTTATGTTGGGCACTTGGAATGTCCTGCTACGGGTAAATGCACCGTGGAACTGGCAGGTGGACAGACAGAAAGGACAGGGTAGCAATGCAGTTTTCCCAGCATCTCATGAGGTAGGGCTGCTGCTGCTGCTGCTGCTGCTGCAGTATCTGCTGGCTGGAGGCTTTGCTTCCATTTTAGACATCCCAAACAAAGTCATCTTGGGGAACCTAGCCCTAAACCAATCTTGGCACTTAGATCAGGCTGCCTGACATAACTGAGTCTCATTTTCTGTTTTGGATACTCCCAGGTTTTCATGCTGCTTCCCAGAGCCTCCCCCATTAGATGGTACCTAAAGTAAGAAAGCCATTGATACAGAGAGGAGAGAGGAAGAGAGACAGGTCACAGACAAGCGATGGCCTAGTCTCCTAGACCCCATCCTGCCATAGCACTCTTGCCCTCCGCTCTGCCTCGGGCTCTGACACGCTCCCTTTCCCCCCGGCAGACGCTGGATGGGCACATGGTGGTGCGCAGCCATGCCCGTGTGTCATCGCTGACCCTGAAGAGCATCCAGTATACTGACGCCGGAGAGTACATCTGCACCGCCAGCAACACCATCGGCCAGGACTCCCAGTCCATGTACCTTGAAGTGCAATGTGAGGAATAAATGGGGAAGGACGTGGGAGGGGTGGGGCAAGGTAGGATCAGGATGAGAGAGGAAAACAGCAGCAAGGACCTACCTGTACCCTATGAGTTCTGCTCACATTCCCTGCAGCTGGCTCTGGGCCATTCAGAGCTCTGTTCCCAAGCCACCCCACACACACCATCTCCAGGCTTCTTACAATCCTGCTGTGCCCTTGAGTCTTTGCATGCTGTGCACAGGAATTCTAAAACGGCCCTGACCTCTACTATACCAGGCACTAGCTCTGCTTTGGGGCACACCTTCCTTCCCAGTGCCAGGAGACAGGATATGGGGGCTTCATGATCATGGCAGTGATCCCGATAGTCATTGTTATTTATTGCAGATGCCCCGAAGCTACAGGGCCCTGTGGCTGTGTACACTTGGGAGGGGAACCAGGTGAACATCACCTGCGAGGTATTTGCCTATCCCAGTGCCACGATCTCATGGTTTCGGGATGGCCAGCTGCTGCCAAGCTCCAACTACAGCAATATCAAGATCTACAACACCCCCTCTGCCAGCTATCTGGAGGTGAGTCAGGATGGGGGTGGGGCAGAGCAGAGAAAGCGCAGTTTGACTTTAGATGGGCTCCAAAATGCAGCTCAAGTCCTCTCTCCTACTTCTCTGGCATGGGCTAGAGAAGACACTGGGCCTCTTTTCAGCTCCCCTTCGCCCACTCTACCAGTCCCCTCCCTGAATGTGCCTCTCCCATGAGCCCCTCTGCTATTCTTTTCTCTTGTTTAAGGCTGGGCTGGAGCTAATGATTTGTACTTTACTAGTTCTGTTTTTTACTCACTTAATCCAGTAAATAAAGATCTGAGTCTGTGACCATCCCGTGGGACACTTGTAACCCAAGAGCTTCTTCTTCTAAAGGTGACCCCGGACTCTGAAAATGATTTTGGAAACTACAACTGTACTGCAGTGAACCGCATTGGGCAGGAGTCCTTGGAATTCATCCTTGTTCAAGCAGGTGAGTGTCCCTTACGGCAGCTGCCACAACCCCCCACCTACCCCTGCCAGTCCAATTTGTGTACTTGAGTGATTCCAGGATATTGGGAAGAAGAAAGGGCCAGGGTCAGCAAAGCCAGAGGGTTGGGAAGCTGGGAGTCATTGGATCTGCGCATGGGGCATGTTGGGGAAGAAGCATCTGGTGAGATGGGCCAGGAGTACAGGATACAGTGACAGGATTCCCAAGAGTGAGCAGAAATGAAAGAGATGTGCCTTGTGACTGGGAGTTAATGGTCTTGGGCCAAACTGGGCTCACCTGGGTCTCCATATGTGTCCTCCCCACAGACACTCCCTCTTCACCATCCATCGACCAGGTGGAGCCATACTCCAGCACAGCCCAGGTGCAGTTTGATGAACCAGAGGCCACAGGTGGGGTGCCCATCCTCAAATACAAAGCTGAGTGGAGAGCAGTGGGTGAAGAAGTATGGCATTCCAAGTGGTATGATGCCAAGGAAGGTGAGTTGGGGGAGTCGGTGTTTCCATTGGGATCATGAGTACCTCGGTACTCAGATGTCCGCACTGCCATCCTGTGCGTGTTCCTAGAGAATTAGGAACTGCACCTCCAGAATTAGGTCAAAGTCACATCTGCAGGTTGATCTCATGTCACTATCTGTCCACCAGATTTTTTTTTTTTAAAGATCAATTCTAGTTATTTTTATTAATATAAAATATAAATAACATACATTTTATATTCCATCATTTTTAAGTGTACAGTTCAGTGGCATTAAGTCATAACCATCACCACTATCCATCTCCACAACTTTTTATCATCCCAAACTGAAACTCTGTACCCATTAAACACTAACTCTTCATTCGCTACCTCTCCCTAGCCCCTGGCAACCACCATTCTTTCTGTCTCTATGTAGCTGGCTATTCTAAGTACCTCCTATAAGTGGACTCATACGGCATTTGTCCTTTTATGGCTAGCTTATTTTATTTCACTTAGCATAATATCTTCAAGGTTCATCCATGTTGTAGCATGTGTCAGAATTTCCTTCCTGTTTAAGGTGGAATAACATTCCATTGTATGTATATGCCACATCTCATGTATCCATTCCTCAGTCAGTGATCATTGGGGTTGTGTCTGCCTTTCGGCTATTGTGAATGATGCTGCTGTGAACATGGATAGCCAGTTATCTGTATCTGTTTGGTCCTGACTTTCAATTCTATGCATATGCCCAGAAATAAAATTGCTGGACCAAATGATAAATCTATAGTTAATTTTTTGAGGACCCTCCCTACTGTTTTCCAGAGTGGCTGCACTATTTTAACAGCAGACTTTCACTCTTTTGTCATCCTTCCCATATTCTCATAACAGCCAGCATGGAGGGCATCGTCACCATTGTGGGCCTCAAGCCCGAAACAACGTACGCCGTAAGGCTGGCGGCGCTCAATGGCAAAGGGCTGGGTGAGATCAGTGCGGCCTCCGAGTTCAAGACGCAGCCAGTCCGTAAGTAAAGCCAGCTGCCCACCTTTTCCCAGCCCACCCACTTCTCCCTGGGGGCAGCGGGGGACCCTGAGCTGGCCCATGTCATTGTTCAGACCACAGCTTTTTGTCTTTCAGATCCCTCTGCTCCTGGAGGCCCCACCTCCTAGTTCTCTGGTTCTCAGTGACAGCTAACACACAGTCCCTTCATTCTCTTTCTCCAAGGGGTTGGGGACACTGTCCTAGTAGCCGGTCCAGCTCGTTAGAATAACAGCCGCGGGGAGGGCACCAACACATTATTAAAGGAAGTGGGGAGAAAACCAGGAGTGGGTTGTCAGAGGATCTGGGAGAGTTGCTTTTTGACAGGCCACAAAAGCCCTAAGCATCCAGTGACTTGCAGGACACGGGTAAAGATGGTGACAGTTCACATAATGCATTGTGAGATTGTTGATGCAGCAGAGATATTAAGTCAGAGACAAATGGAAACTGCTATAGAATATGTGAGCAGTAGCAGAAACCCAGCAAAACCAAGGGGAAGAGGTAGCCCTGGCCTTGGCCTTTTCTGCTCCTCTCCCTCCCATAGCAAGAGCATTCCCCATGGCCTCTTTCAAGAGAATTGCTTCCCCCTCATTCCACTCAGGGATGTATCTCTAGGTTTTCCTCTGCCATTCCCTCTTTCTTTAAACTACGCCTATCCCACTGTGCCCTCCCTTCCCACCAGCAGCCAGGCTCCGGGCAAGCTCTGCTCCTGTCATACCCCTCTGCAGACAGAGATACTGCCCTGGGACGCTCCTGAGTCCACCCAGCTAAAGAAGATGCCATAGAACTAAATTCCTGAGTGTTCACAGAGTTCCCTGGGCTCTCTGACCCCTGGATTGAAAATGCACCTGGGAGAATCCTTTGCTTCCTTCTCTTTGAAGCCAGGGACCTGCAAAGGGACCCACTACCCTTACCTCTTCCCAGAAATAGGAAAGCCTGTCTCATCTTCCTTCTACAGGAATGGCTTCTTTCTCTGGATTTGAAGTAACTTGATAATTTGAGTTTCCAGCTCCATGTGCTCTGCGGATTCTAGTCATTATCTTTTACATCTTTTTTTTTTTTTTTTCTTGGGTCTGTCTCTTGTCTTTTCTTTTCGTCTGTGTTCCATCCATGGGAAATGCAGATAGCCCTCCTCCACGTAAGTGCCTCTTCATACCTCATTACCTGTTTCCATAGCGTTAACATCTGCTAGTTCTAGTTCTTAATTTAGTTCTGGTCCCTTTTTTGTCCCCTAGAGGCTGAAGTAGATGATATTGTCTGGGCCCTAACCACACTGACCTTAGTCTAGTTGTGCTGTTGTTAACGTCTGTAGGTTACTCCAAGAGGCTAACACTCTTCCTGTTTTAGAGCATGCAACTTCTGTGTCTTTGGAAATTGTGCTTATTTATTAATTTTTGTGTGTGATGATTACCCCACGGCAAAGATGATGTTTGCTGAGCCAAGCATGGTGGAAGTCTGCAGATGGGCCCTGAATAACATGCTATAGCCCCGCCTCACCTTCAGCCAGGATGCCGGGAAAGTGACCACAGCCCCACCAGGTCACTATTCAAAATACCTTGAAGGAAAAAAAACCTGAAAGGATTTTCATATTTGCTTTTAGGAGATAAAGGAATTGAGCTCAGTTGCTTCCTTGCTTTTTGTCTGTCAGCTTGGTAGCTGGAGGGGAATAGGAGGATGGCCAGAGAGGCTCCTTGTAGCTGCCATAGTCAAAACATAGCATGAACTTTGGTTCTGAGCCATGGGCATGTCCCGCAGGCAGCTGTTGCAGAGTTAAGTCTCTAGTTCCGGTCAGCTCTGTTCTTTAGCATGTAGTTACTTGCAGTGTGCATCTCTTTGTTTGGCGAAGACTAACCAGCTAATGTAGGAGCTCTTCTGCCATGCATGGTAGGGAAGGGGAGATTCCTCACTAGAAGGACACCCTAATCATGGAAGCTGTACATAGAGGACACAGGGAACAAGGGTAACAGAGAGATGAACTGTGGTTTGAACCCGTCAGCCTGCAGAGATGCCCCTAAACTTCCCTTCTCCTGAGATTTGGCTCTTCCTAGGCTGAACCAGAATAACGGAGGGAGGTGTTACCCAGACAGACACCGAAGAAAAGGTATTCAGGAAGCTGTACAGTCTTTTCAGAAAAAGGCTCCCTGCTCCTGAAAGGTACCCAAGGAAGCTTATCTTTCTAACATTATTCAGAAATATTGCAGCAACAGCAAAAACAAGTAGCTACATGTAGGCATTCTGAGATTTTGAGCAAGTGCCAAATCCCCCCTCAGCAGAGTTGGTGCGGGATGAACCAGCTCTTGAAGGCATCAGAGTTGGGGGATGGAGCCATCAAGCTGGACTGACAGGTACCTGCTCTGGGCGTGCAGCTGCTATGCCCTAAGCAAGTTTGGGAGGAGTCACTCTGGGCATGAGAGAACCTTCCTTCTGGATCTTCCCTGATCTTTAACTCATGGTTCAACTGAGTCTCCAGGTTTCCTCTGGTCTGGATTTGATCAGTAAATGAATGCTGGCTTAGTTACATTAAAGAGAGGAAGGCTGGGATGAGGCTCCCCTCTGAGTTTCTAACCAGTGACTGGAGTTTGAGTACTGAATCAGAGTAACTGGGTCTTGTACTTCAAAGGCCACAGTGGTTTTCATGCATTGCCAGCTCAGTTCTTGCAAAGGTGAGATTTTATATATGTATAAATATATATATATATATATAGCAGAAGCTGTATTTTTAAGTCAATGTTAAAAATGAAATTCTTAGTGAAATTTTAACCTTAAATTAAAATTTTTAACTACAAAAAAGAGGTCTCCAGACCTTGTTGTTTATTGTCTGATAGTATCAAAATGGATAAGTAACCACGACTCCGAGAAGCCCTTTGGAAAAGGGTGGTGTCATCTCTGCATTCCAAGTAGGTCATGAATGCTACAACAGCAGGCATTGTTAGTGGTACAAAAAGTCAGTTTTTCTCAATCATATAATAAAGTTAAGGCCCGAAGAATCAAAAGGCAAACTTCTTTTAGATAAGTAGAACCATGGCATGTTCTTAGAATTGAGCACGCCTTTTGCAAGAACGTTAGCAGGATGAGGCAGTGAACCTATGGGAACATCATATTATCACCAAAGATGACTTATTATGGTCTTTCTTTGTGCCCTGATAATCTTCCCAGAGTTGCTGAAGTGAGGACTTAGCCCACAGAGTATCCTACTACCCCTAGACCCATCCTGAAAATAGATATCATTGGGAGGATGCTGCCAGCAGTTACCACTGTTATGACAAACCCACCCTTTTGCTGCTAGGAACTGAGAAACAAGCCTTAGGAAGGACCTTCTCTGAATTCTTACTCCCATTTCTTGGAAGACACAAAGGTTGTCTGAACTTAGGTAAACAGAACCAACCGCCAGTTTAGCTGTGTGCTTGCACTGAGCCCAAGAACCAGTGGCATTGGTTTCTGATGCCAGTTTACAGCACCGCTGACACTGCACCCCCGTCCTGTAATACTGTTGGGATGCAGATGCACAGCAGGATCCCATGCCGCTGGAGTTGTGCCCTGGTTACACCCCAAGCCCTAAGGAAGAGAAGGCACAGAGTCAGCAGAGGCCAGTGTGCTGCACAGGGAGATGTTGCTGCCGGACTCCTGGGCTGCCAGGTGTCAGGTGAGACCAGCGCATTTGGCACTGACTCATCACTTGAAGTTTGTTGAGATGTCTCAATAATGGGATTGCTTTCTTGGTTTTTTAATAGACCTCTCCGTGTTTAGAGACATGGATATGTCAAAGCAGGGATGAGCAGGGAAGCTAGTAAAAGCCACAAATTCTTGATGGACTCCTGCTTTCAAGCTGCCAGTTACTAAGCATGGCTTACCTGTTTGGAGGTTCCTTTGTGTGTAGTTCATGAATGTGCATGAAGGTCATGAGGAAACTGTGACTTCAAACAAACAAATAAAACTCTAACCTGGGAGAATGTACCTATTTCATGTTATTTTTTAAGCCAAATATGTGCATGCCATCAAGACACTCAGGAGGAAAGCTCAAAACCTCTGTTTGCCTTGTGAGGCGCTGCTTCTGTGAGATTCCTTACAACTAGCTGTGAATCTTCCCCTCCATGACTGAGCTACCCACCTTCATAATTTCATTGCCCAAACAATACATCTTAATTTGCTTCTGTACCATGAAGCGAAATAGACAATTTCTTTTTGAATATAGAGATTATGAATGAGTCTCTACTTTTTAAAGGAGGCATCTTGAGATTTTTTGTTTTCACATGTTGTCCCCCAGGTGGCGCACTGCAAGTATAAGTTAAATGGATTGTCATATATGTGGTTAAAGCACGTAAAATTCCATCTCTTTGCCAGAATAATATGGACAACTATGCAAACAATTCAAGCCAAGCAAAGAAAAGAGAGGGAAGGAGACCATCCAATAATGATGAGTTACGATTCTTTGTTGCTTTGATTCCAGTGACACTGTGCTCATGGTTTAATGAGATGCCCTCATATGGAAGTTCAAAGAAGACAAAACCATGAGTATTAGATATTAAGGCAGTGTCGGAGATACGCTGAGGTTTTTCCAGATTTTCATCTAGCTCTCAAAGGTGACTTTGTTTTGTGACTGTTGATGGGACTACTTCCAAATATTTGCCAATGAAAAACCAAAGATCCATTCAGTGTCCCAGTATCTCAGATGCACAACCAACCATCCTCTACACAGAAGGTTGGCTAGAATTTCAGTCCCAGTCTCTTCAACATTTCTATCCTCTGGAGGAGTGAGAATAATCCTGAATATTATTTGCATGGCTCTTCTGTAGTAGCCTCCAAATAACCACATTCTGTAGGGGAGTTTTTGGAAGGCAGCAGTGGTTGCAGCATCATCTGTATGATAAAGGATCATGAACTTCACCCAGTAGTACACATTAGGTATGACAGCCATTTCTGTTTCATTCATTCAGATGTTGAAATGAGTGAGGCATATAGGTTTTGCTATAAATAAAGTCATATATGGAAATATATGCCTAGATAGAAACACATATATAGATGTGTAACATGAAAAGCCAATGTCTATTTTCTCCTTCACTGGTTCACCTTAAACTGAGGTCCAAATTCCCTTTCCTCCTATACCTCTGGTCCTATGGAGACAGCTGGTCCTGCTGAACTGGATATTTGTTTTCAGTCAAGGTTTGAGGCTTGTGCAGCTGTTCCTGGGCCAGACTTTACCTAAACTGCAGGGTTTGGCAGGTGCACAGCCTCAAGGTTTGAAGTTAGAGAGAGCCCTGCTCCTCGCTGGTGCCCTGGCCACCTGTTCAAACACAGTGTTGTTCTTCCCACTGTAACTGGCTTCAGCTCCTCATACTGACGCCCCAGGGTTGTTGCTTCCATTTTTTTCATTCAGTATCTGTGTACCTCAATGATCTTTTCTCCCCACCTTCATTTTTCTTTCTTCAGCGGCATCTGCTAGCTCGTCTACCCCTGTTCCATTGTCTCCACCAGATAGTGAGTATCATTTTCTTCATCCATCTCTCTGCAGGTCGCTTTCCACCAGCCACAGTTTGTTCTGCCTAATGTTATCTCCTTCACCAGGTGATAATTCAACTCAGTTGGCGGAAAGCAGCGTCGGGTTTTAGAGAAGCAGATGAGAAGAGAAACAGGCATAGGGCTTCTCAGATCCATGAGGGGCAGCCTTCCCTGAAGGAGAGGCGAGGGAAAAGCATTGCTCTGGATAGAAACCCCTGCAGGCAGGATCCCCAAGGCAGCTTCCCTGGGGCCACCCCTGTGCTCAGGATTCTGAGTGGGCTGGATCAAAACTCGTATTTGGAGATTGACCAAGGGAATTGACCAAGAAAAATGTCTCCTCTGCAGGGTCATAGAAAATGTGTTGGAGTGTTTTGTTTTTACCCTTCATTTTAATTGGCACAGTTGGATATAGACATTGAAATTAGATAGGGAGGCCTGTAGCGTTCACTTTATCCATAAATGCATACTTTTCTTGTAAATATTTGTGGGAAAATAAACAGTGTCTGGCAGATGTGCCTGGCAGTAGGCGCTTAGGCAAATCGTTTAACCCTTCACAAGTGAGCCTTGTTTATCTCCTCTGTAAAATAGGAGGAGTAGTCACCCACGTCCTGCCACCCTAAAGAAAATCACAAACATTTTAATGTTTATCAAGCTCTGCTTTACCCACCCGGGATCATTACCACTGAGCCAGCAGTAATGTCAACAGGTCGCTCTCAGGTTTCGTCTTCCTGGCTAAGCCTTGCTCCTTTCCGATCTCATTAATGTTGCTGTCCTATCCTTTTGTTCTTCTGAATGTGCAGGAGTAGAAGGGGCTCCAGGCCTGCCACTGTTTGGAGTTTTGAACCTAGCTTTCCAGGGAGGAATAGCAAAGTAAGACCACAGCTCAGTAAGACACAAGATGCAATGCCAGCATCTGCCCAGAGTGGCAGACAGCAGCAAATGGGCAGGCAGGGTGGTGCCACCTGGCTGGCTTTATTCTCCTTGATATATCAGAAGCCCCTGCAGTTTGGGCTCAGACTCAGGAGGTGACTCAAGCCTCAAGCTCAGAAGCCCTCTGTCACCATCTGTTGACTCATAAACATGCCCACCACCCCATGGAGTGCTTTTCCAGGCACTGTCCTGTAGCAGACAGAGTTCAGGCTTTGGAAGTAGACAGACCTGGGTTCAAATCACAGCTCCACTACTTCCGCCTGAAGCTCCATGATGTAGGATAAGTCGCTAAACCTCCCCAAGTCTCAGATTTCTTACCTCTAAGCTGAAGAATGGATTCCACTTACCTTTTAAGTGTTTGTGAAAATTAAAGATTAAGAGTGAAGAACACAAAACATACTGCTCAGAATTTAGCAACTGGAATTAATAGTCAGAATAAATGAGAGTTATGTTATCTCTTGCTGCGTAAGAGTCATTTGTCAGCAGAATCTCTGATCATCTCTTTTAAATAAGTATATTAAGGTATTTTCAATATGTATATTAAGGCCCAGCATGGTGTCTCAGGCCTGTAATCCCAGCACTTTGAGAGGGCCAGGTGGGTGGATTGCTTGAGGCCAGGAGTTCAAGACCAGTCTGGGCAACATGGTGAAACCTTGTCTCTACTAAAAATATAAAAATTAGCCAGGCATGGTGGCATGCACCTGTAATCCCAATTACTTGGGAGGCTGTGGCAGGAGAATCGCTTGAACCTGGGAGATGGAGGTTGTAGTGAGATGAGATCGCACCATTGCACTCCAACCTGGGTGGCAGAGCAAGACTCCATCTCAAAATAATAAATAGATAAATAAATAAATATGTATATTAATATTGATCACTCAGAGAGTGAGAGAATACCTCCTTCACCATCTTTATAATGATGCCTACATACATATAATATATGCACACCCATGTATATATACATATATAGCTGTGAGTTTAATTTATCTCCATTCTCTGCTTCACCTTTCTGTGCCTTTTCTGTCTGTCATGTTTCCATAGCAACCTGGCCTCTTCCTGCCCTTGCAACCACAGAACCAGCTAGTGAGTACAGGGCTGAGCTGCTCTCAGCCAGACCTCTGATCGCTTGTTGTAGAGCCGACTTCTAGGTTACAGCGCTGCCTGTTGTTTTCCCTTTTATTAAAAGCAACAGTTGTGAATGCATGAAGGCTCCTAGCCTGGTGTGGTTTCCTAAGCATGCCGTCTGCTTGGCCAAGAGAGCAAACCAAGCATCAGCAAAAGAACGGGGGTGATTATTAGAAGAATACTCCGTGTATGAGGAGGCCTTTCCAAATCGACTCTCTAGTTAAAAATAGACAAGGATTAGGGAAACGCTGAGGACACAAAAGAACAGCATCTCCTTCCCGGCTTTCGCTTTACTGTCCCTCCTTCTGAAATACACACGCTCATGTGCGTGTTAATTTAGCAGTAGAAAAAAGACTGAGAACCAGAGAAGGAATAGGAGAAAATGGCAGCTTGGGGAAAGGGAGAGGGTGATGCCGAGAAAGAAGGAGCCGCTGCTTCCTGACAGCATGCCTGGCTTTGTCTCCCTGTATGCAGAGCACAGGGAAAGGAGAGAGCTCCTTCCTGCTGTCTCCTTTCAGGCTCCTGCCTCAGTGCTAGAAAAATGATGGGCAGAAAAAGCCTAATCCAGGCTCCCCCTGGGTTGAGAGTCCAGATGAAAGTGCTGGAATTTATCTCTTGACAATAGAGTCAAGAGCCAGACTGTATCCTCTTTTTTTCATCATAGAAAACATTACACAGAATCACTGCTGTAACGTGTTCCAAACTGGTCTTTATAATGCTCTAATGAAGTAAGATGTGTGTGGAGGACTTGAATCCCCTGAAGAATCCATATGAGTATGTATGTGTGCAAGTTTGTAGTGTTCAAGCATCGAAGCTGTGTGGGAGTTTTAGATTTTATAATATTTCTGGTTGCACAGAAAAAAAATGGCATACATCTCATCAAGCAGAACGAGAAGGCAGAAAGCAGGTATGCAAAGTATAACTCCAGCTCCCAGGGCCAAGCTTTCCGATACATAATTGAACAGAGAAGAAAAGAGTTTCCTGGTTCTGTGTGTTGCATGAAATGGTTCTTTTTTTTTCTACTGCAGAACACAGCTAAGGGTCTGCTTTCTTGGTGTTCCCTCCGTGTGTGTGCTGTGATGAATTTTAATTCCTGATGCTTTTAAGGTTTCATTTTGTCAGCAGAGCAGAGCCGATGACAATAGGCTGTGCTCGCATGGGTCTAATTCAGATTATGAGGTTTTTTTTACATTTGGAAAGGAATGCAGCTAACAGCCTCCTTTCTTATTCTACAGTGTCACTCCTGTCCTTTTTCAGCCTGGTGCAATGTGTGTCCAGGCACAGTAGGAGAAAGCTACATAACGTATTTGTACAACTGTGTCACATTTAAGGTGACTCACTGTAGGTTGGTCCTCTCTGTTAGTGAAACACAATCTTGGCTCCAGATTTTGCCTGAAGAAGGAATTAGGTGTCTCTCCCCTGACATGTCTTTAATTTTTAAACATCAGACATTTCTGCCCACAGATAAAATGCTTAGTTGTGACATCCAGAGGGAAGAAAGTTTGAGTCATTTTATTTTGAACCACTTGACTACTGACCCAAATTGTAGGTCCCAGTGGATACTGAGATAAAGGAAAGATGCTCACAATTGGGCAGCAGCCTGAGTTTAGCATGAACATATTTCTCACCAGTAAGTGAAATGTAGCACATGTGAATTGCAGTGAAACTAATAGCAGAGTAGCTATCAGCATGTGAATATCCATCGATCATCAATCCATCAATGGGGTTGAAAATAAATATCTCCCAGTTTTGCCTGTGTATGTGTGTGTGTGTGTGTGTGTGTGTGTGTGTGTGTGTGTGTGTACCCATTTATAATTATGAGGGAATAAAGGTATTCTAAATAAAACCAAAGGAGCAATTGCTTAGTTGTATATAGTCCCTGCAAGTCCCCTTTGGTAGGAAGGTACCTGAATCTGTGTAATGCCAGACAATAAGAAAGAAGCATACATTCTATCAGCTCACAGTGGCAAGGGAAGAGGTGGCCTGGTTAAAGCATTTCTCTCGGGTTATTTTTAACCAGCGGTGTTCTTTACACAGAAAGGTGTCTTCATCTCCCTTCTTTGCCCTTCTCCCTCAGCCTCAACTGGCAATGGACCAAAACATTCCCTGGCCTCTTAAATTTAAGGTCAGAAACCCAAAATGCCTTTTAACAAGTCAAGATCACTCAGTCACAACATAGGACCAAAAGGAATGCTTTTATGTCCACATAAGAAAAGTTTTTGTTTTTTCATTGTAAATCTCAAATGTACATCTTATCAGTGCAACCACAAGTCTAAAGATACAACTTTAACCGCAACAGGTTGGGTGCCGTGGCTCAAGCCTGTAATCCCAGCACTTTGGAAGGCTGAGGTAGAAGGATCACTTGAGCCCAGCCTGGCCAACATGGCAAAACCCCCATCTCTACAAAAAATAGAAAAATTAGCTGTGCATAGTGGCACACGCCCGTGGTCCCAGCTATTCAGGAGGCTGAGACAGAAAGATTGCTTGAGCCTGAGAGGTCAAGACTGGAGTGAGCTATCTTCACGCCACTGCACTGCAGCCTGGGTGATGAAACGAGACCCTGTTTCAAAACAAACAAAACACTTTAACCACAAATGGCCAAACATTTGCTTAATGTCAAACTCTCAGCACATTCGGCCAAAGGTACAGTTTCTGCTGTTTAGTGTCAGCACAGCCATTGTCTCAACCATCAGAAGGAAACCTATTCCCTAGTCTGCACTGGCCTCTTCCTTTATATGGGTCTTGACTTTAGGGAGGCTCACTGAGGTCTCAGGAATAATATGGGTTTGTGGAGAAAGAAGTGAGATAAGATCATCAAAGCCACCATCTCTGGCATGCATCCACCCAGCCTCATTCAGCCCATGCTCCCCTCTTCCTTATGCCACAGGAAACATGAAATGACGCTGTTTGATTTAATACAATCTTTTGTTCTTCTAGGGCACACAGTCTCCACCTTAAGACTCTCAGGACTTTTCCTTGATGACCCACATTCTGTTTCATTGCCCTTGTTTCCCAAGGATGCTGAGACATTTCTGGAATCTGTGGATAATAACTTGCTTTTTTCTTTTCCTTTAACAGTCTCCTGGATTGACTTTGACATCTGGTTCCTGACAGCAACACCTCCCCATTTCAAAACAAGTTTACATGCTCCTGATGTGGTATTAATATGTAGTGTTGCAGCCGTAGCTAATGCTTATTGGTGTTGTTAACCAAATGCTCTTTATGATTTATTATCCTATTTCTGGGCAGTTTCGCTGCCCTCCCAGTGTTTCCTATATATGCTGCTAATTTAATTTAATTTCTCCTTTTATTTAGTCTGTGATTTTGTTGTTGATTTTTCTCCCTGCCCATTGTTTACATCAGTTTTTAATTTTTTTGTATTTTCCATGTGACCTCCTCCACTTTCCTTTCAACCAATCATGTGCGTGCGTATCATGTGACTTTGTCATGTGGCTTGCATGGTGCTGATGATGTCGTCCACGCTGGTGAACAGAAGGTAAAACTCTTTGTTCTGATTAGTGAAATAAATCTGGGACCACAGCCTGGCACGTAGGGCACACTCATTTCTTCTGTCTCAGATTTCCCAAGCAAAGCCATTTGAGAGATTTCCTCTGGTTCTCAATTCACATCCAGAATTCATCATTCCTTGCAAACTTGACATGACAATTTGATATCACGACAACCTTTGGTTTGGTATTTTGCTTCAAGAAATTTGGTCACACAAACTGTTCTCTACAGTCAACCCACATTAGCCACAGCACAGTTTGCAAACTGAATTTTTACCAGATGGTTCATAAAAATTATTTCCCAGAAAGGTGTTTGGCAAATTAGCTTTATAGCATTGTTATTTAACTTTATCTGGTAGTTCTAAAGACCATAGTTGTTCTAAAATGAGTCACATTCCTATGAAAATGTTTACAACCTTGAAATGCTGCAGAGTGAAATATATCAATTGCAAAGGTTGTATTTGTTCAAAACCCAATGAGAGTGCTTCATAAAATTCATGCACATTGAGGACTTTCTGAAATAAGAGATTTAAGAATTTGGATTAGAGCAGTTTGGCTGTGATTACCGAGGTGTCACTTTTTAAGAGTGGCCCTCCCCCAGGGAGGGGGAGAAAAAGCAAAAGTCACTTGGTAATTACCATGACTGGAGATCTCCGTGTAATCAAGAAACACATGATTGACCCTTGCAGCAAAGGAAATAAAATTATAGCCTAATTAAGTGCATAGCAACGACAAAATAATTAGTTAATATTGTGACTGTCACAACCTCATTAAAACATTTCTCGCTTACCAGAAAGAGAGAAGGAAGCCTCTGCTCACAGCTTCCCTCAAGTAAAATCAAACACCTATTCAGAACCTGCGCTTTGAGTCATGTGCATTCAGTTTTCTCCTAACTGAAATGTTTTACTTCAAATCACACCCTGAGACATGGGCTACATGGATCACGAAAGCAAAACTAACACCAATAACCCCCGGTGTGCCCATGCATGCAAGGGGTCCCTGTTTGACCTCACTTCTCTGAGAACTGATTGGGCGACATCCACACAGACAAAACCGTCAACAGCTGGTCTCGCATGTCCTTTGTTCCTGGTCTGTTCTTGTGTTTCGTTCTCCTCCTGTGTGTTTAGCCCTGTGTGCCTTCCCTCTCGTTCACCCTCCACATTTCCCATCTCTGAGCACCTCAGCTTTATAGGGATGTCAGCTTGGCCCCAGTGTAGTCCCATTTACAGCCAGACTCCTGGACTTGCCTATGAGCCATCCTCATTTCCAAAAAGGAGATATTGGGTGTTGACATTGTACGAAATAAGGTGGGATTGTCCCAGAAGCAGAACATCTGATGCAGTCCATGCCAATAAATTGGGCTTACCTTTAAAAATCATCTGAATATGCAAGTCTTAGGACAGAGAATATAGAGAGCTTAAGATTTTCTAAACTACAAGTCCCACCCAAAATATTGTATTTTCATGGTTTCCCAAAGGTTGACCATCAGCAAGACTAGATATTTTTCAGACTTGTGATGACTGTTCAGTAGTTGATGTTCTGGGAAAAGATCTGGGCCTTTCCCATGAAATCTTCAATGTGAGCAGTTACTGGATGTTGAATTTGAAACCTATTCATTTCTTTTTAAAAAACAAGCTTGGTCATTTCTGTGCAATGCTATAATTTGGAGCGAAACAAAGCACAATGTTAATAAGGTAGACACTAATTCACTCCTCTGAAGAGAGCTCGCTTCCAGACATTTTAAGCCAGGGCAAGAAATGTTTAAAGATGTTTTCTGCAGTTGCCATAGAAACATTCCTTAGCAGTCGTCTTGGCTGTTCGTAAAAAATGTGGCCAGTACTAAAAAAAAAAAAAAAAAAAAAAAAATCACTGAGGGCCTTAGAGAATTCCAAAGCTATGATTACTCCCTCCTGGAACCATGTCCTCATCCATGACGGACCTTCTCCTGCCATCTGCAAGGGGGCAAACTGAGGACTTATTCAGGTGAGCCCATAAGCAGCAGGAGTTGGCCTTTAACAATAAAATTTAAGGGAATGGAGAGGTCAGGGCCAATACAATTCATGGAGGAGAGCAATAAAGCTTAGTTAAGGACAGTTATCACCTCCTCTCCCTGGGTATTAGCAAAGATTTAAGCTGAATTGGGCCTAAATGAGAAAGGTGAAAGTAAGCGGAGGAGTGAGGGGGGACTTTCTGCTGTCAGTGGGTTGTACACCCAACAATTGGTGACATCTGATGTTCCCTGTCCACCTTGCACCCCCTCAAAAAAAGAAAACTGCCTGGGATATGCACAGCATAAGCTGGATGCTGCATCTACCTGAGTTCAGCGGGGCAGTGTTTACAGAATCCAGCAGCACTGCATGAAGTGTAGCGACTCAGAAGGAGAAGGGAGGTTATAACAGGGATTGAGCCCCATCCTTTATGGTTACTTGGCCCCTGAGCCTACAGGGCTTGGCAGATAAGTTTAGACACCTGTCCCAGAAAAGAAGAAGTGAGAATGCAAACTTTGATTTCTAAGGTCATGGCATCATGTCACTGCAGGGCTTCCTCCAATGACTCCACGGAGCCGTGGCTTTGTCCACCAGCTACTGAGGACTCCGTGTAAATGGGACTCCCCACCAGCAGCATGCGTGAGATGAGAAGCCCCCTGCACCCCTCTGTCTGTGTGCTGCATGTCTGAGCATGACTCCCTCCCCAGCCATTCATAATGATATTTTTTTTCTTTAGCTACTGACACTGACTCGTACTAGGAAATGCTGATTCTGATGAGCTAAGCTCTTTAACACCCACTCTTCCTTCTTAGATTGAAAACATCACTAACCACCCCTTCCACTCCCTCCTTTATTTTTTTACAGCTGTGTGTCTGGATTGCCACGATCTCTGGCAGGTCGACACAGACTTTTCACCAGGGTTTCTGCTCTAATTGCCTTTACCTCCAAGGATTCCCTGCACTAGAGGTTCCCAGGGTAGAGAGTCAGTGGGAAGGGGCTGAAGAAAAAGGCAGTGAGGTGTGTCAGCCCAAATCCTATGGGCAGGGACTGTGGGCTGCTGCTGGCCTTGGAAACTGACAGTTCCCTTAGGGTCACCAGTATGAGGGCTGAAATTCCCCAGGAGCCACATTCTTCTTCATAATCAATCTAATGTCCATGAAATAGAGCTGAAGACGGACACGAGCCCCCCTTGTGGCCTTGGAGGCAGGAGCCGAGTTAACTGTTGGTGATAGCAGTTATTTCTGTCATAACTTCCTCAGCCTGGATCAGCCCCATAACCACAAGGCATACCTTCCTGGTCATATTTTCTTTTTAGGATGATGAAACAAAGATAATTGACCAATTAATCTGTTGGTGTTTTCATGACACCCGCGAGAAGGGAACTGGTATTTTTGTGGTTCGGTCTGTCAGAGCTCATTGGTTGCTGTTTAATTTGTACTTCGTGCTGCCATTTACCGCCCCACCCCAACACGCACTCTCACATTCATAATTCCTCAGGAAACTGGTGCTGGAAAGGATTTACAGACCAGATGCCTTAGTGAGTGTGGCCGCGGGGAGCTCAGCATCCTTGCTCTGCAAGCTGGGAATTGGCCATACCCACACTCACTCATTGTGTATCCCGAGGCTCCCTGGAGCCAGGGACTCGGATGGCAAAGATTCTGGTCACTCAGGCACAAGCAAAGCCGTAATGCTGAAGACAAAAGTGTCCAGGGGGGGAAAAAACTTCAAAAGCTTCATCTAGCAGGAACAATGCCAAAGACAAATTAATACCCACCCTTACACTGCCAGGCTGTTCTTCGGGACTGTCCAAAAGCCACTCGGCATCCCTAGAATAGCCAGGTAGGTTACCAAAAGAGGCGCCAGGGAGAGTCGTGAGGATCCAAGAATGTATGCAACATAGATCACATCCGATTCTTTTGTTTGATGTCAAGGGCTAAGAGCTTTGTTTCAGGAAAGAGAGTTAGTGGTCTGATAATGCTAAATCCTGATTCCCTCAGATAATTTGCTGTTGCCCTAAGGACCAGCCACGTTTCTAACCTCTGGATGTAATTGTAATGTTTCTGACTTAGAAAAAGTAAATAGGCATCATATTTGAATAGCTAAGTCGTACATTTTGGACTTTTCAAAAACTAAGAGTAAAAAAGTATATATAACACAAGTTTCAAATGGCTTGGAAGAAATAATCACCCAAATGAGGCAGGAGTTAGGATAAACAAAATGAACAGTATTTTTAAAACTAGACAGTCTTATTTGATAGGAAAAGTAAAAGATTGTAATGCAAGCCCCACATTTATCATGAGTTTATGCTCAGACACCTGACACTTTGTGCAGATCTCTATGAGAGAGAAAACAAAGTGGATGAATAGAGAACACAGATGGAGGGCTTTTTGTTTCGTTTTGTTTTGTTCTTTTGAGGCTGAGTCTCACTGTCACCCAGGCTGGAGTGCAGTGGTGCGATCTCTGCTCACTGCAACCTCCACCTCCCATGCTCAAGCAATTCTCCTGCCTCAGCCTCCTGCGTAGCTGGGATTACAGGCACCACCATGCCTAGTTAATTTTTTTATTCTTTTTAGTAGAGACAGGGTTTCACCATGTTGACCAGGCTGGTCTTGAACTCCTGACCTCAGGTGATCCACCCGCCTTGGCCTCCCAAAGTACTGGGATTACAGGCATGAGCCTCTGTGCCCAGCCCCAGATAGAGGCTTTCTTGAGGATGCCTGTTTGGCACCCCAGCCTTTCATTCAGAAGGCACAGCTAACTCTTGGTGTTTGGACTCCTTTGAGAGAGAAATAGAATGTTGTTTCCTGCTAAAATTCACCAATGCTGTCTTAAGTACGCTGGATTTGCTACAGTTTTTGTTGTGGAATTCAGATATCCAGCCGGAGTTTTCTAATTCCTGGGGCTTCTGCTGATGAGAGGAAGGGCATAAAGCCGATTCAGATTTAAGGGTACAGTAGCACAGTAATTACAAACAGAGAACCTGTGATAGGCATGACCAGAAATATACATTTCAATTATGGTTTCTAAGGGAGAATTTCATAGGACCTGCCTATGATATATCTGACTGTATGTGGCCTCTATGGTACGTTCTTTCTTTCTTGGGTTCATGATTCACATCCTGCTAGAAAATAACAGAACTGCACAATACTTTATATTTGTTATTGGCAAAGTTTCTTTTTAATGTTCTGTTGGTGTAGTCTTTACAATACATTTTGGGGGGAACATTTGACTCATGGCTAAAGCTAAACTCCAAGGGTGTAATTAACACCAGGGGTCTTCTGGGAGCAACCTGCCGATTGCTGCTGAATCGCAAACCAACATTTACAAATAATTACAATATTGGTTTTACTGAAATTACTCATAATGATTTCAATCAGAGCAGCCATCTCAGAACACAGTGCACATCAGGACTCTCTCAGGCATTTCTTCTGCTAATGTGCTCAATATAGCAGTCAGCCTCCTGAACGGAAAGGTCCCTTTTCTCCCGCCGCAGCCCCTCCCTCATCAGGCATGGCTTTGTGCAGAAAGCCTAAGAAAGTTTCTCTAACCCCATTTCTAATCTTTAAGAGAATTCACTGACAGTGAACACTGGAAGATAAGACACTTGATTAAACAATTGCTCTTTGCATATTTTCATGTACTCACAGCAAGTTACAGAGCCACCAAATGGGTCCAAATCTCTGTGATATTAGTTGAATATGATCTTCCTGTAGAAATACTGTCATAGGCTGGGTGCAGGGGCTCACACCTATAATCCCAGTACTTTGGGAGGCCAACGTAGGAGGATAACTTGAACCTAGAAGTTCAAGACCAGCCTCAGTAACGCAGTGAGACCCCATCTCTACAAAAACTTTAAAAATTAGCCAAGTGTGGTGGCATGCGCCTGTGGTCCTAGCTACTCTGGAGGCTGTGGTGAGTGAATCACTTGAGTCATGGAGATTGAGACTGCAGTGAGCTATGACTGTGCCACTGCACTTCAACCTGAATGACAGAGCAAGACCCTGTCTCAAAAAACAAAAAGGTCATAGGAAGCATTATGTATCTGTCCAAGGGCCCCATCATCTTTTAAAAGAATTAATCATAACTTAGTTTTTTCATCTGGCAAACAAAATTGTGTCTTACTTACCTTTGAGACTTCAGTGCCTGATAGACTACCTGGGACCTAGTAGATACTCAGTACACGTCTGTTGAATAAATCATAGGTAGAGCACTCTAAATAATAAACCTAAATTTTATTTTATTTTATTTTTGAGACAAGATCTCACTCTGTCACCCAGGCTGGAGTGCAGTGGCATGATCTTGGCTCACTGCAACCTCTGCCTCCCGGGTTCAAGTGATTCTTGTGCCTCAGCCTCTCGAGTAGCTGTAGCGGGGATTACAGGCACATGCCACCACACCCAGCTATTTTTTTTTTTTTTTTTTTTTTTTTTGGTAGAGACTGAGTTCACTATGTTGGCCAGGCTGGTCACAAACTCCTAACCTCAAGTGATCCACCTGCCTCAGCCTCCCAAAGTCCTAGGATTATAGGCATGAGCCACCACACCCAGCCAATATTATTATATAATATAAAATGCTCTAAATTCTATGAGAAAATAATACACACATATCAGAGTACTGATAGTCACTCAGATACAATGATAGCAAATTACAGTGTTCTAACTATGTCAAATGTTGGAACTGTGTTCTAACTATGGTATAGATTTTGGTGGTTTTTCTCTGATTCAAATTAAATTTTTTTCTGAAAGAAATCTAAAGATAAGAGAGTACTTTCATCAGGGAAGTTGGTTTCTGCAGGATTCCCCAGAGAGACTTTTATTCTTAGGTCTTTGAAGAGACTTGGGAGTCTCTTTTCAAAGATAAAACTTTTGAGATAACTTTTTCAACATTTTAAAGCAAAACGTTAACACCTTTCTGCCTTAGAGATGTGGAATTGTTGACCTTGGAGTGCATCTCCCTAAAATTGGCTGAAAGTCTTGTATTTTGTGTTCTGTTTCCCACAATGTCATGAGAAACAGCCCAGGTATAGTTGGCAGTCCGTGCTAGTGCAGTTGCTGTCACTGTTTCACGTGACGGCAGAGCTGGAAGGAGCCCTAAAGAGCATCCAGTTCAGGGCCCATATTTTGCAAATGTGGAATGAAACTTGATCGAGGCTACAGACCCCCGCCATGATGCAGAGTTCGGAGACAGCATTTTGCAGGATTGATTCAGCCTTGAAAACTCACACTGCTCAATTTCAAGAGGAACTAACTAGGAATGTGCAGCCAGAGAAGCCCCAGTGGACTGATCCCTAAAAGGAGGCCTTGGAAGAAGGATGCAGTCCTTGCCTAGTGGGCGTGTTGGAAGGGCCGCTGATGCTGCCTGTAAAAATCCCCCCCACGCTAGGGCAGGTAGACCATTCAGCACAGAGCCAGTGTTGTGATTCTGAGTGGACAAATTTAGAATAATTATGTTCATTTGCAGTAGGTCTAGGGTCATCAACCATTCCAGTTTGCCTGGGACTGAAGGGTTTCCCAGGATGTTGAACTTGCAGTGCTAAAACCTGGAATGTTCCATGCTAATCGGGATGAGTTGGTCACCCCAATTTAATCAGAGAATACAATTTGTAAAGTTCTCCTGTGTCTCCTGTTTGTTCAGCATTTCTGAATCTACACAGAGCTCCTGCCCTGATTTAAAATCTATGCCACTTTGAGTCGCTTTTTAGCGCTAGATATCTATAATGATGTAGACATAACTGATGTATTGTCTAGGACTTGGGACAGTCCAAAGGAATTTGGAAAGCCTAAATACCTTGACATGTCTAAACCAAATTTCTACCTATTTTCCACTGAATAGCTGTGGCCCAGAGCTAGATAGCGGCTTTAAAACAAGACAGGTCTTTGCCTGAAATCCATTCATCTTTTTATTCCTATTTTTATTTTTCCTTAATTATTGATCTAAGAAAACAAATAATAAGCACAACCTTTCCTAAATATCCTCCCGACATTATGCATCCTCCCTGTTGTAGCTTTTAATCTATCCCTGTTACTGCTACCTGTCAAACCTAAATGTGCACACAGATCACTGGAAGGATCTGGTTACATTTCTAACAAGTGCCCAGGTGATCCGCCTGCTGCTAGCCCTGCGATGATAAGCAGTGGCCTCTTCCTTAGCCTTCTCTCTGGTTCCTCCTTGTATCGAAGGAAGGTGGTTCCCAGAGTAGCTGAATGAGAAGTGAGGCGTGACACTAACTGTGCCTGTAGCCATCTAATAAATGGCCAGTGGTGCAGTTTTAGGTGCTTAGATCCAAGCCCTGGTGACAAGCCGTTTTGTGGCTCTTCTGTCACATGTCTGTGATTCTGTTTTCCAGAGAGCAAGCCAGAGTGACCCACCCGAAAGGTAACTGTTTTGTAGCCTCTCTAAGTTTTTTCTCTGAGGTTATGAAATAGATGCAGAGATAGCTCCTCGCAGAAGTGCAGGATTCCCCGGTGTGTTAGATCTTCATTTTAACTTTGTATGTGGGATGTCCTCTCACCTTATTACTTTCAGCATATATTAATGCAATTGTTTCTTTTAAAGTAAATTAGTGCCTTACTCACTGGAGAACCATCCTAGCCCTAGCAGTTTGTCACATGCAAGTTCATCTTCCTTCTCAACCTTGGATTCACAGTGCTACAAGCTGAGTGTGTATTGCAAATCAAGAAACAACTTTTTTTCTGTTGAGAAATGCTAAAGACGTTTTTCTGTCTCTCCTCTCACAAAGAAAAAGACTGCACTGATTGTCACTTTAACACATTAAAGTGTGAGGATTAGCACTCACTCATTTGAACCATAAGTGGATACTTACAGGAAACTTGCGTAAGAGACATAAGGATACTTACAAAAAACTTGCCTAGGGCAAGTCGTGCTTTATTTAATCCCAACCAGAAACTTCTTATTTTTTTAATGAGTCTGAGTAATAAAATGTCATTCATGAAAAGCCAGTCCCAAGAAAGCAGCATTATTTACTCCCACTAGAGATCAGGCCTCCTAGCCCCAGGGGTGAGTGACGTGTCCCGGCAAGAAACTGGGCTGTTTTGCAAAATAAATTTATGGATGGGAGTTTCCTACTCAAACACTTGTATTTTCTCCTATCTCAGGCTGTTCCTCAAGATGTGTCAGGTTTATAAAAATTAAATCTTCAGTTATAAGAGCAACTAAAAGGAAACATAAGTACCAGTGAGAGAGACAGAAAAAAAAAAAAAAAAAAGCCTATTCTTAAAATGCTCAAAGGACCCTGCTCACAGGAAGGCTATTTACCAGAACATTCCCAAGAGGCACTCTCAGTTTGGGCTCAGTCTGAGGCATCTACCTGGAATTCAGTTTTATATTTATTGCTTTTTAACCATTTGAATTTCTGAGAAAGCAAGAAAAGTGTCCAGCCCCACCCTGTCGCTCCATCCCATTCGGATGGGCTGGATTTTCCTTCTGTGGATGGGAATTTCATGTGAATTAACTGGCTGTTTCAGGGGAACCCAGTGCACCTAAGCTCGAAGGGCAGATGGGAGAGGATGGAAACTCTATTAAAGTGAACCTGATCAAGCAGGATGACGGCGGCTCCCCCATCAGACACTATCTGGTCAGGTACCGAGCGGTGAGTGGCCTTCTTCTCAGACTTCACCAAAACCCTGCGACCCTGACACCCAGCTTGCTAGGGAAACAACAGGGGCAGCCCAGGTGGGGCAGGGGTGGGATGGGGTCTTACTCTATGTCCGGCAGGTGGCCCATGGGCCCTGGCCATGGCTTAAAATCCCAAGATGGCCCTACAGCTGTTAGGTCATATTCACACTGGGTCCATCCGAAAACCTCTTAGATGACTGTGGTGGTGACAAACTTATACTGTGGTTGATTTTTCTGTGTCTTGAACTTTTCTACAAAGTTATTTTGCCATTATCTAGTACTTCTTGTAAATGCCATACTAATATATAAGAATCACTACCTTGGATAAAATGTGTATGGTAGGCCGGGCACCTGCACTGTCACTGTGACCACATGCATTTTCTCTGCACGAGAACCCTGTGCGGTAGGTCTGACCATTATCCCCTCTTTACAGATGAAGTAAGTGGGTGGACAGCAGTCAGTAAGTGCCGGATCTCACACAGCTGGGTGAGGCAGTTTGAATCCAAGCCTGACTGAGAGACTGGGCTCTCCCCACTGCCCGAGGCTGCCTAAGGTCCTCAAACACTCCTTGTTCCCTCACCAGCCCTTCACCTGGCCACCTGAGCTGTCCTAATCCTGCTAACAGCAAGTTGGCTCTAAGCCATCTTCTCCTGGTTTGCTCACCAGCCACTTAAGATTCCCTTCATTCCACTTTTATCTGAATCCCACACTGAAAATCACCCTTTCCATTTGGTTTTAGAATGACACTTGGTCATCTTCAACTAAAACCAATGGCTGAGAGATTTAGAGGCCACATCTGAACACTGAGAATAACCTCTTGCTAGGATTTTGTAGTAGAGAAAAGACTGAACAAGGGAGCAATCTCCTTTCTTCACATAGCCCCCAGGAAGACATTTTCTGGGAAGCTGAGTTACTTCCTCTCTGCCTTGTGATCAGTCCTCCATGGAAGTGATAGGTCTTTAACTGGCTAGCCTTCTGGAGAGTCGGTTTAGCACAGAGCCCTGCAGGCACACTTCTCAGCTGGGGAGGCCTTGTGCCCACTTAATTTGTAAGCAAGTGTGAGCTGAAATAGTAGGAAAGGCCTGTCACTGCCCTAAGGCCCAGTACAGAGATGCCAGTGAATGAGAGGTCCTCTTGGCTTCCTCACAGCTGAGTAGGGTGCAAGGATTGGGCAGGTGGTCCCCAATATACCCCTGGAAGCGGAGGTGTGGTAGGCTGAGATGCCTTTCCAATGGTTTTCCTGATGTGGCCCCGTGGACAGAACACAGGTTTTAGAGCCAGACAGACATGGCATCCAGTTCTAGGTTTACTACTTATTCTGGAAGAATAGGTCACCTAATCTTTCAGAACTTCAATTTCTCCATCTGTCAAATGGGGATAAAATAGCTTATTGAGTTGTTATAAAGATGCATTATAATATATACAAAGAGCCTGAAATGTGCCTGACACCTGGAAACCTTTATAAATGGTCACTATGGTTACCGCTAAGAGGCAGGCTCAGGCTGGAGCCATCTCCCATATGAGATCACGTCGGATGTCTGAGGAACCACTGTGGCTGCAGCAGGCAGCTCTGCATTAGAAAGACACAACTGGGCACAACACTGAAATGTGTTAGATTTCAACAACCTTAACCACCCTCTCTCTCACTTCAAAACCTCATTCATGTTTGCTAAATATTATCATTTTATATTATGGATAAGTATAATATAACATACATTTTCTCTAGATTCTGGTTGTCTCTTGTATAATGATGTTTGCCAAGGAAGACAGAGAAATGAAGAGGAAGGATACCTGAACTGCTTTGTTTTAAATGAAAATGGAGCCACATAGTGATATATATACATCCTAGCTTACAGCATAGCCAGACTTTCTGGTTAGACTCTAAGGAAACTAGAATTCCCCTTCCAGCACTACTAGCATTTGCCCATACGGCATGAGCACTGTCACATTCCTAAAGGCATCTCTTTGGCTAGTGCAAACCCTTTTGCCTGGGAGGACTGCTTTGCTGTAAGATAACTCCTCATCCAGCCTTAGCCATGGGCCTACAACAGCTACAGGACCACTGTCCAGGTGACAGTTCTATTGTGTTCTGCCCTTCCAAGGAGCAGCCTGTCATGCAATAAACATCTATCAAGCCTTCTTGTGTGCCCAGCAGATACCCCAGGGCATCTGCCTTGTGAAAAGACCAAAGATTGCAAAAAGGTGGGCTGTGCAATTGTGAAACCGTCTGAAGAGTTCTCAGGCCTTCCACATCTTCTTCCACAACTGTTTGGTGAGGGAGGTGGTTACCTAATTATCGTTCTCTGTGGACCCTTTGAGCAGCCCACTGTTGGACTTGACAGCAGAACTTAGTCCCGAGGTACCGCCATCTATTTGCTGCAGTTGTAGAGACCAGGCCACACTGCATGGAACAGAAAAACCTTATTCAGTCCAACAGACGTTTGTTGAGCTCCCTACTGAAGAAAGGAAAGATCACGAGAGGAGGAGAAGATAAAGAGAGATTGGTTGATGGGAACAAATACAGTTTGATAGAAGAAATACGGCCAAGTGTTTGATCGATCAGTAGTGTGACAGTCGTTCACAATTACCTATTGTATATTTCCAACTAGCTAGAAGAAAATAATTCAAATGTTTCTAGCCTGAAGAAAGACAAATATTTAAGGTGATGGATATTTCAATTACACTGGCTTGATCTTTACAAATTAAGTGAATGTATTAAGTTATCACATGTACCCTGAAAATATGTATAGCTATTTTGTATCAATTAAAACTGTTATTTTCAAGAACACAATTAAGAAAAAAAAAGGAAAGATCATAGTTTTGGGCCCAAACGAACTTAGCTCCAACCTTGACTGCAGGTGTGATTTTACGTTAGTCACCTTACTTCTCTCTCACTTCCCCATCATCGGGTTTAGTAAGAGCCTGACAAAACGCCACAGGCATGTTGTAGGAATACAACGAGAAAATGTGTGTAAAGCTTCTTGTAGTGCCTAGCACTTAGTAAGGGCTCAACAAAAATAGTTTTTATTTTTAACGAAACTGGAATCTACACAGTATTCACACATCAGGAAGGTGAGTCACACACCTTAACTTAAGCAGCATCCTGAAATATGACAAGAAACATACTTGTTTTATTACTCTTCTAAGACATCTTTATGCATATGTCCCCAGCACCAGAGTGTAGCCTGGGAGACAGGGATGGTGCTTGAGTCTCTGCATGCCCTGAAGGTGATGGGACCTTGACAGGGTTGGCTCAGTGCCACACTGGCATCTGCCGCTGCTTGTGTTTGCCAGCATGCAAGTTTGATCTCCTGACCTGTGCAATTTTTCAGGCTGGTAAAGAATAAATACCATGTCCCATCTCTGCTTTTTTTCCTTCTTCTTCTTCTTCTTTTTTTTTTTTTTTTTTTTTTTTTTTTTTTTTTTTTTTTTGAGACAGAGTCTTGCTCTGTCAGCCAGGCTGGAGTGCAGTGGCATGATCTTGGCTCACTGCAACCTCCACCTCCTGGGTTCAAGCCATTCTCTTGCCTCAGCCTCCAGAGTAGCTAGGACTACAGGTGTGTGGCACCACGCCCAGCTAATTTTTGTATTTTTGGTAGAAATGGGATTTCACTATGGTGGCCAGGCTGGTCTCGAACTCCTGACCTCAAGTGATCCACCTGCCTTGGCCTCCCAAGGTGACTGGGATTATGGGCATGAGCCACCGCCCCCAACCCCCATCATTGCTTCTTATTTCCATGATTTCGCACCAAAAGTTATTGAGTCCCGTAAGTTCTGCCTATTATCTGGTCTTACCAGTACTTCTATCTAAAGCTTTTTTGGTCTGTTGTATCCTTGCCGGTTTCTCCCCGAAGCTCTCCTCCGAGTGGAAACCAGAGATCAGGCTCCCGTCTGGCAGTGACCACGTCATGCTGAAGTCCCTGGACTGGAATGCTGAGTATGAGGTCTACGTGGTGGCTGAGAACCAGCAAGGAAAATCCAAGGCAGCTCATTTTGTGTTCAGGACCTCGGCGCAGCCCACAGCCATCCCAGGTATGGCTGCCCTGCTTTCTGTTTGTTTCCCGCTTTGAATTAATGCACAAGTGCTGCACCTCCTAATGCGCCTGAAGAACCCTGACAACTTGCTTGCTTACAGCCATCCTCATGATTGGTTGCCCATGCAAAGCTTAGTTTTGCCTTGTACCTATCTGTGCAGTGGGGTGAGATGTACTGGACCCCCAGGAAGGCTTGGCCAAGCATCCTGGAGAAAAGGTCCTATCCCATTTGGCCTTGAAGGACTGATGTCAATCAGTCCATTGGACCCCTCAGATGGGAAGTGCTCCAGCTCCAGCCTAGCCTTGGAAGTTGGTTGAGTAAGCATCCTTTTTTGAGACCTTATCTGCCATCTGCCACATCATACTTGGACCACATAACTGTTTCTAAGCACTTTCTATCTGATGCTTGCTTTATCAGCACAGCCATGGTCCAAATCTCTTCTCTGTGATGACCCCAAGAGAAGGAAGAGATGATGCCCAGTTAGTTACAAACCCTATCTACCAAAGGCCTCTCAATGGAAACATACATTAAATTGAACCACTTGTAATAGAACAAGTGGAGAAAATAGATGCTGGAAGGCACCATCAGTGAAAGCAATTCAGTCTGCTAGAGACTGTGATGGCAGCAATTCTCCTAGGAGATGCAGATCTGTCTCCAGGGATCCAAGACCTAACCTTGCCACTGATGGCCAGTCTCCTTATTGGCCAAATCCCTCAGAGAAGAAGGAGCTCTTCAACTGATCACTCTGCTTTTCCAGACCAGCCAAAGGCCAACCACAGGCAGGAGAGGTGGGCATAGAACATACAGCTGCAGCCTTTTGGGGGCCCCATATACTCTGCCATGTTCAAGTGTGGTGGGAAGATGGCCTTGGGCGGCCCCCCTCACGCCTGCCCTGTCTTCAGTGCTTGCCCAGCTCTTGGCTCTGTGGTCATGATTGCTCCTCCCAGGGGGAGACAGGCCAGAGGGCTGTGGGCTGCCTGTGATTCAGGGATGTATGTGCAAAAGTGGGCTAGGACAGCAGCAACAAAACAAGATCAGTGTGTGGTTCCCAGTGGTTGGTTGTACATGGATGTGTGTGTCTGGGAGACGTGTGCTGGACCTCCAGTGAGTTGGCAGGTGAGTTTTACACTGTAGATCAGAAGCATCAATTGGTGCCCCCTGCATTGTCAGGAAGGCTCCCCAGTGTTTGCTGGGGTGGGTGTTTCTCCACAGTTGCTGGTCAGATGGTCGGTGCAGAAGGCAAGGCACGTGGGTGAGGCTGCAGGAAATGTCCTCATTATACCTTAATAGGATGTTCAAATGGAGGTTCTACTTGCTTTTCCTCTGCCCCTTCTTTCTCTCCATTCTTTGGTCCGTTCCCTTGCAAACGACAGTCCGGGGTGAATGTCCAGATCTGTCCGGCCTTCATGGGACACTTAGGAGGTGAGATCAGGTGAGGCTTGAGTAAGCCCTTTGCAGCAAGACAGATTCCTCATGGCAATTGCTTCCTGGGGTGAGACTCACTGGGTAAGCTGTTTGGACCTGCTGTGTTCACATGCTGGGTACTCCTAGTGGTACTGGCTTCTGTGGTTTTTGTGTCAGAGACCGAAATTCCGGGTAGACCTTGTCCTCCAGAGTTGTGCCTGCTGGAGACGTCAGAGTCCTTCTTGTGAATCGCCCAGGTGCCCACTGAAGCCAGAGAGGGCTGGGGGATTGCTCGCCTCACCAGTGATGGCTCTGTGGCTCTCCTGCACAGGTCTGAGAAGGTGGTGGCTGTGTTCTTGGTTAGACTTTCCTGGCCATTGAATTGGGATCCCAGAATAAAAGCTCTCTGAATTACAAGTTGGACATCTGTGGTTGAATTCTGTGGTCAGAAAACAGGGTAGAAGGTGAAGAGGGGAGCAGAACGAGACTTCCTTTAACAGCACTGGTGTGGGGGACTTGTGGCATAGGAAGAAAAGCCTGCTTCATCTCTGACAAGGCGATCCCCAATCCCTATGCACAGTGTGCTGACTCATAGTGCAGCGATTGAATGCATCTCCACCACCATGGGTAAAACACGCTAGACACTAGAAGACGATACACTCGCTGGCTGTATCTAAGAGGCTTCACCTTAGTGAAAGGTAACACTCTCCTAATCAAACTCTTGTATTTTACTGTGGAGGCTTCTGTTCTCTCACTTTAATTTCATTTGCTCGCTGATCCCTAACCCCCAAATTAACCCTGCTGTGCTGCTTCTGGCATTGCTGAGCTTCTGAACTGGCCTTATGGTATTGATACCGCACTGAACCCTCTCTAACCTTTGTCAATTTAATTTACTAAGTTGAATTAACCTGTGATTCTGTGTTTTCTAGCGTTGACCTAATTTTTTTTCTTTTTATCTATTTTTTTTCTCTGTTTCTGTCTCTACCTTCCCTTTCCTTCTCTCCCCCTCCCCTTCCTGTGTCTGTCGTCACACTTGTCACCTTGGACGTCACTGGGACATCCCCACTGCCACATTTGTTTTTAAACAACCACATTCTTTCTGGGGACCCATTGCCTGACACCTGCAGCAACCTTGGGAGGCAGTTCTGCATCCTACACCTTTGTCTCATTGCTTTTCTCTGCAGTGACTCTTCTTTTGCTCTGTTAGGAACTTGAACACAAAAATTAAATTTGCTTAAAAGCCCAGTTCCTATGAAAAAGATCAGTGCCCCCTTTGGAAGAACCTGGCAGGACCACCATGGCCACAGCTGCTGAGCGACCATTCTGTGTGGAAGAGAAGGTTTTGCGATTGGAAAAAAGCTTTACCTCCAGACATGTTACCACTCACAGATACTTTTGTGCTGCTTCATAAGGAGTTTGCCCCCTTTTTAATGGCAGTAAAAGAATTTGAGAGCTCTTTCTTTAAATGCTATTTTTTAAAAACCATCATGCTAGGTTTACAGAGAAGTTTCTGCATATCTGCTACTTGTTGCATTTTGTGTTCAAACCTAAATATGATGTAGCAGAGGAAGAATTCTAAGTACCTTCTAAAGCTTGTGTTAGATTGTTAAAATCACCACGCATTCCCCTCATTCTAACTCTGTGCTCCTTGTCCTCCCTTCAATAAGTAATTGGCTTTGCTTGCAATTAAGCATTTAGGTGCCCATGTTAAGACAGCCAGACCGCACTGACTCACATGAGCATTTTGCTGACATGATGGGCAACTTAAGTCACCCCTATTGCCTATGCACTGGAAAAAAGTTGAATTTGTTGCATATTTTCTGGGGCTGATGAACGTTCTGGGATGTGCTTTCAGTCCTCGTATTACGGCCAGCACCTCACACTGTCTCTGTGAATGGGGCCAAGCCGTGATGTGCCAACAAGTGTCAGCTTCGAAAGGTCTTTGCCTCCCAATCGGGGTGACTCCCCTGCTGCCTGGCAGCATGTCACAGATCAGCACAGAGTGGGGCTGTGGTTCAGCAATGACCCACAGAATGGCTTTGAGCATCAGTCTACAGGACAGGTTGGAAGCATCCACTGTGAACCAGGCATTAGTTCCCTACCTGGCCTGTGTGTGTTCAGTAGAGAAGAAGGGGAGGGACAGGCCACTCCCAGACTGCCCAGCCCAGGAGGGTTAATAAATTGGGGCCGAGCCAACCTGTCAGTACTTCCTGAATGCCCCAGCCTGTGTATTGGTGGGTTGGTTCAGTGACATTTTCTAAACTCTCCTGAAAATCCAGCTGCTCCTCCCTGCTGCTTGGGAGTTCACCCGGGAGAGAAAGTGGGTGTGTTTTGTTAAGGTCCCTCGTGGAGACTCAGGGCTGAATCCTGCTTGGTAATATCAGTGTGTGTGCTTGGGGATGGACCTTCTACCGAATAAAAACTCCCTCCCTCCCCCCATTGTGGTCACATATCATTCTACATATCTCATCTTTGAGCATCTCCACGGAAGCTTGATTTTTGTTCTTTTTGGTTTCTTTATGTATTTTTTTTCTGTTGCTATTATTTTTAATGTTCAAAGACTAGCCTTTCCCTTTGGGATTCCAAATGACCCCATGCAGTGGTCTGAGGGGCAAAGCCACCTATGTTGGCGCTCACCATTAATCCCTAGCGCTCAGTTTAGAGGCTCACGTGCAGACATCAGAGGCTCCATGCTGTGCAGTAGCTCAGGCAGGGTAGTGCCTCTCACCCCAGCCACAAAACTCTCCCCCGCTGGAGTCCCAGATGGCGCTTCACACCAGGGCAGTGGAGGCAGGCATGGTTCTTGGGCACAGGGCAGAGCATAAGGATCACAGGTCAGTGCAGGAGAGCTACTGGCTCTTAGGATCGCCTTGGGCAGAAGTCACATGGCTTCACCCTAATAGGGCCCAGCTTGGGAGTCTGCCTCCCCCTGATCCCAGGACCACCCACAGGAGAAGGGCAGTGTCCATCTTTCTGAAGGGACCCTTGGGAGATCTCGTCCTAAGTGTGGAGAGGACTGACGTGGCCCTGTCCCCTCAATGCATCCCAGGGTCAGGCAGGTCTCAGCTGAAACAATGTCAGGGTCCTCAAGGGTCCCATTTAGACAGACCCATGGCTTGTACCAGTGTGCCTCTCAGGAGGCAGCATTAGCGCACACCCACTTCCACCGGACACTGAGTTCCCGGTGATGGCTGCAGCCCCCAGCCCTGCCAGGAGTCCTGAAGGCAGCAGCCCTCAGAGACCCTGCAGGAGTGAGCGCACCCCACCTTGCTCAGCTGCACCCCACTCCCCTGTGCCCTGTAGTTGTGCTGCCCATGCTGCACACACCATGGGGCTCCTCTGCTCATTTTTGGACGATTTATACAGCAGGTTTGAATCATGTTTTTCTACTAACAAGAATGCTAACATTGTTGTGTAGATAATCAGTGAGGCCTTTATGAAGTTTACACCTTTGCATTATTAAAGGAAATAACAGTTCATGTGAACTCACCAGCGTGGCTTGATTTTATTCAATAGTTGTGTCTGACAAAGCATCAAAGACCCTTTCCCTCCACCTCACATGCACCTGGATAAACGATTACCTAGAGAAATAGTAGCCTGGTGAATGGAGTTCTGACCAAAGGAAATACTTTTTCTTCCTAATGGGGAGCAATCTCTTTTTCCCAGGGATCCTAAGAGCTGTTAAGAGGCATTGCTGTCTTGGAGTCCCCAGCAGGCAGTGGGAGGGGAAAATGCCTTTGCAGAACAGAGAAGGTGGTCATTATGGGTGAGGATGGGGCCACACTCTCAGCCACCAGATGCACAACTCTGTGGCAAGGCCACGTGATGACACAGCAGCCTTTATACTCTCCCTAACAGAGGCTGCACGGAGTGAGCTTGTGGAGAGGGAATCTGAGAGAAGATTCTCTTTGCAAATTGTATTCTATTGATAATCACACTTAACTCAGACACATCCTGCAAGCCCCTGAGACCAGCCATCTGTTTAGCTGATTCAAAGGAGCAAGCAGACATGTAAGGGGCTTATGAGTGAACCAGAACCCCAGCTCAGCAGTTCCAAGAGTCTGACCATCTTCTGGGAGTCTTGGGGGTGAAGAGGGCACTTCTACTGCACCAGGGTCTCATGGCACAAGGACTCAGGCCCATCTGGACATTCGTAAAATGTGAGACCCATTTTCCTATATTGAGGCATACAAAAGTAGGCATCTGTGGGTCTCATTCTTGGAGCAAGCCAGTTTCTTCTTTAGTGCCAACCCCTCCCAAGCCAGGAATCACAGAAGATGGACAGCTCCAGTTTCATCATCTCCCTGTCCTGGGCAGCTCTGACCTCGAGGTTATGGGGAAACTCTTCCCCAGAAGCCTTCTTTGCATCCAAGGTGCACGAGTGAGTTAGTCAAGGGAGGGCCGAGGGAAGACCATAGCAAAGACAGACCCCTGGAGGTTTGTATTTTTCCTTTTGTGAAATATGACACAAGAGGCAGGAGATGGCCTTTGTTCTTCTAGTTATCTTGGACTAAACAATTCTGTGATACCCACTGATAGGGAATGGGTGTTGGCTTTTGCCTTGAATACCCTGCTGCCCATTTCACAGCCTGTGCCTTCTTCATAGCCTCTTTTTTGTAAAAGCCACAAACATTCTCTTCCTAGCTTAAGGAGCATCTCACGTGCTTGAGGAGTTTAGACTCGGTGGTGAACAGTGTGGTCCCTTTTCCTTTGGGGGATACTCTTGAGCCACTCAATACATTAGGTCAAGTTTATTTTCAGGGTCACTGGGTGAGACAGCACAGTGCACCCTGAGGTGGCAAATCCTATGATTTGTGCACCTGTTCCTCTTTGTGATTCAGGGAAGGGAAGACCTAGGAGTGTGGTCCTCATGAGAATCACCTGGGCTGCTTGTTCATCTCCTGATTCCTGAGCCTCACGCCCAGTGATTCAGATCCCATAGAGCTGGGGAGCCCCAGATGCTGAATTTTTAACAAATGCCCCAGGAATTCTGCTACAGGTGGAGATAACTTGAGTTTAAAGGTATTTTTCATGCAAAAATAAAATCACAAGTATCAATGATGAAAGATGGGACCTACCGAGCTTTTTAGTCTTCTAGGAAAAAGTCTTTCTCAGTCCACACTCTGGAGGATACTGGCATTAGGGAACCGGTGCCATGTGCCAGACAGTGTAGAATGTATGACTTAGAATGACAGGCTTTTGTGGTTGAAGAGACACTCTCCACCCACGCTCCTGCCCAGTGCAGGAGCCTCATCCACAGCCTTACAGCATCCCTGCCAAGGGGTGTTCTGGCCTCTGCTCGAATGCCTTCAGCATCAAGGAACTCACCTCTCAGAGTAGCCCACACTATGTTGGATTAGCCCTGTTTATTAGTCCTTTCTCAGATGGAGCTAAAATCTGCCACCACCGTAATTTCCACACGTTGGTGCCATATACAGTAAGATTACTTCCTCCTTCTCGTTATAACACCTTTAAATATTGGGAAACAGCGTTCTCATCTCCAGACTAAACACTCATGCATTTGTGCAACAAATATTCTTTGGACATTTTCTGTAAATCAGGATTGTCCTAGATGCTGGGGAGATACAAGAGAGACAGGCAGGGTACCTGCTGGGATGTCCTAGGGGGGATGGCTAGATCATAAGCATGTAAATGAACAGAAAGTGGCAGATAGTAGTAAGAAGAGAATAAAACAGGCTAGCAGCATGGTGGATATTGGCTGGAGGTGCCACACTAGATAAGAGATCAGATAAGGCTTCTCTGAGAAGGTGACACCAGGACTGAGGCCTGCAGGACAACAGAGAGCCACCCCGGAGGGAGAGTTCCATGCACAGAATCATCAAGGCCCTAAAGCGGGACGAGCTGGGTGTGTTCAGCAGGCAGAAGGGAGGCTGCTGGTTCATGCCATGAGGCCCAACAGAGGGGTGGGCAGAGTCCGCAGCACATGGAGGGCCTTTTAGGCCTGGAGAAAGACTTTGAATTTTATATTCAAATGAAAGGGGAGGCTGCTGCCCTACTTGTTTATGCCACAGTTCAGAAGCCTTTTCCCTGCCTGGCCCTCCCCTGGATGTGCACAGTGCCAGTGCCGCCCTCCAGCTGGGTCTGACGAGCACAGAGCAGTTGTCTCAGCTGCTGTCCTCTCAAGCACATAGAGCAGCTTTGCAGGGGTTTATTTTTCCTCTTTAGAGATATGATTAGTTTCACAAAATCATATTTACACATAAACCTCAGAAGATATAATTAGTGCCATTGAGTCCAAAAATCCAGACACATTCCCCACTGTCATCAAAAAAAATACTTCCAGCTCTTTCTTTAGGGAATAGGCACTTCACACCTATCGGGTACTGATGTCCGGAGGCTGCAGTGGCCTGGAGCCCTGTGTCATGGAATGGAGAGAAAACCCAAGGCTAAAGTTTCTTCCCTGTTCGGGGAAACAGCTTTGAGATCCTGAAGACCAAGAAGGCCTGTGTCTCCTTTGCTTTTTGGGTGGAATGTGTGAGGACTCTGGGGAAATGGATGGTTTTGTTCTTATGAGACTAAACAGAAATACCTCTGCATTCATGGCTACTAAGAAAATGACCCATTCTAGCTGACAGCTGAGGCCAGTGGCCAGCTTCCTGCTGCCAAAGCCCTGAGACAGTTGGCCAGAGCTGGGTTCTCCAAGCAGAGTTATTCGCCATCTCAAAAGCCTTCCTGGGGGAATGCACTAGGATCTTCAGTGCGAGGTCAGCAGGGACCAACCAGAGAGCCTGAGGAGGAAGGGCTAGGAGGCAAGCCAAGGTCCCAAAGGGACTGAAAACGTGTGCAAGCTGCACCCAAGGGTCTCAGGAGTCGTTTGCGAGGGATCCTCTCTGGCATTCTAGGCTGATGGCCCATTCCCCAAACTGAAGTTTGAAATATGGATCAATGGAGGGGGACAGCCACCAGAGAAGGACTACAGTGCCTGGACAGAGACCCCTGGGACACAAAGAGCCATCACTACCACCACCCTCCCGCAAACACAGGCAGCATGAAACATGAAGAATGTGTGGCCCAGCTCTGGTGCTGGTTACTTGGTTACATGTTTCCTCCACTACCTATCCAGCATGATACATGGCTCGCAGGCTGCTGGGCCTGGCCTGGTGCTTGGCAAAGCCTAGTGAGCTAGGTTGGGAGTGGGGTGGCTGGTGGGGTGAGCCCCAGGTAGTGTTGGCTGTAGTTCCCATCTTCAGTCTGCAGTCCTGGGTGGCTTCAGTTGGCCCTGAGAGCACAGGAAGCTTCAGACAAAGTCTACTGGTGGGGCAGGGCTGCCAGTTATGGAAGCAGGTCGTTCTGGAGGAAAGATGAATTAGAAGTGCCCATATTTCAGTCTAGGGTCATTGTTCCTACATTGACTTAATGGCAGAGCTCCACATGGGTCCTTGCTTCCTGCATCATGACTACTGTCTCCCAGACACTGATGGGAACCACCAAGAGGTCAATTGGTCCATCCCAGGCAACTAGTGTCAATCATAACCATGGGTTGATCTCCCACAGGCCCCAGAGAGCTGAGTCCAGGTCTCTCTGTGAAACCATCAATAGCCGAAGACCCTGGGGGGATTGATGGGCACCAGGGAAGTAAGACACATGCTGAGTCTTTCAGAGTGTGTCCAGCCAGAACCAGGGTGCCAAGTGCTAGAATGTGACAGTGCATGCCTGTCTGCGTGGGCATTTATCCTGGATGTGAGTGTGCCTGTATGTGCGTGTGTGCACCTCTGAATGAGTCTGCACTCACTTCAGGTTTTCCTGAAGTCTGGTCCAAGCAGGCCTGAGCTCCTAGATGGTGAGTATTCCCAGACCTTTCACCTTGCCCAGTGGGCCTGGGGAGGCCTCCATGTCTCTGGAGTCACCCGGGCTTCACTCGTCTTTCTTGGGTGCAGTGAGGAGGGTAAACCATGAACCCAGTGTGCTCTAATGCAGGGCTCCTTTGGGGTCATTGCTAAAGAAGGAAAGAGGAAGTGGAGAAGTATAATGGGGATGCTATTGTGATGGACAGCCCAATAAGCCCCAAGAAAGCCCCAGAAACCCTCCACTACCCCATTTTGGGCCCCTGTCCCTGAGTACTCCAGGAGCCACAGCCCTGCCTGAAATCATTGGTCACTGCCTGCCTGTGCTGCAGAGCCTCTTGCCCTGGTCCAGGTGAAATACAGAAGTGCCCTCCAACTGCCTCATTATCCAGTGTTCTCAGACAGGCGGGACTCAGTCTGCTCCCAGGACTCACGGGAGGACAGCTGAACAGGCTCACCCTCATCCCCCAATCTGTGAGGTGACATTGTCATCCCTCCCTCTGGAAGGTATAGAGAGATCCTGTTTTCTCAACTCTGGGACATAGAAAGGCCCCAGGAAGGTGTCACTCTGGGCATGAATGCCATGACTCTGTCCTCTGGGCCCTCCCCACCCCCAGGGGCTTTTGCTGGCAGGGTCCGGAGGTCTCGCATCTCAGTCTGTTAACCATCAGCCATCTCTCTCCCACTCAAGCCAACGGCAGCCCCACCTCAGGCCTGAGCACCGGGGCCATCGTGGGCATCCTCATCGTCATCTTCGTCCTGCTCCTGGTGGTCGTGGACATCACCTGCTACTTCCTGAACAAATGTGGCCTGTTCATGTGCATTGCGGTCAACCTGTGTGGAAAAGCCGGGCCCGGGGCCAAGGGCAAGGACATGGAGGAGGGCAAGGCTGCCTTCTCGTGAGTACAGACCTGTCCACCCTGCTGAGGTTTGGGCTCTGCTCCAGCCCAGGGACCCAGCAGCTGCACCACCCCGAGCCATCAGCTGGTGCCTGTCGTGAGCTTTCCTTACATTGCATGTTCTCCATTTGGAACCCTGAGGGGGGAAAAACGTTAGAGAAAACTTTCTCAAATCGTGGTCTTTGGGGGTTACCTGTTTGTAATGTTTGAAATGTAGACTCTTGAGCCCAATCCCAGATCTCTTGTATTAGAATCTCCCCAGAGTGTGAAAATCCCTGTATATGTCAAAATGAGGGAAATTGTCGGAACTAAACCTGGAGAGGAGCTGCCCTGGGGTGGGGCAGCATTAGAGGGACACACTCGCCTTGCTTTCGCACATCGTTTATTCATTCATTCATTCATCCGTCACTCAACAAATATTTAGCAAGCAGCTGCTGCAGGCAAGGCACTGTTCCCAGGCACATAGGTATAGCAGGGAACAAAACAAAAAGAAATTCCTGTCCTTATGGAGCTGATGATCCAGATACTGTCCCTCCAACAGCATCTTGGAGAAACAGATCCTAAGCCAGTTAGCGGGAGCCTTCGAAGACTGTCACTGGGTGGAGCAGAGCTGGAGAGAGCCAGAAAGGGACCGAGCAAGGAAATAAGTTGTTTAGCACCACCACATGCCAGGCACTGTATATGCATATACATGTATGTGTGCACACTTAGAAATGTATGTGTAGGGATGACTCACGTCTGTAATCCCAGCACTTTGGGAGGCCAAGATGGATGGATCATTTGAGGTCAGGAGTCTGAGAACAGCCTGGCTAACATGGCGAAGCCCTGCGTCTACTAAAAATACAAAAATTAGCCGGGCGTGGTGGCATGCTCCTGTAATCCCAGCTATTAGGGAGGCTGTGGCTGGAGAATCGCTTGAACCCAGGAGGCAGAGGTTACAATGAACCAAGATCATGCCACTGCACTCCAGCCTGGGCGACATAGCGAGACTCTGTCTCAAAAAAAAAAAAAAAAAAAAGAAAAGAAAAGAAAAGAAAGAAAAAGAAATGTATGTATACCTGTGTGCAGAGATAGATGTATGTATTTGAGCAATGACCTGTGTCAGGCACTGTGTTTAGCACTTCCCATGCATCCTCTCATTGAATTCTCATAATAACTAGGCAAGGTAACACTGTTTTTGCCTCATTTTACAGATGAAGGAACTGAGGCAGGGTGATTAAATCCAAAGCTCAAGGTCACACAGCTAGCAAGAGTTGGGCTGAGACTCATACATTTGAATCTGTTGGCTCTCAATGGCCATCGTGCCAGCCTTGGATTGAGTCATAGCTGCTCTTCCAGGGGAGCCTCTCCCTGCAGCTGCCCTAGGGTCTAACCAGCAGTGCTGTCTCCACAGGAAAGACGAGTCCAAGGAGCCCATCGTGGAGGTCCGAACGGAGGAGGAGCGGACCCCAAACCATGACGGAGGAAAACACACAGAGCCCAACGAGACCACGCCACTGACGGAGCCCGAGTACGTGGGCCGGGAGGGGCTGGCACCTGCTCCATAGAGACCCCCACACCCATCTCCCCACCCTACCCCCACCTCCCGTGCCCCTACCCACAGCTCCCGGCCAAACAGTTGTGGCCAGGATTCCAAACCCTTGGCCACAAGACCTGCTTGGCTAAGAAATGCCTGACCTCACTCTGTCCTCAGAGAGAAGGCATTTTTGGTTCTATTTCGGTGGCTGTGGGTACCCTTAGAAGGCTCCTGTATAAGCGGGAATCCCTGGATCCCTAGCCCCTGTTCTCAAGTTGTACACATATTCTGGAAATGACTTAAGGTGGCAAAATCTCAATGAGAGGCTTAGCAGAGTCTGCTTAGGATTTCTTGAAATTCTAGGGTTTTGTGTTTTCCTCCTGAAAGGATAAGGGAAGCCAGGGACCTGGTAAAGTTCCTGGCCCCTCCTCTGTTCAGAAGCCTCGGGGACCCACAGAGCCCCTGACCAGTTGTGGTTGTAATGCCTGCCTAACGGTCAAGGATCCTATGGGCTTAAAGGGAATGGAGTTTCAAGGAACCACAAAATCTGTGGCTGTAAGAACCCACAGCTCCCAGTAGCCATTCTGAGTACTCATGATCTGCCTTACTCGTGACTTTTCCCATCAGTGCCCTGGGGAGCCCTGCAGGGCAGCTGGGCCCAGTTCCTCCGGGACCTGGGAAGCCTAGGGCAGGTGGATGCTGAACAGAAGCCTGCCCCTCCTTGAGTCGAGATCCAGGGCAGGGATCAGGAAGCCCTAGGCAGGTCTGCAAGGACTTCAGGGAAAGGGAGCTCTGTGCAGAGAGCTGGAGGGACACCAGCAGGGAAGGGCTAGCGGGTCCCTTTTGAGACCGCCACGTTCTCTGTCGTCTCCTATGTCCTCTTCTGCCCGCCTGGGCGTGTGCTTCCTCTCAGCATCCTTCTCTCTGTGTGGGCCTGTGTCCATGCCTGTGCCTAACTGCATGCCCCCACCCCATGGTCCCTGTCCTGGGCTTCAGCCCTCCTCCTCGCTTCTCTGTCACGTCTCAGCTTCATTGTCTATTCTCTTCTACTTCCTGTCCTTCCACAGGCTGCCTGCCGACACTACGGCCACTGTCGAGGACATGCTGCCTTCTGTCACCACCGTCACCACTAACTCTGACACTATCACCGAAACCTTTGCCACTGCTCAGAACAGCCCCACCAGTGAGACCACCACCCTGACCTCCAGTATTGCCCCGCCAGCCACGGCCATGCCTGACTCAAACTCTGTACCGGCTGGCCAGGCCACCCCTTCCAAGGGGCCCAGCGCCTCTGCCTCCTCCCCAGCCCCAGCTTCAGCCCCCAAGGTCGCCCCCCTTGTTGACCTGAGCGACACCCCGACCTCAACCCCTGCCGCTAGCAATTTGTCTTCTAGTGTCCTGGCTAACCAAGGGGCTGTCCTCAGCCCAAGCGCCCCTGCTAGTGTTGGGGAGGCCTCTAAGGCTCCTCCGGCCAGCAAGCCCACCCCTACACCAGTTCCCACCCCGACTGGGGCAGCCAGTCCTCTAGCAGCAGCGGCTGCCCCTGCCACAGAAGCCCCTCAGGCCAAGCAGGAGGCTCCCAGCACCAAAGGCCCGGACCCGGAGCCCACCCAGCCCGGAGCCGCGAAGAGCCCGGCCGAGGCAGCCACAGCCCTTGCTAGCCCGAAGAGCGAGGCTGCCTCCGTCAGCACCACAAACCCTTCCCAGGGCGAGGACTTTAAAATGGACGAAGGGAACTTCAAGACCCCAGATATTGACCTTGCAAAGGATGTTTTTGCAGCCCTGGGCTCTCCTGCTCCCGCCGCTGGGGCCAGTGGACAAGCCCCTGAGCTTGCTCCTTCCACTGCAGACAGCTCTGTTTCGCCTGCGCCAGCAAAGACCGAGTACGGCCTCTCTTTGTCTGCTGTCATCGGGTTGTGTCCTGTGGTGGTGTGCATTTGTGCTGTGTCCTCCTTGTTAGATGTGTCTTCAGCCTCATCCAGGGCTTCTCTGAGGCGACCGTCAACCAAGGGGCTGGGATAAGGCAGAGAGAGCAGGACAGGCAGCTGGGCCCCAGGAGCAGCCGCCTGCTGGCTAATTAGGCCATGTTAATTATGTTTTATCCTTATCATCCTAGCAGCGGCTTCTGTTTTCCCTGGGGGAGCCCTTGCAGTCAGGCCACTGATGAGAATAGCTTGGGAAGCAGGCTAAGAAGGCCAAGGTGCCCTTATCAGCCACCCTGGAGCCCCCAGTCGGTGTGTTATTCAGTGCCAGGCTGAGTCCCCACCAGAAAGACACTGATGTGCAGGAAGAAAAGAGGTAGGCCCCAGGCCCGTGGCAGGGGAGGTTGCAGTCCAGAGGCCCCCTCGCACTCTGGCTCGGATGCCCACCCTCCCCTCCCAATCCCGGCCCTCAGCCCACTCTTGCTTCTCCTGGTCTTAGAGTGGCTGGGAAGACTCGGGGCTCCCCAGCAGCAAATGGCTGCTGAGTCTCTAAGTTCAGGAGAAAGTCCTTAACCTTTCAGGTTTGTAAGTGTCTTGCCAAAATTCAGTGGCACCAGCTGAGGCTGGGGTCTGTACCTGTCCCCATGCATCCTCAGACCCGATTCCCTTTGCTGGAACTGATGGAGGCAGAGTCAGACCTAGATTTTTATAGAGGCTCCTGTGGCTGCTCCCCAGATAAGCTGACATGCTGCCACCATGGGCTGCAAGGGGCTCTCGCCAGGAGCCCTGGATCTCAGCATCAGGAGGGAAAAGGACTCTGATAGCCCTGCCCACTCAGCTGCCCTCAACTCCCGCATAGCCACCAGGTCCACTCTAGCCCCCCACCAGGCTGCCATGAAAAGCTGCCTCCATCAGTGTTTTCTCACCCTACCCGGGCAGGCCCTAAAGGCATCATCCTGCAATAGCACTGAGTGGGGTGGGGAAGGGACAGGCAAGAGTGGGTTGCAAAGGGGCCCCTGAAATCAGTGCTGGAAGCCCAACCCAGCCCAGCAGGCTGCATTTACATCCAGCTGAGCTGTTGCCACTGCAGCTGGTCAGGGTGAGGAGGAGCTGCCTCTGCTGCCCCCTTCCACCACCCCAGGTAAAAACGCAGCCTCTGGCCTCACCTTAGGGCTGGAAGAGGAAAGGACTCGTTCTTCTGACAGTGCTTCTCAACTATGGCTGCACATTAGAGTCACTTGGGTGCTTTTAAAAGTCACCGTGTCCAGACCAATTAAATCAGGATTTCCGGGAACACGGCCCAGGCATGGGTGATTTTAGTGCTCCCAGGTGATTCTGATGGGCAGCGGTTGGAGCCGGGTGCTGACACTGGAGAACTCCCTCCTCCCCGCTGTCCCCAGGGTCTGGATACAGGGGCGAGATGTCTGCAGCCCGTGGTCTCAGTGGTGCTGTTTTCCTGATTCTTTGCAGGAAGGGCCCTGTAGAAGCAAAGCCAGAGTGCCAGGAGACAGAAACGAAGCCAGCGCCAGCCGAAGTCAAGACGGTCCCCAATGACGCCACACAGACAAAGGAGAACGAGAGCAAAGCATGATGGGTGACGAGAACCGAGCAAAGATCAAAATAAAAAGTGACACAGCAGCTTCACCAGAGCATTTCCAACACCACAGACACACACACACACACGCACACACACACACATCTCATTTCTCTAGTGTCTTTTGCCTTTAAAAAAAAAACTAAACAGATAAAACATGGGAATCTTATAGAAAGGGTCCCTTTGTTAGCACTCACTTGTAAGAAAATGAGACAAAAAGGTTAAACCCACAGCCAAACTAGGACACTCCGTTCCCTGAAACCATTTAAAAATCAGACAAAAGGACCCCAAATTAAGAATCTAGGAAGCTCAGAAACAAAATCTAGGTTCAGGAAGACCACACTTGGTGTTACCCGATTGGCACAGACCAGTTTCAGAGAAATAACTTTCAGGCACTAAGACTAATCGAATGAACAAAGTCCACAGTTTATTTTTATACTTTCAGTCAAGTTTGAACTCTGTAAAACCTCATAAATAAGTTATAATTTCTGTTCACTTTGTATTTGTTCAGTATGCAAAGTGTGTCACCCTTTCTAGCTGAATTCAATTCCCACGTAGACTCTTATTTTGTAGGAAGAATGCCAAATTGCAGCTTCTGGGGGTAGATCTCAATTTGCAGTATTCAGACTTATTTTTCTTTCTTTTACATTCTTTTCTTTTCTTTCTGCCAACTTTGTTTTCCAGTGTTTACAAGGTGACAAATGTTCGACTTTGGTTGTGTTTAAATGTCCATGTGAAATAGCTGCCTTTTATTTTTTAAGGTAACAAATACCACCTAGAGGTAGGTAGGATCATCCCACGCTTGCTTTAGCACAGGACGACTTTACAAAACATGATTGTTTACAGCTGCTCTTCCCCTCTTTTCTGATCTGCAGTTTTTGCCTGGGTCCCACTCAGGTGAAAATCCATCTCATTCTGGAAAGGTTTTGCTTTTTTAATTTTTGGTTATTTTTGTGTTTCTTTGGGGGTTAGACCACTTTCTGATTAGCCGCCACCTGCCTGCATCTGTGAAAAGGGATCTGCTCCCAGGCGTTCTCACCCTTCTTTTGAAGGACTCCTTAGGCTTTGTTGAATGAAGCAGAGAAGATTGTATAGTTGGGGCTGGTCTTGGTGAACACACATTATTACCCCACACATCCCCTTTGTGTAGAAAGCCAAATAAAATATATACATGCCATTTCCTTTTGAGCCCAGAATCTAGATTTGAGCGGAAGAGCATGTGTGCTTCAGGGAATTAGTGTCTTTTTTTGGAAATCTGTTGAAGTAAAGTAACATCGGCCTTCTGTTCACTTAGGCAGCATTTATAGAAACAAAAGAAAAAAGAAACAACCTACTGTCTGGAGTCATAACACAACTTTCCTGGATTGGAAACCAAGTGGGGGAAAAAATACAGAAACTTTAAGGGGGATGGGAGGGCGGGGAGAAGGGAAAAGCCAGCCCTTTGTATAGAAATTTTGCTTTTTTTTTTTTTTTTTTTCCTCATTCTACTTTAGAACTGCAAGCTTGTGCACTGTGGATGCGTGAATATTTTAGTGTGAAACGTGTTTTTGTCATAGTATTGAAATAAAACTTCAACATAGTTTGGTTGTGGAAGGTATAGCAGATAGTTCAGAAAAAAATATTCAGGAAACAAAAATCACTCTTAAAAGGAATCGAAGCCTTTAAACAAAGAAAATGAAATACAAATGATAATGATGATGAAGATGACGCTAAGTAAACAGAAATCAGTACTCCGCATGCGCTCCTCTCCTAAGGTACAAAGCAGCAAGAGGTTAGGGTGGCAAGGCTGCCTCTGGGTCGATTCTGTGGGCCAGTCTCCCCAGTGTTCTGACACTTCTGCAGTCCGATCAGTGGCGATGCTGGATTATACTTTCAAACTGTGAAGAATCATGGTCTTGTCATTTGCTCAATGTGGGGTTATGTTGCATTTTCTCAGCTCCTGGGGATGGAAATGGAGGATCCCAGAACACACAGCCCTGGCCCCTTTGATTCTAGGACCAGCACAGATCTCTGGTTCAAATGCACAGGCCCTCAGGACAGAGGAACATGAAGAGAGATTATGGAACACACAGTAGAATATGAAAGCCTGGGTGTCTGAGACCGGGAGGGCCCAGCAGTGAGGGGCAGGCTCTTCCAGTCACCAGGCTCTTCAGCGGACTCAGTTCCTCATCTTGTAGTGTTGATGGCTTTGCCACACCAGGCCAAGCCCATGCCGTTCCTTGTCAAGACTGTCAAAGTGGTTATGGTTAGGTCAACTGATTTTGGTTCTGATGGTTAGGAAGAAACAGGTCAGCTCTCAGATCACCTGGCTCTGCCATTAGCTAGGACCTAAGACTCTGCCCACATTTTGGTCTGTTCTCTCCCATTACATGTAGGTTTGTCTTAGCATGCAAGAGTTTTCCTTTTTTTAAAAAAAAAAGTAAATAAGCAATGCTTTCTCTAAAATCAAAGAGGCAGTCATTTTATTCCAAGATGTTTTATCTTTTATGTTAAGAGATCAAAGCTTATAATTTTCTTTTTTTTTTTAATTTTTGAAGGAGGGATCAATTCCACCAGTTTCCAATGTCTATGTGTCTATGTGTGTATGTGCCATACATATGTATTCACATGAAGACCGGCATGGCCAACTTCTGCTGGAGGAGCGCTCAAGTGTGATGAGCAGGGCCACTGGACCCTGCAGGGCTGTGGTGTACATAGTGCAGCTTTGGAGGTGGAACTCTATTTTCACACTTTTCTATGGAGCCTTCCGAGTCCCAGGTTTTCACTCGAGGCGTCTGTCTGGATGGTGGTTTTCAGACCTCCATTAACATCCCTACCCAGCATTCTGTACTTCGGGGGCCTTCTCTCTTGTTATAAAACTTTTTACCAAGTGAAACATCGATACCACCTTTGTTTCCATTCTCACTGGTGTAAATACTGAGTACTAACTGAGAATTTTGACTTTGCATTCTGTCAGAATACTTGTGTTCAATAAAAATTGAAAGAAAAAAGTTATTATGATCATACTGGGGTTTATTTCGATGCGGTGAGAGTCTGTTCTGTGCATCAGATGTGGACATGCGTGTGGTAGTTCCTTTAGGACCTTGTGTGCGAGGAAGGTTAGTGAAGTCTCAGTGTCTTGAGTTCATGTGTTGCCTGAATGATGCTTTCTTTATTTTTTCTCGCAGGTTGATAGATGAGAGCCCTAATTCAGAAGGGGCAGACATCAGATTCAGAAAGGTTTCCTTCAAACCCTGGTTCTGCTGCTCCCTGTTTGACCTTGAAAGAATCTCCCAAAGATTCAGTTTCCTTTTCTGACACACAGGAAATACCAAGAAAAGAGAGTTAGGGTGCTGGTTGATGAATGAAACCATGTACATGAAGGCCTAGTGTCTGCTTTCTTGGCACACAGTGGGAACTCGATCGGTGAGATTTGGTGCTGTTGGCATCCCAGGTGTGCGATGCCATCAGACCTAATCGTAGTAACAGTCAACACCTGAACTTCAAGATTTCAGCAATAAGGTAATGGCATGGGGCTTATTCTAATATAAGTAATGCCTCCCTCTTACTGCTTTGGCCTATCTCTCAGCGTTTAGAGCCATCATTCAGCCCCTGGAGTTTATTATGTCTCTAAGCTAGACAAAGAGTGAATAAAACATTGCCTCAGCTAAGCATTCTCTTGTATATGCTCCTGGCTGTGTCTGAAAGAAGCAGCTGCTAGAGTTGGAATTGTCCATTAGGCTGTGGAATTGGGAGTTCCTGGACGAGACCTGCTATAGAACCAAGGCTAAGGTAAAGCAAGGGAGAATCCAAGAGCACAAAATGTAAGGAGGTGCTCACTCTTGGGGCCAGCCTTGCGGTTACATGAATCTGAGAGTGATACATCCTTCAATTTTGCATCCTTCAATTTTGCATCCTTCAATTTTGCCTCGCTTGCCTGTAATAATGACACAGAGTCATATGCATCTATGTGATTTTCTTTGCCCCAGATTTCAGCTGCATGTGACAGGCTAAGACTAAAACACATTGTTTACAAGATTTGGAGAAAACATGAAATGATGCTACTCTCCGTTGGTCCATGGGGGCTTGCTTCCAGAGCCTTTCCCCTTCGGGCTAGTTTCCTCTCAGATTCATTCAGTATTCATAGAGCATCTCCAAGGTGTTTGGGATACTGGGATGTGGCAGTGAGCAAGGCAACTCTTTCTCATATAGGTTACATTCAAGCCTGGGAGTGGGGCAGACAGTAGACATGTAAACATCCAATGTGCTGTGGTGGTTCTCCCTTTCTTCATTCCAGACACACAGTGGGATTCCACTCACTTAAAGGTAGGCATGGCCAGATGACTTGCTTCAGTAAATGGAATATGAACAGAAGTAGCTTGTGCCACCTCCAGGCAGAGCCTTTGTCATGCCCATTTCCCCCACACCCCCTAGAGCAATCAGCAATGCTTCAGGCGATGGAAGTGCCATCACCTGGGCCCAGAGTGAAGGATGTGAACCGGTGCTCCGTGATGGACATGGAGTGTGTGAGAGGGATGAGCCAGTGGTTGTTGGTAAATGTTTAATGGCCAACTCTCCAAGGGAGAAGGGCAACGTGTGTGTGTGCACACATGTATGTGTTTAACTTATAAAGGATGCCATTGACAAATAATAAAATATACAGTATTTTACATTGAAATTGCATCTGTCCAACTGATACCCACAGAATGCTTTGGTTCATTTTTTGCTGAAGTCTTGTATCCATAATCAGTCTGTGGTTCCCATTCACAAAGGACTGTAGTTCCAACCTGCACGTTGGCTGATGCATTCATTTATGTTAACAAATAAGATGAAACAATAAAGACATACGTTAGAACTTCACTCATCCATCTATGATGTAAGTGACTTCTTTGTTGAATCGGGGATAAGTTTTTGAATACTAGAGAAATACTGCCTCAATTTTTTGTGCCGTTCGTTCACAGTGTAACAGCTGCAGACATGGCACACTTGTGAGTTTAATCTGAATCATAAAATATTTCCCCATTACTTTCATAAGTCTAGACAAGCACTAAAAAAAAATAAATCAAACCTTGATTTGTAGCATTTACTGACTTCAGCACTGTGTAAATACTCTCAGTATGACTGATTTCAATATGGCATCACCAGACGCATAGTAGCATGTCATTATATAATACTGTATTTCCACCATGCAGATACAAGAGAAATAACGTCAAATGCATAGGTAATAGTAGTATGTAGTAATAATAAAATTTTAATATATCAATAATAGTAGTAAAATAAGTAGTAATATAATTAAGAAGCGATGCATTTTGAGTATTTATTGCCTTTGGTTTTAATATAATTTACTTAATTATAACTTTATATAATTTAACTTTTTATAAGTTATATATGTTTGTGTAACAACTGGCTCACAAATTTCCTGAAAAGTTAGCAATTGGCTCTCTGGAGCCAGTACAAGCTGTCTCCAGCATATCACTGGAAAACCCTTTATATTATAAACCACTTAAATTTGGGATTTGTAACCTTACCATTATTTAGCCTATCATGGCTAACTCAGGGAATGGTAAGTGCAGAGGAGAACAGTGCATCTAGATAAAGGGGTTATGGAGTATTATTTTATACTCCATATAAAATATGGAGTATAAAATATGAAGGGCAGTCAGTGTAGTACTCTCTGAAAAGGTGACATTTGAGCAGTGACCTGAAAGAAGTAAGGAACTGAACTGTGCAAATATCTGAAGGAAGATATTTCAGGCAGAGAGAACAGCACGTGCAAAGGTCCTGAGGTAGGGACTTAGCTAGTGTCTTCGAGGAAGAGCAAGAGGCCAGTGTGGCTGGAACAGAAAGCAAAAGATGGGGTGGAGCAGAGAGTAAAGAGATAGGAGATGACTCAGAAGTATCTATGAGCTAGACTGCACAGGATCTGTAGACTATTGTTAGAATTTTGCCTTTTCTTCAAGTGGGATGGAAAGTCAAGGGATGTTTTTGCCAGAAGACTGACATGACTTGAGTATTAAAATGAGCACTCTGGCAGCTCGGTGGATAACAGATCACAGGAGGGCAAGAGCAGATGTAAGGATACCAATGAGGAGGTGATGATACAGAGGGGACAGGATGATGTGCTTGCAGCAAGCTACAGCTGGTGGAAGGGTGAGCAGTGGCCAGCTCTGGACGTGTACTAAAGGTAAAGCCAGCAAGATTGGATAATAGATTGGATGTGCGGTTTGATAGAGGAATCACTGCTGACTTTCAGATTTTGAGTCTACACATTTGAAAGGACGGAGTTGCCATTTACTTTCTAAAAGGAGTGCAGGAGAAGCAGATTATTTGGACGATGGAACGTTTGTCTCAGGACACTTGAAGCCTGGGAGATCTGTGAACACCTGAGCAGAGATTTTGAGTAGGCTAAAGTTTGAGAGGTCCAGACCGGAGATTCACGAAGGAGCTGTCCACATAGTGCTTGTACTTCAAACTCTGGGACTTGGCGTGATCACCATGGGATACCTCCAAGTATATAGATTAAAGAAAGAAAAGAACTAAGCAGGAGACCCAGGAAGTAAAATGCACAGGCAGCTCTATCTCAAGGAGAATTGTCAGAAATTCCTACTACACCACTCACAGCCTCACCTTGGAGGACAAGGTCAGGAGAGGCAGTGACTCGGTGTCTCCTTTCCAGGTGGCCCCCTCTTCCCAGTCCCTTAAGAGAACTTGCATCTACCTGTCCTGTTGCCTGGAAAGCATGGGTATACTCTGGAGTTTAGAAAATAAATTTATCTTGTAGCTAGAAAAAGATTTCCTGGGATCCTTTTTGCCCTGGGTGTTTCCGTGATCACCACGACACTGGCGAGTGTCCCCCATTGCTTTCCAGACCCTCATACCCCCTTCACCTGATTTAACCCTGATGCTACTGGGGCAGGCAGAGTAGGGCCTCTGAGTGTTGGGGTGGAGAGTCACCCTAACATTACCAGTGAAAGCAAGGCACCTATGCATCCCTCCAGGTGAAGGTCTCATATAAGCTGAGCCTGGATGGTAGAAGCTAGATGAAGGGAGGCTGCATTAGATTGCACCTGGTGGCCTCCAATCCACTGCCCTCACTCTGGACAGAATGACTTGTGCAGAATGTGCATCTCAACCCATCTCTGGCTGCCCCCAACAAGATCTTCAATGGCTCCTAATGACCCTCAGGGAAGAATGCAAGCTTTTTAACAAGACTAACACAACCCATCTTGGTCAGGTCTTGCTTACTGCTCCAGCCCCAGTTCTAGCACTCCTAAAACTTATACCTATGCTCCAGCCCTGCTGAACTACTTGTGGGTCCTAAAATGATCCACATTCTCTCCCACCCTCCTGAGCTTACACAAATTATGTTTCATTTTGCTTCAATGCCTGGAATTGTTAAACACGTTTGACTATATTTTAAAGATGAACACCATTTACGGTAGCTTTAATGGCGTTTCCTAAGCAGAGCTCGGTTGCCTGGGTCCAGGCTAGATTGTGATAAAGGAAGCACAGGCATTTCCTCTGACCAGAGACCCAGGGAGGGATGGGGCCTCTCATGTTCCTGACACATTTCTGTGGAGCTGGATGTGCTGTCATCTCAGAGGGTAAGTCAGGGGTTGCTGGCTGAGCACTGGAACTCTTGGGAATGGGGTCACTTAGTCTTGAGAGGAGCAGGATGATGGTCGTGGATGTGGGACCAGTAGTGGTGGCAGCAGAGATTCTTAGGGAGACCAGGCTAGAGTTTGGCATGCTATTCAGGAAAATATTCTCCCAGGCAGGGCAACACATGTCCAGTACTTTGCATGATGCTCTTGATTCACTGAATATTCCTGGAAGCTTGTAGAAGCTCCGTGGAGTGTGGCAGCATGCACCTCTGTGCTAGGGCAATCACCGTGGAGTAGCTTGTATGCAGAACTAAGCATTAGGGTTTGCTTATTTTTGCCGTTTCCCTACCTATCTGACTTGTTCTCAAATAATGCTAAGGAAAGAAAGGTAGGGTGATAACATGGCTACTTTCCCTATGAGATGTGGTCATGTAATGAAAGATTCTGAAGGATGGAAAACTGGTAGAGGTACATCCAGGCAGAGAAATCTCAGTTCCATTCCTCTCCTCCCTCCTAAATTTTTCTGCCAGGTTCTTGGATTCCCATAAGACGATCAACGAACTTCCCTATGCTTTCACCTTCCCTGTCAATGTGTTTGCATCACCTTTCCTTACTTGTTTCTCCTCTTCTCCAGACACTGATTCCTGGACGCTGCTACTTACTCTGCACCCTGAATGCCCCAGGATCTGGGCACAGGGGCTGTGTCTCACTTGCCCCTTATTGTGACCTCCAGACTATCATTCCCTCACTTTGTTGTCAGGCTGATGCTCCACCAAGGCTCAGGTCACTGAGTCCTCCAGGCTGCCACTCTCAAGTGCAGAATCCTGAATATGCAGTTACTTATGAAGATTTTCATCTTTAGCCCATGATCCTCCTCTCTCCTGAAGGTCCACCATCATCCTCAGTGACTTCAGTACATTATATGGGCAATTCCTCCAATACACAAGCCCCTCAGTTTGACCTCCTCATCTCCAATGACCTTCCTCTTCATTCCACTTAAGCCACTTTTTCTCTTGGCCAAACTCTGGGCTGATCATGCCATTCACCTGAGTCAGAGTCCAGAGTCCCCACTCTCCCACACTCCCTTGGATCCATCTAGCTGACTCACCCAACTAGTCTCATACATCAGTTCTTTGTCCTTGCTCAGACCCCTAGTTATTGACTCCTAGGTTTTCCTCTATTAGCCACATCCTCCCTTCACCTCCGTCCATATTCAGCCTCAATTCTCTCGTTTAGCATGGCAGCCACACAGTCAATGATATCAGAAACTTCCTTGCCTCAATGCTCTCATATTGCATCTGTCTTGTAGAACTCTAGCCCTGGCAAATCTCCTGGCTGCCACCTCTTTACTTACACCTGGACAGCTGGGTGCTATTTGAGAAAAACCACATGACCAGGCTCATTAGTAGCGATATTGAAGGTCACTCTCAACAAGGTCCTCAGCACTGCCTGGCAGTCCTATTGACATTTGTCAGCAACTCATTCAGTTCTCCTCTACAAAAATGTCTTCACTTTCCCAAACCAATTTGTCCCTCAGCCACCTCTTTCACCTCAGCTACCAGTCTTGCTTCCTTCCTGTAAAAGGAAAGAGAAGCCATCAGAAAGAAACGGCCTCCATTCCTGACACCAAATCTACACACCTACCTGCATTCCAGTTGCTCCTTCCTCCTCTGCCTGTTATAACAGAAGCAGCATCTCCCCCTTTCTAAAGCCAATCCCTTTCCCTTGGCCCTGGCCTTTGTGTTCTACTTCAGTGGGGTCTTTCTCATCCATTCAATATCCTTTCCAAGGTTTATTGAGCACCTGCCAAGACCAGGAGCTGTTCTAGGTGCTGAGGAAACAAAGCCTACGTTCTAAGTAACTATATACAATAAGCCAATTATGACAAGTGCTGCAAAGAGACAGACACATATGAGGCAAAGAGGTAACTCATGAGGAGGAGCTGCCATTTTACATGGAACAATTAGGGAAGACTTCTCTGAGGAGGTGGCATTTAAGCCAAGACCTAAAATCAGGAGGGAGCTTGTATTCCAAGTGTTCTTAGAGATCTTCTCTGCTGGCTCCTTCAAACATGTGTGGTAGGTAAGACTCTCAATGAATATGAAGTGTATGCTTTTTCTACTATTGAACTTAACTTCTTCAATCTGCCATTCTATGCAGTGGTAGAAATTTAATCTCCATCAAATTAGAGTCCGTCTCATCCTCGACCCTCTTAATGTTGCAGATAAGATGCCTTAATGACCTCTCCAAGCCCATCTCACACAATTCTCCCTTCACACTCTACATGCCATAAATAGTGAAATGATGGTATTTCCTGGATTATGCCATGCACTTTCTCATCTCTGTGTTTACACAGGTGCAAACACTTCTTGTTTTCTCTGGAAGTCTAGCACCCGCCAATGCCTGCACCAATCCTTGACTCCATCTTTAGGTCTTAGTTCAGATATCTGAGTTCAAAGGCTCAGGTAAGCCTTTCCTGACACCTGATCCACTTGCATTCTGCTGTTTTATGCTCTGTTGAGGGCCAATATACAGCTGGCCTGTGCCGGTTTGGTCGTATCAGGTTATTAAAATATTGAAATACTTCTTTGCTGTTATAAGTAGCTGCTGCCACCCCAGCCCCTCATGAAAGAATTTCTAGGTGGCTCTACCTGGCCCAGAGAGGATCTCCAGGGCTTTGCTCCAACGCTATGGCTGGTGTTCACAGAATACAGTCTGTAAATATTTTTAACATATCCTAAGACCTCATGCTTTGTTTAATCTCTGATTTGTTTCTCTTTCTCACTGATCTCTGAATTCCTCCAGGGCAAGTTCTGTGTCTGTTTTCATTACTACTTTATCATGACACCACATACAGCACCTACCACAAAGCCAGGACTTGATATTTGTCAGTCTTACGAATGACAAAGTGAATGAGTACATGAGTGAAATGATTACACATGCATACCAGCCATGGTTACCTGCCCATGTTCATCTGTGTGTGTGCAAATAGGGCCTACAGCTGGCCAAGAAGATGCCTTTGACAGCCACACAGCAGTGCCCACTGCCCAGTACCCCGGAGGAAGTCCACACCTCCACCCACAAGGCTCACATGTGCCTAGAGAGGTTCTCACTCTGACTGCCCAGCCCCTGGCCATGGGTCACCACCTCCTCCTTCCTCCAGCTGGTGGCAATGTCCAGTCAGTGAGCAGCACCTTCACGATGGGGAAGAGCTGGAAAGACTTGACTTAGAGGACCCTGAAAGGCAGGAGCATTACTATTGGGTCTACCTGTGTCTGTCGCAAAGCTGTGGTTATCTGAGCCCCAAGGCTGACCCTGAAAAGACTTGGAGCCTCCTTGCTTGGAGTCTCCTCTCTAAGGTGGCAAACCTCTGGGTTGAGAGACTGAGAAAGAGCAAAGAGGAGGCCAAGTGTGATCTGGGAAGGGTCTACTGGTCCCCAGGTCTAGGTGCCGGTGACCAGGAAGAGCACTGTGCTGTTTCTCCTTCCTGAAACTGAGTTTCCAACCCCAGCTGAGAACATGATAACCCACAGGGGTCTGTTTAGAGTGCTTCCCATGGGGATGGTCATCCACAGACTGTTGGAAAGCTGGCTGTGAGTGTGAGGAACCAGACTTGGAAGATCGCTCCCAACAACAGGTGATGAATCTTCCCCAGGGAGCCTCAGTTTGGAGTGTAGTAATCTAGCCCAGAAGCCACGCTGTAGTCCATGTCCTGATGCTGAAGGAGGAAAGAAAGCCCATCCTCTGAGACATGGAGAGGGTCTGTCATGGGCAGGCCCAGGCTGGGACACAACAGCAGCTCTCCTCCCCCACCACACTTGGCCAAGCTCCTCCATCATCCCCTACATCACCCTTCTGAGTCTCCCAAGGCACTGTTTAAACTGCACATTCATGGACTCCAGCCCCAGAGATCCACACCTTGGCTATGGCATGGGATCTGGAAGCCATACCACAAGTGTGATGACTTGGGTCTGGGACAGGAAGATTCCATTGCATGTGGTCCTTAGACCGCACATGGAGAAACACTGGCAGGTGTGCGGCTGGGGAACGTCTCCACCATGAAACTCCTGAGGTCGTAGCATCATCCAACTAAGGCAGGGGAAACTCTTTCAGGAGTTTCTGCGGTTCCATGTAGACAGACAGGAAATGCTGTAGACACAGCCATGTGTCTGGATGTTGGCAAGACACTTCCCAAAACTCAGTACACTTCACCACACACAGGCTGGACGGCAGTTAGCACCCCAAAGGAGCTCAGCTGAGCTGTGTGGGGAAACAGCAGCTGAGATGATGTCATGCCACAGAGACAGATGGAAACTCTTGCACACTCTCAAAAAATCCAACCACGAAAGTGCACGCTGACAGCAATGGGGCTCAGCAGCAGAGAATATTTGAAATAGAAAAATAAAAGGCTCTGGGGTCTAACTGGACTATAAACTCAATATGAGAGATGATGCATTGCAGATGGTCAAAAATACTTGTGATATTGAAACTGACAGTTTGATTTATTTATGTTTAATGCTTCTATAACACTATATCTGGCCATGCTGTAAGCACTCTACAAATATTTATTCATTTAGCACTTAGGACAATTCTGAGGTAGGTACTATTATTAACCCCATCTTATAGATAAAGAAACCGTGGCAATGTTTGGTCATTTGCTGAGAGTCACACAGCTAGGAAGAAGCAGAGACAGGATTTGAACCCAGTCATGAAGTCTCCATAGGAAACAATGTGTAAGCCAGCGCTCTGCCCTGCTGTGGTGTAGTCCCCCGGTCCCATGCTATACCCAAGGAGAAGTGCTGGCCAGGGGTCCCATCCAGGGCAGAAGCACTGGAGGCTGAAGGAACTCACAGCCATGTCTGACGAGGAGCATGTAGAGGAGTTGAGTATGTTGAGCTTGGGGAAGAAACCGTGAAAGCAGGTGGGAGGGTGGGAGGAAAAACGTATACTTCAAACAACTGTCTTCACGTATGGAGAAGCTGTTGTTTAGAAAAGAGGGTGGACTTAATATTTAATACTCCTGAGAGCTCAAGTAGAACAAACATTGTAGGGAAGTCTGTTTTATACACAAGAAAAACAGACCATTCTGTCTCTTGGAGTGACCCTAAAAGTGGACAGTCAGTGCCCTTAAGCAGAGACCAGGCAGCCATTCTTCAGGCCTGGGGAGAGGAGACTGACGCATCGATGTACAGATGACCCTGTTCAGATTCCAGATGCCTTTGATAGCAACAGCCCTGATCTCCCACCAAGACCTGGAGCACTGAAGGCAGAGGAAGCAAACGGTCAACACAATCACAGCCATTGTTCCAGGTCACCTTCCAAGCACAGGCAGTGAGCTGAGTTGGCAAAGGTCAGAATGCACAGAGGGACTGGAGCATGCAGGACATGGTGTGCCGAGGAGCAGTCGGGGCCTAAAGAAGGAAAGGGGACTTTCCAGTGGCAAAGTCTACCTGCCCTTTACCCCCATTTTGCCCCCAGGGAAAACCCAAGTCCAAACACACTCCAAGATAAGAGAATGTGGCATTTCAATTACTCATTAGTTCAGTATCTATTAAGGTGAAATGTTTACTGAGCACCTACTATGTCAGCACATATGCGTTGAGTAACGGGGGTGCAGTGATGAATATGATAGACAATGTCCCTGTCCTTATGGAATTCAAGGTCCAGCACATTGGAAAGATCATAGGCTCCAAAAAGCAACATATCTTGCATTGGAATCTAAGCTCTGGTGCTTCCAAGTTGTGTGACCATGGGCAACGTGCTTAAACTTTCTGAGTATGCTTACTTTAGCTCTGAAACGAGAATTCCTACCTCACAGAAGTGTCTGAATTTTAAAGAGGCCCTGTCCTTGGCATGTGAAACATCAGCATTAGTATTCATATTAGCCCGGGTTTCTTAGCTGCAAGCATCCCAAGCGATTCTGGCTGATTAAACAAAACATGGAGTAAACTGAAAGGATATTGAGTGATTCACACTGTTGTGGGAGGCCGGGAGAACAAGCGTTCAGACCAAGCTTTCAAAAGTCATGTCCGTTACAGTGCTGAGCAATCAGTCTTATTGGAACACCACTGCCATCCATGGCCCCCTTCAATACCACCTCTGGATTGAGAGCTTGACCTTCCAACTGCTACAACCAACTTCCCCTCCCCACCCCTACCCCACTAGAGGAAGCCACACGCCTCCGCAGCCATCTTTGCCAGCAAAATGGGTACAGGAAAGAACTTCTCTCCTACTTCAGTCTCACCTCCAGACGAAGACTCATATCAGTAAGTCTGTTGCAGAGCCTGGGCCTCACCAATGCCGGTGATGTAAAGAAGCCTGGGGAATGGAGGTCTCAGCGTCAACTATGGGGAGGTGGGAACCCAAAAACCAGAACATCCTCCAGTACAGCAACGATGTTGGATACGTGCTAGGCAACATGACAAATGTTTACTGGAGTCCCTGGCTTCGTCTGCTCACCAAATACACACCCAACCTCTTGCCAGTCCCGCAAACTCTTGGTGGAGATGCCTAGACTGGCCAACAGCTTCCCTTCCTCCTCCTTGTGACCCTGGCACAGCACTGAAATCTTTTATACGCATCTACGTGAGTGCCCCCGTCCCCAACATAAAGGACAGAACTGAGGTGGGCAGAGGGCTAGGGTCCCTGAGGCTCTCAGGGGAAACCCAGAGGAGCGGCTGGGCCTGGCTGGGAAGGGCACAGTGGGCTAAGGCTGCCACCAAGTGGCCGTGCTGAGAACCGCAAGAAACCAGGTTTTTCCCCCAACCTGGCCACCCAAACGGAAAGCCGCTGCCTGCCCCTGGGGCCTGAAAATGAAGGCTGCTCCTCCTCTTTGCTCCTGAATTGAGCTGTCCACATCTGCTGAACTCCAAAGGAGATAATGAAATCTAGCATTGATTTGCTATCCTACATCTTATAAAATGCTTCATAGGGTAAGAATAATTACATGATAATATTAAGTATTGTTGCAGCAACTTGCATTAATTGTGGGCTTGCTACATGCCAGAAACTTTAAAACACCATCTCTTAATCCTTACAACAAATCTGTAGCAAACAAATGCATGTATCCAGCGGACATCCATTTTCCTTCCTTCTCTTAACAGCACTTTGATTTTTCTTCGGGAATGTTCCTTCCACTCCTAGGACTTTTGTGGAAATGACTAGCAAGAAAGAAGCTCTGTTGGAACTCGTAGGAAGAGAAGTGCTTCCAGGTGCCACCCCGAGGGAAAGGCTGCCTGAGACTGAAACAAACACGCAGGAAGCAGAACAGATCTCAGCGGCATTGGAGTCCCATGGACCAGCCGTGACTGAAAAATGCCTGGGCTTTTCAATTCCCTGAACCAATGTATTTCCCTTTACTGAAGTCAATTTGCGTGGGATTTTTTTTTTTTTTTACTTAAAATTAAAAAAAAATTAATTGCTATGTAATTTTAAAAATTAGCATGTGAAAGTAAGCTGTTGTAAGTAGTAGATCCAAAAATAGAGAACTGTATGTCAAGGTCGGGGGCATTTATTCATTACCATGTACCTCTCCCTGTTTTCTGTAACTGAATGTTGTTATTTACAATTTCATTTGTCGAACTCCTAATCCCCAATCCTAACCCCTAAGGGACTTTGGGAGGTGACTAGGTCATAAGGGTGGAGCCCTTGTTTAATGTCCTTGTGACAGAGACCCCAGAGAGCTCCCTCGCCCATCGCACCATGTGAGGACACAGTGAGAGGAAGGTTTATGACCCAGGAAGTGGGCCCTCCCTAGACGCCATTCACTAGTGCCTTGATCTTGGACTTCCAGCCTTCCCAACTGTAAGAAATACATTTCTGTTGTTTATAAGCCATCCGGTCTATGGATTTTAGGCTGAACGGACTAAGGCACTGCTCTAGTGCTAGAGATTCAGTGAGCACCAAAATGGATGTGATCCGTGCTCCCAAGCCACCTTCCTAATGGAGAATGCCACCATAAACCACAGAGAACGCAGCAGCTCTGCAGAGTACTGAGCAGAGTGATGGGATCGAGTGAGGCCACATGGCTTCTTGAGGTTGCATGGGCAGAGGTTGATGCAACAGGAATGTGCTCGTCGACAGGTTTGCTGTCGGTCACGTTTCCTAGACCCCCTTGTTTGTATGGTTTCAGTTAGAATTAGACAAAGGAAGAGCTCATGGGTGATTTGAAGGCAGAAGGATGTGATGTCCATCATGCTCTTAAGGACTTACCATAGTCTCCTGCAATGACAGAGAAATGTGGAGGTGCTCATGAGTCCTGCACACCTTTGCTCTCCTCCACTCAAGTTCACCTGACCGTCAGTGTCCTTCTGACCAAGCTCAACCTAGGCCCACTGCCAGACATGTGGCCACGGAACACACAGAGATCACAGTCTCCTGTGGACCTTTTCATGAAATTCCCCTTCACACACACATGGGGTGGCTCATGTGAGGGAGGAAGCAGAAGCCATGGAAAGAGAACAAGTTCAAGATCTGTGTTGGAAGTAGGTTTGGCAGGACTTGCTGGTAGGTTGGATGGAAGATGTGGTTTAAAAGGGGGTCGGGATGTCTCCTAGGCTTTGTCTTAAGCAAGAAAGTGAATGTTTGAGGCCATTTATTGAGATAAGAAGGAGCCTATCTAGGATTGGAAACAAGAGTTCTTCTTTGGCCATTGTGGTAGGTTGAAAAAAAGACCATATTGTGGTAGATTGGGGAAAAACTGGTCACACACACACACACAAATGTCTTCAGCAACTCCCAATCATAATCATGAACTTACATAAAAAATGCAAATGCAATGCAAAGATGTTTCTTTTTCCTGAACATTTGAAAGTAAATTTCTGACCAGATGCTCCAGCACCTGTGAATATTGTACTACTTCTTATAAGCAAGGACCTTCTCTCCCCTACATAATCAACATCAAAATCAATGTCAAGAAATTAACATGGGGCCAGGTGCGGTGGCTCATGCCTTTAATCCCAGCACTTTGGGAGACCGAGGCGGGCAGATCACGAGGTCAGGAGATCGAGACCATCCTGGCAAACACGATGAAACCCCGTCTCTACTAAAAATACAAAAAATTAGCCAGGAGTGGTGGTGGGCGCCTGTAATCCCAGCTACTTGGAAGGCTGAGGCAGGGGAATGGCGTGAACCCGGAAGGCGGAGCTTGCAGTGAACTGAGATTGCACCACTGGACTCCAGCCTGGGCCACAGAGCGAGGCTCCATCTCAAAAAAAATTAATTAATTAATTAATTAACATGGATACAATACTATTATTTAACCTGCAGCCCTCATTCAAATTTCTCTAGTTGTTCCTCTGATGATCCTTAAAGCAAAAGAAAAATAATCTTTGTGTGTTCAACATTCACCCCAGGAACACACTATTTTTTTTTTTTTTTTAGTTTCATGCCTCTCTAGTCTCCATCGATCTGGAAAATGAGTTCTGTTTTGTTTGTCATGATCTTGACATTTTCAAAGAGTGCAAGCCATTTGTTTTGTAGAATGACCCTCAATTTTAGCTTGTCTGAAATTTTCTCACAATGAAATTCAGGTGCTGCTCTTTCACAGGAATACCATGGAGCTGGCACTCTTACTCTGGCCGCATCTTACAAAGTGGCACATGATTTCCATCCCTCTGTGTCTGACAAGGCCCTCTTGGATCATTTGATTAAGGTGGTGTCTGCCAGGCTTTTTTGCTGTGAAGTCACTCTTTTCCCCTCTGTGTAGTTAAAAAGCATTTATTCCTTGTTGTAGTATTAACATTAATTGAGGGCATGCTACGTGTGGAGGGACTTTAAAACTTTGTAGATATCCCATGCCCCATCAAACTTTCAACTGATTGTTTATCTGTATCAGTATAGACTGGACTAGTGGTTTACTAGTTTTCAGTGAATTCTGTTAGCTTCATTATTTATTTTGATGTTTAGATTGTCCCTGATCTGGTCACACAGCGGGAGCCCATTCTATCTGGTTTCTGTATCTTTTTTACATGACCTTATCATTCTTTGAGCTCTTCATTGCTTCCTGACACAACAGGATGTTACATTCTCATCTTGTCCTTTCTCTACTACAGCCTGGAAGCAGCCATTTCCTCATGAAACCTAAGTTTCAAGAGGTGCTGGTGTAGTGTACTCATTGCTCCCAGGACTCTTCCGTGGACACACACACACATTTGCTTTGGTGCATGCACAAGAACATGCATGTACCTTCCTCTTCCAATCTTTTCTCCATTGCCAACTCTCCTTTCCAGTCCACCTCACCATATGGACACCCTCCTCACCCTGCTTTGAGTTTAATGCCCCATGCCAGGCCAGGCCACTCCTCTATGGGAACACCCTTCTCCCAAAGTGGGGCTACTTCCTGCCATACCCTCGTCACTCTGCAGAAGCTCTGATATCCTGCACAGGGCCATCTTTCTACCTAGATGTCTTTCGCCTCACTTATGCTCTGATGGCCCACACCAACCCTTCCCCCAACCCCATGCTGCATGGGTACTCTTCAGCCTCCTTCTGCCCTGGCACTCTGTGCCAGGCCACCCCACGCCTTGAATGGGTGCTCTTGCATGCCACTTGTGCTGCGATTTCTATGGACAGGTTTTCCTCCTCCATATCACCCCCATCCTCCACCCACACTTTCCTCCCTGGGGCACTGATTCACTCTTCCCAGCTGCCTCTCTCTGGGAATGCCTTCTCACCCTATTTGGCCTCAGACACCCTGCTTTGGCTGCAGCAGTCTGCCTACCTCTAATGGTTTTAGCACTGAATTATTCAGGAAGAGAGGCAATGGGTTAAAGTCATTTTGAAGTTTTAAGAAAGCTGTTTTACTAGAGAAACTTCAAGTCAAAAAAATAAAAATAAAAATGGCTTGTGATTGCTGAAGCCCTAGGCCAGTGTAGATTCCCTCACTCCAGCGCTATGGTTGCCCCACCCATACCAATAGGAAATGAGCTGCTAATGTGGGGCACAGACCCCAGGAGGGAGAAGTCCTCCAATGCCTTTCTCAGAAGAGGGCAAGGAACAGAAGCGACAAGGGTTGGCATTCCAGAGAGTGTGACAGGGCATCTGAACACCTGGAACTTTGTTGCATAGAAAGAGCATCCTTGAGAATGAAGTCAGCAGAGAATAGCAGGGCTCAGCAGTGGTGGCATAACCTCAGCCCTGATGACACCGTTCGACACCAAGAATCTGACCACAACCAAAGCCAGATATAATTCCAGGATTTTCATTTCATCAACAAGCCAATAAGTTCCTTTCCTGTCTGTTTTTTTAAGAGATAAGGTCTTGCTATGTTCCCTAGGCTGGACTCCAACTCCTGGGCTCAAGCAATCCTCCTGCTTCAGCCTCCCAAGTAGCTGGGATTACAGGTATGTGTCACCATGCCCAGCTAATTCCTTTTTTAGGTTTAAGTGAGTTTGCAATGGATCTGTTGCTTTCATTAAAAGAGATCTAATACTAATTCCTTCGTGAACAAATTTTCACCATTTTACAGATGAGGAAACTAAGACTCAAAGAGGTTGAGTGACTTGCCTAACATCACATGAATGTTGTGATGGTTAGTTTTATGGGTCAATTTGGCTAGGCTCTAGTATCCAGTTATTTAATCAAACACTAACCTAGGCATTTCTGTGAAGGTATTTTGTAGATGGGGTTAACATCTGTCACCAATTGGCTGTGGGTAAAGGAGATTACCCTCATCCAATCAGTTGAAAGGCCTTAAGAACAAAAACTAAGGTTTCCTGAAGAAAAAAAAAATTCTGCCAAAAGACTGCCTCAACCTCTACCTGAGTTTCCAGCCTGCTGACCTGCCCTGTGGATTTTGGACTTGCCAGCACCCACAACTGTGTGAGCTAGTTCCTTAAAACACACCTTTTATAGATAGATAGATACATGGTGTATTACTAGTCTGTTTTTACATTGCTGACAAAGACTGGGTAATTTATAAAGAAAAAGAGGTTTAATGGACTCACAGTTCCATGTGGCTGGGGAGGCCTCACAATCATGGCAAAAGGCAAAAGGCATGTCTTACATGGCAGCAGGCAAGAGAGAATGAGAACCAAGTGAAAGGGGAAACCCCTGATAAAACCATCAGATCTTGTGAGACTTATTCACTACCATGAGAACAGCATGGGGGAAACCACCCCCTGATTCACTTATCTCCCACCAGGGTCCTCCCACAACATGTGGGAATTATGGGAGCTACAATTCAAGATGAGATTTGGGTGGGCACACAGCCATACGATATCACATAAATAGATAGAGAGAAAGAGAGATACATAGATACATAGATAGATGATAGATGATGGATGGATAGATAGATAGATAGATAGATAGATAGATAGATAGATAGATAGATTCTATTCTATTGGTTTTCTCTGGAGAGCCCTGACACAAATGGGACATGGCAGAACTAGAACTTGAATCCAGACTTATCTTACTCTATACCCAGAACTCTTTATTTTTCTCAGTGAAAACTGGCTTAAGAGGAAGAGACACATATGTGTACAGATACATACGTGTATCTTATTGTCACAGGATCCTAGAAATATGCTGATAACCTCACATCTTTATCCTCATCCTAAATGGTTCTTTCAAAGTCTGGATAGACAACTTTCCCCAGCACAGTGAATTCAACCCACCAAAGCTCCTCATTATCCCGTTCTTCATCCCTCCTCCTCCTCCAACTCTTCCCCCTCCTCTTCCTCTGTTGTCTATCATAGAGAAGGGCAGAGCCATCCACTTGCTTCAGTAAGCTAAATAGCCAGCATCATCATCAGAATCCTTCCTTTCTCTCTCCCCGTTTCCAATTTGTCAATGTTTTCTATTGATATTCTCTACTGAACATCTCTTGTATTCATCTCCTCCTCTCCAACCCTGCAGCTGCTAACTTTGTCTCTCAACACCTCCCATCTGCGCTTTGCAATTGTACATACTTCCTTGCCCATAGGCAAAGGCCTGGCGGCTGAGCTCTGGCCACAACACTAAGAAGTCAGCAAGTGAGAGCTGAGTAAAGGACATGTGTATATAGTCTGTGGGGCTGTCTCAACAAGGAATTGCACAATCCGAGGCTACATCGATGCTCTGAGGCAGGGAGGCAGAGAAAAAGGATGGGGGTGTGCAGGCAGTGAGGACCAGTCCTTTCCTTTCCTTTCCTTCCCCTTTTCCTTCCCTCCCTCCCTCCCTCCCTCCCTTCCTTCCTTCCTTCTGAGATGGGGTCTCAATCTGTCGTCCAGGCAGAAGTGCAGTAACATGATCTTGGCTCACTGAAGCCTCAAGCTCCTGGGCACAAGTGATCCTCTTGATTAGCTGAAACTACAGGCACATGTCACCATGCCTGGCTAATTTTTTTTTTTTCTTTTCTTTTTTTTTTTTTTTTTACTCTTTCAGAGATGGAATCTTGCTATGTTGCCGAGGCTGGTCTTGACCTCCTGGCTTCAAGCGATCCTCCTGCCTCCGCCTCCCAAAATTCTGGGATTACAGGCATGACTCACTGCGCCTGGCTCTGTCTTTATAATTTCTGAGTGGTACAAATCACCCCTAAATGAATGACCAAGAACCCTAACTAAATGATGAATAAGTGTTAAACATTCTCTGGAGCCTAAATTGTTGACATCATTTAATTCACTATCCAGAGAAGCGATCACAGCAGCCGTAGCAGTCAGAGGCGGCTAGCCAAGTATGGGACACATAGTAGGTGCTCAGCAAACATTAAATAAATGCATGAATGGCTGACTGCTCATGGGTCCCAGCCTTTCTCTGCCACAGTGGTCCAGGCGCAGCCAGTGTGCCACACGGTGGCAGTGCTGTTCCACACTAGGCAGGGTTCGTGGCACCGGTTCCCCCTGGCACTAAATGCTCAATGCTTTTCCTTTTCTGGCAGAGAAGTCCTACGATCCCCAGAAAGGATCCAAGGACGACATTGGTGGAGACACACTGCCTTTCTTAATGGAGTGGGGGGCACGCCCCTCTGGCTGTAGTTAAGATGCATCCTTCACCTTTGCAGGGGTGGGCCAGCCTGTGAAGTGGAGGGAGCAGTCTGTAAGGAGGCTTCTACATTCACAAGGTCCAGTGAGGCCGAGACTCCTGCAGTGGTCACTGATGGCAGGAGTCTAAAATGGGGCTCTCTCAAGAAAGTACATCTGAGGCAGTGTGGTGCGGTGGGGTAGCCTGAGCTCCGGTGGGACACAGACCAGAGCTCATATCTTGGCTCAGCCTCTGACAAGTCACTTCACCTCTCTCACTGCATTTTCTAGTCTTTGAAATAGGAATAAGACAGGCCGGGCGCGGTGGCTCGAGCCTGTAATCCCAGCACTTTGGGAGGCCGAGACGGGCGGATCACGAGGTCAGGAGATCGAGACCATCCTGGCTAATACGGTGAAACCCCGTCTCTACTAAAAAATACAAAATACTAGCCGGGCGAGGTGGCGGGCGCCTGTAGTCCCAGCTACTCAGGAGGCTGAGGCAGGAGAATGGCGTGAACCCGGGAGGCGGAGCTTGCAGTGAGCTGAGATCTGGCCACTGCACTCCAGCCTGGGCGACAGAGTGAGACTCCGTCTCAAAAAAAAAATAAATAAATAAATAAGGAATAAGACCTTGTACGGCTATCAAGAGCTTTAAAATAAATAATGCATATGAAGGACTAAGCACGATGCCTGGAACACAGCAGCTCATTGAGGGCTAGTTACTATCATTACTGTTGTTGTTGTTAATAATTGTAGTGTCATTCATTAAGTATAGAAATCTCAAGGAAGACTCTTGGCCCCTGTGGTCACACAGACTAAGTCTAGCTGGATCCTGAAATTCTCTCTACGTCTATGGTAGAATGCTGTTTTTTTGTTTGTTCGTTTTTGTTTTTGTTTTTCAAAAGGACATAGGTTTGGAAAAAAATATCAAATGTGACTTTTGAATTCTCTTTAGGGAGGAAAGAGACAGTGCCAAATTCCTTCGGCTTCCGCCTTCTCTAAATCTGGAAGCCAAAGTTATCAAATCAATTGCAGCTCCAGCATCCATGGTGAGGGGTCTTTGTCTAATGGGCCATGTTTGTAGTTTGGATCCTGGATTCAGGCACTTTGTCTACACCAACCACTCTCAGCAGGCAAAGGTGAGATCTCCTTATTCCTCATGTCCTCAGAAGAAAAAAATATTATCTCTCCTAAACTTTTTTTTTTTTTTTTTTTTTTTTTTTTGGAGATGGAGTCTTGCTCTGTTGCCCAGGCTGGAATGCAGTGGTGCAATCTTGGCTCACTGCAACCTCCGCCTCCTGGGTTCAAGCAATTCTCCTGTCTCAGCCTCCCAAGTAGCTGGGACTACAGGTAAATGCCGCAACTGCCTGGCTAATTTTCTGTATTTTAGTAGAGATGGGGTTTCACTGTGTTGCCCAGGCTGGTCTCGAACTCCTGAGCTCAGGCAGTCCACCCGCCTCGGCCTCCCAAAGTGCTGGGATTACAGGCGTGAGCCACAGCACCCGGCCGCACCTAAGTTTTTAAAGTATGGTTGATGAGAAAAGACAAAGAGAGACAAAGACAATTGTTTACATGAAAGAGAGAGCAGAGTAAAAGAGAGGGGAGACAGCTTATACAATCTCCAAGTCTCAGATTTACTGTACAACTTCCAAGTCTCAGACTCACTGTGAACAAATATTCTCCCATTTTTATTTAGGACATAAAGCAAAAGTAAAACTGAAGTACCACACAAGGGATTTAGATCAGGTGGAAGTAGTCATTGTGAAAATAAGATTCATAAAGGTTCTCTAGGAGAAATATATTTGAAATGCAAGTCAGCAACAATTTAAAAGTCTGTTTCTCTCTGTGCGTTTGAATATATATGAAAACACATAGACACTGACACTTAAAATGTAAATCACAACCAGTTATTTACACATACTCATACGCCAGGTCCCTAGACTTTGTCATTGTAGCAAGTGAAGAACAAGTGGTCTGAGTGGCGGTATTAGACATGATAGGGTATGTTATGCTGCATTAACAAACAAGCCCCAAAGTTTTATGGATTATAACAAGAAAGATCTATTGCTCACTCATTCTACGTACCCATCAAAGGTAGACAGATATCTGTCCTCCATGTCCTCACTCAGGGACACTATCTGGTTGCTGGGTCAGGGAAAAGGACATGTATGGGGAGTCAAACTGGATGTTAAAGCCTTCTGCCCATTTGACTTCTCCCAGCACTGCACTGACCAAAGCAAATCACCAGGCCATAGAGAAGTGAGATCCTACGATGCACCTGGAAGGGGGGAAATTGGAATCTTCGTGGACAGCCCAGTGGCTATCCGGAGTTTACCAGGACTTCTGACATGTTAAAGTGATCAGTCTGTCAAGTGCTAAATTTATCCTGAAAAGTATTTTGTGACTGTAACAGTGCTTGTCCTCCAGGATGGACCTCTCTGGGAAGGCTGAGGCAGAGAAATTATAAACACCTTTATTCCTTTTCCATCTAGAATAACATATTTGAATTTTCCTCTAAGCAGAGCAAGAGATTAACTCAGTTATTCAACAAATCTTTATTTAGCTCCAACTAAGCACCAGGGACTGGGGATACAAAGATAAAATAAAGCAAAATCCCTACGCCCAGGAAAGGCATTGTCTAGTTACCCTGTTGGACTTAGAGTGTTGGGACTTGGAGTAAAGTTTGGGTTCACAGAGATGTATGTGGGACTCACCAAGATGGAAGTGACTTCTGAAGAAGCCACAAATGTCTGTGGCTTCCAGCTCAACCAGGAGCAAACACACTGCCCCCATCTTTTGTATCGCTCCTGCCCAAGGAGCTCTCATCATTCCATCCCTGGTCTCTTGCCTTGCTGTGTCCCTGTTCCACACCCTTCCTATGGCTTCCCTCCTGGATATAGCTGCCCCTACCCACATCCCTGGGCTCATCTTGCACCACTCTTGCCTTTCACAATGTTCCTTGCCTCTAAACTTTTACCAGTCCTGTCCCCTCTGCCTGGAGTCATCAGCATACTCCCAGCCTGCACATTAACCAGGGAAATCCCTATTTTTGTCGGGACTTGCCTGACAGCATTTCCTCCTCCCTCACTCTTCCTTAGGCACTAAACCTTCACTGCCCTTATCATACTGTTCTATTAATATAATAATCTGTTGAGGCGTCTATCTTCCTCATTGGACTATGGGATTCCTGAGGACAGAGGCTGTACCCCTGGCTCATAGTATGATATTTGGTCACAGCAAACACTCCAACAACTTTTGTTGATATTTCTGTGGCAGAGAAATATGATGAGATTATCAGTAAAAGAGATGCAAGCATGAAAATATATCCCATAAGGTTGGGCACGGTGGCTCACATCTGTAATCCCAGCACTCTGGGAGGCTGAGGCAGGTGGATCACCTGAGGTCAGGAGTCCAAGACCAGCCTGGCCAACCATGACCAACATGGTGAAACCCCGTCTCTACTGAAAATGCAAAAATTAGCTGGACGCAGTGGCAGATGTCTGTAATCCCAGCTACTCAGGAGGCTGAGGCAGGAGAATTGCTTGAACCCAGGAGGTGGAGGTTGCAGTGAGCCAAGACCATGCCACTGCACTTCAGCCTGGGTGACAGAATTAGACGCCATCTCAAAAAAAAAAAAAAAAAAAAAAAAATCCATTGTAGGATAGTATTCCAAGTGTGTATGGGGAGATATAAAATGGAAAAATGACTTCAAGGAGAAAAAATAATAACATAACCTTCTTAATTTCATGATCTCAGTAACAAATTGCTCCAATGTTTAAAGTTTATTGGATGAGATGCATTTAAAAATTAACATGGATTTCATTTTAAAATAGCAACATTTCTATTATGCTAGTATAACAATATTATTTGGACTTATGATGAAAAAAATTAGATATAAACATTAAGAGAGTGTTAGTTGAATGAATGAATGAATTAATTAATTAATGAAGAGTGCTTTCCATATCAGTTAACATTAGGTTTGACTGGGAGTGACAGAAAACCCAAGATAGCAGAATCTTCAATTAAAGTCTTTGTATTTCCAGCAACTGAAGTATCTCTTGTTGGTGTTCAATGTCTCGCTCACATAGAAATAAGAAATTTGGCAGTCCAAAGCCCATGAGGCAGCTCCATGATCTCAGGACCCAGTCTCCTTCTAGATCCTCAACACAATGCTTCTATATCATGGTCCAAAATGGCTGACCCAGCTCCAGCCATTAGGTCCCCATTCCAATCAGCAAGGAAAAGGAAAGGCAAGGAAAAGAACATCCTTTTGGGGACACTTCCCAGAAGCAGCACCACCACCTCTGCTTGTATGTAATTGGTTAGAACTTGGTCATGTATTACACAAGGCAAAGCTAGGAAACACAGTCTATTCTATGTGTCTTGGGCCTTGCTAAAACTTGGTAGATCTGAAGAACAGGAGAATAAATATTAAGGGACAATCATCAATTTACTCCACATCTACACTTGTATAGCTCATGGGCATTTTGGACTGGATATCATAAATCTGAACTCATCTTTTCTCCAAATGTGATTAATATTCTCCGGCTCAGCCAATGCAGAACCTTAATCTGGTTCAAGCTGGAAACCTAATGTTATTATTGATACTTTCCTGCTGTCAATCCTTCCTCCAAAATACATCTCAAATTCATCTCTATTGCTACAGCCAATACCCACTATTAACCTCCTAACTTGGCTCCCAGTGTCCCTCTCACCTCTTTTCAGATCATTCTCTGCATTGCAACCAGAATGACTTTCTAAGAAAATATAAAAATCTGAGCATGTCACTCTTCTGCTAAAACCCCTGGAAGGCCACCTATGGTGCTTAGGATAAAGACCAAAAACCTTTACATGGCTTTCAAAGGCCTAATGTGGTCTGGCCCTTGCTTCATCTTGTACTGCTTACCTTTTGCTCTCCATGCAGCAGACAAACTTGGCATTCTGCTGGTTCCTCCTCCATACCAGGCTCCTTCCTGACTGCCCATGCCATTTGCTGTTTCTCCACCTCCCTCTTTAACTGTCCAATGCCCACTCACTCCCCCAAGTCTCTTCTTGAACACCACATCATCAGGGAAGGCTTCCAGTGTCTGAGACTAGACTTTCATGGCACCCTGTGCTACCTTTGCTTTTCACCCTTTACTTTTTATAGCATTTATCACAATGAGAATTTACATGATGATTTTGTTTATTGACCCTTATTCCCCTTGGGTGATAAGCAAGCTCCTTGAGTCTGGTGACCAGGTACAACTGGTGCTCTGCTGCATCCCAGCATTTAATGAAGTGTCTGCACTTTGCTACTCAGTGTGGCCACAGTCCATAGAGGGGTGTCACTGCAGACCTCAGCCCCTATGCCTGTTTAAACAAGATCCCCAGGCAATTTCTACATACAATCAAGGTTTGGAGGAGCTGGTCTAGCATATACTAATCATAGTTGTAGTAATAGTTAATAATACTTACTAGTTATTGATAATGCTCCAGGCATTGTTCTAAGCACATTGCCTGTATTAACTTATATACCTCTCACAGAAACCCTATGGGATAGACAATCATTTAACAACTCTGTTTTACAGATAAGGAAACTAAGGCCCACAGGGATTAAGTAACTTGCTTAAGGTCACACATCTAACAGCAGCAGTAGCAGATGCATATTGTATGCCCACTGTGTATAACAGACCAGTTACATTGAGACACAGGATGTGTAGCACAGAAAGAATCAGATCACAGGGCACCAAGTGAGGGGCAGAGAGCTAGAGTGAGGAGGAGCCCCTCAGATCTATCTCTCGGTGGAGTGATGGGCTGGGGTTTTTAAGGAGATCATGGAGGGCAAGGGGCTAGAAAACTGGGGTAGTCCATTGGTGGGATAAGGGGGATGAAAATATCAGAATTTGGAAACTGCATTCTTTGGTGAGTCAGCTTCTGATCAGCTACAGTAGGAGACCTGGATGGGGGCCAGCAGGACAGGGTCACAGTGGGGCCCTCAGACCAGCTGGTGTCAATGGGTCCTTCAGAACAGCTGACATTAGTAATTTCACTGGTTTGCGGGACCTGAAAGAATATTTCAAGTGGAAAACGTAATGTTTTATGTTCAAGTTGTTATCTATAGAGCAGTTAAGGGGAACTATAATCTTGTAACAGGTCTATGTGATTGAGATAACAGACACCAAACAATTGTGAAGAAGCAGGCCAGAGAACAAGCTGACCTCGTGGTTCATGCTGAATGTGCTGCAAGCTGGGCTTATTTTATTTCTCCCCTTCCCTGCTTCACTGATTAATTTTATAAAGTTTGTAAGGATGGTTTCAGTAGTGTTAGCAATAAAAGAGGAGGAATATGATCCCCAGTACCTAACACAATAGAAGGTGCATGGTAGGTGCTTAAAGACATTTTAATTAATGCTAATAGGTGGAGATGTGAGATTTGAACCCGGCAAAATTGCTCCAGAGCCCCAGCTCTTAACCACTTAGCGTGTGATGAATATTGTCAAGTGCACCCCAGGGGCCTTCCACTGCATCTAGCACACTATAGACCACTCACATTTGCTGAACGAATATGTGAATGAATGGTTATGTGGTACAGTCAGTTGTGGGCAGATACCTCTGGAACATAGGAAAGGAGTTTAGTGAAAAGAGTAGTAGGATAGGAAGTAAGTGATTTGGAACAATTGGCCTCAAAGTGATAAGAAACATCCTGAGTTTGGGGACCATAGGCATATAGCCTTCATGTGTTCAAGGCCTCACAGGCCTAAGAGGAAAATGGGATGATACTAATGGTGATAACCAAAACATCACTGGTTCTTGTCTCCATCAATTCCCATAGGCTGGAAGATCACTGTAAAATACCCCATATCTTTCTGAGGATCTCTATGGTGTGCCTGGCCTGTGCTCATCAACGTCCTTGCTCCTGCCAGGCACCTACACTCTTTGCTACTTCTCCTGAGGCACCTCAGTCCCTTGGGACAGCCACTGTGATCATGTCCTGCTGGGACCCCCAGTCTCCTGTTGCAGCTGATGAGCGAAAAGACTCACTCTGCTGATGCTGTACCTGTTCAGCTGCCAAGAGGAGTAGAACATCCCTGGCCCCTTTGTGTTTTGCTGCATTAGAGGGGTACCCAAGCAGGATGGCATGTGGACAAATACATCATAGAGACTTCAGTCAAACAGCTCTTCTGTTCTCTACAGGACACAGGCATGCATCCTATGGGGTCTAGGCCACAAGACAGTCAACATGCTGTACTCGGAATCAACGTTAGAGCTAGCTGGCCATGCCTGGATCCCTCTCCCCTCTGGCGAATTCCATCTCTAGGGGCTCCTTGTTCCCTTCCAAACAGGTTTCCATAAAGCACTCATCTGCCAAGAAGTTCCAGGTGTTTCTGACCATGAACTTAAGCTCAAGTTTCCCCTAAACCTGCTTTTTTACTCCAGTGGTAACCCTGCACATAATACTCTGAGATTTTGTTTAGAAAAACAGACTGAAATTTCTTTAGGGCTGTGTGCACGTATTTGGGGCGTGAATGAATGTGCCCATTAGCTCATTCTGCTCTAAACCCTACCATGATCCTCCGGATGTCGTCTGCCACCTGTTCCTACTGACTAGGTAGCAGGCACTGAAACCGCCATCGCAAAATTATAACTGAGGTGGTGAAAGGGATCTGACCTGACTGGCTCCATCTTGCTTCTCATCTGCAAGCTGCCTTTGTTCATTCCTAGGCATAGGCCAAACTAACTTTGGGAGAAACTTAGTTTATAGTTTAGCTTTGAAACAAAGACAATACCAGCTCTTTCCCAAACAAACCCCCTTCTTGCCTGGGGATTAGACTGCCTTTTTGGGACTAACAAATGAGCCTCAAAATTATAAATTATGGTTTAGGAGTCATGCAGCTAGAGGCTGCTAGATTCTAAACCTCCTCAAATTGCTCCTGGGGATAACATAAACTATTGTAAAACCTAAGATCATTGCTTAAGATATTTGGCAGACACTGCACTCGATGGATCAGCTTGCACCACCCAGAGGGATAAAATGGTTCATCTGGTCTTATGGCCCCCACCTAGGAACTGACTCAGCACAAGAGGGCAGCTTTGACTCCCTGCGATTTCATCTCCTATCCTTCCAGTCAGCACTCCTGACTCACTGACCCCACCAAATTATCCTTTAAAACTCTGATCCCTGAAAGCTAGGGAGACTGATTTGAGTAATAATAAGACTCCGGTATCCCTCACAGCCAGCTGTGTGTGAATTACTCTTTCTCTATTGCAATTCCCGTGTCTTGATAAATCAACTCTGTTTAGGCAGTGAGCAAGGTGAATCTGGCCATTACAGAACTTTAACCACAAACCTTATGAGAAAGTGCCATTTCTCCATTTCATAGATGAGAAAACTGAGGATTAAAAAGGTTACTCAAATAATTCTCCTAAGGATAAATGTGCAAATCTTCTAACTCACACATTTATCAATAAACAAAACCAGATTCACAAGTACACTGGAGACTTTACATTTTGGGCAAGGATATTAAGCTAATGGGAGTGAGACACCCCCTCTTCAGGGGAAAAAAGGCGAGCAGCAGGCGCTGCTTTAGAGACCAGCACTTTGCTTCCTCCGTCTCCCCGCGCCAGGCATCGGGCATCCCAACCTCGACTTTGGCCTTGAACTTGGCGCGCTTCGGAGCTAGAACTCTAGGGTGTTGATCGCGGCTCCACGCCCGCCCCCGGTCCCGCCCTCCGGCCTTTGACCCCGCCCTTGGTCCCGCCCCGGGCCCCTGGCGCCTGGCCCCGCCCCAGCCTAGGCCAGTCGGTGCGCCATTTCCTGTCCAAAGCTGGGCGAGTCAGGTTGGTGCTGCGGGTATCCCGGAATCCCCCCTGGGAGCTGGTCCTGGACTGGCCTTCAGAGCCGAGCAGAGGACGCTGCTTTGGGCCCCAGAGCATGGGAAGGTCTCGGCTGCGGTCTGGGACCTGCTTGGAGGGCCCCGGGCCTACGGACGCTGGGGAGCGGTTGCCGGGCAACAGTGCGGGCGGCCTGGCCTCTTTGCGCCCGGCGGGCAGCGCGCGTCTGGGGCGGGCTCGGCGCGGGGCTCGGGCAAAGGTCCCCGCTGCAGCAGCCCTATCGAGTGAAACACCGAGGGCGGCGTCGCTTCGCCGTCACCTGGCTCTGGCCTTCTCACCCTAGCGTGGCGGTGGCACTGGCCAGGCTGTGAGGACCCTGAGATCCATGCCCAGGGAGACAGGGGTTGTCTCCTGTCCCTGCACCCGCGTGCCTGCTTTCTAACCCTCATACCGTTGGGCAGGTTAATTCACTGGACTGGGCCTCTGTTCCGTGGGAGTTGAAAAGATTTGACCTGGAAGAAACCCTACCGATCATTGAGTTTATAAGCCGCAACCCCACCCCGTTTTATATAGGTAAGGATGCTTCACAGTGAGCGCTCGTCCCATGCCTGGTGCTTTACATCAGTCCCCAAAGTAGTCCTCGTGGTTTCTCTCTAACCTTCCCATAGTATGGGTGAGGACTCTGAGGCTCAGAGAGGTTGTGACTTTAGCCAGAATCACACAGCTTGTAACTGGTGGAGATAAGGACACCCAGACTCAGATTAAATCACTCGCAGTTTGTTCGTGGCAGATTACGTGTTAGAATCATGTTACACTACTATGAAACCTGGCCGTAAATCAGAATCACCTGGAAAGCGTTTAAAATCTACATTCGTGGCCGCGCACTGTCCCGGGTTTACTGACTCGAAATCTCGGGCTACGGCTGAGGAAGCTGTATATTTAACAAACTTTCTGATGATGTTTATGATCTGTGGATGAAGCACTGAGTACCCCTGGGTACACCACGGAGCCTTCTCGCACAAAAACAACTATAAAATAATGTCTAAGGTACCTAGAGCAGAAGAGACGCTGGTGAGCATGGTAACATCATGTTCTAATCCCTTCAGCCAATTTGTACCCTTTCTTCACTCTTCAGAAACAAGCCACAGGCGTATTTTAAACGAGTATGGACATTTGGATGCAAATTGCCCCAAGTTTGTTACCTGTCACACATCCACATTTAAGTTTCTGACTAGACCGGCCTGTCATGATCAAAGTCAGGAGTTAGTGTATTCTCTATCCTTGGCAACCTGTCATCTGCTTTCTCCTCATCTCCACGCCAGGTCCCTAAATCGCCGGGATTGATGTTAGCTTTGGAAGAACTATTTGCAGAGCGTTTTCTGCACTGAAAGGAAGGCTGGAAGCTTTCTGGAAGCATTGCGGCACATAAATGAGTGCCTCTTGGCCTTCAGTAGCAGTTGGAATGAAACGGATCACCCTACTGTTATTCATTGACATTTATAAACAAAACTGTCATACAAATAATCACTTGGCTCTTAGTTTTAGAATGCTAATAAGCCTGACCATTCTGTTTAGTGCTTTATTATTATTAATTTCATCATTTATGCTGCATCCCTTAGGGATTCTGGTTCACAATGGATGCTGATCAAGAGAAAGATCTGCAGAAATTTCTTAAAAATGTGGATGAAATCAGTAAGTACTAGTAAATCATAAATTAATTTTTGCTTTAGAGAGGTGGAGTAGATAAAGGGAAATGATTACTCTAAGTTCCTGGGTGGCTTGACAGGTTTGTAACTCTAAGGGAAAAAATGTAATTGAAATTAAACAGAAGGGTATTGAGAGGCAAGTTATAGCCTCGGGGCCATATTTCCTGGCTGTTGATTGGTATCAGAGAAACTGTTAACATTCTGATAGGAATTCAGGCTGATGGTTTTCCTCCATATTTTGTATCCTTCTTTGTGGAATCTGGTCAAAACGAGCTGCTCTTTCCCCACTGACAATGAACCTAGCTGTTCCCTTCAAGGGTCTAGAGCCTCATTGATCAGTGTGAGATTCCTCCCGTTTTAAAGTAGAGCCATTTCTGTTTTAGAGCTGCAGAGGCAAAATCAAATGGCTTTCCTTTAGAATCCATCAAATTACATGGATGGCTTATGATCGTCATTCCCTTCTCTCCCTCTAGATGAGAAAGTCCTTTCCCAAGCTCAGACAGGTGGGATCTCAAAGAATATGTACTGTGATCCCACAGATCACTTTCAGGAATTTCCAAACCTATCAGTCCCTGTTCAGGGAGCTTGTTTGAGTATAGAAACAAACAAACCAACAGGCAAACAGACCTTCCATAGTAAATACAAGAAATATGTTGAAATTGCTGCTTCTAGCAGATTGTCTGGGTTTATAGAATCAACTGGTTTTAAAGCTAGTTTGGGTGGCATCATAAATGATACATGTATAATGCCTTGTGTGCCTCATGGGCCTGCTCATCCCCGATTGCTGTTCCATGGAACTCTGGCCTTGGCCCACTGCTGCCTTTCTCTTCAGCTGGTCTAAACATGTAGCTTTACCTGCCACCAGTATGTGGTGGCCATGACCCCCACATCTACGTGGACACTTAGCCTTCTTTTCTGAGCCTCTGCCTCTATGATCACTGTCATACCTACTGTATCCCACAAATAACTCAAACTTAAATGTGTCCAAAATTGAGGCATCATCTCTTTCCCTCCCCTTTGCCCTCCCCCTCCCAAATAAAACCTGCTTCTCGTACCCTCCCCTTCATCCTGGTCTCAGTTGGTGACACCACCATCTAGAAATTTACAAGTCATCTGGGACTCCTCCCACCTCATAACCCTGCATCCAATTAGCCATCTAGTTTGGTTGGAGAGCTATCCTCTCCAACCCTCCCTTTGTTCTGGTTCCTCTTACCCAGACTATTTCAACAACCCCCTGATTGTTTTTCCTATCTCCAGGTTTATACTCCCCACAGAGTAATGTATCTAAAATGCAAATCTGACCCAGACACTTCTCTGCTTGGATTCCTTTTGCAGTCACAATAAATCCCAAGCTCTCATCAGGACTTAAGTCCTCCCATGACCTTGTCCTTACCTCTCTCATATCTCCCTACCTCACGCTTGAGCAGCAATAAACTGCTGATTGTTTCCCCCACACATACTCTGTGTTTCACACTCTGCACTGGGTCTTTGCCATTCCCACTGCCTCTTCATCTTTTTTTTTAACCTGGCTAACTTTTATGGATACTCACAGTTCATTCAGATATCATTTATACCAGTGCTGTCCAATAGAGCTTTCTGTGATGATGAAAATTTTCCATAATCCTCACTGTCCACTATGGTAGCCATTAGCCACATGATAGTATTTGAAATGTGGCTTATAGCTCCACTCTGTGTGGTTCGGATTCTGTGTGTTTATGGCTGCAGCCCAGGTTTGAAATGTGGCTTGTTTCAATTAATTTAAATTTATATAGCCACATGTATATAGATTCTGTACATTTACTTCTTGGGCTCTTGCTATGTGTTGAGTGTTGGTAGGGCCTAGAGAATACAGTCAAAGAATTACCTCTTTTCATGGTTTCAATAGTGCAGTGGAGAAAACAGATATTAAACAGTAATTTCAAGTGTGCAATATGAGACACAGAGAGAATTATAAAGTGTAGGGATCTAACCCAGCTTTGGGAGGTTGTATTAGTCTGCTAGGGCTGCTGTAATGACAATGGCTGGCTTAAATGACAAAACTTTATTTTCTTAAGAGTTCTGGAGTTTAGAAATCTAAGACCAGGGTGTGAGCAGGCTTGGTTTCTTCTGAGGCCTCTCTCCTTGGCTTGCAGACGGGCACCTTCCCGCTGCGCCGTCACATGGTCATCTCTCTGTGTTCTCTCCTTGGCTTGCAGATGGGCACCTTCCCGCTGCGCCGTCACATGGTCATCTCTCTGTGTGTGCATTTATTTGGTGTTTCTCTTCTTATAAGGACACTAGTCATATTGGATTAGGGCAATAATTAATTACTTCTTTAAAGGCCCTGTCTGCAAATACAGTCATTCCAGGAGTTATAGCTTCAACATGTGAATTTGGCAGGGGTTTGCAATTTAGTCTATAACAGAAATCAAATAAAGTTTTCCTGAAGAAGTGAGATTTAAGCAAAATGTGAAAAGTGAGTAGGAGTTGGTCACTGGGGAGATGACAGGGGAGTATTCTGGGTGGGAAGTGAGGAGGCAGGAAAGCTAAGAGTGAAGAAAAAGTGTGGTGCTTTTGAGGAAGTGAAAGAATAGAAAGCCCCATATAGCTGGAAAGAAGAGATCAAGGAGAGAAGAGTCCAATCTGAATATGGAGGGGCCATATTAGAAAGACCTTGGAAACCATGTAAGGAATTTGTGTTTACCCTGAAAGCAGTAAATCCATTCCAACTAATTTATGTAGTGACTCTTCCCGCAAGGAGATGGAGCATCTCTACCCTTTAAATGTGAGATACATTTAGTGACTTGCTTCCAAAGAGTACAGTATGGAAAGGGAGGGAAGAAAGTAACTTTACAGTGGAAAAGGTTGACAAACACAATTTCAGACAGATGATCAAGGTTAACCTCCTGATAAATCACGCTGATTGCATGCATCCTTGATATGCCATAATGTGCTATGGTCTTTTTCCCCAAATCCTATAACCCCAGTCTAACCATGAGAAAAATACCAGATAAACCCAAATTGCAACGTATTCTATGAAATACCTGATCAGTACTACTCAAAACTATCAAGGTCATCAAAATAAGGAAAGGATGAGAAATGGTCACAGCCTAGAGAAGCCTAAGGAGACATGACTAAATGTCATATAGTGTTCTGGAGGGGCTCCTGGAATAGAAAAAGGACATTAGGGAGAAAAGCAATGAAATTAGAATAAAGTGTGGAGTTGAATCAATAAAAAAAGTTAATTAAAAGACATGAAAGAAGAACTAAATAAATGGAGACATATTTAATCATAGAAAGACTTATTTGTTAAAGATGTCGATTTTTAAAATATTCTATACAGTAAATGCAATTTAGATCAAAACTCCCAAAGTAGTATGTACTAAAATTCAGCAAGCTGATTCCAAAGTTTACATGGAAGAGCAAAGGACTAGCAAGAGCCAAGAAAACTGCAGGAAAAAAAAAAAAAAAAAAGGCAGGACAACTCTCCCTACCTGACGTTCAAGATTTATTATAAAGCCATGGTAATCAATGCATGGAGGTTTTGGTGCAGGAAAAGACAATCAGGGGAAAGGAATGAAGAGCCTGGAGCAGATTCGCACATATTACAGAGCTGATGAGACACATTGCTGGCAGGGACTTCTCAACAAATATTGCTCCTGCCCTACATGAAAGTCAACTCCAGGTGAATTACATACCTTAATGAGAAAAAGACTTTAAAACTTTTATAAGATACCATAAAATAGTATATTTATAACCTTACTGACACAAAAGGCCTACATTGTAAAGGAAACGATTGGTATATTTAACACATTAAAATTAAAAAGAAAATCTCTTCAACAAAATATTCCATAAAAACAAGTGAAAAGACAAAGCATACCCAAGGGGAAGATGCTTGGAAATACCTGTAACCAGTCCAGAATATACAGCTGATAAGGATAGGAGACAGGGGAATAGTGGGTGGGAGAGGGTGGTTCCCTGGCAAAGACCCCACCTTTGAGCCTGGAGATCTGCAGCCCTAAGTGGGAGCAGGCATTTCTGTTTTCGTGCCCAAAAAGTTGCCTTTTGGCTCGCCATGCTCCCCTATCCTGTGCCCATATAAACCCTGAACTGCAGGCTCCAGAAGCAGACAAGCAGGTGAGGAGATGAGGACACAAGCAGACAAATGGCAGAACGACACAGCAGAGCAAAGAGGAGGAATGTCTGAGCGCTGAGAGGAGTTTGGCTGGGAGCAGTCAGAGGGAAGTTTGGCCCCTGGATGGCCAAGCTCCAGGGGAAGATCATCTTTCCATTCCATCCCCCCTTCCAGTTCCCCATCCATCCTGCTGAAAGCCACCTCCACCACTCAGTAAAACCCCACATTCATCCTTCAAGCCTGTGTGTGACCCGGTTCTTCCGGGGACGCTGGGCAAGAGCTCAGGATACAAAAAGCTGTCACTTCCCTCTGCCCTTGTGAAAAGGCAGAGGATCCGTCGAGCTGGTTAACACTCAAGTCGTCCACAGATGGCAGGGCTAAAAGGACACACTGTAACACGCTCCCGGTTGGGCTCCTGCACTTGTCCGTCTACATTCTCCTCCTCCCCTCAGGGGTTTGAGCAGTGGTGGTGACTGAACAGGCAAGCCACACCCCTGTCGCATGTCCTTCGAGGGGGATCAGAGAACTCCCCTGTTTCACAATCAAATCAACCAGGCATGGTGGTGTGTGCCTGTAGTCTTAGCTACTCAGGAGGCTGAAGCAGGAGTATTGCTTGAGCCCAGGAGTTCAAATCTGGCGTGGACAACATAGCCAGACTGTCTCTTAAAAAAAGAAATTTTTTTTTGAAAAGAAATTATGTTAACTAATAAGAAAGAGACAATGACCCAATAGAAAATTAGCCAAGGATAGGCTCTTCATAGAAATCCAAATGGCTGCAAATCAGTAAGAGGATGCTCAATTCCAATCACATTCAGCAAAATGCAAATTAAACCATTAATGAGATACCATTCCCATTCATTACATTGACAACAATTAAAAAGTTTAACCTAGCAAGTGATGACAAGAATGTAGAAGAATGGGAACTCCCTCTTGTACACTTTTGTAGGAGTAAAAATTGGTACAGCCACATCCTGAAGGATTTGTAACATACGTGCACAGGGAAATATGTAAATAAAGGTATTCAATTCAGCATTTATTTACTTTAGAAAAAACTAAAATTAAAAACCACCTGGCTATCAAGAGAATGGAGTAACTATGGTATATATAATTGTTTAAATGAATCAACTGGAACCATATGTATCAAGAACAGATCTCTAAAGCATCTTAAGAGAAAAAAGTGAGTTGCAAACGAATGCACATTTTATACAACTATTTTTAAAAATTGTTTAAATATTACATACACAAATATTCTGATAGATTGCAAGAATGGTTACAAATTATTTTCTTCCCATCAAGGGTGGAGCCTATTTCTCTACCCCTTGAATCTGGGTTGGCCATGTGTCTCACTTTGACCAAAAAGATGTTTGCAAACATGACACAAACTGAGGCTTGAAAAGTGCATGTGAATTGGGGCTTGCACTCATGCCACTCATGAGAAGGTAAGAGACACTTCCCCTCATTGCTCGCATTTCTCAAGCCAGCAGCCAGCGGACTTTCTAAAGCAGAGCCACTTGGATGACTGACAGTTGACCATGGATATGTGTGTGAGTCCATCTGAAACTGGAAGAACTGGCCAGCTGAATCCAGCTCAAATTGTTGACTTAGAGAATTGTAAACTAAGCCACAAAAATGGTGGTTTGTTTCAGACCACTAAGTTTTGATGTGGTGTGTGATGCAGCAAAATCTAAATGATACAAATACTAAGCATTAAAACATGCTGGAGAAAAGATACCATTAACTTATAAATGGCATAGAAACAAAAATGTTATATTACTTTCTGTATGCTTGAAATATTGTACAATTAAAAAATTTCAAATTTCCTTGAAGAGTCAGTGGGAAATGAAGAAATTGGAACAGGAAAATGTCTTTAAGAAGTTTCATTGTGAAAGGGAGGAGACAGCATTAGGAGAGATTTAAAGTACATAAATACATTTGGGAAGAAGCTGATCGAATGGAATAGGTTGAAAATATTGTGCAACAGGGTTATTAATTGGTGATGCAGTGTTCCTGATTATGCAAAACATGACGATGGAATCTTGGGCCCAGGATGAGGGACTAACCTCACTGAAGAATGGGCACTTTTTCCTGATAGGAAGGAAGGATAGATGTAGGCATAGCAGTTTTGTAGTTTTAGTGGCAGGAAGTTGATGGCATCTTTGTCCTCTCTGAATTGGTAAGTAAGGTCATCCTTTTGAGATGGTCAGGTTCAGGTTGCAAACTGTTAAAAGTCATTGGGGGAATGATAGGATATCTTGCCTAGGATAACAAGGATTGCTGGGGATCACTGAAGGTCCAGTTGAGTTTAGACCAGTCCCCCAGGCATCTATCTGTCTCCCTCAGTACTTAGCATTCCTAATACAGACTGAGAGAATTGGGTAATTGGAATCATGTAGAGCTGGAATTTTGTCTGTTAGGTGGGATAGTGGGGTAAGGGAGTTGAGTATGTGGGCAGGATGACTGCCGAGTGATTGACCATGGAATCTAAGCTGGATAGGCAGTAAAGTGAAGACAGGTGAGGATAGGGTTAAGGGCTGTTGTTTTGTGATTTCGGAGCTGCCTATACTTACATGTTTGTCTCCCACACAAGTTCATAAACTCTTCAAAAAAGGATCTTTTTTTATTCATCGTTATCTATAACATCAACATAATATCTAATAATGAGCTCTCCATAAATTATTGTTGAATTGAATAATGGCTTAAAACTCTGTTCCTTAAAGCTAATAGCTACCCTCACCTGCAACTTTTTCTAGGCAAAATATATATATATATATATATATATGTGTGTGTGTGTGTGTGTATATATATATGTTAACTTTTTCTCATTGGTTCTGCTTGCTCTATTTTGCTTTTGATTGTGCTATTTTTTTTCTTTAAGATTTTTCCCATACATTTTATGCACCATCCATTCTCGTGAATAGAGTCTTTTGAATATCTTGTTTGATTAAGTCACATCTGATTTCTTCTCTAGCCAATTTAATTCAGGAGATGAATTCTGATGACCCAGTTGTGCAACAGAACGCTGTCCTGGAGACAGAAAAGAGACTACTGCTTATGGAGGAAGACCAGGAGGAGGATGAATGCAGGACCACCTTGAATAAGACTGTGATCAGTCCTCCAGAAACTGCTGTGAAGGTTTCTTTTTCTATTGAGAAGTTATATAAGTACAGACAGTGAGAAGACCTACACCAAGGCAGTAGTTTCATCTCAAACTGTCCAGCGAGGCTGAAATGGTCTTTTGTTTCTTAGATTCATTAGATTTATTTTTTATAAGAAAGTATAAAATTTGATTTTTTTCCTTTGATCTTTCTGGGTTATCTTTAAACAACCCTTTGGATCTATTTTAATGAAAACTTCACCTCTCCACCCCCTGAGCTTGTGTGATATATTTAAGCTGTACTTTTAAGGTAATGTATTCTAACTCATTTCCAACTCATAAGCCACAGCTGAGGTCTCTTGACCTGGGCAGCCTTATTTTGCAGACTCGGTCCCATAGCAATTGTGCCCATAATCAGATCTCCTGATTTAAAGCAAGCCCCCTGAATTCTGATCTCTTCAGTTTTGATGGTTAAAGGAAATGACCTCTTGTTTGTAATTGATTTGCCTTCTTGGTTTATATGCATATAAATTAGAGAGTAGTTTTTGAAATTTGTTTCTTTGTTTTTATGATAACCTACATCTACAGAGTGCCGAAGAAGTAAACTCAGGTAAGGATAGCATCTCTCTTCCCAATTTTTATTCTTTATATAGGACCAGTTTTGATTGAGTGTAGCTCCCAGACCTTTAAATTACTGCCTCTGGGCTTACAAACAACCTGTGAACAAAAACCTGCTGATCATCCCATTCTGTTACTAGTGGTCAGCGGGAACGTCCCTGAGAGGTTTTTCTCTAGTTTCTGTTGGTCAACCTTTGGTAAACTCAATTCATTTATTCTGTATCATCCAGTTTACCCTGTTCAAGGGATCCAGATAGTTTCTCTGTTGCTCAGCTCAGAAGCTCATTATGCTAAACAGAACAAAAAAATCTGTCTTCAAAGAAAAACTCTTTTAAAAGACATAATTCAAATTTGAAGCACAGTCATAGCCATCATGTATAATAATAAAGCACACAGATTACCATTTAATGTCAAATTAAGAAAATGTCATTTTAGTTGCCTCAGAATTGTGTGTGTGCGTGTGTGTGTGCCTGTGTGCATATGCATACGTGTGACTCTAAAGTAACTCTTCCGAATGTGAGCTAAATAACTGATTATAGTATTTGGATTTTTCTTTTTAATATCTGAAATTACCCTGCTGTCAGAGGCCTTCTTGGCATCTGTGGAGAAGGATGCAAAGGAACGAGCCAAGAGAAGAAGGGAAAACAAAGTCTTAGCAGATGGTAATTGTCAGTCCTTACTTTTCAATGGTGGGATGATTTGTGCTAGAAAGAGCAGACAAAAGCCTATATGCTGACATTTGAGGACATCTAGATTCCCACTGGTGAGGTTTGTGATGGGCTCGAGGCAATGGGACTTGGCCAGAAGGAAATCATTGGTAGTCTCTTCTCTGTTCCTGCTGCAACAAGCAGGGGGTAGGATATACCTACCTCCAGTGAAACCTCTTGCTAAAGCATCCCTGTGCACTTAGCAGAGCCAAATGAATCATACTAAACAGTGCTCAGGAAGCAGTGGGGGGTGAGAGTGAGCTGCCACTGGCTAGCCTAAGGCAGAGATGAAGAAGTGGAAAAGAAGAATAAAACAGCTGTGAGAAAAGAGAGGAGAAATCAAGGAAAAGGAAGGGATGGGATTGTGTATGTTGTGGGGAGATATATATATGATAGAAGAATGTTTTCAATTTATTTTATACCACCCAGGGCTGTGTGTGCTGCAGGTCTGAATGATTCCATATTTGTTGGGAAAATTAATTATTTGACCCTCTTTATGAGACACTGAATGCACAGATTTGGTCTCTGTGGCAAGCTTAGTATGGTTCTGAGCCTCGGTGCAGAAACGTTTACTTTTTCTGAGAATCTACTTAGAAGACATGGGTGGATTTGGAGGAAAAAAATATACTTGAAGAAGCTGGTCCTGAAATATCTGCAGAGAAAAACAAGTGTCGAGTCCCTTTAGGATCAATAGAAGTGAAGACCTTCAAAGTAGAATTGGAAAATCGGGGGAATAAAGTCTGAGAGATTTTCTGATGTGTGGTGAGAGCTCACCTGTGTGACTTATATTCCCATAGCCCTAAAAGAAAAAGGGAATGAAGCATTTGCTGAAGGCAATTATGAAACAGCTATCCTGCACTATAGTGAGGGTTTGGAGAAACTGAAGGACGTGAAAGTGCTGTACACCAACCGAGCCCAGGTCAGTGAGGCGAGGATGTGTCCATGCAGCTTTCTCAGGGAATAGTTGCCACCAAACCTGGGAAAACAAAGATGAGACTAGATGTTGGGCTGGGAAATGTTTATAACAACTGGCTCTTGTTTTGGGTGTGGGGGGAGCTGACTTATACATAGCATTTACCAGTTTCCATGATGCAAATATTCTCACCATGATCTAATTTGAAATCACTGCAGGAGGACTTGGGAAGAATTGCCCATTATCAGCTGTCTCCATAGTATAAGTCAATTCCATCATATCACTGATGGTGACCATGCACTTGTCCCTGTGGATAAAGGAGAAAACTAGTGGAATGAAATGACCTGTAGGACCTTAGAATTCTGCTACCAACAGATTTCTTCAGCCTCTTTTTTTGGTACTAGTCTTAACTCCTAGGGGATGCCCTCCTATTAGTTTCTCATTCGTTGTATCAGTCTCTCTTTAAGATTCTGCGACAGGGTTAAAGTGGATAGCCAGTGGTCCTAGAACCAATTTCTTGGAAATTTTGGGTTTCTTCAAGTTTTTATACCTTAGTATGTGTCACAAATAAGCTCAGTTTCCTGGAACACCAGGTGAAAACCACCCAGATGTTTATTTACCACTTAATGAAGGGATAGGCTGATAGCTCTCAACTGAAACAAAACCATCACCTGTGACTTTGTGTTTGAAAAGTAGTTTAGTTTCTGTGTGGTAGAGTTCTCTGCTAGACAGGCCTGAAAATTTGGCAGATTCATGGACATGATTACCCCATGGTCAGAATATGTCAGCAGGACCTGTGTGAGGTGGACTTGATGCCTTGTCATTTGCAAGAGGGAGAGGCTGCAGCAGAGTCCTCATCAGCTCCAATTTCCCTAACTCGAGATTAAGAATGTCTGGCTCTGGGATGTTGAGGAAGAGGATTGGAAGCAAGAAACAGGACATTCAGAGGCCAAAATGTCTGGGGAATGATAGTGACTTAATGATAAATAAATCCAAGCAGTATAATCTCACTAGTTTAGCAATTTGGATAAGTTAGACTAGAGTTGAAATGTCACTTAAACTATCCCAATTTTGGAGAAAACTAGTTATAAGGAAGTGAATCTGTAAAAAAGATGGCCAGAGGTTGATTTAACAGTACATTGCATTACTCGAACAAGATTATAAACTTTTTGAGGGCAAAAACTGCCATATACTTTTTCCCTTAATGCTTTATTTATAGCAGATGTTCAATAAATCCTTTTTTAGTTACATAACATTGGAAGCACAATAAGTCCAATTAAGGGAGTTAAGTTTCTGTTGACAATTCAGAAGCATCGCTTAAATGCAAGCAATTAATAGAATAATTATAGTTCCTTCTTATTTATTACCAAATTTGGTCTCTGAAAACATCTGCCTACTGATGCTTGTTCAGTTGTGTTACTCTGAAGTTATTTGAAAGCAATAAAATTGAATTGCTTTAAAAAAGTTATGTAATTCAGACATATCTAATTCAGACTGTCTATACTCTGATTCATCTGAATTAGTTATATTTTCACTGCAGTCATTTTTAAGCAGCACTTTGATTAGTTCTGAAGAATCACATTAAGAATGAATGTCGATAAATACAAGGAAATGTAATGAAAAGGTTTGAGGGAGTGATTCCTCCCAGCGTTCCCAAGGAGAAAACTTCTGCAGAGACAAAAAAATGGAAAAGGTACTCCCTGGTGTTACAAACTGTTTGAACCATTGACTGTTTTTAAAATGCTTCCCCTGTATGCATGCAGTGTTAGAAAACACTTAATAGGGACCCTGTAAATTTTGTCTTGCTGGAGAGAAAACCTAACCTTTCATTGCTTTGTTTTTCTCCTGGAGTTAATGTTATGATCAATAGATTGCCGGTATAATTTAGATAAATCTGGAGTTTAATTGCTATTTGGAAAAAGCAGTTCTTTTTTAAAATGTGCAAAAGCAAAAGAGATTGAGGAAGTTATAGGGTGTTTAATCCAAGCCTTAAGAGAGAAAGAAAAAAAAAAGTAAAAGGCCATGTAGAGAAATCGTTGCAACCCATGAAGACTTCTTCAGAGTCTGCGTGTATCCTGAATAATAGTGCCATGAAATCATGGCCACAGCTGTCTAGAATGATGCCAGCTTCCTCCTCACATCCCCTAATTTTCAAATGAAACCTGAGACCCTGGAGGAAAGGATGATGCTTTACAGAACAGATAGCTCAAAGAGTCATCTTCTCTAATTGCTACAGAACGTGAGTTAATGAAAGCACCACTTGCAGCTTCCTTGCTGTGGGAGCCAAGAACGGCATGATTTCAATTCATTTGCTGGCTGTTGCCTGCTCTCGTCTCGCTTGGATTGGATACTTAGATTACCTGTGGGTTGCAACATTAACCCTACAATTGGCTTGTCCGTGCAAATATCTCATCAGGTTTGTTGTTAAGAGTGTTGCAATGCCCTGGTACAGTTTTGATCATGGACAATCCTACGTGTAGTACTGGCTTTATTATTGGTGACTGATGGAACCCTGGAAAAGCCACTGCTCCTGGTGCTTGGCTATCCTTTCGTACAAATGGGATGATCAGTGCTGCCTCTCAGGGAGCTTTCCAGAAGAAGAGTGCTTCAAGGCTACTTCATGCAATTTGATAAGACTTTATTGACCACTTACTGTGTCCAGTAATTAATAGAGAGGTTATAGTAGCCGTTGTGCTTGTTTATAAATAGTCTTTCATTTGTTTATATTCCTCTAGTTCTTGGAAACATTAAACTAAGTTCTCAATCAGTTCAGTTTGAATGGATCACAGAATTCTGAGTCAATTCTTGATTTTCAAGATTTTCCCCAATTCTAAGGGATTCTAAAAGAGTGCCCCAGGCATTTGATACTAAGGGTTCATGGTGATGCTCTGACTCTCATATGTCATTCTACTTCTTTCATGTTTTTTCTGCTGTGCTCCAGAGGACAGAAGCAGAGCTTTTTTATTATCTTCTGATAACAGCATTATTGAGATATAATTCACATACCATACAGTTCACCCTTTTATAGTACACAATTTAATGGGATTTTAGTATAATCACAGAGTTGTGCGACCATCACAATTTTTGAACATTTCATCATCATCCCCCAAAAAACTCCATCTTTACCTGTCAACTCCCCCAGTCCTCCCATTGCTACTCTCAGCCCGAGATAATCACCAATCTACTTTTTGTCTCTATACCTTTGTCTGTTCTGGACATTTTATATAAATGAAATCATACATTTGTCCTTTTGTGACTGGCTTCTTTCATTTATCATAATGTTTTTAAGATTCATCCATGTTACGGTATGTATCAACTCTTCATTTCTTTTTATTGCTGAATAATTTTCCATTGTATGGATATACCATATTTTATGTATCCCTTCATCACTGATGGACATTTGGATTGTTGCCTTTTGACTATCATGAATAATTCTGCCATGAACATTCATGTCTAAGCATTTGTATGGATGTATGTTCATATTCTTCTTGGGTATATACCTAGGAGTAAAATTACTGGGTCATATGATAACATACTTAACCTTCTGAAGAACTTCCGGACTATCTTCCAGAGGGGCTGTGCCATTTTAATTCCCACCAGCAGTGTATGAGGGCTCTAATTATCTGTCTTTTTTATTCCCTTTATCATTTGGTGTTTTTCTGGAACATTCACAGCAGGGTAGACTCCAGAATCCAGCTCTTCCTTCTTGGATGTGGCTAGTGAGCTGGGTATTTTCTGTGTCCCTCTAGATCCTTCCCTGCTCTGTGCCCTGGAGGGCTGACCTGTGTGGACTGGCTCCTTGGCTTCCCAGCCTTTTAGCCTCCATTTGCATTCAGCCAATAAAATAAGAAGGAAGGAGGAAAAGTGAGATTGGGTATTAGTCTCCTGGCCTTTGGCTTTAGTGAAGGCCTCAGCTCATGTCAGGCAGTTATTTTCGTAGAGCTATCCTCTCCCATTGTGTTCATTGCTCCCTCCTTCTGCCCCTTCCATTACAGCAGTGGTAATGGCTGTCCACTGTTGCTAGCTCTGAGATTCTGTAGCATCCCTTGTCAGGTTTCCTAAGCCCTGCCTTCATCGTGGAAGAGGTCCCTGTATTCAACTCTCAGTTGCCCAGTGTAAGTGTGCCATCTCTTTCCTGGCAGGACCATGACTGATCCAGGTAGGGGATAGTTCTCGCTGACATTCTACTGTTCGAATGTTCTTTCTGCATGAACTGAAAACTGCCTGATGCAGAGTTGTGTGTGAATATCAGCTGTTGGTTTCATTACAGGCTTATATGAAACTTAAGAACTATGAGAAGGCACTGGTGGATTGTGAATGGGCTCTCAAGGTAAGAGAGTATTTCTTTTCCCCCATGATGGTATTGGGCTGAAGTAGATAGAAGGCAGCTCCCAATGTATCAAGATAGGAAAGGGTATAACCTCTGTAGCCAGAGCTTCAGTTTCCTCATCTGTAGAATGGGATAGAATAGAATTGGATAGAATAGAATTGTTAGGAGGGTCATGACAATGCACAGAAAGTGCCTAGTTCCTAGAAAGCAATCCAGGGAGCTGCTGCTATTGAATTTTCAGTGTCTTATGTTACTATAGCTCCTTCTTTACTATTGTGTTATCAGACACTTTGTTCTATGTGCTAGTGGAAATGCCTCCTTCTCTCTTCCGGAGCCAGCCATTGGAGCTGATTTCTGCAATGCTGCAATGCTGTTCTTCCCTGTCAGTTTGTGTTTTTTCCCTCCAGCCCTCATAATTTGGAAATATAACATCCTCTATTTGTAGAGGAATAATCAGAAGAAAGAATTCCTATTTTTCAACTTTAGTCAGGCCTTGGGCAGATAAAATAATTCTACGCATGGCATTTCCTCTGAAATCTGCCAGAATAGATGGTGAAAAATGCATAGACATAAAGACTGTTGGTGGAAATGTTAAGAGTTACTAAAATAACACAATCACTTTTTAGGGACATGACCAAATATTTAAGTAACCCTTAATCCACATTCACCTGAATTACTCTGTCACGGGGGTTTTAACTAAGTAACCAAAACTAGTGCTTTTCAGACTTCTGCACTTGCTGCTAACAGCAGAGGAGAATGGACATGAGCCCCTTGAGAGGGACTAGAAGCAGAAAGCATGAAATTTCTTTTAAGATGTGTGTTTTACCTTAAAAACCTTGTTAATTTTGCACAGCACTTGATGAAAGTTATCTGTTTGTTTTGATGTAACAGCATTATTTTAATAACTTAGAATCAAGTAAAATTGAGGTGCCAGGAGAATGTACCAAGTTTATCCTGTGGCTTCAATTCTTGGGTATAGCGCAGCTACCCTAGCCTAATGAGTATGTCCCAAAACAAGAGGACACTTTCCTAGCAGCATACTGGCCATATCTGCTTTATTTCTTATTGAGAGGGTAAGCAGTGGAAACCGGGATGAATGAGAAAGTCACCTCTGCTTATAATCATTCATAAAACACTAGGGATCCTCTTAACACTGACATCTGGAGTGTCCAATTTCTTTATCCCTTAGAAGATACAATGTGTGGCAAATTTTGTTCCATTGCATGGGTGTAGTCTTTAAGTTATAAGAGTTGGGGCCGAAGCTGATGACATCAAGCTCTTCACAGCTCCATCATAGGTCCACTAACCTGCTTTGTCACCTTGCTTGATAATGATTTCTTTTTCTGCCATTATTCTGCAGGAGAAGAGAGAGGCAAGGATGTTTTCCTTGGTTTTTCCAGTAATAACAGCAAACAACATCATTTGCTGCGTGCTCACAAAATTCTATTCTGTTCTGTTCAGTGTCACTATTTTCTCTATTTTTCTGACGAGGAAATCAAGCTTCAGTAATTAAGTACCCTGTGCAGGATCATGAAGCTAGTGTCTGTCTAACTCTAAGCCCATGCTCTTAACCTCTATAGAGGGCCTCTCCACTGCAACTTTGAACCCCATAATCCCTGGGTGTGGATGTCTTTCCCTTCTGTGGAAGAAACATGATCTCCTCACAGGTTCATCAAGAGTATCTTTTCTGATCTGAAAAAGGCGAAAGGGGCAGACATACCATCATGCTGATTCAGGATAACACACTGGCCTGTTCCCAAATGTTAATTGAAGTACAATGTAATTAACAGTGAAACCGAGGCCAAGCGGGCCCAATGGAGCTGACATTAAAAAACGCTGACACTCAGCAGCCAATCTTGTTAAATGCCCAGCGAGGCTCTCAGTTGAAGAGGTTTGGGTAAACACTTGGAGAGATGAGAAAAAAAAATGAACAAAGAGTTCTAAAAACTGATAATGATTTGTTTTATGTTGCAGCTGTGAATTTAAAACTTTTGCTGTCTTTAAAATTAATGTATCAATAGCGAATGTCACTGGCACTCTGTTACTAATAGTGTTAGTACTTTCATGCCAATTTAATCTTTTTTGACACTTTTAAATCAGTAGAGACAAGCTTATGTGATGATATTTCAAGACTGATGTTTCTTCTCAAGGAAGATAAGGCAGCAAAGCTGGTTTCAATTAGGACCAGAATCATTTCTTTCTCAGCAGAACACTTCTTGCACAATGAAATACGTCTTCCTCTGAAGGCAGGATTCCTTTAAAGGGAAGCTGGGGTTCACCCAAGAACATTCTCGTGAGGGTTGATACATGGTCAAAGGAGAATGGGTCTATTAGTGAGAAAAATCCATTAGCAGCCTTTTACAACATTGTCTTAGGAAGGCAAATTCCGCACTTCACGGTGACACACGATAGGTCGGGGACAAGGCTTTAATGCTTGGGGCTCGCTTTCCCCCACCTGCCGTAACCCCGGTGCTCTGCCAGTGAATGTACTGTGAGTATTTGGCTTTCATGAGCTGAAGTGCTAGAGTTTCCTCTTTTCTCTTTGACCATCCCTTTCCTGCTTCCTCAATGTTATCCTTTGTGAATTCATGAGGGGTCACCCCTCTGCTCCCTGTCTTTTGTCTCTGTACAGTTACTCCTTGACAGCTCTCTTCTCATGGGCTCAACTCTCATCTCTGCAAATGGCTCTCAGACCTACTTCCCCAGTCTCCCCTTCCCCAGCTCCAGGGCTGCATGTCAGCTGCCTCTGCAGGTGCCTTTTGATAGTCTTGATGTCATCTGAAACTCAGTATGTCTAGAAGCCAACTCTTCATCTTCTCACTCAGCCTTTCCCACTCCCTGCCCTAGCTGACCTCTTTCTGTTAGTGACACACCACGTCTTTCAGGTATCTAGGCCCCTGGTTTTGACTTCACATCCTCCATCACCCTTATCACTGATAGTTAGTTGATGCCGGTCAGACCTTTCTTTGACATAGCTCTGGCATCTGCACTTCCTTTGCCTCCCACTGTCACCAGGACTTCAGACATGAACCGTTGTTCTCAGTGATTGTTCTGCTGTCCTTACTCATCTCTCATTGTTCAGGCCACCATACCTCTTGTTCAGCCTTTCCCTCCTCTGATCACATCTCCATGCCACCTTCCTACCAGCTTACCTCCACACTGCCATTGGTGACTCACCCTCCTCCAGTGTGGCTCAAGATGGGATCTTCTCTCCACCCAGCACCTGCCCCTCAATCCCGGCTGGACTGTCCCCAAAGCCGCCTGTACTCTCCTCCCTCAAGTTCTTGCCCAGCCCACTCTCCCTCCATCCTCCTCTCTTCACCTCTACGTGTCACTAAGACTCAGCCCAGATCCCTCCACCTTTGCATACCCTTTTAAAGACTGCATTTTAAAGCATATTTTCTTCCACTGATTTTTTTCAGTAGCATTTTCTATAGCATTTATATGCTCTTTTCTGTAGCACCTTTCTGAAGGAGATTTGGTGTCATTTTTAAACCCTTGAGAGTTTAATGGCCAAATTTCAAATTCCAGCTCTTCCACTTGTTATCTGTGTGACCTTGGGCCTCTCCAACCCCTAGTTTTCACATCTGTAAAATAGGGATAATAACTGTGTCTGCTTCATAGAGTTGTTTGAAAGCTTCTGTGAGATCATCCATATGAACTATAAAGCTTAGTGCCTGGCACATGGTTTGGGCTGAACAATCATGCACATTTATTTTTATTATGACTTCCATTCCCTTAGCGGTGAATTGGGAAATGGTATACACAAGCGTGTATCTCTAAAAGCTTCTCCAACAATTATTGTTCTCTCTTTTATTATTACTGTTATTCTTCTCTCTTTTATTATTACTGCTCTCTTTTATTAAATTTAGATTTTCTCTTTTGCTCTGAAATGAATTGGTGCTGATATACCTGCAGCAATAGCAGCTAATACTCTGTTACCCAGAGCCACACCAAGTGTTTTACGTAATTTCTTTCTCACAACAACCTGAGAGAGATACTATTATTGTCTTCATTTTCCAGGTGAGGAAAATGAGTGTCAGAAAAGTTAGGCAGCCTGGCCAACAACATGCCACTTCTGCTGAGTAGCAGAACAAGGATCCACCCAGGATATTTTGGACTCCTGAGCTTGAACTCTTAACCTCTTCATATCTAAACCTTTGAAGGGCATCTGATTTGGCACAATGTCTTACATATAAGAGAAGTTCAATCAATGTTCATTAACTGGATGTCTTAGATTTTAGTGTATGTCTCTGTCAAATCATTCCCTGTGGAGCTATAATGACTAGGGTCAGGCAGGTGCAGGGCCCCCTGTGTAAATGGTCTAGTTTCAGCCATAAGTTTCAATCCTGCCTTTTGAAGGGGACATCCCTACTAATCTTAAGTAATATGAACAGAAGGTCCCAGTACATATGTTGTGGTTTATTTGGGAGGAGGGACTTCCCAGGCCCACTAAGATGTAATGGTAACCTCAGCTATTTTCTTAGAGTAAGTTCTCTTCTAGTAAACCAGTGACTCTCAAACTTAGCTGCACGTTTACCTCACCTAGAGAGCTTAAAAACTTATTGATGCCTGGGTCTTATCCCAGAGTATAATGTAATTGATGTGGGGTGCAGGGCCGGCAGGACTTTCACAAGCATCCTGGATGATTCTAATGTTCTGCCAGTGTTAAGAGCTCTTCTAAACTGAGGGTTTGCTTCCTGATTGCATCTCATTAAATGGAAATGAAAAGTGGCAGGTATCATTAATTAATTTGGTGAAGAGCTTGCTGCTGCACCCAGGCTCCTTGCAGACATCAATTAGTTTGGTCACAAATGCACAGAAAAGTTTTGTCAATTCTGGTAGTTGCCCTGAGAATCAAAGCTTTGCCTTAACTCTTTTAGCTGTGTAGTGAGGGTAGTGGCAAATGACTTCACATCTTCTAAAACTTCTGATCAGTCATTCTCTTTTATGCAGTGTGATGAAAAATGCACAAAAGCATATTTTCACATGGGAAAAGCCAACCTGGCCCTGAAGAACTACAGTGTGGTAAGTTCTTAGAGGAATGTAATTGACATGTTTGATCACAGACTGATGCTCCCAATTGTGCTAGAGGAGAACCATGATTCTCCAAGCTGATTAGGTATCAATCCATCCTTCAGTATTTTCCAAGGTAAAGCTCACTATTCTAGTGGGTGTGAAGTGATATGTCATTGTGGTATTTATCTGCATTTTTTTGGTGACTAATGATGTTGATGATCTTTTCATGTGCTTATTGGCCATTTATATATTTTCTTTGGAGAAATGTCTTTTTTTTATAATGAGATGTAAATGTCATTTATATATTCTGAATACAAGTTTCTTATCAGATACATGATTTCCAAATATTTTCTTCCACTCCTTGTATTACCTTTTCATTTTCTTGATGATGTTCTTTGTAGCACAAAAATGTTTAAGTTTGATAAAGCCTCAATTACCTATTTTTTCTTTAGTTGCTTGTGATTTTGGTGTTATATCTAAGAAATGATCATCTAATCCAAGGTCAGGAAGATGTATACCTACATTTTCTTCTGAAAGTTTTATGGCTTAGCTCTTAAATTTAGCTATCTCTAATCCATTTTGAGTTCATTTTTTGTATGATGTGAGGTTGGGGTTCAACTTCACTCTTTTTCATGTAGATGTCTACTTGTCCCAGAACCATTTGTTAAAGAGACTATTCTTTCCCCACTGAGTGATTTTGGCACCCTTGTCAAAAATCAATTGACCATAAATATATGGGTTTATTTTTGGTCTTCCAGTTTTATTCCATAGATCTACATGTCTGCCCTTGTGTCAGTACCACAGTGTCTTCATTTTTGTAGCTTTGTATTAAGTTGAGAAGTGAGAGTCCTTCAACTTGGTTCCTTTACTTTTTCAAGATTGTTTTAGCTATTCTGGTGCTCTTGAATTTCTATATGAACTTCAAGATTATTGTGTCGATTTTTGCAAAGAAACCGGATGGAATTTTGATGGGTATTACATGAATTCATAAGTCAATTTGGCAAGTCCTGCTATCTAAACAATATTAAGTCTTCCTATCCATGAACATAGGATGTCTTTCCATTTATAAGATATGTCTTTAAAATAAATTGCTTCATATGATACATTTTTTAAAAGTTTGTTGGATTTTAATTGTAAATGTAATGCAGGCTTATTGTAATAAAGCTAAATAAAAGAAATATGAATAAAGAAAATGTTAATCTTTCCCTGTCCACCAATTTTTATTTACTCATTCAATTTATTCATTCAGCAGATATTTATTGCATGCTTTCTATGTGTCAGGCACTGTTAATACAGGCAATAAAGAATACGTCAGTGAAACTAGACAAAGTCCTTGGCTTCATGGAACTCATGTTCTTGGGGTAAGGGTGACCAGGAGACAAAAAGCAATCAAATAGATTTGTAGTACGTTACATGTACTATGTTAGATAGTGGTATGTAGTACTGAGAAAGATAAATCAGGAAGCAGTAAAGATGAGACTGGTTTTATATAGAGTGGTAAGAAAAGGCTTTCTAAAGGAATGGAGGGAGTGAAGTGAGCAAACCATGTGGATATATAAGGGAATACATTCCTGGTGGAGGGATAGCTAGAATGGAGCCAGCAAGAGGAGAGCAACAGGAGATGAGGTCAAACTGGTGATAAGGGTGGTGAAGGGGCTGATCCTGTAGGGCCTTACAGGCTTTTCAAAGGACTTTGGCTTTTACTTTGAGTGATCTTCAAGTTTTTTGGAGGATTTTGAGTAAAGGAATTAAATGATCTGACTTATATTTTAAAGGATTACTCTGACTGCTAGACCGAGCATGTGTTTCGGCGTTGTAAGATAAGAACAGAGAACGAGTGATAAGGCTATTGCAATAAATATCCAAGCAAGAGGTGATGATAGGGACCAGGTTGGTAGTGATGGAGGTGGTAAGAAGTGATGGGATTTTGCATATTTACTGACAGTGAAGCCAACAAAAATTGTTGCTAGATTAGATCTAGGGTTGAAGAGAAGTTGGATACAGGGTCACTCTGATGTGTAGACTTCTGTTTCTGCGACACTGTTCTCTACTTTAATGTGCTATTTTTTCCTTCAGTTTGTTTCTTAGCTCTAGTCTTCTAGACGAACTTTGAACCTTCAAGATTATCTCAGAACTGTTTGTTTGTTTGTTTTGGGGTGTTTTTTTTTTCTGAGCTTTTTCTCTAGGTGACTGGTTAGATTATACTCTGGGCAGTTCTTATATTCCTGTGAGAAATACAGCACTAAGCCCAGGAATCCTATGAACTAGAATCTTCATTTTTCCAGTAACTTTCTATCTAGCAATTTCCTCAATGAGAAGCCCTCACTCTTGAGTTTTCCAGCTGACTCTTATGTGGCCAATAAATGGATCCCTTACTGGTTCTCTTCACAGCCTGTACATTTAACTAGGCAGTTCTCTTTTCCTATTCCCGAGTCTCTGTCAACATTGCCTCTAGTTTCATTTATTTCCTAACTCCCTACGGACATATCTGACAGCCTTCTGTTTTCTCTCAGTGCAAATATCATATCTAAGTTTTGCGTTTACTTTATGATTATTTCTATCCCAGACAGACATGATCCATAAGAATTTAAGACTGGATATTTTTCATCATGAGCATCTAACAACACTGTTTCTTTAAAATGAATTTTGAAATAATACCTGTTGCCCCCTAGAACTGGAGAAGCCTGAACAAAATGTCAAATGCACAGTGTGTTCCTGTGCCTGCCTCCTGCACTGGGAGCAGGAGGAGGCGTGGAGAAAATAATGAAGCAGCCAAGCCCAAGTGACACCCATTGTCTTTCTCATAATCACCTTTACCCCAACCACTCTTCAAGGTCTTGTTTCTTTTTTCTAGTCTAGAGAGTGTTATAAGAAGATCTTAGAAATAAACCCCAAGCTGCAAACCCAGGTGAAAGGTGAGCACGTTCCTGCTGAGACCCTTTGTCTGAACTCCCTCTGCCTCCTGCCTTAGAATGCCTTCCGTGCTTTCACTGCCCTTGGCCACGAGGCAGCAGCGGATCCGCTTTCCTGCACAGTTCAGTCTTCTGTGTTAACTGCCCCACTCTGCTCCTCTGCTTGCTGTAATCCCTTGCAAATATTAATATTTGCCTTCTTCATTTTCTACACCATCCTCCCTTAGACACTTTTAGATTCCCTTGAATCTCCAACAAGGTTTAAGATTCTGGTTGTAGATTTAGACTGTTTCTAAAATTTTCCTTGCTAAAGAAGAGTTTTAATTATTTTAATGCTTTATGCTTCTCAAACTCCCATCCTCAAAAGAAAGTAAAAAAAAAAGGTTACTTCTTGTGTGGTATTGTTGACTGTTAGGGTTTTGTTTTGCTTTTCCTTTCTTGTTTTTCTAGATTACCTGAATCAAGTAGATCTTCAGGAAAAAGCAGACCTTCAAGAAAAGGAAGCCCACGAACTGCTGGATTCGGGAAAGAACACAGCTGTGAACACCAAGAACCTCCTGGAGACCCTTTCCAAGCCTGACCAGATCCCCTTGTTCTATGCAGGGGGGATTGAGATTCTGACTGAAATGATAAAGGAGTGTAAGCCAGAGATGTGTGTGATCTCATGAGTGCTGTCAGTGTGAAGGGACGTGTTCAGAGGTCTGCCCTTAAGAATCCCTCCCTTTCTTCCACAAGTATTGATTGAGGATGTACTCTAATGTAGCTGCTAAAAGGGGTGCACAAGAATGTCCTCCCACCTCTGCTCCGTCCTCTCTACAGAGCAGTGCGTACACTCAGCACACATGTAATAAACATACACAACATAACACATACACATGGCACACACTCCATATATACTTACGTACACCACACATGCACTCAGCTTTCACTCACTTGAATATATCCTTATATTACACACACACCACGTACCACACACAGCACACTCACACCATAAGTACTCACATCAGTCCACATATCCTGTGCACATTCCACCCTCACATTTTCTCCACACACCCCATGCACATCCTGCATGTACTCCACATATACCCCCACAGACACCTCAAGCATCCCATACCACCTCGCACACTTTCCCTCCACTGTGGAGGAATGGAAGACAGAATTTTATAGGTTAAACTGTAAGGTTCACCCAGTTACACTAAATGGCTGCTTAGGATGTGAAAATGGTTTCAGAGCAAACATCAGCTCTCCTACTAATGAGGGTCATACTGTTCTCTTTTACTAGCTCTTGTAAACATTGTTACCAAGGCTTAAATAATCTCTATACTCAGTGACAGCATGTTGCTTGTACAAATAGATGGAGTGTCTGACTTCTCTTTAGTGTACAATGGAGGACACACAAATACTCCCTTTAGCAGTTTCTTGGAGATTATAAATTCCTCTCTAGAGCCTGGAAATAGCTGAACAAATGGATATGCTGGTACTTCCCATAGGTTAAGCAGCTCTGGGAAGCTCTTTAAAGATTACAGAATGATGAGCTGTGCAGATAGCCCTCGGGGCCACCCCAGCTCTGTTCTCCTCTAAACAGTCCCTCTGCCTGAGAGGCACTGAGGCCTCTGACACTGAGAGGTTGCTGACAATTGTATTTTTCAAAATGTAAAGTTTATTTGTTTCTGCCAAACCCTTCATGTGGGCACCGTGACATTCCATATTAGGTTTATTAGCAGGTGGCTGTGTCGCAGCTAGACACCAGCCAGCCAGTTTGGGAGTCTAAAGTGGTTTTCTCTGTATATGTTTCAGGCACAGAACAAACTTTATTCAGAATGCACAATGGATTTAGTATCATCAGTGACAACGAGGTCATAAGAAGGTAGGGATGTTCATAAAGACAGCCCAGCATCAAAGCAAGGGAAGAGAACCACTTATGAAATCAGACACGAGGCACATAGACAGTCACATTTCTGAACATTACCACCCTTCATCAGTAGTGGGGGGCTTTCCAGGAGTGCAAAGCTACTACACGAACATCTTTGAGTTCTGGCGTTTAAGCCACTGGAGTTACACTGCAGTTAACAATTGAAGCTGGGCACGGTGGCTCATGCCAGTAATCCTAGCACTTTGGGAGGTCAAGGCGGGCGGATCACTTGAGGTCAGGAGTTTGAGACCAGCCTGGCCAACATGGTGAAACCCCATCTCCACTAAAAATACAAAGATTAGCTGGGCATGGTGGCGGGCACCTGTAATCCCAGCTACTCGGGAGACTGAGCCACAAGGTCACTTGTGTCTGAGGGGTGGAGGTTGTAGTGAGCCGAGATCATGCTACTACACTCCAGCCTGAGTGATACAACCAGATTCAGTCTCAAAAAAAAAAAAAAAACAATTGAAGAGAAAGGAACAGCAGCACTTCCCAGGGCTCCTCTAAGCTCTTCAAAGTCAGAGAAATTATCATTCTTGCTGCTTTCCCACCAGTTTTTGCAAGGTTGTCATTTGTTCATTTCTTCTTTTGGAATTTGCTGATCATATCAAGAGTGATATAAATGTAAATGGCCCAATCCCATTTATAATTTCATCTGAAGAAAGACCTGTATGGTAGGAGGCAGTTTGCTAAAGTGACTGTATTTTAATTTCAGTTGTTCTGGTGTGCTTCCTGAGGCTTAGGATACCGGTGTGGGTTGGAGTCACCAGTACATGTCTGTGTGCTCAGCCACAGTTCATTGGTCCCAGTGCAGCCATCACCCATGGCACTGGCTTACTGTCTAGCCTCTGTACAGCCCAGGCTTCCTCAGTCTGCGTCCTTGGCCTGGGACTCATGGTTCCATGATTGATCCTGGTGACCCATGGCTCTGGATTATAAAACTATACTTTCTGAAACCTGCATTTGACGAATCTTGGGGTGAAATAAAACCAAATGGAACAGAAAATCAAGACTGATTTTCAGACTTTTAAGATAGCTCTCCTTTGTCCATTCTAGGTGTTTTTCCACAGCAGGAAAAGATGCAGTTGAAGAGACGGTCTGTGTATCTGTTCTCAAGCTCTGGCAAGCAGTGTGCTGCAGGAACGGTAAGCCTGGGTAATCACCACTGATCACCATTAATGCGCTGCGTTCAGGGGAGTCCGCTGCTGGGCTGACTGTCTTCCCCAAAGGCCAGGCCCTGGAGAGTTGATGTCTAGACTTCCCCACACACCCGCTCCCTGCAGGAAAGCTTATGGATCAAAAGCAAGGTAGACAGATGAGGGGTGAGGTCAGTGAAGGGAGGAGGTTGTGAGCATAATGAGTGGTCTCCTCTCTCCTCTCCTCCTGCTCTTCTGCTCTTTGCAGACTCGTGACTTCTGTTCGTGCACTGGCAATGAGGTAGATGGAGTTTTTCTTTTCTTGTCAGCCTAAAATATTGTTCATTTTTGCTAACCACAGTACCTTTCCAGCATCCTGAGATTTACAATTATCCCCGCCAGTATCTTCAGACACTAATTAGCGTCTAGTATTGGGATAGTAGAATGCCACGGGCATTTTATTTACTGGGCTAACTCTTAGGCTTTTTGCATATTTGCATCTTCCAGGGTTCATTATGTTTTTGTATAATCTTTCTTAATCTCTTTTGTAACTTCAATGTAAATACAAATTTTACTTACTTCTGTCATTTTTAAGAAGTGTGTTTCATAGGAAAAAGTTTGACCCTGGACAGAAACACTGAAAATGGGGATAATAATAGCTATGTCTCCTTTTCACAAGGCCACTGTAGGGAGCCAGCGATAGGGCTTGTGAATGCAGTTTGTATATTCTGAGATGTTAAGTAGGAGATAATACCTTTTTTTTTTTTTCTTTTTTAGTAGAGTAGAGGAATCAAGAACTTAAGAAATTAAGCTTTTAAAAATCTAGACAATCGGGGGGCCTATTTTCTGACAAGAATTAAGGGGAGTTATGCCCAGACTACTATCATCGTCAAGGTGACTTGCTACTCTGGGTAAGACCCTGCACCAGCTTAGGGAAGTGTTTTTGCAAACTCCCCTACAGGAGGGTGAGGAAGGCAGGACTTGGCGATGGTATGTCTACTCAGTGTGAACCTGACATAACAATCTATTTACTCTATTTCTATGAACCTATTTATCATTTCTGTGAACCTTACAGTTACATTTTTTTATCATCTGAAAAATATTTTCAGATACCTGTGATGTAAATGCTGTGTCTCAGGTCAATAAAATCTTGATATATCTAACTCAATAAATGCAAAGCAGTTTTTCAAAAGGGCAAGGGAATGCTTAAAAGTAAGGACATGAAAATATGTCAGTGATCTATTGTGGAGTGGGGAAGAGAAGCCAATTACAGGGTAGGATGTATAATATTTTACACATTATTTATATGAGAGGTGAATAATACCTCCTTTGGGGAGTGGGCTTACCTGGAGGGGTATCAACTAACTCTGTGTTGTTTGAATTATTTATATCAAGCTACTTTTCTAGTATAAGAAAAAAATATGGCCGGGCGCGGTGGCTCAAGCCTGTAATCCCAGCACTTTGGGAGGCCGAGACGGGCGGATCACGAGGTCAGGAGATTGAGACCATCCTGGCTAACACGGTGAAACCCCATCTCTGCTAAAAAAAAAAAAAAAAAAAAAAAATACAAAAAACTAGCCAGGCAAGGTGGCGGGCGCCTGTAGTCCCAGCTCCCCGGGAGGCTGAGGCAGGAGAATGGCGTGGACCTGGGAGGCGGAGCTTGCAGTGAGCTGAGATCTGGCCACTGCACTCCAGCCTGGGTGACAGAGTGAGACTCCGTCTCAAAAAAAAAAAAAAGAAAAGAAAAAATATATAATCAACAAGAACCTTTCCATTTCAGAAATCAGTAGATCCTATCTTACATGGACAAGAGTAATTATAGGTGAAGTGTGGGATTGAGATGTAATGTTTTTAACGAAAACATGGTTTGATATGTGGGCTACACAGAGGATCCTGCAGTCCTGTTACTCCGGCTCTTTCAGGGCTAGAAAAGACCTGGTGTGTGTTTTCTGGATGCTGTGTGCTGTGTGTAAATGGGCAATTAGCACAGGAGGGGAGAGAGCCTAGGGTAATGAGGTCCAAGTGATGGGGCCCACCCCTTTGAGATCCAGTTTGCTCTGTTTCACAGCTTAGCCTCATACTGCAGTCTGTACCCTGCAGTTTCAAACAAATTCATGTACCTGGTCAGAAAATGAAGCAGATGAAAGGGGATAAATCTACTGCCACCACCCTGAAAGAGCTTATGTTCTAGGAAGGAGGGCACACTTTATTCATTAATGCTCTCATATGATATTCTAGTTTCCTGGATAACATTTCCTCAAATGACCACTCTAGCCATTGTGTGAACATTGATGGTCTAAAGACATTCCGCAATTAAACTGATTTATTTCCCTTTGCCAGTGTTTCCAGATACCACACACCAAGGAGGCTTGACAATAATAATGACATAGTTGATTTCTGGGTGCCAGTCCCTGTCTGGCACAGTCATGTACTGATTCATTTAATGCTCATGATGTCCCTGTAGGTAGGAACATAATCCTCATTTTACTGATGAGGAGACCAAGGAGCACTGGTAAGGTCACTCCCCTGGGCATTCAGACCCAGCAGTCTGGTTCTAGAATCCACACTTTTACACTTCATTATCCTGCCTTCAAATGAGTGGGCACCAGTTGAGTTTCCCATTAGGAGAGAGGGCGACAGAGCTAGTTTAATTGCCGTGATGGCACACACAAGACACACAACCCCTGTATTTTGCAGAGGAAAATCAGCGTGTGCTAGTGATGCACCCTGACAGGGCCAGGCTGTTGGCCACCCTCTTGTCCTCCAAGGTCCTGGCCATCAGGCAGCAGAGCCTTGCCCTGCTGCTGCAGCTCACCCAGACTGAGAGCAGATGGAGCCTGATCATCAGCCACCTTGACCTGATCAGGTAAGCCTCTGCTGGCAGGATCTTCCTGGGACATCTTGTGTCATCACTTGACAAGTTCAGGCGTGCCTGTCTCCCCCTTATATCTCTGATGTGTGACTTGAAGGATCAATAACAGAAAGAGCCTTTGACAAGAGTGCTGTGTCATGAGGACCTCTGGGACAGACTCCTGTCTGAACTTGGTATCATGGACAGTTTCACTTCTCCTGAGCAACTGGCTTGTCCCCATCCCACAAATGGTGCAAATGGCAGCCCTTCCATAGCCAGATCAGGAGCCCCACCTTAAAATAGGTTACTTGCTTCTGTGCCTTTGGCCTCGTCCTATCTCTACCCTGTTCCTACCCTTCCTTTTCTTCTTTCATTCTTATTTGAGGTAATCCTATCTTATTCTATGTGTCCTTAAACCCTTTCTGGAAGAAGATGCACTATGAATAAATAAAACATTTCGAATACTGTTGAATGGAGGTCTTTCCAAAGTGTAAGACTATGAGCATAGAATGTGTGTCCCCTAAGTAGACTTTCTAGAAAGATTACTGAACCACAGTGATTCTGCCCAGTTCTTTATAATTTATTACTTCATTTTTAAATTATTTATTTATTTTGCTTGTTTTACTTATTCATTTATTTACTTTTATTAAGTTTTCAGTTTATTTATCTTTACATGATTAGTTTGAACATATGAAATTGTCACTTATTAGATCTAAAAGGTTGTGTGCCCGCCATTTCATGTGGTTCAATCTAACAGAACAGTGGCGATTATTGTAACTTGCTTTATAAATGTTTCTTACACAATCTAAAAACAGGAGATTACCCTTCTGAATTTTTTTGTTCACTGCTATTTTGTTTTATCTCCCCTCATGCTGCGAGGTAGGCAAGGTAAGCTTTATTACCTCATGTCACTCATGGGGCAGGAAGAACTACAGCAAGGAACCACTGGAATCTCACCCAACTAGCCTAGCCCCTAGGTACTGTTCTGAGGACCCAGCTCCACTCTGTGTTCTCAGTAGGGAAAGGAGCCAGACCTGCTGCAGCTGGCTCCTGTTCCTTCCAGATCTTTTTAGGACCCTGCTGAGCCCTCCCACACGGTCCAATTTGGTGTGGAGGTCCTTGTGTGCCGTGACAGGGTGGTTATTAAGCCTTGCCTACGGCTCCCCTTCCAGGCCTAGTTGCAGCCCCAGTGGCTCCCAGGAAAGGCTTTGGCAAGCCACTAAAGCTCAGGCTGTGCGGCAGATGCTGATTGTTAGTGGACTTAAATTCCCCAAAAGCACATTTTGCATTTCAAATGACTGCAGTCATTTCCTTAATACCTTCATCGCATTTTTTAAATATTGTTTTTGTCTCTTTGAGTAAATGTAGCTATACCTATCATGGGCTTTTCCCCTCAAGCTATCTTTGAATTGCTTGAGTTTCAATGTGCATTTTTCCAGTGTCTCGCAGAGTGGCGTTCACGATCACCTCGTGTGGTCCTGCCTACTCTCTTTAGACAGTCAGAGAAACCTCAGCTTTTTACTTTTATGCCCACTAGCCTCCTTAACGTTCATCTCCTGTTGAACCAGACAGAGTGGGTTCTCTGTGATGAAATGAGGCAGTCTGAAGCAAGACAGGGCTGCGCATAGCCCCATGACCATCACTGCAGCACACTTACCACATTCCTCCCACAATGCTTATCCTCAGAGAAGAGGTTGAAGGCATGAATGTGTGCTAGCCAAGGACCAGTGTCATTTTGTCAAAAGTGCTGGGTTTTAGTCTTAAGCAGTACTCAGCTTCCATTCCCTGCATGTCTCTGCTTGTGTGACCCAGGAAAGCTACTTAGCACTGACGGGCCCTGGCATCTCATCTGCATCACTCACTTACGATGACACTTACAGGGGGTGATGCAGTTGAATTTTTTCTGCTGCATTATGCAGAATACTTGAGCAAAAGGAGCTTAAGCAAAATAAAGCCTGGCTTGTTTTTTCACCTAATAAAATGAGACTAAAGATAGCAGCTGTTGGTGCTGGGGCTTAAAGATGTCGAGGTCAAAGTCTCAGCCCTTCTCTTGACCTTCCTCACATGGTCATACCTTCCCTCTTGCTGCAACTCCAAGCTTCACATCCTTCTTTAAGACAGGTCAACACCAGCTGGATCTGTCCCTTTTATCAAGAAAAGCTACTGCCTATTTATCTTTGGACAGAATTTTGTCACATGCTACATACACCTAGTGGGAAAAGAAATGATCCCAGCTTCTTCTGTAGTAGAGTTAGGAAGAATAGAAGGGAATGGAGAATATCTGTGGGGTTAGCCAGCAAACAGTATCTGCTACAGAAAAAAAAAAAAGCAACTAACATCAAGCAAGCCTGACACATGGTGTGATAGGGGCTCAATATTTTTATAATCATTTTCTCTTAGGGAATATTGTTCAGGGTCCTAAACTGAAGTAGCCATGCATTTACTGGTTACATGAAAGCATTTTCTGACCTGTGGTTCACTCACAGAGACAGTTGCTTATCAGCAGAGCAGAAAATCTGCCACCATAAAAGAGGGTATGTGAGGAAATAGAAAGGGATACACCGTCCGCTATAGGTGCTGAGTCCAGTTAGGATGTGTGCACTGTCACATAGTGGGGGGCTAGCTGTTTGTGTCTCCCAGGACAAAGACAAGATGGTCTTAGACTGTTGTCTCATCTGTGCTGTTCAGGTTCATTAGCATTTATTTTCAAGACCGAAGAAAATAGGTTTAAATTGGTGAAGGAAGAATCTGAACTAACTGTAAAACAAATAAATTGTTTTTGACAGCAGGAGCACTGGAATCCACTTCTGAAGATGTTAGGGATTTGCAGAAGCTCGGTGTCACCTGGGCCCTCAGAAACCATCCAGTCAAGCCCCACTCAGCATAGATGTCCTCTGCATACCCCCATACAGCCTGTGCATCATGCCCTCCAGGGGAGATGCCAGCAGTTTTCATTATTTTTATCTCCATTTGATTGGGGATGGGCACTAATGCAGCTAATAGACTGGGTGGAGGAAGTCTGTCCCCAATTAGTGAGGGGCTGTGGGTCTCACCTCCCAAGGTAGCCAACTGTCCATTTCAGGACAGTTCTGATTGATATAAATTATCTCCTTACACTGTGTGTAAGTTGCCTGCCCCATACTATTCTGGGGTTGATTCTGCCTCCATACATTGAGGTCCAGGCCCAGACTCCTTCCAGCTTTCCAGTACTTTAGGTATCTGAAAATACTGATACATTTCAGGTTAAGCATCCTTGTTACCTCCATCATTCCTTTGATGATTTGGCCTCCAGACCACTCCTAGAATAAGTGGCTAAATAGATCCAGCACCATAGATGTGGGTGACTGGAATTCATATTCCCAAAAGCCCAGTCTGATGGCCTGTCATCTGTCTTTCTTAAAGATGTCAAGGTCAAAGTCTTCGCCCTTCTCTGTCCTGTGGCATTTGGTCCTATTGATCACTACTCTTTTTGAAACTCCATCACAGTAATTGTTAGGACACCATCCTTCCTGGCCCCCCTCCTACCTCCTGGCTATTCCTTTGTGGTTTCCTTTGCAAGCCCCGCTATGCTATCACCCTTCCAAGTCAGGGACCCCGGGATCCTACCCTTGTCCCTCTTCCCATCCATGGCTTTCGTCAAGAAGCATACCCTTCTGCTACAGGACATCTCTATCACAACATCCACAAGTATCATTGACTTAATAAATCAAAACATGGTCTCACACCAGTTCATCTACCTGAATTTCTTGTCTTCATAGAGGGTATCTCTGCCTATCCAGTCACCTAAGCCAATGTCCTGGAAGTGACCTGGCTCTCCCTCACCACATCCATAAGATAGTATGCTGCCAGCTCTTTCTCCTTAGCATCTTCTGAATTCATTTTCTTCTAATTCTCCTCTACTCTCTCCAGTCATTTCTTCCAGGTCTTCATTAGCGTCTCTTTGTGTTTTTACTGTGCTTCTTACTCTGCTGCTGCCTCAGTCTGGTCCCTTAGCCTTTATTGTCTGGACAATCACAGTTCTCCCCTGGTTGAATTCCTGCCTCCTGTACTACCTGCTCCAATCCAGCCTCCACCGTACACTGAAGGGATTTTTCTAAAATGGACATCTGTTCTGCTATTTTCCTACTTAACACACTGAAATGACTTCCTTGTGAGGCTGGTTCTCCAATTACTGAGAAATATAATGGCTAGGAATCACATGAGGACTTCATGAAAAAGCAGCCTCCTGGAGCCTCCTCCCACTCAGACTGACTGAGGAATCTGTCCCGGAGGCCCCCACCACCAACCACACATTGGAGAACAGGGGCCTACAGGGCAAAGTACAGACTTCCCAGCAGGCCCTAGAAGGCCCCCAGGATCTGGGCTCTGTCCAGCTCTCTACCGTCCCCTGTTCTCCCCTCACATCCTAAGTATTAACTGCGTACCAGCAGTCCCCAAATGTGCTCCTGCAATTCTGTGCCCACATAGTCTGTGACTGCAGGTGGCTTTGCCTAACATGCCTCTGTACCCGTCCCCGTGGGCCTGACGCTGGCCTGCAAGCTGCCTGGAACCAGGACATTTTCTTGTTTCATCGTTAGGACCCCAGAACCGACCACATTGCCTGGCACACAGTCAGTGCTTGTTCTTTGTGATTGGTCAAATGGATAAACGAATGAATAGCTAACACTGCACTTCAAGAGACACTGAAGTGTCATCTGTTGCAGTCTTCTTCACTTCCATCCCCACACCTCCCACCAGTGAGACTCTGGCCCCTCAACATGTGTCTGTCTCTAACGTATCACCTAAGACAGTTTATCTTATTTATTTACATATGTATCACTGTAGGAGACCAGGAGCTCAGTACTGAGCACAGTATACTTAGCACCTTGTAGATGCTTAATGCAGGTTTGCTGGATGAACAAATTACTCTTACTTCCATTGTTGTGGTGCCAGTAAGTCCATCTGGGCAGCCTGAGATTACATCAGGTGTTTTTTTGGCATCTGTGTTAGACTGTTTGCTCATTTTGTATTTGTAAGTGGCTAAAAATCCTTAAATATTTCTCATATGAACCAGTTACAAACCAGGTCTCACAATTCTGTTACTTATGCAGAATTTCCAGCTCTAAGTGGAGAACTTTGAGCTTAACCCTATTAAATTTAATCTAATATATTCAGCAGCCTGTCACAATCTTGTTAAATCTTTATTCCATCACCCACCTTATTAGGGGGCCCTCCCACTTTAGTCATCAGCAGATTAGTAAGCATGCCATTTAGATGTCATCTAAGTTAATGAACTTGACTGAGCCAGAGTCACATGGCAGAGTCTCAGAAACTCCTTCTGAGCTGGCATCCGATAATCAATAAACTTTGGTTAAAAGTATTCAGCATTCTGGGGATTCACATTAAGTGGTGGAGCCAACCACTTAAGAGTGTCTGTCTCTGGGTGGGCAAGGAGCTAGGCTTCTAGGAGGGCATGGCAAGGCACCCTTTCTGCTTATTTCACCCGGATGCTGACTCCTTTTTGGTTTCCTTGCAAGGTTACCCTGTTGGGATGTTGTTAGTTGGACGACAGCTACCTCTGAGGTTATTATGGTTTTTTGCAGATTATTGGAAGCCCTGGTGTCATTTCTTGATTTCTCGGATAAGGAGGCCAACACTGCTATGGGACTGTTCACAGACTTGGCTCTGGAAGAAAGGTAATTTTTTTTATTTATAGAAATTGACATTTCTTCTTCAGTCTTTGTTGACCTGTCTGATCTTTAAAAATGTGCCGTATTCAGAGAGGCTAGGCCAAGTCTCCAAGTGAGTATTGCAAGATTCACTGAGAAGGAGGGCTGATGCCTCCCAGGGGGCTGCGGCCACCCACTCCCATTCTAGTCACTCTGCATAGAGGCTGACCTGGGCCTCCATGGGTTTGGAAGCAGCAGCATATTTAAAGCAGTGCCTGTCACAGTAGGCAAGCCTCCAAAGTGTCGGGAACCTTCCTTCCTTCTAATCAGTGCCTGGTATATAGGAGTTGGCCAGCAAATTCGCATTGAATGAACCTGAGTGAGCCAGTGAGCCAGCAAGCAAGAATGAACAGTCAGATGCAGTCTTCTCTGGGGTTGCCAGTGACATTATGAGTAACGACCCCCTTCTGCCCCATGGCTTTGTGTTGTTTTGTTTTGTTTTGTTTTGCCTAGCTGCTGGGGATGATAGTAAGGGTCTCAGTTTTCATAATTTTTTAAGAGCTTTTTTTAAAAGTGCATCTTCTGTTTTAAATTTCCTTACAAAGTTTAGGACACCTTGCTTAGAGATGGTAATGGGATGAGAGAGCTGCTTGTGCTCACAGGCAGGCCAGCCAGCTGGCACGGGCCGGGGTATGGAACAGTGGCTGTAGCGTGTGGAGATGCACATGCATCCAGGCCCTCCCAGTGGCTCCAATGAGTAAACATGCTTGCACGGTATTTGCCTTCCGCACGGCACACACATGCTGTAGACTCAGAGCAGGGATTGGGGGTAGGTCAGCTTGGCAGAAGCCTGGAGATTCCAGCAACTCTTGCTTAAGGGAGTCACCATCTGAGGTCTGTTGTTTAACATCAAAGGCAATTCTCCAGACTCAGAAAAATGAAAGCCACGTTACATACATAGTGACATGTTTTTTTCTGTTTTCGTTTCTGAATTCTCCATGCACAATCTAAATCATATGGACCTAGAGTTTGCAACATTAATTATCTGAGACACTGTATTTATGTTATAGTTTATGCAATGTAAAAATAAATCCTGGCTCATGGTTTCTCGACAGATTCCAAGTCTGGTTCCAGGCCAACCTTCCAGGTGTTCTCCCTGCACTCACAGGCGTTCTGGTGAGCAAACCCTCATTTTCACCCTCTGTGACAGACACTCTCAGGAGCGTGAATGGGGCTGTTGAAACACAGTTTACAATCCAGAACAACTATTGTCTCTCGGTTGATTAATCATTTATTCACAGCTGGAATTTACACAATTGTCAGTTATTGAAACAGCTACAGTAGGGACAGGTGGAGGTGGCATATGGATGGCACTGGTTACAGGGCAGGAAAAGCTGGATATGGGTGGCATCTTAAGTGAAGGTGGATAGAGTTCGTCAGTCTCCATCAGTCCCCTGCTGACAATAAGTTCGATGTGTGACGCTGTTCCCAAATGGAAGTCATCCTGTCAGGAAGACTAGTGTAGCAATTGGAGCTGATAAGGCAGTGAATAGTGTCGGGGGCAGGGCTTCTCCTTGGAGAGTGTGTTGCAACTGAAGCCTGTCCCTATTGAACCTTAGAAGTTTCAGGGGCCCTTAGAGAGCATAACCACACCCCAGCGTGCCACAGCTGTGGAAATGGAGCCTCTGAGAACAGAAGGGATTTGCCCAGGTCCTCCCAGCTGGTTGATGGAAGAGCTGGGATTAAGCCCTAGGCCAAGACCCTTTTGGGTCTACCCCTCTATGTGCCGCCATCCTGTTGCCAGTGTGACCCCAGGGATGCCCCTGTGTGACATGAAGCTATCTGGTTGGTTCGCGGGTCTTTCGGTGAGTGAGGGATGCACCGAGAGATCATGCGGCATCCTTTGCCTGCTCTCTGAGGCTCTGCCTTCTTTCGATTCTCATTTAGAAGACAGATCCCAAGGTAAGCAGCTCCTCAGCTCTGTGCCAGTGCATTGCCATCATGGGAAACCTCAGTGCTGAGCCTGCCACCCGAAGACACATGGCGGCCTGTGAGGAATTTGGGGATGGCTGCTTGAGCCTCCTGGTATGTTAGCTTTTTTGTTCATAATTGGTCTTTATCCTCTTCAGGGGCATTAGCTGCTGCTTAGTTATCTGGCTTTTCCAGAAATTCCTGTTTCTGTGAGTGCTGGATGGCGCCAGTGGCTTCTCCCTTCTGTAACCTCGGATTTTATGCACTGCTGGCCTTAAAGAGCCCCCCAAATCAAGTCTCATTCGCCCTGGGGAGATTTGAAGGATTTTCTTTGTTAATTTTTAAAATGATTTATTTATGTATTTATTTATTTATTATTTAACTTTTAAGTTCAGGAGTACATGTGCAGATGTCTTATATAAGTAAACTTGTGTCATGGGAGTTTGTTGTACAGATTATTTCGTTACCTAGGTATTAAGCCTAGTACCAATTATTTATTTTTCCTCATCCTCTCCCCCTTCCTCCCACCCTCCACCTTCTGGCAGGCCCCAGTGTGTATTGTTCCCCTCTGTGTGTCCACGTGTTCTCATCTTTTAGCTCCCACTTACAGGGAAGAACATGTGGTACTTAGTTTTCTGTTCCTGCATTAATTTGCAAGGGATAATAGCCTCTAGCTCCACCCATGTTCCTGCAAAGGACATAATCTCATTCTTTTTTATGGCTTAATGGTATTCCATGGTGTGTATGTACCACATTTTCTTTATCCAGCCTATCATTGATGGGCATTGAGGTTGATTCCATGTCTTTGCTATTGTGAATAGTGCTGCAGTGAACATATATGTGCATGTGTCTTTATAATAAAAATATTTCTATTCCTTTGGGTATATACCCATTAATGGGATTACTGGGTCAAATGGTATCTCTGTTTTAGGTCTTTGAGGAATAGCCACACTGTCTTCCACAATGGTTGAACTACTTTACACTTCCACCAACAGTGTATAAGTGTACCTTTTTCTCTGCAGCCTTGCCAGCATCTGTTATTTTTTGACTTTTTAATAATTACCATTCTGACTGGTATAGATGGTATCTTATAGTTTTGATTTGCATTTCACTAACAATATCAGTGATACTGAACTTTTTTGCATGTGCTTGTTGGCCATATGTATGTCTTCTTTTGAAAAGTATCTCTTCATGCCCTTTGCCCACTTTTTAGTGGGGTAGTTTATTTTTCTCTTGTAAATTTGTTTAAATTCTTTATAGATGCTGGATATTAGACCCTTGTCAGATGCATAGTTTGCAAAAATTTTCTCCCATTCTATAGATTGTCTGTTCACTCTGTTGATAATGTCCTTTGCTGTGCAGAAGCTCTTTAATTAGATCCCATTTGTCAGTTTTTGCTTTGGTTGAGATTGCTTTTGGTGTCTTTGTCATGAAATCTTTGCTCGTTCCTGTGTGTAGAATGGTATTACCTAGGTTATCTTCCAGGGTTTTTATAGTTTTGGATTTTACATTTAAGTCTTTATTCCATCTTGAGTTAATGTTTGTATATTGCATAAGGAGGGGGTCCAGTTTCAATCTTCTGCATATGACTAGCCAGTTATCCCAGCATCATTTATTGAATAGGGAATCCTTTCCCCATTGCTTGTTTTTATCAGGTTTATTGAAGATCAGATAGTTTTAGGTATGCGGTCTTATTTCTGGGTTCTTTATTCTGTTCCACTGGTCTATGTGTCTGTTTTTATACCAGTACCATGCTGTTTTGGTTACTCTAGCCCTGTAAGTATAGTTTGAAGTTGGGTAACGTGATGCCTCCAGCTTTGTTCTTTTTGCTTAGGATTGCCTTGGCTATTCAGGCTACTTTTTGGTTCCATACGAATTTTAAAATAGTTTTTTCTAGTTCTGTGAAGAATGTCAATGGTAGTTGAATAGGAATTGCGTTGAATCTATATATTACCTTAGACAGTATGGCCATTTTAATAATATTGATTCTTCCTGTCCATGAGCACAGAACATTTTTCCATTCTTTGTGTTATCTCTGATTTCTTTGAGCTGTGTTTTATAGTTCTTCTTGTGGAGATCTTTCACTTCCCTGGTTAGCTGTATTCCTAGGTATTTTCTTTTGGTGGCAATTATAAATGGGATTGCATTTCTGATTTGGCTCTTGGTTTGACTGTTGTTGGTATATAAGAATGCTAGTGACTTTTGTATGTTGATTTTATATCCTGAAACATTGCTGAAGTTGTTAATTAGCTTCAGGAGCTTTTGGGCCAAGACTATGGTTTTTTTCTAGATACAGGATCATGCCGTCTATAAACAGAGGTAGTTTGACTTTTTTTCTTCCTATATAGATGCCCTTTCTTTTCTCTCTTGCCTGATTGCCATGGCCAGGACTTCTAATGCTATGATGAATAGGAGTGGTGGGAGAGGGCATCCTTGTTTTGTGCTGGTTTTCAAGGGGAGTGCTTCCAGCTTTTGCCCATACGTATGATGTTGGCCATGGGTCTGTCATAGATGGCTCTTATTACTTTGAGGTATGTTCCTTTAGTACCTAGTTTATTGAGAGTTTTTAACATGTAGAGGTGTTGAATTTTATCAAAAGCCTCTTCTGCATCTATTGAGATAATCACATGGTTTTTGTTCTTAGTTCTGTTTATGTGATGAATCACATTTACCTATTTGCATGTGTTGAACCAACCTTGCATCCCAGAGATAAAGCCTACTTCATTGTGATGGATAAGCTTTTTGATGTGCTGCTAGATTTGGTTTGCCATTATTTTGTTGAGGATTTTTGCATCAGTGTTAATCAAGAATATTGGCCTGAAGTTTTCTCTTTTTTGTTGTGTCTCTGCCAGGTTTTTGAATCAGGATGATGCTGGTCTCATAGAATGAGTTAGGAAGGAGTCCCTCTTCCTTGATATTTTGGAATAGTTTTAGCAGGAATAGTACCACTTCTTCTTTGTACATCTGGTAGAATTCAGCTGTGAATCCAGCTGATCCTGGGCTTTTGTTAGTTGGTAGGCTATTTATTACTGACTCAATTTCAGAGCTCATTATTGGTTTGTTCAGGGATTCAATTTTTTCCTGGTTCAGCCTTTGGATGGTTCATGTGTCCAGAAATTTATTCATTTCTTCTCAATTTTCTAGTTTATGGGCAGAAAGGTGTTCATAATATTCCCTGATGGTTGTTTGTATTTCTGTGGGGTCAGTGGTGATATCCCCCTTGTTGTTTCTGATTGTGTCTATTTGCATTTTCTGTCTTTCCTTTTTTTTAGTCTAACTAGTGGTCTACCTATTTTATTAATTTTTTCAAGAAACCAGCTTTAGAATTTATTGATCTTTGGAATGGGTTTTTGTGTCTCAGTCTCCTTCAGTTCAGCTCTGATTTTGGTTATTTCTTGTCTTCTGCTAGCTTTGGGATTTGTTCGCTCTTAGTTCTCTAGTTGTTTTAGTTGTCATGGTAGGTTGTTAACATGAGATATTTCTAACTTTTTAATTAGCAATATCTGTTAGGGCATTTAGTGTTATAAATTTCCCTCTTAACACTATCTTACCTGTGTCCCAGAGATTCTGGTATGTTGTATCTTTGTTCACATTAGTTTCAAAGAACTTGTTGATTTCTGCCTTAACTGGTTTATTTGCCCAAAAGTCATTCTGGATCAAGTTATTCAATTTCCATGTAGTTATACAGTTTTGAGTTCATTTCTTAGTCTTAATTTCCAATTTGAGTGTTAAGATTTCAGTTCTTTTGCATTTGCTAAGGACTGTTTTACTTCCAAATATGATTGATTTTAGACTATGCACTATGTGGCAATGAGAAAAATGTATTTTCTCTTGTTTTCATTTGGAGAAATCTGTGTATGTACATCAGGCCCATTTGATCCAGTGCTAAGTTCAGGTCCTGAATATCTTCATTGATTTTCTATGTCAATGATCTAATATTGCCAGTGGGGTGGTAAAGTCTCCTGCTATTATTGAGTGTCAGACTAAGTCTCTTTGAAGGTGTCTGAGAACTTGCTTTATGAATCTGGATGTTTCTGTGTTTGGTGCATAAATATTTAGGATAGTTAGATCTTCTTGTTCAATTGAACCCTTTACCAATATGTGTAATGCCCTTCTTTGTCTTTTTTGGTCTTTGTTGGTTTAAAGCCTGTTTCATCTAAAACTAAGATTGCAACCCCTGCCTTTTTTCTGTTTTCCATTTGCTTGGTAGATCTTTCTCCAACCTGTTATTTTGCCTATGTATGTCATTGCTTGTGAGATGGGTCTCTTGAAGATAGCATACCAGTGGATCTTGGTTCTTTATCCAGCTTGCCACGCTGTGTCTTGGGACATTTTGGCCCATTTACATTGAAGGTTAGTATTGCTATGTGTAGATTTGAACCTGTCATCATGATGTTAGATGGTTATTTTGCTGACTTATTTATGTGGTTGCTTTATAGTGACACTGGTCTGTGTACTTCAGTGTGTGTTTGTGGAAGCTGGTAATGGTCTTTCCTTTCCATATTTAGTGCTTTCTTTAGGAGCTCTTGCACTACAGGTCTGATGGTAATGAATTTCCTCACCATTTGCTTATTTTTCCTTTACTTATGAAGTCTAATTTGGCTAGTTTGGCTAGAAATGAAATTCTGGGTTGGAATTTATTTTCTGTAAGAATGTTGAATATTGGCCTCCAGTCTCTTCTGGGTTGTAGAGTTTCTGCTGAGAGGTCTGCTGTTAGTCTGATGGGCTTTCCTTTGTAAGTGACCTGACCTTTCTCTCTAGTTACCTTTAATATTTTTTCTTTCATTTTGACCTTGGAGAATTTGATGATTCTGTGTCTTGGAGGTGATCTTCTTATGAATTATCTTACTGGGGTTCTCTGCATTTCCCAAATTTGAATGTTGGCCTCTCTATCTAGGTTGGGGAAGTTCTCATGGATGATATCCTGAAATATATTTTCCAAATTGGTTCCATTCTTCTCATCTCTTTCAGGGACACCAATTAAATGTACATTGGGGCTCTTTACATAATTCTATATTTCTCAGAGGTTTTGCTCATTCCTTTTTATTCTTTTTTTATCTATTCTTGTCTGACTGTCTTATTTTGGAAAGCCTGTCTTCAGGCTCTGAGATTCTTTCCTCTGATTGGTCTATTCTGCTATTAACACTTGTGATTGCATTATGAAATTCTAGTAGTGTGGTTTTTCAGCTCTATCAGGTTGGTTATGTTCTTTTCTGTATTGACTATTTTGCCTGTCAGCTCCTTCATTGTTTTATTATGATTTTTGGCTTTCTTGATGTAGGTTTCAATGCACTCCTGTAGCTCAATGAACTTCATTCCTATTCATATTCTGAATTCTATTTGTGTCATTTCAGCCATGTCAGCCTGGTTTAGAGCCCTTTCTGGAGGGGTGTTGTGGTTGTTTGAAGGAAAGAAGGCATTCTGGCTTTTTGAATTATCAGGTTTATCATGTGGATTCTTTCTTATCTTTGTTGATTTCTCTACTGTCAATCGTTGAGATTGCTGACCTTTGGATAAATTTGTTTCCTTTATCTTATTTGATGACCTTGAGGGTTTTATTGTGGTATAAGGTGGATTCAGCTGACTGGCTTTATTTCTAGAAGATTTTAGGGGGTCAGTATTCAGCTCCCAATTTCTGGACTGGATGCTCTAACTCTCAGGGACTTGTATTGGGCCTTGACTTTGTTTTCTGGCTCCTCTAGGTTAAGAATACACTGCAATGGGGGAGCCAAGGTGATCCCAAACCTCTGGTCACTACACTCCAATGGATGGTGTTAGCCCAAGAATTTCATAATGTGGTGATAATGGGACCTTAACTTGTTCACACATGCCAACAGCAGCGGAAGACCTGTGGCAGGGTGCTAGCAGGTGTCAGGGTACCTGCCTCCCTGTGGGTGTTTGCCACAATGGCAGAGGCAACACAATGGGGGAGAGGGTCCCTGCTGATGACTGTGTGTGTGGTCATGCTGAAGATTGTGCCTTCTCTGTTCCTCACAAGCAGAGTAGGTTGCTCCTAGAGGGAGAAAGATCCACTGTACTCTATGTCATGCTAGCACAAAGGCAAGTTGCTGGTAGGGGTGGCGCTGGCTGGCTCTATGCCCATCAATACTCCATCTGCAATGGTGATCAGCAGGAAGAGGAGGGGCAGGACTGCACTCCCATGCTCTGGCAGGGCAAGGAAAGCAAAACCTGTCTCATCAGACACTCACCAGAAAAGTGATGTGGGGAGTTGCCTTGGGCCCAGGGGAAGCTGTGGTGTGGAGAGGGAGCATGTGGGCTGGTGCATGGTGATAGGGGTACCCTGCTGGTGCTCTCCACTGGTCAGGCATGGTCTGCCAGTGCAGAAGCTATGGTGTGGGTCCCCAGGGCCCACGAGACTGCTCAGCAAGCAGGTGTGACCAGGCTGGGGCCCCAGGAGAGTCCAGCAGAGCAAAGGGTCCTCAAGTTGGACTGGCCCTGTTTGATGGGCAAGACCACCCTGCAGAGTTCAGGTCTGATGATTTCCCAAGGGCTAAAGTCTCCTATGGGACTTATTTGATCCTAGAGGGATCGTTGTCCCTGGCCATGCTCCACTACAGATGCTTCCACGCCCAACCCTCTGGGTTCCACATCAACTGGCTTGCCACCCCTACCACTTCTCTAAGCAGCTCTCCCTGACAACTCGCTGAGTATCTGTGGTGGTCAAGGGGATTTCTCCTGCCAGGGTTCCAGAGGCCTATGATGAGATTAGGTTGCTCTTTGCCACTTCAATTCACCCATTCCTCAAGAGCCTTTGGGGGCCAAGAACAAGCCTTGGTACATAGGAGCCCCATGCAGCGTTCCCAGTTACTCCCCTCCACTCCGCTTCTGCATCTTTCCTCCATCTACTCTCAGTGTCTTCCCTTTGAAGGTCTGTTAGGAGCATGTCAGTCATCTCTGTTCCTCAGTTGGGAGCTGTTCCACCTGGCTGCATCTAGTCAGCCATCTTGCCTGATCCTGATTTGAAGGATTTTTCTGATGGAGTTGAATGATCACCCGTCTCAGCAGCTCACTCTTCACTTTCAACCCAGGGCCAACCTGATCCATAGTCCCATGGCAGAGGCACCAGAGACTCCTTCCAAGTCTCCTGAACCAACACTAACTCATGGAACTGGTCTCTGATCCTCCAAAACCATTTAGGTTCGTGACATTGGCAATTTAGGGAGTGTGGGAACTCTGAGACACTAGTCCAAGGGAAAAGATGACCATAAAAAGCTGTAAGGCAGAAAGGTCATTGGTTACCTTGTTTTGTTTTCCAAGGCCAGGTGTGAGGAGGATGTGGACCTGTTCAGAGAGGTTATCTACACACTCCTGGGACTCATGATGAACCTGTGTCTTCAGGCTCCCTTTGTCTCTGAGGTACAGTGTTCTTGTCTCCCTGCCCGGAACCCTGGAACAACCTGTACACATTCTGTGGCATAAAACCATTCTCGTGTTCATGAAGAGACAGAAGCATGTACACTCACACACTGGCCGTGGAATGGGAAAAGGCTGGAGGGATGCACTCTCCCTTTGCTCTGCTGAGGGGTGGATGCATCACTTAGTCATGTACCCAGAAAACAGACTGAGTATCCAAGGTGTGCTGAGCAGAGTATGAGGTGCTGTGTTTACAAAGTCAAGTGAAAGGTGGTTCCTGCTATCAGGGCAATACCCTGGAGTTAGGGGAGACAGACATGGGGAGGAATAAGAGCAGTAAATGGTGTTGTGAGGGAACCTGGGCACAGTGTCGTGGTGCTAAAAAGGAGAGGGTGCTCAGAAGAAGCTCCGCTGAGAATTCAGATTGTCAGAAAAGTAAAATCTCCTGCTGGCCTCTCCCCATTGTTGTAGGTTTGGGCTGTGGAGGTGAGCAGAAGGTGCCTATCTTTACTAAACAGCCAGGATGGAGGAATCCTGACAGTAAGTTTCTCCCAGGGAAATCCAGAAGCAACTTTCACTGTTCTTGTTTTGTTTTGTTTTGTTTTGTTTTGTTATCAGTGTAATCTTTTTCAAGTTGCCACCTTTGAGAATCTGCTGAGTCTCTGAGATACGGTATGGATATACTATTCGAATAATGCACACAAGCACATAAACACCAAGTTTTGTCTGCAGTTTCAGGGATTTAGTGACCTCCTTGCCATGTCTGTCACCTGTGGATCCCGTAGAGTCCAGGAACCCAACTTAAGAATCCCCCTTCCGTATGGTCTGAAATTTAACCAGCTTAGAGGTTATAATCGATCTGATTTCTCCTATTTCAAAATATCCTGTGCAAATTGAACAGATTAAGTGTCCAACTTATTTAGAATCCCTTTTTTCCATAGGAAAAAAAAAAAAAAAAGCCAGGCCCATATTTTAAGCCAGTGATCCTAGAGGTTGTTTGTGCATAATAGTTTTAGCCTCTTTTTAAAATATATGCTGAAATGGCTTTCTCAATTCTGTGTCTGCCATTTGAATAAGAAAACTGAGAAAGCCCTATATGTCAGCACAGTGCATCAGGAAAAGAATATTAGTGTGATTCAAGAGGCTATTTGCCATCACCCTAGAAAGTGTTCATCACTCACGTTAAGTGATCACCCCTGTTTTTCTCCCTGTCAGGGCAGGGCCCTAATGCCTAGAGAAGCAATTAGGACCACATCTAGGGTGGATCTGGGAAACCAGCCTTTCAAGGGTTGCAGACTGAGGACTGGCTCCACAGTTTAAAAAAGGTTCTGAGTAGATCCAACATACCCTGTTTGGGGGTAGCACTCTCTAAACGTCCCCAAAGTCAGTTCAGACAGGATAGGGTGAAGGTTTTGTGCGTGTGCATTTTCACGGATGGGGCATTATAGCTTTCATCAGATCCTCCAAAGAGGTCCATGACCCCCAAAGTGGTAAGCACCACCATTCTCAGATGGTCCAGACCTAAAGATGGGCCTACACCAGTCCCTGAGTAAACCTTTAGGAGAGCTCTTGGGCCAGATTTCCCCAGCATTCCATGTGTGCCACATTGGTGCTTCCCAGCTTGCTGGGCAGCAGCTTCACCATGGGCATCTGGTCCTAGTCTAGCACAGTCTCCACTGTCCTTGGTGTGAAAGGGGATCTGTGGTGTCAACTGTAGCAAAATTCTAGGATCTTTAGGAAGCAGATTAGGGAAGCAAGATTGATAATACACAAGTTTATCTTTTCTCCCTCTGGAGTCCTCATTAAAATGAGATGAAAGCCATTGGGGGGAACAAAATAAATAGAGACCTACATTGACGGTGAACAGGCAATGGTTACCAATAGGTAAGTAATTTTAACAAGTTTCCTGAAGATGGAGAGCAGCTGCTAGGGTGGTAATTAATGAGGCAGGGCTGAGGAAACCTTCGTATAGAGTACAGACGGAGGAACACATAGCTGGTCAGTAGCAGATTTGCCTTATAATGAAAAGATCAAGATTTCAGAACTCCTGATACAACAGAGAGCAGAGGTACAAGGCAGTGGAGCTACGTTTGCTGGCAGGCATCTATCCTGCAAGCATAAAATCAGAACACTTTCATCTTTAAAGAACTGAAACTGGAGAAAACATTTTTCTTTCTGGTATATGGGAGTGCCACCTCTCTACCTTTCCATACTTCCCATAAACATAACATACCCAAACATATTTTACTGCTTTTTTCGTACATGTGATTGGACAGGTAAGGGTCAACCAGACATTGCAGGAAAGCCACACACATAAATAGGAAAACCAAGATAAACATAAAAATTGATCCAAAAGAAATAGAGATGATACAGGAAACAGAAGAAAAAAATAGTCACTATCATTTGTATCCTGAGAAAGATTAAAGATAGTTATATCCATAAAAGACTAACAGCTTGCCACTTATTTTCAAAAAAAAAAAGAGAAAGAGAGAAGAGCTGGGAAATAAAGTAAATGAACTATCCCAGAAACTAGAACAAAAGACAGAGGAAAAGATAAAGATAAATGACGCAGAAGACCAATCCAGAAAATCAAACATCCCCTAATAAAGGGCCTGCTGATATCAGAGCTCTGGGAGGAATCACAAGGGAGAACTTCCTTTCTCAGAGTTGAACTGGTTGATCCTGTGTGAAGCTGAAATAATATGGGCCTTTGCATGGCAAGGGGCTATGACTGCAGCTCTGTGACAGTTTTATTAAAAAGAACAGTGCTTGCTATTATTTGGCCATCCTATTTTTTATATTTTGCTTCCAATGTTAATGATTGCTTTTGCCTCACCAAACTTCCTGTTAACTTTTAAAGGTTGTCAGCATTTCTGAAAAGGACATTTAATTATCCTCTTTCTGCTGTATTCAGAGAGCTGCTGGTGTTCTGAGCCGGACCCTTTCTTCCTCTCTGAAAATTGTTGAGGAGGCCTTGCAAGCAGGAGTGGTAAAGAAAATGATGAAATTCCTGAAGGTAAGATCACTTTATTGGTTACAACCCTGAAATGTACAGAAGTCTCCTATTTTATTCGGGGAACAGAATTAAGGTGGGTTTTGTTTGGTTAATGTGCTGCCATTTCTTCCTTGCTAGATTTTAAACTTCTTGGATAGGGATTTGCTTCTGCCTGTCTACCCAGACCATACTCTGAACATCAATAACAGATTGTTCAGTAAATAAGAAAATTGTTCATTAGATACATCTATAACACTTTGGGAGGCCGAGGCGGGTGGATCACGAGGTCAGGAGATTGAGACCATCCTGGCTAACATGGTGAAACCCCGTCTCTACTAAAAATAGCAAAAAATTAGCCAGGCGTGGTGGCAGGCACCTGTGGTCCCAACTGCTTTGGAGGCTGAGGCAGGAGAATGGTGTGAACCTGGGAGGCAGAGCTTGCAGTGAGCCGAGATCGTGCCACTGCACTCGAGCCTGGGCAACAGAGCAAGACTCCATCTCAAAAAAAAAAAAAAAAGAAGAAGACTGCTTACCCCTCAAGCCTGACTTTAAAATATATGGCCTGTGTTCTTGATAAAAATGATCTGAGTGGCTTTCAGGCACATTGTTTTGCTCAGGTTTTGCTACTCATCTATGAGACGTAGCCTGCAGGATTACCATGTGACCAAAGGATATTGGGATTTCCCTGTGAAATGAGTGCGGTGAATCTAAGCAAGCCGGTAGAGCAGCTATCTGGATTCACCTGCAAGGGTGAAGGAGATTATTATATTAGGTTGCCATCTCAGAATCCCACCTATGATGTGTGTGCCCATGAGGTCCACACACCCATATTAGTGTGGTGACCCATGGCTTTTATTCATAATGCCTCAGGCTGAGTGGGGCAGGGAAGCATGCTCTGTGGGCTACTGCTGGGGCAGGGGTAACACCGAGGGGGCAGCACAGGGGGTCTTAAGTTTAGGCTGCCACTTGAGCAATGACTGTCATTCATTATGACTTTTGCAAACCCACCAAAAGCTCCTGATGGCATGCATACCTGTGCATCATGCATGCATACATGCACACATGCCTTTTAAAGACCCCACATGGGAGATTGCAAGGGCGGTGTTTGACAGTTGTCGCCTCTTAAAATGATCTAGGTTCCTAAGGTTCCTCATGCAGGACTGTCAGCCTAACAGCCTTGGCAAGTCAGTCCTCATTCTCAAATGGGAAAATGACATGGGAGGGACTTTTCCTCCCTTTTTGGTAGGTCTCCCATTCATCAGCATCATTCTCTTCTCAGCCACTTGCTCATAAAGCCTTCTGGAGGCAATTACTCAGGTGTACATGACGGGTCTACGTTCCTGTCAGGGGTGTGGGCTGGGTTAGAGAGGATGCGGGTGACACTGTGCCAGCAGGGACCATGCCTGCTCACCAGGAAGCATATGCCGTTCTCCATAGAATTCTCTTTTCAGAGTTTAGGAAGCCACTAGCACTATAATAACTGCTCGCTGTGGCTTGTGGTCAAGAGCAATCATAGCACTGATTTTATTTTTCTGATTTCATTCTGAAATCTAGACAGGAGGCGAGACTGCATCACGTTATGCTATAAAGATACTAGCTATCTGCACGAATAGTTATCACGAAGCTCGGGAAGAAGTAATAAGACTGGATAAAAGTAAGTGATAATTTCCTTAAGGGAGCCCTCATCCCAGAGGTTCATCCACCCTTGAAGCTGCAAAGGGAACTGTGGTCGAGGAGGAACTTAGCAGCAATGCTGTTAACCTCTCCCAGACTTCAGCAATGTTTATGGAAGATGTTTCACGTCAGATCTGAAAGCATTTAATTAGCCTTTTGGTTGCACACAGGTAGGATGCCCAGACTGGAGACCCAGCTGACAGACAGCTCAAAGATAACAGGGTCAAAGCTAGGAAACTCCCTCCTCTCACCAAGTTCAGTTCTCTGCCTTCACAGAAGGAGGGGGGAAAACACCTTCAACATTTAGTGAACAAGGGAAATATCAGAGTCGGAGCCTAGCTTTAGTCCAGTAACTTAAACCGGCTGTAGTTATTCACAGCAGGCTTCCCAGGAGAGGCAGCCTGCTAATGTTCTTCTTACCAACTCCCTGGAATGCGCAGAAGGTGAACTAAAGGAGGCTCCACCATGGAAGCTGGAGCCTTTCTCCTGGATCCTGTTTCATACCCTGCAGGTATAGGTTGCCAGCACATTGCCTCCCACCTGGGGGCTGTCAGATGGGACCTCTCACCCTGGTGCAGTGAGAGGTTAAGAACAGGGGCTTTCAAAAAGACAGACCTGTTTGACACATGGCATTCATTCATCTAACAACTGTGTTGTGCTGGACACTGTTCTGGGAAGCCAAGATACTTCAGAGATTCAGCAAGGAGTTGAGGAGGTTCATATGCATTCAGTAAATGTTTGCTGATGAGTCAGTGAACAAGTTCTGCTGCAGAGTTATTGGGGAAGCTCGGTGTCCACTGACACCTCCCTGCGCCCCTCATGTCCTGTTGCCAGCCTCCTATTTGGGGATTAAAAGGAGCTGTTGCTTGTTCTCTTCCTTCCCTGCAGAGTTGAGCATTATGATGAAGCTGCTCAGCTCGGAGGATGAGGTTCTAGTGGGCAACGCTGCCCTCTGCCTTGGTAACTGCATGGAGGTGCCCAACGTTGCGTCTTCCCTGCTAAAGACAGACCTCTTGCAGGTCTTGTTAAGGCTTGCAGGCAGTGACACACAGAAGACGGCCGTGCAGGTGAACGCAGGCATTGCTCTGGGGAAGCTGTGCACAGCTGAGCCCAGGTATGCTGTGGACATGGAGCCAGGCTGACCCAGTGTCGGTCCCATTGCAGAAAGCGGCTGAGCTGAGGCGCTGACCTTTGGCTGGGACTGCATGCCACACAGGATGCTGTGGGAAGCCCTCATGCTTTCTGTGCAGACCTAGGTTAAGCCCAATAGCTGCTTCTCTGAAGAAAGCCTTTCTAGCGGAAACGGGAGCTTTTGAGCTCCAACCAGAGAGGGAATCAGCTTGTCTGATGGGGACTTGCTGCTCACACTTGCTGCCGTTGCCTTCTCTCCATTCCATTTTCTGCTGTTCTGCATCCCTCTCCCTGTCTCTTTATCTTCCTTCTCCCCCACCCCACTCCACCTCCCCTTCTCTTCCCTCTTTTCTCTCTTCTCCACTCTTCCAGAAACAGACCCCCACTTCATGTTCTTTGCCTCAGCCTAAACAAATGGAGGAATGGCCAGCAAGGGTCACATGTTCATGCAGGAGGAAACAGTGGAGAAGCAGAGACACAGAACAGCACGTCGAGGCCCCCAGTGAGCAAGGGCAACAGATGTGGGCTGTAACTGTGCCCATGGCTTCTCTGTTAAGCTCAGACCTCCACTCTGCTCTGCTCCTGTTCTGATGTGCAGATGCACCTCATTGCACATGCTTCTGGGGGGTGTCCACCTGTGGCTGAGCGAAGGAGCCCTGGCATAGAGCAGGGGTAACCCCAGGAACTGAGTGAGAGAGGCTCCTTCCCTTACATCTACATGCCTTTAATTCCTCCTCTGTAGATTGAGGGGGTTGGCCTCGATAATATCTAAGGTCCTTTCAAGTTCTGTCTGGTTGTTCAAATGGAAGGAATAGTTAAAATCTTTCTTCTATAGAAAGCAAGCACATTAGCTAGGATGACTTCAAAGTGGCAACCTATGGGGGAGTTCTCAAGAGCAAGGTCCTGTCTGATCAGCCTGACACACCTGCCACCTGCAGCAAGTGTTTTCAGTGCTTTGTGGGCCTCCCTGAGGGTCTCTCTTACCCCTGTGATCTTTAGGGTACCCCAATGCCACAGCCACTTCCTGTTCCACCCAGTGATAGGACTGACGTTCTCAGCCAGCTTCCATCTGAGAGGGTGTTGGCTCTGGGCTCCAGAAGCCTGAACCGTGGCACTTATGTCCTGGGTTGTTTGTTTTGATTGTGACAGGTTTGCTGCTCAACTGAGAAAGCTTCATGGCCTAGAAATTCTCAACTCTACAATGAAATACATCAGTGACTCTTGAGAGATACGGTGTCTGTGTGCATTTGGGGAACACACAAATGCACACTACGGGTTGTTCCTATGCTAATAAAGACCTTTGATATATCCACTTCAGAATCAAATATTCATTGTCAGAGTGTTTGCATGTCGGGTTTTCATGGGTAACAAGAGAGTGGGCATTAGGCTGGCTGCTGTGGTGGACTCTGTGTACTGGCTTACTCAACTTCCATTGTACCCTCCTTTGAATGTTCCTTCCTGTTCTGTAGAAGAGAGAAACCACCTCACAAAAAGCCACATTGCCCAGACCCCCGTGTAGCAACAATTCTACATGGGAACTTGTGGCCAATCTAATGCCGCTTCCTACCCCTTTTGCTATTTTCTGCTGGCAATATGCTGGAAACATCAGATTTGTTGGTAGCAGGATTTCAGCATCCATTTTCCAGCCATGGAATGCTGAGAGAGAGTTGCATTGGCGTCGTTGGTGGCCTGCAACAGACTCCTGGCCCGCAGCCACTGCGTGTGCTCTTAAATTCAGTGGGGTGAGTGGTAGGTGGTGTCTCCCCTGTTAGGAAAGCTCTGCGTGAATCCTTGTGGGAATCATTCCTGGGGGTCCCTCCTGGCACCCTCCTCCAGCCCATCTGGTAGTGCTATAGGCACCCTGTTCCATGGGTTAGATTGTTCTCTGCTTAAGGTGCCAAAGCACAGGCTTCTCTTTCTGCAGTGAACCCTGACTGATGCGAATGTGTTCATTTCCCTAACCCACCTTGTACTCTCACCCTATCCCCAGAGGCAATGCTCCCTTCCAGTTGCCCCAGGGTCGCTCTAAACCAGGGTCACCTGTGGACTGCAAGTCCCTAAGTGAGAAGTCCAATAAGTGGCACTACTCTCTGGCTCCTCCTTACAATCACATAATCATTTTAGAATAGGAGGCAGGTACAGTGAATGTCATAGTACAGTGAATGTCAGGAGTCCCAGACCAAAGTTCCAAAGACTTTTGGTCCTACCCTGCTACCTGCCAGCCGTGTGACTTTGGGCAAGTTGCTTAACCTCTCTGAGCTGTGGCTGCTGCTTCTGGAAACACTAATACCTGCCCAACCTACCTCCTCCATTGTTGTAAAGGTTAAATGAAGTTTTGGAGGTGAAGGCACTTTGGGAATTATAAAGTGCTACCCAAATATAAGAGATTACCAGACTCTATCTTGAGATTGAGGGTATCGACTGTGACGTCAGTTGGGTTAAGTTTGAAGGGTCTGGGAAAGGGAGAAGCTCATGTCCTTTAAGGAATCAAAGTTGGCCATTCTCTGAAGCATGTAGGAAAGGAAATCCTCCTCCAGGGAGATTGTATTCAACACACCCAAAGAAAGTGTTCTTCACAGGTAAGGCAGCTGTTGGCTTAAATTAAGAACTCTGTTTCTGAAACCAATATAAATAATTGGCATTTGGTGGCACGGGGGCGGGCAGTGGAAGAAAATCAATGGCCTGAGCCCCTCACTCAGATTGATGTACTGCATATGGCTGGAGGGAGCTCACTGGGGCACTCTGTGGTGGCGCCCTGGGTGGCAAGCAAGTGACAGGCCACTGTAGAGAAGCCAGGACCTGCCCATCAGTCCTATCATGCAAACAAACACCCTTCAAGAGGCTACTGAATTGCAAGGGGAGAACAGCTTGATGCTAATCAGAGCACAAAGAAGAAAATTAGAGGGTGCAGAAGTTGCTGTTTTCACAGAGAATTCCGTGGAGCTTTGAAAACAGAAAGGCTGTTTGTGTTCATAACCACAGGCCTGTCTCCTTTGAAGTTCAGGCCCCTCCTTCCCCTGCTCTGGCTGCACTCCTTGGCTCTTGAAAATGGCTATTATAGGTGTATTCTCTTCCCCAAAGAGTGGGGAATGTCAAATTATGTTATTATGATTATTGCTCCAGAGTGCCTGCCAAGAGCAGTCATCTCCAATTTGGAGGAGAGTCTGCTGCACCTGAAGCTGGCTCTCCTCACAGGTGGGAAGAGATGTTTCACATGCTAGTGTTCTCCCTCTCCAGTGTGGATCCACCCCCGCCACTGCCCCAGCCTTGTTACCCCAACACATGCTACCATGCAAACCTTCCAGGCAGCATGGAAAATACCAACGCCATCTTTAACAAGGCCTCATCTCCACTTGCCAGGAGCCCCGATACCACCCTTGGAGACACAGCCTGTTCCGGATAATCAGAGTCTTCTGGTTCAACAAGCAGAGGAGCTGGGATTTTCCATCCTAAGGAGGATGTGGTTGGGATAGAACTCCATCACCATCCTGAAGCCACAGCAGAGGTGGCAAGTAACAGACAGTCCAGAGCTGCTCACTGTCTTCATAGATGACATGAGGATGGCGGTTCCAGTGCACCGCAAGGTGGGACTGAGGTTCAGAGTTGAGGGGAAACAATAGGAAGGGGCTGCTATTGTAAGCACTTTCTTGAGGATTGGTTCAAATAAGAGTTTCTTGGCTTGGAGAACTGAGGGAAAGAGTACAACTGAGAAGTATCAGGTTGGTGCAAAACTAATTGTAGTTTTTGCCATTAAAAGCAATGACAAAAACCGCAATTTCTTTTGCGCTAACCTAATATTCTGAGGACAGAAGACATTTAATCCCACGTGACTTTTTTTTTAAGTAAGAGGTCTCATTTTCTAAATAACTTGAAAATAGAGGCTCTCCAAGGGTTCCGTTAAAGGAGAGAATAATCAGAGTTGAAGAAAACCCATTTAGAACTGACTCCCTTTCCCATGGAATGAGCTTTTGGTCCTCACAGACTGGCATCCTGCAGACACGTAGAGAGAATAAATCCTGCCTGTGCATTGTTTGTTTGTTTGTTTGTTTGTTTGTTTGTAACAGTCTCACCCCGTGGGCCAGGCTGGAGTGCAGTGGTGCGATCTCGGCTGACTGCAACCTCTGCCTCCCAGGTTCAAGCGATTCTTGTGTCTCAGCTTCCTGTAACTGGGATTACAGGCATGTGCCTGTATCCCAAATTTTCATATTTTTAGTAGAGACGGGGGTTTCACCATGTTGGCCAGGCTGGTCTCAAACTCCTGACCTCAAGCGATCCACCTGCCTCAGCCTCCCAAAGTGCTGGGTTTACAGGAGTGAGCCACCATGCCCAGCCCCCCTGTGCATTGTGCCTTTGCTCTGCACTAGGCACCCTATCAAAACTTGAAGATCCTGCCCCAACATAAGCCTCATAACGACTGTGAGGCAGGTATTATCTCCACTCTACAGGTAAATAAACTAAGATATAAAGAGAATAGTACTTTCCCACCTAGGATCACATAGCCAGTAAGCAGGGGAGTCAGAATTTGACCCCAAGCTGTGTTCTTAACTCTTCCTGCATGTAAAACATTCCTGTCCGTACTAAGTGTGACCTGCAGAAAAGTCACCACATTTCTCTGAGCCTCAGTTTCCTCTCTATAAAATGGAACATCAACACCTACCTCTTCTGTGGTTTGGATATAATATACATGAAGTACTTAGCATAGGTGACTGACAGAAAGTGTTTACTTAATGGTGACTCTTTTTTGAGACTGGAAATGACCATGAACCCATTATCTGCCCCCTCCCACCCTCATGGATCTGTTCATCTTCCTTGGTCCTCCGTCTCACTGAAGGCAAGCATGTATCTGGCTCTGTTTACCCCAAGAGCCAGCTGCCAGCCAGCAGCCTGCCTTCTTACATGACCCCATGGCAGCAGGGCCTGAGAGCACTGGTCTTGGGTGGGATGGGGTTATGAGCACACTCAGGGCTCAGGGATAGGGTAGCAGCGCTTCTTGTCAGGGCCTGGGGCCAGGGGTGCATGGGCATCAACAGGACCCAGTGTGAAGTGGAAGGTGCTAGGATCAATGCTCTGAAGTCCTCTTCGCAAACAGATACTACTCTGTTACTTGCAGTTCATCCTCAGTTTATAATCAGGAAAACCTGTTGATTGCAACGACTGTAGCTCCAATCATATATTCATCAGGATGTCATTAGCTCTTTTCTCCTAAAGCCCCAGAGCTGCATGCCCCTACCCTCCCTGATGCCCTAGAAAGAGGAGTGCTAGCCCAGCGGGACATCCAGTTGCCCACCACCTCCTCCAGCAGCTCCCGGCCCTGTGGGTGGCCGCATGCCAGCCAAGCACTGGGCTTCTGTGACCTGAAGCTGCTGGATGACTTCTTTCCTTTTAACAAGACTTCTAATTTGATCTCAATTTCAAAAAGGCAAAATGATGAATGAGTTCTCCCTGGAGATATTCTGCCCTGTGGTCTGATTTTGCCCAGGGGCTGGATCAGGCTTTCCTGGCTGCTCTGAGGCTCAGCCCTGGCTTAGGTGGGAGGGAGCCTTAGGGTGCTAGCAAAGCAGGGAACAGTGGGCTGCCAATCACCTCTGCCAGCCACCCCAGCCTCAGATCTCCCCAGTTCTGGAGCAGGGCTCCTGTCACCAGGGGTTTGGAAGGAGCTGCTTTAAATGAGGGTGGCTGCCTGCCAGAGGTACCAATTCAGCTCAGCCTGAGCATCACTCCATTATCACAGCTGCCCCCAACTTTACATTTGGGCTTCTTATCTTCGGTAGCTCTGGATGCTTATTTAGATCCCTCAACTCTCCTCAGGCAACAAGCACACACATACACATCCCCACACACACAAGGAGTTCATCTCGCTGCTGCTGAGAGATGAATTTGCACATTAAAATAGGTGAGTTAGTGTGCAAGGTGATTTAGACTAGATCAAAGGCACAGCAAGATAGTGAGAATTATTGGAACAAGAGGCTGAAGAAAAGGCTCCTAGAATGTCCAAGCTGAAAATTATTCAGGGATCATCTAATCCTCTACAGTCATCCCTTTGTATCCACCAGGGATTGATACCATAGATACCAAAACCCTGGGATGATCAGGTCCCTTATATGAAATGCATTGTATTTGCATATAACCTACATATATCCTCTCATACACTTTAAATCATCTCTAGATTGCTTATAATACCTAATACAATGTAAATGCTATGTAAATAGTGGATATACTGTATTTCTTAAAATTTGTATTTTTTTTTAATTGTTGGAGTGTTATTTTTAGTTTTTTTCCCCAAATATTTTCGCCCTGCAGTTGGTTGAATCTGCAAATTTGGAACCTGAGGGTAAAGAAGGCTGACTGTATCTGCTTTGTTGGAGTTCATCTGATTCATTGTCTAAATACAATTAATTGCTCCAAAATAGCTAGTCCATGTCCCCTTATTTCATAAATAAGGTATCTCAGACTCAGAAAGGCCAGGTGAGGTATCTTCAGTGTCCTTACCTTTGTTCAAGAATCCTCTGAACTAACGGTCCAGAGTGAGGCAGGGACTCCAATGAGACCCAGGGAGGCAGGAAGCTCAGTGGTGGGAGTGCAGGCTCAAAGCCCTCCTCCAGCTCACTTGAAATTTCATAACCTCGCTTTAAGTTTTAAGTTTCATGACCTTAGTGAGTGGCTTAGCCCCTCACTAAGATTGCCTTGTCCATAAGAGGCAATAGGGGAGATATGATACCCACTTTTTGGGTTTGTTGTGGAGATTAAATGAGATGATTTCTATAAAGCTCTCATCACCATGCTTGGCACATGGAAGCCCTGAGGAGATGGGCACTCCTGTTGTGGTCGTGTTCGTTGAGCATACCTCCGTAGATGCCCCCGCCCGGCCATCCCTATATGCTCTTTTCTGGAGTTCTTAAACGTGAGGATTTTTATTGGGGTCGGAAGGGTTTCTATGTGACTCTACCCTAAAGGTGGGGGATAGAGAAGTAGGCCTCCAAATGGCAGGCTGGGCTGGCAAGGAGGGCCAAGAGAATCTAGGTAGCACACACGGCAGGCACAGGGAGAGCATGAAGGATTGAAATGTACATTCAGTGGTATTAGGCGTTGCTGAATTCTGCACTGTATCAACATCGGGGAAAATAAGAAAAAGACGGGCGCTGGATTTGGTTAACTTGACTTATTGCCATAGCCTCCTTGCTGATCTCCCCATCTCACTCCACCTTCTAAGCCATCATGCACACTGCAGCCAGGAGAATCCTCTGAAACATCACTTTCATTATGCTGTACCCCTTCCCAGGCACCTTCTCACAATTGTCTACAAGATAAAGGGCAAACTCATTTGCTTGGTGTATCTGCACACGTGCGTGCATGTCTGCAGGGTGAGTAAGACCACAGAGCTTTTTAAATTCTCTGAAGTTTTACTGATAAAGCGCTCCCATTATTGTACTTTAACTCTTGTAGGCTATAGATGCATTCCGTACACTGCATATGAGTAAGAGCTATGATTCATAAGTTGTAGGTATAATTTAAAATAAGCATATCTATTATTATCTCTCAAATTATTTTTCTTTACAAATAATAGTGACAAAATTCTACACGGCCTTTGCACATAAACCATCTGACGTAATCTCAACAAGCCTTAAAGTAGGCTTGGTTTTAGGGTCACGTTCTTGTTCCCAGTTAGGCCAGCCAATGTTGGGCATCAACCCTGGGTGTCATTGCTCACTGTGGTGGTCCAGCATCTCAGGGAAGCCTGAGCAGTGTTTGTTGAAGGGCAGCTTCCCACCATATCATCTCTCCTCTTAGGCCAGCTTCCCAATGGGTGTCTGCAGGCATTCCACTCACTCCTCTCTCCTCTGTTTCAAAGACCTTCTCCTTTCCTCTCTTTAAATCTTACACATCCACAAAGCCCCAACATAATGAAAATGATGGGTGTCACCTGTTAAATACTTGACTGGTTCCAGATCTGTCTAATGAAATGGGCACTATCATTATTCTCCCTTTACAGGTGAGGAAACTGAGGTGCAAAGCAGTTAAGCAACTGGTCCAAGATCTAGACCAGATACTCAGTCACTCCACTCCACATGCAATTGTACCCAACCCATGCGATTCATCCTTTCCCTGAATGCTTGTGTTGTGCTGCCTTTTAAATTCATAACATAATGACTTAATTGTTATGAAATTATTTTCTGTGTCTTTATTTTTTCTCTCCCACTAGAATTTAAATTCATTAAGGATTTGGAAGATTTCTTCTCCTGTGAGAAGTCTTATGGACAAGAAAAAGAGAATTAGGCATAGACAGAAGGGGTGTGATCACCCTACTCTGAGCATGTGTCATTCTGGAGGACAGGACCTTGAATTTGGGCTTGGCTCTGTCTTCAAGAGTATGTGGGTGAGTCACCAGTAGTGAATGTGGCTTCCCGTTCTGTCATGGCATTATCTCCAAACTCATAGCCAGACACCACTGGCTCTCCCATTCCTCAGGGAAGTATGTGGGTGCCAGCACAATTCTCCCTCTCCACATGGGCAAATGTAGGCCAAAAGACCATCCTTCAAAGGTCTCAGAGAATCCTGGTGTTTTAGGCCAAACCTCAGCCCTGCAATGTGTCTCTTGTCCATGATAATAATAGCCTCACACGGGGAAGTGCTTTTATCGTCTAAAAAGGCCTTTCATGTCAGATTTCATTTCATCTGCACAGCATCCCTGTGAGGTAGGTATTATCATTTCCCATTTGAAGCTAAGGGAAGACAGGCCCGGAGATCCAATATCTTGTCCAGAATTTCCTAAGGCTGAGCCAGCGCCAAAATCCAGCCTTTACCTTGAACCTCACTGCCCGCTACCTGGCCCTGTCTCTCCTTTCATTAATTTTCTGGTCCAAACTGCAACACAGTCAACCAGCTGGTTCTTTTCACCTGCACCCTGAGCACGAAGGGGAAAATGAAACTCTAACCCCTTTAAGGTTTTATCAGAAAGCCTCATTAATCCACCCGCAGTCTGTTAGATAACAGCTTAAATCTCTCCACTGCAAAGGATTACCTTCCCATCTGATCAGGCACAACACATTAGAGGAGGCGTGGGGTGGGTATGAGCATGTGGAGGCCATGACGCTTTCTCTGCAAAACTGGAGATATTCAAATTTCCAGATCTGCTGTCCTCCCCCAGATGGGCTAGGAGCCCAGCATCTGCCTGTACATCAAGCAGCTCCTCCGTGAGGTTACTTGAATGACAGCCTGTTCCTGAAAAGCTCCTCACTCATTCATTCATTCAATATATATTTGTCAGGTACCTACTATGTGCCAAGTATTGTGCTAGATAGTACAAAATGACATTGGGAAAAATGAGTCCTATTTTCTCATCCACATCTATTATTACTCTAGCAGGGCATTATCAAAGTGAAAATAACTCAGACACATACAAAAACTGCCCTTGGTGCTGTCGGGGCCTTGGAACCTGAACTATGCACCCCATGGCAGGTATCACAGAAATAGCCATTGAGAATTGAGGGAAGGGCCTGGCTGGCCTGGAAGAATCTCCAAGTCCTAACCCTTGGATTACAGGAGTTATCACTCCAAAGTTCAGAGGTTCAAAGTTCAGACTTCTGTCCATCTGCTCTCAGTCATTTATAAATGAAGGGATCTGGGCTGATTAAAGCAAATTCGCTCCTATGTGGTCTTTCTTTCCACTAGACCCAGCTGCCACTTGCTCTCCAGGGGCAGGTTGGAAGTACATCAGGAGAAATTCGGTCTGCCCTATTTACCCCATCAGGAGGCAGAGTGAACCCTCTGAGCACCAGCGAACAACCTCTGACAACTAGGGATAGATGGACCTGGCCTCGTCTTTCCCTTAGATGTTCTCTGTGGCCACCCTTCTCCACGAAACCACAATCCATTTGGGATCCCTAGTTCTGGCTGAACCACACCTCTGAGGCTCTGGATCACTAAAAGAGCAACAAAGAAATACGTGCTTTTTGTTTGTTTATTCATTAGAACTAGTGGAATCATACAAAATTTAGGTCAGGAATGAAAGTAGGAGTGCTGCTTTTGAAATGAGGACATTCCAAATAGTGGAGCTGTTTGCTGCTGTAACCAAAGTCATTGAAAAGAGAAAATCACAAGTAGAGGGCTAGAAAAGATGGCCCCCAGCAGGTTTTTTCTGAGGGCACTGGGAAGCAGTGTGAACTAGCGGTGGGGCTACCAGCTTTGGCCTTGCCAGGGCTGTGACCTCAGACAATCAGCTCACTGCTTTGGGTCTGGGCCTTTCACTTGTTCTTTCCTTGTAGATAAGACAATGGGTATTTGCTTGCCCATTGCCCACTCTCCCGATTTTTCTTGAGGAACCACCCCACCCCAGGCTTAGACCACATGATTTAGGTGGACCGGATGCTAGCTAGCCCTGCTTCCAGGGGTGCACATGGATTCGGGCTCAGCCAATCACACCACTGCACATCCCTCTCATTACACTGATTGGGTCAGAGATGGTCATGTGACCAGAAGAGTGCCAATCAGAAGTCAGCTCAGAGTTTTGCTGGCATAAAGGAGAAAGGAACTTTCTCACTGAGTCTGCTCAGAAGATAGGATGGGCATTTGGAGCTGCAGTGATGATTTACCATCCTCAAGAGACTCTTCACTGAGAATGGAGCACACACAAGAGGAAGGCAGGACCAAGAGATGAAGTTGAGGAGAGCCCTGACATCACTGCTGGGGCCCTCAGATCCCACTATGCCTGGGCTGTCACTGGGCTTTTTAGTTACACGAGATAGTAAATTCCCTTCTTGCTTAAGCTACTTTGAGTTGTCACCATTACCAAAAGATCCCTTATCAATACCCCCTCGGCATGATTCCCCTTGTCCCTTTTATCTTGCCTAAGTTCTATTCACCCTTTGTGAAAGTTGCAGATACCAGGACAAAATCACTTTTGTCAGACCCAAATTGGAGGTGGGAAAGCAGGAAGGAGAAGGACCCACGCTTGCTTGAGATAAGACTGTTTCAAGGACTTTCTAAAATACGCCCCTAAGAAATTCCTTCACGCCCTTCACACGTCTCATGCTTTTCATGATCTATGTTTTATACATAAGCACATATTTCTAGGACCAGGTTTGTCACTAGACATTCTTTAGGACTACAGCAATTCAGAAAAGACACTCTCAAAAGAGCACTTGCCTAGTAACAGCATCTCCACCAATGAACTGACGCCAACTCTGGCTTTGAGCCTCCAGAGCCAATGAACTCTGTTTCCAAGCAGCTTATGTGAACTTATCCTTTTGCCAATAAAAGCTTCCCCTCACCCTCCCCTCTTCGGGTGCATCTGTTGCTTGCTATAGCTGTGCATCCTGGATTATAATCCTTTTGCTTACTCCCAAATAAACTCATTAAATTAGGAGATATATTTCTCTGATGTCTCTTTTTTTTTAGGCTGACACCTTAAGGTATCAGTTAAAATGTTAAGTGCTCCTGCCCTATTTTCCCCATCTCCTTTCTTTCTCCAACATAATACCTTAATAGATACATATTATTCTAACATACTGTTTAACTCGCTTCTCATGATATATGATTTATTGTTTGCATTCTGCTCCCTTTTCCCACTAGAATATGAACTTCATAATTTTTGTTGGTTCTGATCCCTGATGTGTCCAAATATCTAGAAAAGTGATGATACATAATAGGTGCTTAATAAATATTTGTTGCTTGAATGATGAAATTTAGCAAGAGAAGGCATTAGGGGACTTTCACTAGAGCCAGCCTGGGGTGAAGCCTGGTTACTCTAACTTCAGACTCTCCACAGCTCCCCAGCCCCTACTGGTGATAATGGTTTAAGCTAAAATACTACAGTAAACACTAGCTTCTATTTATTAGTTTCCACTATGTACCGGGCATTGGGATAAGTGCTGGGCACACACAGAGGGATAGGACCTTCTCTTCTCTCAAGGAGGTCCCAGTAGAAAGAGAGCCAATGAACAACACACTAAAGGATCATATACCCTTGGGCTTAGTGAATGTTTGTGATACAAAGCTAGGGCATCTGGGCCAGCATGAGGCACTGGGGTAGAAATCTTCCTGGAAGAGATGATGTCTGAGCTGTCCCTTTCCATTGGAAGAAGGACACCGCAAATATGAGTGTGGGTTGCGGGTAGGGAGAGAGGATAGAGATGAATGAAACTGAGACTACACCAAAGGCTGGGGCAGGAAAATTTGCTGTGATTCCCACCCTCACTTTTCTTATCTGAGCTGACCGAAGACATCTCCACAAATTCCCTTATCCACTCTCTGTCACCAAAACACATTCTCATTCACCTTCCCAAGTAGATAAGGTCCTCTGCTCCTTTGAATTTCAAGGCAAAAATACTCTTAGCAGGCCTTCTTTGGTTATCTGTTCTCACATCACTGTAGGCTTGTGTCTAGACCAGTCTTTGTTTCTATGAAAAGCCAGCCCTTGCACCTGTGCCTAGCACCTGGTACCTGCCACTGCTGTATACCTGGAAAGGGGCAATGCTTCAGCTCTTATGTTCAGTCACTCGCCTTCTCCACTCCCAATTGCTCCTGATTCGTGCTCCCAGGGGCCCTCCCGGGGCCAACTATCAGTTCCTTTCTCTTCTAGATCATCCTGAGTAATTCCCCCAGGAGAGAGAGGATAGCTCAGAGCTGGATGGAATCTGAAAGGCATTCTTTTCCCAGTCTGAAACTCCATCTGCTTGACACTCTATGTGCCAAGTTTCCATATTCAATTCAAATTTACCAGCACATACATAGTTTTCCTCTTACTGGTTAAAAAGGGTTTTGACAGTCCCAGAGACACATTGCTTTCTTTCCAACCAAAACTGGAGAGACAAAGAGACATTTCCACTGCAACTAAGTAATCCTGAAGTTTCTCCATAAGCCAAATTTGACTGAGCTAATACTGACCTTTCCACAGGCACAGCTTCCAAAGATATCTTTTTGCTGCAGGCAAAGTCCTGATGAGCATATTTGTCAAAGCTCCACCTCTTCGGTACCAGCACACCCACCCTCTCTTTTCTCTTCCTTTCAAGTTGAAGGAGAATTGGGAGTGTCTCTAAATTTCCACAGCTGATTTTTCCCCCAGGAGGTCCTATTGTTCAGGCCTGACCTGGGGAGCACGTGACACCCCACCCCACCCCCAACAATGAATAAGCCTCAGTCTGAGAGTCCTATATTTGGTTTGATCAAGGCTATTCTGACCATATGTTCAGAGCAATGTACGTTGGCTGGAAGCAAGCCAGGTTTAAGTCCTGGGCCACTGAATTGCCAACTGCATGACCCAAGGCTCCACTAAACCTGCAAAAATGGAAATAAGAATAGCACCAAACTCAGAGGGTTGTCAAGAATATTAAATGAGATAATGCAAGTTAAGCACTTGGGATGGAGTGTCTGGCATGAAGCAAAGGCTGGCAAAATGACTGTCTGATTATTGCTTTGACCCCTGAAGCCTCACCATCAATTTGTTCTCTCATTCATCAGAAAAGCCCTTTTCCTGGAAAACCATACTTACAAAAATATGAAGCATCGTAAATGAGCATAAGGAAACTGACCGGGGGAAGGTAGCAGTGAGGGGAATCTCTGAGGATCTCTCCCAGGAGAATCTGCCTAGGGGTTTTAGTGGCCTGACCCTGGGTAGGCAGTTCGGAGAAAACTGTAAAGGAAAAGCCGGATCTGCTACAAAATGACTCAGAACCTACTCAGACTAGAGCGGTCTCTGAAAAAAGGCCAGAAATCAGCCTTCACCCCGGGAGATTCACCTTCCTTGTCATTCATTCATTCATTCATTTATCAAATTATAAATGAGCTCCCTCCTACATGGCCAAGTACTGACGACAGAGCAGAGAACAAGATTCCTATCCAGCAACCCATATTCTACTAGTCTATTTGAGTTTCTTTGACTTTTAAGAATTGTATTCTTCACAACCACCTATACCACATAGTGATAAAAACAAACAAAATATTTTCTTTTTTTTTTCAACTTGTATTTTAGATTCAGTGGGTGCATGTGCAGGTTTGTTGCATGGGTATATTGTGTGATGCTGAGGTTTGGGGTATGAATGATCCTATCACCCAGGGACTAAGCAAGCAAGCATAGCACCCAGTAGGTAGTTTTTCAACCCTCACCCCCTCCCTTCTCCACCCCCAGTAGTTTGCAGTGTCTGTTATTCCCATTTTTCTGTCTATGTATTCCCAAGGTCTGGCTTCCACTTCTAGTGAGAACATGTGGTATTTGGTTTTCTGTTCTTGTTTTATTTTGCTTAAGATAATGGCCTCCAGCTGCATCTGTGTTGTTACAAAGGACATGATTTTATTCTTTTTTATGGCTGCATAGTAGTCCATGGTATATATGTACCACATTTTCTTTATCTAGTCCACCATTGATGGGTTCCTAGGTTGATTCCACGTCTTTGCCATTGTGAACAGTGCTGTGATGAACATATGAATGCATGTGTCTTTTGGGTAGAAAGATTTATTTTATACCCAGTAATAGGATTGCTGGGTTGAATGGTAATTCTAAGTTTTTGGAGAAATATTCAGCTTGCTTTCACAGTGACTGAACTAATTTGCACAACCACAAACAGTGTATAAGTGTATAAGTGTTCCCTTTTCTCCACAGCCTCGCTGGCATTTGTTATTTTATTTTTTATTTTTTTTAAATAATAGCCATTATTAAAAAAGGTTGGTGTGAAACAGTAACTCATTGTGGTTCTGATTTGCATTTCTCTAATGATTACTGATGTTGAGCACTTTTTCATATATGCATTAGCTGCAGGTATTTTTTTGAGATGTTCTGTTCATGTCCTTTGCCCACTTTTTATTTTTTATTTTATGTTTCCATAGGCTTTTGGGGCACAAGTAGCATTTGGTTACATAAGTAAGTTCTTTGGTGGTGATTTGTGAGATTTTGGTGCACCCATCACCTGAGCAGTATACACTGCACCCTATTTGTAGTCTCTTATCCCTTGTCCTCCTCCCACCCTTCCCACCAAGTCCCCAAAGTCCACTGTATGGTTCTTATGCCTTTGTGTCCTCATAGCTTAGTTCCCGCATATCAGCGATAACATACAATGTTTGGTTTTCCATCACTGAGTTACTTCACTTAGAATAATAGTCAGTCTCCAATCTCATCCAGGTCGCTGAAAATGCCGTTAATTCATTCCTTTTTATGGCTGAGTAGTATTCCATCATATATATGAACCACAGTTTCTTTTTCCACTAGTTGATTGATGGGCATTTCGGTTGGCTCCACAATTTTGCAATTGCAAATTGTACTGCTGTAAATGTGTGTGCAAGTATCTTTTTCATATAATGACTTATTTTCTTTTGGGTAGATACCTACTAGTGGGATTGCTGGATCAAATGGTAGTTCTACTTTTAATTCTTTAAGGAATCTCCACACTGTTTTCCATAATGGTTGTACTAGTTTACAATCTCACCAGCAGTGTAGAAGTGTTCTCTGATCACTGCATCCATGCCAACATCTACTGTTTTTTTTTTTGTTTTGTTTTGTTTTGTTTTTATGGCCATTCTTGTAGGAGTAAGCTGGTGTGGTTTTGATTTGCAATTTGTTAAGAGCAATGTACCTTGGCTGGAAGCAAGCCAGGTACATTGTGATGTTGAGCATTTTTTCATATATTTGTTGACCTTTGCCCACCTTTTTTTTTTTTGAGACAAAAATCTTGCTCTGTCACCCTAGCTGGAGTGTAGTGGTGCAATCTTGGCTCCATCTCCCAGGTTCAAGCGATTCTCCTGCCTCAGCCTCCCAAGTAGCTGGGACTGCAGGTGCACACCACTATGCACAGCTAATTTTGTATTTTTAGTAGAGACAGGGTTTCACTATGTTGGCCAGGCTGGTCTTGAACTCCTGACCTTGTGATTCACCCACCTCAGCCTCCCAAAGTGCTGGAATTACAGGTGTGAGCCACCACGCCAGCCTCTTTTGCCCACATTTTACTGGGGTTATTGGAAGGCATTGTACTACCTGACTTCAAACTATACTACAAGCCTACAGTAACCAAAACAGCATGGTACTGGCACAACAACAGTCACATAGACCAATGGAAAAGGATAGTAAACCTGAAATAAAGCTGCAAAAACCTACAACCATCTGATCTTTGACAGTCAACAATCACAAGCAATGGGGAAAGGACTCCCTATTCAACAAATGGGATAACTCGCTATCCCTATGTAGAATGAAACTGGACCCCTACCTATCACAATATATAAAAATTAACTTAAAATGGATTAAAGATTTAAATGTAAGACCTAAAACTATAAATATCCTAGAAAACCTAGGAAAATACCATGTTGGACATTGGCTTTGGCAAAGACTTTATGACTAAGTCCCCCAACAAAACAAAAACAATTGCAAAAAAATAAAAATTGACAAGTAGGCCCCAGTCAAACTGAAGAGCTTTTGCACAACAAAAGAAACCATCAACAGAGTAAACAGACAACCTATGGAATAAGAGAAAATATTTGCAAACTAGGCATCCAGCAAAGGTCTAATATCCAGAATCCACAAGGAACTTAAATAATTCACCATGCAAAATCTTTTCTTGGTTTCTTTTTTTTGTGTGTGTGTGGTCTTGCTAACTCTCCACCGCTAAAAGAGAAAGGGAGGAAGGGAGGGAGGGAGGCAGGAAAGAAGGAAGGAAGGAAGGAAGGAAGGAAGGAAGGAAGGAAGGAAGGAAGGAAGGAAGGAAGGAAGGGAAGGAACGAGGGAAGGAAGGAGGGAAGGAAGGAGGGAAGGAAGGAGGGAAGGAAGGAGGGAAGGAAGGAGGGAAGGAAGGGAACTTACTCTGCTTAACAATAAGGAAAATAGAAAAAAAAGAAGTTATAAGAAGCATGACACTAGTCACATTTTAGAAGTCCCTTTCTTTACCTGCAGAGCCAGCAAGCTTTCAGAGTTCCCAAGAAAACCACCTTTTAGTATTTAAGTCCTTCCCTAGTCCTAGCTTTCCTTTGCTCCCGGCTATCCAGGAAGGGCCCAGAGGAGAGCAGAAGGATAGATTTACGACCAGATCACCAAGGTTGACATAAGGAGGGCATTTTCCCTTTAGAGTCCTGCTAATAGGAGGGTCAAGGTGATTTCCTCAATCTCCTTGGCCTCTTTGTTAAATTAAAAAGGGTTAAATTGGCCGGGTGCGGTGGCTCAAGCCTGTAATCCCAGCACTTTGGGAGGCCGAGGTGGGTGGATCACAAGGTCAGGAGATCGAGACCATCCTGGCTAACAGGGTGAAACCCGTCTCTACTAAAAAATACAAAAAACTAGCCGGGCGAGGTGGCGGGCGCCTGTAGTCCCAGCTACTCAGGAGGCTGAGGCAGGAGAATGGCGTGAACCCGGGAGGCGGAGCTTGCAGTGAGCTGAGATCCGGCCACTGCACTCCAGCTTGGGCGACAGAGCGAGACTCCATCTCAAAAAAAAAAAAAAAAAAAAGGTTAAATTTAGCATTCCTAGTCTCTTGGATACTCCCAGAGAAGGTATTGACCATGACCTCTTGGGCATGTTCTGAGGCTATTAAGGCCCCATGTTGGAATGATGCTTCTCTGAAGCCCTGGCCACAGCCAAGCATTTCTTCTAAACTGCTTGAGGTGGCAAGATGCTTGGGACATCTGTTTCTTAATTTTATATAGACCCAGCCCAGAACCACAATCACCCAAGAGCATAGAAAACCTGTGGCCATGATTTTGACAATGAAAACCATGGTTCATGAAACTCAGGGCTTCCATTTTTGGCTTCTTGACACTCAAGGTAGTTTTTGATCAAAAAGCCCTTCAAAAGGGAGATTGGTTTCCATATTAGGAAGGTAAGTCTATACTCTGCCAACTCCAGAAATGTTCTTACAACATTATTGGTTTACTCCATCTCACTGCCTCTTTCATACACACCCCATAGCAGGAGGCCCCAGCTTTGGAGCCCAGCCTGTGTCTGCATCCCTGCACGTCTCAGATGCAGGCACACAATGCCTTGAGCCTTGGTAAGCATGCTGGACAGACAGAGCCCCTAACATGATTTGGACAATGGCATGTTGGCTTTTTATTTCGGCTTTCTCTGAATGACTCTCATATTTTGTGATTCGGATAGAATCCTGGCCCTGTCAGTGGGTCTCAGCTTATCTGACCATCACCTTGGTCAAAGTATTGAGTCTTGGAACAAGTTCGCTCCCTCTCACCATTGTCTCCAACCTCAGACATTTAACACAGTGGCCTTTCTCTTTCTCCTTGAGGTTTCTTCGTGTCCACAGGGGGACACATAGCTGTGTTCCTTAAGGTGCTCCGTGGTAAATGTTAGATTACTGCCTTTCTCCTATTATGGGAATATTTTCCTTCCAAGAATATAACATTACCTAGTAATAAGGACAAGAACGAGAAATAGAAGGGGGAAGGAGAAGTAGGAGAAGGAAAAGGAGGAGGAGGAAGAAGAGAAGGGGGCTTTATATGTATTTTTTAAATGTTCTGTTTGGAGATAATTATAGATAAGCACACAGTTTTAAGAACTTATGCAGAGATCCCTGATACCCTCATCCAGTTTCCCCCAAAGGTAACATCTTATGTCACTATAGCACAACATTACAACCAGGAAATCAACAGTGATACAATCCATAGTCCTCACTCCGGTGCCGTCAGTTTTACATGCACTCATTTGTGTGTGTATGTGTATGTGTGTCTGTGCATCTGTGTGTGCATTTAATTTGATGGAATTTTGTCACATTGATTCATGTGACCACCATCACGGTTAAGATACAGAACAGTTTCATCACAAGGATCCTTTGCACCAACCTTTTATAGCTACACCCACCTGCCTCTCCCCCAGTCTCACCTCTGACAACCACTAATCTGTTCTCCATCTCTGTAATTTTGTCATTTTAAGAATGCAATATAAATGGAGTCATACAGTATGTAACCTCTTATGATTGGCTTTGTTCACTCAATAGAATTCACTGGAGCCTTGTCCAGGTGGCTGTGTATATCAGTAGTTGCTGAGTCCTGTTCGGTAATACAGCACCACTGTGTGTTTAGCCATCATTGGTTGAAGGACGTCTGAGCTGTTTCCAGATTTTAGCTATTGTAAATAAAGCTGCAATGAGCATTCATATACAGATTTTTGTGTGAACACTGTTTTCATTTTTCTGGGATAGATTCCCAAGAGTACAATTGCTGGGTTGTATGGCAATCGTATGTTTAGTCTTATAAGAAATTGCCAAATACTTTTCTAGAGTGGCCGTACCATTTTACATTTCCACCAGCATATGAGTGATCCCATTACTGTGCATCCTCATCAGCATTTGGGGTTGCCACTATCTTTTCGGTTTTATTTTTAGCCATTCTGATAGGTAGGTAGTAGTATCTTATTTGCATTGCTTAGTGGCTCATGATGTTAAACATTTTTTCATGCACTTGTTTGTCATCTGTATATTCTCTTCAGAGAAATGTCTTTTCCCCATTTTCTAATTTGATAATTTTTTAGCATTGAGTTTGAAGACCTCTTTATACACTGTAGCAACTAGCACTTTGTCAAATATGTGCTTTACAAACATTTTCCCTCCATCTGCACTCTTCTCTTCCCCTTCACCAGGTCTTTCAATGAGTGAGAGTTTTTCATTTTGATAAGGTTCGGTTTATCAATTTTCCCTTTTATGGATCGTGCCTGTGGGGTTCAGCCTAAGAAGTTTTCATCTAATCCTAGGTCCAGAATATTTTCTCTAACTTTTTTTTCCTAAAATTTTTATAGTTTTACATTTTATATTTAAGTCCATGATTCATTTTTAGTTAATTTTTCAGGTGTGAAGTATCAGTTGGTTCATTTTTTTGCCTAGGAGTATTCCTAGTATATACCTAAGGAAAGTAACCTTTAAAAATATACCTAGTATTTAGATATATTTTATGGACGATAATCATAATAAGCATTCCAAAAGGTTGCTGTAAGAATTATAACCTTTAAAAATATACTAGGTATATTAAACTAATATTATATTATCATGTTATATTAGTATAATATTATACTAATATACTAGGTATATTTTTAAAGGTTATAATTCTTACAGCAACATTTTGGAATGGTTATTATGATTATCATCCATTTTACAGATGGAGAAACCCAGAAAGATTTGGTAATGTGACCAAGGTTAAACAAATGCTAAGTGATAGAAAGAAGTCAGGGTTTAAACGCAGGTCTGACTGACTCACTCACTCCAGCATTTAAACTCTGTTCCTATTGTCTCATTCAATCCCTTTTGCTCTGGGAGTCCTGCTTCCTGAACAGATGTTCCAATGTCCTGCATACATTCCTTTATCCTGAACAACCTCAGTACACAAGCTACCAGAGGCTGGGACCTGCCAGAACCTGTCCAGGGTTCTCTGTGACATGTTTGCAGGGTGGAGAACAGGGGCAGACTGGAAACTTCCAGACTGCACAAGCCCAGTCAAATGATCCAGTCCCTCTGGGTCAATGAATGTGTCTATTTTGCCTGACTCCTCAGAAGCCTCGGGGGTGCTTGAACCCCCGCAGTCTGCCCAGGGGCATATAGAAACTTCCCTATATGCAAATAGCTTGTCATTCCGGTTTGGGGAAAGGCTCACATCAGATTTCAGCATCTTCTCAAGTATTGCAGAGCTACTGTACCAGCTCACTTGTCTGGGAGGGGTAGGCTAAAAATTTTAGGTTCCCCGAAGACAATCACATATACACACAAAATTCATTTAATAACTCCAAGTCCAGAACACTTCCATCTTCATCTGCCCAAACAAAATACACTAATAGAGGTCAGTCAGAAGGACTCAGAGCATTTTAGGGTAAAACGTCTATGGCTAGAACCTGTTCCTTGCCCCTTCTGGTGGGTGGGGGTCATAGTTGGACTATAACCACCTCATTATCCATTCCCTTTTTTAGGTAGATATGGGTAAAGGTAAAGTTTCCCTCCCAGTCCCCCAGCTCTCTCCCCTCCACACACTGGCTGCTGACTTCCCAACCAGCCAGGACCTAGGGACTTCTGTACTCAGACCACTGGAAAGAAACCAGCAGCCTCTGAGTTGACTTTGCTCTTTTGCAAATCCCTAAACCTCACCCTACTTTTAATGAGAGATCCAGGAGTTCTTTGCCTCTGTGACCTTATACTCAGAAAGGGTCCCTCCACTTACAACTTCTCCCAGAGCTTATCCTACTAGGCCTTTGCCCTGGCCCATGTTAGACAGCTATAAGGAGCAGCACAAGCCCAGTCAAATGATCCAGTCCCTCTGGGTCAATGAATGTGTCTATTTTGCCTGACTCCTCAGAAGCCTCGGGGGTGCTTGAACCCCCGCAGAGAGTTTCAACAGGCGGGTCAGCAGTAATACGCCCTGCCCCTGCAGTTCCTCCACCTCCAGCCCTGTGAGAAATTCAGTGGTGTTTTGTTCGGGATCCTGGCAACCTGCCTTGAGCCCTGGGTGTCCTCTCCTCTAGGAATGATGCTTTCTTCAGCATTCCTGTGACAGTCTCTGCAGGCAGACAAGGGCAGCTTCTGGTTACCTCCTCCCCCTGGAGAGCCACTTCAGGTATAAGTGGATCAAGGGGAATTGCTGAAATGACTCAGGCCATTCACCCCTGGTATTTCCTCCAGGAGCTGAGATAGGTCTCCCTGAGTGTCAAAGATCTGGGCCTTAGTCAAACTTCTGCAGGGCTAGGTGGCTGGTCACCTTCCCAGTCTCCATTTTCACCTTCCCAGTAGAGGGTATGAAACATCCTCTTGACCTCCTGGTCTCCCTGACAGTAATGTCCTTTATCACCTTCCAAACTTCTTTGGCAGAGGCTTTAAACTCGGGCAGGCAGGGCTACTCCAGAAGCAATGGGTTCTGTCATGCCCTGCCTTGCTCCAGCCAAAGCAAGCTGGGGGCCTCCCTCTGACATACGTTTGGGGGATATGTCCTGCTCCGGATGCAGTTTCCATTATCTCCATCCTCTTCCAGGGAGCATGACTCCCTCTCTCCCTCTTTGTATTCATAAAATGCTACTCCCTGATCCTCCCTTGGCCAACCCATTTCCATAGAAACTAAGAGACCTGAGTTTGAATATCAACTACCACTTACTAGCTATGTGTCCATTGACTACTTATTGTCTTGAAGCCAGTTTCCTCATCTATAAATAGAACATGTTGACCTCATAACATTGTTGCAAGATAAACAAGATAATATCTGTAAAGCAATGCAGTAACTGAAATAGTCACTGATCCTGGAACAAAGTGAATGTTCAATTTATAGTGGCTATCACTAGTTTCTATGACAACTGTCTCCAGGCCCAATCTTTGATCCTTAATCTGCTTGCCAGAATTCATCCTGGAAGTTGCAGGTAAGTTGTTATGGAGGGAGCAAGTTCTCCAGCTTGCTGGAGTTTCTGTTTGCCTATCACGCCTACACTGTTCCCTGGGAGTCTGGTGGGCTTGTGGCATGGATGAGGGGCTCTACAGGTTTGGGCTGAAGGCAAGGCACTTCCTCCTCTGGTAGGTGGGCTCCTCAAACCTGACAGTGGTCACTTTGAGGGTTCCTTGTGGACTTACCCAGCTGTAGGCGAGAAGTGGCTGACTGCACTGTGTGGCCACAGTTCTTGCAGGTATACCTGTCTCTGGGCAATGGCCCACTTGGTCAGTGCCCCTGGGGAGACCTGTCTGTTCAAGCACTTGTCATTTTCCCTGCTCTAGGGTCTCCAAGGTGAGAGGGCAGTCCCATGGAGCCAGAACCCAGGGGAACCTCCAGGCTCAGTACTGGTCATGCTCCAGCTAGAGCCTCCTCTTATCCCTGGCAACAAACTGCCCATAGTAACTGGGCCAAGAAAGCCACTTTCCCCGTGGCTACCCCGAGGCTGGGGTCCATCCCTCTGAGGTCAGGTAGAGCGCAGCCCCAGGAAGGGAGTCCCCTGCAGACAGGAGCCCAGCCTCCCCCGCCACTCTGTCCCTGCTGACCCCTCCTTGGTAACCTATAGCAAACAAAACCCCAACAAGAACAAAGGAAACATGAAACCAGTCAGACCAACAGATTCAGACCAGAAAATCCCCAGTTAAAATTGTTTCAGTCCCATTCTTGCTGGATAGGGGCAGGGGTCCAGGCCTGAATCCTTCATAAACCCTCTTGAATACACTGCAGGAATGCATTAACCGATGTCACTTAGCGTTGGGCCTAAATAAACTGGATCCAACTTCTCAGGCTGGACTTCTTCCAGCTTCCGTTCACCTCTCAGCATCCCTCCCTACAGAGAACTGGGGAAAATCAAAGGCTGAGACGGGGAAATGCGAGGGCTTCGGAGGGACATACCCTCTCCCCAGACCCAGGTCGCTCCATCCCTGCTGGGCCCTCAGGGCTCATGTCTGGGATTTCCCCACCTTTGCGGGGCAGGAGCGGCTCCTCTTGGGCGGGGAAGGAGGCAGTGCCGGCTCGTCTCCCCTTTCCCCTCTCCCGGACCGGAGGAGCAGGAAGCGGCTGCTCCTTGGGCCACCCAGGCAGCAGCCCCAGAGGGGAGTGCGCGGCGAGGAGACAGCAAGAGAAGGGCCAGGCGGCCGCGCTGACCCCATGGCCGCCGACCCCACGGAGCAGCTGCTGGGCAGCCTCCCCATCTTCACTCGCGACGACTTCGAGAGCGACTGGCGCCTAGTGGCCAGCGGCGGCTTCAGCCAGGTGTTCCAGGCGCGGCACAGGCGCTGGCCGACAGACAGAGTACACCATCAAGTGCCCCCCTGCCTCCCACCCGATGCCACCAGGTACTGCCAGCCACGCCCTCCCCTTTCTCGGAGGAGAAACTGAGGCCCGGCAAGCTTTGGACCCAGGGAGCTTGCGAGGAAGGAATGGGCTGAGTTTGGGGCTGAGGACTGTCCCCCGCGGTGTCTCTGAATTCCACCCAGTAGCCTGAGCCTCCCAGGAACAGCCATACCTGTCTCCCTAATCAAAATAGAACTGGCACACAATACCTGTTTGTAGACTCAACAGAGGTCAAAGGCAAGCGGGAATTACCTACCAAAGACTCCTTTATCCTATCTAACCTTCCGAACTTGTCCTGCCTCCTTCCATCCTTCTCTACAGCGCCTTCTTCCCCGGGTGTCCTGTGGCAATGACTGCTCTTGACTGCTCTCTGCCCCCCTCCTACCTACCCCAACTCTCAGGGCAGGGCTGAGCTTCCTGGGAGGCTGTGGCACTTTGCTCAGTGATCTGCAGGGAATCATGTTCTCTCTTCCCATGGTGGGTAGAGGGAGGAGGCCCCTCCCAACCAGTGCAAGCTGAGGAGGCCGAGGGATGGAGACTGCCCAACCTGATGGCCTGTACAGGCCCCTGGAAGGTCAAGTCTGGAGTTCTCTGATGTCTGTTTTTGTTTTTGTCCCTTGCTGTCGTCATGTGCACTATAGCCACGCCTTGACATGCCCCCATTTTTCTCTTCCTACCTCTTTCCCACTGTTTCCATTGTTCTCTGTCTTCCCATTGATTTGGGATCCAGTCTCATTCCCACTGGAGTTGCATATACTAACTGTGTGCTTGTACCTTGCAGCCATGAAGAAGACACTCGGGAGGTTAAATCTGAGCATGATAACCATGTCCTCCTCCCAAGGCTCTGGGACATCAATTAGAGAGTTTGGGGCGGGAGCCTCTCCGACTGGCATCTGGCTTGGATGCTATCTGTGGTTCTCTAGGATTACCATGCAAACTCTTAAGACACAGCCTCAGGTGCCACACACTCAATTCCCAGGCCTTCCCCCACCTTATGAGGAGAGGAAAAATGAAATCGCCTAAGGCCCACTCACCTTCCTCCCTCAACATTTGCCTGTTGGTTTTGGAGGAGGGTCAGATTATGCTAGGATTTGTCTAAATCATTTATAGCCTTTGGAATATAGAACGAAATGAAACAGATGGCAGTGACATGATTACACTGTGAGACATTGATGCTAACTCCTGCTGCTTTCCCTTCCCAAGTTCTGGGAATTCCCTGGGTGGAGGGGGTAAGATAATTAATGGTAATTAAGGCTTAGTATGTGTGGATTACTATACTAGGAGCTTTCCATGCATTACTTTACTAGATCCTCTTTCCAGCTATTCATTCATTCACCCACTTGACAAACGCTTATTGCTCTTCTACTATGTGTCAGGCACTGTTCTACACCCTGGGATTAATGATGAATGCAACAGATGTGTCCTTTCTCTCCAGGAGCTTGCAGCCTAGGGAGAGGAAGACGTTAACCAGATAATCTCACATGTAAATGTAAATGTGCAACTGTGAGAAGCTTAAGAAGGGGAGATTTGTGGTTCTAAGAGAGCTCATTAATAGAAAGTTTGACTGAGATCAGAAAAGGCTTCCTTGAAGAAGTTACGCTACAGCTGAAATGTGAAGAATGAGTGAGTTAAGTAGGTAAGGAGGAGACAGTTTTCCAAGAACAGACAACAGAGTGTGCAAAGAATCTGTGGCTAGAGGGGCATGGTAAGTACAAAGATGGGAAAAGGCCATGATGGCTGGAGCTGGGAGAGCAAAAGAGCAGTGGAAAACCACTGAGCATTTACAGCCAGGTAGCGGTGGTGATAATGGGAGGGATTAATCAGAATTGCAGTATGGAGAATGCATTGGGAGGGGTACAGTGGATGCTGGTCAAGTTAGGAGGTTGTTATCTTCATTCTGACAAGAGATGGGTAATGGGGGCTAGACTGGAGTGTTGGTAGTGGAGATAGGAAAGGATCGGGTTAAGCCATATTTAGAAGCTAAAAATCCACCCGACTTGGTGCTGGATTAGTCATGGGGAGGGTCATGATGAGGAAGAGGAGTATTAAAGCTAACTTGATGTCTGGCTTGCCCAAAGGAATGGAGGGTCCACTAAAATGTCCACTCCATGAGAGTGTCTGTTTTGGTCACAGCTCTGTCTCCTGTGCCTGGCACATAGTTGGTGTTCAATAAATATTTATTGAATGGCAGTGTTGACAATTAATGAAGAGAGTATGAAAAGAGGCCTAGGTTTGGAGAGGAAGATCATGAGTTCAGCTTTGTACCTGTTGAGTTTCAGATGCCTTTAAATAGACAAGAAGTGTTGTCAAGTGGACGTCAGAGTAAAGGTTGGTGTTAAGAATATTAAGACTTGGGAGTCATTTGTTATAAGTGGTCATTAGAACTAGGGCATCAGGCTGGTCCTGGTGGCTCACGCCTGTAATCCCAGCACTTTGGGAGGCCAAGGCTGGTGGATCACCTGAGTTCAGGAGTTCAAGACCAGACTGACCAATATGGTGAAACCCCGTTTCTACTAAAAATACAAAAATTAGTTGGGCGTGGTGGCAGGTGCCTCTAGTCCCAGCTACTCAGGAAGCTGAGACAGGAGAATTGCTTGAACCCAGGAGGCAGAGGTTGCAGTGAGCCAAGATCACGCCATTGCACTCCAGCATGGGCGAAAAAAATGAGACTCAGTCTCAAAAAAACAAAACAAAACAAAAAAAGGCATTTGAGATGCATTCATTCCAAGCACTAAGTGAAAAAAACAAAGTCCCTGACCTCATGAAGCTTATAATCTAAAGGAGGAAGACAAAATAAATAGCAAATGAATAATAAACTTTTTAGCTATAGTGCTCATGACCACCTGACAGTTCTTGATTACAATATCTAAGGAGAGTTGAGAAGTCTGATTTTCTAAGAAATGGTTTGGTCTAAAAATATTAATGCCAGGGCCGTCTGTGTATAGGGGAGATAAGAGTTGGGATGAGGTTGCTTTTTTTATAGAGACTCCTCTGTGAAATACACACTAATTAGGTACCATTTGAGTAGAGATTTGAAGCAAATGAAGGGGTAATCCATGTGGCTCTGTTAGGGAGGAGTGTTCTAGGCAGAGAGGACAACAGGTGCAAAGGTCCTGAGGTGGGACCACACTGGTCACGGTGGAGGAACAGTGGGAAGCCCGTGTGCCAGGAGCACAATGAAAGGGGAGTGATTAGGAGAGGAAGTCAGCAAGCTGTGCCTGGGGTTGTGGACAAATCTTGTAGGACTTTGTCAGCCATGAAGGAACTTTGGCTTTTACCGTGATGAGGAGAGCCATTGGAGAAGGGCGGTGACATGCTGTGACTTAGATTTTAAAATATGACTTTGGCTGCTGGGTTGAGAATGATTGTGGAGAGGAAGCGGGAGAAAGAGAGAGTCCAATTAGGAGGCTTGGGCCAAGATGCACCTTGCGGGAGAGGTGGTGAGAAGTGGTCAGCTTGTTGCTCGACAGTACTTTGAAGCTGGAGCTGGCAGGATTTGCAAAGACTTGGATGTAGGAAGTGAGAGGGAGAAAGGAGTCAAAGATGACACGAGGGTTCTATTCTGAGGACTAGAAGGACAGAGGCCCCATTCACTGAAATGATGAAAACTGTAGGAAGAGCAGGTTTCAGGGGAATATCAGGAGGTTAGCTTTAAACGCATTTGGTATTGAATATCCAACTGGAGATGTCGAGATTGACTAGAGAAAGATTATAGAGGGAGAGGAGCAAAGAAGAAGGGCTTGGACCAAGCCCGGTGGTCAAGTAACATGATATGAGCTTGCAAAGGAAACAGAGAGGAAGTGACCAGAAAGGCAGGAGAAATGCAGGAGAATGTTGACACATGGCTCAGGTAATGGAGTTTCAAGAAAAAGAGTCAGAGATCTGAACTATACACTAAGAAGTGAAAACTGTTGGTTAGATACAGCAATATAGAGGCTGTTGGTGACTTTAGCCACAGGTGTTCAGGGAAGTGCAGGTACCAAAAACTAGATGAAAGTGGGTGCAGCAAGATGAGGAAGAGGAGAGACAGCAGTCAATGGTCTCAAGACTTCTGGGTATGAAGCTATGAAAGAACTGTGCAAGGCAGTTACAATAATTCCCAGTTTTTAGTTTAGAAACTGAGGCCCAGAGGATCCACTTGCCCAGGGTCATGCAGGTAATAAGGGGTGAAACTGGGATTTGAAATCAGGGCAGTGTGATTCCCACATCCCATGCTTTTTTCCACGTCATGGCAGATGTCATTGGTTCCTGTGAACCCAAGAGGATGAGAGAAGACAGATTAAAAATATCGCAGAGGTGGAGAAGAGATCTCTGGCACAAGTAAACAAGAATAGGAGAAACCTACAGTAGCCAACCCGTCCAGATGCCAGGAAGAGCATGTGGTTTTTCCTGAAGGTTGGGGCTCTCCAGTTGGCTTCCCAGGGAGGCCCCAGAAGCACATTGCCAGCAGGCTCTGACTACAGCAGCATCACAGTTTTGCAAATACTGTGCTCTCAAATCTGTCATTTTTCCTTAATCCCCATCCCCGCAATCCCAAAACAATCCATATTTACTGTTCCGTGGGCACATACAGTGAAATGAGCAACAGGGTTTGCAAATGCTTATTTTGTAAGGCCTTCCCTTAAGTTGTGACTTCTGTTCCAATTCAACAAAGATGTATTGTGCAGTGCATGGCAATGTGCTGTGGGAATTATAAAGATGAATAATTACAGTTCATCCATAAAATGGAAGAGTGTGCAGCTTTGGGAGATCATGCTTTGGAAGAACCCTGCAAAGGGAGGCTCAGGCTATGTGGGTGTTGAGAGATAGGGCTGGAGGGGATCAGGGGAGGAAGGCAGGGGCTATGAGGATCCCGACAGGGCATGCACGCAGTGGGGGCTCCACAAATGCGGGGAATGCGGGGAAGTGCTCGTGCTCCACATACTATGTGATCCAAAAGGAACGAGAAGAAAGAAGGAGTGAAAGGGATGGAGAAAGGGAAAGAGATACCTTGAAGGTGGATGGTAAAAGAATTTACCAAAATATCAACAGAGGCTAGGTCTGGAAGGTTGCATACCTGATTATTTGTTTTTCTTTTATATAGCTCTCTATATTCCGTATGTTTCCTACAAGGTATACGTATGACTTCCATAATTTAAATGGTAACAAATGATGTTTTGAAGCAGAAGCATAAGGCATCATGTTGGTCCTCCAGGGGCTCAAAATCTACTAGGGGAGATAAACATAGAAACAAGCAACCAGAATAAATGACCAACTGTGATACGTGCTTTTTTGTGGCCACCTTTGCAGAATAGACTGGCTCCTAAAGCTGCAAACTCCTTGACTTCCTGCCTTGTTGCTGCTGGACTGTAATCTATGCTGCCTGCTAAGTAGTGCTTCAGATCTGTCCTCCTCCACTACCTTGCAAGTTCCCGAGGCTTCTCTGGGTCCCCACAGCCTGGCATCACGGCTAGTTTATGTGTTCTGCTGGTTGCTGTAGTAATGAACGGGTCACCCCCTTCCATATCTTGCTCCCCCTCTCCATAGCTCTGATGCGAATTACCTCATTGAAGAAGCTGCCAAAATGGAGATCAAGTTTCAGCACATTGTGTCCATCTACGGGGTGTACAAGCAGCCCCTAGGTATTGTGATGGAGTTCATGGCCAGTGGCTCCCTGGAGAAGATGCTGCCCATCCACAGCCTCTGCTGGAAGCTCAAGTTCCACATCATCCACGAGACCAGCTTGGCCATGAACTTCCTGCACAGCATTAAGCCGCCTCTGCTCCACCTGGACCTCAAGCCAGGCAACATCCTTCTGGACAGCAACATGCATGTCAAAGTAAGGGCTCTGGCCAATTCTCTGCTCCCTTTCACTTGAGGGTTTCCTCCAGGTAAGCAGAATTATCCACCTGCCTGACTGGTCTGACAAGGGTTTTAAGCAGTTCCCTTCATGGACAAATTCTAAAGGCAGGGATCACACTGCAGCAGAGATGGCTAAGCAGTGAAATTTGGGGCATGAGGCTGGGTATCAGGATGCCTATAATAACCCTCTTTGGACTCAGTTTCCCATTTCTAAATTGGACAGAATAATCTCTATCCCCCCACACTTTCTTTTATTTGGATGGAGATGTGTGTAAATGAGACAATCCCTAAGAAAGGTTGTAATGGACATTCTTTCACTTCTTAAAACTCTTTTCTGCCCCAGGACCTTTGCACCTTCTGTTCCCCCACACCCCCCCAATTTATCTAGCAAAGGTCTACTCACTATTCAGCTCTCAGCTTAAACATCACCTCCTCAGGGAGCTCTTCCCTGATCCACTCCAGCAGGTCCCCATTATATACCTTCACTGTACCTCTGATTCTCCATATTACTAACCCCAACATAGGTATATAATCATAAGTGAAACACTTTCATTATTGGCTGGACCCCCCCATTTGAATAAGTATTTACGAGGATATGGAGTGTGTGTGTTGGCAGGGTGTGTCTCATTTTTCTCATCTGCTGCCCAGTCCTTGGTCCACAGCCTTCCTGGCCCTCAATGCATGGCCAACTTAGCAAGTGAATGACTCAATGGATGAGAGCAAAGGGAAGATAAATGTCCATGGTATAAGTGTTTCAGGGCCCCTAGAGGTGAAATGAACAGCTCACCGAAGGTGGCAACTTCATTATCCATAGTCTCTGGATAATGGTAACACCTACCATCTCCTAACTACGTGCCAGGCACTGTTTAAGTGCTTTTTGCATGGTACTTCATTTAGTGCTCACAATAGCACTGTGAGTTAAACACTCATATTACTTCTACTTTACAGATGAAGAAACTGAGGCTCTGAGAAGATAAGTAATTTGGCCAAGATCATCCAGATAGTAAGTGGTAGTGCTAGGAGGGAGTGTCATAGAAAACCACTACTCTACCCTGGAACAGGCAGATAGCAGGAGGGGTGGGAAGCCATAGCTGTTTCTGTTTATGTGACTCTATCGCGTCCTTATCCCTGGCCCTGCTTTCTCCCAGATTTCAGACTTCGGCCTGTCCAAGTGGATGGAACAGTCCACCCGGAAGCAGTACATCGAGAGGTCGGCTCTGCGGGGCACGCTCAGCTACATCCTCTCCTCAGCTACATCCCCCCTGAGATATTCCTGGAGAGTAACAAGGCCCCGGGCCCCAAACATGATGTGTACAGGTGAGGAGGCCAGGCACAATGCCACACACACAGCAGGCAGCTTGCTGCCACCACCCTGCCTGGCCACTATGGCCCAAAGGGCAGGGCAGTGTGGGGATGAGGTCTGGCCCGAGGCAGAGGGATGGGGAGGACTCTGGCTGGAGAGGCAGAGGGCTGGGGAAGACTCTGGCTGGAGAGGCAGAGGGCTGGGGAGGACTCTGGCTGGAGAGGCTTGCCTGGGGCTGTGTGAACCGTAGGTCCCCCAGGCTGGGGTGATCTTGGATGTTCAACTAAGTCATTCAGAAAGCGTTTTCTGCATCTACAGCTTTGCGATTGTCATCTGGGAGCTCCTCACTCAGAAGAAACCATACTCAGGTAAGCAGGCAGCTGTGGCTCTGTGTCGGGGGCAAGAGGGCCCCTGGGAGGGGTTCCTGGAAGGGGCTGTGGGAGGACTGAGGGTTGAGAGGGAGCGCAAGTCCAGGTGTGTGTGGAACTGTATTCTCTTCAGGGATTCCTCTCCTCACCCTCCTTCCTTCCTGCCTCTATTTCTAGAGCTCATGTCACAGCTAAAGAAAAGGGAAGGTCAGCCCAGTCCCCAGCCCATGCTTTGTGGCCCTCACTTCCTTGCTTCTAAAGTGGCCTTTCTGCCTTCTCATACCCCTGCCCCCTGCCACCTATATGCCAGGTAAAGAGACTGCAGGAAACTTGGAAAACCTCGCAATGTTGAGACTCAGAGCCTGTCTGTCAGCCCTGCTACTTTTGAACAGCACAGACCTGCTATGTGGGGTCATGTCTAGTCTTGACCTGGGAGGTGGCTGGAGCCAGACCAGAGAGACTTGGCTACTCAGCACAGAACCTCAAGTCGGTTGACAGTCTAGCTGTTTATTCACCAAGCATTTGTGGAGCCCCCACTGCATGCGTGCCCTGTCGGGATCCTCAGAGTCCCCGCCTTCCTCCCCTGCTCCCCTCCAGCCCTACCTCTCAGCACCCACATAGCCTGAGCCTCCCTTTGCAGGGTTCAACATAATGATGATTATTATCCAAGTGACGGCAGGCATGCGGCCCTCCCTACAGCCTGTCTCTGACCAATGGCCAAGTGAGGCCCAGCAGTTGATGGACCTGATGAAATGCTGCTGGGACCAGGACCCCAAGAGGCCATGCTTTCTAGGTGTTCATCCAGCGCCCCTTGCCCAGGGACTGGGAGCTAGGCGCGGCCGGGAGGGGAGATGACTGGGCACTCCTGGGAGCTATGCAGAGAGACACTTTTGACCCCATGGCCTAGAAGGACTTTTTTTTTTTTTTTTTTTTTTTCCAGAAACATGGTCTCTGCGGTCTAGGCTGGAGTGTGGTGTTGCAATCATTCCTCACCATAAGCTCGAACTCCTGGGCTCAAGAGATCCTCCCGCCTCAGCCTCCTGAGTAGCCAGAACAACAAGCACACCACTATGCCTGGCTACTTTGTAGATTTTTTTTTTTTAAAGATGGGGTCTCACTGTGTTATTCAGGCTGTTCTCAAACTCCTGGCCTCAAGTGATCCTCCTGCCTCATCCTCCCAAAGTGCTGGGATTACAGGTGTGAGCCACTGTACCTGGCCTAGAAGGACTTTTTGAGGCAGAATCTGCGTCACGGGGCTGGGAGGGCAGCATTGGGAGCCAGGAGTAGCTGAGGATGGGTTCTGGGCTCTGTATGTGTTAATGCGCATACCTGTGGGAGGCAGAGTAGAAAACCTTCGGTGCCAAAAGGCAGAAGCCACAGCATCTGGGCCTGGCCCTGTTTCCAAACTCTCCAGCCAGCCTTGCGTCCTTTCAGAGCTACTGTTCCCTCATTTGTAAAATGTTTCCAGGCCATGAGATCACAGGCCGGGGATGGCCCATGAGGTCATCCAGTCCTTTGGGGACTGTGAAAACGTACCTGTGTGTAAGTGTGCGCATCTTAGAGATCGCCTAACCTTGCCCCCTCAATCTGTAGGAAAGGACCCTGATAACTCAGAGGGTCAGTGACTTGCTGAAGGTGTCCCACCATGACCCAGGTTTCCTGCCATCTCATGCATGTATATGAACATATGTTCATATGCTCATATGTTCAACCCAGGAATGGATTTTGGGAGGAGACAGGAATATTAGGGCATCTAAAACAGGGAGGGTACTGTGGGCCAGCCTGTTGCTTCCTTTCCTGTCTTTTTCCCATTCATGGAGCAGACATTACCATTAAGACAGACATACTGCTGTCTCTGCTGCAGAGTCCTGTGGTAGTCCCAAAGAGCGAGGCCCTGGCCAGGAAGGTGTCTTGCAAGCTGTTGCTGCGCCAGCCCTGGGAGGTAAGTGTGTGAGCTGGGCAGTCCTTACGGTTGTGCTAAGCTGGAGCCCGCTGTGTGGACTGTTGTGATCTCTGGCCAGACACTGAGCACTCATGCACAGCTCATTTCGGGGCCACCTCCATCCAGAGGGAATACCTTTCCCTAATTCGCACAAAGGTGTGCCAAGGGATAATGGTGACTGGAGCACAGAGCCCCTGGGAAGGATATACCTTCTCTCACATGCTTTGGACCAAGCTGCCTCCTGTCCTGCAAAAGAAGGCCTGGCTCTCCCAAGCTTTCATGCTGTGGGTGTCAACATCATCCCCCTGCTCTCCTGTCCCTACTTTAACACGGAAACCAGCCATGGGTTAGCATGGGGCTCCCCTGGCTGAACTCACAGATCCACCCTGAAGTTCACATGGCCCGAGTGGAAGGCAAGGCCCTGAGCTGCCTCTTTCTGGAGGGTTTTTCCAGCTCAGTGTTTTCCGCCAGAGAGATGGCGATAGTCATAGCAAAGGAGAAGGGTCTCCCAAGATAGAGTGGGCTGTGAGTCCTGACAGTGACCTGGAGTGCTGGAGAGAGGGAAGGAGGGGAGGAGGGCACAGGCTAGAACTGCACCACTGATCTCCACCTTGCCTGCTGGTTATGCCTCCCCAGGTGAATGAGGACATCAGTCAGGAACTGATGGACAGTGGTGAGTCTGGGTGCCATGGGTGGGACCAGAGAACTCACAGTAGAGAAAGTGGAGTCAAATCACACCCTTTCCCCATCTCCCTGGTCTCCCCCTCCTCCGCAGGCCTGTCACACATCCAGGGTTTGGGTGCCCTTTTCCAGCACCCAGCTGCATGTTCAGAAAGGCACATGCCCTTAGGGAGCCTGGCTGCCTCCCCTTCAGGTCTGTGTCCTTGCAAGACCGGATTTCCCCTTTCCTGACCTGAGAGGTGGAGCATTGGTTCTCAAGGCTAGCTACATGTTAGAATTGCTTGGGAAATTAAAAAAAAAAAAAAATGCTTTGCCTTGGGCACACCGTAGACTAATTAAACCAGAATCTGTGAGGGTTAGGCCTGGGTAGTAATCATTTATTCTAAAACTCCACTGGGTAGAGCAAAAGGATGTTGATCCTTAAGACCTCAGAGGGGAGTTTAGATCATAGAGCTCCAATCACAAGTTTATTTCCAACTTACAACTACTTACTTCCCCTCAGGCCCTGCCCTGAAAGCTCTTACCTATGTCATTTGTCCTTCAATGGTAGAAGGAGCTGGTCATTGTCTGTCCTGTCTTTGCTGATCCAGATATGGAAGCTCAAAGAGGCAGTGAATTGGCTAAGGTCGGGGGATGCTGAGGGGTAAAACCAGGATTTGCGCTCAGGCCTCCTGAGCCCACTGCTCTTTCTGCCTCATCTGTGGGGAAAGGACTGCAGGACTCAGTTCTCCAGGACGACAGAACCTGAACTTGAATAGCAATAGTTATGGCTGTGTAGACAGCCACGCTTAGGAAAGGCATTGCCCTTACTGCTCTAGCCTCTGTTCCTGGATGGTACTTCCAGGGGGCAGGCAGATGGCCATCATGACCTCTGGACAGGTCACAGGTCTTTTATTTCAACCCCATCTTTCTCCCAGCAGACTCAGGAAACTACCTGAAGTGGGCCTTGCAGCTCTCCGACCATGACAATTTGGTCCCAAAAGATGAGGAACTGTGCATCTATGAGAACAAGGTCACCCCCCTCCACTTCCTGGTGGCCAAGGGCAGTGTGGAGCAGGTGAGGTTGCTGCTGGCCCATGAGGTAGACGTGGACTGCCAGACGGCCTCTGGATACACACCCCTCCTGATCGCCGCCCAGGACCAGCGACTCTACCTCTGTGCCCTGCTTTTGGCACAAGCCACTCCTAGCTAGATACAGACACATACACAAACACACACAGTGGGGACATGGTGCCAATGCCAACCTAGTGGATGAGGACGGCTGGGCCCCACTGCACTTTGCAACCCAGAATGGGGATGCCCACACTGCGCGCCTGCTCCTGGACCATGGGGCCTGTGTGGATGCCCAGGAACATGAGGGATGGACCCCTCTTCACCTGTCTGCACAGAATGACTTTGAGAATGTGGCACGGCTTCTGGTCTCCCGTCAGGCTGACCCCAACCTGCATGAGGCTGAGGGCAAGACCCCTCTCCACGTGGCTGCCTACTTCGGCCATGTTAGCCTGGTCAAGCTGCTGACCAGCCAGGGAGCTAAGCTGGATGCTCAGCAGAGAAACCTGAAAACACCACTGCACCTGGCAGTAGAGCGGGGCAAAGTGAGGGCCATCCAACACCTGCTGAAGAGTGGAGCGGCCCCTGATGCCCTTGACCAGAGTGGCTACAGCCCACTGCACACTGCGGCTGCCAGAGGAAAATACCTGATCTGCAAGATGCTGCTCAGGTACGGAGCCAGCCTTGAGCTGCCCACCCACCAGGGCTGGACACCCCTGCATCTAGCAGCCTACAAGGGCCACCTGGAGATCATGCATCTGCTGGCAGAGAGCCACACAAACATGGGTGCTCTCGGAGCTATGAACTGGACTCGCCTGCACCTAGCTGCACGCCACAGGGAGGAGGCGGTGGTGTCGGCATTGCTGCAGTGCGGGGCTGGCCCCAATGCTGCAGGGCAGTCAGGCTGGACACCCCTCCACCTGGCGGTCCAGAGGGGCACCTTCCTGAGTGTCATCAACCTCCTGGAACATCACGCGAATGTCCATACCCTCAACAAGGTGGGCTGGACACCTGCCCACCTGGCCGCCCTCAAGGGCAACACAGTCATCCTCAAAGTGCTGGTCAAGGCAGGTGCCCAGCTGGACATCCAGGATGGAGTAGGCTGCACACCCCTGCAACTGGCCCTCCACAGCCAAAAGCGGGTCATCATGTCCTTCCTAGAGGGCAAGGAGCCGTCAGTGGCCACTCTGGGTGGTTCTGAGCCAGGAGCCCAGACAGAAATTTAGACAACTTGGCCAGGCATGGTGGCTTACACCTATAATCTCAGCACTTTGGGAGGCTGAGGCAGGCAGATCACCTGAGATCAAGAGTTTGAGGCCAGCCTGGCCAACATGGTGAAACCCTGTCTCTATTAAAAATACAAAATTTAGCTGGGTGTGGTGGCATGTGCCTATAATCCCAGTTACTAGGGAGGCTGAGGCAGGAGAATTCCTTGAACCCAGGAGGCAGAGGTTGCAGTGAGCTGAGATCACACCACTGCACTCCAGCCTGGGCAACAGAGCGAGACTCCATACACACACACACACACACACACACACACACACACACACACACACACACATATATATATATATAAAGGAAGGAAGGATGGAAGGAAGGAAGGAAGGAAGGAAGGAAGGAAGGAAGGAAGGAAGGAAGGAAGGAAGGGATTTAGACAACTTAGGGCCTCTCGCCTGGATGGAGTAGGAATTGGTGAAAGTGCAGCTGGGCTTCTGGCAGGGCGTCTTCCCCCTGCACTCTTCACCTGCCCCTTCAACCTCGAGAGGAGACAGGAACCTGGGTGACGGAGGCATGGGGAGAGGTATCACTGTGGCTGTAACTGAGGAAGGGGCCCTGACTTGGAAAGCTGCCTTCAACTTGTCCTCCAGTCACTTCCAACAGAACCCAGGCTTCCTCCCCCTCCTTTTTGGGGATGCAAGCCCCCCAAATGAATCCCCTCTCCATTCCAAGACACCTACGATCTTTTGCCACTCGCCTCTGAGTTCACAGGGGCCCTTGCATCCTAGCAGACCCCTTCTGAAGATGGTGGGAGGTACAGCAGTGAGGGAAGCAGAATCCTCCCATCTCATGTCTTGTGTTCTTGGCTCCTTACCTCAGGCTGGGGTGGGAGAGCCAGAGACATGTGCTTTGCTCAAGGGGCAGAAGCTAAAAGTTCAAAGGAGGTTTCTTCTTGCTATTTAAAGTCCCAGCCAGCCACCTGTTGCCGCACTGACCACAGCTTTCCAGTGCCCCTGATCCCAGTGCCCCTGATCCCAGTGCATCCTCATGGCCTTTGCGGGGTATAGGAAGGGTGCACTCCAACTGTGGATAAGTCATCCTATGTGAGATGCGAGGTCTCTGGTCCCCAGTGCCACCCTTCACCCTTCATCGTGTCCAGTTTTAAGGCCAGATTTCAAACTCTGAAGTCAAGAAAGCTGAGGCTCTGAGTCTCCTGTTTAGAGATGGATTAGCCTGTGGAACCAAGTTGCATATAGAGGCCAGTAGCATTAGTATGGTGTGCTTGTATGCGATTTGTCTAATGTAGGGTATATGTGTGTGCATATGTGTGTTCACAGTAACTTTATGTGACCAGAGCCCTAGTTCAGCTTCCAGGAGAGCAGCCAACAATTTGGAGGGAGTGGGGACAGGATGAGTGTCCTGGGGCTCTATCCTGCTCCTTCTATCTCCCTACACTGCTAGACAGCCCAGTAGAAGTAGCCCCTCCCACTCAAGGATGTTTTGCAATTGTCAGAGAAAAGGAATCATCTGTCCCACATTTTGGCCAGCTCTGAGCCAAGCTGATTGGCAGGCCCACCTCTGCATGTCATTCTCCTGGTCTGGGTACTCCAGTCTGGGCATGGGGCCAGCAGCCAGCAGCCTGGCATCAGCATGGTGTGAGAGAGGTGGGGCAGAGGAAATGTGTTGCCCACGTGCAATCCTGTTGAATTAACAAGTCCCTTTCAGCAGAGCTAGCAGCTTTGTGTCCTCCATCCTTTGGCCTCTGGACCACAGCTGCAGCCTGTTGGGCCCTGGGCCCTTTACCACCGCCTTGCCATAGCTTATGGTCACCATGGAAGGTCAGATGTAAGCCCAGGAAGCTGGAGTGTGTCCTAGAGCCGGGGTTGTAAACTGAGCCTGCACATTAAAATCTCCTGGGCGAGGGGCTTTTAAAATATACCAACGCCTGGCCCTACCCTCAACCAATTAAACCAGAACCTCCAGGGTAGGAACCTGGTGTGAGCATCATTAACAATTCCCAGGTGATTCTGAAGAGCACCCAGGTCTGAGAAGCACTGGGGCGTCCCGTGGTTTCTCTCTGTGCCCTTCCTTAGATAACCCTGCAGACATCAGTGGCCAGCAGCTTGGGTGTCAGAGGTCTTTTTCTCTCCCATTTGGACTCCTGAGGACTGGGGGCAGGGGATACTCAGCTGACGGTTCCATCCTCCTACTCCCTGCTAGCTGTCCAGCTCAATCTCTTTAGTCTCACTGAGACTAAGCCTTAAGCAAAACTTGTAGTTAAGATGCCCCTAGGAGTTCTATCTTTCCCAGAACATGCAGGAGCAGGAGGAGGGAAGTGGAGGAGGCACAGGGCTGTTTGCTTCTCCTTGCACTCTGAAGTCTCCCACCTGCCGGGATCCTATCTGCCCTTCCAGATCTAACTCCAAATCTAGGACTCTGTGAGTGCCAGAGAAGGCTCTGGGGCTATATCCCTCCAGCCAGGGGAGCTCAGATCCATTGGTGTGAGTGATCAGGAAGGAACCAAAGGGGGAGAAGAGTAGCTGGCTGATCCTGTCGGAAAGAGCTGAGAACAGAGAAAAGGCCTTGAAGAATAGAGTTAGAAAAAGTAGGTGATCCTTTGCACCTAGAGTCGAGGGATGCCATGTGGACAGGACTGTCTCTGGGAATCATTTCAGCTCTGGTGATCCTGAGACTAGGCAGAGATTCTCACACCTCTGCTCCCTCCACTTCCTCTAAGAGATAACTCTTAGACGTGACTTCAGGCCAGCCCATGGCCCCTCATTACCTACCAGTGTCCTCTTCTGCCCTATCAAGCCACTCCTAGCCAGACACAGACACACACACAAACACACACAGTATCCACTTTGAGTCCCATTTCAACACAGCTGCCTTCTAGAGCTTCCCTAAGGATGTTTAAAATTGGGTTTGAATGAGGCCCTTGAGATTCCCAAGGAGAAGGTCTCCAGTGGAAGTTCAAGCCCTATTTAGGGGAGACTGGGGATCAGGGGGATAAGAGCTCCCTAATTTCTTGCTGGGCATCTCCTCTTGGAGGTCCTGTAGACCCCTTCAACTCAAAGTGTCCCAACCTAAGCATTCTCTTCTCCCTCCACAAGCCTGACTTCACCCTTTATACTCCATTGTAGTTGAAGGTATCCAAACTCCTAACTTAGGAGCCATTCTGGACCAGCACTGGGAGGATGGAAGCCTTCTACATCCACACTGCTCAGTAGGATAGCCGCCAGCCACAGGTGCTGCTGAGCACTTGAAATGTGGCTCATGTGACCAAGGAATCAAGTTTTTTTTATTTCAATAAATTAAATGTGGGTATCTAGCCACATGGGAACAGTGGACAGCACAGTCTATACCTGTCTTGCCTCCTCCAGGCAGTTGCCATGTTGCATGGGGTCGATCAGGAAGGGGTTTTCTGGAAGATGCATATGTTGAATGAGGACAAGGACAGACAGAAGAGGAGCAAAGCCTGGACTGGCTAGAAGGGGAGAGGATCAGCTGGGGAATGTGAAAGAGACACAGCTGCTATGGAGAGCAGACAGTGGCCAGCCGATGGAGGGACAGTGCTGTCCAGGTGTGGGTGGGGAGGTGCATATTCGGTGGAGAGACCCTAATGTCTATTCTGATTTGGGAGCTCCCACACAGGATGAGGGACAGTTGGGAGCTGCTGTCGGTTTCCCAGCAGAAGGAGGATGCAATCAGAACATGCTATGCATCCTAAAGACCTCTTCAGCTGTTTGCAGGATGAGGAAATGGGGGTCAGTGGTGGGAGATGGGGACCCTGCCCTATGGGACTTCAGAGCCAGGCACACCTGGCTTGGCATCCCAATTCTGCCCTTTGCTATCTGTGGACTTTACCAGACTTTCCAGGCTTTGGCATCTGTATTTATAACAGATTTGCTATCTCAGGAATGCAATTAGATCACGCCTATCTCCAGCACACATTGGTACTCACCGTCACTTCTCTCCTCTTCCAGCTTTCTGGTCCTGTCCCTTCTCACCAATGTTACTCAAGTAACTCCCTCATTACCCTTTACCCATATGACAGCCTCCTTTCCCATTCTAAACTGTGCTTGAACCAATGCAGCCCACCTCAAGGAGGACATTCCTGGGTCCTGGGAGATGGCATCCCCTAGCCTAGCCATCCCCAGAGGTGCAGGTAACCCAGATTGTTCCACCTGGTTCCTTTCTTGTGCTGGGAGATGGAAGCTGTTGATGGAACCCTCCAGTTATGAGGCTGGGGATCCTAAAGGAGCAGGGAGGCTTGGCAAGCTGTCTCCACAGCAAAGTGTAGGGCAGAGGGCCAAACGGGCTGCTGCCACTGTCTAGATGGGAGGCAGGACTGCAGGGATCAGCAGAAAACTCCTCAGGGGTGAAAAGGCCTATGGGAAATGAGGAGACTGGGAAGACCATGTCCCTCTCCAAAGCCAACCTGAGGGGAGTGAGCCCCAGGGAGAGAATGACAAGGGGCAGGGCTGAGAAGGGGAGGAAACAGGGCTCCGGGCCTGTGGCAGGGAGGAGAGGAAGGAGGGAGCCCCAGGACTTCCTGCATACACAGATGGCAGCTCTGGGGTGATCTTGTGTTCAGGAACATCCTTTCCTGATGCCCCCCGTGCTTACCTATAGAACACATCTCACCAACATGTGAGGGCCTCCAGAGAGTTAGGGATCCAGCCCACTCTGAAACCAGCCAGCCTTGCTGCCTTGCTGCAGCCCCCACCAGCCCCAGGCCCCTCTTCCTGGTAATGCTGAAGACTTCTTCCACCGGTGCCTTCCGGGATCCTATCTGCCCTTCCAGATCCAACTTGCCTGTCCCTGCCCACGAAGACTTCTCCACTTGCCCCCTGGAGATGCTCACTCCTTCCTCAGGGGCATTCTGTTCCGACGCCCAGTGTAGTGAGGTTGACAGAGCTGCTCTCAGGTCCACCTTCCTTGCTCATTGCATGCCACATCACCACGCCCTACTTGTTTCTGCGTTCCATCCAGTCCCCTCTTAGTGCCCTGGTGTCTGGGGCTCAGAGGCTGCTTCCTCCCTGCTCGCTGAATCGTATCACTGGTAGCAGGGGTCTTTGCTGTAAGGTCATGTAAGGGACAGAGGATGGGAACCAGGCTGTGCTGAGGTTGGGGAGGGAAACTGTGGGTGGCTGGGTCTAGTGGACCCGGGCAGGCAGACCTGGGTTCTTATCTTGGCCAAGTCATTTACTAGTTGCAGATCCCAGGTTGCTAAAACTATCTTAGCTTGATGGTATCATCTAGCATCAACAATGCTTATCTCTGGGTCATTGTAAGAATTAAACCTGATGTGCTGCCAATCAGAGGGCAAGGCAGTTAATAAGCACTCAACACATTCATTTCTTGCAGTTCCTCCTAAATCAGAGGAATGTTTCTCTTGCAATAAGACATAGACAGCCCATCCTCTGGGAGCTCTTTGCAAGGATGCTCTTAGAAGCCTCTGCCCATTTCCCTTTGCCAATACACTCAGGTAAGGAAAGGGAGACTCTCCTTCAGTGCCTTGGTGTGGGCTGAGACACTGAAGCCCCCTGGGAAAAACCTACGGATCAGGTCAGTTATAGAGCAAGGGCCAGCCCCACTAGCGGGTCATGCCTCCTCTACCCAGAGCCTGGGTGAGGTCTGTGCTGTCAGCTCTGGGAGAAAACCAACAAGGGACTTGTCTCCTGCAGTGCAGTGTCCTGCCTCTCTTGCCCCTCCCATGCTTTTCCCTGCCCTAGACACAGCACAGATCCTGGTCCCCCAAATGACCTTGCCCACAACTTACGCACTCCTGGGGGCAACAGGACAGAGTGTTTGGAGTTGGGCCTGATGAGGAAAATCCAGAAGGTGTAGACGGTCCAGCTTTGTCTCTGCACAGTCCATGGCCCCAGGCCCTGCCCCTCCCAATCCTGGAATGGCACCACCTCCCCCCTTTCCTGAGAGCCATCCTTCACCTCCTTCCTGTGCAGCTCTGACTCCCCCTGGCCCTGGGATGCCAGAGAGGTGGCCCCCTCTCCCTGGCCTCACACGCAGCTCTGGGTGTCAGAAGCCAGGTGTGAATGTGGGAGAAAGCCACATGCAAGTGGAGCGGTCATGCGGCACTTCCTATGAACCTGGGGCTGTCTCTGGCTCCAGTTGAGAGTCAGAGTTCTCTCCACATCCCTCCTTAACATTCCCTCTCCTGTGCCTCTCTGGGCCTCTGCTCCAATGAGGCCTTATTTGCCAAGTAGCAGAACTGTGATAAGAGAGGAAGCAGGAAGCTGTTCCTACCAGGTACCCCCTTCCCACGTCCCCTCTAACCCCCCAAAACCAGGGTAGGTCTCCCCACACCAAAGATGGTCTGCTCTCCCTCCACCAGCCTCCTGCTTCCCCGTGCCCTCCCAGAAACTAGTGTAGCAGAGCCAGGGCCACCTGGTTGGCAGGAGAGGACCCTCCAGCACACAGATGCCCAGACTGGCTTTCTCACTCCTGAAGCCCCACTAAGAACTGCTCTGCCCCCACCACCTACCCACTTGCTTCCTGGAGCAGCCCAAGTTGTGTTGACATGCACCCCAGGCTGTTACCCTACAGGTCTGGTCCAAAACAGGTATTCTTTCTCTTTTTAAAAAAATCTTCTGACATCCTAGCATCTTTCAACTGCACTCAGCCTGGTCAGAAGCCTGGGCTGGAATGGACAATATAAGATGTAGAATCAGAAGATCTACCCTGAAAGGGAAACCACCCTTTCTGTATGAGAGGTTTCTGTTCTGTAAGTGGAGATGATAAGAATGCCCCTCACTCCAGGCTGTTAGGAGAAGAACATGCCATCAGGGAGGGCAAAGCCCGCAGACAGGGCCCTGTGCAGATGGAAGCTAAAGCTGCGCACTGAGCCCAGGTCCTGGGACCCAAGAGGACAGTGAGCCAGTGGGACACAGAGAGGGTTGGGCCACCAGGTAAAAGGAGCTATGCAGTCCCTGGAGACAGGGATGTTTTGGGAAGAGATTCCAGATAGGACGGGATGCTGGAAATGCCCCCAAAGCAGGCCAGGCTTCAGTGTTCCTAGCTGCAGGCAACTGGCTGTGCCTGTGCTGAGACCACCTGGAAAGCAGGATCTGCAGCTGCTTCTTTCAGGGCCTCCTGCCCCAGCCACGCAGGAAGTAGTGGTCCATGCTGTCAGTCTTCCTGCCCCCACTGGTGCCCTACCTCATTGTTCAAGGCCAAGGCACACCAAGGCTGCTGTGTCACACGTCGTCTAATAGAATGGTGCCTTGGAAGTGCACAGCGTGTGCCTGTGCTGTGTCTGCCCTCCCTGGGCTCTGCCTTGGGGAAAACGGAGTCTTACATTGTTGTGATCCCACTAGACTGAACTCACGAAGGCAGGGCCAGTGACCATTCTTGACTGTTTTAATCCCAGCACCTCACCCAGGGCCTGAAGCACAAGAATTGCTCAATAAGTATTCCCTGAGGAAGACAGCAGATAGGTGGATGAAGCAATGCAATTTCTTAGCCTGCTGGACAACTCATCTTCTAATTCCCAGGACCCTTCCCCAGGCCAGGGCCATCTGAGAGTCCTTCAGGAGGAAGAATGAGGGCCTGAAGCCTTGAAGACTTGCAGTCGCCTCTGGGTCTGTGTGACCTTTGTGACTGTGTGATTTCGGTTCCCATCTAAGATGACATGTGCAAAGTGCCCCGCTGTGCCTGGCCCTTAGGTGGTGATCCTGGGCTGTGCTCTAGGAAAGGGCAGGGCAGGGGGCAAGGGTGCAGACTCTATCTGCTGTAAAGGCAAATGAATGATCCTTTGATTAAAAGGCACTCTACAGAGTGGCACAGGCACAGACAGAAACCTAGGGAAAGGCAAAGAGGAGTGAAAACTGGAGGCTTCCTTTCCACCCTGTCGTCAAGAGCAAGAGACCATCGTCAGGACCTCTCTGGAGAGAGTCAGAACCTGGGCCACCCCCTTCCACCTTGTGTTCCCGTGTCGTGTCGGGTCCTACTCCTCCCATTTCTTTGCCCCTGAAGTGCTGAGGGGGGAGAGAGGGTGGAGCCCAGCCCTCCCCCTGCCAACTCTAGCTGTCAATCTGCTGTCTGGCAGAAAGACATGAAGCCTCGTGACAACTGTGGGCAACTTTCCTCTGCCCCGCCTCCCGCCCCTGCCCTGCCCTCTTCCCCTCTGCTCCCTGTCAATGCTCTTTTCACTCTGCTCTGGGTCTCCCTTCCCTCCCTCCCTTTCTCCCTCCCTCCCTTTCTTCTTTCCTCTGCTTCTCTCTGTCATCTCTTCCAATCCTCACATCTGATAAGCCTGTATACCCTCATAAGATTGCTAATCGTGGGATGTACTTTTAAGCATCCATCTGGGTCAAGATCTTTCACAGAGTTTGAGCACGGTATGTGTGCAATGGGGATGGGTTGGGCACCTGGGGCTTCTAGCCCTCTTGGGGACCTGATGCTTTCCCCAGGAGATGGTCACTGGGTCATTGGTCTCCCTGAGTTAGACTAGGGGCCTGTTTTGCATGCCTTCCAGAATCAGGGTGCTCCTGGGGACAGGAGCCTCTCCCAGGGCTTAGCGCTACCTTTAGGTTCAGGGAGAAGATCAAAGTCCATAATTAACTGTTCAGGGCAAGTTAAGTGCTCCAAACTTTGGTGCTAAAAATATTGTATTTAGCATGCAAATTACGCCCTGACAGCTCCCCAGAGCCTGAGCCCGTGGGTGCCGGCACCTTGTTTGTCATCACTGCAGTTATTCTCAAGGTGGTAAGAATATTCCTCCCTCACTGGGTTGATTTACGCTTCATTTGTAGAAAGTCAAGTTTCTGTTGTCAGGGCAGTACCAAGTTGTGGCCCCAGAAGACTTGGAGCTAGGGACCCGCCTGGAGACCGAGAGGAGGGAGAACTGTCCAGGCCGCAGTGGTCAGGGGCCTTCTCTGCTTCTCCCAGCCTGCCCTAGAGGAAGGGGATCCTGACACGGGACAGAAGACAGGGCAACGGACACAGGCAGACACAGGCAATGTCAGTACATCCAAGGCCACTTTTCCACAGAGGCTTCTCTTCCCTGGTGGGTGACAGGGCAAAGAATGGGTCCTTCAGAGGAAGCAGGAGCTGCAACAGGGGAGGTGGAGCAGTGGGGGCGACCTGGCTTTCCTTGAGTTAGACCCTGCAGACACAGGGGTCTCGCTACACTTGAATGCCAAGCATGGAAGTGGTGCTGCTCCCTTCTACCCAGGGGTCCTGGAAGGTGACTCATCAAAGTTTTATTAGTTTGGTGCATGGATAGTGATGTTACAGAGTCTGGGGCCCAGGGGCTCTCCCAAGCTGCAGCTTCCCCTCCTTCCTCAGGGCAGGACCAGGCCAGGCCAAATGGTTTTCAGCAGCCTCTTAGCCATGGGCTCCTCTAAGGCAGAGGCAGTGGAAGGGAAGGGAAACAGGAGAGAGAAAAGGCCAGAAGGAATAGAAAAGGAAAGTGGTTTTGCATCAGAGTGTCGCAGAGGCAGCCCCTCAAAGAACCTCTGACATCCCCAAGCCCAGGCTCAGATAGAGTTCCAGGGCCTGACCTCCCTGCCAGGCCCCAGGCTGGCCAGTAAGTGCTGTGAGAAGGGATGCATTGCAGGGCCGTCAGAAGGCAGCAGGCTGGGCTAGGGCAAGGAGTTCCTCTCCCCATAGACCCTCCTGGGCCCTTCAAGATGAGGGTTCCTCTTCTCAGAGCATGTGGAAACCACTTGGGGAGCTGTAACGGGATGAGGCGGGTCCGGACTCGCCAGGAAAGTAGAGGTCCACACTGGGGTGTGGGAGAGAGCTAAGGTTTTTGGCTTGGGAATCTCTGGGGTCCATCCTGCTGTCTGGTATTTACATGGGTCTCCCAGGACTGAAGTTGCCTGGCTCCTTGGCGAGAGAGCTTGCTTCCCTCCTGTGGGCCTTGCAGGGTGTGAACTGTTCATCTCCCCCCACCGCCTGCTCCACGCCAAGCCCCACAAACAGAGAAAACTGAGCCTCTGGGCCCTGACTCTGGCTCCAGCAACCCCAGAGCCCCAGAGGAAGGTCAAGGAAGGCGGCTGCATCTTTGGTGCCAAGGATAGGGGGCCTGGAGGTGGGAGGGGGGACTCTATGAGCTGCCCCTGAGCTGGGAGGCCCAGCCCCAGGGCTGGTACCATGCCCAGCTCACTAGCACTGCCCTGGCAGAGTGAGGGTGTGTGGGCAGTGAGGGGCACGGAGCCAAGCGAACACTGCAGGGCCTGCCGGGGTGAAGAGGAGGCTGGTCCACCCGGGCCTTCCTGCCAACGGTTCGCAGGAGTGAGGCCGGCCGGCCTGGGCAGGGAGGCGGGAAGCAGGCTGCTGTGCGGGCGGGCAGCAGAGTCAGCAGTGGAGGATCTTCAGGAAGGCCTTGCGGAACTCAATGTTGAAGGTGGTGTAGATGATGGGGTTCACGGCGCTGTTGACATAGCCCAGCCACGTGAAGGCGCTGTACAGGACAGGTGGGATGTTGCAGTCACAGTGTATGTTCAGGATGTGTGTGATGAAGAAGGGCAGCCAGCAGATGATGAACACGCCTGAGGGAGAGGGCATGGTCAGGCTGGTCCCCAGGGCCGGGGAGGCACGGCTGGGAACAGCTGCACCCAGTGTGCCCGGGCACATATGCCAAGACGGCGGGCTGTAGCCACAGCAGCACTGTAGGAGGAGTCCCGGTCTTGGATCCTAGACCTGCCTCTGACACCCACTTGCAGTGAAGGATCCCTTCAGCTCCCTCAGCCTCACTTTCCTCATTTGTCCATTTCCCACCTCTTAGGAAAGGGTACATGGGTTAACAATAAATCCAAAAGGTTACCATTCTGACCCCGGTTAGCCAGTAGAAATGGATATATCTACTCTACTTCCAGGTCATCTTTGAGGGCTATAGACCAATGCCACTTAGTTCTTATAGCATCCCCATGAGGTACGTAAGAAAAATGCTCACACCAGCTCTGCAATATACCCAAGGTCGCTCACTCTTGAGCAGCGAAGCTGAGAGCTGAACTCCGCCCTGTCCAGGTCCCCAAATGATCTTGCTCCAGCCTTCCCCCAATTTCCCCAGTCTTGGTGGGTACATACTTGCTCATCCCTGCCTTGAACTATGCCCTGTCACCCAGGGCGGCCGCCTACCTGCTCTGCTCACCTAACTCGGGTGCACTTTTTCCAGGACCTCCTGCGCAGGTGTGACATTCAGCCTGGAAGCAGTGTGTACATGGAATGCCCTACAGGCACAGGAGGCATCCCTGGAGACTGAATGGTGTCTGGGAAGAGTAGGGCCACAGGGCCGAGCCCCTGTGGACTGCAGCAGAGGGCCTGGCTCCAATCCCAGCCTACCACATCCCAGTCCCATGATCATGAGTGGTCCCACGGAACCAAGTGCTGTCATTCATAAAAGAAGGGAGGTAACAGCTGCCCCACTCACGCCCCAGGATCATCAGGCAGTCAAAGGGGATTCAGGTGCTTCCTGGAAGACAGAGTCACAGGGGTCCCTCCTTTTCCCAGCCACCCATATCAGTCCACCTTTTGGGTTTTGACCTTTACCACGTGGTTTTCTAGACTTCTATTGAAAAATCCTGCTTTGTGGACAAGGGCTGCTTTTCATTTAGATTGGGGGCCACTCCCCAACATCCCTTTTATTTTTCACAGCTCTGGTCCTATGGAATCTTGCTTGAGTGAAGTGAACTGAATTTCCCAATTCCTCAACAAGAGCAATAGTAATAAAAACCATAATAATGACACTTACATACGGATAGTGCTTTGTAGCTTAGAAAATGCTTTCACCAATGGATTGTCATGACAACCCTGAGAAGTAACCTACTATACAGATGGGGAGTCTAGAGAGAGAGAGTGACTTTCCTGGGCACACAGGCACATGAGGTTCTGGTGCCAGCATAATAGACTGATCAAATTCCCAGACTCTGGAGTCAGACTACCTGAGCTCAAACCACGGGTCCTCTTGGTCAGGTTTTATAAATTCTAAACCTCTGTTTACCCATCTGTAAAGTGAGCACAAGTACAGAACATACCTAATAGGGCTGTCTGTATGTCAATGGGCTTGGCCTGTGCCTGAGGAAACGCTAGCCCCATGATCCTGCAGCCATGGTTAGGAAGGACATGGCAGGGAATGGGACCTTTCGCAGACGCGGCTGTGGCCAGCAGCCAGGGCCGACTCACCGAGAACAATGGCGAGCATCTGAGTGGCTTTCTTCTCCTTCTGCTGGGAGAGCTTCCTACGGCTCATGGTCTTGAGGGAGGTCCGGGTTTTGCCATTGGGCATGGTCTGGATCTCAAAGATCTTGGCAATCTTGTGGTGGTCTTTGGCATGCCCATTCTTCTCTGGTTTGGCAGGGCTGTCAGGAGTGCTGTGGAGACCGTGGTGGGACGGGTCGGGGAGAGTCAGCTGGTGGTGGCTGGGCGGGATGGGGCTGTACCGGGTCCTCTCGGGTGGGCTGGTGCTGGAGAGCATCTCCATCTCCAGCTCCTGGGCTCGCCGGGCAGCCTCCTGCACCAGAGGCAGAGGGCTCTGGGTAAAGCCGGGCCAGTTCCCAGGCATCAGCCTCCCATCTCACTGGCCCCTCCCTTTCCCCCTCTGAAGATTCCTGCAGACACCACAGGGTCACCCTGCCAGGGAAGCAAGGATGTCACTGAGGCATGGGACCCAGGACCCATGACAGCCCTGGCAGGATTGTCCCTGTCCTTTTTCCCATGGCAATCCTCATGCAGCCTTAATACCCCACCTCTGTTCTGCCGGGGCTGAGTACCAGGGACTTCTCTCTTATAGCCTGAGCAACACTTACTGTTAGCAAAGTGCCAGGTGCCCCACTGGCTGCTGGGGTCAAGAGCTGATGATGTTTGGTCCTGCCTCCAGAAACTCATGTTCCGACTGCAAAGAGGGCAGCCACCCCTGTTCTCCCTGTCAAACAAGGGGCCCAGTGCTCCCACTTCATGGGTATCTGCACCTGCATACACACATGGGCTCCATATTCTCCTGGATAGACTGATCCAGGTGCCAAAGGGCTGACCCCCGGCGCCCCACATCTTCCCTGCTGGGGTGACCTAGAGGGCCCTGGCATGGATCCACTCATGACCTCCTGGGTTCTTCCGTAGGTTCTCCTGTTTGAGGCCTTGGAGGTGTTAGTCTGAACTTCTGAAGTGCAGCTTCACTATGTGCCCAGGTGGCGTAACTGGGCTGCTGCCTTGGCCCTGACTCTGAGGCTCTGTTTTGGCATCTGCCTCCTAAACAGCTTCTTAGAGTCCTGTCCTTGCAGTGCAGGTGAAGGCAGGACACCTGACCTGGATTTTGTATGTGGCCCTCTGTGGGTTCTCTGGCCCTGTTCTCCATCCCTCTGGAGGATGGAATGCCTGCTGCTTGCATCCTGGTACAGCCACCACCTGGCAGAGGTGGGGGTCTGCTGTGCTTCTGCACCTGAGGGCTCTATGTACACAGACGGCTCCACCACCAGTCCCTGCAGTTGCTCTATTCCGTCCTCCCCCAGAACCTGCCCATCCATAAGGCAGCTCATGTCAGTGGAAAGAACACAGGTGTGGATTTCAGAGTCACACAGGTCTGGGCTTAGTGTCACCAACTCTTGAGATGGGTGAGTTGCCTAATCTCTCTGAGCCTGTTTCCTCTTCTGTCAACTGAAGATCGGTTCGATCAAAGAGACTTACCTCCCGGGGTCGAGGTGAGGATTTGATGAGATAATAGGGATATGGTAGATGTTTGAGAAATGCGAATAGCCATTATTATCATTTTTATTATGTTGGTATGGCCAACCATTTTCTTGTGCACATCCATGCCTTGCAGAACCAAGGTGTCTCACTCCATGCCTCCTTGGAGGTGTGCACAGTGAGTCTGCCTTCAGCTGAAGCAAGGTGGGGGTTTCTGGGGGTGTTTCTCCCATTGACCAGCTTCTGAGGTCTCAGAACCATGGCCAGTGGGCTTCCTTAGGGACAGAAAGACCTTGCTCTGGGTCCCTGGCCTGAGCACTTACCACTCTCCGCCTGTTCACTGGGAAACTCCCATTAGACTTCATGATAACGGTGCAGAGTTTCATGTCCTCGGGGTGAGTACAGTTGCCCTGTGGAGTGAGCCAGCACATGGGTCACACAAGGTGGTGGGGATGGCGAGGGAGAGAAACCCAAAGTGCAGCAGTCCATGGAACTCAGACTGGGCAGAAGGGCTCAGAGATCAGTAGGGTGGGGGCCAGAGGAGGCAGTTAGGGCAAGGGAGAAGGCTGGAATGAGACAAACAGTGGTAGGTAGGACGAGGGACACAAGGACCTTGTTTTTTACGGAGCACCTGCTAAGGGCCTGGCACTGTGCTAGGCACACTTACATCCCTTCTCACATGGAATCCTCAAGACCACCCTGTGGGGCTGGTATTTTGATTCCCATTTAACAGATGAGGAAACAGGCTCAGAGAAGTTAAGCAACTTGCCTAAGGTCACTCAGCAAAAAAAGTGGCAGTGACAGGATCTGAACCCGATGTGTCTAACCCAAGAGCTCTTGTTCCTTCTGTGTGGGCACCTCTTTCCTTTCCTTTCCTTTCCTTTCCTTTCCTTTCCTTTCCTTTCCTTTCCTTTCCTTTAGTTTCTTCCTTTCCTTTCCTTTCCTTTCCTTTCCTTTAGTTTCTTCCTTTCCTTTCCTTTCCTTTCCTTTCCTTTCCTTTCCTTTCCTTTCCTTTCCTTTCCTTTCCTTTCCTTTCCTTTCCTTTCCTTTCCTTTCCTTTCCTTTCCTTTCCTTTCCTTCCTCCTCCATCCTCTTTCCTTCTGTGAAGGACTGAGTGAAGGGGAGAATTCACAAGACATCGGGGGAAAATGGAAGAGCAGCAGAGGAGAGGCATAGTGGAGAGAAAGTCAGGAAAAGGGATGTGTGTTTGGAGGGGAGGACAGAGAGTATGGAAGGTAAAGGAAAGAGGATGGAGGAGTCAGAGGAAGCTAAAATGAGACAGAGAAACCAGAAAAAAGGAAGAGAGGAGCCCACGGGGGTACCAAGCAAGAGTTGCCACCTTCAGTCACAAAGATCTCCAAGCAAAGACTTCTCCCTGTTGTTGAGTGTCATGGACCCTGCCTCCCTCTCCTGGAGACTCAGATTGCTCCGCTGAGGTCCATGCCTTCAAAATCTGCCCTTCCCCAGCTCCTGGGAGTTCCTTTAGCCTAGACCTAACCCTTGCTGAGGTGTCCCAAACCCCCACCTGAGCATAGGATGAACCCTCTTGGTAATGGTTAGGTGGGGACACTTGGAGTTGGTGGGGGGTGTCTTGAGACCTTTAGTGGAGCCCTCAGGTGGGCCCTGAAAGCTCGGCTGCTGCGCTTGGTGTTGACTCGCTTGCGGCGTCTGCGGAGGACAATGTAGATCTTGATGTAGACCAGCAGGGTGACGATGAAGGGCACGTAGAAGGAGACGATGGAGGAGTAGACCACGAAGGCCGGGTTGGCAATGATGCACTCGTTCTGGTCTGAGGGAGGGAGAGCCCAGGTGGGCAGGGAGTCAGCGCGCCCACTGGGCCATAATTCCACAAGAGCCCATTCATGTCCTTCCAGGAATGAGGAGCGATTTTACAGAGAACATGAATGCGACTAGATGTTTAAGGCTGCCTGGTCATCTTAGATATATATAAACGCACAGCAGAAACCAGAGTATTAAAAACATGTTGTGAGCAAAAAGCTAAGCTATGATGATGGACTGCTCCCAAGTCTTTCCATTACTATTCCCTCATTACTTCGTCATTAGTTTTGTCATGTCTGGGCATAAAAAGTGAAGCTGGAGTATCCAGAAGGAATGACACAAAAAAACTTTTAAAAGAGTAAACCATCATTTTAGTCTGACCTGTGTCTTGGGAGAGGTTGGCTACCTTTTAATGTTTGCAGCAAGATAACTTGGCTCTGTTTGTTGAACTCACTTGTGTTCCTATGTGTTTCATGTTTGTGTGCACTCCAGGTCTACCAGATGCCTGTCCTCTATCTCAGGGCCTTCCTGCATTAATCCAAGTATGTTTAGTGCTATTCCCACTTCGAATTCCTGTGATGCTTATAATAGATACTGAACCACACATTTTCAAGGCTTCACTGTATCCTATGTTGTTACGATCTCCAGAGGTGCACACCTGCCATCGCTGTTGCCTCCCTGATGAGAGAAAGTTCCACGCTGTCGGGGGCTTTTTGTTCTCTCTGTCTGAGACACTCCTAACTCTGCCTCCCACAGAAATGGGCACGTGGTCAGTTCACCTCCTGTTCGCTTCTAGCTTTCCTGCTCCAGGTGACTCAGGCCTGGCCTGGGTTTAACGGGCCCTGAGGGCTGCAACTTCATTACAAAAATACCATTGTCAGGGGCAGATGGAAGCCCAGTAAGCCTCCCCTATCCCATGTGCATGTGCACATATATACACATGCAGTTTGTGAAGCACGTCTTGCCTCTTCAACTTAATAAACAAAGTTGAAAATTCCCAGACATCCCCCTGAACCATTATCCCCACTCCTTATCCAACTCCGCTGTGTCCTGGACCACAGTTTCCTCTCTGCCAACCTAGGACAATTCTTGAATTGGGCTTGGCCCAGGACACGTAGCCTGGACTCAGTCCAGGGTGGCGATAGGCCCCCATTGGGCCTCCACCCATATCTGTGCCAGGAACTCTGCTCCCTCAGGGCCCTTTGAGGGAGCAGGGGCCCAGGGCCAGCCGAGCCCCAGGCAAACAAAAGCAGAACGTACCTGTGTTGTTGAGTCCGAAGAGGAGTGGGCAGGAGATGGTGAAGGACAGGACCCAGACGATGGCGATCATGACGGTGACCCGGCGCTTGGAGCTGTAGCGCGTATTGTACAGCATGGGCATGGCCACAGCTGTGTACCTGCAAGGGCGGGGGACCCTGAATCTGGGGTGCAGGCCCAGGGACCCCTCACTCCACAACATGCACACACCAGAGGCACCCTCACTCCTTGGGGCTAAAAAGTTGACACACCTCTATGAAACTTGCCTGAGATGCTAACTCAACCCTCCCTCCTGTCCCCAAACAAAGATGGCGAGGACAGTTGGCAAAGCCCAGACACTTAATTACTGGTGAGCTATTGTTTACTCTTGGCTCATATCTGTTATTCTAAATAGCTCCACTCAGATTTCAGGCTTTTCAAAGAACCATGGCCTGGATCTTTCCACCTTTGAAACTGTACCCACTGCACTTGTGCTGAGCCCATGAAAGGTGGAAATGTTTGTTGATAAATTGTTAGCCAGGCCCTCAGAGCAAGATTTAAGCCTTAGTTACTAGGAATTAACAATGGCAATTGTTTACAATCCTTCATCACATTTGTTTACCTGGCACTTCTCATTCATTAACTTGTTTCATCTTCCAAGAATGCTGTGAGGGAGGTAGGGTCATATCTGTGCAAATTAGTGGAAGGCTCCAAGGATGCGGCTCAGCAAGGTGTGCATGGCCTGGGACCCTTGGCCATGTGCTAAGGACATAAAATGCATAACCAGATACTATAGCTCCGGGCCGCAGGTGTCATCAGTGTGGGTTTCTAGAAAATGAAACTGAGAGCTCTGAAAATGTCCATGAGCTGCCCAAGGTCACGTGAGTAAGAGGTGATAGAGCTAAGGCTTCCATCAGAATCACAGTATTTCCCTTTTATACCAGTCACTGTCTGAGTATGCTTGGCAGCACCACTACCCATAGATGGCTTCTCTTTAGGGAGTGTGTGCTCTCCTAGCCAAACATACACACATGCACGCCCATACACACAAACGCACGGACCCACATGCACACAGCCAGCTGCACAGCACCACACACACCAGACACAGCCTGGCTTTGAGAAAAGCTGGGGCAGAGGGAATGGTGAGTGGCCAGAGCAACCTCTTCCACCCTGGCTGGGCTCACCTGTCGATGCTGATGGCACACAAGTTCAGAATGCTTGCCGTGCACATCATGACGTCCAGAGTGACGAAGATGTCACAGTGAATCCTGCTGAATTTCCACTCACCTACCACCTGGGGATAAAGCAACATAATGGATGAACAGCAGGAGGGGGAGATCAGCTTAGGTCCTGTAGACTGGTACTCCTGGAGCCAATGAGGTCACAGACTCAGGAGGCAGCTGCAAGTCTTGCGGGCATTCAGCTGGGGTATGGGGCATGATGCCCTTGGGTGTCTGAGGCCCTTGCCCCTCGCTCGTCTTCTCGCAGATACATAAGACCACTTAATGCCAATTACTGTGCTAGAAGAAAGATAGCCAACTTATACGGTGGGTCTCAACTTTCAATCTTAATCTCTGCAATCTTTGTTAACCCTATGTGTTTTCTTAGATTCTGTATTTGTGTATTTGGCATCCATTCATCACAGAGACACCTATATTGACTATATTTTTCTATTTTCTCTGTTCCTGATATTCTGGCACTTCAGAGCCTCGCAGACCCACAGAGAGACTTCCCGTCCCAGAGCTAGTTAATTCCTGAAGACAGAAAGTGACTGACTTAGGATGCCTCTCAAATGCAAGCCAGCCACCCTGTTTCTCTAACTCACACACACATCAAGCCAATATTTCCTTTGTCCCAAATTATCTCAGGTACCAGAGAGACAACTAGAGATCACCCCTATAGCCCAAAGCCTGCCAGGATGATTGAGACTAGCCAACCCTAGGTTGCTTTTTTTTTTTTTTTTTTTTTTTTTGAGACAGTCTCGCTCTGTCGCCTAGGCTGGAGTGCAGTGGCGCGACCTCAGCTCACTGAAAGCTCTGCCTCCCGGGTTCACGCCATCCTCCTGCCTCAGCCTCCCGAGTAGCTGGGACTACAGACGCCTGCCACCACGCCTGGCTAATTTTGTGTATTTTTAGTAGAGACAGGGTTTCACTGTGTTAGCCAGGTTAGTCTTGATCTCCTGACCTCATGATTGGCCCACCTCGGCCTCCCGAAGTGCTAGGATTACAGGTGAGAGCCACTGTGCCTGGCCCCCTAGGCTGTTTAATCTGCTCTGCCTTGAGTTTCCTGTGGGATCCCCAATAGGGCTGTGGCCTGGGCTTTCCCTTGTCCCTGATTCTGCCTCCTTACCCAAGTCCTGCTGCTTCCCCCTGCACCCCACATGGCAGGCCGAGCATCTGGCTTCTAGGGATATTGTGCATCACGTTAAACTCTTCCCAATGGCACTGGCTTCCCTGTGTTGTCACTCAGCCATACCTCTGTAGATTAGGTTCCAGGTAAAATTTTAGAATGCCCATGAGGAAACTGAGAACCAGTGAGGAAACCGAGCCTCCGAAAAGTGCAGTGATTTCCCCAAGGCCTGTGGGCTCAGTTCCTGGTCCTGCTCTGGCCCAGGCTCTGGCTGCACCAGGCAAGCCCTTCAGTGGTAGGCGCAGTACATGGCAGAGTCGGGGCCCCAAAATTATCTGTTAAGAATAATGGTGAAGATGAAGACTCTCCATGAAACAGAGAAGAAATTTCTGTTACTTCTTATACCCAGAGAACGAACGAAGGCAGATCTGGGCTAGTGCTCGAGGAACACCCGAGTGAGCTGGGGTGGGCAAAGGGGTTGCTGTGATGAGCTGTGTCCTTGGTAGGATGGGAAATGAAGAGTCTAGCTCCTGGCAGGAGCATGTTTCTCATACACACATGCACACAGGCACACACACACACACATGCACACACACTGCCCCCCCACCTCATACCACCCATTCACACACAGGCACACATGGCAGACTGTCGCTAGCACTCGGGAAGCTTGGAGCAGCCCCAGTTCCCTGAGGATGGAGTCAGGACAGGGAGATGCACCTTTGGCTTCTATCAATAGGAGCAGAGAGGAGCGGGAAAGCCCCCTCCCGCAGCCTGGAGTAGGGCAGACTGCGTGTCACTGTGCAGCTCGGCAGCAGGGCTAATTATAACCTTGCTCATTCTGATCACTGCCCTCTCTTCTGCTCCTAGTCATCCAACCAAACGCTGGCATTTAAGCTCAATGATGGGCAAGGCAGCTGCTGTCATCTTGTGTGGCAGAAACAGCAGCTTGCCCCAGAACACAGCAAGCCTCTCATGCGGCACTGTCTTCCCAGGGGCTCACATGGGGGCCTCGTACCAGGGCCTCTCCTGGCTCCCTGTGCTGCTGCACTGACCAGGTGGGCAGGAGCTGACAGCTGGATGTCTAGTTTGGGGGTGGAGGCAGGAGGGCACATAAAGGGCTTTCCTGGAATAAACAGAGTGTGCCTTTAGGGTACCACTGGGCAGGGAACCAGCGCCACCTGGTTTACATCCCACTTTGAAGCCCCTCCTAGGACTGGTACTTGGGGGCCGCTTTCAGGTCCCTGGGGAACTAGGTTGAGATATCAGGGCCTTCCTCCCTGTCTTCCTCCTCTCCTTCGCTCCTCTCTACCATCCTTCTTTCCTACAAACACTTATTGAGCAACTTACTGTGTGCCAGGCTCTATCCTAGGCTCCTGGACACGGTTGTGAGCAATTCAGACACAGTCCTGCCTTCATGGGCATCTTAAATCTGTACTTGTACTGGCCTATCTGGAGCCCAGAATAACAAAGAGATTTCCTCTGTGGTCCCAGGGGAAGCTGCCTTGGAGAGTAGTTAGGGCTGCTAATTTAAAGACTCAAGAAAATGCACTGGTGGCCACTGTCCTGTAAAACATCTACTGTGGGCATGGCACTTTATCCCATGTACAGTTCTTAAAACTTTTACAAGAAAGGCTTGCTTATCCCATTCATAGGTGAGGGAGCTTACGCTCAGAGAGGCCGTGTAACGGGGCCAAGTTCACCCAGCAGGTGTGCAGCAGAGCTGGAATCTGAAGCATCACACCCCATGCTCTCTCCTAAGCTGTCCTGGAAGGGACCATCTAGCTTATCAAAGTAGGAGGTAATTATGTGACAAGCACTTGATAAGCATGAGGTGTGAAAAAGAAAGATGATTATTTCAAGGGTGCACAAAACTAGGGAGGGTCAGAGAAGAAAACAGAACAAGATCACTTGGTGGTTTAGTAGCAGAGGAAGGAGTGGTCCCAGGTTTGCTAGTTGAACCCAAGGCTCTTTTCTTCATACTCCCAGGCACCCAGGCATCATTTCTTAATGCTTTTGCTCACATAAAGCTGAGATCTGCAGTATGGGCCCTGAGCTGGCTCAGCTAAGTCCTAATAACTATAATAATACTAAGGATTTACCATGTGTCGGGACTGTTCCAACCACTTGACGCTCATGTCTTAGAATGCAGACAGTAAGCCTCAGAGGCAAATGACATGACCACCTCTCCTCCGTACCTCCAGCCAGCTACTCCCTCTCCCTGCTGGGTGGCTTTGTTGAGAATGCAAGGGTCTCCCTCCCTCTCCTGGATAATTTTTCCTAAAGCATCACTTCTCCCTGAAAGTCTTCCCTGACATCCCCATGCTGGGCCACATGCCCCACACCTCCTATGGGGACTGCTCCACTGTCACCTGCAGCAGGCTGCACTGTAGGAGCCCTGTCAACCTCTGCATCCCCAGCAGGCCAGTGCCTTAGCCCATTGCACAAGGATTGGGGTAAGACCTCAGAGTGCTCAGTCAATGCTGACTGAGTGAATGAATAACTCTGAGATCTTTGTTCATCTTCTCAGTCTCCTGTTCTCATCTAGAAAATAAATGCACACAGGAAGCCCGTCTTTAAAGGGTTGTGAGGCTAACATGGAATGGCACATGTGGACATCAGGAACTCTTCCCATAGCATCTAGATGGAAAGGAGTAGAGCTGGGAGTTGAACCTGGTCCTCTTACTCCAAAACCAGTGTGCTTTTTGTACACTGAACAAGATAAATAATGCACACCTAGTCCTAAGCCAGACAGGTGCTGGCATGGCATTGCTGGAAATGGAACAGGAGGAAAAAGTCTGGATGACAAGAACATGTCTTAAAGAGGAGACAGTGCAGGGTGTGCTGACAGGACATCAGGGCAAGGTGAGACGCCACCTGGGACATTCTCTAGGGACAACAAATCTCTGAGATAATGTCCATTAAACAAGGCTCAGTGCCCAGCTCTAGTTTGATGAGATGCTGTGGGAGAGTTTGAGCCCTGCCCTGTGAGAACGGCTTCTGCACCCTCCTCCCCTGACACACTCAGCTTCACCTTTAAAATAAGGTGAACAAGCATGTTTAAAGGATCTGTTTGAAAGACTTATAGGTTCCTGAGAACCCCCTATAGCCCATGTATGGATTTGTCCCTACCCAAGTATCTGGGTAGAGACAGGGGGTCTGGAAGCCAACAGAAGCCATGCCCAGAGCCCCGGGCAGAACACACATTCCTTTGGGAAGAGGGTACCTACTTGCCTGGGGTGAACATAGGGAGTACTCTCTCCTTCCTCTTTATCCCATGGGGCAGTGAAGAGGAATGAGGAGTCCTCCCTATGTGGAGCAGTGCTGGATGTCTATTGTCATCTTCATCTTAATCATCATCGCCCATGGCTGACATTTACGTAGTGCTCACTGTGAGCCATGTACATTCTAATCACTTTTAATACATCAATTTATTTGATCCTCAACAATGCTATGCTGTACGATACTATTATCTGCATTTTCTAGATGAGGAAACTGAGTCACAGAGAGGTTGTTTGCTCTGCCATTTTCCCCTATGGTCTGAGATCTAGGACATCCTTTGGAAGAGGGAAGAAGGAGAGGATCAAGTGTAAGAATTAAGAAGGCATAGACAGAGTCTAGGGGCCCTCATAAACATGGATCCAGGGGGAATTGGACTCCTGGCCTGTGTCAACTGAATATTTGTATGTGGTTTTGTATTTGTTTTTCCTTTTGGCTCTTCCTTAATATCCAATTAGGTCATTCTGGAACTTGCAGCCTGCGTTGGCTGTAGTAAACCAAGGGGTGATGGATCAGAGCTCCCTTGGGGTCAGGGTGGTGGTGACAACAGTAAGCGCACGAGCCCCTTGGGGGCCCGGGGACAGGAAGGTGAGCTACTTTCCACCAGTCTCACCTCCTCACCTGAGCTTCCTCATCTAGATGTCTCCTCTGTTTAAACCTACAAAGCTTTGGCATTTTCTTTCAACAACCCCTTCCCTACAGGCAGGGATGGCCTCAGAGGCACTGGTCAATTCCTCTTCTGCTCAGGGCAGGAAGGTAACGGTTCAGTGGGCAGAGCACCGGCACTTTCCTAAATGCCTGCTCCCATGCCTTCCCATGCACCCAGACTCCCAGGTTGCTTCAGCCTTGGACAGGCCACCCTAGAAAGCCAGGCAGAGAAAGCGGCAGGATCCGGCTTGTGCCCACTGATGATCCCTAAATGCTCCCACATCTGCTTGCTGGCTCTGAAGCTGTCTTCCTGGAGAAGAATATCTGCTTTGGGATTTCTCCAACAGCATTTCTCCCTGTGACCTGGGTGAAGAAAGGCAACTTCTTCTCCAAAGCCTCTATTTCCTATTTTTTTAATTTTAATTTTTATTTTAATTTTATGTTTGTTGAGACACTCTGTCACCCAGGCTGGAGTGCGATGGTGCAACCTCAGCTCACTGCAAACTCCGCCTCCCAGATTCAAACAGTTCTCCTGCCTCAGCCTCCCAAGTAGCTGGGATTACAGGCGTGTGCCACCACACCTGGCTAATTTTTGTATTTTTAGTAGAGATGGGGTTTCACCATGTTGGCCAGGCTGGTCTTGAACTCCTGGCCTCATGGTCTGCCTGCCTTGGCCTCCAAAAGTGCTAGGATTACAGGCGTGAGCCACTGTTTGTAAAGTGAGAAGAGTAACATGGACTCCCAGGGTTACCAAGAGTATTCACTGCGTCTGTGTCAGCAATGCATCAGGTACAGTGTCTAGACTGTGCTGCCTACTCCCCATTTTGAGGTGCAGAGCTGGACCGAGAAATGAGTGACTATACAATGATTCCTAACAAAAGGGCTACAGCATAGTCCATGGCAGCCTCTACCTGGAGGTCCTGGACAGGGCCCCAGAATAAGCTGCGGGAAGGAGAGGTGATATGGGGAGCATAGAGCAGCAGCCCCATTTCTGAAGTGGGGAGATGGGAATGAAGGTTTCAGGGGCCTGGAAGCATAAACACGCCCCTCCTTGGGGATCCTCGCCAGTTACTCCTATTTCCAATATGACGTAAGGAGCTAACTCTGAGGCCAGAGTTCCAGCTTGGACTTGCCAGCGTGTGATGCTGCAGCAGTCACTCAACTTCTCTGACCACCTGGTTTATCAACTGCAAAATGGTGGCAATAATGCCAGCCTCTGAGCTGCTGTGAGGGTTATACAGAAAAACGCTATGTTTAAAGTCCTTACATGAGGCCCAGCACTTAGCAAGCACTTTACAATTGGTAGTTACGATTATTAAGCAAACAATCTACCGGTTTCGAAAGGAGAAAAAGTAAGCCCAGAATGAAGGAAAAACCACCTGGGGAAGCACCAGGAAACTCACTGGTAAAAGCCAGTGGGGAGCTAAAGTCCCCAGTGTCCAGGGCAGGGCCCTGCTGGAGAAAGTGCTGGAGCAAGCGGGGGGCCCACCTACCTCCAGGTAGACGACCCAGGGCATGACCAGTGTGGCCACGAGGAGGTCGGCCACCGCGAGGCTGACGATCAGGTAGTTGGTGGTGGTCTGCAGCGCCTTCTCGCGGGACACGGCCATGCACACCAGCACGTTGCCGAAGACGATGACTGCGATGAGCAGGGTGAGCAGCGTGGCATAGTAGTTGTAGTGGGGTCTGTCTGCCTTCCCGTCCGACCCGTTGAAGGGCCGGCTCCAGTTCTGCCTCTCCAGATCATCATCGTACCAGGACAGATTCAGTGGATCCATCGGGGCGGCGGAGCCACTGGGTGGCCAGGCTCTGGCCAGGAAAACCGGACACAGGGTGTCAGTGGGAGGGCCTTTTGCAGTGGTCTCCAGGGAGAAGACCAACTCCTGGCATTTAATAATGAGAATTCTCCAACTCGGGATTTTAAGGTTTATGGCTAAGAATTTTCTTAAAATGTTGGGCCTTCTGCCACTCTTTTGCTAGCAAGTTTTTACAGCTAGTAGGACAAATGAGCAAGCACAAATTTTTTTAAACATATAAGATGAGCTTGAACAGAGCTGATCCATCATTTATTTATTCCTTCAACAAACACTTCTTAAGCATGATCCATGCCCCACATACTTGAGTGAACCAGGCTTGCTACCTTCCAGTCATCGAAACAGAAATGGGTATTCATTCATTCTTGATTCTATAAATATTTATTAAGCATTGTTCTATATAGTTCTAGAAATATAAGCAGGAACAAAATATACATGGCTCTGCAGATCACATTCTAGGAGAAACAACAGCCAATTAATCAAGCAATTACATCTATGGGTGATAGTTAGTAGGAAATGGAACAGGGAGAGAGATACATAACCTCAGGTATTCAGGAAATTCAGGAAAGTTCAGGTATTCAGGGAAGGCTTTCTGGAAGAAGTCATGTTCAACAGACAGACACCTGAAGGATGTGTAGGAATTAGCCAGGTAAAGAACTGGGAGTCAGTGGAAGGTCTAGACATTGGAAGCAGTATATGCAAAGCACAGAGATAGAAAACAGGTGGAGGGCCTGAAAGAGATTCTGGATAGATGATGCGGAGGGACCTGGCAAGGGTTGAGTCTGGGGAGGTTGCAATAGGCAAGATCATAGAGGGCGATAAAAGTCATGCTAGGAGTTTATACTTGATCCTAAGGGCAGCAGGAGCCACATAATCAGATTTGCCTTTCAAATAGGTGATGCTGATAGCATTGTGGAGAATGAAGAGGAGGGGCCCAGAGTGGAAGCAGGACACCAGCTGGGAGACTGTAACAGGAATCCAGATAAGAGATGATGAGGTTTGGCAGGATGCAGGCAGTGAGGGCCCTGCAGAATGGGCATCTCATCCCATGGAGGGGAAAGATGTCTTGAAGTAAGTATCATCTGGGATGAAGTAGAAGGAGAACTTAGCCTGCTAAATGAGAGAGGTTGAGGGGGGTGTGTTCCAGAGAGACAATATGACATGGCCCAAATCATCAAACAGCAAACAATTCTGTTTGGCCAAAAATGTAGGGTATGGCAGTAATGCTGAGGATAATTAAACTGCAGGGACATTTGTAGGCCAGATTGGGTCTTGTCAGCTGGAAAGTCACTGAGAGGTTGGGCCCAGAGACATGACCCTATTGGACTGGTGTTCTAGAAAGGTGTATGGTGTAGAACAGAGCTCAGAGGGGAGTGACGTTTTGGCTGTAATTTAGGTTAGAAATTGTGGTCATCTGAATAAAGATAGTGGGAATGAGGATGGAGAGACCTGTTCAGAATCAGCGGTTAAACTGGAAGTCAATTTCATGGTCCTTGGTCCTTGGATAGGTGTGGGGCAAAAGTGGGTATGGGACAAGCAGGGAGATAAGAAGTCGAGGGTAATGCTAGGATTTCTGCCTGGGGCTCTGGGAGGCTGGTGTGGCATATTCACAGAGAAAAGGGACCACAGGGGCACAGGAGCAGAGTTGGGAGGCATCAGGAGTTGATAAACTTGACAGCCTGAGTTTTGGTTGTGACTGAAGCATAATACACGGATAATATAGTTGGCTTTTCAGCTAACAAAAGTCTTCTTATTTTACACAATAGAATTAAACTTATCTGCATTCCAAGGCATTCCATACAAAGCACATGACTTCCAGGTAGTTTGCTACCCCAAACTGAAAACCGCCAATTGATGCCATTTGGGATGAATGTGATGCCATGTCCAATCAATGAACAGGGCACACCTCCTGCAGTGGGTCAGAAGGGATGGTGGAAAAGGGTCTGCCCAACCTCCACACTCTCATCCCTGTCTGACACACCCACTCTTCCAGCTTTAGTAGAAGAGTATGGATCATGTCTTACCCACCACCATCACTCTGGAGCCTTGGGGAAAAGCAAAGTGCCTAATTCCATGTGGGGTGACATGGAATGCCACCATGCAGCAAATCTTCCAGTTCTAAGGTAATGAAGCATGTGTCATATTGATGCTGTATTCTGCAAAGCCAACTGCGCCCTCTTCCCATTTGGAGCCCACAGCGGGAGGCCTGCATGTATGTATTGATCAGGCGCCTTGGGCTGCTTCTGACATTCATTTACTCAATCAGCATCTATTGAACCTGCTGGGCATAAAGCACTGTGCAAAGCAGTGTCAGGGGCCTGAGGCGTGTGAGGCACACTCACTGCCCCCATCCTGACCATCGCTCTCAGCTTCTCCCCCAACTCCCTGCTGCTGATGATAGCATCATATACTTGTAAAAGGTTTTATAGTTTGCTAAGTTTTTTTGATATACTGTCGCATTTATCCTCAAAACAACTGTCAGAGGCTTTTAATTATTTTCCCTGTCTATGGCCGTACTACCTGGAACATGCCTGATCTTGTCTAATTATTATCCCTACTTTACAAATGAGAAAGGGATTTGGAAAACTCTTCCCTTCACTTCCCTTTCCTCTGCTTTTCCAGTCCCTATGCATCCTTCAAAGCGAGTCTTGCCCAGAATCCTCCTGCCCTAGAATCCACCCATGTCCTCCTGCCTGAGCCATCACCCATCCTCTGCAGGGTCCTGCAGCACTGAAACACACCCCAGTGCTGCAGGAGACACCTATTTAGGAGTCTCTTTTTTTCACTGAGATGTAGACGTCACAAGAGTTACAATCTGTCTTGCTCATTCCTCCTCTTGTTCTTGGAATGAACAACAACAGAAAAACATACCATCTTGTTCTTTTCCAACTCCTGACTGCGGTTTGCGGGCAGTATGTATTCAACAGACGTTTGCTGAATTCAAAGCTCTGTTAGTGCAACTGGGAAGAAAACCCCTTCCCACTTGAAAGGTACCCGAGGGTGCCATAGATGCTGCACGCTGGGTCCTGTTACAGTCTGCACTATGCTCTTCCCTCAACCCACAAAATGTATATACTGAAGTCCTAACCTCCAGTGCCTCAGAATGTGACTGCATTAGGATACAGGGCCTTTAAAGAAGTGATTATGTTAAAATGAGACCCTTAGGGTGGGTCCTAACCTATTCTGACAGGAGTCCTTATAAGAGGCACTTTGGACATAAAAAGAGACATCAGGGATGCGCGCGCAGAGGAGAGACCATGTGGGAATGCAGCAAGAAGACAGCCATCTACTGCCACAGAGAGAGGCCTTAAGTGAAATCAGTCCTGCTGATACCTTGATCTGGGACGTCCCAGCCTGCAGAACTGTGAGGAAATAGATTTCTGTTGTTTAATCCACCCAGTCTGTGGTATTTTTATCACGGCAGCGAGAGTAGACTAATACAGGTCCCTAGAAGTAGACTCTGAAGAGGAAATCAGCCTGCGGGAAATGTACTGGGGAGTGCTCTCAGGATCAAGATGTGCAAAGGAGTGAGGAAGCAGGACAGGCCAGAGGGAGAAGTCACTACAAAGGCATCGGGCGACCCCACAGGGCACCCTACCAGTTGCCAAAATGAGGGCAACAGGGTAGGGCCTTTAATCCCCTCTCATAGATGTCATAGCTTGTAGCTGTCCCAGGGAAAGCAGTGTGGCCTTGAAAGAGGCATCTCTCCTCAGCAGTGGGCAGTTACCCAGAACTGGCAGTTGCCAACACTCCCAGTAGTTGGAGATGAGGGCTGTGGTCCTGCAGGGGGATCTGGGCGGCACTCCACAGTGTCTACTACAGTTGATGTTCAGGAGCATATGCACATGAGTGTGGCTGGGGTGTTTGTGGAGAACTTTCTGGAGGAGGAGGATGTAAACTGGGATTTAATTTTCTTTTAATAGAGACAGAACCTCACTTTGCCACCCAGGCTGGAGTGCAGTGGCACAATCATAGCTCACAGCAGCCTCAACTCCTGGCCTCAAGTGATCTTGCCACCTCAGCCTCCTGAGTAGCTGGAACTACAGGCATGTGTCACCATGCCTGGCTAATTTTAGAGATAGGGGTCTCATCACTATGTTGTCCAGGCTGGTCTCACACTCCTGGCCTCAAGAGATACTCCTTCTTTGGCTTCCCAAAGTGCTGGGATTACAGGCATGAGCCATACCTAGTCTAGGATTTAAAATTATGAGCACAATGTAGATGGCAAATGTGAGCACTGCAGGTCAGAGTGGGGTTGAGGGTGAGCATTCATTCTCTGGAGCGCTGGTTACTTCTGCAGGGTGAGGGAGAGTCCCTGTACCCAAGTTCTGAGAAAGGCCTCACGCATTTGATTTTCTAATCTATTATTTATTATTGGTTGTTCTTGTTGTTTTTTGTTGCTAATACAAATGTAGTATATTTATATTACAGAAAAAAAGGGAAAACATGGCAAATGCCTAAATACCTGTAACCCCTATAAGTACCTTGGTACAGGGCTTTTTGTTTGTTAATTTGTTTTGTTTTTTTTTTTTTTGTTTTTGAGACAGAGTCTCACTCTGTCGCCCAGAATGGAGTGCAATGGCGCAATCTGGGCTCACTGCAAGCTCTGCCTCCCGGGTTCATGTCATTCTCCTGCCTCAAACTCCCCAGTAGCTGGGACAACAGGTGCCCGCCACCACATCCAGCTAATTTTTTTTTGTATTTTTAGTAGAGATGGGGTTTCACCATGTTAGCCAGGATGGTCTCGATCTCCTAACCTCGTGATCTGCCCGCCTCGGCCTCCCAAAGTGCTGGGATTACAGGCGTGAGCCACCGAGCCCGGCTGGTACAGGGCTATCTTTAACACCTGGTGTCAGCCCTGGTTTCTATCGTGTCTTCAGCACCTTATCTAATTGGGGCTGGCATCTCTTACAAGCAGGGGTTGCCTGGCTGGCTCTCACTGTATAAATATCAAGCTGAGCAGGAATTCAGACATCAGCAAATCCACTGCCACAGAGGAGGTACTCTAGCCTGAGAGGTGCTAGTATGACATTCGAGCTGAGGACTAAAAAACTTGGGTTCAAGTCCCAACTCTACCACCTACTAACTTTGGGGCCTCAGCCAGATGATTTGGCTTTCCTGAGCCCGGTTTTCCCATATGCAAAATAGAGATAACAACAATTGTGAGTATTAAGTAAGATGACTCATGGCCATGTGCCAGGCACAGGTAAGCCCTCGAGAATGTCAACTTTAAAAATCAAACCAAGCCAAAGAATGAAATGAAACAAGCAATCAGACCACAAGCCAATGGCTCAGTGAGATGAAGGGGCTAGTGCTGTTCAAATGCAGCTCACGAGGGTCTGAGGTCCTCCTGGGCACACTGCCTCCTATGGCCCATCCTGAAAAGTAGGCGGCTGGATGAAGGGGAGACAGATTTCAAGATGCAGCCACCAATTCCTTGGGAGGAAGTAAAGGAAGGAAAAGACAAAGACTGTCCCTGGGCCCTGGCTGCAGGACAAACCCAAGTGACCCTTGGGATGAGGCAGCTGCTGGCCTGGAAGATCCAGCTCTCTCAGCCCAGCTGCTATAGCCAATGACTATCATACTAATCACCACATTTCATAGACTCTAAGACAAAATCGAATGAAGATGCACCACTATTTTATGTACCACTAGGAAAGAAAAAAAAAATGCTATCCAACCCCAGTACAGCTCCAAGATGTTGTCCATTGTAAAATGCATTCTGATTTCAAAGACATTAAAATGGTGGGGGTAGGGGGATGTGCATTGTAGAGTAGATAACAATACAGGGCCTTCCCAGCATTTCTCTGCTGGCATTTTCTCAAGAGGCCCGAGTTCCCAGGCTTCCCTGCTGTAGCTCCAGCCCATCCCTCCCTTTTGTCCATCTTTCTCTGAACTGCACAGGTTGTTGGGCTCCAAGGGGCATCCCATGAGAATACACAAGTGAGGAGCTTCTCCATCCTGGCTGGAGCTTGTGTTCGTGGTAGGGGAGTGAGGAAAGGTTCCCAGTGCTGCTCCAGGTATGCTGGGCTGGTTCTGGCTCCAGAGAAGCCAGGTGAGTTCTTTGTCCACTCTGGAGCTTGTGGAGGGAAAATGCAAAGCCACATAACACATGGCACCTTATATTTGCCATGATGGTCCCAATTTCTTGTTCTTTTTTTAAAATGGAGATTGGCTAAATACATAACCCGAGGTGCATTATTCTCACATGAAAATTTTTTTCAGAGAAAGTGACACATTATATTTAAAAATCTGTTGTTGTCAAAAACAAGCATTTTGATTTGGGATTATGAAAATATGATCAACTTGCTCACCACCCTCCAAATGTCATCTCCATCTTTCTCCCAGGTGACCCCTGCAGCACGCATAAAAGCTGACAAAAGCTCCAAATCGCAGTCCCCAGTCAACAAGAACTTAATGAGCACCAATAACATGCATGGACACTGTTATTTCCCAGCTCTTACAGGTTGAGCTACTTGACAGTGTCTCCGGGATGGAGGATCAATGATCTAACCCTGTAGCTGCCAGGCCTCACTCCAGGGGTGGCTGCCTCTCCCCTAAGGCACCTTTCTGTGCAGGAAAGTGGGGGTAATTGCTGCTCCTCATTCTACCCTCACCAGGCAGATGCTTGCAGAAAAGGTTCCATGGGTCCTCTGAGGCCTCCTAGGCTTTTCTTTCTCAGCTGCCCTGGTGGAAGCCAGGAGTAAGGGGAGATTGCATTTGTGTGGTGACCTACAAGCTACTGGTCATCAAAGAGACAAAGATCATCTGCTCCTCATCTGTCTCCAGGACTCCTTGCTCTGCCTTAGCTCAGAAGGGCAAAGATCTACAGAAATATCTTTCAGAGTCATCCATTCTAGTGTTCAGGACCCCTGCCCGTCAAGTTCTCCGTAACATCTAGCCTAATTCCAGCCTTCTATAATAGTGGCTCTCTTCAGAAGCTTCAGAGCAGAACTTCCCCAACAAGATGTTTAGAATGCATCAAGGTGAATAGAAATATCAGGTCAACTGGGATGTAGAGCCAGGCATTTCCAACCTCCGCAGCCTCTGCCGTTCACCCTATGCGCCTTACAAATGCTACTATTTTCTGTGTGTGCCCTAATTTGGAAATTAGCTAGCTCTCAAGTTGAGAAGTACTGGAAGAGCCCAGATACCTGGGGCTAAGCTAGCCCACCCAGGCTGCCCCAGGCAGGCCACCCTGCTCAGGCCACCCACTGCACTGCCCCCAGGAGTAGAGGGGACAGGGAGTGGGCAGGCCTTCTGGGATATAGATGAGGTATGGAAGGGGTTGCTTTTCCAGTCACACCCCGAAACTGGCAGGCACCCCAACCTATAAACAGAAATGGCTTCTTTCAAATGTATTGGAAGGTTAAAAAGCTCCTTTAAAGCTCAACAGTTGGAGGCTGACACCCAAACCTGACATTTTCTCTCAGGAGAAACTTGGAAGGTGTGGCCACCCTTAGTCCCAAGGCTGATGGAGCAGGGTGAAAAGGGTCAATCTGCTGGGAGAGCCTGGGATCCAGGAAGAAAGCTGGCAAGTCCAGGGAGAACGAAGAGGATCTTCTTTGATCCTCTCTTTCTCTTTCTTTCTCTCTCCCTCCCTCTCTCTCCCACCACCTCATTTCTATTTTGTCTGGGGCACAGAGCTGGAAAGGTGGGGGACAGAAGCCCTGGATGCAGCATAAACCCCAGCAACGTCTTTCTTGTGCTGCCGTCTCAGCTTAAGTCTTGGTGCTGCCTTCCCTGAAAGTTCGGCACTTGAAGGAATCAAATTGTCTAATTAAAATTTAACAATTCCTTATCAGGCTTGATGGCGGGTGAGACACTGCTGTCTTAAACACATCATTTTTTCCTCTTTTCTGAGATGTGAAGCATTTCAATGAAAAAGTAGAGGGGGAGAAGAAAGTATTTTTCATTTGCATCTCAAAAGCAGCCTATTGGAATGACTTGAGTTGGATAGGATTTGGGAGTGAGTGGGTAAGAGGCTCCTTTCCAGGACCCTGGTGACGTAGGCCACCTGCCCCTGCCCCTCCAGGCAAAGGCCAGGCTGTGACTTGGGGTTGAGCCTTCTTTTAGCATCTCTTGCAATTTCGAAAAGGCAGTGTGGAAATGGAAGAGGGAAGAAAGAAGGTGCACCCGTTCCTTCCTACATCCAAGGGGAAAGGAGGGAGTTACCGAATAACACCCTAATGTACTCTGGCCTAGGAGGCTACCTCAGCAGAGGACACAGGAAACAGAAACCTCATTCCCAAAGCCCTAGGCCAGGCGGCTGCAGACCTTGGGCTGCAGAGGGCGGGAGTGGGTAAATGGACAGGCACAGTCGCTCTTTGGAGGGCAAAACTTCCAAGCCCTGGGGCTTGCCCTGGGGCTGCGGTGTGGAGGGTCTGTGGAGAGGGAAAAAAGGAGGGGGAGGAGAAACAGAGAGGACTGTGGGGGCAAAGAGGAGCCTGGAGCAATGGACGATGGCAACCTCCTGGGCTCACTGGAAATGGCTTTTCCTGCATCCCAGGCCCAGGTGCATAGGGGAGTGGGGTGTGAGGCTGTGGGTCTGGTCCCGATGTCAGCAGTCACTTCTGAGGGAAGAAATGCAGATTGCTCTTTCCCAGTTAAGGGGAAGGGCTCCCCTCTCCTGAGCCCCTGGACTCCCCCTCCCCACCTGCAGCCTCAGCACCACTGTGGGGGAACAGGTCTGGACTAGAGACCTAGGCTGGGGGGACACCCGTTAGTGGAAGCCCAGGGAGTGGCCTGAACTACCATTTGGGGGTGGCAGAGGCTGCTGCGGAAGACAGTGGGGGAGGCCACACACTAACACCCCCATTTGCCATCCCTTCTCCCCCAGCATGGGGACCCTCCCTGGAACCTGGTGTTCCCCAGAGGCAGCGAGGGAGCAGAGCCCAGGGGCCGTGCAGCAGGGAACATTGTCTAGGTTTCTTTAGAAGGCGTGGAACAGCCTGGATGAATCTCTCCACTGGTGGTCTCCAGCTGTGTCTGGCCCTATGCAGCTGGAGCCAAAAAGTGGCTACAGTCTCGAGGGCCTTCTGTGGCCCAGCCTGAGGTTGGCAACCTGGGTCACCTGCTCCAAGCCTCTCTCCCTGCTCCCTGGAATTAAACCTGGCCAGCAGTTCCTGGCCTTACCTCCTACCTCACAGTAAAAATAGAAGCTATCCTTGAGCACTTGCTCAACTTCCTGTCACCACATCCATAAACTTACCGGCACAGGCAGCCATATGCACCCTCCTTGAGTCCCAACTCCTAACCCTAAGCCCCTTCCTGCCACTTGGGCTCAGCATAGCACACCCTGGCTGGTCTCCTCCTCCTTCTCACCCTTCAGAACTATCTTTCCGGCCCCTTCTCCAAGGAAGCCTTCCTGCCACTCCAGCTCAGAGCCCATCCTCTCACTTAATGCTTTTACAACACAGGAGCTCCTCGGTGACACCCAGCACAGATGTAATGAAGTCAGTATTTGTCTAGTGGTTTGTTTGATGTCTGTTCTTGCTAAACTGTGTGCAACTTTCACATGTGTCTTGTCTCTCCTGGTGTTCTCCCTCTCCAGCACCACCTTGGCAATGGCACATGCTCCACAAGTGTCTGAGAGACGTCCACGGAGGTAGTATCTCATTCAAGTGTGAAGGGGCCAGTCCCTAGGTCTTTTTCTACCCTGCAGTCATTTCTTCTCCCAGATCCTTCGTGAAGGGTACAATAGCCTCTTCTGAGATCTCCTGTTGACCCTCTGGGTCCCAGTGATGGTGGCAGCTGGGGCTGGGTGCGCAGCTGGTTGGGATCCTTGCAGGGTGTTTCCCAGGTGGGCATCACTGTGGCCCAAAGGCGTTATAAGGCATTTGAAATAGAAGAGGAGGCACACGGATGAAAGTGAGTGCGGGGAGGTGGGGAGAGGTCATAGACAACACGCAGTCTGTGGAAAGAAAAGCACAGAGCAGGTGGAGATGGCTTCTGGGGTGCTGGAAGACCTGGGGGCCCAGGGCTTCAGAGTGTCCAGGTTGGTACCACCCTGTGGGAGGGAAGTCACAGCAGGCCAAGGGAGCCATCTCCCCGCGTCAACACCAGCCAGAGACTACCAAGCATCCCCAGTGAGTGAGCTGAGTGCAGCTGAGACTCAGCTCTCTAAGGAGCATGAGGGTGGGGTGGGGGTGTCCCCAAGGACAGGCTGGAGCACACACAGTTCCTTGCCCAGCTGTGGAAAGGGCCCCTGGGTAAGACTGTCTAGGAGCAGAGGAGACCACAGCTGAGCATGACCAGGTCCTCCTCTCTTCCAGGGCTGTCATCCCAGACAACCCCACTCTCTGCTTCTTCCCAAGGTGGCCAGGTGGCCCTGGGTCTGCCCAGGCATCCCTGGGAGTGTGGAGTCTCTGAGAGGCCCGAGCAGCAGCAGAATTCGAGTCTTCCCAACCTCACCTTATTGCAGGCCTCCAGGGTCTGCAGTGGGGTAAGGCAGGGTCTGGGGGATGCAGTGAATGCAAGAAGGGTGACTGCCTGACAGCCCCAACCTTGCGGATTTTTATGGCTCCGTAAAAATGTCTCCTCACAAACTGTCAAAGTGTCACAAATTAATTAACTGTTAGCTGGAGTGACTCAGTGTGGGGAGGGGGTGGGGGAGAACGGCTCAGTGATGCTGAGCAGGGTGGTGGCGGTGCTGTTCTCTGCATGTGCTGCCTTTTGATTAAAATCCTCACCGCTCTGATACTGTGCGAGGGAAGGGGCAGATCCCTGGGGCAGCTCACGTGTGCAACAGAAGACTGGCGGGTGGGAGGCAGGTGGGGGAATAGGGCCCAGGGCCCCCTCCCTGAGAAGGGAACACAGTGGGGAGAATGAAGCCTCTAGAAATTGCCCAGGAGATCTAAATTCAGAATGGAACCCACAGACTGGCACTATATTCCTCCCCCCACCCCCCACTTTCCCTTCCTCCTCAATTTGCCCCCACAAAGAAAAAAACTGGGAAGTTGAGCTTGGTTTGCCCCAGGGGCTGCACAGGGTCACCTGAGCCAAGGACACACTTAGCTACCAAACTCCAGCCAGCCAGAGCCCAGAGAGAAGGAAGGGCTGGGTCTTAGACCAGCCTCCTTGACCTTTACTTTAATTTCAGGAAAGAATTGAGAAAACATGCTCTTGAAAGTCAATTGGGAGACAAATCCTGAACCTTATTGCTCCAAAAGGAGGAAAAACAATCCTGGCTATTTGGCAGAAAATTGCTCTGCTTTATTAAAAGACATTCCTGTTCATAAAACCAGAGAGAAGGCCCAGTCCAAATAATAGCACGGCCCACCATCACACTGTCGGAAACCTCCGGAAACCCTTGTCCCCATGTTTCTCATCCTTCGGCTCCAGCAGCTGGCACCGGGGACCTTTCTTTCCCATTTGGTGAAGGCAATGGGAGGCCCTCTTGCAATGGAGGAGGTGGGCAGGCAAGATTGGACTTGAGGACTCCCACACAAGAGCTGTTTTGGTGTCAAGACCTCAAAGACGAATTGAAGGTAAAACTTCACCCCAGGAATGCAATCAGCAAAATCCAGATTGCAGAAAATACAATAGGACAAATGACCCAGTTTCTTCCAAAAATAAATTGCAAAGAAAAAAAAAAGAGATGGAGTTGGGGGAGCCTCTGGAATAAAAGAAACTTAAAAGCTGTCTTCACCAATTGTGATGTGTGGCCTTATTTGGATCCTGATTCAAATAAACCATTTTTGTTTTAAATCCCTGACATTTATGGGACAATTGAAAATCTGAACAGTAGATTTTTATGATATTCAGAATTATGGATGTTATGGTATTCTGGTGAATTTTTTCAGAGTCCTTATAATTTAGAGATACACACTGAAATATTTACAGATGAAATTATATGCTGTCTGGGAATTACATGGCAATAGCATGGGGGTAGGAGCATAGATGAAAGAAAATTGGCCATAATTTGATCGTGGTTAAAGGTGGGTGATAGATACATTAAGGTTCATGATGCTATTATTGTTACTTTTGTATACGTTTGAAATTTTCTATAACAAAATGTTTTAAAATATCTAATCTGCTCCTTAACCCTCACCCCAAAGCCCATCCCTAAGAAAACAGATGGGTGCAAGCAAGCCAGGCTTCAAGGTATCTTTCTGATCAAGTTCTCTTATTATGAACACTGGCTTCCTTTTCTGCCAGTCTGGCTGCCAGACCCTCCCTCTGTTCTGATCACTCCATTGCCCTGTCCAGGACAGATGGAGCCCTGGGGACAAGCCCTGGCAACCCTTTCTATGGCCTGGGATCCTTTCTCAAGACATGACAGCTTTGGCCTAATGAGTCATGTCCTCTCTTTCACAGCAGGTGGTGGCTGAGCTGGTAGGGATGGAGGCGGAGTGGTAAAGCCCACTTTAATGACAAATAGAACAGCTACTGAGCGCCTATTGCAGGCCAGGCACTGTGTGAAGTGCTGGGCACCTACTATTTCATTTACTCCACATAGCAGCCCTGTGAGATTAGATATGATCCCCATGCTGCAGACAAAGAAACAAGCAGTGGATTGTGAACACCAGTGGATCTGCCTGCAGAGCCCAGACTGTTCCTTACACCAGGAGTTGAGTATGGATCTAGGGTACAAGGAAGTAAGGTTTTCACAGTCCCGTGTCCGAGGCACATCTACACAGTTCCTTCATGGGGATGGCCAGGGCCTCACCCCTCCAGGCTGGTAGGTGTCAGGCTGGTGTCCACAGAGCCCCCAAAGGAACTTCTTACAGCCCTATAAAGAGGGGAGTTGAGGTCCAGGCCATTCCCAAGTTTCCTCAGAATTCTAAGTGCCTTAGGCAACCTCATGTTTTCCAGAAAATGACACTCTTAGCATCTCCAGGACATGGGGCTGCTCTGACAAGGGAGCTCTGAGGAGCACAGGGCACGCTGGAGTCCAGGTGGAGACAAGGAGGACAGGGCACGCTGGAGCCCAGGTGGAGACGAGGAGCACAGGGCACATTGGAGTCCAGGTGGAGACGAGGAGCACAGGGCACGCTGGAGTCTGGGTGGAGCCGAGGAGTGTGGGCAAGAGCTGGGGTCCCTCATCCTCTCTCAGCTCCCGGGGCTGCCTCTGGATCCATCTGGCAGGCCAGGCTCCTCCCTAATGCTCCCTTTCATTCCATAGGGTATGTGTCCACCACCAAGGGTGACACTATAGGTCTGGGCATCTTGCTTTGCCTGAGCTTCTGCTACCTCACTTGGAGGAGGGGCAACATAGGCGCAACGGAGGAGGGCAGAGAGGCAGTCTCTCCATCCCGATAACAGAGTGCAGGGTGCAGAAGAGCCCCCAGCTGCCTCTCCCAGTCAATGGAAGCAGGTTGGAAGAGCAGCCACAGTGCTGGGCACCATCCTGCAAACAGGCTGTGCACCCACTGCTGCGCATACCACTCCACATCCCAGGGCCCACATTGAGGCCTTCCTAAGCAGTGACGCCCAGGAGACAGAGGAATCACTTCCTTCTGTCCCTGGAATTGAAGAAGGCGTGTCAATGCGTCCTCTTTTTATTGTTGTTTCTTTTTCGTCAGGCAGACAACAGATAGACCTGCGTTCCAGCCCCACTTGGTAGCAATGTGGTCTTGACAATGAAATTGTTCTGGGCCTCAGTCTTCTCATCTGTAACATGGGGGCAATAACCTCCACCTCATCAGAGTGGTTGTAAAATTGACTTAGAAAATGTGAATAAAGGGGCCAGTAAGTGGTAGGTGCCCAATAAGTGGCAGCTAATGTCATTACAAGTATGCAACAGCTGCCGGAAAGGAGCTGAACTGTGTGAGGGTCCCAGGCAAAAGACTCAAGCTGGAATGAGGGGCCTGAGGGAAGGAAACTCCCCAATTCTCTGTGGCCCCCAATTTTCTGCATGCTTCAGAGAGATTCCAGCCATGCCTACCATGTTGTTCCCACTACTCACCCCTGAACTAAAAGCCCTAAAGTATCAGGGCACCTGGCAGGTGACCTTGGTTAAAGTCCTTTTGGGGTGTGTCATGCAGATTTGCAATAACCTTGAGCCTTCCCACTAAATCTTTGAGAAAAAAGAAGTGCTACCTGGCGTGTAACCTTCCTGGTAAATCTAAGGATGCAATGGCTATGAGACATCTCTGCTCCTCAGGACAGAAGTAGGACCAGCATGAGACGTGATAAGACTTGGCAGACTCTATCAGGCATCATGCAATCATCAGCACTGCATTATTATTGTCTCACTGTGTGGATGTCTGACATGCAGAAGGAAAATCCAGTTCCCTTGGATGAGCCACTTCTCTAATTCTCAACTTAATAGTTAATAATTTAGTGATGAGAGCTGTCAGACCTAATTTCAGAGAGTGATAGATGAATCAAGTAAAATGATATATTCCAAAGTGTCTTGCAAACTCTAAAGTCCTATAAAAATGTGAATGTAGTATATTATTATCATCTCACTCAAGAGCGTGTAGTTGGCGGTATTTCTTTGCCATGCACAGATTCTTTCCTGCTTACTTTGCTCTGTGTCTATCCTTTCTCTCTGATGCAACTGTGCACCTTGATGGGCAGAGCTTGTCTTAAGCCTATGTGTAACCTTAGCACCTCCTAGGAAGGCTACCAGTTTTGTAAATATTTACTGGATGTTTGTTGTGCTGGAGGAAGCTGACAGTGACGGCGCTCCTTCGAACAGCCTAAAACAGGGCGAGACTGCCTTCTTCGTGAGGTTTTCAGAAAAATTAAACAAGACACATCAAGCCACTAGCGCAGTCTCTGAGTGAGAGAAGGCACTCAGTTGTTCCTATTTTATTGGTAACTAACCTGGAAAAATATAAAATATTGACTTTTACTGCTGGAAGAAGCCTTAGAGGATATCTAATCTAATCTCTTCATTTCATAGATTAAAAAACTAAGACCAGGGTTGGGCATGGTAGCTCACACCTGTAATCCCAGCACTTTGAGAGGCTGAGGCAGGTGGATCACTTGAGGTCAGCAGTTCAAGACCAGCCTGGCCAACATGGTGAAACCCCGTCTCTACTAAAAATACAAAAATTAGCCTGGGGGCTGGGTGTGGTGGCTCACAACTGTAATCCCAGCACTTTGGGAGGCCGAGGTGGGAGGATCACGAGGTCAGGAGATCAAGACCATCCTGGCTAACATGGTGAAACCCCGTCTCTACTAAAAATACAAAAAAAAAAAAAAAAATTAGCTGGGCATGGTGGTGGGCACCTGTAGTCCCACCTACTCAGGAGGCTGAGGCAGGAGAATGGTGTGAACCTGGGAGGCGGAGTTTGCAGTGAGGCAAGATCATGCCACTGCACTCCAACCTGGGCAACAGAGTGAGACTCCATCTCAAAAATAAATAAATAAATAAAAATTTAAAATTAGCCAGGGCGGTTGTGGGCACCTGCAATCCCAGCTACTCAGGAGGCTGAGGCAGGAGAATCACTTGAACCCAGAAGGCAGAGGTTGCAGTGAGCCGAGACCATGCCACTGAACTCCAGCCTGGGTGACAGAGGGAGATTCTGTCTCGAAAAACAAAACAAAACAAAAACCAAAAACTAAGATTAAGACTAGAAAAGTGAAATGACTCACCCAAGTTCATAGAGCCCATTGCTTTCAGAACCAGGATTGCAATTAAGGTCTCCAGACAGGTCCCCTGCTTTATCCTACATGGCTCTCTGTCTGACTCCTGGAAAGGGCTCATCCTGGTCACTACCATCCTTGTCACTGTATGATCATCATCATCTGCATCTTCAAATAAATGAACTTAACTAAAGGAGACCAATTCTGGAGCCTCCATGAGTGCCTCTCCTGAGTCTAACTTAACTTTATGCAACGTCTGTGTATGCTCGCCTCGCCCAGATACCGATCCTCAGCAGAGACAGGCTCAAGTGGCACTCAGGAACAATGCATATATAGAAAGTCCCACCCTAACCAGTTCTTTTCCAGGCCATAACCTTTTCTTTTAACCTTTCTTTGCAAGGGCTGTTTTCCAAGCACTCCCTCTCTTTCCATCCTCTGGATGTTGGTAAAAGCATGCACTCGTAGGAATGTGCTCAGAGATGATTCCCCACAGACTTTCAGAGAGAAGCTCAGGGCCATGGGGCCTGTTAGGTTTCTCTGCAAAATGCTACTTCTTGAAACTATTTCTTTGGGAGGTTTTCTGTCCCATTCTGTCCCAGGAGCCTGGGGAAAGGCTGTGCCTTTGGATGTTTTGCTCAGCAGCTTGACATGGGCCATGATGGGGATAATGGCAGAGGCAAATAATGCAAATCCCAAGTGCTTCATTAGATATGAAGATGAAAGGGCATTCCCAGGCATGAGAGCCACTCTGCCACAGAGGATGATGGGATGCAACCAGGGACCCTGCTCACGCCGGTACCTCTTTGGATAAGAAATCGAGACATTTTACTCCAGAGACCCACTTGTGAGGAGGCAGAAGGGAGAGAAATGGAGAGGGCACCCCATTGGGAACACCCCAGACTGGAGCCACCGCACTGGTTTCTGATCCTGCGAATTTCAGAGGTAGAATATAAACACTTCGGTCTTCTCTTGAGGCTCCTGGGACACAAATGAGCTAAGTTTTCTGAGCCTGTCATGGCAAACAACATAATGTTGCTAATCAAACTTCCTGTGCGCCCACCCAATTTGATAAATCAGCCTTTTGATGCACTAAGTGAAGATGAATTAGCAGTAATGAGGCTATGACAGCTCCCTGAGGCACAGGCTGACAGAGAGAGCTTTGATGACTGTGGCAAGAAGGAGGAGAAGCTCTTCTCAGGGATCAGTTCAAGCTGCCAAGTTTGTGCAAATAACCCTCCAATGGATGCTGAGGTCATCTGAAAACCAGATGTTTGCTGTCTTCCTACAGTGAGCCACAGGCCATAAGCCCCAACTTATAGGCAGACCATACCATGGAATCAACCCATTCTGTTAGGTGGGAAATGGAGGCTGGCAATGGCAGCCTGCTAAAACCTTTTTCCTTTGCGAGGCTGCCTGCTACACAGCTAGTCTCCAACAGCCCAGCAATGGAGACTTGGTACTGACTAGCTAATCTCCTTCGTGCCCAGAGACTGCAAACTGGCAGCCTATGGACTACATTTAGCCTGCATATAGGATTTGTTGGGCTCACATAGCATTGTTGAAAAATTGGCATTTATTGCCAATATTTACAACTGGACATTTCACGTTAAAATACAGATCTCTAGCTTCTTTTACAAGAAGAATCATAAAATCTTGGAAACACTGGGTCAGCATTCTTGCATGGCAACAACAAGCTGAGGTCAAGTCCAGACAGTCCCCTTTACACAAGGCACACCCTGATTGAAGAAAGCAGAGGACAGCCTGGCTCATGAGGAATGGACTGTCTCCACACTCCAAGGATGGAAAAAGAAGCTATACCTTGGTTGCTCATACCCAGTATTTTGGGAGACCGAGGTGGAAGTATCATGAGGTCAGGAGATCAAGACTATGCTGGGCAACACGGTGAAACTCCATCTCTACTAAAAATACAAAAAAAATTACCCTGGAGGCTGAGGCAAGATATTCACTTGAACCCGGGAGGTGGAGGTTGCAGTGAGCTGAGATCGCACCACTGCACTCCAGCCTGGGCGACAGAGCAAGACTCTGTCTCAAAAAAAAAAAAAAAGAAAAGAAAAGAAAAGAAAAGAAGCTACACCTCTACCCATGTTCCCCACATTCCCTGCATATAGTGAATTTTTTCAGAGTCCTTATCCTTTAGAGATAACACACTGAAATATTTACAGATGAAATTATATGCTATCTGGGAATTATATGAAAACAGCATGGGCGTAGGGGCATAGATGAAAGAAAATTGGCCATAATTGCCCTAGCTTGGAAGTGGTCATACCCCAAGACTTTGGCAGAAGCCAAGGCAGAGGTCCCTCCCTCCAGTCATTATGTCCAGCTCCAGACATGCGCTCAAGTTTACCACAATCCCCAGCCATCCTTACAACCCTGCACCCAGCTGGTTTCACTCAGTTAACATTAACTACCAGGTTCCAGAATGTATCTAAGTTTGCGTCCTGTGTTTTATAATAGTTAGCAGGGGTAACTGAGTTGCTATTATGTTGCTGGGCTACAAAGGCTGTGTCTGAATGATGCTCTCAGATCCTCTCACCTAATCCTCCCCATCAAGGGGTAGCGGCAGGAGAAGCACTCTTGAGGCTGAGGAGGTTTGAGGCAACACTGGTGGCTTTTGAGCAAAGTGTTGATTTTCTACACCTCCCCAGCCCTGTCTGGGGACTTCAGCCCTGTCTCTGGAGCCTGTTTCTGAAGCACAGGCTCCTTTAGGTTCCTTTTCTTCCCTGCTGATATTCCACGGGGCACAGTAAATACAAATCTCTCTCCCTAAAGGTTCCATTTGCTTTAGACTTTCTACGATTGATCATCTAATTACCTTTGCAGCCCAGGAAGTGCTAATCTCTTCAGCAACTGAGGTGCATGCCACAGATGGAAACAAAACATTCCATCTTCCTGGCATGAGGCAAACTGAGGTCTGGAGTCTACCGCACACATCAGCTTGATAGGCAGGGCTGCTGGTGACCTGGGAGAGGGGCCTGCCCATTACTTTTGTCCCGTTTCCCCTCCATGCAGTGCTGGGCTCCCCGAGGGAAGGCTGGTTCTGTCCCCGTCTTTTCTTATCTGTAAGTCTAACAAATATGCTGGGGTTTGTGTGATGGGGGAGGGGAAGATTCTGGTCCCCTTCACCACCAATGCTGATGACAGTGAACAAGTGGACCCAGCTGCTGCTGGTCCTTTCAACTTCTGTTTCAGAAAACACCCGCATCTCTGTTAACAGGCTTATTTGTATGCTTGGGTTGTTTGAGAAGATGAGGCTCAGTGGTCTCAGCCTCTTGCAAATTCCTTTCTTACCACAGCCTCTATTGCTCATCTGAGGCCACCTCCTCTGAGAAGCCTTCTATGATCCATTTTTGGGCAAATTATTTATTCCTCTTCAGTTTCATAGTACCCTATTGGCTCTTCTTGGCACTTGTGGTACCAAAATCTGCAAGTCCGTCTCTCTCCTCTCCTATGCTGTTTAAGAACAAGGCTTGTAGCTCATTCATCTTTTGCTCTTGGAGTATCCAGCGCATGTTAGCACAGTGTGGCGCTCAGCAAGGACAACTAAATTGAGATGAAAGATACATATTAGAAGCTCTTTAGTGACCTCCAAGTTTTGGGCAGATTGGATTAACCATCGCTCTCCAATCCCTGTATTGGGAATGGACACTGATGGATGTGCACCGCACACCGTATGGTCCCTGCCAGGACTCTGTGCTCTATCTGTCCTCCTAGCATACCAGGGGACCTGTGGGCTCACCAGGCAGTTAGTCCTCTCCCAAACCTGTGTAACCAGTTGTTCTTGTCATTGTCATTAGCTCACTATTTCATAAACAAAGAAATATGGATACCAAGTCAAAATATTGGTCCGTGAAAACTAAGTGGAATGCATTGGGAAAATTTTTGATAAAGAAAAGTTGCTAAAAACAGAAAAAAAAAAAAAACTAACTAGTTATCTAATATGCAAATGAGATAACTGAAAATTCTGAAAATCTAAAAGTCTACACTATATCATTTTGTAAGTTCAAGTCTTTGCTTTAAAAAATGAAACTAAAACCCACTGGAAGCTGTAAGTAAAGAACTATGGGTACACATAAGCAGACAGGGTGAGGCGAGACTCCAGTCGATGAATTTCTTTCTGTTGTTGTCGTTGTTTGTGTTTTTATTTTTCCGTCTCGCTCTGGGGCCCAGGCTGGAGTGCAGTGGCACAATTTTGGCTCACTGCAACTTCTACCTCCCGGGTTCAAGCGATTCTACTGCCTCAGCCTCTGGAATAGCTGAGATTACAGGCATGCACCACCACGCCCAACTAATTTTTATGTTTTTTAGTAGAGACGGGGTTTCACCTCGTTGGCCAGGCTGGTCTCAAACTCTTGACCTCCAGTGATCTGCGCGCCTCAGCCTCCCGAAGTGCTGGGAGTATAGGAGTGAGTCACTGCGCCCAGCTGGTGAATTTGTACTCAAAGAAATGACCCAAGATATAAACAGAACGTTTGGTAAATGAACATATATGAATGTCCTAAGGTAAAATGAAATGATTGGAGTATCATTTTTTAAATGAATTCCCTGTTTAAAGAACTTTGGAATCAGTCAATCCACCGTACTGTATATGAGGGCTGCTGCTGTACTGACTGGCCAGAGTATTAGCTTTTTCTATCTATGTTCAGTCTCTAACAGGGCTATATGTTCCTTGAGGAAATTACATGCCTTACACCTCCATAGCCTGAATGACTGTCCTTTACACTCCATGGGCCATCTATAAATGGTGGCTGATGATGACGGTGATTGCTCCTTTATTCACCACACATTTGCTGAGCCCCTATTTATGCAGCGCTGATTAGGGACTAGGGGTACAATGTTGAACAAGAGAGGCAAGCTCTGTTGTTCTCATGGAGGCCACCATCTGGATAGAGGTACTAGCTTGACAGCTGGGGCTCTGATGTGAGCACAAGTCGGACGGGGTGAGTAGGAAAGAGGATACACATTTTGCAGAGGGGGTAAAGTGGCTAATGTCACACACTAAACATATGAACTTCCTGCCACTTTTGTAGCAACATGGGATCTTTCACTGCAAGGGACAGACTTTTGGCAGAAGCAGCGGTTCTGGGGGTCTAGCAAAAATAAGAAAGTAGAAAAATATTAAAGCAAGACTACAAAACTCAGTGCTGCACACTCCATCACAAGTGTGAAAACAGCTCCACATTCTGAAAACACCTGACCAGCACTCTTCAAAAATCTCAAGGTCCTGGTAGACAAGAAAAGACTGAGGAGCTGTCACAGATTGCAGGAGACTCAGATGTGACAACCAAACCATGTGGGATCCTGGATTTGATCCTGGGCCAGGAAAAGGACATTAGTTGAAAAACTGGCAAAATGCAAATAAAATCTGTCATGTAGTTAATAGTATTAAGCCAACGTTATTTTCTTAGTTTTGATCATCACACTGTGGTTATATAAAACGTTCACATTAGGGGAAGCTGAGTGAAATGGGAACTCTCTGCACTACTTTCGCTACTCTTCTGTACATCTAAAATTGTCTAGAATGGAAAACAGACATTCACACAGGCACCTCCGATACCCAGGTATGTGTGTGAAGGGACTTTCCAGGCCTTCTGGAGGCATCTTATCCTCCTCCCATCTGCAGGCAAGGATGCAGAAACTTCTTCCAGGCAAAGGAGAGAGTCCCCTTCTCCTTTATCCTTGGATGGAGCAAATGTCAAGAATCTGTCCCACATGGTGCTGACTGCACATGCAAGGGGCAGGAGTCAGAGAAGCAGAAAAGGAGGAGAGGGGAATTAATATCTGTTAATTGATCCATTTTTCGTAGCCATAATTTTAAGCACCTACTGTGTCCCAGGCACAGCAACCCTCCTTATACACGTGCTCTCCATGAATCCTCATCATGTCTCCATTTTTCAGGAGACTGAGGCCCAGAGAACTTCAAAAATTTATCCACAGTTCTAGCTGCTAGGTGATAGAGGGAGGACTCTAACAAGCTCAGCCTGTCTCCAGAGCAGTGCTGGCTACAGAGATGCTGGGGATGGCCTGGCCTTGGAGGCATTTTCCAGCCACTGTTCTGGAGTATTTCCAGGAGCCTGGGTCTGTGAGTTCCAGTGAGTTGCCTGCTCTCCTGGCCCAGGAAGCTTTTCCTCTGTGTCTGACCTGCAATTGTCCCCTTGCTTCCTGCCAGAACTCAGTGGCACATTTCACTCCTCCTGGGACACATGGACCCCACTTCATGCATGGGAAGTACGTGGAAGGTCTTCAGCTACCCCTTCCCACTTGCCCCTTTCCAGAAGCCCTGATGACAGATCTGATGCAGGCACCCCACCTCCATGGATCCCACCCTGGTTCCCCAGGCACCCTCTTCATCCAAACTCCTTAGAGTCACATCTGCTGAAAAGACCAGTTTCTACCCCCGGACACTAAGTCAGACACAGAGTTACTGTCAGAACGGGAGAAAACACAGCAGTCATAGTAATGGTAGCTCCTGTTTATTGATTGTTTACAGTATACTGGACACTGTCTTGCACACTGTACACACCTTTGTCCTAATTCTGAAAGTAACCTTAAAAGGTAAACATTGCTAACCCTTTTTTACAGATAATGCCAGCGAGGCCAAGGGAGTTTCTTTAATAACCTGTGTCAACTAGGAAGTGGCAGTGGAGGATGGAAGACTGGGTTTGTCTAGTTGCTAAACCCCTATTTCCACTGTGGCAATGAGGCCCCCTACTAGCATTAACATCCTGCAAATGCAAGATGGGATATTTGGAAATAGTTTACCCATATTGCTACTAAGCCTCAGAATACTCCTGTAAAGTCAATCCCCTGTCCCCATTTTACAGTACACATTGATGCAAGTAGTTGTGAAAATGAGAAACAGAGAGAAGCCCTATGGAGGCATGTGGTTGTAAGAGCACCATTTAGGAACTCAGTGTTGGTGGCCAGTGAGGATGAGGCCAACACTGACGGTAACGCATATTCCCTGAGTTTCCAAAGTGGGAGGGGTCTTCAAGGAACCATCGCACCATTGCACAGGAACTGATGGCTGATAGGACAGAATTCTTAACTGGCTGCTGCGGGCTTCATCTGCAGTCTTGACTCCTAAGCAGCACTCACACCGGACAAGAAGAGGGCTGCACAAATGCTGAGCAGATTCAGATCTGTGTAGATGCCCTCAGAGAACTTGGGATCATCTAGCATATCATAGCCCTTGCAAGTCCAAATCTGCCCACTTCTGCTCCAGCCTCCAAAGATAGCAGCCCCACCTTCCCTCAGCCTGGGGTGAAATCGGGAGGCCCACTGGGTTGCACGGCCACACTCTGTTCCATTGTGCCCATGTCTGTCCCTGCTGCTGCTGCCCTAGAATTGCTCAGGCTCCATGATGCTGTTTTCTAAATCATAAAATCCTCTCCCCACTCTTGTACCTTTCCTGGGCGAGCTCTCTCGGGCTTTTAATTGAATTTGCAGCTTCTGGCACATCCCTGTTGCACAGAATCCTTGGTATGGGCGGATGGAAGTGCCCATGAGAACCAAAACAAGATTAAAGGCTTTGACATGATTCAAGGCTTCCATACCACCCTCTGAAAAAAAAAAAAGGAGAGAAAGAAAGAAAAGACGGTGCTGCTTGTTCCAGCACCTGCAGAGGATGCGAGCCAGCCAGCAAATTCACTACTCACCTTGCATAGGAACGAACAAACACACACGGGTTTGGTGGGCAACAGAGAAGGCAGGCGGAGCTCTGGGTTGTGAGTGGTCCATGAAGCAAGACAGACAGACACAGGGCGGGGTGTGCAGGGACAGAATTCTGACCAGCAGTCAGCCCCCGGCTTCGGGCCCCTGCTCTGCCCCACATTTTCAACCATGTGACCTCAAGCCAGTGGCTTCCCTCTTCTGGCCCTGGAGGTCCTTTTGTAACAAACACATGTGGCCACATCAGAGGACACACAAGGCTTCCTCCCACCAGTACTGAGATTCTAATCTGCCATGATTCGATCTCCAGCCCTGTCTGTGTTGAGGGGCCAGTAGCCGAAGGAGGGAGCTCAGGGTGCCCAGGCCCTTCCTGCTTGTCAGTCTGGGGACAACTGTCTACTGTGATTAAAGCAGGTGTCTGCGTCCATGATGAAGGCAAGACCCCACAAAGAGATCCTGAGGGGGTTCTAGAGATGGGGTCTGGCAGCAGAGAATGTAATCAGAGGAACTTCAGGCTAGGAAGTCATCATCACTCTGCGAGATGGAACCACGAAACAGGGAGTGAGTGAGTCACCAGAGATAATGAGCTCCTAGGCAGGAAGATGCAGGAGTCTAATGACGCTCTTTTCCTGTCCTGATGAGATCTCTGGTCCGTAGGCCAGTAGAGCACCCAAGCCCAGAGGATAGCCCAGAGCAATGGGTAAGGGTGTCTGGCTTCAACCTGGGGCAGCTGCTCCTTCGAAGGAACCAGGCAGCAACTGTGATTCCAGCGCCCCAGCCCAGCCCAGATGCACAGTGGCTGAAAACCACGCCCCAAGCTCCGGGGGAACTCCCTGGCTATTCTTGGAAATGCAGCGACTCCTGGCTCCCTGTCAGAACTGCTCCCCACTCTAAAAAGCCCAGGAGTCACTGCCACAATATTTTTCCTTCTGAAGGAGGTGGCATCTCAGTAATTGCAACGTGGTGCTCCCTTGACAGCAGCATTAATCACCTGTCTCCATCTCAGCCCCAGCCATGAGAGAGGAACAGGAGGAAGACAGAGCCAGAGAGCCTGGTGTTGTTCACTGTCCTCATCCACGGGCATGGGTACAGCAGTCTGTTCTGTCTCTTTCTCAAGCTCGTTGTCACTTCCCAGAGGGGCCTGGGGTCAGGCCTCATTCGGGTTCCCTAGAGTGGGAAGGATTGATAAGGAGCCAGGTAGCTCTCCCTGGCCCCCTCTAAAGGAGGTGCACCACACTGGGCCTGCGAAGAGGAGACCAGGCCCACAGACCCAGGCAGGATGGGGGAGATGGGAGGGTTCAGCAGGGGGCCAAATTCCAGAGCCTCTACCCATCCCTACCTTTAGCCTCCCTTCCTGACCATCCTGCACATGCCCACCAAGTCCACCTCCCAAAGCCATGGCTTCAGGCTCATGTCACCGCCTTGCTCAAAATATCTTATATGACTCCCTTGAAGGGAAAAGTCCAGATTCTTTAGCTCTCTGCCTTTGATCTTCCCACATTACCTGCTGGCCCCTAATGTGGCCAGGCTAGACTGCAGCTGGCGTCGATCTAGTCTGTGACTTTCGTACCCCTCCCTTCGCCTCGTCCTCCTTTGAATGCTGCCATTTCTCCACCTGCCTCCCCATTCCCAACTGTCCAAATCCTGCCAACTCTTCAAAAGGGTAAAGCCCACCTCCAAGAAGAGCCTTCCCTGAACCCTCTGAGCTCATCAAGTCTTCTTCCCGCTGTGCTCCCATAGAATCTGATATGTGAGGCTCTGCCAAGGTGATATTGTAAAGCTGAGGCATGTCCCAGACCCCTGGGGGAGGAGGGAACATGAGATGCCCTGGGAAATTGGGCGGGTGAGACAGGAAGGCCTTGGCATTCATGACTTTTGGACATGTCAAGCACCTGTGCTCCACAAATGAGCTGGGAACTGCAGGTGTCCTTCCAACAGGAGCAGACCCTGTGAGCCAAGGGCAGTCTTGGAAAAGCATGATGCTGCTTCCCCCTGAGCACATGCCATCATAGGTGCACAGTAAAACTTCCGATGAATAAATGCTGGGCTAGCAGAGTGACGGCCGTAACACGGAGCTGCTCCCACCAAGATGGTGTCAACCGTGGGAGGACTGTTGGGCAGGTAAGCCATGATTTTAAGCTTGAGTAATAGTTGAAGAGAGTGCAGAAACGGCCTGAATACCTAGCAAGTGGATATACTCAGACAAGCCGGATGGGTCTTCCAAGAACTGGAGCCAGAGAGAGACTACCAGAGAAGCAAAAATTCACCCCAAAGTCAGAGCAAAATGGCTGGAAGCCAAGAAAGAAATCTGGGGGTGGTGTTTAGTGAGCAGTTGGGAGTAGAACTGATTATTCTGTGAGCTATCGTTCAGACTAGCACCAGCCCTGCTGTTCCACTTGGCTCGCTTTGCAGTTCATATCTCTTCCATTTTGTATGCACTTATTCCCAGCATCCAGAGCTGCACCTGCCACCCTCCATGAATGCAATGTTCACGAGTGAAGCAGTGGGAGGTGGCTGGTAAACTGGAGAGAATGGGACCCTTAGGCTTTTGAGAATGGCATTTGAGAATGGCAACAATATTCAAAAGAAGACAGAAATTGGAACTTTTATTTGAATTCTCCCTATCATGAAATCCCGGCAACTAACTAATCACACTAGTTGAGCCAAAGCACTTCCAGCTTGCGTCCTCTACTCACACCATCTAAAACACCAATGCCAAACAAGCAGCCAGAGTCAACAACATTGTGCTTTCTGAAGGCCTCAAAACAGTCCTGTGACCAAGCAGGGCAGGGTTATTACTCCCTCTTTAAGAGCTGAAGAAGCTGGCCCAGAGAGGCTTCTCTATTTGCACAAGATTACTCAGCTAGTTAGTAGCAAAGGCAGGATCAGAACTCGCATCTCAACATTCTGCCTGACAGGCTCCTTCCCCAACCACCACATTGTCTCCACAGCCTAATGGACAGCAGAGCCAAAGCAGGTAATAAAATAGTCTGAGACCAATGGTGTTGGCTAGGTGATCATGGTATCCTTAGCAGAGAAATAGATAGGCAATCTACTGCATTCTCACTTAATCTCTTTAAGTAGAAGAGTTCTATAACAAGTGATCAGAAGTCTAACTTTAATCACCAAAACAGAGAGTTATGCCCCCTGATTAATTCCCAGATTTGAGCCAATTGACAGATGCAGAACCCCTGAATGAAGGAGAGACTTGGTCCTCTTGAGGAAGACCCCTGCCAAAAATTTACATTGTTATTATTTCTCCCAGCTTTCTCCAAAGGGACCTCTGGCCTTACCAAGGTAACTATGCGTTGGGAAAATAAAATAGTCAGACTTTTGGAGGATTGCTAGATTAGGTTAGGGCTCTGACTAGGCTCTAATGACACTAATTCCAAGTGACCCGAAACATCGCTGTATCCCCCAGTCAAAGGAGGACTTTTGGAGGTCAGGAAATCAATGGAGATTTAGCTCAGTTCCTTCTCACAGTGGGTCCAGTGGGTCTCCGAACCCGTCCTGTAGTTACCTCTCTGGTTCCAGAACACATAATTGGATAGGCATATTCAGCAACTAGCAGAATGGCAACCACTGCACAGGACTGGCTAGATTCTTTTAAGCTGTTAAGAATATGTATCCAAAACTTGTTAATAAGACAACAAGCTCACCTCAGGCTTTGATTCTCCAGAAGACTCTATTTTGTTTGTTTACTATTTACTATCCACAAGAGGCCTACAGGTAGAAAAGATGGTAACATGTGAGTGATTTCCATCCAGTAGAGAAGATAGTCCAAAGCCTTCTGATTTTATTGCCCTGTGAGACATTAAGTTTTGTATCTAATTTAGCAATCTTATTCCAGATTTCTTCCACATGTATATGTATATATAATGTATATAAATATAATTTTTCCTGTATCCTCTTTTATTTATTTATTTATTTATTTTGAGATGGAGTCTTGCTCCGTCACTCAGGCTGCAGTGCAGTGGCACAATCTTGGCTCACTGCAACCTCCACTTCCAGGTTCAAGTGATTCTCCTGCCTCAGCCTCCCAAGTAACTGGCATTACAGGCACCTGCCACCACACCCGGCTAATTTTGTATTTTTAGTAGAGACAGGGTTTTGCCATTTGGTCAGGCTGGTCTCAAACTCCTGACCTTAAGTGATCCACTGGCCTGAGCCTCCCAAAGTGCTGGGATTATAGGCCTGTATCCTCTCTTAAACCCAGCTTTGTCATTCTGCTAGTTGTCTCATTCATGAGTTAAATAAATCTTTGACATATAATTGTTTGAGAAACAGATTTTTTAATCTTTTGAAGAATATTACTGTAACAGTGTACATGACTCAAAAAATAAGCATTCACAGGAAAATTCCGTAGCTGGGATGGATTAGGAGGCTGAGTGAGCTCCACTGTCCCATTTCTTCTCCCCTCCTCTGGCCCCCTCCAGGCCAACACATTCAACTCACACCCCAGCACACCCACCAGCAGCCCAAAAGGCCTGCAGGAAAGCCTGCACTCTTCTTCTTTTAATGGAGATCTGTGCTTCAAGTTCGGCCGCTGTGGTTGTAGTACTTACTACAACTAAGTAAGAAGTGGTTGACCCCAAATCTTACTGGGACACAGGCATGTTTCAGGTAATTGAGAGCATGACAACTTCTCCAGGAGTCAGAGATAAAAGCCAGGAGAAAGGGCAATGTTGTCTGACAGTAGATCCTTTATGTAAATGACTTGAAAAATAAATACACAAGAAAAGCAGCAACTGTGAAGCTGTGGTTTCCAGAAGACGGGGAAAGCTTGTCTGAAGTTTAGCCCTTGCTTTCCATGTTGAGGGGCAAGGGCTAGGGCTACTGGTGTGCATGCATGTGTGTGTGTGTGTGTGTGTGTGTGTGGTATGTGCACACATTGGGGAACAGGAAATGAGACACTGCTGATTCAGGTTCACCCTCAGTAGGGTCCTACTCAAACCACACATCTCCTGGAAATCTTCCCTGACCACTGACCATTGGATATCCCAGTAGTATGGCCCTTCTCTGGACCAGCCCCCTTTTGTTTTTTTTTTTTTTTTTTTCTGAGACAAGGTCTTGTTTTGTTATCCAGGGTGGAGTGCAGTGGTGCAATCTCAGCTCACTGCAACCTCCACCTCATGGGTTCAAGCAATTCTCCTGCCTCAGCCTCTTCAGTAGCTGGGATCTCAGGTGCCTGCCACCAGGTCCAGCTAATTTTTGTATTTTTTTTAGTGCATACGGGGTTTCACCATGTTGGCCAGGCTGGTCTCGAACTCCTGACCTCCGGTGATTCACCCACCTCTGCCTCCCAAAGCGCAAAGCGCTGGGATTACAGGTGTGAGCCACCCTGCCTGGCCACTAGCCCTTTTTGTCTATAGTACTTCACACCATAATTTATATTATGCTCTTTATTTTATGGAGTTAGCAGGCCTATGTTTTAGTCCTGGGGTTCTGCTTCTTGTTAGCTGAGTGACTTTGGGCAAGTTACTTAATCTCCGTCTCCCTCTCTAAGCCACAGTTTTATCACCTATCAAATGAGTAGATGAGAGAAAGCTTCCTGCTTTCTCTACTCCATGGGGCAGTAAACATCAAGTCCTATGTTCCCATCCTGGCTCCACACATACAATATCAACAACAAAAAATACTGAGGAATGCACTTAACTGCTGCTCATTTTATTCATCTAGGAAGTGGGGGTGATGATAACAGTACCTATCCCATTGGGGTAGTTGTACAGATTGGGTTGTCGTAAAGATTCAATGAGATAATGTATGTTGAGCGAGGATATTGATGCCTGACATACCATAAGCACTCAGTACATGTTAACTCTTTTAACTGAAAATGCTTTGAAGTAGTAAGATGCCTATCAAATGAGAAGTTTTATAATTATGATTGCCTGTTTTCTTGTATTCTTCTCTGACCGTCTCGGATTTGTTAGTTATGCCTTCTTAAGTAGATTTCAAGTTCATAAAATAATTCGACAACTATTTATTGAATACTTTCAAAATGCTAGGCAATGTAGATACCAAAACAAACAAGACAGAGTCATTATCTTCCAGGAGACCACAGTGCAGGGAAAGAAACAAGTCCACAGGTGATTAACATGGCCCATGACGGAGATGCCAGCACACGGAAGGGGTCATCCCCCCAAGCTGGACTCTCCAAAGGCAGGGCTGGATCACATGATTTTTAGAAGTCCCTTCCTCATTCCTCCACACCTTTTACTGTACTCCTAGGACAGGGCTTTGTATGTAATAGAAGGTCAATGCATATTTGTCAATTAAACGTGTAGAATTGAGCAATCATTCTTATTATCTAGGTTACCCAGAGTTCTTTCGATGGAGGGGGGAATGGAACTAATATTAGGAAGGAAACTAGTATTAATAGAGAACCTGGCACATCCCAAATACTGGCAAAGACATTTTATATATGGACCAGTGGTGTGCTGGAGATGGTGTGTGAATCACTCTTCCTCACTCTACATTTAACGAAGGCAGGTTGGTGGCTTCAAATCAGCTACAGTTTGAGTCTTTACACAATAAATTCATTGAATGCTTCAAATTAGAGCACTATTATTTTTGGAGAGCTGGTTGTTAAAAAATTTACCAGCACACACTACAGGGTCCTTTTGCAATAATCTAGTTACAGGTGAAGGAATTAGGATTCACGCTTGAACCCGGGAGGCGGAGATTACAGTGAGCTGAGATCACCCCACTGCACTCCAGCCTGGATAATAGAGCGAGACTCCATCTTGGACAAAAAAAGAATTTTATATATATATATGAATTAGGATTCAGACAGGTTGAGTGATTTGCTCCAGGTCACACAGACCATAGAAAGTGGACTTGGGACTTAAACTTATCTAACTCCAAAGCCCTGGCTTTTCCCTCTGTAACTTGTGACCCACCCATCCCCCTTGCGTCCCAGTGGGCTTGATCAGGCACAGATTGGTGCACGGTCTGTACTTTGTCCTGGTTGAAGGGGAGAGCAGAAAAGCTTCACTGTCTACTCAGTCTCCTTGTAAAAGTCAGAGGTCCCTGGACCAGGCACACCCATGTTTGCTGCAGCATTATTCATAATAGCAGAAGTGGAACTAACATAAGTATCTGCTAACAGATGAGTAGATAGAGAAAACATGGTATCCACATACAATGGAATATTATGCAGCCTTAAGAAGAAGGAAATCCTGATGGAATCTGACAGAGGGCCAAGAAGTAAACCCATGCATCTATAGTCAATCAATTTTCAACAAAGGGGCCAAGAACACACAGTGAGAAAAGGGCAGTCTCTTCGGTGAGTGGTGCTGGGAATACTGGCTATCCACATGCTGAAGAATGAAATTGTACCCTTATCTCACCCTTAATATAAGAATCAACTCAAAATAAAGACTTAAATGTAGCACTTGAAACTGTAAAACTACTAGAAGAAAATATAGGGGAGAAGCTATAAGATGTTGATCTGGGCCGGGCACGGTGGCTCACGCTTGTAATCTCAGTACTTTGGGAGGCTGAAGTGGATGAATCATGAGGTCAGGAGTTCGAGACCATCTTGGCCAACATGGTGAGACCCCCCTTCTCTACTAAAAAAAAAAAAATACAAAAATTAGCCAGGCGAGGTGGTGGGCACCTATAGTCGCAGCTACTTGGGAGGCTGAGGCAGAGAATTGCTTGAACCCAGGAGATGGAGGTTGCAGTGAGCCGAGATCACACCACAGCACTCCAGCCTGGGTGACAGAGCAAGACTCCATCTCTAAAAAATAATAATAAATAAAAAAGATGTTGATTTGGCAATACTTTTTGCATATGACCCCAAAAGCACAGTCAACAAAAGAAAAATCAACAAATTGAATTACATCAAGCTAAAATGTTTCTGTGAAGTAAAGGAAACAATAAATTTAGAGAAAATATTTGCAAGTCATACATCAGATAAGGAGCTCACGTACAAAACATATAAGGAACTCAAACTACTCAATACCAAGATAAAAAATAATCCCGTTTAAGAACATGCAAAGAACCTGAATAGGCATTTCTCAAAAAAAAGATGTGAAAGGTCAACATATATTTTTTTAAATGCTTAACATCATTATTCATCAGGGAAATGCAAATTAAAGCCACAATGAGACGTCACCTCACGCTGGATAGATTGGCTATTATCAGAAATATGATAGACCACAAATGGTGCCAAGGATGTAGAGAAAAAGGGAACACTTATAAATCGCTGGTGGGAATACAAATTAACATTTTGAAGAATAATATGCAGGTTCCTCAAAAAACTAAAAATAGGATTACCATATAATCCAGCAATCTCACATCTGGGGTATGTCTCCAAAGGAACTGAGATCAGCATGTTGAAGAGATATCTGTATGCCCATGTTTATGGTGGCATTATTCACAATAGCCAAGATTTGGACACAATGTAAGTGCCCATCAACAGATGAACATTGAAACAAACAATGTGGTATATATATCCACAATGGAATACAATCCAGCCTTTACAAAGAATGATATTCTGTCATTTATGATAACTTGGGTGAATCTAGGGGACATTACACTAAATGAAATAAGCCAAGCACAGAAAGACAAACATTGTATGATCTCGCTTATATGTGGAATCTAAAAATTCAAACTCATAGGAGTAGAAGGTAAAATGATGATTACCAGAGCCTATTGGCAGAGTAGGAGTTGACTAAGTTTTAATTAGACAACAGGAATAAGTTCTGGTGATACATTGCATAGCATGTGACTACAGTTAGTAATGACAAGTTGTCTATTTCAAAATTGCTAAAAGAATGAATTTTGAATGTTCTCATCACAAAAAAAATGATAAGTATGTGAGGTGATAGGTACATTAATTAGCCTTATTTGCTCATTCCACAATACATACATGTATTGAAGCATTACATTGTACCCCATAAATACATTCAATTATTGTTTTTCAATAAAAATACAATTTTTTTTAAAAAAAAAAAGAAGAAAATCCTGTCACATGGATGAACCCTGAAGATAGCATGCTAAGGGAAATAGGCCAGGCAGAAAAAGACAAATACTGCATGATTCCACGTATATGAGGTAGCTAAAGGAGTCAAATTCATAGAGACAGAAGGTAAAATGGTGGTGGCCAGAGGCTGCGGAGACAGTAAAATGGAGAATCCGTGTTGAATGGGTATAGAGCTTCAGTGTTGCAAGACGAAAAAGTTCTGGAGATCTATTTTACAATAACGTAAATATTCTTAACATGATAAAACTGTACATGTCAAATTATTAAGATGGTAAATTTCACGTTATGTGTTTTTTTTAACCACAATAAAAGAAAATAAATTGTGCTCCCCAATGGAATTCACATGCACACACCTGACCTGCAGCAAAAAGGAATGAATGGATCCCTGGGCTCGCCATGGGCCTCCATGTGCAGCATTTGAGTGGCAGCCACCACCATAGGAGCCACCAGGCTGGGAGACTGTCATCAGGAGACCCAAGCAGCTCCAGAGGCAATGGGAGAGACAGATGAGAGTACGTAGGTAGCTGCCGGGAAGACAGACCTGCATTTGAATCCTGACCATGCCACTTCCCTAGATGAGTCACTTAACCTCTGTGAGGTGCAGTGGCCACATCAGATGGTCTCTCTCCCTCCAGTGGGTCTGGGTAAAGAATATATGCCTAGTACAGAGTGTCACTTTACTCAATAAATATCCACTCATTCAATTACAGAAAGCTATAAGTAAATAACAAGCAGGGGAGATCTCAGCAATAAAAAGCTACCCTGTTCTCTTACTCAGTGCTTCTTTGTGGACTGTACAGTGCTATTTCTGGGCAGGGCCCTCGAGGATGAATCTACAAAGTTTGTAGTACTTCTGCTTCCAACGAGTTGAAAGAGTGCAATCACCCCTTCCCCCAGGAACTGAGCTCCAGAATCCCCTCTCCATTGTCCACCCCCCACCCCCTACTATTTGCATGTAAATGAAAAAGGAAGAAAGAGAAGCCTGGGACCCTGTTGACTATGAATGAAAATTTGTCTGATTTCTCCAGCTTTTGCGAGAGCTGCCCCTGAGCTCTGTCTGCACAGCAAAATCCAGACCTCAGAAGTATCTAATTTGGAAATTATGGGCTGTCCGAGTGGCAGCTCTCCAAGCTGCTGGCTTTATGCTTGTCCTGGTCCCTCTGCAGGTAGCAGTTCCAATCAGTGATAGGCTCTGCCACCTTAGCCCTGCTCATTAGAGCCAGGGCCAATTATGTCCCAGCCCTGGAAGCTGAACCTAATAGCAGCCTCTGGTTCCAAGGGCTGTTCCCCAGTGGGTGGGACAGAGCAGGCCAGCAGCAGCCTGGGCTGGGGAGGAGCATGGAAGATCTGTGCCCTCCTGGGTGGTAGGGAAGCCAGGCTGTTGAAAAAGAATTCAAAGGACAGAACAAGACTTTCTTAGCTCCCCTCGGGCTCCCAGCTAGCTGGTGACACAGCCGAGACCTGCAATTAGAAAAACAACTGCCTGAGGCAACAGCTCTGCTGGTTAAATGGTACCTAACCTGAGTATTTAGCAGTTTTTATATATAAACACACACATCCCTGTAACACACAGTGTATGGGTTTTTTTAATTATTATTTTTAAATGATTTTCTGGTCTCATCTTTTGATAAATGCTGTTATCAGTAATTTCCTCATTTCGTGCTTTGATTTTCTTTTTTACTGCATATGTAGTCTCTGACCCCCATGGGTGATACGGAATGCCCGGTGTGGGCCTACAAATAACACCAGAAAAAAAATGAGAGAAAAGGTTGTGTTTACTCCTTCTGAAAACACAGTCCTTTATGGTTTCTGTTGGAGAGGTCACAGGATCACCCTGGCACTGGCATGTGGATGTACTCCTTCCTTCAAACGCATCAGCTAAGATTAAAGCACTAATTTATTTGAAAGGCTATGTATCAGTTTTGATCTGGGGGAAAAAAAATACTGGTCCACGACAACTTATGCTGTGTGTATATCATCACCAACAAGCTTTGATTATTGTGTGTGCGTGCGTGTGTGTGTGTGTACACATTTGCATATGAATTAGGATTTATTGAATGCCCACTATTTTGGCACTGTGGACTATACTTCTATATTTAAAAGCAGTCTCCAACTTACCCAAGTTCTAAAATTTTGCAATATATTCATTCCTTTATTTGTACATCCTCTTTATAAATGTTCAGGGTCTACTATGCACTAAACACCAAGGGCAAGATCTTATGTGAGGTCATTACTGACCTCACATGCTGGGGGCAGCAATGGGGCTGGGAGAAATAAGAGGCAAGCCATTACATACATTGTGATATATATCATAATGAAAATAAAGAAGATAAACCTAGCAAATGTAGAAAATATGATCGGGGCAGCGTGGAAATATTGTATCAGAGAGATCTAGGCTCAAACACCAGCTTCAGTTCTCACCACCTGTGTGGCCTTGATTCACAATTTACTTTCTATCTCTAAGTCTCAGTTTCCTCATCTGTAAAATGGGAGTAATAATTTCTACCTTTTAGGGCTGTCACAAAGATTAAAGCTGATGCATATAAGGCAGATAATATAGTCAGTATTTAAAAGTGGTAGATATTATTCACTTGGATACATTGAATGCTACTGTGGGCAAGAAAGCATCTGCTTGAAAATGAACACCTTAATAGAGTATGTGTTTTAAAACAAGGCTTGTCACCCTCAAATGCAGCTCTGGATGGACAAAGGAGGAAAAGTGCGGATGTTGTTGGTTATAGTCTGTAAGGGACTTCATCCAATCCAATTTCATCATTTTAGAATAAAAAAATCAGAAGACAAAAGTTAACTATACCTAGGCCACAAATTAGGTGACAGAACTGAGACTAGAACCTAAGACTCCTAATTCTAGAGACCTCCATAAAGACCCATCTGAGTCCATTTTTCTTAGAAAGAAAGCCGAGCAGTGAGAACTAAAAATGGTGGACCTCCTGGAGGCAGAGAATAGTAGTAGTTACCAGAGGCTGGGAAGGTGAGGGGGAGATGGAGAGAGGTTGGTTAATAGATACAAAAATTCAGTTAGATAGACAGAATAAGACCTAGCATTAATAGTACAGTACAGTGACTAGTTAGCAATAACATAGTGTATCATTAAAAATAGATAGAAGAGAATATTTGGAATATTCTCAACATAAAGGAAACATAAATATTTCAGGTGACAGATATCCCAGTATCCCTCATTTGATCATTACACATTGTATACAAGTATCAAACAGTCACATGTACCTCCAAAATATGTACAACTATTATGTATGTACTGCTAATCAGCAAATTAGCAGATTGCCAAATCTTCACAGAAACTGGGCAGTGGGCCCCAAGGAATAGTGCTGTGGGTCTGGGAAGAAATCTATGGGATTCCAGCTCTACTTTTCATTTCTTTGCTTTCTGTGTCTGTTCTACTACATTTTCCTGGATCTCTGTGTCTGGCAGACAGAAACTCAGCGGCTATGATTAGAGGCACTATCAAATTGACTGTCTTCAGACAAGCTGCTCATTTCGACCATTATTCCAGTTCCCCTGGTTGGGGCTGCTCCAGGGCGAAGGCTGCCAGTGGACCCTGCCCTCTCCTGGCTGGCATTGGTGCCCTGACCTCCCCAGCCACCCCCAGCCCCAGCAGCACTTGCGAGCTGCCGCAGGCTGATGGAACAGGGACTGGGCAGGACAGGGAGAGAGGACATGGTGACACTCAGGCGGGCAGACTTTCCTGAGCCACAGAGAATCTGGGTTCTGCCCCAAGCTGGACTGGCTGTGGTCTTGACCTAGGGAGACACCCGAGCTGCCAGCTCCAAAAGCTTCCTGGGGTCAGAGGCTCCACCTGTTGCTCAAGAGCTCCCTGGCTCCTTCTCTAGACAGAAGAATTTCAGAGGCCTTGCTTGGGGGCCCTCTGCCCTGGCCCCTCCTTGCTGCCAGGCTTTGGGGCAGGCACCCTCCCTGGCCTGTGGGAACTTGGCTGCTCAGAGGCACATGGACACTGCTGGCCACATGTGCCCCTGTCCCTGCCCTTTGCTCCTCTACTCCTACCAGGATTATGGACTCCTGTGGCTATGACATTACCATGGATACAAGGTGTAGGGAGATGCTGCAGAGGGCAGAGAGCTGCCCAGGGATGAAGACAAGATGAAAGCCAGAGAAGTTGGGAGACTCCAGCATCCTGTGCGCTCGGGGAGGTAGTACAGGCCCCATGCCAAGTCCCAGGTGGAGCCTCCAAGACCTCAAATCCCAAAGCTGGCCTGAGAACAGCTCCTTGGAAATCCCCTGTACCTCCTTCTCTGATACCTTCCCTCGCCTATCACAGTGAAGGAGTTAACTTGTTTCTCCAGACTTACTCAAGTCATTCAACAAGTAACTACTAAGCTATGGACTGGGTCATCAGAGACACCCAGATTGGAAAGCCCAGGAGGGCAGGCTCTGAAGGCTCAGCCCTGCTGGGAGATACTACAGACAGCACCAAATGTTGCCACCTGGGTGCTAAGACAGGCCTGTTGGAAGATGAATCTGCAAGACCACAGGATCCTCATTTACAGGGGCCCAGAACACCTTGCTAGTACCATCAGCATCCCCTATGTCCTTACAGACTGGCCAGCTGGGCAAACTTGATGGGGCTCCCGGTGGGTCTAGGGTTTGTTTCAGAGAGTGAGTCCCACTAGTTTTGTCCAAGAGATCCTTGATCTTCTTTTCTATGGAGTGTACAGGTCCCAGGCCTCCCCTCTACCACCCCCAGCAAAGCTGAACTCAGTGGTAGGAGTCAGGAAGCCCTCTTTACCCCTGCCTCCACCCCACACATCAGAAAGCAGTGGTAAAATGACTTCTGGAAACACACCCTGGGCACAGTCAAGCCCCGTCCAGATGCAGGCGTTGTTACTATTATTACTATTGCCTGGTGGAGATCAGGGATCCCCCAAGGCAGACTGGAGTATATGACAGAAGAACGTTGCTTTGTGTGAGGCATGGTGAGAGTTAAAGTCTTGGATTTTAGTCCTGACTCTGTCCCCAGGTGATCCTGGGTAATTCACTTGGCCTACCGGAGTTCAGTGTGCTCATCTGTGAAATTAGAGCATTAGTCTGAGATCCTGGTGTACAGGAGGCATTTAATAAATGCTTGTAGAATGAACACTGAGTAAACAACTTCAAATCCCTGAGTTCCTTATGACTATATAAAGCACTTAATATGCACACCCAGCTGCCCTCATGGGGAGCAATTCCTGGGTTTCTTATGACTATAAAAGATATTTAATATGCATGCCCAGTCACCACCCTCACTGGGCCTGAGCCCAGCTGGAACATTCAAGGGACCCCCTTTCTTCCCCTCTCTTCCTCCAAACTCCCTTTAGTTTACCCCCTTACCAACCATTGTGCCAGCAGGTGAGTGAATCCTTTTTAATCCTGAACTCCCAGTTGTACTAATTGCTTTCTTTCTTGTCCTCATTTGCCTTCTAACTCAGGAGATGAGGCTTCAATTAGACAAGTGGGCAGCTATTCCCAAACAGGTGACTAGGAAGGAAAACAGTCCTACTCTGGAGGAAACAAAAGATGTCTATAAGGAACAGGAGCCACCAAAGCAGGATGCTCCCTTACAGGAGTAAAGAGTGTTCCCCTCCGACCCCCAAGCCTCCCACACCCACCAATTCATGTCCACCCAGAATCTCAGAAGGTGACCTCATTTGGAAGTGGTATTTGTAGACATTATTAGTTAAGGATAAGATAGGTTTATACTGGATTAGAGTGGACCCTAAATTAATGTCTGGTGTACCCTTATAAGAAGTAGAGAGGAGACAGAGAGCCATGGGGGAGAGACAGTCATGTGAAGACAGAGGCAGAGACTGGGGTGATGCTGCCACATGCCAAGGAGCACCAAGAGCCATGGGGAGCTGGAAGAGACAAGACAGGATTCTTCCCTGGAGGCTTCAGAGGGAGCATGGTCATGCAGGAGCAGGTATCATGCTCCATGCACAAGCAGTGTTTAAGGCATGTGGCTGTGAGCTCTGCAGAGGTTCTCTCACCTTCCCTCTCCCTCTAGAGACCTTCTGGATGCCCTGGGTCTCAGGGAGCCCAAACAGGTGGGCAACACAACGTGATCTGCTCTACATGCTTCTGAGCAAATCTCAGCTTGCTCTGCAAGAGGAAAATATTCATTCATTCACTCCTTCATCCATGCAACAAGTATTTACTGGCATCCTACCACCTCCCATGCATATGCTAGATGGAGCACCCAGAAACTCCCCTTTCTCCTGCCCCCTCCTTGCTGCCCAGTTCCTAAGATCTTACTGATGATGTAGGAGTAATCTATATACCTTAGGTGGTTATTATTATTAAAGACAATAGCACAGCATTCAAGGAGCATTTGCACATCATGTGATATACTGAGCAGCGACTTGCCTACAATCTGCTTCCCTGTGAGAAAACGGGGATGTTGGTGGTGCCGTAGCCCCATCACGTAAAGCGAACCCCTCAAAATACATAAGTACAAGCCTGGTCCTACTTTTACGTTTCACTTATCTCTATTTCCCAGGCAGTGGAGTATAGCTGAATAATAAGGCTCAGCCAAATCAGCAATTTTGAACCCAGAAATGAGAAGAAAGGACAAGAGGATGATTTTTGGAGCTGGTTAAATTGGAGAAACTTTTAATGCAGCTACCTGCAGCCACAGTGTGGTGCACACCACCTGTGGCCATTGGGCATGGAGTTTGGCGTGGCAGGAAGTGGGCCATGTCGGTGACGGGTCCCAGATCTGAGACTGGTCTGCTTCTAAGCAGCCATGAGACCCTGAACACATTACTTCCCTCTCCAAGTACAATTTTCTCATTCATGTGTAGAGCTAGTGTAGGTCTCTTTCTTTACAGCCTTGACACTCTGGATGTCTCATCTAAATCACTTGCTGGAGGAGCATTCCAGCCTGCCTTAATAATGTGGAGGACTTCAGGGATGGGCAGAAGACAGTGCGTGCTGCTGTCTTATTACGGTGAGCACGCGTTTGCGGGGATGGGGCTTGATGACAGTCGCACTTTGTGCAGTGCAGTGGGCAGGCACCTGGAGATAGAGAGGTAAGGACTCCATTCCAGCCTTTGAGGAATTTACCATCTAGGGAAGGAAACAGGCCTGTAAATAAGCAATGACAACACAACTCAATACTGTATGTTAGAGAAATACAGACGAGAGGCCCCTGGCCAGGCAGGTGAAAGAGTGTAGGAAGGAAAATCGGGGAAGCCTCCCTGGAAGAAGTGATACCTGGGCTCCGTTTTAAAAGCTGAGTAGGAGTTAACCTTATAGGTTAAGGGCTGGAGCATTCCGGCAGAGAAAACACAACATGATAGAAGGTTCCAGGTGGCACACTGGGTGCAGAGGAACAACAGTTGTCCACAGATTCATTTTCTTTCTTATTCCCTGTAAATTCCACCCATTTCATCTCTCTCGTCGACATCTTTATACCCACTTGCCACCTTCTCTTCACCTTTCTTCTTTTTCTTCCATTCTCTGTAGATATGGAGAGGAATGGGTTCTATGAACCGCGGAGGGAGCAGAAGACAGCAGCAGGATGAGAAGACTTACACTGGAGGTGTGTACTGCGTAGTGGCAGCAGCCCCTCCCCTCCCAGCCTCAACTGAGGGCACCACTTCTGCTGCAGCCCTTCCAGGACAGTGCTCAGCCCCACATCCCTGTGTCTCATTACCACCTCCCCTACCCTCTCATAAAGACTGTTCCTTTCAGGTGCCCACCAGCCATTTATGCTCACTCTATCTCTCTTTGTCACTGTCATCTATACATTCCTGGTCACTTCCCCTCCCTCACTGCCTTTGGCACCCAGGTCGCTGTCTTCCACTCCAACCCAAGTTGTGCCATGAACTCAGGAAGTGAAATCAGCTTCCAACAGCTTGGCTCTTGATGCCTGGCCTCCTACTCCCCAAGCATACCCTCCACATTAGTCACCTGCTCCTACGATTGCATCCTGAGCACTGACATCACCAGGGGTGTTCCTCTCTGAGGTTAGAAATTTAGTTGCTCCACTGTGTGACCACAATTGCCTCTACAACCTAGCTCAAGTTCTCAATGATTCTAAGTATACCAGTTCTCTGATTTCATCAACACCATCAGTCCACCGATTCTATCAGCCTATCTTTCCTTCCCTTTCAATCTGGCTTAGGTTTCTGGCCCAACATGTATACACTTTTACCAATATCTTTAATTCCCTTGCTTCATTGTTCTTAAATCATCCTTGGCTTCTCTCTTCCCCTCATCCTCCATAGCCCATCAATTACTGAGTTCTGGCGAATTTAAGATACAATTTTCAGGTCTTTCAAGTCTTCCTACCTCCACTGCTCCTCCCTAGTCCAGACTGCCAGCATTGCTGGCCCGAACAACTGCAAACTCTCCTAGGTACTCTGTTTCCAGTCTTGAATCTTTTGTAATCAGTTCCCCCACATGGCAGCCTCTGTGATCTTTTTTTTTTTTTTTTTTTTTTTGAGACAGAGTCTCACTGTGTTGCCCACGCTGGAGTGCAGTGGCGTGGATCTCAGCTCACTGCACCATCTGCTTCCTGGGTTCAAGTAATTCCCATGCCTCAGCCACCCCAGTAGCTGGGATTACAGGTGTGAGCCACCACATCTGGCTAAGTTTTGTAGTAGAGATGAGCTTTTGCCATGTTAGCCAGGCTAGTCTCAAACTCCTGGCCTCAAGTGATCTGCCTATCTTGGCCTCCCAAGGTGCTGGGATTACAGGCATGAGTCATCATGCCTGGCCAGTTTTTGTTGTTGTTTGTTTGTTTGTTTTACTGCAAATTGAATCACTGGAGTTGTTCCTGTGCTTAAAACCCAATCCTTCAAGATGGCCTCTTGTTTCCCTCAGGATGGAATCCAGTCTCCTTCATAACACTTCAGGGTTCATAGTCTGGCCCCTGCCTATGCCTTTGGCCTTACCTTGTACCATCTTCACTTCAAATTCCATTCTTTAGTCACTGAGTTTCTTCAAAACTCCATGGTCTAACCCGAGCCAGGTGTGGAGGAAAAAGCCTGGGCAGAAGTGAGTTCTAGTTCTAGCTCTCCTACTTCCCTGCTGTGTAACATTAGGTTCTTCCAAGTATAACACTCTATGCCAATTCATACCTGGTCTAATGTTCTCATCTGCAATGGTGTCTTTCTTCCCTCCAGAAGAGAGAATATAAAATTTGGAGCACAGTTTGGGAAGGGTCTGTGGACATTTCTATCCTCACTGATAATTATGGTAAGGATAATGACAGTGAATGTTCACTGAGAGCTTACCATGCATCAGGTACCGAGGCAAGCACTTTTTGTGCATGACTCATTTACTTTGCACAAAACCCAATCGGGTAAGTACATGGTCATCCTATTTTATGAAGAGATAAACAACTGCATCTCAAAGGGGTTATAGTAACTTGGTAGAAGTCACATAGCTCATGACTGATAGAACAAACATCTGATCGTGCATTAGCCTGGTTTCTGAGTGCTCTGAACCACTTTGTTAAACTAAATAACTAGAGGGAAAGGGGATGCATAGCCCACTTCTTAAAAGTGCTTTGTGGAAAGATAGGTTCAAACTGTTACTGCTTTTGGAGGGTCTTGGGTAGAATCATGCTTCTCTGTACCTTTTAAAGTAAGGACTAGTCCAATTCCCCAAACTCTAAACATAGAAATCACCAAAGCACTAAAGGCATCCCTCAATAACAGCTCTTTTCTGTCTTCAGGTCCCCAGGCTGACCTGAACAAACACACCTGTGTATGTTTCCTCAACAGCCCCTGCCCCAGTACCTTTTTCTTCATATGTGTGTCTGACTGAAGTAGGCTCCAACCATCCAATATTCCCCAACTTCCACGCCCTGTGACAACTGTGAAAAATTTCCATCCAACCTATAATGTCATCATGGCTGAGAGCAGCCAGATAGTGCAGGTTAAGGATGAAAGAGAGAAGTCATGAAGTATCTTGCTGACCTAGGAGATACCTCTAGTGGGGATGCCTCAGACACTGCCACTCTTGTTGAGCTGCAAGCAAAGTAGAGGGAGAGTGTCGCTATGGGGAAGTAAGCTGTCTCTCACCTACCCATCACTTATCCACTCACCCACTCTCACTTAACAATTTAAGTAACTACCAAGTGCCTAGCACCATTTTAGGTTATAATAGATTTTAGAGAAGCATGAGACAAATTCTCTGTTTCAAGGAGCTCACAGTCTGGTGGAGAAGACAAGAAATGCACAATTGAGAGATTAGCATTAAGCATTAAGTTGGCTCCTCACAGAAGACAGGCCACAAGGGAGATTTTGTGTCACTGGTCACCATATGACTCTAGAGTGATCCCAGACCTTCAACTATACATATTACTAAAGAAAAATCGTGTATGGAAACATGGATCCACCGTGGTGTGGGGGTGGGGCTGACATCCTCTGCCTGGGACCCTGAAAACTAGCTTCTGCTTGTCAACACACTTCTCTTATTGACCCTGCCATAAATGAGTGAAAGAGTTGAAAGGGCTGAGTCCATAAAAGGGTGAACCAAGGAAGATGACCCAGGAACAGAATACCTACAGTGCCTTCTGAAATCTTCTACCATAGCTAAATGGTGAACATTTGTAGCTCGCCAGAAATAGATGCACATCAATTACAAAAGAGTCCTCCCCAAGAAGGGATTCATAGACCAAGAAAAAGGGCAACAAGAGGGATTTCTTTAAGGATTGGAGAATCTCAGGTCCAGAAGCTGTTGTGTTCCATCCTCCTTTCTCAGGCAGGACCATACTTCACTTAAAAACATGATAGCATTTGCTCCTGCCATTAACGACTCCAGAAGCTACAGAACACATGTTTCTGCCAGCTTTGGGGGTCTGCTCATGTGAAGTTCTTCGGCCCTCTCAATCTGGGAAAAGAAAAAAAGTCACCTTGTCCTTATACACCAGTACATTCTCCTTATTTTTTGTTTTTAATAAAAAGTGGCCTGTGCCAGAGTGCAACATACCATGTGACATTGCCAATCAGGAAGGCTCCAACCATGAGGTAGCAGACAAAGAGCCCAGGAAACCAGGAAGAAAAATCAGGCCATGAAAAGCCATCACCAGGATAACTGATGCCTCTTCCTAGCTCATGTGGGGTAAGATGGAAATGAATTCAGCTGCACCTAAATCAAAGGGATGACAAGCAATTCAAACCCCTATCTCGCTCAAAATGAGCAAGAGCTGCTGACAGGTGAAAGCCAAAGAATTTTGATGCAGATAAGTGTAGAGTGTGAGAAAGAAGTATATCCTTGAATTTTGTGAACGTTTTGGAAACATGATTTCAGAAATGTAAAATCAGGTGCTGAATTACTGCAAAAGGACAACAGCTCAAAGGGTTGTTTCTTACTTAAGCATCTTAATAATAAAAATAACAATCATTATAGCTAACATTTAAAGAGTGCTCACTTTTTCCAGGGACTATTTCAAATATCTTGTCTCTATTACCTTAATTAATTACTGTGACCCAATTACGTTGGTATTAACATCCACTTACAGGTGAGAACCCCCAGGTGATAGAGGTTAATTAACTTGCTCATGGTCACATAGCTAGTAAGTGTTAGAGTCAGAATTCAAATCCTGGAAGTCTAATTCCAGAGCCCACAGGTTTAGCTACCATATGGTGTTGTTTTTAAAGGGTTTAAATACGTGACTAAATATTGATATATGTCATTCATAAAACTCACGGTGAGGCTCAACAACAGAGGAATCTTCTCACTTATTATGAGGTGAATACGATTATTACAGTCCCTTATTTGTGCCTGAAATAACTGATGCGCAGGTTAAGTGCCCTGCCCAGGGACATCCAGGCCTCACCTGCCTCTGTCTACCAGAAAAGGACTGATCAGATTTTTGTTCGTTTGTTTTTTGTTTGTTATTTGTTTGTTTTTTGAGATGGAGTCTCGCTCTGTCGCCTAGGTTGCAGTGCAGTGGCACAATACCGGCTCACTGCAACCTCTGCCTCCCAGGTTCAAGCAATTCTCCTGCCTCAGCCTCCTGAGTAGCTGAGACTACAGGTGCATGCTGCCACCCCCTAATTTTTTTGTGTGTTTTAGTAGAGACGGGGTTTCACTGTGTTGCCCAGGCTGGTCATGAACTCCTGAGCTCAGGCAATCTGCCCACCTCAGCCTCCCAAAGGGCTGGGATTATAGCGTGAGCCACTGCGTCTGGCTGATCAGCTCATTTTTTAAAGGCAGCTCTCATGAGTCACTCCTGTGTCTGTGCAAGATCCCAGGCCATCCTGCCTTCACCTTTCTGTAAAATGCAGAAGCTTAGTCTTGGAGATAAAACAAGTTTTCCTTCTATGGTAATAAGAAGGCAACCCCAAAGACCTAATTGTTGGCAGAAGTCTGGCTTTCATCCTTTGGACAGTTCAATTCACCTCAAAGAGATGTGGGACAGAAGGTAATGTCATCACAATTCCAGAAGAGTTTCACAAATCATCCGTCCACACCTCCTCCCGGCTCCTCCCCCAGGTTGGAAGGTTTGGTTGACCCTGCCTCCTTCCTGCTCCTGCCACCCTCCCTGCTTCTCCCACTGCTTGCTGAGGTTTATGCCCAGTGCATTTCATCCAAAGGGGCCCAGATCCAGGTACAGAACACTTCCTCACTGGTTCTCAAATTTAAGAATCCCAAGGAGTTATTTCATTCATCCTTCTCCATCTGCTGTCTCCCTCTTCACTTCCCTGGTATCATACACAAAGATTACTGCCCTTTCAGTTCACTAAAGAATTATCTACTTATCCCTGTTCTCCTCCTTTTCTTGTTCTTTATGCCACTTACATATCAGAGAGGGCTGTTGCTTTAGCCTTAAACGGTCTGGTTTTGAATCTCTGTCTCACAAATGAAACGTGTGACCTTGTGCAAGCCACTTACCTTTCTAAGCCCATGCTCCTTCCTCTGCAAAATGGGATAATAAGGGTCACTCTGAGGCAGGAGGATCGTCTGAAGCCAGGAGTTCAAGACCAGACTGGACAACAAAGCAAGACCCTGTATCTGCAAAAAAGTCTTTAAAAAATTAGCTGGGCATGGTGGCATGCAACTGTACTCCCAGCTGCTCAGGAGGCTGAAGCAGGAGGATCACTTGAGCCCAGGAGTTCAAGGCTGCCGTGAGCTATGATTGCACCACTGCACTCCAGCCTGGGTGACAGAGCAAGATCTCTCTCTAAAAAATGAAAATAAATAAATAAATAAACAAACAAAAAATGTAAAAAACAAGGGTTCCTATTTCACAGAGTTGTTGCAGGCTTGGGAGTTTAAAAGAGGAACCTACATCAAGTGCTGAACACAGTGCCTTGCAAACAGTAAGTGCACAATAAATGCTGGCTGTTATGATGACGAGGCCAGCAAAGGAGGGACTGGTGAACAGGACCACTTCTCATTCTAGGGAAGCCTGGTACTAAGCCACTTTTCCAGATCAAGAGATCCTGGGAGTTGCTAGTGATGGCGCTGCCTGGGGTAGCAGGTAGGAGAGGAGGCAATGATGTAGCATGTAACAAAAATAATTTCATTTCTAATGTCTTTCTCCTGCTGGGCCACTTAGAACCCAAACAATAACAACAAGGAGGGGGTGGAAACGAGAAGGGCAGGGACGTTCTGAAGGAGACTAATAACAAATGAACAGGCCCCAGGACTCCCTTTGGCTCCCAGACATCTGCAGGGGATTATCGTTGGGGCCACAGCTGCAGTTCTGTGCTGAGCCACAGCTTCTGGAAGGCAGGACTGCCTAGGAGCCTGTTGATGGGGCTCCTGGGAGCCAGGTCTGCCTGACTTCCCTTACCGCCCTGTCTGGAAGCAAGCTGACATTACCTAGAGGGCTGCAGGGAAAACCAGAGGTTCTCCCTCCTTCCCCTCCCTGTCCCTTCAGACAGCAAAGAATTTCCTCGTCTCCTCCTGGAAAAAGTAAAAATCCTTACAGGTGACATCAGATTATGACAAAATTGCCCAAACTACACTAAGCTGATGCCTAGATTCAATACATATTTAACATCAGCCTCTTTCAGGGCCTCCTAAGGGTCTACTTCTCCTCCGCTCTCACCTCTGTACACTGCCCCATACTCTCCCAAATGCTCCTAGCAGCTTCCAGGCCTCTGAGTTCGAAGCACTGCAGCAGCACAGTTTCTTCTATCCAGGGGAAGAGGGAGGCCTCAGACCCAAGGATGTCATCTCTGGCTCCTCCCTATACACTGGAGCCACCAGGGTCATTGATCCCTCCGCAATGAAACACTCTCATGTATCCTAGGGAGAGAAGAGGCTGTGCCTTCCAAGGGCATCCCAGCTGCCAAGGGTGTTGACTTAACCCATTTACCAGATTAAGGTGAAAGGAAAAAGAAAAGAAAAAATCTGCAATTCTGAGGGCAAATTTCTCTCCTTTCTCTGAACCCAAATCAAAGCAAACCAAGTGGCTGAGTCTTATAATTTTATTACTCCTCCATCCCCATGTACTGACACTATAATCGAGCTATTTTCCAAGCCTATGCATTTAGATAATATGATTTTATTGTTAAAAAATAAGAAAGTTTTGCATCCATTTTAGTACAGAGGAAATAAATCTTCAATTACACTGGTGATGGGAACAGGTGAGAGGCAAAAGTATATTAATATTAGATTCCAACACCATTAGAGTAATTTAAAAGGCCAGAGTTAACATTAGTCTACTGCTCAAATTGGTAAATAAGCAATTTGCATATCCTTAGTGGTTCCATGGTATATTCTGGACAGCAGAAGGGCTTATACCTAATTCCACGGTCCTCCCAGGGCCACAAAATACCTTACTGGAGGTGAGAGGAGGGAAAATGGTGCTGGGGTTTAGCTAAGTAAGAGGCTACCTACAAAGGAGGTGCCTGCTGAGAAGCTGAATCAACCTGTGTCCTTTCTGCTGCCCATGGTTTCCAAGTGTTTCCTATATGCAGGATGCTCCTCTGCTAAGTAGAATACCTGGTAGGATGGAGAAGCTTCGGTTGCTAACTCCAATCTTGCTGTCCAGAAAGTGGAAAATTTACACACTTCTATTTAGGAGAACGTTAATAAAAGAAGAAAGACCACTGTATTTCTGGACTAAGGAAACAGCTTCCCTGTTTGGAGTCAGGGGCATCCAGCATGACCTCTGAGGAGCCCAAGAAAATAATCTAAGAATCTAAAGTCTTCTAAACTATATCCCAGGAAAATGCAAATGTCTGGGCTGCTGTTCTAAGCTATTTTCAAGACCTCAACTCTTAGGTTACTGTAACCTGCTGATATACAACCTGATTCCGGGAGATATTGCAAATATGGCTTAGGGTTCTGGCATTATAAAACCTCAACTTGATTCTCCTCCCTTCCTAGGTATTGAAGCACCTTCACTGCTGGAGATTCATAGGTATTAAGCCACAAAGGAGGGAGAAGTGATGGGTGCCAACACAGGATTGGCTCAAGGAAGTCTCATCATATCTGTCTCTCCTGGGCGATGTGCTCATGTGTGCATGCACATGTATGCAAACACACACAAACACACACACACATATACACAGTGCTATCTTCACAGTCACCCTTTTTCCTTAACACTAAAATGTAACTTTTACTTGCAGGGGAGATGGAAACCACTCTCTCCAGGCAGAGTCCCCACATCTTTCCCCTTATACTTGTTTATTCAGAGAATGGTGACCCCGGACCAGTCTGGCTTCAGCAAGACAATCTCAGGAGTATATGAGGCCATATTTCTAATGACCTTAAGTTCCCATTTGTTTCTCATAGTATAAAAGAAAGAACAGAAGGGGTTCTCTCAATTTCAGATTCTCCTATATCATTCTCAAGATAATTGCATTTTCTAGACAGAAATAATCCACCCTTGTAGGTGAAGGTACAAGACTGACTAGCCCACAAGCATCATTACTAGCCTTTTTACCCCTACAAGCCTCCTTGCTTATGGAGCACAAGAACCAAATCAATACAGTCAATATGTCACTTCCAGCAGGGCATGAGTGGCTACAAGCCTTGGGGAGCATGACGTGCTACTAGGCTGAACTAATCACTCCTTGGCATTTCAGGAGCACTTAGGTTAACAGATCACAGCACATGCATAATGAAAGACAATAACTCACCCAGAGGGGAGGGCAGGAGGGAAACACTGAGTTGACCGCCATAGAGGGACAGTTAGTATTTACGTAAGTCAACCTGAAGCCATATTGGTGATTCCTTAAAAGGGCCAAACATTTTAGAAAGAAGAAAAGCCCATGAAGATCCTGGGGGAGAGGAGATTGGATTGCATCCTTACTTTCAGTAAAGACATTTAATCGGGGGATGGTCCTTCTACCAAGAGTCTCACACTTGAAGAATTTAACAGGTATAACAGCAGGAGACAAAGGGTGAGACTAAATAGCTTAATTTTATAAATTTCAAATGTATGAAATTTAGGAATATTTTAGATATCAGCAAATGGTTGCCAAGGAATATGATTCTTTTAACTCTTAAAAACGCATTTTTATAACTTCAAGTGATTTTTTCAGATAGAATACCTGCTACCAAGTTTATGTAAAATAAACTTGCTTTCCATTTTCAAAATAAAATAAACGTATACAGACTCTCTAAGGAGTCTCAACTTTTGGGGAGGTAATTTGCTAATTCAGTGTACCTTTGAATCACCCAGAAACATTGTTAAAATATAAATTTCCTGGGCCTCAGCTTGAGATTCTCATTCAGCAGTTTTTCAAGGAAGAAGCAAAAATATGCATTTTTAACCAGCTTCTCAGGGAATTCATTGAAAAGAAAAAAAAAACCCTTAGAGAAATGCTATCCGGACTTCTGCAACAAATCAGAACCTCTCCATTTTCTGGGCACCTCAGGTTGTGCAGGGAAGGTAGAAGCAACTCAATGATCTTTAAGAGCTGGGACTACCCTGGCCCTCCCAAACCACTTCCCTCTCAGATGTCTGCATTCAGAGATGGCATCAAAAACCCCTGCAAACCAATAATCCAGGAATTTTGAACACTAGGGAGGGAAGTCCAAGGCAGGGACTGGAACCTAGGAAACTAGCTTGCTGATTTTCTTGAAACTGGTCACGCTGACCACAGTCTCTCTCTCTGCCCACCCTCATCAAACAGCTGCATGGGGGAAAGACGATAAGTATGATTTCTTTTTCAAGTGGTCCTAATGCTGCAGGATGAATCAGAGATAAGCATGCATATTTGCACTTGAAGCAGGGTGGGAGTGGGGAGAATCATTGAACATCTAGCTCCCTAAGGAGGAGCAAAGATTAGCCTAAAAGGTTTGTAGCCTGGTCAAAATCCAGAAAGGCTTGGATCTGCAGAAGGATCTGGAGTGGGATCCACAAAGTGCCTCGCACCTCACTCCATCACCCCCTCACCCAACCTCGGGAGCTCCAGAACGAAAAGTAGTGGGGTGCCAGGTGGGGCAACAGTGACTTGCTCAGACAGCTTCCTTGTGGCTGAGAGCAAGTGCCTGTCCCCACGGAGCTGCAGTGCTGTGACTTGTGTCCATGGTGAAGCCTGTTATGTAGACGCACACGCACCCTCTTACCTCTGCTCTTCAAGAGGAAGCGCTCAAGGGCTGCCTGCCTCAGACAGGTATAGGAACGCGCTCTATCTGGTGCTTAGAGCTGCCTCTTGTCTCCGCATACCACCCTAGAGGGGCTCTCGGTCCATCAGAGAGCCGGGCCGAGAGCCGGATGGTCACCCTCCGCTACTGCCGCCACCGTCGCCTGCATTCCCGGGTCGAAACGGGTCTGGCACCCAAGCTTCCCTCCCCGATTAGGTGTCAACCAGAGAGAAGACGAAGGAGAGCGAAAGTTCAGGACCAAGGACAGCGGCAACCTGGGCGAGGGAGAATCCAGCCAGAAACTGCCTCTCTCCCATCCTTAGCTTCTACCTTAGAAACTGAAAAGGGTCAGGTCGCACCAACACATAGTTGCCAAAAACAGCCCTTCTTCCTCCGGAAGAAGTCGGAAACTCTGACCGCCAGCCCCGGGTCTCGCGCTTGGGTGCTGGGGGAAGTGCCCTTCCGAGATTGTGGGGAGCGGCCGCCCTCCGATGCCGCGGCTCGGCCGTGCTGCCCTGGGCGCCCCGCGGGGAGGCTGCCCCAGCTGCGCCCGCTCGTGCCCGGGGAGAGGATTCCCTTCGAGGTGGCGAGGAGGCTACTGAGAAGGAGGGAGAGGGGATAGGCGCCGCGGACTCCGGACGCCCTCCGTCCCCGCCCGACGGGGAGCCGGTGCAGAGCCGGACCCCAGGCGGGCGCTCCCAAGCAGGCGGCCGGGAGTGGACGCACAAACTTCTGGTCCCGGCCGCGCTGCCCTTGGAGCTCCCTCCTCCTCTCCCCGTGACCCTGAGTCTCCCGCCGCTCCATCCGGCCGGTGCTTACCTTCAAGCCATAGGGCGCCCCGGGGCAGAGAAGGCGCCGGCTGCTCGAGGCTTCCAGCTCCCACCGCATCCACGCGCGGCCGCCCCTCCGGCAGCCGTCCGGGGCCGCCACTCTCCTCGGCGGGTCCCTGGCTCCCGGCCCCGCCGCGCCGTTCAGAGCCCCGGCGGGCAGCCGCTCGGCCGGCTCTGGCCCGCGGGGAGCAGTGGACGGGCCGCGGCGGGGCGGGGCGGGGCGGGGCCGGGCGCGGAGCGGGCGGGCAGGAGGGAGCGCGGGGACGGCGCGGAGGCGGCGCGGTGCGCGCGGGAGGCTGCCGGCTCGGCACTGAAGCTGGACAGCTCCGCGGCGCCCGAGCGCGGGGAGCACGGAGAGCGCGGGAGGGAGGTGCCCGGGGCCCCGCCCCTGACACAGGCCCCGCCCCCGCCCCGCCCCCCACCGAAGGAGCTGTGACTCCTCGGCGCTCCCCGGCCTGGGCGGGTAGGAGGGGTTGGGGGATTCCGCCATCCCTTGTTTTGAGGCAAGAACGCAACCCTCGACCGCCCACTGCGCTCCCACCCACACCCAGAGTAACACGCTGTGATTGCAGGCTGGGTCCTCACCGTCTGCTCGCCAGTCTTCTCCTTTGAGGACTTGGAAGCCTAGGGTTGCGGGAGGCACCACCCATCCAGCAAGTCAGGCAAGGAGAGGAGGTGTCGGAAGAGGTCCGCATCCGTTTTCTGACTTCAGGTCTTGTAATCTATGTAGTCAGTTCCATTGCCGGACTCATCCAAAGGAAAAAGCCTGTTTGGAGTTGACATGAGATGGAAATGCAAAAGGAGGCCTCAGGGGTTCCAGCTCACCTTTGACTCCAAACAGGTGTGTGAGGCAGGGAGTGGGGAGAGGGAGAAAGAGATAGAGTGGTGAAGGGTGTTCCACTGCTACCCTGCCCACTGTCATTCGGGCTGCAGAAGAACCTCGTTCTTCTCCCCTTTTCTTCCTCTCTCCCTCTTTCTTTCTTTCTTTCTTTCTTTCTTTCTTTCTTTCTTTCTTTCTTTCTTTCTTTCTTTCTTTCTTTCTTTCTTTCTTTCTCTCTCTCCTTTCCTTTCCTTTCCTTTCTTTCTCTCTTTCTTTTTCTTTCTTTCTTTCTTTCTTTCTTTCTTTCTTTCTTTCTTTCTTTCTTTTTCTTCTGCAGCAATTAGTTACCAACTGTTCTCAGTTTGCCAGACTCTATGTCAGATTCAGAAGTCACGGACAGAAAGAAAACCAGGCCCCTGATCCCGCACCCTGGCAATCCAGAGAGGAGACCCCCAGGGAAATAATTGAGGCTTAAACAGGTGCTGTGAAGCACAAAAAAGCAAGACTTCACAGGAACCGGGCATTGAAGGAGCAACACCAGTTACCAAGGGGAGAAGATGGCACAGCACTCCAGCGAGAGGGAAGAGCAGGGGCAGAAGACTGACTGCAGAGCAGGGAGTCGGCCCTGCATGGCTGGAGTTGAGCCATCCTGGGCCACAAGGATTAACTTCATCTCAGCATTTCCTCCAATGACACACACAATTACAGAAAGTGAGGGCTGGAAAGGACCTTAGCATTTATCTAATTCCTTCTCACCTCAGAAGGGAGAACTGAGTCCCAGAGAGATGGAGTGCCCTTTCAAATCCCACAGAATCCAGCACTGAACCGTCCCTCTCTCCAGAGCCACAAAACAGCACCTCTCAAACGCAGCCATCTCTGGAGGCACTGGGGCAGAGGAAGCTGTGGGCTCCCACCTCACCCCACCATGACCCTTCCCTGCTCCTGCCCCTGGATCTTGCTGATCTGGACTGGCCTCCATTTGCCTGCAGGCTCTATAGGGAGATATTACATCAATAGGAGTCCTAGAATGTTGCCATACTTGCCTTTAAGGGATCAGACATTACAGATATGGTTGCCATCCCAGTGTTTCCCTTGTATATCCTTGGGCCATTCTCTCCTAGGTTTAATCCATTTAAGGGGATACTTGGTACCTCCCAACTCAGCACCTCTACATAGGTTCAGGGATGGGTCAGACTAGCCAGAGCACCTGGATTGGTGTTCCGCCTTGGTCACCTACCCATTGTGTGGGCTTGCCCAAATTGTCTGATCTCGTGAAGCCTCAGTTTCTCCATTTTTAAGTGGGGACTAAAAATAACGATCTCTCTGGCCTTTACTGAGAAAAATAGATGAGGACATGTTAGACAATGGTAATATGGGCCATCCCTGGCTGCTCTGGGGTGGGGAGGGGAGCCTTGTTCATCAGGAGGCAGAAGCAGCAAGAAGATGAGCTCCATAAGGTGCACCCACCCAAGGACACTGTAGCTCTGTGCTGCCTTTTTTGCCCCAATCTTACATGGCCGAATGGATTTCATGCTGGCTGTGAGTGAGACGGATGGATCTTTTAGTTTTCAATTAGCAAACGCCTCACTCTTTAAACAAGCGGCACAGCAAACAGATGCACTGTGTGATTCATGACAGGGAACATCTGCAGCCAAGCAGCGGCTGCACCAGAAGCTCCCAGCTTCCTGGGCTAGCAGGGCCCTCTGGAGGTCATTTGGTGCCTCCCCCTGCCTCTAGGCAGGAGTGTGCCCAATCCAAGTGGGCGGGGTGGGGGCAGGGCGTCCCTTTGCCTTATAGCTTTCCTGAAAAATGATCTACAGCAGCCTCTTTGAATTCCTTACCTCCTCGGAGTCAGGAAGTTCCACCTGATGTACCTCCTAAATCTTTCATTTATTTCTATCCTTTTCATTGTTGAAAACTGTAAGGAAATGAGTAGTAATGTATATTAGGGGTTGTCTTAGTCCATCTGGGATGCTGTTAATATAACAAAATACCATAAACCGTGTGGCTTACAAACAGAATTTATTTCTCACAGTTCTGGAGGCTGGGAAGTCCTACATTAAGGTGCTGGCAGAGTTGGCATCTGGTGGAAGCCAGCTTTCTGTTTCATAGATGGCACTTTCTCACTGTGTTCACACATGGTGGATGGGGTGAATGAGTGCCCTTGGGCCTCTTTTACAAGGGCACTCATCCATCCCATTTATGAGGGTTCTGTCTCCTTCTGTCCTCATGGCTTCATCACTGCCCAAAGGCCTCACTTTCCTTTTTTTTTTTTTTTTTTTTTTTTTTGACGGAGTTTTGCTCTTGTTGCCCAGGCTGGAGTGCAATGGTGCGATCTTGGCTCACCACAACCTCCGCCTCCCGGGTTCAAGCGATTCTTCTGTCTCAGTCTCCCGAGTAGCTGGGATTACAGGCATGCGCCACCATGCCCAGATAATTTTTATTTTTATTAGTGATGGGGTTTCTCCATGTTGCTCAAGCTGGTCTCGAACTCCTGACCTCAGGTGATCCACCTGCCTCGGCTTCTCAAAGTGCTGGGATTACAGTCTGACTTTCTAATTTTATAATCCTGGGGCTTAGGATTTCAACATATGAATTTGGGGGGACAAAGACATTCAGGCAAGGCTAGGAGATGGGTAAGGGACAGATGGGGATTTTGTTGGCCCATTGTAATGAGGAAATAAAGGAGGACACCAACAGAGAATAGGGAGAGCTAGAACTTCCTCCCGTGCTCCAAGAACTGCTCGCTGCAGCTTGGAAAGGGGGGTCCCTTGCTGATCTGCTTCAAACTGATGTACCCCCAGAGAGAACAGACTGTCACAGTCCCCTTCTAAAAATCATCTCACAGAAAACAAGGGAAATCTGAAAGGTGGGGAAGGCAGAGCAGAGTCATGTCAGTAGCAACACTGGAGTCACACAGAAGTTTGTTCCCATCTAAACTCCACAACCTTGGGAAATTCTGAATGGCTCTGGGGCTCAGTTTCCTGGATTGTGAAATGGGGATAGAGAGCCACATTGCAGTGCTATCATGAAGAATAAGTAGGAACGACAACCCACAGATGTTGATGTTCCATGAGTCTTCCCCCCCTTACAGAAAACTTTAACTGGAGAAGTGACACCAGAAATACAGACACCTTCTATATGGTGTTACAGTTCTCCATTTCTTAACCCACTTTGCAGATAAAGACTAAGCCCTCATTTCCAAGCTCTGGGAATTTCTCTTTTCTTATCCTCTTCTTTTGTCTTAGTTCTTGTGCCATTTGCAAATGACTGGGGAGCAGTAGAACAGCAATCCATCTGGGTCAAAGGAAGTACAGGGCAAAAAAAAAAAAAAATCATCTTTTTTGTACTTTATTGCATCCCTTGAATGCAGAAAACCTTAGAGAGGTGTGGAATTCTTGGATATTGTTGTTATTGAGGGATCCACAGCCCCATGCAGAATAATCTAGGGCAGCGGCTGAAGGTAGTCGAGATGGTAGACCCCAGAGAAGGGTGGGAAGGGGAGAATCTTCTGAGAATGACAGAAGTTCAGGGCACTATCCAGCCGAGGTAGGAGAGCAGAGTTACCTGAGGGTTTTGACATCTGCGTGTGTAATCACCCTTAGAAAATTATTTCCTCACTGGTAGACTCTAATGGGCCTTGCCACCTCAGTGTGAAATGGACATTTATTCTTTGCTGCTTCCTACTTTGAAAGAGTAAAGAGAATACAGGGGTGACTCACTTTCAGAAATTCTATTACACAGTTCTTCAGAGTTACAGAACAGATAACTCAGAGTGCAATTATTCATATTAGAAATTTCATTGCTTGAAGGGAAGAGGTCATAAAAATATACACCTCATTTGCACACCTATGTTCATAGCAGCATTATGCACAATAGCCGAAAGGTGGAACAAGCCATGTGTCCATCAACATGGGTAAACAAGATGTGGTATTTACATGCAAAGGAATATTATTAGGCCTTAACAAAGGAGAGAAATACTCATACCTGCTACCACATGGAACCTCAAAGACATTGTGCCAAGTGAAATAAGCCAGTTACAAAAGGACATATGCTGTACGATGCCACTTATATGAGGTACCTAGAGTCAATCTACAGAGACAGAGAGTGAATTGGTGATGGCCAGAGGCAGGGACAAATGGGGACATATTTGATGGGTATGGGGTTTTGGTATGAGAACATGAAGAAAGTTCTAAAGTGGAGTGGTGGTGATGCTTACACACAATGTGAATGTACTTAATGCTACTGAACTATGCACTTAAAATGCACGGTGGCTCACGGCTGTAATGCCAGTACTTTGGGAGACCGAGGCTGGCTCTAAAGTGGAGTGGTAGCGATGCTTACACAACAGTATGAATGTACTTAATGCTACTGAACTGTGCACTTAAAATGTGCAGTGGCTTATGCTTGTAATCCCAGCACTTTGGGAGGCCAAGGTGGGTGGATCTCCTGAGGTCAGGAGTTCGAGACCAGCCTGACCAACATGGTGAAACCCTATCCCTACTAAAAATAAATAAATTAGCTGGGGATGGTGGTGGGCACCTGTAATCCCAGCTACTTGGGAAGGTGAGGCAGGAAGATCACTTGAACCGAGAGGTGGAGGTTGCAGTGAGCCGAGACCATGCCATTGCACTTCAGCCTGGGCAACAAGAGTGAAACTCTGTCAAAAAAAAAAAAAAAAATCTTGTGTTTCAGTGGTTACTGCAGTTGCCAATCTATGTGAAAACAAAATAAAACATCTTGTGACCTACCAAGTAAATAGGTTGGAAAGTGACTGAAGTTAGAAAACAATCTACATGTAACTTCTGAAGTTGTAGTTAGGTAAGTACAATCTACTGCCTTGAAGTTCTTCAGTCCTTTCTATAGATGATAAAGCACTTTCTCGTCTGTGATCTTATTTACCTTCCAATAGCCTTGTGATGGCAAGAATGTTGTTAATTTGGGGAGAGCACTGGGAAGGTTATGAAGATGAGAGCAGGCAATGAAACTAGGATGATAGATTTCAGGTAGTCTGCAAATGCAAGGAACATTCACCCATTCAGGTTTTGAATGGAGTTGTGCAGTTCAAAGAAAGCTCTCAATGGAGAAGAAAAACTCAGTCTCAGCTCCTTTTTTATTGAGGGTGAGTGAATAAGGAGCAACGGTATCTTTAGTCTATAACCAGCAGCACTTGGGGTTCTTCTGCTCACACCTGACCCTCAGCCTGTGTTTCTCATCTCTGAGGACCACACCATCCAACTACTCACACCCCCTCTTCCTCCAACACAATCAGGGTAGCAGTTGGGAACACAGATGTGAGAAACAAACGATTCTGATAGTTTAAGCAGAAAAGGAATTCATGGAAAATATTGTAGTAGCTCACAGAATCATAGAGATTAGAGAACCAGACTTGTAAAACAGGCAGGAACAATAAAGCTAGCTACTGTTAGACTTTCAACCAAAATCAAGCTGGAGCAACAGTCCAGTGAGAACTCAGCTATCATAGCTAAATACAGGGCACCAGATGGCATCTCCACCTTGGCTGGTACCAGACACTGGCATCCTGTTATGCTGTCCCTGGAAAACTGAAAGTTGTGGCTACTGGTACCACCTCTAGGATTGATTCTCCAGTGTCCTTGCTTCTCTGATTCACTAGCTCCTCAGTCAAAATCTGAGGCAGCTGCCACTCATTGGTTGAGCTGGGCTATGAGCTGCACCTTTCAGTGGGGTGAGGGCTCTGACTGCCACCAAGACCCACACAGGAATTCTACAGTATAGGAAGGGGACAGAGGTGGTGCAGCGAAACGGTTCACCATATCCCGGATCCAAAGGTAAAAATAAAACCGAGCTCTGTTTATTCTACTTTCTGAATGCTACACAGATCCACCCACTCACTCCACCCCCACTGCCACTACTCCAATCCAGCCATCATCCTGTCCCATGTAGATTATGAAGCCTTCTTGTGCTGCTGTCGTTACTCCAGCCCATGTTCCACACTGCAAAACAATGCTGCCTCTTAAACATAAACCTGATGATGTCATCCTACTTACTCTCCTTTAAAGTCTTTCCTGTTGCCTTTGAGATAAATTCTAATCATGCTAACACCACATCCATCCTTGCCTCTTTCCAGCCTCATTGCTGGCACTTTCCCCTCCCAGTGAATGAATCAATGAATGAATCAATGAGGTTTGGAAAGGATGGCAGGGATGACCTACTCGAGAGTTTCCCATATGCCAATCTTTGGATTGGATGCAATAGAAATCCCTGGGAAACTAAAAGAAAAATACAGATATTGGGGCCCAATGCCAGAACTATTACATTATAATTTAGGGGGTTGGGGTTAGCCCTCTGTATTTCTAAAAAGTCAACCAATGATTCTGAACACCAGGCAGCGGGGGAAGCACTGAAATAATCCCTACCCATCATTTTGCATATGTGGGAGTTGAAGCCCAGAGAGGTTAAATACTCAACGCACATGAATCAAGTTTGGTGTTGTAATGAAGCAAAACTTCGAGCAAAGTTAATCTGACACATTTAGTGCTATACATAATCATTATTGTGCTACATGGTAATTAGGCATAAATAGTGGGTAAGCTATTCAGAGGGAGGACTGTTATTACAGTTATAGAAACCAAGTAGTTGGGAGGGTCTTACCAAGGGGAAGGAAAGGAGCCATTGAGAAAGGTTGGGGTGTTGCTCTGAGACCCCATAGAGCCCCCCAGGTCTGTCACCTGCACTTGGACAGAGCTGATGACAGGTGGGTCTGCCCACAAAGCTGGAGAGTCAGATGGGAGCTGGGTTGCTAGGAGATGGTTCAAAGCAAGCCCTCAGTCAAGATGGGGGAAAGACAAGACAGCCCCTTTGTCCAGCTCCTTCATCCAGTGAGGGAGGGACTGGGATGGGTGGGAAATCCTGTGAGGAGGGAAGAAAAATCATCGCAGACTTTGAGTTCGTCTCCTGCAGGAACAAAGTGAGGGACGAGATTTAAAGGAACCCTTTTCTCTGCCTTCTTTGAGCAGAAGCATCTTCCTCACACTTTGGGATCACCTGTTGTCTTCTGGGTACTTGTTCTAGGTCCACCTCCAGACACATGCTACCATTGTCTGAAATGCCTGACAGCCCTCTTCCCTGCATCCATACATACGTTTCCTGCTGATTTTTCAAGGCCCCACTCACATAGTTGAGTTCCATGAGGCCTTTCCTCATTTCCCACACCCCAATATTAATAAAGACCTGTACCTCTCAGTGACACTGATTACATTGTCATTTGTGTTCCTGTCCTGCTTCTCAACTAAAGCGTGAAATCCTACGGCTCACCTGTGTCCCTCCATACCCCCAGCACAGAACCTGACACAAGGCAGACTCTCAACAAGTGTCAGTTAAAAGAAACCTCTGCAATTAGTTAGTCCCAATTAATAATTTGGCTCAGTGAGCAAATGTAAGGGTGGAAATTTAAGGGTGACTTTTCTGTTACACATACCTGAGTGTGAGCTGGTTAACAGAGATTGCTTTCCAGGCTCTGGGGGTGTGAAAGTTTTGATGGAGGGAGGGATGGGGAGAAGACATCCTTTTGCTCAGCATCTGGATAGATGGGGGCTGCACAGGTGGGCCCGACTGCATGGAGTTTTTGAAAGTAGATAGATGATGCCAGATATATTGTGGATATAAGAAAGAAGAGAAGGAGAGAGGAGGTGGGAGGTAGCAGAAGATGGAGAGAGGGAAGAGACCAAAGCCATAACTGGCCCTCTTTATACTTCAATATGCTTATGCTTTGGGCACCTCCCCTTCTCGTTTTCAGAAATAGGTTAGAAAGGGCCAGCCCACTGGTCACCTCAAACCTGTCTGCACTCCTGGTCTGTTTATATTAGAGGGAAGGGGCCCAGAAGTCCCAGAGCAGAAATTTCTTTGTCCATGTTCCCAGCCTTCCCTCAGAGCCAGGGACTGACTCTTCCATTTGCTTCACCTTCCCTCAGATCTACTTGTAAACGTTTTTGTGGTAATTATATGTGATCCTGTGTATGGGAACACCTTGAGAAAGACTGCCTGGGCCCTAGGAAGTGCTCTGTAATTGGGGTTTGCTATTTTTAGTGATGTGCCTGACCTCTCAGGCAGGTGAGTTCGTGGGAGCTGTGAGGTAAGCCTAACTGCTTCCATGAGCATGCCCTTAGCCCTTGTGACTCTCATAGGATGCATGTGAAGCTCTCTGCCTAGGCGGATGGCCATCCCTCCTCATCCTTCCCAGCTCCCAGCAGTATCCAGCAAACCTTCCCAGAGGGGCCATCTGATCTCTTTGCCACTCAGGTTGGAAAACTGAGAAATACCTGGGTTTCCCTGAGCTCTTCAGATAATCCTATAATCACCTATAGGCGATTTCATTTTCTTATATCACGACAGTCCTAAGTACAGTTTAGGGCAAATTGTTGTTCAGCCAGACAGGTGGGGAAAGCCACCCTGTCTGAGGGGCAGCAGCAGTAACACATTCCCACTGTGCCAGGTGAGGTGGGCAGCGGGAGTTCTGAGCATGCTCCCTGTTGGGCTCTGCAGGGGCAACTCTAGCTGTCATTCCTGCCTAGCTCAGGCCTCATCCTCTCCCACCTGGACTATTGCAATTGCCTCCTCACTGCTCTCTCTCTCTCTAGACTTACCCATTGATCCAGCTTGGGCCTAGCCCCCAGAAGGCCATCCACATGCAAACATGATCACATTGCACGTTTCTTTAAACCCTTCAAGGCTTGCCCATTGGCCACACAGTGAAGTGTGTGCCTCTATCTGCTCCCAACCTGCCACAGCCTGCCTTCTCCACCCACATCTCTAGTCGCATCTCTCCCCATGTTTTACCTCCCACTTTACAGCAATGCCTGACCTTACCATGAGTACTCGCATTCATGTTTTCTTCTATCATTCCCTCTGGCTGGGATGTTATTCCCTCCTTACTTAGCCTGACTCTCACTCATCTTTCTGGAGGGACCCAGGCCTTCTTCTCCTCAGAAAGTCTCAGAAGGGGCCCCCAGAGTCCCTTGGGCACACTTCACATTATATTGAAATTATTGAAAAGGACTTTGTTATCCATCTTTAGTTTCTCCGTTATCCATCTTTTAGTCACATGGTGCTAGAAACAGAGAAGATCACTTAATGAATGTTGAGTTACTGTTGTATGCCAACAGCAACCAAGCTGAGAATCAAATCAAGAACTCAATCCCTTTCACAATAACTGCAAAATATATATTTATACATACACACAATACTAAGGAATATACCTAACCAAGGACATGAAAGACCTCTACAAGGAAAACATGGCTACAAAACACAGCTGAAAGAAATCATAGACAACACAAACAAATGGAAATACATCCCATACTCATGGATTGGCAGAATCAATATTGTGAAAATGACCGCACTGTGGTCTGATGTGGTGGCTCGTGCTCGTAATCCCAGCACTTTGGGAGGCCGAGGTGGGTGGATCACGAGGTCAGGAGATCGAGACCATCCTGACTAACATGGTAAAACACCATCTCTACTAAAAATACAAAAAATTAGCCAGGCGTGGTGGTGAACGCCTGTTGTCCCAGCTACTTGGGAGGCTGAGCAGGAGAATGGCGTGAACCTGGGAGGCAGAGTTTGTGGTGAGCCAAGATCACGCCATTGCACTCCAGCCTGGGCGACAGAGTGAGACTCCATCTCAAACAATTTTAAAAAAAAGGAAAAAGAAAAGAAAATGACTATACTGCCAAGAGCAATCTACAGATTCAGTGCAATTCCCATCAAAATACCACCATCATTTTTCACAGTATTAGAAAAAAAATTGTAAAATTCATATGGGACCAAAAAATAGCCTGCATAGCCAAAGCAAGACTAAGCAAAAACAAAAACAAAACAAATCTGGAGGAATCACATTACCTGACTTCACACTATACTATTAGGCCATAGTCACCAAAACAGCATGGTACTGATATAAAAATAGGCACATAGACCAATGGAACAGAATAGAGAACCCAGAGATAAAGCCAAATGTTTACAGCCAACTGATCTTCGGCAAAGCAAACAAAAACATAAAGTGGGAAATGACACTCTGTACAACAAATGGTGCTGGGATAATTGCCAAGCCACGTGCAGAAGAATGAAACTGGATCCTCATCTCTCACCTTATGCAAAAATCAGCTCAAGATGGATCAGAGACTTAAATCTAAGGCCTGAAACCATAAAGATTCTAGAAGATAACGTCGGAAAAACCTTTCTAGACATTGGCTTAGGCAAAGAGTTCATGACCAAGAACCCAGAAGCAAATGCAACAAAAGCAAAGATAAATAGATGGGACTTAATTAAACTAAAATCTTCTGCACAGCAAAAGAAATCATCAGCAGAGCTAACAGAAAATGCACATAGTGGGAGAAAATATTCACAATCTGTACATCCGACAAAGCACTAATATCCAGAATCTATAAAGAACTCAAACAAACAAACCAGCAAGAAAAATAAATCCCATCAAAAAGTAGGCCAAGGACATGAATAGACAATTCTCAAAAGAAGATATACAAATGACCAACACATACACGGAAAAATGCTCAACATCACTAATGATCAGGGAACTGCAAATCAAAACCACAATGCGATACCACCACACTCCTGCAAGAATGGCCATAATCAAAAAATCAAAAAACAACAGATGTTGGTGTGAATGTGGTGAAAAGGAAATACTTTTACACTGTTGGTGGGAATGTAAACTAGTACAACCACTATGGAAAATCCAGAATAGAGATTCCTTAAAGAAAATCCCCACTACTAGAAAACTACCCAGAGGAAAAGAAGTCATTATACAAAAAGAATACTTGCAAATACATGTTTATAGCAGCACAATTTGCAATTGCAAAAATATGGAACCAACCCAAATGCTCATCAATCAATGACTGGATAAAGCAAATATTATATACATATACATATATGTGTGTATATATGCTGTGTATATATAATATATACATAATATATATTATATATTTATTTATATAAATATAATATATTATAATATAATAAAATATATTATTATATATAATATATATACATATAATATATATTATGTACACACACACCATGGAATACTACTCAGCCATGAAAAAAAACAAAATAATGGCATTCGCAGCAACCTGAATGGAATTGGACACTATTATTCTAAGTGAAGAAACTCAGAAATGGAAAACCAAACACCACAGGTTCTCATTCATATATGGGAGCTAAGCTATGAGGAAGCAAAGGCGTAAGAATTGTACATTGGACTTAGGGGACCTGGGGGGGAAAGGATGGAGGGTAACATGGTATAAAAGGCTGCACATTGTGTACAGTGTACACTGTTTGAGTGATGGGCACCAAAATTTCAGAAATCACCACTAAAGAACTTATTCATGTAACCAAACACCACCTATTCCCAAAAAACACTATTGAAATAAAAAAAGGAAAATAATAGATGTTGAGCTAAATCTATCTGCTGAAGACTCTGAATCCTCCCTGAGAGACCTCATGGCTGTGCCCAACTAACCAGGTGGATGACCTATGTCCCTCCAAGTTGTACCTTCTTGGCACCACTGGCCTGTTACCTGTTGCCCAGGCTTCCACACATCAACTTCTGCCTTCCAGGCTGTCTCACCCTCCATGCCTTACACCTCCCATCCCCTGGGGTATGCACCCTCAACATTGTGTGACCCATACTACTGGCTGCCTTCTCTTCCTGGCTGTCTGCCAGCCATGGAGTATAGATTTGCAAAACTCAAACCAGGAAATGTAGGTACCAGCTGAACAGTGCTCAAATTCTAGATTCAAGACCACTGCCAGGGAGGAAAGCCCTGTACTGGACATCTCAGATTTGTCCTTCCAGGTCTCATTTCTGCCCTTCACCCTGCTCACACCCTGGAAGCTGACCCATGTGGACTGAATCAAGGTCCCCTCGCACTCTGCCTTCCTGAGCACTGGGTTGGACTACGGGAAGGAAATCAGAGGGAGAGAGGAGAATGAGGTCAGGGTCAGTCTCTAGATCACTCCAGGGGGATGGGGGAGCCTGCGACGCTAGGCCACAGGTCACAGCTTCTGTATGCCTCTCTCTCTCCCTCTCCTTCTTCCTCCCTCCTGGTAACTGCTCCTTTCTTGGCCGTCCTTCAATTTGTAATGGAGCCCCACCGTCACCAATCCTAGAATCACCCAGGCTGGAGTGCAATGGCGCAATGGCTCACCGCAACCTCTGCCTCCCAGGTTCAAGTGATTCTCCTGCCTCAGCCTCTTGAGTAGCTGGGATCTCAGGTGCCTGCCACCATGCCCAGCTAATTTTTTTAGTTTTAGTAGAAACGAGGTTTCACCAGGTTGGACAGGCTGGTCTCGAACTCCTGACCTCAGGTGATCCATCCACCTCAGCCTCCCAAAGTGCTGGGATTACAGGCCTGAGCCATCATGCCCAGGTATGGTCTTTTTTTTTTTTTTTTTTTTTTTTTTTTTCTTTCTAGATCTCTCTCACCTCCATCAACTCAAAGTCAAGATCTGGAAGGGGTACATGAGGTGGCAGGACACTGGAACTCAAGAGGGACATGCAGTGCTCTACTTAACCTAGCAGAAGGGGACTTAAATCAAAGGTAACAAAAGACTTTGAAGTCGACTGACAGCTGCTCTCCTGAATACCTCCCCTTCACACTGCTTGTCCTCTCTTTGGCTTCACCAGTTCCATGGCTCTTCTCAGTGCCCCCAAGATGGTCAGTGACCTCAGGACTCTCGGCATAGGCCACTCTGAACCTTCCCACCTTCCTTCTTTGGTACAGAGAGTTTCTCTTTTCCTCTTAAATCAATAAAGACGTTGGTATTTTGAAACTTTAGAAAACTAAAGGAAAACCAAACATAGCCTAAATGGAAAATAGTGAAAAGGCCAAGCAAGACACGTTCTGTTTGTCTAGCACACATTCTTTATCCCAGGGTTCCTGAAGCCTCAGCTCAGGCCACGTTGCCTGGCTCATGTTGGCTGGTATAGATTTGGATTTGTATCCAGGTGGGGCCTGGCCCATGGATTCTTGGTTTTTGCTGGAAATAGCTTATTTGCCCCTCTCTTCCATGGACCTCCCTTCATACCTGGCTGGACTGTTCTCCAGCACGTCAGTCACTCTAGCTACTCTCGGTCCTCACCCCTGGACGCTCCACCTCTCCATGTATTCCCTGGGATCTAGGCTAGTGTGTCACAGCCTTTCCCTACCAGGGAGGTTTCTAAGACTGAGAAACCCATCCTTGGCCCTGATATAAGCCTAAACATACTGACTGCCATTGTGAAAGAAGGAAGCCAGCCCTTCCCCACGACTTACTCTCCTGCAGGCTCTGTGGTTTGCACATCGGCAGATATTACTCCATTGAATCCTCACAACAATACTTCAGATTCCACAGATGGTGAGAAAAGCTCTGGGAACTGCTGGAAGAGGAAGAACCAGGATCCAGGGCTGGTTCCTGCAAACTCTGAGCCCGATGCTTTGCCACTGATATTTTTACACAACATCTAAGTTAGGAATGGCAAAGTGGTTTCATCTGACATGTCAGTTCTGATTGACTTAGTGGCTGCCTGCAGTGCTGTGGTGAGGAGTGTGAGGCCACATCTGTGCTCAGTGGGAGAGATCATGATAAACTAGAAATGTCTAGCAAGGGTAATAGCTGGAGAGAGTGACAGGCTGTATATGTGCCATATACTTGCCACTGTTGGGCCAAGCCATTTTTGTGGCAGCCACATGGCTTTAGAGGCAGGCACCATTGTCCTCCAAACCTCTTTGCTTTCTATCAGTCTCCCACCACATGGAGGAGCATACCTTGGTTCACCCAGGGTTCTATTCTCAGCTTCACTACTTAATAGCCGCATGACCTTAGGTAGGTTACTTAACCTCTTTGAGCCTCAGTTTTTTGTCAATAATATATAGCTAAGTATAATACTTACCTCAAAGTGTTTCAGTAAGAATCCATTGACATAAAGCTTGTAGATCACCTGACATAATGCCATGCACAGAGTAGATATCTGACAAACATCAGTTGTTGTTGTTAGCCACCATTCTATCAAAGCCTGTAGCCCACACTATTGCATGCACCGGCTTCCTGTTTCTATGACCTGCCAAGGCAAAAAACAAAAACAAAAAAAAAAAACACCCAATCTTCGCAACTGACCCATACTCTCCTTCCCATGCCATGGGATATATGACAGCCCATATGGGGTCTGTGTTTGCCCTGAAATCCCATTACTCTCCACTCAACTGTTAAACATTTCAAATCCTCCTCCCCATAGGCTCCCCTCTTGTTAATGTGATTATATGTCTGGATTGTTTCATTAAGCTCTTTTTCACAGAGTGGCTGGTAAACACCTGGTAGAACATGGAATCTAATTATCATCTTAATTGGCGAAGACGGACTGGTAAATAATATGTGTTAATTATCAGGGAAAACCCTATAAAGCTTAATGAGAAAACAAAACTCATAAGCAAAGGTTCTTGGATTTCTGGACAGGTAATTCCCAAGCCTTGATAGCAACAGAAGTCAGGGGGCCATGGCCAGGCACATACTGGGCCTTCCTTTGTGTGGGCCAGAAGATTAGAGCCACTGCTCTTTCTGATATGGAGAAGGTAATTCATGAACCTAGTATTTTCTTTAGACATTTATTTATTTAATAAAGCATTTGTCCCCTTTTGTTGCTGTTTTCCCTCCAGCTTTGTTGAGGTATACGTTAAGCATTTCTTAAAGGCCTTGCACTTTTCTGGTGAGTTAGGGCTGTTGTTCTCTCCACATGGTGAGAGTACTAGGCACCAACTAAACTCATTGCCAGTGTGCTCTCCTCGTCTTGGATTTCCTGTTTCAAGAATGACCTGGGACCTCTCTCTGGAACGAACTCCGTATGCCTTGCTCCTGGGCTTAGCGCTCCTCTCCCACTGCCTTGGACTTCCTCCCTCATAATGCGAGAGCCCACAGTCTCCTTTAGAGTCAACTCTGTGGTAAACAAACATTCATGTTCCCCCAGACTCCTCAACCAAACGGACTCCTCTCTTCCCAGTTTAACTAAAACTTGGCACTTCCCCACAGATATTGTCTCTCCTCCAGGCTTCTCAATTAGTAAACACTCTTTCTTCCACCACCCAGAAATGTCTCATCAGGAGCTCATGATCTAGGGGCATACAGACAAGTACTCAAACTTTTAAAACCCATGTCATCAGAGCTGCACAGAAGGTAGAAAAGAAAAGGTACAAGACAGGAGGGCCCAAAACTCAAACTTGGACTTCAGAGAAGTATCCCAATAGAAAGTGACAACAAACTTGATAAACAAAAATGTACAGAACTTAGACAAACAAAAAAGGGGAGAAAGTTTCAACTACTTGGAAAAAACATCATATTTTAAAGGCACAAATCCCATCAAATTAAGTCCTTGCTAAAAATCTTCAATTGTTACCCATTTTTTAAATCCATGCAACTGCAGGAAGGAACATTGTTATCCACCATTTTATCCCCACTAGGCTCATAATAGGAATTTGATAAATATTCGGCAATACCAAAAATTAACATACAAAATACAAAAAGAATTAACAAGACATCCATAGGTGAAACATTAAAACAATATAATTGGCTAAATTCCCTAGAAAACTATTATTTCTTCTTATAACAAAACCAGCATTTGTGTAACGCCTAGTGCAGTGTCACTTACATAGTCGGTACTTAAAAAATGTTTGTTGAATAATACATGTAGCATTTGGTAATTAAGGCACTTAAACTATAATATTCTGTAATCTTGTGTCCTGTTATTCAATGTCTCCATGAAACAAACAAACAAACAAACAAACAAAAAAAACTGATGTTCTTAAAGGGTAAGTTAATTTCATAAGATCTCTCAAGTAGTAAGCAGTAAAGTTACAACTAGATCTTATGGCTTCCTGTGGCAATATCTATGCTCTTTTCAAGGAGCACATAGAGTCTAGATGCATGTAAATTGTAGCATCAGGGAAGACTTCACATAGGTGAAAATCTATCTGGGTCATGACAGATCAGTAGCATTGGGATAGACCGAAAGTGCAGCAAAGCAGGATTTCCTAGTGAGAGGACCTGCATGAACACAGGAATGGGAACAGGGACAACATGTGTCTTTCAAGGGACAGAAAGAATGTTGGTCCACTTCAGGCAGAGGGTCCACATCACTGCAGAAGCTTCTTATTCAAAGATCAATTGAATTCAAAGCACTGAATCCAAGTGGCAACTCTTTCTCCGTAATAATTGAACAGCATCAAATTGACTCTGATTACAGGTATCCATGGCAAAAAGAAAACATGTTAACTTTCAGAAAGGAGAAAGTTCACCAGCTTCTCTCCTTCTACTCCAAGGCTCTGCAAGATGGTGATGCACATTTATCATGCTGGGTGTGTGTGCTCAGGTCCTAAAGCGAGCCACACACTAGTAGGACCAGAAGAAGACGTCTATTTCCCCAGACAAAGTTGTGTGAACCCACTGGAATTTATTGACACCCAGAAGGCCTCGAACAGACTTTAGAGTAGTATTATAAGCTTATCTGCCTGCAGATACTAATAGGTTAAGAAGCTTCTGAGACAAAACTAGAGAACCAAGAAGGTGGTAGAACAAGAATTAAAGATTTCCATGAGAAGCTGGCGCTGCCTGGGGCTCAGCAACTGGTGCATGTGGCTGGGAATGGTAGCAGATGGGGGAGGGAAGTGGACAGCTTCTGAATAAGCATGCAGAATTTGTTGGAGTTCATAAATATCTAAACTGATATTCAATGTCAGTTGCATTTACACTAGCTTCTTCTCAATTTTGAATAATTTCTTCATGCTTTATAGGGAAACTAAGACTTTCCTGGCACTAAATTTTTTAAGCTTACATTTCAGTGATTTTATATTTTATAACTTTGACTTCCTTATTATCCAAGCCGTACTTGCACACAGATAAAGTATGGCATAAACTGCAGTAGAGCAAAAAAGAAAGAACGAAATTCATCTCCCCAACACCGAGAGATAAGTATAGTCAACTGGGTATGTATTTTTCCAGAATCTTTGCATAATTTTAAAAGTAAAAATAAAATCAAACTGTGCATACAATTTTATTTTATTTTACTAATGTATTTATATATTTTAGAGACAATGTCTCCCTCTGTTGCCCAGGCTGGAGTGTACTGCCCTGATTATAGCTCACTGCAGCCTCAAACTCCTGGGCTCAAGCAATCCTCCTGCTTCAGTCTCCTGAGTAGCTGGGACTATAAGCACATTAGCTAGCCGCCATGCCTAGCTAGTGATTTTGGCTTTTGTAGAGATGGGGTCTCACTATGTTGCCAAGGCCGGCCTCAAACTCCTGGTCTCAAGCCTTCCAAAGTGCTGGGATTACAGCCATGAGCCACCATGTCTAGCCTGTATATTTTATATTATATATGCTGATTTTTTTGCAAGACTCTTAATTTCACAGTACAACATTTAGCATATCTTCACATCAATAAATAGTCATCAGCAGCGTTGTTTTTATAGTCATACAGTGTTCTATTGTATTGGTGCCACTGGTGACCCATTGTTTGACATCTAAGTTGTGTCCAATCATCAGATATTATAACCATAAATGATGCTTTGGTGAATCTTTGCATACATCCTGAATTATTCCCTCAGGGCTCCTTGCCCCTTTCCAGCTTCTCCCTGCTTAAAGCCGCTTCACTCTTGCTCTTCCTTGTGGCCAAAGTGAACGTCTTTGGGTTTTCTGAACTTGTCCCACTCTGTTTGGCTCTGTGCTTTTGTACATCCTCATTCCACTGCCTAGCACACTTTGCACTGACTAAGCATCCTCGTCCATTCATCTTTTAGATCTCAACAGAGACATCACTTCCTCAGACGAGTCTCCTCTGATACCCACCTCCACCACAGACCGAGTCCTCTGCGCCTCTTATGTCACCACTGTCACCCGCTCTTCATTCTGTTAGGGCAGGAAGCAGCCTGTATTGTAGCATCCTGTTGGCCCGTCTTTTTCCTTCACTAAACTGTAACGTCCACAAGGCTAGAAACCATGTCTGCCATGGTCAGTGTACCCAGAACAGTGCCCAACACATGATAGGTACTCCATGAACACCTGTTTAACCATCAATAAATACCTTCCTCACTATAAAACTGCTGCATCAAAGGCATGCCCTTGTTAAGTCTTGTGACACACACTGCTCCCTGGAAAAGCCTTGCCTTTACAATTTACCTCTCCTCCCACAGTGTGTGAGGGTGCACATTTCCCCACATCTTGGATAGGCTTGCAAAAAATTCTGAGAAGACTTTCTTTCCATGGGGCTTTATTTAAGGAGCATCGACTAGAATGATGTGCAGTGGGTTATTCAGGAGTCTCAACGCAGTGGGGTATAAACATGAAAATTAATTTTTTCTAGCCACTGCTTTCTGCTGTGTTCTGTCAAATCCCTTTTCCCCATCACTTGATATTTTGGGCAGAAAGTGAATAAATATTCCTGTCACTTTCAGTTACTAAAAACTCAGTCCATTCCATTTAAAACTCCAAATTCATATCTGATTCAAAGCTCTTCCTTTTGTCCATGCCCCAAACCCCAGGAAGACTGTGGCTTTAGAGACTCGGAGGTGGGGGAGCAGCATGGTCTCCTCCTTCACTTCTCCTCCTCCTCCTCCTCCTCCTCCCTCTTCTGGGTCTAGCAGTTCTAGACTTGGGGGCAGGAAGAAAGGATGGGGAGGTGGGAGGCATCTCAGCATGGTCGAGGGTCTGTGGTGGTGAGGAGGCATCTCTGATCTCAGCCTGGCTCAACCTGGCTCTGTGGGAGGTTGGTGGACCCCACTGAGTGGCAGTCTCCATATGGAGGGTGGGGTCTTTTTATGGAGCAATGTTCAACTCAACCCAGCTCTCCTCTCCTAGAAGGACCCACTTGAAAAGGAGGTGATAATGCCCCCCTTCAACATGCGCTATGCCCCCCTCTCTCTGAGTGGTGTCTTCCCGACTTATTCTGGCAACCAGCTGGACAGTCCACAGCTCCTGCCGTTCCATTCCATGCCCCTTGTGTGGAACCACAGGCAATGCTATGGACTTCCTCTGTGTTCTCCAAGGGCTGCTGAGATCCAGGATGGGGTAACCCCAGTGCTTCTTTCCCAGGCCCTCTGCAGCCCCTTCGCCCTCCACTGGCATGGACCATCTCCACAGGCCTCTTAGAGAGTCTCTAGGGCAGAGTGCCAGTGCAGTGGTCTCTGTGATCATGTGTGTCTTCCCATGGGGAGATAAGGGAATTGCCCCCACCAACAACACTGTAAGATTGCAGCTCTGGTGCCATCTCCCCATACCATTCCCCAGTCCTCACTTGATACCTGCAAGAGTGAGGAGCAGAAGGCAGGATAGAGAGTGGCTTGAAGGGGGCAGGTCAGTTCTGCAACCTGTGGTTTACAAACCACATTGCCAGGACATGTTAGCCCTGCTCCTGGGCAGCTGTCTTTAGAATGCAGGCTTCCTCAGTGCCTCTTCTCCTCTGCTTTGGTTCGGGCCTTAGCCACAATTCTGGGACACCAGAAAAATCCCCCTCATTATTTTGCTGCAGATTTAACAGTCATGATCCTCAACAGTATGGTTACGATAACTGCAGAAATAGATCGCACATGGCTATTTCTTGTAGCAGCACTGGATAAAAGCTAAGGGCAAGACTAGGCAATTTGGATTAAAAGGAAAATAGCCACATTAAGCAAGAAAGACAGAGCCTAGAGCCCTGCAGTGAGGGAGTGAGGGAGGGTGCAGAGGGGACAATGAGTTGAGTAGGCGTTTTTGTGCCTCTGGGGCCTAGAGAGTCAAGCGACCTCTCTGTCCATTTTTGTCCACTGTCGGGGGCAATTGGATACCTCTTGCAAAGCAGGGAGGGATAAAGGGACTCCAGTGAAACCCTCTCACCCTGCCTCAGTCCTCCAAATGTCACATCTATCTGAGCTGATGCTCTGACCGAAGCTCCTCCCTCCTCACTGTCACTGGCCAGAACAATCCTTATATTCATTTCCCAGAGCCTGAGCTATTACAGATGACTGAATAGGTGCTGAGGTGCCCGTGGATTGAGAGAGAGACGGCCAGGGATTGTTTCCAGAACCCAGCATCCATGAGAAAAAGCAGCTTGGATAGGACCTCAATGAATAAATCACAGTGCGAGGCCCTCCCAGCTCTCTGGCATGGTCTGTTGAAATAAGATTTTCACTACTGCAATTACAGTCAGAGTGTGGGGAGCCTTGGGATTCATTAGTTTTGACTTCAGCAGCATTGATTTCTTGTTTAGTAATTAGCTCACCAGGGCCCCTGATGGCATAATCTCTTCATTTACATAATTAAGACATAAATCTTGAGCCTGGATAGTAGCCAGGGCACTGGGGACTGGACACCAAGGGCAGCAGGTGGTTGACAGCTTGTATTCCCAGTACCACATTCTCACCAGCTGATCTCATTGGCCTCTGTGACTTCAATGGGCAAAACTTCTTAGATACATATTTTTGAAAACCCATGCCAAGGAAATCAATCCATTTAAACTAGGTTTAGAGAAAGGCTGTGATGATTTTAAAATACGCTCATAATTCCTTTGACATGTCTTCCTTCATCAGGTGGAATCTAATTCCTCTTCCTTCCAATGTGGGCCAGATTTAATACCATGCTTCTAATGAGCAGAATAGGGCAGAAGTGATGGTGTATGATTTCAGAGTTCAAAAGGCATCACTGCTGCCATATCCGTCTCTCTCTCTCTCATCACTTGTTCTAGGGAAGCTGACTGCCATGTTGTGATGATACTCAAGCAGCCTGTGGAGAGCCAACATTGGGGAAACGGAGGCCTCCTATTGAGGGCCAGCACCAACTTGACAGTCACACAAATAAGCCCCCTTAAAAGCAGATCCTCCAGCTCCAGCCAAACATTCAGATGACTGCAGACCTGGCTGACTTCTTGAATACCACCTCAAGAGAGAACCCACATCAGAAACACCCAGCTAAGCCACTCTCAAATTCCCGACCCACAGAAACTGTGAGGGTAATAAATGTTTATTGTTCTTTTAAGCCACCGAGTTTTAACGTAATTTGTTACACACAATCAATAACTAACCCAGAGGGCATTTCTCATTCCAATGCTGCTTCCGCAAGGAAGAAATGGTCCGATACCAAGACCAAGACAACTGAAACTGTTCATATTCTTGACCAAGCAATTTCTGTTGTAAGACTCTATCTTATACAAATATATTTAAAATGTAAACACACACACAAATGTGCAAAATGCTTGTGTAAATGTGTTCATTGCAGCATCCTCTGTAACAGTAAAAACAGAAGACAATTAATGTTTTCATTAATAGAGCTCAATTAAATAAATTATGGAGAAAATGGAATAATTCTATGTAAGCATTAAAAAACTGAATTAACAGTAAAAAATAAAATTCTATGTAAGCATTAGAAAAATTGAATTAATAATAAAAAACAAAATTCCTGGACTCTAAGTCCAGATGGTTTAAACAGTGGGTTTACCAGCGATTTATGAAAGGAATACTCAAATATTTATACAAACAGTTATGAGGAATTTAAAAAATGAAAGACTACTTCTCAACTTAAGCAATGACTTTGACTCCAAACCCTGATGGAAATCTTGGAGAAAAATAGAAAGTATAAGCAAACTTGATCTACAAACAGAGGTGCAAAAATTTTCCAAAAAAATTTTAGAAACTAACGTAACCATAAATAAATAGAGTTTAATGCAGAAATGCAAGGCTGATTCAGCCTTAGAAAAAAATCAAAGTGATTTGCCTTATTAATAGGAAAAGGAAAAAATTATATGATTATCACAATACATGTAGAAAAATCATTTCATAAAATGCAACATTCATTTATAATTTTAAGGAATAATCTCTTAGCTGAATAGAAATAGAGAGGGTGCTTTCTTAATGTACTAAAGAATATCTATAAAAATAAATACAAAGCAGAGACATGTGATCTAAAAACAGCAGTCCAACATTGTGCTAGAGATCATCTCCAGTGCATTAAGGCAATACAAATAAATAAAAAGTACGAAGACTGTAAATGAAGAAGTAAAACTATCGCTATTGACTGACAACATTATTATGCACCTGGAAAATCAAAAGGAATTTTTATTTAAACTATTAGCATTAATAAGAGACTTTGGTAAGTTTGCTGGCTATAAAATTAATAGTTTTAAAAACAATGATATTTTTGTATATCAGCTACTAACAGAAAATACAATTTGTAAAAGGAACCCTTCATAACAGCAACAACAAAACATAGCAGTACATAGGAATCCAGCTATCTTCCATTAAGCTAGACATTAAGGGGTTTTGCAAAAATGTAAGACAATGTCGGTACTCTCTGTGTGATGAATCTTTAAATCATCATCGGGAGAACTAACATCTTTACAATAATGAGTCTTCTAATCTATAAGTGGGATATATAGCTCCAGTTATTAAATCTTTTTAATGTCCTTCAACGAAGTTACAGAGCTTTCCTTGTAGAAGCCTTCTCCTTCTTAGATATTTTCTTGATATTTTTTGATGCTACACAGAATATTTTTAAAAAGTACTCAAGTCAAGATTCAATATAATTGATAACTTTTCCTGCATATTAATGAACATTTTTTTCTTTTCCAGATGGAGTCTTACTCTGTTGTCAAGGCTGGAGTGCCGTGGCGCAATCTTGGCTCACTGCAACCTCCACTTTCCAGATTCAAGCGATTCTTCTGCCTCAGCCTCCCAAGTAGCTGGGACTACAGTCACATGCCACCATGCCCCGCTAATTTTTGTGTTTTTAGTAGAGACAGGGTTTCACCATATTGGCCAGGTTGGTCTCAAACTCCTGACCTCATGATCCGCCTGCCTTGGCCTCCCAAAGTGCTGGGATTGCAGGCGTGAGCCACCGCACCTGGCGTTAAAGAACTCTCTTAAGTGAAATTGGCATTTTTTAAACTGTGGCACATTGTGGTGGATAATATGATGACTACTAGTACAGTCTGGTCCCACGACCTTGATTCATGCTAAGGCATCAGCAGTTTTGCCACCACTGTTTTTGCAACATCAGTGCAACCATCAACTTGGTGAAAAGAGTAAACAATGTCTTATAAAAAGTTTTCATCTCAGGAATGTCTTAGGTATCCCCAGAGGTAGCACATCTACTTTGAAAACCACTGCTGCAGAAAAATGAATGCCCATGTGCACCAGGAAACATCCGTAAGAATGTTTGCAGAACATTGCTTAAAGTAGCCATGAACTGGAAATAACCTGAAAGTTCTTCAGCTATAGAATTGATAAATGAACTATTCTTACCAATGAGAATTAATACATAAGTTGTACTCACCAATGGAATAATATATAGCAATAAAAATAAAATTGCTGGCATTGCAGGTATGGCTACTCATGCCAGTAATCCCAGCGCTTTGGAAGGCCAAGGTAGAAGGGTCGCCTGAGCACAGGAGTTCAAGACTATGCTGGGCAACATAGTCTTGTCTCTACAAAAAAAAATTTTTTTTTTTAATTAGTTGGGCACAGTAGTGTATACCTGTAGTCACAGCTATTCAGGAGGCTGAGGTGGGAGCCTGGCTTGAGCCCAGGAAATCGAGGTCTCATTGAGCTATGATTGCATCAGTGCACTCCAGCCTAAGTGCAGACTAACAGACTGAGACCCCGACTTAAAAGAAAAATGATAATTGCTAACCGCTATATGAAACAGTATGCAGTAATACCACAAGCAAGAGGTCTCTGCTGGTGGCACCTGGACGGCACACCTGAGGCCTCAGATGTTCCTAGGGATTATGAAGAGAGAGAACAGGCTTTATTCTCCTTAGATCCAGACAAGAGTCAAGTTTCCAGCAACAGAGGACCAGATTTTTATTTCCTTGAGCCTGGAGAAAAGATGAAGATTTTTCCTGGTTTTCAGAGAGGTAAGGTGAGCTTAGCCAGCAGAATATGGTGAATCTGCTTGGAGAGGGACTGTAGCTGCCTGTGTTATTTGGTTCTAAAAAGGAGAATTTATCCAATCCTGCTGTTTCTGATCATCCAGGAGGACAAGTGCACTGGTGGAATTTCTCCAAGGACTTTATATTAGTAGACTTAGGTGCAAGAAAATATCCCCTCAACCTTTAACAGAAGATAATGGATTATCTGTTCAATCATCTCTGATTCAAATAGGTAGAAATCCTTGCATGTTCACTATTTGTCCATTTAAAACCATCAGTAGAAACCCCACCAACCTGCCCTCTGTGAGGATGAAGGAATCACAAACCATGAGAAGGCAAAGCAATATTACAAATCTTTCAAGGGCACTCTGGAAGGGCTGATGGATGAGACATATGAGAATATTAATTTTAAAAAGTGATGAGGGCAGTCAAGGAAACACAACGTGAGCACAAAGGGATGTTCAAAAGCTAACAACAAAACAAGAAAACCCTAAATATTTAATAGATTAAAGTAAACTGAGGAGCAGGGAAGTCACTACTGAGAATCACATTGGAGATCTAGGAAATCAAGGGAAATGCTTCAAGGAACAGAGCCAAGACACAAAAATGGATTAATAAAAGAAAAAGATCATCAGCTTGGAAAAAAATCCGGGGACCTAATAAGCAAAAAATAGAAGATTCAGAAGGAGAAGAGAGGAACGAATGAAGAAGACAATTTCTCCTGAGCTTCAGATAGACTTGAATTCGCAGATTGAAAGCATATAGAAAATCCAACTCAAGACTGATGAAAATAGATTCATACCTATAAATAACCTAGTGAAATTCCTAAAATATAATATTGAAACTTCTCATAGGGCGATAAAAACATTAGCAGTTTCCAAATTGGGTAGGTAGGGAGTAGGAAGCATGCATGAAAGAGAATCAGACTAGCATAAGTTTTCTCATTTGCAACGCTGCAATTAGAAGGCAGCAGAAATTAGCTGGGCATGGTGGCACATGCCTGTAGTCCCAGTTACTCAGGAGGCTGCTTGAGCCTGGGAAGTTGAGGTTGCAGTGAGCCATGATTGCACCACTGCACTCTAGCCTGGGAGACAGAGTGAGACCTTGTCTTGAAAAAAGAAAGAGAGAGAGAGAAAGGAAGGAGAGAAGGAAAGGAAGGAAGGAAGGAAGGCAAGGAAGGAATGAAGGAAGGACGGAAGGAAGGAATGAAGGAAGGAAGAGAAGAGAGGAATCGAAAAAAAAAAAAAACAGAAATAAAAAAGAAGAGCGAGAGAGAGAAGCGATAAGGAATGGAGGAACGATAAAGCCACATAAAGAAGTCCAGAAGAAATAACTAAAGTCCCCCGAAAGAATGAAAGCAAGAGCCAGACCCCCGAAGCCAAAGAACTCAAAGCCGAAATAAAGAAAAAGAAAAAGAAGAAAAAGAAGAAGAAAAAAAAAAAAAGACGATAGAGAAGCAGAGAAGAGAGCGCAGCAGAGTGACAACTGTTCTAGAAACCACCAAGGTTCATCTTGAGATAGATATGTGGAAGTACGCAAATAATGGAAAAATGATTTTAGTGTTATAGTAGAAGTTATCAGTGTAATTATGACTGTTAGGAATGGGAACATAATCAACAACAGAATCAGAAAGCATAATAAAACATCACAATGAACAGGAATAAGAAAATAAGCAGAAATTCAACTAGACCAAATATATGAATATTCCTGCATTTGCCTTCCCAATATTCATTTCTCCCTTCTTCTGCTAACATTACCCAGATGTTCTTTTCACTCAATAAACAATAATGCAGCACTTGCTATTGGTGCCAGGTGCTTTTCTAAGTTTTTCACAAATATTAACTTTTTAAATCCTCCTAATAGTTCATTTTACTGAAGAGGGACAAAAAGAAAGTGGAAATAGGCACTTGACCCAAGATGAACAAACTGTGAGTGCTTTATTGAATGTTCTGCTTGAATTATTGTTAAAAAGATACTTTCTTGGCCGGGCGCCGTGGCTTACACCTGTAATCCCAGCACTTTGGGAGGCCAAGACGGGCAGATCACGAGGTCAGGAGATTGAGACCATCCTGGCTAACACGGTGAAATCCCGTCTTTACTAAAAATACAAAAAAATTAGCCAGGCGTGGTGGCGGGCGCCTGTAGTCCCAGCTACTCGGGAGGCTGAGGCAGGAGAACGGCGTGAACCCGGGAGGCGGAGCTTGCAGTGAGCCGAGATGGCGCCACTGCACTCCAGCCTGGGTGACAGAGGGAGACTCCATCTCAAAAAAAAAAAAAAAAAAAAAGAAAGAAAAGATACTTTCTTTTCCCTGGGATTCCTAAGCAGATGAAATATAAGACTAGAGTTGCTGGTAATCAATCTTTGCTTTCCCACAGGGAGAACTTGTCTGTGTCTGAAGCTAGAAGAGGAAGAAATCTAAACTTCAAATATATCCCTGATGGTATCACTTAAGCACTTGGGTCCAGCCTTGCCTGGTTCCACCTTTTGGACTTTCCATATTTCAGGCACCAATTGCTGCTTTTGGTTAAAAGTTGGGTTCATCATTTGCAACAGCAGTCTTGACTAAACTGTCAGCAAAATTAGAGAAAAGTAAAAAGAAGAAAATGACAACAGAAAATAAACTGCAAATGTAAAAAACATTTAAAATAAGTAATATGAAATAAAATGCACTGTGAAAACAATAGTATGAAATGTAACGCACTACATGTAATTTACCTAAATTTTCCTATTAAAAGACAGAGATTTTAAGACTGAATTTTAAAATATACTCAGTTAAATTTTCATGAATAAATATGCAGAAAATATGATGACAAAGAAAATTTGAAATGGTTGAAAATAAAATATCAGGCAAATGCAAGCAAAAAGAAAGGCAGTCATGGCAACAATAATATCAAATAAAATGGAATTAAAATCTGGGACAAAAACAGAACAGTTATAATGATAAAAGGCATAGTCCATGAAGAAGATATAATAATCATTAAGTTACTGGTATAAACAATATAGCAGTCAAACCTGAACATTTTTTTAACTCCTATAATAATAAGAAAAACTAAAATAATAGAATGTTTTAAAATATTTATTTTAAATTCGATAGACCAAGTAGAAAAAAAGTAACAAAGATAAAAAGGATTTTAATAATATAATCAAAGGATTTGACAGTTCTAGATACATAAAACATACATTATTTTATGTCCATTGAAAATTTGCGAAAGTGCATCATGTACTTGGGACAAAGAAAAAGCTTAATAAATTCCCCAAATACCTTATAGCAGACCACATACTCAGAAAATCAACTATTACAAATCTGAAAATCAACAATTAAAAAAACTTCCCCTTCTAAGCCAAAACACCTAACAATATAACAACTACTTGAAAGCAAGGAACACTTTTGTGTTTATAATTTCAAATATATCTGGTTGTTTCCTTAAATAATGATTGCATTTACATTTTAAATAAATAATACTACATATCAAAAGTTATCCAGCACAGCTAAATTCATACTCCCAGAAATTTACAGTCTTAAATCTCTCCTTTTATTATTAATTAAAATAAATAATAAATTGGTTAAGTGTTAAATTCGAAAAATTAGGATGTGTGATAACAAAATAAACCAAAAGAGACTAGAAAAGATATTTAAGAAAGATAAATGTTTAAATTAATGTAATGGAAAACAACAATGGAAATAAGAAGAGTAAACAAAGCCCAAAAGCTTGTTTTTAAGAAAAAAAAAAAAACATGAAACAGAATATCTCTGTGTAGATTAAGGAAAAAAGAAAATATATATATATATATATATATACAATATTGAGAATGAGAAGGGGATATAATCACAGATATGCAAGATATGCAATAATATTACGTGCAATAAATGTGAAACTCTAAAGGAAATGATGATTTTTCTGATCAAATAATAACTATCAGGCCAGGTGCAGTAGCACATGCCTATAGTTCCAGCACCTTCAGAGGCCAAGGTGGGAGGATCACTTGAACCCATGAATTTCAGATCAGCCTGGGCAACATAGTGAGACCCTGTCTTTAAAAAAAAATTTTTTTTTTAATTAGCCAGGCATGACGATGTCTGCCTTTAGTCCCAGCTACTCAGGATGCTGGACCAGAGAATGACTTGAGCCCAGAAGTTTGAGGTTACAGTAAGCCATGATGATGACACTGCACTGCAGCCTGAGTAACAAGAGTGAGACCCTGTCTCTAAAATAATAATAATAACTACCAAAATTGTCCCGTAGAGAAGTATAAAACCTGAACAGACAACTGTATAAGAAATTGGAAAGATGACTAAAGATGCGCATTAAAAACGACCCTAGGTTCAGACATATTTACAGACAAGTTCTATCTAAGCTTTAAGGTACAAATCATTTCTAAGTTATTTAAAATGTTTCAGACTATTAAAAAGTGGAAAGCTATATTAATCCGTTTTGCATTGCTGTAAAGGAATATCTGAGACTGAGTAATTTATGAAGAAAAAAGTTTGGTTGGTTCACAGTCCTGCAGGCTGTATAAGCATGGCACCAACATGTGCTCACCTTGTGGTGAGGCCTCAGGAGGCTTTCATTCATGGTGGAAGGTGAAGCAGGAGCAGGCATGTCACATGACGAGAGAGGGAGCAAGAGAGAAGAGTGAGTGCCAGGCTCCTTTTGACAACTAGCTCTCACATAAACTCATCACCATGGGCAGGGCACTAAGCCATTCATGAGGTATCTGCCCCCATTATCCAAACACCTCCCACTAGTCCTCACCTCTAACACTGGGGATCATATTTCAACGTGAGATCTGGAGGGGACAAATATCCAAACTATATCAAAAGCTTTCTAATTTATCTTACAGATAATAAAGCTAGTTTAACTTAATATCTGACAGTGAAAAATATAAAATATTGACTAATTTCACTTATTATAAAAGATAAAATTATAAATGTAATAATAGCAAATAAAACCTTTCAATGGTACAAAAAAAGTAAAAATTAAGAATTCTTAATTCAACCAATTAAGAATTAATTCAACTAATTAAGAATTATTCCAGGAATATTAATATCAGTTTAATATTTAAAAATCTACAACTTAATTTATAGCTTCAACTAATCAGAAGAGAAAACCCAAGTGATTATAAGAACAGATTCTGAGAAGGCATTTGATAAAATTTTACATCTATTCCTAATTAAAATGCTGTATAAAATAGGACTAAAGGAACTCAACTAACTGCAATAAAGAATATTTTTCCTACAAGCAACAGCAAATTAGTAGTTATCTTTTATGGGGTAGAGAAGGCAAGAGGTTAGGCTAGTGGACGAGCAGGTAGAGTCAACAATATTGGCCATGTTGTAGTTCTTAATTGGGTGATGGGTTCACAGGTATTCATTTTTATTTTATTTTATTTTTATTTTTTTGAGACGAAGTCTCGCTCTGTTGCCAGACTGGAGTACAGTGGCACAATCTCGGCTCACTGCAAGCTCTGCCTCCCAGGTTCAAGCAATTCTCCTGCCTCAGCCTCCTGAGTAACTGGGACTACAGGTGCGTGCCACCATGCCCAGATAATTTTTTGTATTTTTAGTAGAGACAGGGTTTCACCATATTGGCCAGGATGGTCTTAATCTCTTGACCTCGTGATCCGCCCGCCTCAGCCTCCCAAAGTGCTGGGATTATAGGCGTGAGCCACCATGCCCGGCCTCACAGGTATTCATTTTATTATGTCTTATAATTTACATATGTCACACATTTGATAGACCAAGTAGAGGAAAAGTAACAAGGATAAAAAGGACTTGAATAATATAATCAACAGACTTGACAGTTCTATATACATAAAACATACATTATTTTTATGTCAATTGAGAATTTGCAAAAATGCATCATATACTTAGGACAAAGAAAAAGCTTAATAAATTCCCAAAATACCTTATAGCAGAACACATGCATTATTTTCTACATGATAAGAATATCAAAAGCAATAGTAAAGTTTATACTAAACAGCAAAATTTTAAGCTATTTTCATTAAATCAGGAGTAAGGCAGGCTTGCTTGCTATCATGAGAATTATTACATATTATTTTGGAGAAACTAGCTAATACCAAAAAATTAAAATAATTTTACAAATATTAGAAGAGACAAAATTATCTTTATTTGAAATTGCTGTGCTTTTATAGCTAGAAAGTCCAAGGGATCCAGTTTTTTAAAACTAAAAACTCCTATAATTAATATAGAAGAAATTTGGACTCCAAATTTAAGAGGCCAGCAGGGTTGGTCCCTTCTGAGGCTTATAAAACAAGATCTGTCCCAGTATCTGCCATTGGCTGTAGATGGCTGTCTTTTCCCTGCATCTCTTCACACAATCTTCTCTCTAAGTTTGTCTCTGTGTCCAAATTTCTTCTTATTGGGTTTGGGCTTATCCTAATGACCTCATTTTAACTTGATGACCTGCATAAAGACTGTATCTCCAAACAAAGTCGCTTATGAGGTACTGGAGATGAAAACTTCAACATAAGAATTTTTTTTTTTTTTGGCAGGAGGCACGGCAGGGGACTATTCAACCCAACTTATTTTGTGATACATTTCAGAGTAACATTTGGACATCAGTATACATTCCTCCTAAGCATTTCAGCAATTGTGTCATTAAGCAGATTTCTATATTTATTACTTTTTTCTTTTGATTAAAATTTACATACAAGAAAATGCTTAATTTGGAGGTCAAGAGTTCAAGACCAGCTTAACCAACATGGTGAAACTCCGTCTTGACTAAAAATACAAAAATTAGCTGGGTGTGGTGGCAAGTGCCTATAATCCCAGGTACTTGGGAGGCTGAAGCAGGAGAATCACTTGAACCCAGGAGGTGGAGGGTGCAGTGAGCCAATACTGTGCCACTGCACTCCACCCTGGGCAACAAGAGTGAAACTCTGTCTCAAAAAAAAAAAAAAAAAAAAAAAAAAAATATATATATATATATATATATATATATATATGTACATAAGTATGTATTTGCTTATTTCACTTTTGTCTGCAATGACCAAAAAGAAAAAGAAAAAAACTGGAAACCAAGTGACTATCTATTAATAGAAGATTGGTTGACTAAATTGTGGTTCATTTGTGAAATACTATCTTGCTGTTGTTTGAATGAGTTAAACCTACTGTATACTGTTTGATCCACACTCTTAGCCACCACCCAATACTGTGTCCCAACAAAACCCATATTAGAAAGAGTATTTCACTTTTACAATCAAGGACTAATACAGACATAGTTTTAAAAGATGAAAGAAACAGGTCATCCCTCTGCTGAGACTCTTGCTGTAGTCTAGTGGCCTTACTCTCCAGGCATATTCCTGCACCCCAGCCATTTAGAAGAGGGAGACTAGGCACCCAGGACTAGCCAGAACTGCCTTCCCCAAGGTCAGGCAGCAGAAACAAGGGAGGGCCCTGGAGTCAGGCCAGGTAGGCAAGCACAGGGGATAAAATGTCATCAGTTCCTCCTGACAGGTGAGCAGTGGTGGGAATAAAAGTGCAAATGGGATTTGGGTCCGGTGAAGAAACTAGGATTTGCTCATTGAAAACTCAGGTCATATGAGGCCAGCAGAACAAGGAACAGCAGTGGGTTAAGTGAGTAGGAAGACTTTGGAGCCAGAATAACCTCGGTTTGGAAATTCTGGTTGTTCCACAACCAGTGAGGCTAGGCAGCTGCCTCACCCTATTTTTGTCTTTTATCAAATGGGAATAATGACATTTACCTCCTAGGTGTGATGAGAAGAGTACATGCAGTGATGAATGTAAAATACACACTGTAGATGCTCAACAGTAACTGCCATCATTATTCGCATCTGGGTATGTATCCATTCATAGCAGATGCCCAGTAATGGCCACGAGCATCAGCATCGTCACAGTGCTTTCCTCGGCTTCCCTGGAGACAAAAAGAGAGGGAGAAGCTTTCCTCTGCCCTCCTTGCTCCCTGCTCCATAACCCCAGAACCTCCTTCTGTTTCCTCTTTTATTATCTCTGCATGCAGCTGAGGAATGCAGCCTTTAAACAGCCTAAATGGCAGGAAGCCAAGGAAGGAACCATCACAAGAGTGTCCTGGTAATAAATGGCCTTGATTCATTAATGCAAATGGTTTGTGTGTGCACTGTGCCAATGAAGACATCAGGATTTGGGAACTAAGTTTAGTTATCTCTTCCAGGGCTAAGTTTTTATTGGGGTGTGTGTGTGAGAGAGAGAGATGGGGAAACAGAGACAGAGAAAACACACACACAGAAACAGAGACAAAGGCAGAGCCAGAGACAGAAGGAGGGAGAGAATACTTTTGTTTTACCCAAGAGTAGAACAAAGAGGGAGATAGTATCATGAAGTTCAAATGTCATTCACAAAAACCAGAAAGTGATCACCCTCATGTTCATGCAGATCAATCCTGTAGGTATTTAGATAGAAAATGTTGTGCTCTGATAAGCTAGTTGGCTCAGTCATCTAACTCTATGTGTCATCTGAATCTGGTTGGATAGCTAGGCAGCAGGAGTGGTACCAGTGGATTGGTAAATGTACAGAACCTGAGGATCAGAGGGTTATTTGTTCATTCCCTCCCAGATAGGGTGAGCCACAGTTACCTCCCAGACAGGAAGAAAGCCTCTTTTTAAAAGATCCTTGATACCCCTCTGATGCTGCTTGTCACTCGGACTCTTTCCAAAGAAAAGAAGTCTCCCAACTTTCTTGCTTACGTGCTCACTGCTCTCAGGATCAAGAAACTCTTCCCCTGAATTTCCATGGTGATTTTACTGCTGTGTTAAACATTCCTTCCTTGATAGAAGCAGAAAACAGGGACGTCCCTCTTCTTTGAATAAATTGTCCCTCACAGAACTGTAGGACATCTTTCTGTCTTCCATGAAAAATGTCCCAATCCCAGACTTCACAACTTTGCCCTAATCATAAACACACCTCTCTGTCCTGTCCCTGTCTCTTCCACCACCCTTCAGACCCACTAACACAGCAGAGATGACAGAATAGGCGAAAATAGGCAGCTTGCGTGCAGGATTAGAGTTGGGGATGATGTCTTCTGTTAACTGATGCTGAGTGCTGACTCTCCTGGTATCCACATGGGCCTTGGTCTTTGAGACTAACCTGATTCTTTTATCTCACCTGGTGTCCTGAACACCCTATTGTCTGCCCGTCATCAGTCTTTTCTTTACAGCCCTCACCTGTTTCCTCACCTGTCTATCACCTTTATTCCCTCACCTGTCTTCACCTTCAAGCCTCTGTTAGCAGCCACAGTAGCCCTGGTATGTAGTCACTGAAAATATCCCTCTCCTAGTAGGCTGGCCAGCCTCTTTCAGCTTCACCACTTCCCTCTCATCACTTCACACTAGGAAGCTGAAGTTAGTTTGGTTTTATCTCCCTTGGCAAAACTGTAGCTCCATGACTCCACGATTCAAGGCAGCTGCCCTGGGTTGGCCTTCTCATTCTGTCTATTGCATAACAAGCTCCTTTGTTCCTGCCTGAGTGTCGACGTTGCTTAAATGTGACAATGCTCCCTTTGTTCTTCTCCCCGTGCATCCGCGTCAGCGGTTCCATACCACACCACCGTGAAAACCAAATCAGCAGAGGCCGTCTGGAAACTGATGAGTGACGCCTCAGAAACTCACCCCAGATACTAAGGAGATGCCCATTATTGGCCCTTTCTTGGCTGTCTCAGAATTGCTTTAGGGCCTTGTCACTGTGTCAGTCACACAAGTAATGAGCTGTTAGGTCTCACCTGCCTCAGCCGATTTCATGGTCATTTCTGGACTCACTTAACTTTCCCTAGCATTATAGATTCCCAAGCAAGACAGTGACCTGAAGAAGTCTTTGGATCCCTCTCCAGCTTCCAGGCTACCCAACTGCCCTGTCCATGGTCTAAGGCCTTCAACCTTTGTAAAGATCCCGGATGAAGGAGGTATTCTATTCCCATTTCACAGATGAAAAGAATAAGGCTTGGTGAGCACACGAGGCTAGGAAGAGGTGGCACTGGCCAGAAACCCAGATGGGGGACTCATTTCACTAGCTTAGAATGGCCCTGCAGAATTAGGAAGAATAGTTTAAGACCATTTTCTCCTCTGCTTCCCAGCTACCCCTGACCAGGAGTAATAGGGCTTGAAAGAGGGCCCTTGGTCTGAGAAGTAACTGAGTCCCATGATTTAATTCTGTGAAGCAGGGTTCCTTGTGGAATGAGGGCAGAAGGTAAGCACAGCTATTGTATTAGCAGCAAAACCCCAAGATGTTGCAGAGAGCACAGTCCCTGGAAGCCAGGGCTTTCCTCTCAATGTCCTACTATGGGGGAAAGAGAATAGAAGCACTGGTGAAATACTAACTCATGAGTCTCCAGCCCAAGCTGCAGCTCCCCATCGAGGTCTTCTAGACAGGGAATCAGCCCAGCAGAGGAGCCTGGAATTGCAGGTGATGATTCCAAGTCTCCCTTGCTAAGGTTGCTGGTTTCCCACAGATTTGGATCCCACAACTTAGCCGCCTCACTCTGTGAGATGAGACTCCCTGAGTTTGGTTGGGAGCAGGTCCCCCTCCCTAAGATAAGAATTGGCAGGGGCAGTGATATACTTTGGATGTTTGTCCCTCCTCACCCCGCACCCCGACAATCTCATGCTGAAATATAATCCCCAATGTTGGAGATGGGGCCTGGTCAGAAGTGTTTGGATCATGGGAACGGACCCCTCATGAATGGCTTGGGCCATCCCCTTGGTGATAAGTGAGCTGTCACTCTGAGTTCATATGAGAACTGGTCTTTTAAAAGTATGTGGCACCTTCCCACTATACACACTCACTCTCTCTCACTCCCATTTTTGCCAGGGGAGGTGACTGCTTTTGCTTTAGCTTCTGCCATGAGTAAAAGCTTCCTGAGACCTCCCCAAAAGCAGATGCCGGCACCATGCTTCCTGCACAGCTTACAGCACCATGAGCCAATTAAACTTCTTTTCTTATAAATTACCCAGTCTCTGATATTTCTTTATAGCAACACAAGAACAGCCTAATACAGGGGGTTACCTCCCCCATTTTCACCTCCAGCTCCTTAACATGACTGTTGATGTCTTGATGGGACATGCAGGTTTGGGGGCTGGTTAGGCTGGCAGGTCTTTTTCTTTCCTTTTTTGTTTTCCATTAGCAACAAGAACTGCTCCCATAGCCACATTCTCTCTCTCTCTCTCTCTCTCTCTCTCTCAGCACTTGGAGAAATGCATGGAAACAGGGTCTCCAGCCCTTCAGCCACTCCTACCCCTCCCACCCACCAAAGCACTGCCTATTCTCCTGTTTGGCAAGAGCATAAAACCAGGCTGACTGGGACTTGCAAGCTTTAATCAGAGAAGGTGGACTGGGGAGGGAGGTGGAGACCTGGGTGGGGTGGGGGGTGGACAGGAGAGATAAAGAAGGAGAGAAAGGATGGTTGAGGAAAAAGTGGGGGAGGGAAGAAGGAAAATGGAATAGAGAGAAGCAGAATACCGACTGATAAAGCAAGGAAGGAGTAGAATGGGAGAGAAGGACAGATAATAATGAGCGCTGTCTGTGGGAGCGCCATTTGTTTCAGAGCTGGGTTGTGCATGTTTCTGGCCCCATGCTCATGCAGGATTGGCTGAAGCTGACAATGGTTTTCCTGGGGGTGACGGAGGCTGAGCAGCAGAAAATAGAAACTGTTCTAATAGTAATGATAACATTAATAAATAAAAGAGACTAATGTCGAGGGTAATTGGGTTGCAAGAAAAACTCACTGCAGTGAGAGAGAAGCCATTTCACTGCCCATTTGACTTCAACTGGTGTCTAGTAAGGGCATTTTAAATGCCTTAGAAATGTTGTGTTTTTAAGCTAGGAGAAACCTCGGGCATCTTAGGGGTTGTTTAACCCCCTCATTTTACAGAGAAAGCTCAGAGAAACTAAATTATTTTCTTTTCTTTTTTTTTATTATACTTTAAGTTCTAGGGTACATGTGCATAACGTGCAGGTTTGTTACATATGTATACTTATGCCATGTTGGTGTGCTGCACCCATCAACTCGTCAGCACCCATCAATTCATCATTTATATCATGTATAACTCCCCAATGCAATCCCTCCCTCCTTCCCCCTCCCCATGATAGGCCCCAGTGTGTGATGTTCCCCTTCCCGAGTCCAAGTGATCTCATTGTTCAGTTCCCACCTATGAGTGAGAACATGCGGTGTTTGGTTTTCTCTTCTTGTGATAGTTTGCTAAGAATGATGGTTTCCAGCTGCATCCATGTCCCCTACAAAGGACGCAAACTCATCCTTTTTTATGGCTGCATAGTATTCCATGGTGTATATGTGCCACATTTTCTTAATCCAGTCTGTCACAGATGGACATTTGGGTTGATTCCAAGTCTTTGCTATTGTGAATAGTGCCGCAATAAACATACGTGTGCATGTGTCTTTGTAGTAGAATAATTTATAATCCTTTGGGTATATACCCAGTAGTGGGATGGCTGGGTCATATGGTACATCTAGTTCTAGATCCTTGAGGAATTGCCATACTGTTTTCCATAATGGTTGAACTAGTTTACAATCCCACCAACAGTGTAAAAGTGTTCCTATTTCTCCACCTCCTCTCCAACAACTGTTGTTTCCTGACTTCTTAATGATTGCCATTCTAACTTGTGTGAGATGGTATCTCATTGTGGTTTTGATTTGCATTTCTCTGATGGTGAGTGATGAAGAGCATTTTTTCATGTGTCTGTTGGCTGTATGAATATCTTCTTTTGAGAAATGTCTGTTCATATCCTTTCCCCACTTTTTGATGGGGTTGTTTGTTTTTTTTCTTGTATATTTGTTTGAGTTCTTTGTAGATTCTGGATATTAGCCCTTTGTCAGATGAGTAGGTTGCAAAAATTTTCTCCCATTCTGTAGGTTGCCTGTTCACTCTGCTGGTAGTTTCTTTTGCTGTGCAAAAGCTCTTTAGTTTAATTAGATCCCATTTGTCAATTTTTGCTTTTGCTGCCGTTGCTTTTGGTGTTTTAGACATGAAGTCCTTGCCCATGCCTATGTCCTGAATGGTACTACCTAGATTTTCTTCTAGGGTTTTTATGGTATTAGGTCTCACGTTTAAGTCTCTAATCCATCTTGAATTAATCTTCGTATAAGGGGTAAGGAAAGGATCCAGTTTCAGCTTTCTACTTATGGCTAGCCAAACAGAACCAAAGACAAGAACCACATGATTATCTCAATAGATGCAGGAAAAGGCTTTTGACAAAATTCAACAGCCCTTCATGCTAAAAACGCTCAATAAATTCGGTATTGATGGAACGTACCTCAAAATAATAAGAGCTATTTATGACAAACCCACAGCTAATATCATACTGAATGGGCAAAAACTGGAAAAATTCCCTTTGAAAACTGGCACAAGACAGGGATGCCCTCTCTCACCACTCCTATTCAACATAGTGTTGGAAGTTCTGGCTAGGGCAATCAGGCAAGAGAAAGAAATCAAGGGTATCCAGTTAGGAAAAGAAGAAGTCAAATTGTCCCTGTTTGCAGATGACATGATTGTTTATTTAGAAAACCCCATCGTCTCAGCCCAAAATCTCCTTAAGCTGATAAGCAACTTCAGCAAAGTCTCAGGATACAAAATTAATGTGCAAAAATCACAAGCATTCTTATACACCAGTAACAGACAAGCAGAGAGCCAAATCAGGAATGAACTTCCATTCACAATTGCTTCAAAGAGAATAAAATACCTAGGAATCCAGCTTACAAGGGATGTAAAGGACCTCTTCAAGGAGAACTACAAACCACTGCTCAGTGAAATCAAAGAGGACACAAACAAATGGAAGAACATACCATGCTCACAGATAGGAAGAATCAATATCGTGAAAATGGCCATACTGCCCAAGGTTATTTATAGATTCAATGCCATCCCCATCAAGCTACCAATGAGTTTCTTCACAGAATTGGAAAAAACGGCTTTAAAGTTCATATGGAACCAAAAAAGAGCCCGCATTGCCAAGACAATCCTAAGTCAAAAGGACAAAGCTGGAGGCATCACGCTACCTGACTTCAAACTATACTACAAGGCTACAGTAACCAAAACAGCATGGTACTGGTACCAAAACAGAGCTATAGACCAATGGAACAGAACAGAGTCCTCAGAAATAATACCACACATCTACAGCCATCTGATCTTTGACAAACCCTATTTAATAAATTATTTTCTCAACACCACTCAGGAAGTTAACAGCAGACACTGACCTGGGGAAATCTTGACTTCCAATTGGAGAAGCAGCTTTATAGAGCTGAGAGTCTGAGGTCTTTGGAGTTAGCTCTGAGTTCCAATCCAGTCTGGCCCCTCTGGCCCAGCAGGAGAGGTTTGCTCCTTTAGAGTTTCCTGTAAGGGAAGAGTTTTGAGAAATATTACAATAGAAAAATGAATGTTTCTCTTTTTTTCAACGTGAGTCTTGATCAAAAAATGCACTCCCCTGAGTATAGCAGGCACTGTAATCTCTCCTCATAGTGTTGAAGGCATCACAAGGACAAGAACTCTCTAGATTAGCCCAAGATCCCAAAAAACCACAGGTCAGAGGACATTCTGGATCTTTCAGTGAGAAGAACATATTATAAAGTATTCCACCCCACAACGGGGACTGGACTCTTTTGCCCAAGTCACGTGATGCTTTACCAAGGTTTTCCTTTTCCTTTCCTCATCCCAGGTCTATTCCCATCCCTCCCCATCCATCCACTTCACAGTGTAGGCCTGCACTGTCCAATATGGTAGACACTCACTAACATGGCTATTTAAATTTAAATGCATTAAAATTAAATAAAATGTAAAATTCAGTTCTCTGTACTTGAAGAGTGACATGAAGCCAGTGACTACCATATTGGACAACACAGTACTGAACATTTCTATTACTGCAGAAAATAATAATGAATATTAATGGTGTAGGCCCACTTCTGTGGTTTGGTTGTTATGTTTGTCTTAATAGTTTCCACTAAAAATTGCTACAAGCCCAGGCACTGGCTAGTTTGCAGATCCCTGAACTTGAGGACAGCATTGCTTCACATTCCTTCCTGACTGCTCGCTGACTGTTTGTTGAGGGCACTGCAGGTGCGTGCCCCTGCGAGCGGGTCCTGTGCCTCCATCTGGAGTAGCAGAGTAGGAAGGGGTAACTCCTTGCTGCCTGTAGTGTACTGACTTGCTGATCTCTTTCTTTCTTCATCTTCATCCCTGACTTTCTCTGTTACTTCCCCATGTCCCTGGTGACTGCAGATTAAATGGCTTGACCAGTTCTTCAAGCTCCAAGGACCTGCCGGGTTGAGCTCATCATGGGGTTGGGGGATGGGATTGATCACCAAATTCCTAACTGACTCATCCCTCCTCCCCACTTTTCTACTTTCCCTTTCCTCACCAAGACTACAATTTCCAGTCCAATATATGTGCTAACAATGAGAGATCAGCCACAGCTACCTGCAAGTTGGAATCCCAAGAGAAAAGCCCAGACTCATGTTTCCAGGCAATTACTGGTTTCTTCTAGAAAGAAAGGAAAGGAGAGATAGGGAGGAGGAAAGAGCATCCTCAAGTGCTGTTTATTTTGCCAACTGAGTGAATGGAAACAAGACTAGTGGAAGATCATACCCACCAATTTCCTCAACCATACAGAATGCTCATCTGTCTTAGCTTCTTTAGTTCTTCCCAGCTAAAACTCCTTCTGCTTGCTCAGATGTCTTATTTGTTCACTCATTCATTCACCTACTCATTTTCCTAACCAAAGATTCTGATTTCTGCCTATCAGAAACACCTGGGGAGTCTTTTTCAAAGCACACAAGCCCAAACAATAGCCCAGACAAACTGAATCTGAGTTCATGAATGATGGGATGAGGGCAGGGAGGGAGGGGCACAGAGAGTGGAAGGGGAATAGGGCCTGGGCTTGTATGTTTTGCCAAACATTCTTGAGTTATTCTGTTGTTGGTTCTTGGGTAGGAAGCCCTTCATTCATTTATTCCTTTCTTCATCACTCATTCAGCAAACATCCCTTGAATGCCAAGGATACATTAGCTGATGGGTAGACAATGGAGCCGAGGTTCAAATGCATAGGTTCTCAGGCTTGGCTACACAACAAAAATACCTTGAGAATTTTGAATATCCTGATGCCCAGGTCACGTTCTGGAACAATTCATCAGAATCTCTTGAGGGAGGGACCCAGGCATCAGCCTTCTTTAAAGTATTTCATGTGACTCCAATATTGCAGCGTCAGGATGGAAGAAGTCTATGAAGTCATCGTGGGGAGGTTGCACTTAGCCTTGTTGAGGAGATCAACAAAGCTTCCCTATGGATGGACGAAGTCACAGTGAGCATCCTAGCCAGCTACACATCTTTAGTAGCCTTCATCAAGCAGGTATTAGGGCTGGCAAGATGGAGAGGACTGACCCAAAGCAGAGTTGGAAAGGGCAGAGGTCTGAGTGCCATCCAGAGAAGGAAGAAGCATACTTCAACCCCTCAAGTTGTTCAGAGCACAAACTTGAAGTAGCCTAGCCTTATTAACAACATGAAATCTGTTTTGAAACAAGATGCTCCTATGGTCACAGAGATGCCACCATTTCCAGAGGAATGGCCACTGGATGGGAGCAGGGGTGTCTGTCTCTCACCTTTTTGTCCATGCTTTTCACAGCATTTTTTGAGCACCTACCCTCAGTCAGGTACCTTGCCAGACACTGGAGACCTAGAAATGAAAAAGACTTGATTCCAGGCCAGGCACGGTGGCTCATGCCTATAATCCCAGCACTTTGGGAGGCCAAGGCAGGTAGATCACTTGAGGTCAGGAGTTCAAGACCAGCCTGGCCAACATGGTGAAACCTCGTCTCTACTACGAATACAAAGATTATCTGGGCATGGTGGCAGGCATCTGTAATCCCAGCTGCTTGGGAGGCTGAGGCAGGAGAATCACTTGAACTCGGGAGGCAGAGGTTGCTGTGTCATTGCACTCCAGCCTGGGTGTCAGAGCAAGACTCCATCTCGGGGAAAAACAAACAAACAAACAAGGCTTTGTTACAACCCCTAGTGAGTTCATGATCTTGGGTAGGATATAAGACCTGGGCATCTGATCTCAGTTTCTTTAACCGTACATTGAGCAAATGATGAAGGAAAATCTCTAAGGTTCTAAAAGGCCCTAATGTCACACGCTTCTGTGACACTCTGATGGGGGTTAAAATGGAGAGATGTCTTTTGCCTCTTAAGCTGACTTTTCTAGGTGGCTGGTGGATCAATAATTTACTTTTTTGGTGTTTTGAGGCTGGTCCAGCTCTCCACTTCTAGAAATCAAAGTAAATCTAAATCACATGCCCACAACCAAAAATTTGGCTCTGATGAGAGACATGCATTCTGCTGAGCCTGGAGTAGACGTGTGGCAAGACCCAGCCCTTTCCCTTTCACTCTTCAGGGATCCCCGTCTCCTGTCTGTCTCATCCCAGAAACAGCACCATGTAAGAACTTCTACCTATTGAGGCATTGCCCTGTGCATTTCTCCTTACAGAGCAGTTTGTTTATCTATGTTGTGGTGTTCCAAGCCCAAAGCCTGATCAGTTTGCTTCTGCCTAGCAGCTCTTAGAGGTGGCCCCTCCTCAGGAAGTTCTCACAGGCCGTTAAGGGTTTCTCAACGCAGAGTAAGAGCCTTCCAAATGTGAGGGAAAAGTTAGTGGAGCTCACGATCTGTTCTGCAGGGCATCAATTCCCTTCTCTTTTATCATACAATTTCCAAAAACCACAAAAGGAAGGCTATGCTATAGTTAGGGAGGGGGTGGCGGGGGACAAGAATGTTAGAATGAAGCAAGGACTGGGTTGAAATCCTAGCTTCTTTACTTATAATTAGGCTGAGCCAATATGAAGTTGATGATATTTTTCCATTTTCCACCCACAAAAGCAGTAATTCCATATGTTTCAACTCAAAATAACGATTAATTTACACTCTCTATGTCTCAGTTTGTTCATCTGTAAAATAGGGTAAAGTTATATATCTGCCTGGATTAAGAAGCTCAAATGAGATGAGTAGTAATGTGCCCAGAAAGCACCTGAACATATCCTTTTCATATGAAAATCGAATAGTCCACATCTACTACATGCCAGGCCAGTGGTTCAATGCAGCCAGCATTATTATAATAGGTTCTTCGACAACATTTTTTGACATCAACCTGGTCATCCCTCCTTGTCCTAAGCTCAGGCTGCTCCGAAGCCCATGTCACATCCATAGTGGAGAAGGATCTGATGTGGCAAAGGACCTGGGTGGTCCAGACACAGGGTCCTTCTGAACTCTTTTCTTCCCCATGTGTGGAGCTGGAGCAAGCCATGCCCTGTAAGACCCTCAGCCCTCCCTCTGCTGCAAAGGCAATGGTCACTCTTACCACAGAGCTGATTTTGAGAATTAAAGGATTACATATATAAAGTGCCTGGTACAGAACAGAGTAGGTTCTTTATCAGTGGCCTAAGGTCACTAGGGACATGGGGTAGGGACTCTGATAGAAGCAGAGGAAGGGCTCAGGGAGGACAGGGAGCTGGCGGAGCTGAAAGCCAAGAGAAGCTTCCTTACACACACACAGGGACACCACCCTGGGGAGAGGTTTCTGACTTTCGAGACCCTGAGGGAAGGGTCCCCTCCCACTAGAAACTGTACTGGAAAGTGAGAGAGAAAAAGTGAGCAACGCGATTACCATACCCACCAGCAACCAGATGCCGGATCCAGCGAAGGCTGGGAGCCTTAATTGGGGATTAGAGGCGGAACTTTATCAACGCACTGCTTTGGTGACCTCATTAAAAGCTGGAAAATTCTCCACACAGGTACAGTGATGTTTTGTGAAGTGACCTGGAGGCTGGCTAAGCCCTAGGGAGCATCCTGCCCTGGGTGGACACTGTGGTAGCCTGCCCCTTCTCCTGCCCAGTGTGACAGGAGTTTGCCCTTCCCATCTTCACCCTCCTGCAGCACCTGCCGAGTGACAGAGAGTGAAGACAGACTCACAAAAAGACTTGGGCCCATTTGGGGCCAGGTGATTGTGCCAGGACATCCTGGTGTCCCCATATTTCTTGTCTGCCCAGGGGCCACTTGGGTTGAATTTCCATCACAAGTTTAGTAAAACCTCTTTAAAACTCAAAACCTAGAGGTTTATCTAGAAAATGCAAGGGATAATGACCCCTCAAGTTCTATTTCACATGATGCAGGTGATGATGATGGATTTTACCATCATCATTTGATTCTCATAATTATCCTCAAATGAGGCAGGATAGGAGATATTGTTCAGAGTTTGCAGAGGTAGAAATTGAAGCTTGAAGATGGGGAAGTTCCAGGGTTGAGACCTGAGTCCAGGTCTTCTAATGCTCCTATTCTGAAGCCCTCCAAGGAAGGACAACAAGGAAGGACAGGAAGGTTCTTATCTGTTGACTGGAGCTGGAAGGAGTGACCTTTGTCAGGTCCTGTTGACCAGGTGTCCAGTGGCCTTTAGCTCTGGACAGGGCAGCATCTCCTCCCGTCCTCCTGGTCCTGGGAGATTAACCAATCAGCAAATAATCATGGATTGAGACATATTTTGCTGAAGGTATCATGGAAGTTACAAAGAAGGATGATTTCTGCTCTGACTTACAGAGCTCATGGCCTAAATGGGGAGCCAAGACCAGCAGACATTTATGATGAGTAGCGACAGCATCACATTCAGTTTATTTGAGAGTTTGTCCAATGTCAAAGCACGTTATTACTTGTTTGTTATAATCTCCTCTATATCTGTCTATATATAAAGCATTTGGCTTGATGGGCTCTGGAAAGCATAAATGTGAAGTTTTATTATCATTATTATTACTTAGATTATTTTTCACTGGACTGCACACTACTTGAGGGTGAAGCTATGTTTTCTTCATCTTTGTGGCCTCTGCACATCATCTTGCATGTTTTGAAGGAAATACAGAATTAATGTTTGCAAATGTTGAATGAATGAAGGTCATTTAAACTTCACAAAAAGTCTGTGGAGTGATTTTTTTCCTGGAAAGACAAGGAATCTGAGACACAAGTAGGGAAAGTGATACATAATTAGTAACAGAGCTCCTGGGACAAGAAGATATCCTATGCCAAGCGTAAAAGGAAGACATGGGAATTCCGCCCTAGGAAGGTCAGGGAAGACTTCATGGAGGAGATGTCACTTTTATAGGCTCTTTCATGAGTGAGTTTCAGAAAGGCACAAAAGAAAGAGGTATCAATGAGAGGGAACTGCATGAACAAACCCCTGAACAGAGAAGGTTCAGGGACAAAGGGTCCAACAAGGTAGGCAGGGACCAGGTCTGGGAGGGCCTTGAACATCAAGCTGAAGGTTGAGGCTAGGACTGGGGCACCACCCGTATCACTGTCCACCTGAGGACACCAATTTTGGGCCTCTGTCCATCCAATGTGGGGGCCCTGTGTTGATGCTAGTGAGTATCAGATCCAGGAAGCATGGGAGCGCTTTCACCCAGGACAGGACAGGGCCGTGTGCTGGGCAATGTGAGTCATCTGTCATCACCAGGAAAATGTGAGCAATCTGCCCAGGCTCTAATGAGAAAGATTGGGGCCCACAAGCACATGTTTATTACTGAAGGTGCCACATTAATTATGGACTCTGAAAGGGGAGGGAGAAGTCATGGGCTCACACTGGGAAGCAGAGGACTGCCATCCACCCGGAAGAAGTGGCCAGAGTGATGTGCATGCTACTCTGAGCCTAGCCTCCAGGGCTCATGCTCAGTGCCCTGAGAAATATCCACACAGCTCGCATTCATTCATTTGCTCAGCAAATATTCCTTAAACACCACTGGGCATAAGGCACCTGTGTAAAGGCCTGGGCTCGGTGCCCTGGAGGACCTCAGAATCCAGTGACTGTTGGAGACAGATGCACAATCAGATATTTGAGATAAAATCTGCTGGGATACAGTCAAAATGTGGGCACCTCACCTAGCCTAGGGGTGACCAGGATGGGTAGGAGTTAGCTAGAGCACCATTGTAAGGCACTTAAGGGGACTGATTCTTTAGCCTGTCAGCAATGCAAGCCACTGAAAGAGTGGAGAGGGAAGTCATGTGGTCAGATATGCTCTATTGCACTGCACATTACCCCTGCCTCCTGATGGGGCCTTCTCTCTTCTCTCCTTCTGCCTTGCCTGTCCTGGATTCCATCTCTTCTGGGACAAGGGGCTATGCTATGGGGCTTCTGGAATTGGTTTGTCCACAGCTGGGCATATGTTTGAGGGCAGGATGACCACAGGTGGGATTCATACCACATGGACTAAGTGCTCATTTTGTTGCCTCCCCCCAGCCCCAAAGAGCAACTGAGACTCCCCTTGCCCTAAGGTATAAGGCAGCTACACCAGACCAAGAGCCATCATGAGACCTTAGAATCAGAATGAGGGGGCTGAAGCCTCCTAGAGACCACCTGGTGAGAAAGAGTGCAACAGCCCTGAGGGGGACTCTGAAAGACCCCAGGTCCCTGGCACAGGAGCTGTGTCATCCTGATTCACCTCTCAGGCCTTAGTAAGCTCTCTTCTCTCTACCTGGTCCTCTTCTCCACTCTGCCCTCCCTCCTGCCCTCTCTTCTCATTTCCACTGCCCATCCACCTGGGCAAGGTAATCGTTGCTCTTCCCAAATCCTTGGAAAACAGAACCCTGATCCTAGTGAGAGGGGGGAGCAGGATTAGGGAAGGAAGGAGCCCAGACCAGAATTCAGAAAGCATGTGTCCAAGGTTCAGTTCAGTGCTGAGTGCACAGCCTGGTGGAATTGTGAATGAATAGATGAGCACTGGATCTCAACAGAATCACTTTCTATCTCTGACTTTGGAAGGGTCACTTTACTATCTAGACTCTTCTGAGTCTTTCACATCTGTGAAATACTGAGTACAGAGTATCCTGCATAGAATTGCTGAGATAATCTGTTGTGGTAGCTATGAGTCCAGCATAACACCCAACACTCAGGAAGTATCAGGAGATTCTTAAGAAAATACAACTCTGAGATGTGTAAGTTCTTGTGGAAGGAATGTATTCAAAGTAGGAAATTAAAACTCCTTAAGGGGGAAAGATCCTTTTCACAGCTGTGGACTTTCAGGATGGTCATTTTTGAGACCCTTGTTTCCACTGAAATTGAGATTTTAAAAGGCTTAGCGACTTGGCCAAGGTCACACCACTGGCTCTCAACCTTGGCCAAGGTCACACCACTGGCTCTCAACCTTGGCCAAGGTCACACCACTGGCTCTCAACCTTGGCCAAGGTCACACCACTGGCTCTCAACCTTGGTCAAGGTCACACCACTGGCTCTCAACCTTGGCCAAGGTCACACCACTGGCTCTCAACCTTGGCCAAGGTCACACCACTGGCTCTCAACCTTGGTCAAGGTCACACCACTGGCTCTCAACCTTGGTCAAGGTCACACCACTGGCTCTCAACCTTGGTCAAGGTCACACCACTGGCTCTCAACCTTGGTCAAGGTCACACCACTGGCTCTCAACCTTGGTCAAGTTCACACCACTGGCTCTCAACCTTGACCAAGGTCACACCACTGGCTCTCAACCTTGGCCAAGGTCACACCACTGGCTCTCAACCTTGGTTTTCTTTCATTCCATCATTCAGACATTCAGCAAACAATTCATTACATCCTCAGCAGATGCCAGGCACACCCAGGATTCTCTCCATTATACCCTACCTGGGTACAGGGCGGAGGCTCCCCAAACGCCTGTCATGAGAGACCATCTTATTCACCCTCCTCATCCCATAGGTGAGGAATAGAGCACTGCCTGGACACATCTACCAATCGCCAGGATTGGAAGTGTAGAAGCAATTCTCAGGGACCTGCCTCTTGATTCCTGGCCTGGGATCCTTCCTTCCTTAATATCTCTCCCTCCTCTTGCTAAGATTAGGGCTCTGTTTCCCAAGGATTTGAGAACAGCAATGCCTAGAGGGATGAGTAGTGGCAACAAGAAGAGAGGGAAGGAGGGCAGAGTAGATAAGAGGCCCAGACAGAAGGAAGAGAGCTTGTTAAGGCCATATTGTACCCAAGACAGGAGAAGTGTTCAGCAATGCCCTCCAGGAATATTCCAGGAGGTTCAGGTAAGGCTTAAGAAACTCCAGGTATGGAATGGTGGCAAAGCTTCTCCAGAGGGGTCTCCCAAGATCAGCTCCAGGGTCCTCTGTCTGCTCGTGGTATTTGGATGTAGAGTTCCTACTTGCACTCCTGTCCATCCTTGGCTCCTCAGGGACTGTGTGGATAGATGTAAGGCAGAGAAATGGAAGTGGAGGGGGAGGGAGAGAAGGAGAGACAATTATGTCTCCTGTCCAAATCCCATTCAAACTACTACCTCAGGGCAAACTCGTGTGTGTGTGTGCATGCATGTTCGAGCATGCATGCGTGCATGTGTGTGTGTATGAGTCAGGGTTCTTCAGAAAAACAGAACCAGTAGGATACAAATATATAAAGATTTATTATAAGGAATTGACTCACATGATTATAGAGATTGGCAAATTCAAAATCTGCAGGGTGGGCCAGCAGGCTGGAGACCCAAGAGAGCTGATGTTCCAGTTCAAGTCCAAAAGCTATCTGCCATAGACCAGAAAGGGCTGATACTGTAGATGAAATCTGAAGAGAGCCTGTTGGAGAATTCCATTTTGTTTAGAGAAAGCTGGTCTTTCTGTTCTGTCTAGGACTTCAACTGCTTGCACAAGGCCCACCTGCATTGTGAAGGGCAATCTCTTGACTTGAAGTCTACCAACTGATATGCAAATCTTATCCAAAAGCATGGTCACAGAAACACCTAGAATAATGTTTAACAAAATATCTGGCACCCCATGGCCTAGTCAAGTTGACACATTAACCATCACTGTGTGTGGGGGTGGGGTGGGAGGAGTGTGGTGTTTGGTGGAGGAGTTGATGGCCTAGTGTCTCTCACACTCAAGCCAGGAAAGGTTCCTGCCATGGAATTTAGTCATGAGAAACCAAATCTCATTGAAACGTCCTCTCAGCAAGTCTGAGGAGATTATGCTTAGACCTGAGTGTGAGCATGTACCCATACCAGTGTAGACTGACTATGTCTCCTAGTGGGGGTCCTGTATGTTGGCGTTTTGTGCCATTCTCTGTCCAGGTCTGGGTGTCAGGGGGTGAATGTGGCCAGATAATGGTCACAAGGAGCCCGGGGCTCTCTCAGTCCTGGCCAAGGAATTGACCCTCTGTTCCTCACACCTGCACTGACTGCCACTTCCCCAGAGCTAATAACATGTCGCTGTCCAGAAAAGCTCTCAACATTCAGGGTTCTCTTAGCAAGATCACACAAGCACTAAGTGGAAAGTGCCATGTCAAAATACTCAGTGTCAGGCTGATACATTGACTAGGGGGCCAGCTGCACCACCTAGCCCAAGATGCAAGTGGTATATGTTTATCAAGCCAGAAAATGTCACCCAGAACACAGAGCATATCCTGGTATTCTCAAAACAGGAGCTAGCTCCCAATTATCTAATGAGAAATGCCACTGTTTGCCTCACTCATCTGGTCTTGCACCTGACACTCTTACCTAAACTGCACCTCTCCTGTTGGAATTCAATCCTATTTCCTTTTTTTAGTGTCTATTATAGAAATGAGGAACAGCCAGCTGCCCTCCACACTCCAAGGCCTCTCTTTTCTCCCTAACTAGCGCTGCTGCTTCTACCACACTCACGTTCCTATCTCTGCACTGTCTTATCTTCCCTGTGGTCTATTCCCCATTCCTGTGCAGCACCATGCTGGTTTCATTTCTACAGCTTTGACCTCATTTTCATATATGGCAAAATGAGGTTCCCTTCTTAGTTCTTCTTTCTGAAAATTGTTTTAGCTATTCGTGCCCTTTATTCTGTCATGTGACTTTCGTAATTATTTTGTCGAGTTTCTGAAATACGCTTCTGGGTTTCTGATTAGAACTGCATCAAACGTAAAGATTAATTTGAAAGAAATGGTAGCTTCACAGTGCAGAGTCTTCACATTCATAAATGTGTTACATCTCTCCACTTGTTTGTTTTCATATATAATTTTCTCCAGCAAGGTCTTGTAGTTTTGTGGTTAGGTTTATTGGTTTGGGTTCCCCAAGAAGCAGCCTCTGAGTCAATGGTTCAAGCACAGTTTATTGAGAGGTACAAGAAATGTGGGGAGAGGTGATACGGGGGAGGAAAGCAGACAATAAAGGTTGCATTAATAAACCAGCTTCTCACTGGGTAACTGGAGCTTAATCCTGTAGGAACACTCTGGGAAACAATGCAATATACATGCTGCAGAATTATTTCAGCCAGGGGCAAGGGAGCTGGGATATTTATACCCCAACCTCCATCACTCCTTGGTTAAGGGCTGCCCTTGGGAAGATGTTAACTCCCAGGTACTTCTGTCTGGCGCATGCAGGCAAATAAGTTCCCACCTCCCCACCCTGAAGGTGAAGCAGCTGGTGTCACAAAGAAAAGGTGAGGACAACCAAAGTGGTATCAGCACAGGATCCATAGCATCTGCCTTAGGCAGCTTGCAGGAGAGATGATCTTTCTCTAGGAGGAAATCTAAGGCAATGAGTGAGAACGATAGGCAGTGTAACAGAGGTAATAGCTTCCTATATAGTCAAGCTGCTGTTTGAGGTTGTAAAGGCAGCCGTGCTAGCAGTTTTTGAGCAGAAGCTGGTGGATAGGTCAAGGATGTGTAGAAGGGATTCCATCCTTAACAAGTTTGGACAAGAACAGCGATTCACAGCCTTTTCCTACAGAGATCCTCTTGACAATGCTACTAACCTGAGACAAGTATTATACAAGTATAATTCCCAGCTCTTTAACCCAAGAAGGGTATCAGAATGCAAGTTACAAACTATAACCCTAGATCCACTGTAATTTATGTGGGTTTTTTGATGCAATGAATCATTTGCAACTTTTATTACTTGGTTGTTTGCCCCCAGCTGTGTGCAGCACTCACTCTGACTCCCGACAACACACTAGCTGTCCCAACCACCCAGTGACTGGGAACATCAGGGCCAGACACTTTCTGAGGGTCTGACCCATGTCACTATTACTGAAGGTGCCACATTAATTATGGACTCACTCTGAAATGGGCGCACGCTGGGAAGCAGAGGACTGTCATCCATCTGGAAGAAGTGGCCAGAATGAGGTGCATGCTACTCCAACCACCCCCCGATTGGGAACTTCAGGGCCAGATGCTTTCTGAGGGTCTGAGCCGTGTCACTGACTTGAGTAGGCGGACAAGCCAGGGTGCTGTGTATGGGACCTGGCTCCCTGGTCCTCTGAGATCCTCTTCCTCTCTTAGAACATTGCTGGGCATGCTGAGCAATTTCATATCCATCCATTTGGAGTAAACATCACAATTAATTACTTGAGCCTGATCAATCCAGGTTTTGAGTACAGCAGGCTCCTAGAGGGGCTCACAGCTGGATAGCACCAGATGGAGCCTCTGAATAGAAAAACTTTTAGAATAAGCTTTCTGAGGGGTGATTTCTCTTTGGGAAGCTGAGACTGAGTGAATGGCCAGGAGAGAAATCAAACAATTTCCTGTAAGGGGCAGAAAAAACAAAGCACTCTTGACCCCAATGGACGTTCCATCAGTTGTCTTCATTCTGTCAATAAACTCCCAGAGCTGCCACCAGCACTCAACGTGTCTCTTTCTGGATCCCTTCAGTAAATGTGAGTGCTTTAGGGGCCATGGAGTAATCAGTCAGAGAAGGCCCTAATGGGTAGAGCCACCCCCACTCACCCCCACCCACTTATGGGCAGAGAGGTAGAGGCGGACCTTAGCTAGTTATCCTAGACACTCTTCTGTTTCTTGGTCAACTTGAATCTATTGTTGATAAAAAGATTCCCATATCACAACTGATGCCTTTGCAAATACAATATGCCTGGGGGTTGGATCTAGTAGGTAAGGTGTGTCAGAACAGACATTCCCCTGTCTCTCAAGGTTTCTTCAGCCAAACTTCTTCACTCTGAGATTCATTTTGGGGGCAGAGGTGCTATATTTAACTCAGTTCAATAAATATTGAGCCTCTGCTCCATGCACAGAGCTAGCCATTATCCAAGGTACTGGGATGAACCACCCTCAAAGATGTGACAGTTTAAATGGAGAAATAGACAAGTAAAACACAAATGCTATTAGCTCAGTGCATTGTGTGAGTATGGTGATCCCTTTCCTCCCTTCTTCCTTCATTCCCTGCCCCTTCCTTCCTTCCTTCCTTCCTTCCTTCCTTCCTTCCTTCCTTCCTTCCTTCCTTCCTAATATTTCTGTAGTCTATTAGGTACCATCATGTTTCTACTTGCTGAGAATGTAGTGACATGTAAAACAAATTCTTTGCTCATCTGAAGCTTGGATTCTAGTGGGAAAGGAAGGAAATTAACAAACTAACATCAATAAAATAACTTACTGTGAAAGAAAGTAAATCAGTTAGAGGGTAATGGGGCTACTATTTTATATATGGTGGTCAGAGACAGCTTCTCTGAGCAGATGATTTTTGAGCAGAGACCTAAGTAAAGTGAGGAAAGAAACTACAGGAAAATGCAGGGAGAGTTCTGAGCCTACGGAAGAGTACAGGCAAACAAACCGACACCACAGTTTTCAAAATAATGGGATGAGTAAGAGACACAAGGGAAGCTCGAGGTCAGGCTGTTTCATTTAAAAAGTGCAGAGGGAAGTGGTGAAGGGTTAAGAAGAGCTGCCCTCAGCCAGAGAGAAAGGTCAGGTTACCCACAAAGGGAAGCCCATCAGACTAACAGCAGATCTCTTGGTAGAAACTCTACAAGCCAGAAGAGAGTGGGGGCCAATATTCAACATTCTTAAAGAAAAGAATTTTCAACCCAGAATTTCATATCCAGCCAAACTAAGCTTCATAAGTGAAGGAGAAATATAATCCTTTACAGACAAGCAAATGCTGAGAGATTTTGTCACCACCAGGCCTGCCCTACAAGAGCTCCTGAAGGAAGCACTAAACATGGAAAGGAACAACCAGTACCAGCCACTGCAAGAACATATCAAATTGTAAAGACCAGCGATACTAGGAAGAAACTGCATCAACTAAAAAGCAAAATAACCAGCTAACGTTATAATGACAGGGTTAAATTCACACACAACAATATTAACCTTAAATGTAAATGGGCTAAATGCTCCAATTAAAAGACACAGACTGGCAAATTGGATAAAGACTCAAGACCCGTCAGTGTGCTGTATCCAGGAGACCCATCTCACATGCAGAGACACACATAGGCTCAAAATAAAGGGATGGAGGAAGATCTACCAAGCAAATGGAAAACAAAAAAAGGCAAGGGTTGCAATCCTAGTCTCTGATAAAACAGACTTTAAACCAAGAAAGATCAAAAGAGACAAAGAGGGCCATTACATAATGGTAAAGGGATCAATTCAACAAGAAGAGCTAACTATCCTAAATATATATGCACCCAATACAGGAGCACCCAGATTCATAAAGCAAGTCCTTAAAGACTTACAAAGAGACTTAGACTCTCACACAATAATAATGGGAGACTTTAACACCTCACTGTCAACATTAGACAGATCAACAAGACAGAAAGTTAACAAGGAATTGAACTCAGCTCTGCACCAAGCAGACCTAATAGATACCTACAGAACTCTCCACCCCAAATCAACAGAACACACATTCTTCTCAGCACCACATTGCACTTATTTCAAAATTTACCACATAGTTGGAAGTAAAGCAATCCTCAGCAAATGTAAAAGAAAAGAAATTATAACAAACTGTCTCTCAGACCATAGTGCAATCAAACAAGAACTCACGATTGAGAAACTCACTCAAAACCACTCAACTACATGGAAACTGAACAACCTGTTCCTGAATGACTACTGGGTACATAAGGAAAAGAAGGCAGAAATAAAGATGTTCTTTGAAAACAACGAGAACAAAGACACAACATACCAGAATCTCTGGGACACATTTAAAGCAGTGTGTAGAGGGAAATTTATAGCACTAAATGCCCACAAGAGAAAGCAGGAAAGATCTAAAATGGACACCCTAACATCACAATTAAAAGAACTAGAGAAGCAAGAGCAAACACATTCAAAAGCTAGCAGAAGGCAAGAGATAACTAAGATCAGAGCAGAACTGAAGGAGATAGAGACACAAAAAAACATCAAAAATCAATGAATCCAGGAGCTGGTTTTTTGAAAAGATTAACAAAATTGATAGACCGCTAGCAAGACTAATAAAGAAGAAAAGAGAGAAGAATCAAATAGACGCAATAAAAAGTGATAAAGGAGATATCACCACTGACCCACACAGAAACACAAACTACCATCAGAGAATACTATAAACACCTCTATGCAAACAAACTAGAAAATCTAGAAGAAATGGATAAATTCCTGGACACATACATCCTCCCAAGACTAAACCAGGAAGAAGTTGAATCCCTGAATAGACCAATAACAGGCTCTGAAATTGAGACAATAATTAATAGCCTACCAACCAAAAAAGTCCAGGACCAGATAGATTCACAGCCGAATTCTACCAGAGGTACAAGGAGGAGCTGGTCCCATTCCTTCTGAAACTATTCCAATCAATAGAAAAAGAAGGAATCCTCCCTCACTCATTGTATGAGGCCAGCATCACCCTGATTCCAAAGTCCGGCAGAGACACAACAAAAAAAGATAATTTTAGACCAATATCCCTGATGAACATCGATGCAAGAATGCTCAATAAAATACTGGCAAACCGAATCCAGCAGCACATCAAAGAGCCTATCCACCATGATCAAGTGGGCTTCATCCCTGGGATGCAAGGCTGGTTCAACATACACAAATCAATAAACATAATCCAGCATATTAACAGAACTAAAGACAAAAACCACATGATTATCTCAATAGATGCAGAAAAGGCCTTTGACAAAATTCAACAGCCCTTCATGCTAAAAAAATACTCAATTAATTAGGTATTGATGGGACATATCTCAAAATAATAAGAACTATTTATGACAAACCCACAGCCAAATCATACTGAATGGACAAAAACTGGAAGCATTCCCTTTGAAAACTGGCACAAGACAGGGATGCCCTCTCTCACCACTCCTATTCAACATAGTGTTGGAAGTTCTGACCAGGGCAATCAGGCAGGAGAAAGAAATAAAGGGTATTCAGTTAGGAAAAGAGGAAGTCAAGTTGTCCCTGTTTGCAGATGACATGATTGTATATTTAGAAAACCCCATTATCTCAGCCCAAAATCTCCTTAAGCTGATAAGCAACTTCAGCAAAGTCTCAGGATACAAAATCAATGTGCAAAAATCACAAGCATTCTTATACACCAATAACAGACAAACAGAGAGCCAAATCATGAGTGAGCTCCCATTCACAATTGCTTCAAAGAGAGTAAAATACCTGGGAATCCAACTTACAAGGGATATGAAGGGCCTCTTCAAGGAGAACTACAAACCACTGCTCAATGAAATAAAAGAGGACACAAACAAATGGAAAAGCATTCCATGCTCACGGATAGGAAGAATCAATATCGTGAAAATGGCCACACTGCCCAAGGTAATTTATAGATTCAATGCCATCCCCATCAAGCTACCAATGACTTTCTTCACAGAATTGGAAAAAACTACTTTAAAGTTCATATGGAACCAAAAAAAGAGCCTGCATTGCCAAGACAATCCTAAGCCAAAAGAGCAAAGCTGGAGGCATCACGCTACCTGACTTCAAACTATACTACAAGGCTACAGTAACCAAAACAGCAAGGTACTGCTACCTAAAACAGAGATATAGACCAATGGAACATAACAGAGCCCTCAGAAAAAATGCCACCCATCTACAATCATCTGATCTTTGACAAACCTGAAAAAAACAAGAAATGGGGAAAGGATTCCCTATTTAATAAATGGTGCTGGGAAAATTGGCTAGCCATAAGTGAAAGCTGAAACTGGATCCCTTCTTTACACCTTATAAAAAAATTAATTCAAGATGGATTAAAGACATAAATGTTAGACCTAAAACCATAAAAACCCTAGAAGAAAACCTAGGCAATACCATTCAGGACATAGGCATGGGCAAGGACTTCATGTCTAAAACACCAAAAGCAAAGGCAACAAAAGCCAAAATTAACAAATGGGATCTAATTAAACTAAAGAGCTTCTGCACAGCAAAAGAAACTACCATCAGAGTGAACAGGCAACCTATAGAATGGGTGAAAATTTTTGCAATCTACTCATCTGACAAAGGGCTAATATCCAGAATCTACAAAGAATACAAACAAAATTTCAAGAGAAAAACAAAAACAATCCCATCAAAAAGTGGGCAAAGGATATGAACAGACACTTCTCAAAAGAAGACATTTATGCAGCCAACAGATACATGAATAAATGCTCATCATCACTGGCCATCAGAGAAACGCAAATCAAAACCACAATGGGATACCATCTCACACCAGTTAGAACAGTGATCATTAAAAAGTCAGGAAACAATAGGTGCTGGAGAGGATGTGGAGAAATAGGAACACTTTTACACTGTTGGTGGGACTGTAAACTAGTTCAACCATTGTGGAAGACAGTGTGGTGATTCCTCAAGGATCTAGAACCAGAAATACCATTGATCCAGCAATCCCATTACTGGGTATATACCCAAAGGATGATAAATTGTTCTACTATAAAGATACATGCATACGTATGTTTATTGCAGCACTATTCACAATAGCAAAGACTTGGAACCAACCGAAATGCCCATCAATGATAGACTGGATAAAGAAAATGTGGCACATGTACACCATGGAATACTATGCAGCCGTAAAAAAAGGATGAGTTCATGTCCTTCGTAGGGTCATGGATGAAGCCGGAAACCATCATTTTCAGCAAGCTATCACAAGGACAGAAAACCAAACACCGCATGTTCTCACTCATAGGTGGGAACTGAACAATGAGAATACTTGGACACAGGGTGGGGAACATCACACACCGGGGCATGTCATGGGGTGGGGGGAAGGGGGAGGGATAGCATTAGGAGATATACCTAATGTAAACGACGAGCTAATGGGTGCAGCACACCAACATGGCACATGTATACATATGTAACAAACCTGCACGTTGTGCACATGTACCCTAGAACTTAAAGTATAATTAAAAAAAAAAAAAAAAGAGCTGCACTCTGAGGGATGCCCAAGAGGACTGCGCCTGGCTGGGGTTGGAAAGGGAGCTGATGGAAGGAGGATCCCGAATGCAGGGAGCAGCAATGCCCAGGCCCAGAGGCTGACCATGCAGGGCTCCCTTCAAGGCACTGCAAGCGCTCTCTTCCTAGGAGCCTGTGCTTGATCCCCCCAGGGCTCCTACGGTGGTCTGTGAAGCACAAGATTCATAAGGAGAGAGAGAACGTGACTGGGAATCAGGAGGCTGACTTTCTGGGACATTCCTTTCCCTTCTTACTCTTGGTTTCCCCATCCAGAAATGCAGGATGAGCACTCTTGCCCTCTCTGAGCACTGAACAGGCTGAAGGTCACACAGTCCTTGCCACATACAGTGGGAACTCTGGTTCTGAGCAGGCAGAGCCACACCTGCCTTCTCAGCCCCACCCTGTAGGTGATCATCAGGACCTGAGGGCCCACTTGCAAGTCGGGCCATTCTCATCCTCACCTGGTCTCTGATCTCCCCTAAGGTTCAGACCCTGCTGACTCCTGGCTGGGAACCATTCCTTTGTCTCTAAGCAGGGACACTCTTTACTGGGACCCAGTGCCTGGCAACACAGTTGTAATGATAATGATATCAGCTAGAACTGTCAACTTCCAGTCTGACTAGAGCGATGTAAAGCTGGCGTTTCTTCCTCCTCCTCTTGGAAATCACCTGAGAGCCAAGAGGCAAATGAGATCCAGGAACATAAGCCTCATCCTTACAAAGCAGGAGAGACCTGAAACCTGGAACCACGAGATAAATGGAGGGCCACCAAAATAATGAAGGCGACATTGGAAGAAGAGCAGAGAGGATGTCCTAGCAGTGGAGTTCAGAGAGAACTTTCAAAATACGTTTCTGGAAGATGAGAAGCCCTCTTTGAGATATAAAACCTATATTCCCTGATTTCAAAACCAAGAACGGAGTAAGTCCATGAGGGTGGTGACAGGAAATACACTAAACCTAATTCCACGAACAGAGAGCACAGGTCAAGATAAAGTGTCACACAGTCAAGCCATATTTGCAAGGAACAGTAACCTTGTGACAGTGGGGCAGAGAGAGGCTTTGTCTTGTGAATAGCCGCACAATTGCTCGTGTTCACTGGCTTCAGAGAAGTAAAACCCTAAGCTGCCCATCAATAAAACCATGAGTATTGACAAGAAATTCTGGTACCCTAGAAGGAAGCCCAGCCTGCCCCCTACACGAACCAACTACAAGTAGCTGCTTCAGAATGAAACTCCTCTCCTTCAAAAATGAGTATTTGAATAGCAGCCAGCACAGAATTTAAACAAAGACAAGGGAAAAGGAAGAAAGGAAAGGAAGAAAAAAATAGAAGATGAAGAGTCAATAGAAAAATATTTTCACTGAGCAGAATAAGTTGTGACTAAATATTTCACCATGATTTTAAAAAAAGAAAGTAATGAGGCAATTCTTCAGTGAAGCAAAAGCACTGAACAAAGATGAGAGAAATTACTACCTATTATCTAAAGGAGTAGGGGATTATATAGAGAATTAGCCCATATTGTCTAAAGAGATAGGGGTTTAAGAGTATTATATAAAGTTATAAAGGAAAATGCCAGAAAAATATAAATCTTCCAAATTACACACACAAGGGAAAGGGGAAAATAGTCCACATCAAGTTTTCTAAAGTGTTAAACAGAAAGCGTAGCATAAAACAATGACAGAACTGCAACCAAATATATGTCATCTGAATGCAAATTAATAAGCTAAAATCACTTATCAAAAGAAAAAGACCTCAGATTGTATCACAAAGTAAAACCAACTCTGCTGCAATATAAAAGCACACCTAAAAGAAAGGGATTTAGCAAGGTTACAAATAAAGGAACAGACCATGCTATAGCAAATACATGCACAGAAAAATGAAACAGGTCATGATCTAAATATCATAAAGGCTGGATCTGGATGCAAAGAATCAACTGAGACAAAGAATGACACTTTGTAATGCTAAAAGATACAATATTGCATGATCTCACTCCTCAGTGGAAACTAAAAGGTTGAGAGTACAATAGTGGTTACCAGAGGATGGCCAGGAGGGGAAGGAGGAGGAGATGGTGAGAGACTGGAGAGGAAGGAGGAGATGGTGAGAGACTGGAGAGGATGGAGGAGATGGTGAGAGATTGGTCGATAGGTGCAAGACTATATGGGATAGGAGGAATACGTTCCATTAGTCTACTGCATAGTAGGATGATTAGAGTATAACGTTAGAGTAGAATAATATATTGTATAATAATATAATATATTAGAGTATAATAATATATTGTATATAATATATCATATTAGAGTATAATAATATATTGTATCAAAATAGCTGGAAGAGAGGTTTTTGAATGTTCTCTTCACAAGGAAATAATAACTGTTTAAGGGTATGTTAAATTCCCTGATTTCATCATTATACAATTTATATATATATGAAAACATCATGTTGTATGCCACAAATATGAACAATTGTTATGTGTCCATTACAGTTTTATAAAAGATACACTGCAGAATGAAATTTTAAAAGTCATGACTACTTATGCACAAAATAGCCTAATATCAATATTTATAAAGCAAAATTAACAGGAGATACAAGGAGATATAGGCAAAAATATATCAGGAGTAAAAGGCTTTCATTCAACTCTCTATAATCAAAGATCAAATGGATAAAAGTTAAGTTTACAGAAGACCAAAACAACATAACTTAAGTACATGTAATTTATATATTTCTAACTCTGAACCCTCAAAACAGGGTTTTAACAGGGTCAAATAAACATATTTATTTGAGTTGCAGCCAAAGGAAAAAAGTATAAAATCCATTCTCTGATTCTATTGCACTAAAACTAGAAATGAATAGTTAAGGCAAAAATTTAAAATTCTCACTACCACATGCGGAAAAATATTTAACATCTTTTTAAAACAACTCTCTTAGGTCCAAAATGCAAATAAATATGGCAGAATAGCTAGAGCATGCTAATTAAGACAATATATATAAATCAGCTAAAGTAATATCAAGAGGGAAATTTGTTTTACTAAATACTACTAATAATCAAGAGTATATAAAATAAATGGGATAAGCATCCAATTCTAGATGTTATAAAAATAGAAGCACCCTCAGAAAAGCAGAAGTATTTATTTATTTATTTATTGATTGATTGATTGATTTTCGCCTTCGTCGCCAGTTTATTTCGTACACTAAAATGCATCCCAACAATGAGAACTTGCCCCAACTGGCCAACATGTTTCTTCAGTATCTGAGCCAGAGCCTGCACTAACCAGAGGTAGGGAGAAGCCATGGCTTCTAATCTCCACTCCACATTATTTCTCTGGGAAGAATAGGCTGAAGGTCTCCAGAGCATATCGATGCAGTACTGTACTAGAGCTGTCCAGTCCTTGGGTTTACAGCATAAGTTGAGACTAAAGAGAATGGAGAACTATCGTGGCGCGTTCTGGCAAGTCCCTCCAGAGTATGGAGCTCAGGTGGACAGGGATTGCCTAGACTGGATCCTACTTGGGATATCACAGAGCGTTGACCATTGGTTTCCTTCATCTGAGGCGTGGGAGAGCAGACTACATGGGGTCTTCCAACTGTCATTTGAGCCTTGAGAGCTTAAGAGCTTCCTCTAGCCAGTCTGGTTCAGGTGGATTGCATTGCTCATTGTGAACACTTTCCTCCCTGATCATAAAAATTATATTCATACTTTTTTCCTCCAATCTTTATTTCATAGTTGTTCAGGGGATGAAGGAAGCTCAGGAAAGTCTGACGGGTGATGCCTTCAGAAAGAAACATCTTGAAGATGAATTGTAACATGAATGTGCCCCTTCTTTCATCAGAGTTAGTGTTCAGACTGGTAGGCAGCTCCGCGGGATCCACCAAGTGAAGCTAGCTGGGCTCCTGAAAAGCAGAAGTATTTAATAGCTTATAGCAGAAATTAACATACTGATTTTAAAAGGAAAATATTAGAATAAATCCAAGAGCTGACTTTGAGAAAAATAAATAAATAATCTAATTAATAAAAGAGAGAGAAAACAAAAATCCACAAAATAAGATGTATGGAGCAGGGAGAAACCACAGATATAGTGGAAATTAAAGCATTACTTTATTCAACTCTGTATAAACACATTTGAAAATCTGAAAGGGATGAATCATTGTATAAGTAATACAACTAAACTGGCTCTACAAAAGAGAAAATCTAAACATATCAATTACAAAAGAATAAACAGAAAAAGTTGTCTAATTTCCTTTCATAAAACTACCAGGCCAGAAATTATTACAAAGGTTACTTTCTAAGCCTATTTTTAAGAGAAGAAAAAGAAAACTTTAAGCAATTTCTAAAAATCTTTATTTCCTAGAGCACAGAAAAGGAAGGAATTCTACTACACCCTATTGAATGAAACCAGCCTAACACTGATTCCAAAACCCAGCTGTAGACCAGCAACCTCATCAATATCTGACTTGGTCAGTTCAGGCTGCTATAACACAAATGCCATGGACTGAGGGGCTCGAACAACAAACATTGATTCCTCAGAATTCTGAAAGCTGGGAAGTCCAAGATCAAAGTGCTGGCAGATTATAAGGCTGGTGAATGGCTGATTCCTGCCTTATAGCCAGCCCGTTTTTCAAATCCACACAGGGTCCAGAGATCTGGATCTCACGTACTCTTTTAATAAGAGCATTAATCTCATCTTGAGGACCCACTCTCATGACCTAATCTAACACTAATTCTGTCTCAAAGGCTCCATCATGCCAGAAGAAAACATTTTTCTTCTCATCTCAAAGTATGAATGGCCTAAGTACCATGTAAACCTCAAAAGCCATAAAAGAAAAACTGAAAATCTCACTAACAGGAATATTTTTAAAGATCTGCATGGCAAAAACTTTCATGAGTAAGATAAAGAGACAAATTAAAACAGAAAATATTTGCAAATCATATCACAATTTCTTTAATACATAAAGATTTCATAAATCAATAAGAAAAGTAAAACCTAACAGCACAATAGAAAAAAAATTAACAAAATGATATGGAACCATTTACTGAGAGAGAAGGTAAATGTGTTTTAAGCTTAGGGAAAATTGCTGAATTCCACTTACGATAGGAGAATTGCAAAATAAAACTATACTGAAATACCATTTGTCACCTATTAGATTTGCAAATATCAAAATGTTTGATGACACATTTTGTTAGATATTACTAAATTACTCTCCATAAAGGTTATAACAACTTCTCCAAAGATGTATGACAATGTGTTTCCCTGCGTGCCCACCATTGTTGGTGCAAATGTAAATTGGTATAGCCTCTATGGAACTTAACAACAAAGAACAAAATTTTAAATGCATGTACCCTTTTGATCCAGAAATTCTAATTCCAGGAATTTGTCCTTACGTATACTCCAGCATGAGTGAAATGATGTCCTTTGTTTTTCATTGCACCATTGTTTGTAATAACAAAAGCAGGACAGTAAGAAACCACTTAAAGAAACTATCTCATTAAAATTATAGACAAAACGTGCCATGCAGTGTTATGAAGTGCATCACCACTTCTGTAATAAAAAGTGGGATTATATTTGCTTTTTCTTAGGTATATGCAAACTATCTTGAGAAGAAGGCCCAAGAAGCTAGTACAATTTGTCACTACCAGAGAGAAAACCTAGCTTTCTAGAGGGCAGTGATAGAAGGACACATCTTGCTGTACACATAATTGTGTACTTTCTAAACTTGGAACCATTTGAAAGCCTTACTTATTCCATAAATAGGAAAAAAAAACCTATTTTAATAAGTATTGTAGTTTCCATGTATTGGGTACTTTCTATGTTCCAGCACCCTTCTCCATCATCCCATATAAACCTGGCCAAAAAAGCCAATGAAATATCCTTCGTTCCACAGATGAGGAAATTGAGGCACATAGAGTTGAGGTAACTCATCTAAGATCACAGAGCTAGAGGACACCTGAGCCAGGATTGAATCCCTGTGGTGCTATGCGAGAGCCCCAGCAGTTCCCACTCACATGTACTGCTGTGGACCACATCTATTTGTAGGCTGTCTACAGGGTGGACAGCATATTAATATAGATCAGTCAGTCTTGTCCCCTCTTAGAGGTCACTCCTTTCAGAGGCATGTCCCATAAGTGTGCCAAGCGCTTCCCTTGGTTGGTTCTGGACTTTCTGTGCCCCTTGGATGCAGGTGCATGGATGGGACAGCAGAAAGGGATGGCGCTGTCCTTAGCTACTCCTCCTCAGCCCTCAGAGTCAGCCGGTGGCAAATCTCACATGCATAACCTCCTAAGTGCCTCTCACATGTCTCTCTTTCTCTCCCTTCCAATTGCCTCTAACTCAGTTCAGGCTGCCATCAAATCATAACTAAAATTTGGCAACAGCCTACTCACTCAGTGGGTGGTGGCCAGAATAATGTTTTATCATTTGTATTATCTTTTATACATGTAAACGAGTTTACTATAGGAAACCATTTAAATGCCATTATGTAGAAATAAGATGTCTTTCTAATGCTCTCCCATGGTATCAAAGAAAATAGGGCATGATAAAGGACAAGAACCATTATGCCCTAGGCTTTCCTGGCTCATCTCCCACACATTTCCTGCTTTCTAAATGTGTGGAATGAAGAATACATCCAATTCTGTGGTTGCTTCAAGACATTTATCTTCCCTGGGGCTTCACCCACACTCTGCTGTGCTTGGAATGCCTGGTGCAAGTCCACCTGGACAGTCTCTTACGTTGCTTCAGGACTCAGCTCAAGTATCCTTCCCTAGCGAAGCCTTCCCTAACCCTCAGTCTGATTTAAATTCCTCTCCTTTTTCACTCTGTAGTAGCCAAAGTGAAACTCAGTTCTAAAACAGATCACACATGCTATGGTATTGCTGATTTGTCTGTCTGTGGCTAATAATCTGTGAGCTCCTAGAGAGCAAGAGTGGTGTCTTGGTCATGTTGGTACACCCAGGGTCTGGTATAGTGCCTAGTACTAGTTTGAATTACTAAGTACTTGTTGAACAACTGATTGAATAAAATATGTTAAAGACATGTGCCCCTCCCAGTACTGCTCTTTCACCTTCCAGACCTGCTCCATCAAGCCCTGTACTACTTTCCTAAGCAGCTAACGGCAGCTTCACTTCCAAGGACCACATGAAACACTGCTACATTGGTGGTGCCCACTGTGCACATTTACCGGTAGTTACACCCTGAGTAGTCCCCTCCCACAGTGACTCTGAGCTCAGCCACATGACTTTCTCTGGCCAGTGAGACACTGGTGAGCATGCCACAAACAAAGGCTGGGTGGGTAAGTGGTTGAACACTGGGGCTTATCCTCTTGAAACTCTCCCTCCTGGAAGCCAGCTGTTAACTTGTAAAGAAGCCTGGGGGAAACCAGCGCTCTGTGAGAGGCCACATGGAGAGCGCCCTGAAGGAAGAGAGATCATGCTGGACATTCCAGCCTCTATGGAGCTCCCAGTTGAAGGCATTCTCATGACTGACCTCACCTATATCTTGTAGAATGCAGAAAAACCACCTAGCTGAACCCAACCAATCCATTGAATTACCATTGTTCACTTAAGGCACCATTTGTTATGATGGTTTTGAGGATGATTTGTTATGCAGCAACAGACAACAGAAATAGGGCAATATGAAAATTCCCATGTGCCTGATTCCTGGCACAGCAATACAGCTTCCCTGGCAAGCCTGGCTGGTCCCTGCAGCTGCCCAATGTACTAGGGCCATTTGCTGGGACCAGGGCTGCCAGCAAAAGCCAGACCCACGTGAGAGAATTAAGCCCCCAAATAAATGCACAGCCATAAAATAGAAACACCCAAGAAGAGCCACAGCTGTAAACAACTGTGAGTGGCGTTTGTCAGGGAGAAGAAAGGAAGGCCAGGCTGGGCTCTGATGTTGCCTTCCTCTGGACCTCCTTACAAGCACACCTGGCAGCAAAACTGCATGAAGCTCCAGCCTCTCGGGGCTTTTGATCTTGGAACAAAACAAAATAACATTCCACATCAACCCCCACCCACCCCCATGAGAAATTCAGGTGGTGTTAGACCCAAGGGGAATCCTGCGCTCTGGCCCCCTTCTGATACAAGGTAGAATCCACACTCTTTTTCCCTTTGTCCAGCATCCCTGTGTGCCTGGCATTGTGCACAGACCCGTGATTGCTGCTTAGGAGCAGCAGGAGATGAACCGCCAACCAGAAGAGTAGACAGCACTCCTAGGAGTCACCGAAGGGAACCTTGAAAGTTGGGGAGCCCTAAAACAAGGATGTCTTTTTGTTTATTTATATACAATATACTCTTCTTCAAGACTAAGGTAGGTTTCTTTTTTTTTTTTTTAATACTTTGTGGCTCTCGCTTCGATTACAACTAAATCACTTTTGTGAATATAAAATCATTCTTTTCCAGCAGAAAGGCAGCTCCTTAAGAGCAGAGACTATGCCTGCCTGATTCTACATTGCAACTGTGTTGCCCAGCATGGAGCATGACACATACTGAGTACTCAGCAAGTAGCTGTGGAGTGAATAAATGAAACGAACGAATGTCAAGCCCAGTGTCCTGCATACAGGACTTCTTGTTGAGGATGCTGATGATGCTGTCTCACACCTCTGTGCCTTTACATGTGCTGTTCCTGTGTCCAACATCCCTTTCTCTCCCCCACACAGCCTTCTTTCTAGCTCTGGAATGGTGAGCTCATTTCATACTTCTTTGATCTTCAGTTTGCTCCTCCAGACATGGGGGTGGCATCTGCCTTAGACAGAGGGTGTAAGGGTGAGCTCTGACCATGCCTATAAAGTGTCTGGCTTCAATAATGCTAGTGGGCTTTCTCTGACTTGTAGCAAAGATTCCCATGACCATTTCTTGGTACCGTGTTCTCAGCCCCTAGTGCTGTGTAGCCAGAAGTCATTTTTACCATAAACTAGTTAAGCAGTGATGAGAACCCATCAGGTGAGCTAGATCCGTGTTTCTCAGATTTTACTGTACATATGCATTACTTGCGGATCATGTTAAAATGCAGATTCTTATTGAGTAAGTCTGCAGAAGGAAGGATGCTGAGATTTTGCATTTCTAACAAGCACTCCAAGGACGGGATCCTGCAGCCCCAGGGAGCACTCTTTGAGGAGCAAGAGGATACAACACCAGGCGTAAGACAAGCCAGGAGAGAGGCAGGGGCAGCCACTGGGTGGCCACTGGAAGTAGACACGGGCAGTGGTGGCTGTGGCTCAGGCTGCTTGGGAGACAGTACCCCTGGCTAGTAGATGGTGGAACCTGATGCTAGTAGCTCTAGGGCCCCTCCCTCGAGGCTGCACAGCTGAACTGCAGAGAATGCCCGGAGCAGGCGTTTCATTTTCCAGTTGGTGGAAGTAGGAGGAAGCAGGGGAGTTTGCTTCTGGTGAGATTCCTCTCAGAATTGGTGCCAGAAAGACATAGGTTCCCAGCGGCAAGCTTCTAAGCCTCTTCCTCTCACCCCTCGTACTAGGGGGCAGTTGAGAAGAACACTAATCATAAAAGGAGACCACATGACATGTGTTACTCTGAGGAGCAGAAAGGCCTCCCTGGGCAATGTCCCTGACTGGAAGCTGATATTGTAGTAAAAGAAGGGAGAAACCAGGGCCAGACTTTTCAAGGAGCTCACTGAGGCCTGTCGGGACCTGTTGGTGGCACATGACACATTCCTTGCGACCTCTTGGCAGCCCTGGAGGAGAACAGTCAGAGCCCACCCAGGTCAAAAGGGCCCTCCTCTCCTCTGGGCTCAGGAAAGTGGGGAGAGAAGCGCTTTACCTGCATTGTCTCAGTAGTTCCTGACCTTCCTGGGGGCCTCTGAGGACTCTTGTTTCATGGCAAAGCCATCTGCAGATGACCGCACAGAGCAGCCACCGTGCTTAGCATCTGTTGATTGAAAACAAGGTCATGACAAAGGCCAACGGGAATTCTGGAATATGCTCTTCACTAAATTCCGGTTTTATTATAAGAACACTGATGGACATGTGAAAACTGGCTGACCATCTATGACCAGTCAGCCTTAATTCAGTGTGCGGGTAATGGACTTAAGGTGCCAATGGTAACACAGATCTTTTGCAATCATTCCATGTCTCCCCTCCCTTCTTGGTCTTTGTTATCTCATTTAATCCTGAATCCTTTATCTCATGGAGTCTTCACAGCAACCCTTGAAAGTAGGGTATTGCTACCCCCATTTTACAGACCAGCAAGCTGAAACTCTAATAGGTCAAGTGCACTGTGCAAGGCCACTTGTCAAGGAAGAAGTAGAATCAGGTTTGTAGCCCGGGTCTTTCTGACTCTGCAGCCGACCTCTCTCCACTGTATTCCTGGGGACTTCCTGAGCCACGGCTTAGCACGGAATCACTCTGGCGCCCTCTGGAGGTCATTCTCCCATCCTGCCCCATGGTTTCTAATGAAGTCCAGTTAATCACAAATTAATACCCATTGCTTTCCTTTTCTTTTTTGTAAGGTCTGGCACCCTAAAGAGACTCTTCAGTAAAATATAGCTGATTATTATAAAAGTGCGTCCAAGAATGGAGACACGTGCAGGGCGTCTCAGCCCACTCTCACAGCCTAGGGAGAAGGGGAGGTGATGGAGGAGGAGGTGATAGGCCCCCTCTGCCCCCACACCACGCCCACCCCCACGCGGCCCCACAGCTGTCTGTCTGTGTCAAATGTTCTGAGCAGAGGTTGGGGGCTTCACTCCCCACACAAAGAGAGTTCAGAGCTGTCAGCACCTTTCCCACAGTACACAAGGTGCTGAGGAACAGGTGATAATTACAGACCTGTCACCCTCATCACCTCTGAGCTGGATGAGTTTTTTTCTAAAAACAAATGTTGTGCTGCCTGGAGATCAAAGTTGGAGCTTCATTTGGGGAAATACACACATGCAGGCTGCTGCTCTTTTCCTTGAAGCACAGGGAATTGACTTGGAAAACACCTTGGAGATGGCTGGCTTGGCCTCGTACCAGGCGAAAGAGATCGTAGGAGGGAGGAGGAGGCTGCCTGGCCTCCATAGACGCACCTTCTGCCTCCCGAGGGAGGAGATCCTTCACTGGCCAGCGTGGCAGGTCAGAGCTCCATCCCTCTGTCCTTTGGAGAAAAGGAACCTGTGTGGCCCCTCACATCTTAGAAGGAATCTTTCATGTAGCGCCCACCTGTACCTCTGAAATCAACTCTCTTCTCCATCTTAAATGCTCCCCAACTCTTTGGATTTTTAATTTAAAAGGATGCCAAGCTCCTCAGTCTCCTCAAGGTCTCCCTGTCCTCAAGACTCACCGTCATGTATCTGTGAACGTTGGTGTTAAAAAGCAGCAACGAGACAAAAATATTCTGGAAATACGTACTCAGATTTTCACATTCAGATTTACACACACTGCTATAAACCAAAACAATTTCCTATGCAAACAAATGTAGTTCCACATAATATCTACTGTGAATTGAGTATTTTACTATACGCCAAGCATTGTGATAAGCATTTACACATGTTTCCCCATTTAGTCTTCATGCAGTCTTATGAGATGGGTCTAGAGACTGTGTATATCACCATCATTTTACAGATAAGGAAACTAAACCCTAAAGATGTTAGGAATTTACTGGAGTCTCAGAGCTAATGAAGTATTGAGAAAGCACTGAACTCCATGCCTGTTTGTCTCCAAAACTCCATGCTCTTAACCACTCTTCTATCTTTTCTACCTCATACAAAGTCATGTAATGTTGTTTTGCATAAAACTGTACATACACTCCAATATAGCTCTACTTAATTGCATTTATAATGACATAAGCACGCTCAGGGAGGGATCCCAGTAAGTCTCTGCAAGTTGTCATACAATCAAAATTTCTGTTTTTTAAGAAAAGACCCTACAGAAATAGAGTCCTCTCCCAGTGTAAATTACCTAATCAACCTTATTTACAACTACTTATCATTCTAGAAATTATCATTTAGATAAAAGCAAAGCAATGAATGTACTGAAATACATTCTTGGTTTGCCTCAGCAATTTAATCTCTCAGAAAGCAGAGGTTGTGGGTAGGAGAAGGCATCTATTTGGAAGCTAATTCTGCTTTAACAAGGGGCAACTGCTTAGAGAAGGAACAAAGGGAGAAATCCTGAGAAATAGTTGCCAGGTCACCTCAAAGTTCATGCTATTCACCAAGACAAGAGCTGGGCACAGACTTACATGTACCTTAGTCTTTACAAAGTCAGACTGCAAAACCTTCAGAGAAAAGATCAGCTGATCCCATGACCGGATACCCTCATGGCAGACAGCTCTGGAGGGATGACTTTCAAAAACGAAATTCTGACAAGACAATTGCAAAAGACTCTGATATAGAAGAAGTGTGACTGCACAGGATGAATACACATGAGTGACACAGACCTTTAAGTATAATGTCAGGAAGGCTGAAGCCCAGAATGAGCTGAAACCAACACCACAAAAGGTCTTCTTGGGTAGAATCAGAGCAATGAGAACAAAGAAGGGCTAGATCCACCTCTCCGAGGACTAGCTGTATGACCTGGGGTGATTTTCTTAAATTGTCTGAACCTCACTCAGTTTCCTTGTCCATGAAATGGAAGCAGTAATTATTACACTGCAGGTTTCTTGCGAGGATTACATGGAATGATGCATTAGAAAAACAAACAACAGGCTTGGCATGGTGGTGCATGCCTGTAATCCCAGCATTTTGGGAGGCTGAGGAGGGTGGATCACCTGAGATCAGGAGTTTGAGACCAGCCTGGCCAGCATAGTGAAACCCTGTCTCTACTAAAACTACAAAAATTAGCTGGGTGTGGGGGTGCATGACTGTAATCCCAGTTACTCGGGAGGCTGAGGCAGGAGAATTGCTTGAACCCAGGAGGTGAAGGTTGCAGTGAGCCAAGACGGCACCATTGCACTCCAGCCTCTGGGCAACAGAGCAAGACTCTGCCTCAAAACAAAACAAAACAAAACAAACAAAAAGCTAGCACAGAAGAAGACATTCAAAAAATGTAAGTTGTAAACATGAAAAAAAAAGCTCATCATCACCGGTCATTAGAGAAATGCAAAACAAAACCACAATGAGATACCATCTCACACTAGTTAGAATGGCGATCATTAAAAAGTCAGGAAACAACAGATGCTGGAGAGGATGTCGAGAAATAGGAAAGCTTTTACACTGTTGGTAGGAATGTAAATTAGTTCAACCATTGAGACAATTGGTGATTCCTCAAGGATCTAGAACCAGAAATACCATTTGACCCAGCAATCCCATTACTGGGTGTATACCTAAAGGATTGTAAATCATTCTGCTATAAAGACAAATGCACACGTGTGTTTATTGCAGTACTATTCACAATAGCAAAGACTTGGAACCAACCCAAATGTCCATCAATAATAGATTGGATAAAGAAAATGTGGCACATATTCACCATGGAATACTATGCAGCCATAAAAACGAATGAGTTCATGTCCTTTGCGGGGACATGGGTGAAGCTGGAAACCATCATTCTCAGCAAACCATCTAACACAGGAACAGAGAATCAAACACCGCATGTTCTCATTCATAAGTGGGAGTTGAACAATGAGAGTACATGGACACAGGGAGGGGAACATCACGCACTGGGGCCTCTCGGGGGATAGGGGACATGGAAGGGAGAGCATTAGGACAAATACCTAATGCATGCAGGGCTTAAAACCTAGAAGACGGGTTGATGGGTGCAACAAACCATCATGGCACATGTATACCTATGTAACAAGCCTTCACGTTCTGCACATGTATCCCAGAACTTAAAGTATAATAAATAAATAAATATATATATATATATATATATATATATATATATACACACACACACACATATTGTCAGTTTCTTCCTGTCCCCTAATATGTATATATATATATACACGTATATATATATATGTGTATATATATATATGTGTGTGTGTATATATATATATGTATATATATATGTGTATATATATATGTGTGTGTATATATATATGTGTGTATATATATATATATATTTTTTTTTTTTTTTTTTTGAGATGGAGTTTCGCCCTTTTTGCCCAGGCGGGAGTGCAATGGCACAATCTTGGCTCACCACAACCTCTGCCTCCCAGGTTCAAGCGATTCTTCTGCCTCAGCCTCCCAAGTAGCTGGGGTTACAGGCATGTGCCACCACACCTGGCTAATTTTTATATTTTTAGTAGAGACAGGATTTCTCCATGTTGGTCAAGCTGTGAACTCCCGACCTCAGGTGATCCGCCCACTTCAGCCTCCCAAAGTGCTGGGATTACAGGCGTGAGCCACTGTGCCCAGCTCTGTCCCCTTAATATTAATGATTTGAAGTTAACAAAAAGCGGCCCTCTTCAGTTCCTATTTTGTTTCTACCTTTCTGTCAAGGACAGTGATTCTTAGATTAGAACATCTAAAATAAACATTGGTAAGGAGAATTTAAGAATCCAGATAATGCACCGATTGTTAAAATGAGGTCAAGCCTCTTGACCTGGAAGAATTCTATTCAACAGTTTGTGGATATCACACAGGATATGGACCTGCTTTTGGGAACCCTTGAAGAATCATTGTGGATGGAGAAAGGACAAGTACATGACAGGTATATCGCAAACGCTCAATTAAAATTTGTTCAAATGTTGAAAAGGGATGAGAAACAAGCAAACACCTTGATTTTCCAAAAGAGATACATTTGCTGGGGCCCATCTCAGGTACAATTCTCATTAAGTAGGCGATTTGCCTGCCCTCAAGAAGAGATTCTGTGATCCACAGGGGCCACCATGGGTCCATGAAGAGTCCCTTATACCTGACATTTCTCGCTTTCTTTTCTGATAGAGTTGTTGGATGGATAGATGATAAACAGTACCTATGGGCTCATGATCCCAGATGGAGAAATGTGACCCAGATGATCATACAGTCAGGGGCTTTATAGCTGGCAGAATGACCACATCCAAGGAGAACAATCACTGGATCAATTTAACTGGATCAATACTTGGGGTGAGGACCCTGGAGTCCTAGGCAGGGCTCCCACCTCCCCATAGATGAATTGCTGATCAGCTATAAATTGAAGAAGGAGGGGCCATTCATGTGTTGAAGACCAGAGTACAGATCCTGTTATACCTGCACCAGGTAAATCTGAGGTCACAAAAGCAATGTCTTTTCTATAACGCCTATTTTTCTCCAGGCTCCATAGTTACCTAAGCCAAAAGCATCTTCCTCTCATTGATTCCCTGGACCCGTTCACTCACCAAATTCACTGGTTTTACCTCCTAAATATTTCTCAGGTATTTCCTCTGCTTTCAATCCCACCGTCCCTGCCTAAATGTAAGCCCTTGTCATGGTCAGGGTTTGGAGTCTGGTCAGAGAAAACTGTGCTCAAATCTCAGTTTACGCTTACAGCTTATGCTGTGAGATCCTGGGCAAGTTATTAAACCTGTCGAAATTTCAGCTTCCTTGTATGTTATGTGGGCATAATAGTGATGGCTGCCTCAGAGGTTGATACAAGATTTATGAGATAATGCTTGTAAGGTATTTAGCACTGTGCCTGGCATGGGATAAGTACTCAGTAAATATTGATTAATATTACTAGATAGTTGCAATAACCTCTCATCTCATCTATCTCCAGCCCCACCTGCCCCTGTATTATCTGTCTGTCATTAAAGGGAAGATAAAATCCACAATGATTCTTCCCAGAGCAAACGCCACCACAGGTACACACACATGCACATGCACACACACACAAGCATACACACACACGCACACTCAGCATTGCCCCAGGATAAAGACCCACCTCTTTTTCCTGGTATACAAGGACCTTCTTAACTCTTCTAAACTTTCAACAGTAACTGCTGGCTATTTCCATGGCACAGTATTTATTTCTGATCTCTGAGTTTTTGTGTAAGATTTTCCCTCTTCCTGGTGTGCCCCTGACCCTCTTCTCCTTCCAGTGACCTCCAACCCATGTGTGAAAATCCAGGCAAGTGTCACCCCCTCTGGGAAGCCCACAGGTCCTCTCAGGGTGCACATGCTCTGCCCTATTATGGGCATCTCGGAGCCTCAGTGCCCTCACCTGCAAAACGGTACTTAAAACACCACTCCAGACAGTGTTGTATGAGGATTAAATGAGATTAAAATTCATAACATTTCTGGAAGATTGGAATTCAATCAGAGTGCTGGGAAGAGCTCAGACTGTTTCATGTGACGGATGGTAGGCAGAGCTGGTATTGTTTACACAAAGGGAAGAGAGTGGGGACTTACAATGTGAGCCCCAGGAGGCAGGTGCCGGGTTCTCTTCATTTTTGTATTCCCAAACAAGGAGTGCTTTTCTCACAAAAGACAATTGCTTGCTAAATTAAAGCCTGAAATAGAAAGTAAATAGATGTCTCAGGCCCCCTCTCCCTGCAATGAATGTGGGTGGTGTTTGGCCAGCAGTTATGCCATCATCACACATCTTCTCTTCCAAGTGAGAAAATCACTTTCTCAATTATTTTCCCTCATTCTGGCAAGGCAAAGAGGATCATACCACCTTTATCTCTAGCTCTCAAAAGAGGAAAGGGATGGGACTTGGAGGTTAGACGACTCTCTAAGGTGCCCCAGCCTGTCACCAGCAGCACCTGGCTTCACTAAGGTTTATCCCGACTTGTTCACACTCTTCTTTCTGTGGATCCAGAGAGCTGTGTGGACAAGCAAGAGAAGCAGGCTCATGGCTTGTGACAGCAGAGGGGGCACAGAAGCAGCCTGGGCCATCCCAGACAGACCAGCCCAGCCTCTCTCCCTCATGCCTATGCGACATTTCATAGCTGTCACTGCCCCAGGGCTTCCATCATGACCAAAGCAAAGAACCCTCTTCACCTTCTCAGGAGCTTTGAAAAGCAGCATCGCTAGTGCTGCCAACAGGGGTTCAGCCCTAGAGATTTCTTCGAGTTGGTTTCATGGATCCAGCAAACCCCGTGTCAGCTCACAATTAAACTCACAGTTGGGTCAATGCAGGCATTGCCTATAGCCCTCACTCATTAAGCTAATCTGGGCGTCTCCTTGTTCTCTCCTTGGAAGCATCTCCCCAGCTCCCTGTAGTTTTCAGACCACATGAACCAGAAAATACATCATGGCAAGGCTGAAAAGGGAGACACTTGGTTAAGATCACCTAGAGTCAGCCCCAAGCCCAGGCCCTGACACTCAGCCTAATGTCCTCGCCCTGCCCCATACTACCTGCCTGGGTTGGCATTTGTAGTGCCCACCCTCTGAGGATAGGTTGAAACTCAGGCTTGTTTTAGAAAGTCCTGAAACCTCTACTAGCGAGGTCAGGAGCTCAGCAGGTACCAGGGCTGCAGCTTTTAATCATGATAACTACATCTCTCTTTCCCTCCCTTTTTGCCAGGTCCTGTACATTGACTATCTCTTTGGACTCCACAAAACTTTAGGAGGCTGGTGTTATCACCTCCATCTTACAGATAAGGAAAGAAAAATTCAAAAAAGTTATGTAGCATGCCCAAGATTCCACCTGGAAAGTGGACATCTTTCATTTCAGGGCCATGGATGTGGCTGGGTCAGGTGCTGCTTATAGTAGGAGGGGAAGAAGTCAGATTTCACCCAAATGACAAGAAGAAAACATCATCCATAAGCCCAGCTAGTGAATATGCTGCAGGCAGGGAGAAAAAGGATCTGGAGTCAGAGACATCTCCAGGAGAAACAATGTCTGCTGCTCAGAGCAGAACAGCTGGAAGCACAAGGCCTACTTCTATAAGGCTGCTATGCCCACAGCAAAAGCATGCATCAACCCAAGAGATCTAGGACAGATGCAGAGAGATACACATGTCACCATGAGGCCAGAATGCACGTCTTGGGTCCTCACCCAGAGGAGAAGCTGAGAAGCAAGGTCTGATAGGGCCTGAATATCCCTCTGAACCTGGTGATGAGGAGGGGCAGCTGGTCTCACATCCTAACATGAAAACATTTGTCCCTCTGAGAGAGCAGAGCTAGAGAGATCAGAACTCCCCCAGAGGCTGGACAAACCCCACTGTAGGGAACCTACAGTGCATCAAGCCTCACTCCAGGTGCTGGGGAGAAGCTATTGGCAAGATAGAAAAGGCCTCTGCTGTTATGGAGCTGACCTTCCAGAGGAAAGGACACAAAGGCCACAGGGCTAAACAAAGACGATAGAGTGAAGTCAAAGGAGGAAGTGTGTCCTAGGGTGGCCGTAGTGGCCTCTCTAAGGTGGTGCACAGGGAACATTCGGGCTGCACAAGGAGAAGGTGCCGCGCTGGGAAAGCTCTAAGGAAGAGAACTCCATGCAGAGGGAACAGCAGACACAACGGCCCTGAGACAGGACTGAGCTGGGCTTGCTGGAGGAACTGTCAAAAGATGGACTTTGCCAGGATCTGGGGCACATGGGGGATGCAAGCAAGATATAATACGAGGGCAAAGAGGCAGGCAGGCTCCGTGAGCATGGTGAGATCTCGAGAGCCCATCTGCTGGCTGCACCCTCAGTGCCTAGCTGAATTGAACTGAAGAGTTCAGCTGAGGTTGACAAACACATGTAGGTACAATGTGATGGGGCCGGGCACTGAACTGGCTTAGGGCTTGAATGAAGAGCAGCCCAGTAGGGAAGACAGTCACTCACACAGATCCCAAAGCCCTGTCAACATTGTCAGACTGATCGACACATGTCTGGGGCTTTTCTCCCTCAGAGCCTCAGAGCCAGGCATCCAAGAGCATTTCACTGCAGATCCCATCCTGGCTTCTTGCTCTTTGTTTGTTTTTCTTGACCTGGGCCAGAACACATGGAGAGTGAAGCTGGTATTTCTCGAAGCTTGCGGTCGCCAACAGGAGGATGAATTATTGAGGCATTATGCTTGTTAATAGCACACACCAAATCTCTGGTGCGGACAAGGCTGCAGGCCACCAGGGGGTTTGTCCATTCAAGCCAAATACTTTTTAAGGACTGGCCTGGAATGCATTAGCATACTTTTGGGAGAATAGAAATGCCCTCGTTCCCTGCCAGATACTTAACCAGGAATAAAGGAAGCAGAGTGCTTGGCTCAGAGTGCTTTCAAAGTATTGGAAAGCCCCATGCAGGACTCCTGCAGCCTCAAGCAGGCTCATGCAAACTCAAGGGGACCTACCCGGTTGTAGAGGCCCTTACAGCCTCAGTATTGCAGCATCCACATGCAGGACTCAGACGGAGGCACCCAGCATCTTTCTTCTGGGATCCACTCAGTAGTTGGTATCCAAGGTTCCTAGCCATGAAACTCCTCCTTCCCCTTTCTGAAGGCCATATGGAGTGAACTTACTATGGCTCTGCTCCCCACAGTTAAACTGAAGATTTCCTGATTTAAAAGTAATACATGTACAACAAATTTAATCACTAAACAATCAACAAGTATTCATTCTATGACTACCAAGGGCACTTTTCTAGGCACTTTGCATACTAATTCGAACACACTGTAGAGCATGTGGCAATTAAAGAAATCTACAAAGAAGGAAAACAGTTAAAATATTACCCATTCGCCTATCACCTAAGAAGCAGCAGAGTTAACATTTGATTTAGTACATTCCTTTCCAGACATTTATCTATACATTTTAATATGATTGAGATCATACTGTCAACCTAATTTTGTATCATGACTTTTAAATCTAGCATTACATCATAATCATTTCCTCCAGCTGGGATTGCTGGCATTAACACATAGAAATTCAAGATATCCAGTTAAAATGGAATTTCATAGAAATAACAAATAAATTTTAGTATAAGTATATCCCAAATATTACATGGAATATACACTAAAAAGGTATTTCTTGTTTCTGCTGAATTTCCAATTTAACTGGTGTCCTGGATTGTATCTGGCAACCTCTGGTTAAATATTCACAGGAGGCTACATCTCCAGCCTCATCTTTGCCACCAGACCCCTTCTCTCATTCTGTTCAAACACACAGACCTTGAACAGGCTGTGCTACACCTGCCACAGGGCCTTGGCACTTGCTCTGCTTCTGCTTGGATGCCCATCCCCTTGATATCTGACTCCCTTATTCACTCCTCTCAGGGCTCTGTTCAAATGTCAGCTTATTAACAGGTGTCCTCTGGCCACTCTACTGAAAATCACATTCTCCATCTCTCTCCATCCCTCACATCTTGTCTAACCAGAATAAATGCTTTGTTCACAGCATTTATTCCCACATGTAACATGCTGTATTTAATTCCCTATTGTCTGACTCTACCTCTCAGGGTGTAAGATCCCTGAGAACAAGGACTTTATCCATTTGAGTTTCATTTTTCTTTTGTTTTACTGCCATAGCCCCAGTGTGTAGAACAGCACCCGGCACATTGTAGGTGCGCTAGGAATATTTGTTAAATGAATGGATACATGAGTGTGCATGCATGTCTCTAGTTATTGATTCTATCCGATTGAATCATCAGTCTATTGCTGAACCATACTGATTTAATTATCGTGACTGCATGAGCACTTTTTAATATCTGATAGAACCAGTTCTCTCAGTAATCTTTTATACTTTTTCTCCTCGGTGATTTTTGACTGATTATTCTCCCACCTAAATTTAGAGGCACAAAAATGGCAAACAATTATAGATATGATAATTTGCCATTTAGCAAATATAGCATGCACTATGCACCAGGCCTGATCTAAGCACTTTCTATGCATTAACTATGTAATCCTCACAGCAAACCTATAAGGGAGGTGCTATACTTCCTGCACTTTCCGGATGAGGAAACTGAGATGTAAGTAACTTCTGTGAGGTCACATGGCTGGTAAGTGGCAAGGCGAATATCTAAAGCCAGTCTGGCTTCAGAGGCTATCCTGTGAACCACCCTTTTTGCTGCCTTCTTATTCCTTTTATTTTGCTACCATTACAAATGACCACAAACTTAGCAGCTGTAAAACAATACATGTTTATTATCTCACAGTTCCATTAATCAGGAATCTGGGGTCCAGGTTAGGTGGATCTTCTGCTCAGGCCTCACAAGCTGAAATCAAGGTGTCAGCGGGGCTACAGTTCTCATTTGAGGCTGGACTCTTCTACCAAGCTCACTAATTCCTGGGCACATGCCCCTCAATAGCATAGCTGTTGGCTGCTTCCTAGAAACCAATAGGAGCGTAACTTTCTCGGACTTTCTCTCCTGCCGCTGGCCAGAGAAAACGCTCTTCTTTTAAAGGGCTCACCTGATTGCAACATGCTCACTCAAGTAATCTCTGTATCGGAAGTTCAGCAGACTTGGGACTTCATTTGCATCTGCAAAGTACCTTCACAGCAGTGTCTGGACTCGACTGATTGAATAACCAGGTGCCATTTTTAGAATTCTGCCTACTACGGTCTTTTCACGTGGGTGTTATTATTATTTAGGTATGGCAAGGCCAACAGATCAGCAGACAACCACCACTAAAACTAGTTGATTATACTCAGAGATGCCACATGGGAAGTACCAGGTTGGTCAGGAGGCAGAGGGAGAGCGGGTCCTAAGAGCAAGAGCCTTGACTGTGATTCCCATGGGAAGGAATGGGTGGGGCAGGGTAAGCAGGGTTAAGATTGGCTGCTTTGAATAATTTCACAAGTTCTGGAGCATAAGAACTGTCCTGAGTTGTGCAGTACCTGGTCCTGGGTTGATGAGGGCAGGTGGCTAATATGTGACAGTCCAATAAAGAAGGTCATTGGGTGTGAAGACTCTGGATCAGGTTGGTTTACACTTGAAAGGCACCCTCTCAACCGTTTCATTTATTATCTTTAGGAACTGGCTAACCTTGGGAGGAGGAATCCTTCCAGGATCAGGAAGGCTTCAGAGGTCAAAGAATACAGAAAATAAACAGCATGGTTAACACACACAGCTGCCTCATTTGGTCAAGTTTATCCATCCCTTTCTCCCATCTCCCATCCCCAAAGGAGAAAACAACCCTTTGTCCCCTTGGTTCACATTGTTTTAAATGTACAAAGCAACTTAGGAAGACTTTACACCTTTATGACAGTCTTTCCTTCCAGGAACATAGTAGGCCTCTCCATTTATTCAAATCTTCTTTTATGACTCTTAGTAAAGTTTTGTACTTTTCTCTAAATAAATTCTCACATTTTTTTTATGGTTATCCCAGGTATTTTATGGGTTTTACTGCTATTATGAATGGAATTTTCTCCTATATTTTCTAGTATGTTCTACTATATATTTGGCTATACTTTTTACACTTTACTATATTTACTGTACTTTTACTATGTTTTCTAATTATTAGTAATTGCTGATATATTGGAATTACATTAATTTTTTATAGCTTTATAGTATATAATTGAGCTACAATAAACAATGAGATTGTTTATCTGTCCCCACCACCTTATTTTATTTGCTGCAATTATTTGTGTGTGATCAAAGTACATATTTAAAGTGTGAATTTGATAAGCTTGACATATGTCTACACCTATAAAACCATCCCCACATGTGGACAGTGACCAAATCTATTACCCCCAAAGCTTCCTCATGCCCCATAGTAATCTTCCCCTCCCAACCCTCCCACTTGTTCTCAGGCAACAACTGATCTGATTTCTGTCATACAGATTTTTGTATTGTTTCAGATTTTCAGCTACTAAATTGTGACGTTATTTTTCACTGTTTTTCTATTTATTCATGAGTTTTCTAGTATGCAAACAGATCATCAATATATAATAACAATTTCATCTCCTCCTTTCAAAATTATATTATCTAATTCTAGTTCATGCACAGTGGATCAGCAAGAATTTCCAGAATAATGCTAAATCACCACAGTGATTTTTGTGTCTTCCCTGATTTAATTAGAATGATTTCAGTGTTTGGGTGCCTGTTAAACTGTTGGTGTTATTTTAATGAAAAACAAGCCATTATCCAGAATGAGGTCTTGGAACACAGAGAGCAAGCTCTGTGACCAGACAGCATCACTTCTTGTAACCCTGGATTCATCCACTTACTTGCCTGGTCACCTGTCTTGTCATTTCCAGTCTGTTTTAATCATTCACCCCTCTGTATTTGGTATATATATTTATTAAGGCATCTCTCACAGGTATAACTAGTTTTTACCTGTGTTCCTTCATCACCAGACTATGAACTAAAGCAGAAATGGTAACTTTTTCATCTGATTGGGCAAAACATCTTGCATATTCTAGGCACTTCATAAATGTTTATTAAATTGAATGCAACTATAGTAATGTTTACCTAAAAACATATCTCCCAAACCTGCATATACAGCAGTCCCCCTTTATCCATGGTTTCACTAGGCGAGGTTTCAGTTACTTGCAGTAAACTGAGGTCTGAAAATATTAAGTGGAAAATTCCAGACACGTTATTCCTAAGTCTTAAATCATGCATGATTCTGAGAAGCATAATGAAAACTCATGCTGTCCCTTTCTGTCCCACCCAGGACTACACTAACCCCCACAGCCCATCCCCTGGTTCCCAGATTGACCGTCACAGTATCACAGTGCTTGCGTCCAAGTCTTCCTTATTTTACTCTATTATGGCCCAAGGTGCAAGAGTAATGATGCTGTCAATTCAAATATGCCAAAGAAAAGCTGTAAAGTGCTTCCTTTAAGTGAAAAAGTGAAAGTTCTCAACTTAATAAGGAAAGAAAAAACTCGTAGGCTGAGGTTGCAAAGATCTATAGTAAGAACAAGTCTATCTTTGAAAATGTGAAAAAGGAAAAAGAAATTCATACTAGTTTTGCTGTCTCACCTAAAACTGCAAAAGTTTGTGCATAATAAGTGGTTAAACTTTATCATAGGTACCTATGTACTTATAAGAAAAAACATAGTATGTATAGAGTTCGATACTATCTGCAGTTTCAGGCATCCACTGGGGTCTCAGAATGTACGTACCCCCAAGGATAAAGGGAACTAGTGTACATTAGAATCACCTTACTAAACCAGTTGATGGAAGAAAGCAAAAAGAAGTTTTATTTTTAAAAAGGTTTTTAAAATATTAATCAATGAAGAAAAAAATAAGAATACATCTTACTAGGTTCCATCCTATACTCCTTAAATTAGAATTTCTATCCTGGAAGCCTGGAATCCGTATTTCTAATAATCTCCCAGATGATCCTTCTCCAGCCAGCCTGACTTGGGCTAATAATCCGTTTGGAGAATCATTGTCTTAAAGAAACCAAGGAAAGCTAGGAGCAAAGTCTTCTTACATTATGAAATGCTAGCGCTAAAGGCATTCTAAAGCTCTATTACACCCCTACATTTTTCAGTGGGTGAAACCTCTGAAAAGCAAAAAACACTTGAGGTCACCCTCGTTACTCTCAGACTAAAGCTGGGTCCCAAAGGATCTGTTTCCTGAGCACCACTGGTCTTCCCAGGAACTTCACCACCCCTTGGCAGGAATTAATGTCTCAGGATCTTGGGGGAATCTTCATCATCCCAGCTCCAGCACACATAGCCATGAGCAACAGGGACAGCCAGGAAGCATGTGGAGAGTAATTCCTTTTGGAGGGATACAGTGACTATAAACCAAACCAAAATTTTCAGCCAAATGCTTGAATTTGAGTTCTGAAATAATTCAAACTCTTGAGAAAGTTATAAACAAACATGAAGCCAGACAGCAGGTGATAATTCTCTGGGCCACCTCTGTCAGATGCATTATTTATAAGATGGGAAATATATTTTGTGCATTTTTCTTCCCAGAGAATTCAGTAAAAACCACAAAGCAAACAAAATAGTTCCTACCATTGGGTTTCCAGCATCATCAGCCTTGAGTTCCACCCTGACTTACTTCCCTAGGTCTTCCAGACGTGCCCACCACAGGGAAGATTTCCAAGCACTACTGGAAGGCAAAGACCCTCAGGATAGGAGAGGAAGTGATGCATCATCTGCTGTAGCCTCCTTTGCTGGCAGTAAACCAGCAAAGCAGTGGCTAAGCTGAGATAAGGGCACTCTTAGGCTCTAAGCAGTGCTCATGCCACCCTTAAGATTGTATACTAAATTTTGTACACTTTATTTCTGGGGAAAGGTCTTCGGGTTTCACCAGACTTGCAAAGAAGCCCCTGCCCCATAGAGTGGTAAGAGTCACTTTCCAGAAGTGTGTAACTCCCCAAGACCCCTATCCTCTCCCACTCTCTCCACCCAGCCTCCCTCACCTATTGCCTGAATCCCACCTTCCCACTTGTCCTACTGGCTCTGGGTGTGATCTGCTCTCCATGCTGATGCCAGTAGGCTGTTTCTAACATGCAAACCTGCCTGCATCACTGCCCTGACTACAGGACCAAACCACTGGGATAAAAGCCCAAACTGAGTATACCATACACGGTCCTCTACATCCTGGCTCTTTGTTGTCTTTGTGGCCTCAAAACTTACTATTTTGCTGTTTTTCTCACTAGAGTGAACGCTTGGGCCTCACTGGGGAGATTTGAACCCATATGTGCCTGGCATCAAAGCACAGGCTCTTTGAATGACAAAACCATGTTCCATCCTAGTGAGGAAAGTCCCTTCATGTCTGTCCCAGCCCCCAATATATACCCAGAAGATGTTTATTTCTTTTTTTCCTTTTTTTTTTTTCTGAGACAGTGTCTTACTCTATCGCCCAGGCTGGAGTGCAGTGGCACGATCTTGGCTCACTGCAACCTCCGCCTCCCGAGTTCAAGCAATTCTCCTGCCTCAGCCTCCTGAGTAGCTGGGACTACAAGAGCACGCCGCTACTTCCAGCTAATTTTTGTATTTTCAGTAGAGATGGGGTTTCACCATGTTGGCCAGGATGGTCTCAATCTCCTGACCTTGTGATCTGCCCCCCTCGGCCTCCCAAAGTGCTGGGATTACAGGCGTGAGTCACCGCGCCCGGCCACCTAGCAGATGCTTTCTTAACCCCACTGAAGACCCTCAGCTCTGATGGTACACAGAGGCTTCCTCTAGCAATGGGAACCTGATGTGATTCATTCTAGTACTCAGAATTCAGCTGTCATGTGTTAAGCATGAAGTTTGCCCCAGCCAATGTGCCAAATGCTCAGACATGCTAGTTTTGCTGTCGTACCTCAAACTGCAAGTTTGTGCTTAGTAAGTGCTTAAACTTTATCATAGGTACCTATGAACTTATAAGAAAAAACAGTATCTATAGGGTTCGGTACTATCTGCAGTTTCAGGCACCCACTGGGGGTCTTAGAATGTACGTACCTCCAGGGATAAAGAGGGACTAATGTGCATTAGAATCACCTTACCAAATTAATTGGGGGAAGAAAGCAAAAAGAAATTTCATTTTTTAAAAAGTGTTTAAAATATTAGTCAATGAGGAAAAAAATAAGGATACATCTTACTAAGTGCCATCCTATACTCCTTAAATTAGAATTTCTATCTTGGAAGCCTGGAATCTGTAGAAATAAAGCACAGCCCCCAATTATTAGCCACCAGGAAAATCAAAACCACAATGAGATACCACTTCACACCCACTAGGGTGGCTATAATAAAAAACAACAGAGAATAACACATGTTGGTGAGGCTGAGGAGAACCTGAGACACTGCCAGTGAGAATGTAAAATGGTACTTCAGTCGCTTTGGGAAATGGTCTGGTAGCTCCTCAAACACTTAAACACAGAGGTATCATATGACCCAGCAATTTCACTCCTGTCTATCCAAGAAAAATGAACATGCGTGTCCAAACAAACACTTGCACGTGAATATTATGACAGCATTGTTCCCAGTAAGAAAAAGTAGAAACAGGCCGGGCGCGGTGGCTGAAGCCTGTAATCCCAGCACTTTGGGAGGCTGAGACAGGCGGATCACGAGGTCAGGAGATCCAGACTATCCTGGCTAACACAGTGAAACCCTGTGTCTACTGAAAAATACAAAAAATTAGCCGGGCGAGGTGGCGGGCGCCTGTAGTCCCAGCTACTCCGGAGGCTGAGGCAGGAGAATGGTGTGAACCCAGGAGGCGGAGCTTGCAGTGAGCTGAGATCTGGCCATTGCACTCCAGCCTGGGTGACAGAGTGAGACTCAGTCTCAAGAAAAAGAAAAGAAAAGAAAAGAAAAAGTAGAAACAATACCAATATCCAACAACTGATGAATGGATAAGTCAATGCAGTATATCAATACGGTGGAATGTTACTTAGCAATAAAAAAGAATGAAATATTGATACATGTTAGGACATGAAAGTACCTTGCAAACATTATGTTAAGCGGAAGAAGCTGGTCATAAAAGACTACGTATTATATGATTCCATCTATATGAAATATCCAGAATAGTCAAATGTATAAAGATACAAAGAAGATTAATGGTGGAGTAGGTCTGGGGAGGGGGCAGGAGGATTATTGGTCAGCAATGCAGAGTGACTGCTAAAGAGGATGGCATTCCTTTTGGGAAAGATGAAAAATGGTCTAAAATCGATTGTAATGATGCTTTCACAACTCTATGAATATACTAAAGATCATTGAATTACACCCTTGAAATGAATGAATTGTATGGCATGTAATTCTGTCAGTGGTTTAAAAAACACCAGACCTTGAATTATACCCTTGAAACGAATGAATTGTATGGCATGTAATTCTATCTGTGGCTTTAGAAACACCACCCAGCTCCCACTGTCAATGAGCCCTTGGTCTGGGCAGCCCCCAGGGTGACTAACTTGTTTGGTTTGCCCAGGACTTGCCCAGTTTTAGCACCCAAAACCTCACACCCAATGAAATCTTTCAATCCCAGGCAAACCACGGCAGCTGGTCACCCTACTGGAACTGCCACCCACCCGTTCTCAGCAGTGACTTCAAGGGCAGAAGACAGCCAGCTAGCCACCCACAGGCATTCTGAAGCCAGATGTAGCCATAATCTCTACACAGAGGAGACAGGAGGCTGAGCATGTGGCCCTCTCAGGGAGAAAAGAGAAGTGACTCCTCCCAGACCTGGGCTGAACTGACCCCACAGCAGGCTGGTCACTTGGAGTGAACTTGTGACCAGATAGTAACACGGCCCCCCCCACCACACACACACACACACACACACACACACACACACACACAATCCTCCTTAGGTGCTGGCATAATTGAGGGCACAGGGGAGCTGGTTCCCACTCTCTCTGAGTCCTGATTTTTTAAACTCACACAATTATTGTAATCCCACACTCTGCTTCGACATGCCCTCAGCCCTTCCTTTGAGAACTCCCCTCCCACTCTCAGCAGCCTGGGTCAAGGGCTTTCCAGACACCATATCTGGGAGGCTTAATGGTTTTGGTCTTTCTAAAGCACTTGTAATCACCTCTCCTTTCTATGATCCAATTTCAAATGTGACAAATGTAGTCCAGCCCAACCTGAGTGCCTCTAATTGCCACTAAAGGCCGACAAGGGGAAGGCTGGATAGTCTCATCAGTCATGGAAGATAGAGCACTGGTCAGAGGTCAAGTTTCCATCCCCTGCATCCAGGGAAGACTGGCCTGCACCTGAGCCCCAAACCTGCTAGGGTAGAGATCACTTGGAGGTTCCTCTCTTTCTGCCACCATTCAGCAATGCAGCCATTTTCACAACTACTGTCAAACTGTCTTGCAACAACACCGGGTAGTTCTTTCTAAATGGGCCTGGGGTATGTATTTTTTATTGTGAGTCTACCATGGGCAAAAAAAATTTAACAGCCACCTTTAAAATTTTAGTTCACAGTTTACTTTTCACACAACAGCCAGAGTTTCTTTTCTTTTTCTTTCTTTCTTTCTTTTTCTTTTTTCTTTTTCTTTTTCCTTTTTTTTTTTAATTAGAGACAAGGTCTCACTCTGTCACCCAGGCTGGAGTGCAATGGTGTGATCACAGCTCACTGCAGCTTCTAACTCCTGGATTCATTAGATCCTCCTGCCTCAGCCTCCCAAGTACCTGGGACTATAGACGCATACCACCATGGCTGGATACTTTTTAAATTTTTTGTAGAGATAGGGGTCTTGCTATGTTTCCCAGGCTGGTCTTGAACTGCTAAGCTTAAGTGATCCTCCTGCCTTGGCCTCCCAAATTGTTGGGATTGCAGGCTTGAGCCACCATCTCTGGCCCCAGAATTGTTTTAAAGCATATATCAGATCCCGTTACATCCCTACTCAAAGCTCTCCATTGGCATCCCACTACCTTTAGAACAAAATCCTGGGTTCTCTTCACAGCCCCAACCCTGGCTGTTCCTCCAGCCTCACATGCTACCCGCTTCCTCAGCTCCACACACCCTGGCCTACATGTCTTCTTTGAACATACCACACATGTTCTGGCTTCAGGGCCTTTGTACATTCTGCCTCTCTGATGCTCCAGATTTTTTCCCCCAGAGATTCCTATGTCTCTTCCCTCACTTCCTTCAAGTCTCTTCTCAAATGTCACCTCCTTAAAGTAGGCTTCCCTGACCATCCCATTACATTAAATAGTCCCCTTCCATTATCCTTCATCCCTTTACTTTGCTTTATTTTTCTTCATTGCATTCATCATTATATTAAATATTTGTTTGCTTATTTGCTGACAACTTCCTGCTCCCAGAACATAAGCTCCATGAAAGCAGGGACACGTCTATTCTGCCTAGAATAATGCCTGCTGTCTATATCACAAGTGCTCAGATAATATTTATCGAATGACCAGTTACTCACCCTCCTTTATGAGGTGTCAATCTATCTCCACTTTATAGATGAGGAAACAGAGGCACAGAAAGGTTATATTACTAGTCCCAAATCATGTAACCAGAATGTGACAAATATAGAATGTGAACCAAAATCTCTCTGATGCCAAACTCGGTGTTCTTTCTATCATACCACACTGCCTCTCTTCTGAAACACAGTCCTTTGTGAAACCGTGTGGGATGGGAGCTTAAAAAGGGAAGAGACTCCTCGGGGAAATAAGGAACCTGCACCCTCCTTCTCCACCTCCAGTTCTCAGCTGATGTTTTGTGACATTGAAATTGGGGCAATACCAGCTAGAAACATTTATTGATTTCAAAACCAAGAACACTCTAAGTGCAGTATTAAGGCAATTCCATCCTAGAATTGAAATTTCTGGTGGCAGAAAAAAAAAAAAGTTAAAGCAAATCTCAAGGTGACAGCAATTATAGTATTTAAAGTTTAAGTCCTTTTTGGAAGAAGGCTGGAAAGTAACGGAGCAGTGAATGAACTGTTAGTGTAAAGTTCAGAACCAAACAAAGTCAATTCATGGCCTAGTACAAAACTTCAAAAAAGTTCCAGAAAGTCAATTAGCTATTTGTTATTACACAGAGCAGTAAACCTCATATGAGTATTTCAGAGACAATTAAAAGTATCAGGAGTATAAACATCTCAGAGTTCAACCAAACCAAGAATTAGCAAACTTTTCTGCAAAGGGGCAAATAGTAAATATTTTAGACTTTCAAGCTATATCATCTCCACAACTACTCAACCCTGCAGCTGGGATGCAAAAGCAGCTGCAGCAATATGTAACCAAGTGAGCATGGCTGTGTTTCAATAAAACTTTATACACAAAAACAGGTGGTGGGCCAGATTCCACTCATGGGCTGTGAATAGTTTGCTGACTGCTGATCTAGAACAATGTGTTTCTGTGACAAATGAAGTAACAAAGACATAGACAGATGAAATGACTGTCACAGCCAGTTATGAAAGAGAGAAAAGAGAAAGTCATTTAGCATTCATTCAACAAAGTGTTATTAAGTCTGATCCGGGCTATTCTAAACACAGGAGAGGCAATGATAAAAGAAAAGAAAAGAAGAAAGAAAGAGGAAAGAAGGAAAGAAAGAAAGAAAGAGAAAAAGGAAAGAAAGAAAGAAAGAAAGAAAGAAAGAGAGAGAGAGAGAGAGAAAGAAAGAAAGAAGGAAGGAAGGAAGGAAGGAAGGAAGGAGGAAGGAAGAAGAAGGAAGGAAGGAAGGAAGGAAGAAAAGGAAGGAAGAAGGAAAGAAGGAAAAGGGGAGGAAGAAAGAAAGAGGAAGGAAAGAAAAGAGAAAAGAAAGAAAGAAGAAATAAAGAAAAAGAAAGAAAGAAAAGAAGAAAAAGAAGAAGAAAAGAAAAGAAAGAAAGAAGAAAAGAAAGAAAGAAAGAAAGAAAGAAAGAAAGAAAGAAAGAAAGAAAGAAAGAAAGAAAGAAAGAAAGAAAGAAAGAAAGAAAAGAAAGAGAGGTTGGTTTTCTGGTTGAGATTCCTGAGACCTCACATTCCAGCAAGGATAGCAGGCAGTAAAACAAACAAATAAACAGATAAATGAATGAGGGGCCAGGGGCATTGGCTCATGCCTATAATCCCAGCACTTTGAAAGACTGAGGCAGGCAGATAGCTTGAGTCCAGGAGTTTGAGACCAGCCTGGGCAACATGGCAAAACTCTGCCTCTACAAAAAAAAAAAAAAAATACAAAAATTAGCCTGGCATGGTGGCACATGCCTGTAGTCCCAGCAACTTGGGATGCTGAGGTAAGAGGATCATTTGAGCCTGGCTGCAGAGGTTGCAGTGAACTGAGATCGTGCCATTGCACTCCAGCTTGGGTGACAGAGCAAGACTTTGTCTCAAAAAACATAAATAAAATAAGTAAATGAATAAGATACCATCAGGCAGCAATAGTACTATGACTATAATGAAAACAGGAAATGAGGCAGGGGGCAGTTTTGGGCATGGGGGTGGGTAAAGGAGTAGCAATTAAATTGGTTGTCAAGGAAGAATGGAGCCCAAACATAAATGACAAAAAGTTGCCATCCATGGAGAGATCGCATCTAGTAAGCACATGACATGTGCACTCAAGCTTCCCAGGCTGTTTGTTGCAGATGTGAAAACGGAAGCTACAAGAGCTGCAGGATTGGTGTGGTCCGGAAGGACTCCTGTGGTGTGGCATGGTCCGGAAGGATTCCCAAGTCAGTTCTCTCTGGCTCCAAAGCTTAGACTCTTTCTTTCACACCGTACATCCCAGTTGTTTCACAGAAGGATGACTCAGAAATTCCCTCAGAAATTTAAAACACCATCTTAGTCTAAAATGGTTGGTTTGGGACTGGAACACGTACTAAAATTTTGACTAGATATTACAGCATCAAAAACTGCTCTGATGACCGGATGATTGAAATTATTAAATTTTGCACTTTAAAGGATGAACTAGTCTTTTTTCTTAAAATATTTCGTATTTTATTTCTAAAGGAGATAAAAGAGAAGCTTTCAGCCTGCTACTTTCAAGCATCTCGTTTGCAAACAAAACTTTCATGCATAATATTTATTCCCGATAAATGAAAAACCAAAATGAAATGTACTTTTTCTTTTTTAATATTGGTTTTTGAAGTACTGGAGACACCTTGATATGTTATATGAGAATTTTGAGTAGCTACATGCAACTTGCTGATTTGATCAAGGTGATTGTGAGACAAACAATTCTCACTCTTTTTTTTTTTTTTTTTTGAGATGGATTCTCGCTCTGTCTCCCAGACTGGAGTGTAGTGGCCGGATCCCAGCTCACTGCAAGCTCTGCCTCCCGGGTTTATGCCATTCTCCTGCCTCAGCCTCCCGAGTAGCTGGGACTACAGGCGCCTGTCACCTCGCCCGGCTAGTTTTTTTTTTTTGTATTTTTTTAGTAGAGACGGGTTTCGCCATGTTAGCCAGGATGGTCTCGATCTCCTGACCTCGTGATCCGCCCTTGTCAGCCTCCCAAAGTGCTGGGATTACAGGCTTGAGCCACTGCGCCCGGCCCTCATTGTCTTTTTTAATTTCAACACGAGTGTTCCTTATACTTCCTCTCTTCAACCAGCGATCCATTAGGAGTAAAAATTAAACAAAACATGACTAATCACAGGAACAGTTCCACCCACTGGGGTGTTCACACCCACCAGAGCATGGAATGGTGCTTAGCTGAAGGACAGACCCCTACATATGCTCACTCCATATGCACCTGGAGTACCCCAACTGTTCCTTTTAGAGGGAAGAGAATATTTAAATAATGAACAGAATGTTCGTTGACTGTTATGAGACAGGGACTTTAAATGTCTTTAAGGAGAAGGCCCAGCCCCAGTGCTCAAGCCTAGGCCCAGCTGGCGGTGAGTGAGGCTTAGAGGATGAAAAATGTAAAGGGGCACCACTCTCAGGGCTGACCCCACACAGGAGCAATTCTGAGAGTGGGTGCTGCCTTAAGATACAGGAGTTAAAAAGAAATTATCTAGGCAGATAGTGAGGGTAAGGAAGTCCTCACTAAGGTTTTCCTTTTAATGAAAGGCAGCCCCAAAATCATTTTCTTTCCTAACAAAGAGCAGCCTGTAAAATCGAGCTGCAGACATAGAAAAGGAAGCTGGAATCTTGCACTGGTGAATGCCAGCAGTTACGCCAATAGGAATAGGCTACCTGGGACTAGGCATGATCAAAATTGTGGCTCCATCTTCCCGTCTCTTTGCCAGCCACATGTACAATAAGGAGCAGGCAAGATCTTGGCCAAGTGGAAAGCCCATTTGCATAATAAGATTAGGGTGGGGCAACCAGCCTTTCCCCTCGTGCCACGTCAAAGTCACACCTTGTGGAACCAATCTGGGGGCCCTACGTAAATCAGACACCACCTGCTCAAGCCTGCCTATGAAATCTGCTGTGGTCTGCCACAGGTCAGCTTCATCCCTTTCAGATGCCCAGGTGTCCCTCTCTCTCCTTTCTTCTGCGTATTAGACGTTCTGCTCCTTAACCCATCCATGTCCTTAATCTTCTTGGCACCAAATGATGAACCCCAGGTATTTACCCCAGACAATGACGCTGCTTCACTTACGTTTTGTACCCTACTCACCTCCCCCAGGGCCTGGTCCTGTCCCCCTATACCTCCCCACACCACCCCCCACCCCCAACACACACCAAAACTGCATCTCAGCCTTTCCATAAGTCAGTGGTTAGGAATAAAACAGCTGCTTGCTCCTAAAACCTCCCAAACCAGAGCTGCATTGAACTTGTTGAGCCTGTGATGGGGGTTTGTGCAGTGGGTGCTGGTGCTCCTGGCTTGTGTTGGCTCGTGTTAGTCACCACCATCTGTGTCTCTGATGCTGGGTCTGACTGTATCCTTATGATACCTTGGGTGTTAACAAAAAAGTTTTCTTTTTTTTCTCCAAGAAATTATCTTTTATCTTGCAGAAAGAAAAGGACTTTAGGAGGAAAACTCAAAACAACAGACGTCACTGATGTTTGAGTCTCCCCCACAACTGAAACCAGTTTTTAAATAATGGCTGTCTTGAACCAGAAGGGATTCCCAGAGGCCCTCAGGTCCAGCCTCTGGCCTCCAGCTAATCGTAGCTCAGCAGCTGAATCTTGGGCCGGGCACCAGGAAGCTGGGCAAGTCAAGCTCAGGGAAGCTGCTGCTTCTTCCTTGCAGTGTACTGGGAAGTGTGTGTCACTGTAGAATGCAGGAAATAATATTTACCTTATACATTTGACAGGGTGTTGGAAAGACCTGAATAAAGTAATTTACATGATACTACTTGAGTGCTGTAAAATGAAAGAAATTACTTTAAATCTCTAGGAGTAGGCAGGCACGGTGGCTTATGCCTATAATCCCAGCACTTTGGGAGGCCAAGGCAGGCGGATCACTTGGGGTCAGGCATTCAAGACCAGCCTGGTCAACATGGCAAAACCCCATCTCTATTTTAAGAAATTACAAAAAAATTAGCTGTGCATGGTGGCACGCACCTGTAATTCCAGCTACTTGGGAGGGTAAGGTGGGAAGATCGCTTGAGCCTGGGAGGTGGGGGTTGCAGTGAGCCAAGAGCACCACTGCACTCCAGCCTAGGCAACACAGTGAGACTCTGTCTCAAAAAATAATAATAAAATTATAAAATAAAATCTCTAGGAGTAGTTAAACTTTACATCTCTTCATTACTATCTCAGCATATAGTCAACTGTGTGAAGAAAGTTTCTCCCTACTTCTAATTAGCTTCTGGTACTACATATCTTATCTCTCCTCTGAAGGTAGATAAAACCATATTTGAATCCAAACTCCACCATTCTTAGCTGTGGGACTTTAGATAAGTGGTCCAACCTCCCTGAGTGCCCCATTTCCTTATTTGCAAAATGAGAATGCAATGTCTACTTCAAAGGGCTTTATAAGGGTTGAGTGAAACAGCGCAGATTAAGTACAGGGAACACTGGCATTGTTCATAAACAGCCTTGCTACCAAAACAAAACATCAGTTACTCAAGATCTGTTTCATCCTCTCCAGAGTCAACATTCCTGTTGCCTCTAGCACTTCCCAGTTCTCCAATCCCTGATTTTTAAACTAGTGATTCTTGAGTTCTTTCGGGTTCTCAATGTTATCAAGAATCAGATGAAAATTTCAGACCCCCTCCACTGAAAAGTTCAATGGCGAACCTTTGCATACAACTTCAGGAGGCTCAGGAACCTTCTGAAACCCATCCATGTGCCCCTTGCCTGGTGAGGCCATGGACCCCAGTTAGGAAACTCAGTTTTGAGAATTCCTCTACGGCCTCCACCCCCTCAAGGGCAGCATCCCAGAAGCAGCCCTCTCTGCAATTTCTGGTTCCTGCAGGCCTCCTACCCTGAGGTGACTTCGGATGCAAATTATCAGCAGACCAAGGTGTCTTGGAGGAGCCTGAGGTTTAGGAAGAAAGAATCAAGCTGAGAAGTGCACCTCAACACAGCCTGAACCTGGCAGAACAAAGGCCCAATTGCCAACTTCAGACTTTCAAAATGTCAGGTCCAGTTTGTTGGAAATCTTTCTCAGCTAAGAGGCATTAGCAGCACCAAGAGGAGAAGTTGAGACAGAGGCAGGAGCTACCATGACTGGCAGAGGGGAGGCATCCTGGGGCATACAGTTGATGCAGGACAGGCAAGCCCCAAAGTACAGCTTGGCCTGCTAAGGTTACTGGCTTCACCCAGGAAAGAACCAAGGGCAAGCCACTGGCAGAGTAGAAGAAAACAGCTCTATTGAAGCAGCAGTGTTGCAGCTCCATTGGTGTTACCGCCCCATGACTGCTCCACCAGAGCAGGGCTACCCTACAGGCAGTGTGCTGAGGGCAGAAACTCAGGGCAGTTTTGCAGTAATATTTATATCTATTTTAATTACATGTATATTGGAAGGTGGTTTATGCATAAATGTCTAAGCAAAAGGTAGTAACTCCTGGGTCATCAGGTCATTGCCATGGGAAGGGGAAGTAACTCCTGGGTATTGCTACGGCAATGGTAAACTGACACAGCACACTGGTGGGTGTGTCTTATGGAAAGCTGCTTCCACCCTGTCCTTGTTGTAGGTAGTCTTCAACTTGGTCCAGTGTCGGTATTCAAGCCCTGCCTCCAGAGAGGTCCCTTGACAGTATTGCGAAGACCCCAATGGACAGGTCTAGGAACTCTTTCAAAAACCTATTCTCCCCCTGATGGAAAAAGACCTTTCTGGTAAAATACACATCTCTTCTACACACAAGCTGCTGAAAGCAGGCTATCACTGTCTCCTGCAATGATCATAGAAAAACTATTCATTTGGGGGCCCTCAATTAGCCATATTTTGAGTTCAGACAGAGGTCCAGATGAAAGGTCCTCTAGAACCACGTAGGAGAGGTGATGGAAGTCAGACAGATCCCTGGGTTGGCATTCTACTCTTTTGGAGGTTAACTTTTTTGAGCCCAAGTTTCCTCATCTAGGAAAGATGGGTAACTCCCATACCTTGAGGTTGAGTTGAGCATTAAATGAGGTGATATATGTAAAGAGCTGCAGAGTGTGGGAGACCAAAGAAGGAAAGGCAATGCTGCAAGGCTTGAATTCAACCATTTTAATGTTCTTTGAGAGATGACAATTAAGACTGAAATTCCTACTTAATTACTTTTGGTTGTTAGAATTTGTTTCTTAAAACGTGACTCAATGCAGAGGGTGGTATGCATGAGACCCTGGGTTTTGTTGGAGGGAGATGTATTATCTCTATACTTAATCTCCCTTTGCAGAGTCTCTTCTTTTGCACTTGGTAGCTACTTAATAAATGGTAGATTACCATTGTTATTATTATTATTATCATTGGCCACCAACCTCATGCTCTGGGGCCCAGATTCACATTCTTCTCAGACATAACTTTACGTTTTGGAGATCCTCCTTCCTGCCATCTCTCGAAAGACTCACCCTACAGACAGTTGGTTTTAGAATGATTGGAAGAAAAATTGGTTTGGCTGTGTTAAAGCGAAACAGGCAGGAAGCCATTAGCATGTGGTTGTTTCTATATCCAGAACCTTACAAGCAGACTAAAACTTAACTTAGAGGCTTCCTCATAACTGAGTAATTCTGAATTGTGCTTCAGCCAATCACAGACGGTCAACCAACTGATCGGTTATATAACTAGGGATCTCCCATTCGACCATACCCAAGTAAGGCAAATGCTGCTATAACCAATCAAGTCATTTCTTTATTTCCACATTCAGCTTATAAAAGCTCACTCCCATGACACTGGAGCAGAGTTCTCTGAACCTCATCCAGTTTTGAATGCTGCCTGACTCATGAATCCTTTAATACTCAAATAAACTGTTAAATTTGTCTTGTCTAAAGTTTTTTATTTTAACAGCTGGTTACCACTTGTCTCAGCCTCCTGAAGAATCCCAACAACAGGCTCTATTCCAGAGACTTTAGATTCCAAGACAAAGATCTCTCTACTCTAAACCATAGACTCCTGGGCACAGTAGAGTCATTGGAGAATCCACAAATCCACGGGCTCTTCAAACCTTGCCCATGGGCTGAAAAAATATGTTAGCCAATATACAAGTTATTTTTGAAATGTATGTATGTACCGCTACTAGAGTCATAATACTTTCTGTCAGTTTATATCTTCTTAATACATACTTTTATACAATTGCATTGTGTTAAAAAAGAGACCCCAAATATTCTCTATGTCAAAAGGGTTCTTATAAACAAACAAACAAAAAATGCTAGTAATCTCTGATATAGAGAATCTACGGAGATTCTCTAGGCTGCGGAACTCACCAGTCCTCACGTGGTAAATAGCAATTGAGTTTGTACTTTGAGTTGTTTAATAACAGCACCTTGGCCCTAAGTGATACAGTATTATAATGATAGCCTGAGGGAAGAAGGCACCTCTGATTGATCACTGTCTCACAACCAGCTCTGGGCACTCTCACAGGGCTGGCTTCATTCTGGGTCCAGCTTTACCACTTATTTAATGTAGCCTTAGACTATCGATCTCTCCACTGAGGATCTCAGTGTCCCCAACTGAACAATGAGACGGTGTGGTTACATGGTCTCAGAATTAAGCTATTAAGCATGGGCAGGGCTAGAGAGGACAGTGGCATTTTCCTGGCCTCCAGCTTTAGAAGGAAAGCACTCTGAATGAAAAGTGTGGACAAATGCAAGACAGTGACCCAGCCCTGACCTGAGGCTATCCACTGAGAGGCCAGTAAAGGAGCAGACAGTGGAACAAGGGGGACTTCCTGGGAGAAATGTCTCAGATCTTAGAGCAATTGTTTACCTAGAAGCATAAGAGAACACATGCTGTGCCAGACTCCCAGGCAGGCTTAGATTACATAGGATGCACACAAGGTTTTCAAGTTTCAACTCAAAAGCCGCATTATGAAAGACTCCTTTTGCTCTTTCCATTATGCAAATCATCTTGGTATCTATTGATTGCATCTGCATGTGAAGAGGGACACTGGGTTTGTAACTAATGTATTTGCATGTGCATTTTAATTAATCCGCTTGCAGGAGGGAGGTGATTAGAGGGGCAGATATGGAAATATTGCTCTCTATGGCTAATAGAATTTGGCACCTCTGGAGTGCTGTCTGACGAGTGGGATTATTGCAGGCAGGTGGGAGCTGGAGCATGCCCTTCCTGACATGCCCATAGAGAATTCACACTGTGGCCACCACACACTGTCTGGCCAGCCTGAGGAAGGCAGAGAACTGCAGAGAGCAGGAGAGTTCTTAGACAGACAGATTCCAGTGGTCCGCCCAGATCTGCATGAAAAACAGCTACTTTCTGTTTATATCATTATGTTCTTACTTCCATGTGGCTTGGCAGAAGCCATCAGAAAGCTATCACATTATGTCTCTGTGTTGGCAATGCAACTCCTAGGCTTGTCTAGTCAGAAGAAAGCCTCACAGCTGTTTAACTATCTTCTCTGCTCTTTGAAGCTAGCATTGACATTATGCCTAATTTGCATCCAACACTTAAATGTACTCATTAAGCTCTAAAAGCCACAGCACCTCTTGACAGCCCATTCTCTGATGAAGACTGCAGTCTTGTCAGAGGAATATGGAATATTCCCGGACTTTCTAGAATATAACTTCCCAAAACACATTTTACCCAAATACAAGGTTTTTGTATACAAAGGGATGAAGTAACTTCTCTCCTGACTGTCCTCAGGGAGCTATTGGGAAAGGGCACAGTAGCAGGGGAACCCCAAGGGCTGCCCTAATCAACTGTTGTGGAGAAAGGGTCAGAGTTCTGAAATGCCTTTGTCTGTCTGTTTGTTATTGTTGTTGTTTTATCATTTACTCAAGATTCACATGCAGAAAGAAATGAATGGGACTGACTGCCAGCTTGAAGCCAGGAACTAAGCTTCAGTTCTTACAGCACCAAGTGCATGAATTCCCTTTTTTATATGGGAACAACTTAAGACTCCCCACATATATACTTTTCCAGTCATTGCTTTGGGCTCAACAGGTGAGTCAGGCCTTGTGCTCCAAGTAAACAAGCTCTAAAAGACAACTAATATATATATATATTTGGTACACCTGGTATGATAGTAAACAAGGCAAAACATGTATTTGGAAAGAGATTCAAATCTACATGTTTAAAACACAGGGAAGTCTTAGATACAAAGTAAAGAATACAACTGCAAGGAAATTCATAAATAGATGAGAGACAGAGAAGTTTGAGAAGAAAGAAGGTCCCAGAATTTGTTCAAAAGAACAAAGATGGAGTTTGACATTGAGAGAACAAAACATTATAAATATTTGTTACTAGAGTTACTGACTTTTAGAATATGTGGCACAAAATTCTGAGGGAAAGGTTGGTTTCCCTCACCATTACCCAAAGTAGAGCTTCATTCCAGCTTGGGGGTCATCAGCTTATGCATCAAGACATTCCCCAGAAATAGGTAGGGTGTTCCTGCCTGGAGAAACTCATGGTTCTCTCCCTGGAGAGAGAATTCTAAATGGAAGGTTAGGAAGCCCTGCACAAGGAAGGCTGCTGAGAGATCAACTCCTAGCTGGAGAATCCAGGGCTCTGTCCTTGGTCCTTATCTCTACTCAACCCACACTGAATCCCATGGGCATCTCCTTCATCCTCCCAGCTTGAAATCCCATCTCTATGCTATGTCTCCAAATGTACGGCCCTAGCCCAGGTCATTCTCCTGAGCTCCAGACTCAAGGGCTTCAGTGCTTGTACCGAAGGAGGCTAAGAAAGTGGGGTGACTTCAGACAAGAGCATAGGTGCTAAAGTAGAAAAGCCCAAGGCATGTTTGCAGAAGGGTGAGTGCCTAGTGTGACTAAAATTGAGGCCACACACAGGAAAACGGTGGGAAACACAGGAATGACAGGGTCACAGCACACAAAGCCTTCTTTCAGGGGGCCATTGGGAAACACAGCTGCATCTGGATGAGTGTTACAATCAGAGCTATACTTTACACCAATTAACCTGGTAGCAACCAGTAATGTGGGTTCAAAGGAACTGAGGAAAGGGGTCAAGAGACTGGATCAGAGGCTGGAAGCAGGATGGTAGCAGAGGTGAGGAGAGAGGACGTTGGATGAGAGAAATGCTTTGTTCTGTTCCTCACAGACTCCCAGCTCCCCCTGCCTCAGGGCGTGAGTGCCCAGTTTCCTCTGCTGGAGCCTCCCACCCAGGCCACCTGCTGCCTCACATGTTCCTGCCCTCGTGGTCTCTTTCATGACCTCCCCAGGCTAGTCCAGGTCCCAGCTTCACACTCTCCTTCACCACACTTCCTGCCACTGCGTTGGCCACTGATGTGTGAGACTGGAAGTGTGACTATCCCTCTGGCCACACTCGCTCTCCACTCCACTGCTGTGCTCCCAGAAGCTTCCAGCACCTCCCAGCATGGCCCAGCAAGGCAGGCAGAGCTCCCAAGCCATCTCCAAGAGCTCCACTGCACTCTCTCCTTACTACTTTCAAAGGCAAATGGTCCAGAGGTTCATTAAAAGCCTACACTCAGTTGGAGAGGTGGTGACCTGTTCAGGAATATGGGGACACAGTGGACAGATTAAAAACTGGGAGCCTGTGTGTGCCACCTGCCCTCGCTGTCATCTGTCTCCTCATTGTCTCTCAGGAAGCTCATCACTTCCTAAGCCACGATCTGCCACAATCCTCAGCAGGCTTTCAGAAGTATTTATCATGCTTCCAAAGTGATTGACTTCTGATGAGAGGTTCGGGAGCTCAGGAAAATGCTCCCGGCTTACAGTGTATTGTGAGTAAAAGAAAAGAAATAACAGGTACTCTTCAAGTGTGGGAGCTGGAAAAGATTCTAATTAAATGTCAGGGCTGGAGTTTAACCCACTTGAATTTGGTGTTTCTATTCTGGAGTCTTTGAGTTTCTCATTCCTAAACCTGGGCTCTGAAGCACCCAACCACAGATATCAAAATCATCCTTGTCATGTCCAGAGGAGAGAAAAAGAGGGATCAGAGGTGAAGGGCTCATTTGTTGAGATGGGATTGAAAGCGGACATGTTTTGAATTCCATCTTGGAGGAAGATGGCTCTGAAGCAGAGACCACCATGGCTGAGGCAGGGGCTGGGGACGGATCTGTCCCCAGCATCACATACTCAGGAGAGCTGGCCTCACCCGGCCTCAGCACCCACCAAGACCCAGCTCTTATAATGTCCCATTCCCATACCTGTCCCAGAGACAAAGCCTAATCGAGAGTCCCAGGGAGAGCCGGTGCGGTACCAGAGCTTTACCAATGTGCTCTGGCTAGAAATGCTGGCAGATGGGTGGCTCCAAGCCTGCACCCATGTAGAGCCACAAGTCCTAGCCTGTCAGATGCCACAGTCACTGGCGCAGAACTCTGGGGTCCTGCTCTCCTGCTACCTGTCCCCAGGACCCCTCATTATCTCTACCATTATGAGGAAAGAAGGAGGGGGTCCCCTTACTGACCCACCAAGCCAACCATATTCTCTAGAAGAGCAGGGCTTGCAATCATAATGATAATCTCCAACCACATGTGTTCCCCGCCGAGCAGTTTTCAAAGTGCTGTTTTCCAAGCATGAGAATGAATAAGTTCCTCCTAATACTCATTCCAGCCTTGTGAGTACAAATCTATATTCCTCTTGTGCAGCTAAGGAAATGGAGGCCCAGAGGTGACCTGACTTGCCTAAGTTCAAACCACAAAAACTGGCAGAGAAGGACTTCTTCTCCAGTGGTCTCTTATCTGCCAAGCCTCCAGAGCTGTATCGCAGAGTGGGGGACCCGGATTCTCCCTGCAGGTGGAAAAACCAGCTGTGCACACTGGGCTTAATACCAAGAACTGCTCACCAGATCTGCAAATTCCTCTTCCTCCTCGGGAAGCCTCCCGGGAAGCCGTGTGGGGGCTTAGAAACTAAGTTGAGGGACATAAAGAAACCCAGGCAATGAGGTCTTAAAAAATAAATCTTTATTTTAAATATCCATTTAAACAAATGGATGCTAACTATCTTTCTATTTTTTCCCTCTTGCCATCCACAGGTGCAAGAGGAGGGGCGGGGGTGAGGAGAGAAGGGAGGAGGACAAGAATGAATGAAAGGCAAACAAATTCCCCTCACTCCAGGCAGCAGCATAAACCACTTATTATTAACAGAGGCCCCAAGAGAGTCTTGTTTTTAATATAATTTGGATTAAGCAGAGAAGGAACATGGGCTCCCACACACATACCTTAGCATGATTAAATCAGCTACAAAGGCTGCTAGCATCCCCTTCCCATGGGGCTATCACTTGGGCTGGAAATAAGTCCAGCTTCTAGACAAGGGAGTTGGATTCCAGGCCACCTCTGTGCTCCAAGCACATACACACTTGGCCAGGGACAGATCATGCCACCCCCCAAGCAGGCTACCAATCACCTGTCATCTCACTACCCAGGGATACTACCTCAAATCTGGTTTTCTATGTTCTCTGAAGACAATGAAGAGCACTTACCCAGAAATCAGCAAGCTTGCCATCAGATCCTAGCTCTATCACTCCACTAACAGGGTGAGATGACATTCCTTCTGTCTGAAAAGCGGGCCTGCAAGGGCACTAAAGCCTCACTCAGTGCTGGCATTTCATGAGACAAAATGCGTGCTTTTTCAAATCCTGCTGTGCAATGTTATATTCCCACCCTCCCACCTCAGGAACCCACAGAGTGTCCACCACTGAAAGATATCTTTAAAATGGTTATCAAATTAATAAAGAAAGGAACTTCCCCTTTGATCCTGTAACCTCAGCAGAAGATTTTTGTGTCTGACTGAGCTCTATTGCATTTCTTCTTCAGGGTTCTCTGTGGATATGGAAGATCCTGGTTATTGAACTGTCCAGTTCTGGAGGAGGGACTGACATGCCAGGTTAGAAAAGGGTAACTGTATAGCTTGCATTTATATATATTCAGGGGATAGTGCTTAAAATACTTAATAATTGGTATGGCACCAATAAATCAGGACAGTTGCCTGTTCTGGCATCCAGTACTGACTCATCAGGGATCTGTGAAAGCATGGAACAGCAGGCATGCATTTATACAGGCTGGGTGCTTGGTCTTTGGGCTACGGTGAAGCGTCTTCTTAGAATACATTGCTGTCAAGCTGGCAAACCCCTAGAAAACGGTTTGAACATTGTCATTATCCAGAGATATCACTGTGTCTCTCACTGTGTTTGACTGTATTATTGTTCAACAAATGTTCATTCTCTTAAGCCCCCAACTCCCTGGGAAGAGGTGCCTCCCACACATAAGATATTGGGTTTGACTGTGCCACTTGCTTTAGCCAATGGAATGTGAGTAGATACAGAATACAGACCCAAAGCTTCTAGAAGGTCTGTATGTTTATGGCAACCCTCTTGATAGTCTGCTCTCTACCATAAAAAAAAAAAAAAAAAAAAAAAAAAAAACTTCTTCAGCATAGTCCTGGAATAAGAACATACATAAAGCAGGCATGAACTTGACTCTCAGCCCAAAACCAAGTATAGCCAGGTCCAGCAGAATGACAGCTGACCTGCAGAGCGTAAGTAAAAACTCTGTGTTAATTTCTATGAACCATGAGGTTTAGAGATTGTTATCACAGCAAAAACCAACTCATATGCTCACTTCCTTGATCTTTGGCAGGTCCCATTCAAATATGATCCAAATGTTATCATTCAGGTATCATGAAGTAAAGACATGGATGAGTCTTAGAGGCAGGTAAATCTGAGTGCTCATCCCAGCTCTGACACATACTAGATGTGTGATGTTAGGAAAGCTACTTTAGTCCTCGGAACCTCAATTTCTTCTTCTATAAAATGAGAGTGATGGAAAGCACCTCATAGGATTTTTATTAGCAGTATGTATGAAAAATGTGCACGTGTGTTTAGGGGACCTTTCCGTTATGTCTCTGAGTCTCAAGGTTGTCAATTGTTAAAAAAAAAAAAAAAATGTAGATATCAAGCTACACAGTCTAAGTTTCCCCCTTGCTCTAACGATTTCTGAGTCTGGGTGCATACACATTTGCTCATTCATTCATTCATTCATTCACTTGCTCAACAGCTATGCTTTGGGCAGCCTTTCCATGTAAGCACTGTGTTAATGCCATGGGAACACAGCACTAAAGACCAACAGGTTCCCTGGCCTCATACAACCCACCTCTACATCCCTTACCTCCAGCAAAACTCACCACCAAAGCTAAGAGCTTACACATTAGTGAAGGACGCAGGCATCCAGTATCTACTTGGCTTTGAGTATATGTATAGAGGGCTACTGGAGCATGTAACAGGGAACCTGACTTGGTGTGGAGGCAGGGTAAGTGTCTTCAAAGAAGTAAATTAGAGACAAGCACTGAATGATGAAGAAATTAACCAGGGCCAGGGCAGTTGAAGGAAGAGTGGTTCAGGCAGAAGGAATAGCATGTTCAAAATCCAGCCTGGTTGAAGAGTAAGTGAAGAGAGGATTGTCTGGAGAGAGAAGAGGAGGAGACAGATCATATAGGTGCATTGCAAGCCATGTCAAAACTCTGGACTTTCATCCTAAAAAAAAAATCAGGGGTCTCGAGGATATGAAGACAAAGAGAGATAAGATCAGGCTTGCTATTTGCAAAGATCACTCTGACACACCTAAAACAAAGTGATTCAAAAAGGGTGGAAATGAAAGCATAGACCAGTTCCAGATAAACATGGGCTTGAACATATTTACCTCTGTTTCCTCCCAGACGTGACTAAAAAGGGGACAGTAAAAGGATAGAAAAAAGGCATAAAACTACAACAAAGAGAATGGGAGACGAGATCAAAGCATGCAAGAGATGTAAACAAAATTTTCAAATTTGAGAAGAAAATGGAAAGAGCACAAAGACGTTCTGCAGACTAATAAGAGCTTTGCCTAACTGCCTGCATGAGTAGACTGGGGAAGATGAGAAGCAAAATCTCAGAAGTCATCACTAAAGAACTTATCCATGTAACCAAACACCACCTTTTCCCCAAACACTATTTAAATACAAAATAAATTTAAAAAATTTTTCGGAGATGATAATTCTCAAAATTTGATTCTCCACACACCCTTTCCACCCTTTCTCAGAAAGCCATGGGAAGACAGCTCCGCCAAAACAAGAGGAAACAAGGAGAAAGCTCTGGGATCCAGAAGACACAGGAGTCAACAAATAAGAGCACAGGAAGTGCTTAGGGGAGTGAACAGAGCTCCCAGAGTGAGTCTGTACAACAGCATAAGAAGGTGGTCTGGCTGGATTGGAGCAAAAGGCAGGGCCTCCAAAATGATATCTTACTGGAGTTTTTAATATCCTGAGAGAAGAATTATACTTTTGACAAGAGAGTTGGGGTGAATTACTGATAAATACAGAAAAAGCTAGGCAAGTGAAAACCAGGAAAAAAAGGAAAGAAAAGAAAAAACAAAGCTGGTAGTAACAAAATCGAAAAACAGAAAATTATACCTAAAAGGAATTGTAACTATGATTCAGCACATGGCTTAACTATAAACAACATTCATATAATCATAATAATATAAACAATGAATAAGTATTTAATCCAACAAATTGTGATGTAGCTATATTAGAATTGAGAGGGGAAATGGGAAGGAGCAGAGTGAAAGAGCCAAGTCCACATTTTTTATTACAGAAACTCTACAAATAATATGCAACACTTTAAAACGTTAAGAAAAAGCAATGCGAATGTGTTATTTAGAAATTAAGAGAAAATGCCAAAAAAGCTAAAGAAATTCAAAGTGGTTGCTTTGTCTGGGGAATTATGCTTTTCAGTATTTTAAAATATAAATCTCTTAGGATGTTTGACATTTATGGCTGTACATTTGTATTTATATGCATGTGTTACTAATAAAAACAAAAACTAAGTGAAAGGGAAAAAAACTACACAGGAAGTAGCTACACAGAGGAGCTTACGAACAGATACCTACAAGACAAACGGCTAAAACAGGGGAATGTTAAAGAAGGGGTATTTGCAGTTTGGGATGAGTTTTGCAGTGATGCTATTACACATACATGGATACAAAAATTGTGGTATCTCAGCTTTTCGAAGGAAGTAAAGATGATGTGTTTTGGAAAATTGGGATAAATGACTCAGAACATTACCTGTAATGATGGGGAAGAAAACACTATGTTGAAAATGCATGAAAAGAGTTTAAACAAAAAGGTTTCATGAAACAATGAGGGTGGGGGAACTGCATTTCTAAGTCCACATGTGATTTTATATAATATATGACTTTAATAATGCATATGTAAGTGAACTAATTGAAAAGCTAACTTTAAGTTGGAAAAATATGAGATGGAAATATACAGGAATATGAAGGAAAAGCAGGGTCAAAAACACACCATGCAAATGCATGTTTGAAGTTGAAATGCAGGGTAAAAAGTGTTAATCAAACCAAACAAAACAGTGCCTTATGTAAAAGGTACAGTTCACAATGAAGGTCTAACATCCTTGAATATCTGTTCAATAATAATGTAACATCTAAATCCATAAAATAAAAACTAAAAATATTAATGAGAAATGGGCACACATTTGTTGACTAATACCCACTGTTGGCAAGGGTGTGCAGCAGCAGGCACCCACATTTTAGGGCTGACAGAGTAGGCATTCTATGAAGGGCATTTTAACGTGTTTCTCTAATGTACCAGGATACATATCTTTGGCCCAGAAATTCTGTTTCTATAAATTTATCCTTCAGGATAGACTTGTACATTGTGAAAGGCCATTGCAAAAAATATTTATTGCAGCATTGTTTATAGTGAAAAAAATGTTGAAAATAGTCTAAATCCTCTCTACTCAAAGGGTGGTCAAGAAACCGGAAGCACCAGTATCACATGAGAACTTGTCAAAAATGCAAACTCTTTGGTCCTACTCTACAGAATCAGCTTCTACATTTCTTTTTTATTTTTTATTTATTTATTTATTTGTTTATTTTTTACTTTAAGTTCTGGGATACATGTGTAGAACATGCAGGTTTGTACCATAGGTACGTATGTGCCATGGTAGTTTGCTGAGTCTATCAACCAGTCATCTAGGTTTTAAGCCCCACATGCATTAGGTATTTGTCCTAATGCTCTCTCTTGCGTTGTCCCACACCCACCGACAGGCCCCAGTGTATGATGTTCCCCTCCCTGTGTCCATTTGTTCTCATTGTTCAACTCCCACTTATGAGTGAGAACATGAGGTGTTTGGTTTTCTGTTCCTGTGCCGGGAATGATGGCTTCCAGCTTCATCCATGTGCCTGCAAAGGACATGAACTCATCCTTTTTTATGGCTGCATAGCCTCTACATTTCAACAGGATCACCAGGTGACACCTCTGCACTTTAAAGTTTGAGAAACACTTGTCTACATCTCCATTAATACAAAGCTGATTAAATACATGGTAGTATATCCATAAAATGAAATTTTGTATATACCGATTGAAAAATAAGGGACATCTCAGCCGGGCATGGTGGCTCACACCTGCAATCCCAGAACTTTGGGAGGCTGAGGCAGGCGGATCACCTGAAGTCAGGAGTTCAAAACCAGCCGGGCCAACATGGCAAAAACCCATCTCTACAAAAAATACAAAAATTAGCCAGGCATGGCGGTGCATGCCTGTAATCCTAGCTACCCTGGAGGCTGAGGAAGGAGCATCATTTTGACCCAGGAGGCAGAGGTTGCAGTGAGCTGAGATCGCAGCACTGCACTCCAGCCTGGGCAACAAGAGCCAGACTCCATCTCAAAAAATAATAATAATAAAATAATAAAATAAGGGACCTCTCTATTACCAACATACAGCTGTCTACCAGATATACCATAAAGTGAAAAAGTAAAAAGAGGGGCAAGGGATTAGATCATCATTGTGATGTGCTACTATATTAGTCCGTTCTCACACTGCTATGAAGAAATACCCAAGATTGGGTAATTAAAAAAAAAAACAAAGAGGTTTAATTGACTCATAGTGCCACATGGCTGGGGAGGCCTCAGGAAACTTACAGTCCTGGCAGAAAGCACCTCTTCATAGAGCAGCAGGAGAGAGAATGAGTTCAAGCAGGGGAAATGCCAGATGCTTATAAAAACATCGGATCTCGTGAGACTTACTCACTATCACAAGAACAGCATGCGGGAAACTACCCCCATGATCCAATTACCTCCACTTTGTCCCACCCTTGACACATGGGGATTATTACAATTCAAGGTGATATTTGGGTGGGGACACAGAGCCAAAACATATTAGCTACCATTTATACAAAAAAAAAGGTTTTTTTGGAAAATGTATTATGCATCCGTAAACCAATTGGTCGCCCAGTTTCTACTCTTGCCCCAATTAAGTCAGTGTTTTTTCTCCTTCTCATTCCCTGGTGATCATGGTTGGCACTGACCATTCATTTTCACCTCACTCAGCTCCTGGAGGAGGTAGTTAAAGAAAGGAACTGTGAAAGAAGTTACTCCATAGTCCCTAGGTCCCACGAATAAATAAATAAATAAATAAATAAATAAATAAATAAATAAATAAAGCAGCCCAAAGCAGCCCTGACCTCGTCCATACTTCACAGCTTTGTCTGATGCCCACCCAGGACATAGACATGGAAATATCTAATAGGTCAGAGTCCTCCCCAAACTCCCTCTCTGTCAAACATACACACACACACACACACACACACACACACACACTCACACTCTTTTTGGCATTTTCCATCCCTCCCCACCACCATTAATTCCCAGACTAATAGGTATCAGTGCCTCCCCACACCCAGACACAACACATACACACAGGAGGCACAGCAGCCCTGCCAGGGTCCCATAGAGGCTGGATGTCAAAGTGGCATTATCTTCTGCTGGGTCAATAAAACAACAATCATTTTGTAAATGACCAGGAGCTAATAACCCCTAATAGCTGGCTCAGAGGCAACTATTGATTAGGCCCCAGGGTCCAAGTCTCTCCCCACAGGGCAAAGTGCTGAGCCTGGAGTCCTGGAAGCAGCCCCCACGAAGGAGAGTAAAGAGTGATTAATTGCACAATTTACTTCTTCTTTTAGCCAAATGGTTGACAGGAGGGAAAGGTAAAGTGGCCCAGCTCTCCCATGCAGGCCTAGCAATCGATCCCACGGACCAATCTCTCTCTGTACCCCGGAAGCCTACGCCTTGTTATTACTGATGAGAAATTAAATATTGGGAGTCTGAGAAAGTGATTTCACATAACCTTTCAGTCTGGCATTATGTTCCAGTTATCTGTTGCTGTGTAACAAACCACTCCAAACTAAGTGGCCTGATTTTATTACTCTCGCAGCTTCTATGGATCAAGTATTTGGACGGGGACAAGATGAGAAGCTTACCTCGTCACCATAATGCCTGGCAAGAGAAATTCGAACAGCTGGGGGCAATGTGAACAGCTGGGGGTTGAATCATCTTCACTCTCATGTCTGGGACCTGGGCTGGGATGACTGGAAGGCTGGGCCCAGATGGGACTGTTGCCCTGGTACCTACATGTGGTTTCTCCACTCGGCTTGGACTCCCCGTAGCATGTTAACTGGGTTCCAAGAGGGAGCATCCCCTGAGAATGCACCGAGAGAGTAAAAGTTCCAAGAGAGCCAGGCAGAAGCTGCATGCCCTTTCATGACCTACTCTCAGGTCTTCACTTCCTCTGTATTCCAATGGTCAAAGCAGTAACAACTCCACACAGATTCAGATGGAGGAAACATAGATGCCTCCTCTTAATGCCAGGAGTGTCTAAGAATTTGACACCTTCATTTTTTAAATCATGGAACATGGGATCCTTTAAAATGGGGCCCTTCTGGAACAGCTATGTAAATTGACTGAGACCAAAGAAATAAGGCAAGGAACTAAAATATAAACCAAAGTGTTTAAAAGGGTGAATCAGCCTAACCTTTCCTTGAAGCAATCAGACCTTGATCTAAGCCCCCTCAATGCCCTGTAAGCCTATAAGCCTCAGTTTACTCATCTGTAAAAGGGAATAGTAGCCCTTTCTCTTCCTACCTAAGAGTAGGAAGACATTGAAGCAAGTTAGAAATTCAATCTAAGGCCAGCTCACCAGTGGAGTTCAAGCAAGCATGCTGGGGTCTGGTAGAGTCAACGTGGCAGTGTGCAGCCTGGGTTTGCAGTATTAGACCAAACAAAGAAGTAGATGAAGGCAAGCTTATCTGGTTTTTGGGGGTGGGGCCTTCAGACCCAACCACCACCACCATCTTCCCTATAGCTCTTGTCTCTGCCATTTGATTAACAACTGTTCTTTCAGATTGCTTTTTCCATTTTGACGAGCTCTCATTTAGAAACTTTTGGACCACCCCACATTGCACCTGGTCCATGGCAGAGTCAGAGAGCCTTCTGTACTTTACTTTTTATTTTTATTTTTATTTTTTTTTTGAAGCAGAGTCTTTGTCACTCAGGCTGGAGCACAGTGGTAAGATCTTGGCTCACTGCAACCTCCACCTCCCTGGTTGAAGCGATTCTCCTGCCTCAGCCTCCCAAGTAGCTGGGATTACAGGTGCCCACTACCACGCCTGGCTAATTTTGGTATTTTTAGTAGAGACAGGGTTTCACCATGTTGGCCAGGCTGGTCTCAAACTCCTGACCTCAGTTGATCTACCTGCCTCGGCCTCCCAAAGTGCTGGGATTACACGCATGAGCCACCGCACCTGGCCCTTCTGTACTTTCATATCCACAGTGAATGCCAGCACTGGGCATTTCTGACACTGTATTGCTCCAAACTAAGTGGCCTGATTTTATTACTCTCACAGCTTCTATGGATCAAGTATTTGGACGGGGACAAGAACTAGGCCAGATGCTCCTCAGCAGCAGGATTGGTTCCTCGTGGTGCACACAGCCCAGTACTTTTAAATATCTGTGTAATTTAGTGCATGAAACAAAAGATGTTTCTGGCTGGTCCAAGCTCCGCCCTCTGGGAATATCCAGCATAAGCTTGACTCTTCTCCCACTCAATGGGCCTTTGGGGAATGCACTTTCACTTCAGGCTAACTAGTCCCAGTTCCCGAAACCCTGGCTTCAAGTCCTCTTCCCTCCTGATCTACCCCTACTTCAACCTACACAGCCATCCCATGCACTTGTTTCCACATAGTCCACTTGGGATCTCGTTAATGTCTTGCCACACTCCAGATTCCCTCTACATGCAACATTCCGATGGCTAACACCCCTAGTGATCTTAGCCCTCAACTGAAGCTGGACCAGGAAGTGTGATCCCATAGTAAGATGGATGAAGGGGGAGACAGAAGACAATGATTACCACTGGGACCTTGGGTAAGTCACTGTGGCCCTTGGGACTCAACTTCCTCATCAAGAGCCCTTCTAGCTCTAAGGTTGGGTGAAGCCAATAAATATGAGACCTTCCTTCCGTGTAATAAACTGTTCTCGTATGCAACGTGCCAGGCTCTGGGCTGGGAGCTGAGACCTCATGGCAAACAGGAGACAATTCATACAGGGAGAAGCATCCCATACCCCTCCCCACACTCCTGCCAGCCCATGAAATAGGAGCTGATACCTGCTTATAACTACCGAACAGAGACTGCTACTTCTTCACTTTCCCTCACTTTTTCTGTCCTCAAAAAAAGAGTGGCTATCCAATCATTTTGAGACTGGAAAAAGGGTCAAGCAGATATGTGATGGCCACATTTCGACTCGCTTTTTTGGAATCGCCTGCTGCAGTCCAGGCACATCCTTCCTTCTTCCATTTAGTAAGGCCTCTGAGGCAGACTTTGCCCTGCACTTGAGGCCTACAGTTTTCCTGCGGTGCTGCTGTGGCTGGGAGTGTAAACTCAATCCAGGAGGAAAGGAGTAGGAAGCTCATTTTGTCTTTGGACCAAAGTCACTCTCTCCAACATAGTTCTATTAATAATAAAACTGGCATGGTGGCCCTATCCAACTCTGTGCTTATCTCCCAACTCAAAACTCACAACTAGATGGCATGATTCATTGTCATCCCCTCTTCCCCCTCAATTCCCAAAACCTTCGTTCTCATGGCAGGAAAGCCAGACCAGCCAAGACAGCTATAATCCAGCATAACCAATGTGCTGTTAGGGATCAGCCCACACTGCTGAAGGCTTCCTGGAGAAGCAGAAGTCCAAGAAACAAGACAGGGAGCAGGAGCTCAGTGGGTGACAAGGGGGCAGGGACTGCACCCAGAAGATGTGCATGGGATGGATGTGTGGTGCCTACTCTGGATGGGTGCTCAGAAGAAAGAGTGAGTGCTGCATCTGCTTGTAGGGTGGAGACAGGGTCTGATGAGGGCAAGGTTGGGCACAGAGAGCCCATTCAGAAGCCACCACAATCACCTAGGTGGGAGCTGATGGTGGTGTGGACTCAGGCAATGATCTTGTGAAGGGAGAGCTTGGGAAGAAGTTGACACATAATCAGGAGGCTAATTTATAAGACTTGGTGACTGATCTGCTGAAAAGGTGAGGGAGCAAGTGGAACTGAACAACAGTGGGGTGTCAGGGCACTTTTCTCCTTGAGCATCTGGCCGTCAGCCAGGCATCTCTGAGGGTAGCCTGTAGGGACCCAGGGATGCTCCATCCCTCAGCCACCGCCTGTTTCTGGCTTGAGGCTGCTCTTCCTGTTCTGGCTGCAGCTGAGGAGGGAAAAAGAGGGGGAAGGAGAGACAGAGAGAAGGGCACAGCACCCTGATAGTGAAGGTGCATTTTTATTACCTCGCTAATGCTCCCCTAATTAATATATCTAGAGGCTGCGCCTGCCACTTCACTACTTTCACTCTGCTGATTTGCCCCTTGAGACAAAAGGAAATTGGAATTAAGAGGAGACAATGAAATTGCCAGCAGGACTATTAGGTTCAATGAAGCTAATGAAGGGAGTGGGAGGGGGAGGAGAGGAGAGCCTGGGGGGGCGCTATGACTCACTCTAGGAGCTGCCAGGTGGACAGATGGAGACTAGGGGAGGGCTGTGACTGGAAGGACTCTGCCTTTCTGGGCTCCAGAAGTCCTGAGGGTGCCCCAAGGTCAGGGGTTCCCAAGGTCAAGAGGTGTGATCCCATGGGAAGAAGACAGGAATTAGAAGTTGGACGGGGACTTCCTCCAGCAAAGGGAGCACAGAAGGGTGACAGAAAGAATGCAGGAAGATATAGAGGGGCTGCCTCATCCCTGAGACCCTGGAGAGCAGTCCAGGTACTGGGCAGTCCCCAGTACCCTCAGGCAGAAGCAGACCCCAGTCCTCTGCCCCTTTAGGGGCAGATAAAGGGGTTGCATTTCTCCAACAGGGTGACCAGCTGAAACTCTACCTGCCCTCTGGTAGGTAGCAAGCTCAGTCTTCTACCCTAGGTACCTGTCCATAGACAGCCAGATTTCAGGACTCAACTCAGGTCCCTAAAGCTCAAAGGATACAACCTGGATGGAAAAAGCAAAAATATTTGCAGCGAAGCCAAAAAAAAAAAAAAAAAAAAGAAGCAACATTCAGGTCAGGGGACATTTGCAGGATTGTGCGTGCACACAGACACATATACACAGGCTCTCACACACTCACTACATGCCCACACAGCTAATCCACCCACATGCACACATATACCCAAACTCAAATGCATGTATGCACACACACACACCTGTGCACTCACACGTGCAGGCTCAACAATCTGTCTTAGGAGGGACTATCACTAATTTGGCAATGACTGTCTCCTCTGCAAATCTGTCACAGGTCAGCTCCCCTTCCCCACGGCTTTAGGCTGGATTTGTTGCCCCAGACATCTGGGTGATGTCCACTCCTCCCTGCTTTCTGCATCACTGGACTACTTGGAGCAAAGGCAGAGGAAAATGGTCACTTCGGCAGTGCTGCCAGGACATCAGGACCCTGCTCCATACACCTAAACCTCAGCTTGCCCTTCCCGTGGAAACAAGGAGATGAAGCGCTCAGAAAACAATGCAGTTTCATTTTCAGGGTGGGATTTTTCCTTCTATGTATCTTATGAGTCACTAGATTAGCACCTTTCCAATTACTGGGAGGCAAAAGCCCTATTATCATAGAAACCCTCCTGCAGAGTGACGGCTCTATTCTTTCTGACGGCAGCAGCCAGTCCCACAGAGATCTGCAGAGCTCAGCAAGCTGGGAGCCTGAAGTTCCAGGTAACTTCATGTCCTCGTTTCAAAAGTGAACTTTAAAGAACTCACATCACAGCCTTAGCAGACTTCTCACACTCCACGGAACACACCAGGACAGCCTGGGAAGAAAGGCTGAGGAAGGTCCAGGAGCACATCCCAGAGGCTGCACACAGGGTCCGGGGCTGCCTCGAAACCCCTCTGCAAGGGTCTGCAGCACCGAAGGTTCTGTCCTAGCTGAGGGAGAACTGCATGACACAGAGAGCATGTGGCTCTAAACTATGCTGGGAAGAGTCACTGGAGATGCTCGAGAGGCCTCAAATTAAAGCAGTTGGCCTCACAGTCAGGTGACCCTGTCCGGAAGGGGTCAGAGGAACAACTGGAGAGGCCAGACCTCAGTCAGGTTCAAGGCGTCATACATCTTAAAGCCACACCATGGGCAACGTGCTGAGTAGAAACCTTGACCTGAAATCACCATTTCCTCACAACATGATCTTGAACCACCAAGGGCCCCTCTCTAAGCCTTCATTTCTCAATCATAAACAGAGAAGGATGTTGTATACTCTCTTCCTGCCATACTGTTCTCTTTTCTCAGTGGAGATTACATCTGGATCCATTAAGAAGGCCAGCTCCATCCAGCTGGTAGCTTCAGACAGTGATGGACCTCTCAGCTGTTCAAGGAGCCTGGCTTCTTTCCCATTATCCTGATGCCCATGTCCCCAACACCCTTCTTCCCATGATAGGCCCTGGACCCCAGTAATGGGTGAACAAACATATCTGGACAGTTCATTGTGTGCCAGATGTGATACAAGATGCCAAGTAGATGAGATGAATAACAGTAGCAATAGGCACTCTACGCGGAGCACTTAATATGAGCCAGGCATTGCATATAGATTATCCCATTATCTCCTCCCACAATCCTAGATGGGGATGTTGTTATCTCCACCTTACAAACGAAGAAACTATGTCTCAGAGAGTTAAAGGAATTCAATTTGCAGGATTCAAACCCAGGAAGAGTTTGAATTAAAATCTGTGCTCTTATCTCTAAGATATGTCACTTTCCAATATATAAGTTGCAGGAATTGGCCTCCCAAAATCTCAGATTGATGAGCATCTTGATGGTAGCACCCTTCCTCAGACTTCTGTCCCTCTCAAGCTATAGGTCATCTAGGTTGACAGGTGGTTAACCTGAGACCATTGAGAGGTGACAACATGCTAGCAGCCCTCGCTCTGGGGCCTCCTCAGCCTAGGCACCTCCTCTGCCTCAGCGTCCACTCTGGCAGCACTTGAGGAGCCCTTCAGCCCACCACTGCACTGTGGGAGCCCCTCTCTGGGCTGGCCAAGGCCGAAGCCGGCTCCCCTGCTTGCAGGGAGGTGTGGAGGGAGAGCTGAGGGTGGGAACCCGGGCTGTGCGTGGTGCTCACAGTCCAGCGCGAGTTCTGGCGGGTGCAGGCATGGGTTCAGTGGGCCCCACACTCAGAGCAGCTGGCCAGTGCCGCCACAGGCCTAGGGCAGTGAGGGGCTTAGAACCTGGGCCAGCAGCTGTGGTGGGTGCCCCCTGTCCCCCAGCAGTGCCAGCCCACCGGCGCTGCACTAGAGTTCTCGCCGGGTCGCAGCTGCCTCCTGGCAGGGCAGGGCTTGGGACCTGCAGCCCACCATGCCCAAATCCCCCCATGGCGGTGGGCTCCCGCACGGCCCGAGCCTCTCCTACGAGTGCTGCCCCCTGCTTCATGGCACTCGGTCCCATCAACTGCCCAGGGGCTGAGGAGTATGGGTGCAGGGCGCTGGACTGGCAGGCAGCTCTGCCAGCGGTACCCATGCGGGATCAACTAGGCGAAGCCAGCTGGGCTCATAAGTCTAGTGGGGACTTGGAGAAACTTTATGTCTAGCTAAGGGATTGTAAATACACCAATCAGCACCCTGTGTCTAGCTCAAGGTTTGTAAATACACCAATCACTACTCTGTATCTAGCTAACCTAGTGGGGACTTGGAGAACTTTTCTGTCTAGCACTCTGTGTCTAGCTAAAGGATTGTAAATGCACCAATCAGTACTCTGTGTCTAGCTCAGGGTTTGTAAATATACCAATCAGTTCTCTGTATCTAGCTAACCTAGTGGGGACTTGCAGAACTTTTATATCTAGCTAGAGGATTGGATATGCACCAATCAGCACTCTGTGTCTAGCTCAGGGACTGTAAATGCACCAATCAGCACTCTGTCAAAATGGACCAATCAGCACTCTGTAAAATGGACCAATCAGCTCTCTGTAAAATGGACCAATCAGCTCTCTGTAAAATGGACCAATCGGCAGGATGTGGGTAGGGCCAGATGAGGGAATAAAAGCAGGCTGCCCAAGCTAGCCAGGGGCAACTACTCGGGTCCCCGTGCACACTGCTGGAAGCTTTGTTCTTTCACTGTTTACAGTGAATCTTCCTGCTGCTCACTCCGGGGCTGTGCCTTTTTTATGAATTGTAACACTCACAGCAAAGGTCTGCAACTTCGCTGGTGAAACCAGCGAGACCACGAACCCACTAGGAAGACTGAACAACTCCAGACATGTCGCCTTTAAGAGCTCCAACACTCACTGCAAAGGTCTGCAGCCTCACTCCTGAAGTTAGCGAGACCACGAACTCACCAGAAGGAAGGAACTGCAGACACATCTTAACATCTGAAGGAACAAACTCCAGATACCACTCACCAGGAATGTCCATGGCTTCATTCTTGAAGTCAGTGACACCAAGAACCCACCAATTCTAGGCATACCATGATCCGCTGGGGAATAAGGGACTTCCTGCACCATGGGTTTCTGGAGGCTGGGGAACCTCAGCCTCACCCAGGACATAGCCTTCGTATAGAAGGGAACATCTGTATGAGAGGCAGAGACAGCTTGCTCCCTTGTCCTGTTTCCTCCCTTTTTCCCAAGGCTTAAAGAATGCGCAGCGTCAACTTAAGAAGGGTAAAAGGACAACAGCCTGAGGCAGAGACACAACTAGGAGCCAGGGGAACTAGGAGGGGTCTGAGGCTTTGTGGCACTCATGAGCCACAGACCTTGATAAGCACGTTTATCCCACATTCCGCTAGTGTATATGTTCCAAAGGGAGTTTTAGTAGCAATTTTAGTGCAGTGTTGTCCTTTTGCTTTGGGGCTTGGTGTTTGCCTTTTAACAACCTTCTTCCCACTGACCCTCTCCCCTTTTAATCCATAACTGAATTCCTTGCTGGAATTAGGAAGCCCTGCCTGTTTCTGCTGTCACCAATGTGTTTGGGTGCTGTGTCTGGGTTTCTCGCCAGCTCCAGGGCAGCAGGCCTGTGTTCCTCAGTGGTTTGCTGTTTCCCAGCAAGACTGTCACTGCCTACTCTCCAAACTCATGTGAGAAATGTACATGGGGTTACTAAGCTACTCAACACAGAAAGAGACCAATATTTTAATTCTCTCTGTAGTGATTTAGCAATGAAACTCCTCTTTTCAGAGACACAAATAAGACCCCAAAGATGTTCTGATGGCCACGGTTTCCAACATTTTTCTGAACTAGTTTTCCCTTATGCAAAAAGGCCATTTATTAGTAGTAATATTCAATTGCTTTTTATACATAGCCGACTCCATTAAGGAAATCAGAAATTATAGCAGTGCCTACCACGTTAATTGTTTTGGTTGGTTTTTGTTGTTTTTGTTTTTGTTTTTTGTAGTTGTTTTCTCTCTCTTTTATTTTTTATTATTTTTGCAAGCTACAGCTTCTGTAACTGAGTGGATGTTAATTGCATAATTAGAATTAGTTGCATTATTTAATTAGAACATTTAGCATTCCCCCAATGGTTCCTTTGAAGTCATTTGTGCTTAAGTGTAACTCTACCAAGAAATAAAAGATCTCCATAAATATTGTAAAAATTTTAATTATACCTCAATCACTCTGTATTTATTTGCATTAGTTAGGAAAGCCTCTTATTCTGAACTGCCTGTTTCAGCTTCTCAGTTCTTTCTTAAATCATTAGCCAAATAACCATGTTGCTACTTGACAGACTTTATACTGCAGTTTCATGGAAGCCTGAAATGTCTCAGGGACAGGCGAAACCAAAGAGCAAGTGTTAGACAATCTGTCCCAGCTAAACTGGACTGTCTCCTCTTTCTACCATGTGATGGTTAATACTAAGTGTCGATTGGATTGAGGGACACAATGTATTAATCCTGGGTGTGTCTTTGTGGGTATAGCCAAAAGAGATTAACGTTTGAGTCAAGGGAAGGCAAATTCACCCTTAATCTGGTGGGCACAATCTAATCAGCTTCCAGCAAATATAAAGCAGGCAGAAAAATGTGAAAAAAGGAAGATGGGCCTAGCCTCTCAGCCCACATCTTTCTCCTATTCTGGATGCTTCCTTCCCTCGAACATCAGGCTCTGGGTTCTTCAGTTTTGGAACTCAGACTGGCTCTCAGCTTGCAGATAGCCTATTGTGGAACCTTGTCATCATGGAAGTTAATACTTAATTACATACACAGACACACACACACACACACAATTACTTCTGTCCTTCTAAAAGAACACTGACTAAAACAGATTTTGGTACCAGGAGTGGTTCTAGAGGAACAGGATATTAAGGATGGAGTTCTTTCATTGGTTTTGGAGTTTCTGGAGTTGGCTGCTTAATATGATTAGGCCCCCGAATGCTAAGCACTCTACTTCTAATAGTATGGAGAACACTGATATTCTTGGCTGTTTGTGTGCCAGAGGATGGGCAATAAATCTGACTAAAATTCAGGGAACTTCTACCTCGGTAAAATTTCTAGGGGTCCGGTGGTATGGGGACTGCCAAGATATTCCTTCTAAGGTGAAGGATAAGTTGCTACATTTGGCCCTTCCTACAACCAAGAAAGAGGCACAATGCTTAGTTGGCTTATTTGGATTTTGGAGGCAACACAGTCCTCGTTTGAATGTGTTACTCCAGCCCATTTATCAAGTGACCCAAAAGACTGCCAGTTTTGAGTAGGGTCCAGAACAGGAGAAGACTCTGCAACAGGTCCAGAATGCTATGCAAGCTGCTGTGCCACTTGGGCCATATGACCCAGCAGATCCAATGGTGCTTGAGGTGCCAGTGGCAGATAGGGATGCTATTTGGAGCCTTTGGCGGGCCCCTTTAGGTGAATCACAGTGGAGGCCTATAGGATTTTGGAGCAAGGGCCTGCCATCTTCTGTAGATAACTACTCTCCTTTTGAGAGACAACTCTTGGCCTGTTACTGGGCTTTGGTGGAAACTGAACATTTGACTACGGGTCAAGTCACCATGAGACCTGAACTGCCTATCATGAACTGGATGCTTTCTGACCCATCTAGCCATAAGGTGGGTTGTGCACAGCAGAATTCCATCATCAAGTGAAAGTGGTATATATGTGATGGGGCTTAAGCAGGTCCTGAAGACACAAGTAAGTTACATGAGGAAGCGGCTCAAATGTCCATGGTCCCCACTCGTGCCACCCTGCCTTCTCTCCCCCAGCCTGCACTGATGGCCTCATGGGGAGTTCCCGATGATTAGTTGACAGAGGAAGAGTAGGGCCTGGTTCACAGATGATTCTGCATGATATGCAGGCACCACCTGAAAGTGGACTGCTGCAACACTACAGCCCTTTTCCAGGATAGTGGTGAAGGAAAATCTTCCTAGTGGGCAGAATTTCAAGCAGTGCACCTGGCTGTGCACTTTGCATAGAAGGAGAAATTGTTGCGGGAAGTCAGGGACCCTGAATGGAGGGATTGGCTGAAGCCACGGCAGAAGAACATAAATTGTGAAGATTTCATGGACATTTATTAGTTCCCCAAATTAATGCTTTTATAATTTCTTATTCCTGTCTTTACTGCAATCTCTGAACATAAATTGTGAGGACTTCATGGACACTTGTCACTTCCCCAGTCAATACCTGTGTGATTTCCTATGCCTGTCTTTACTTTAATCTCTTAATCCTGTCATCTTCATAAGCTAAGGAGGATGTATGTCGCCTGAGGACCCTGTGATGATTGTGTTAACTGCACAAATTGTAGAGCATGTGTGTTTGAACAATATGAAATCTGGGCACCTTGAAGAAAGAACAGGATAACAGTAATATTCAGGGAACAAGGGAGAGAACCTTAAACTCTGACTGCTGGTGAGCCGGGCAAAACAGAGCCATGTTTCTCTTCTTTCAAAAGCAAATAGGAGAAATATCGCTGAATTCTTTTTCTCAGTAAGGAATATCCCTAAGAAAGAGAATGCGCCCTGAGGGTAGGCCTCTAAAATGGCTGCTTTGGGGGCGGCTGTCTTTTACGGTCGTAAACAGAGGGATGAAATAAGCCCCGGTCTCCCGTAGTGCTCCCAGACTTATTAGGACGAGGAAATTCCCTCCTAATAAATTCTGGTCACACTGGTTGTCTGTGCTCAAACCCTGTCTCCTGATAAGATGTTATCAATGAAAATGCGTGCCTGAAACTTCATTAGCAATTTTAATTTCGCTCTGTCCTGTGGTCCTGCCTCCATTTGCTTTGTGATATTTTATTACCTTGTGAAGCATGTGATCTCTGTGACCCACACCCTATTCGTACACTCCCTCCCTTTTTAAAAATTGCTAATAAAGACTTGCTGGTTTTACGGCTCTGCATCACGGAACCTGCCGACATGCGATGTCTCCCCTGGACACGCAGCTTAAAAATTTCTCTCCTTTGTACTCTTTCCCTTTATTTCTCAGACCAGCTGACATTTAGGGAAAATAGAAAAGAACCTACGTGAAATATCAGGGGTGAATTTCACCTGATAAGAAATGGTCAGATGTGCAATTATATACTGATTCATGGACTATAGCCCATGGTTTGGCTTGATGGTCAGGGACTTGGAAGAAGCATGACTGGAAAACTGGTGACAAAGAACTTTGGGGAAGAGGTATGTGGATGGATGTCTCTGAGTGGTTAAAAAAAAAAAAAAAAAAAAAAACTGAAGATATTTGTATCCCATGTGAGTGCTCACCAATGGGTAACCTCAGCGGAGGAGAATTCTAATAATCAAGTGGCTAGGATGACCCATTCTATGGACAACACTCAGCCTCTCTCCCCAGCCACCCTTGTCATTGCCCAATGGGCCCATGGTGGCAGGGATGGAGGTTACACATGGGCTTAGCAACACAGACTTCCACTCACCAAGGCTGACCTAGTTGCAGCCACTGCTGAGTGCCGAATTTGCCAGCAGCAGAGACAAACACTGAGCCTCGATATAGTACCATTCCTTAGGGTGATCAGCCAGCTACCTGGTGGCAGGTTGATTATATTAGACCTCTTCCATCATGGAAAAAGCAGAGGTTGTCCTCACCAGAACAGACACTTACTCCGGATATGGGTTTGCCTATCCTGCATGCAGTGCTTCTGCCAAGACTACCATCTGTGAACTCATAGAATATCTTATACACCATCATGGTATTCCACTCAGCATTCCCTCTGACCAAGGCACTCACTTTATGCTTAAAGAAGTGCGACAGTGGGCTCATGCTCATGGAATTCACTGGTCTTACTGTGTTCCCCGCCATCCTGAAGCAGCTGGATTGATGGAATGGTGAAATGGCCTTTTGAAGTCACAATTACAACACCAACTAGGTGACAATACTTTGCAGGGCTGGGGCAAACTTTTCCAGAAGGCTGTGTATGCTCTGAATTAGAGTCCAGTATATGGTACTCTTTCTCCCATAGCCAGCATTTACAGGTCTAAGAATCAAGCGGTGGAAGTGAAAGTGGCACACTCACCATCACCCCTAGTCATCCACTAGAGAAATTTTTGCTTCCCTGTTCCCACGACTTTATGTTCTGCTGGCCTGGAGGTCTTAGTTCCAGAGGGAGGAACACTGCCACCAGGAGACACAACAATGATTCCATTAAACTGGAAGTTAAGATTACTACCTGGATACTTTGGGCTCCTCCTATCTTCAAGTCAACAGGCTAAGAAGGGAGTTACAGTGTTGGCTGACATGATTGACTCACACTATCAAGATGAAATCAGTCTACTACTCCACAACAGATGTAAGAAAGTGTATGCGTGGAATACAGGAGATCCATTAGGGCATCTCTTAGAATTACCATGCCCTGTGATTAAGGTCAATGGGAAACAACACCCCAATCCTGGCAGGACTACAAATGATCCAGACCCTTCAGGAATGAAGGTTTGGGTCACTCCACCAGGAAAAAAAAAAAAAAACACCTGCTGAGGTGCTTGCTGAAGGCAAAGGTAATACAGAATGAGTAGTAGAAGAAGGTAGTCATAAATACTGGCTATAACCATGTCACCAGCTGCAGAAATGAGGACTGTGACTGTCATGAGCATTTCCTCCTTCTTTTGCTAGAAACAGGTTTGTGCATGTATACACTGATACTAAGAAAATACCTTCATTTTATTTCCTTTTCCTCTATCACGTGACATAAGATTTATCGACTTCATATCAGCATTTAAGAATTGTTAACTTTGGCCGGGCGCGGTGGCTCAAGCCTGTAATCCCAGCACTTTGGGAGGCCAAGACGGGCGGATCACGAGGTCAGGAGATCGAGACCATCCTGGCTAACACGGTGAAACCCCGTCTCTACTAAAAAATATACAAAAAACTAGCCGGGCGAGGTGGCGGGCGCCTGTAGTCCCAGCTACTCGGGAGGCTGAGGCAGGAGAATGGCGTAAACCCGGGAGGCGGAGCTTGCAGTGAGCTGAGATCCGGCCACTGCACTCCAGGCCGGGCAACAGAGCGAGACTCTGTCTCAAAAAAAAAAAAAAAAAAAAAAAAAAAGAATTGTTAACTTTATGCAATAGTATTTGGAATGGGGACTGGTGCATTTCTGGTTGTATGAAGGATAGTTATATCATGTTAGTGTAATTATGACCTTATTATTGTCTTTATTTGAAGATTATGTATGATCTCAGGAGATGTGTATGGGTTCAAGTAGACAAGAGGTGGACTTGTGATGGTTAATACTGTCAACTTGATTGGATTGGGAGATACAAAGTATTAATCTTGGGTGTCTTTGTGGGTGCTGCCAAAAGAGATTAACATTTGAGTCAGTGAGCTGGGGAAGGCATATCCACCCTTAATCTGGTGGGCACAATCTAATCAGCTTCCGGCAAATATAAAGCAGGCAGAAAAAAATGTGAAAAAAGACAGATGGGCCTAGCCTCCCCAACATCTTTCTCTGGTGCTGGATCCTTCCTGCCCTCGAACATCAGACTCCAAGTTCTTCAGTTTTGGGACTTGGACTGGTTCTCTTTGCTACTCAACCTGCAGACAGCCTACTGTGGGACCTTGTGATCGTGTAAGTTAAAGTTAATACTTAATAAACTCCCATATATATATATATATATATATATATATATATATATATCCTGTTAGTTCTGTCCAAGAGAACCCTAATACACACCATATCTGCTGTGAACTAACAATAATAATAATAATATGAAATTACTATGTAAGGAGGATATATAACTTACCCGGAACTATGCTGAGTGCATTATATGCATTATCTAATGTATTTCTCACATCAACCCTAGGAGAAATATATTATGATGGCAGTTTTACTAGTGAGGAATCTGACCAGTAAAACTATGTATTTTAAGGCAAATTATATCATTTGCCTTACCTATGCCCTTCCATATTGCTTTCCAATCTACCACGACCTAGGCCTAGAAAGGATGGCATATTGGGTCAGACCATGGTTCCTTCCAGGAGGTTTCAAGTCTCTAAAGATCACCCCCAATGGTTATTTTCTGAAGAAGGTACTCTCAAGGAGTGTATTCTCTAAGCAAAATGCATGGAGCCTTCTCTGACACCACTCACCTCCCTTATCAGCCATCCCAGCCAGTCTGGCCTTCTCTCCGGGTCCACTGAAGCCAAGATGGTGCCACTGCACTCCAGCCTGGGCAACAGAGAGGCTCTGTCTCAAAAACAACAAACAAACAAACAGAGATTGGGGTACAGGCAGAGAAAGACACCAGACACGTTCACCCATAGACAGATGACCAGTTGAACATACCCTAAGAAAGTGACCATCTGCAAGCCAAGGACAGATGCCTCAGAAGAAATCAAATCTGGCAACATTATTATCTTGGACTTCTAGCCTCCAGAACTATGAGCAAATAAATTCCTGCTGTTTAAACCACCCAGTCCATGGTATTTTGTTATAACAACCCTAGCAAACTAACACGGTTCTCTTCTGAGGAGAAGGACTTGCTGAAGGCCTGGTGTGATGGAGAGACAGCTGGGACACTCACATGCACAGACCAGATGCAGCTGCTACTGCGAGTTCTTTATTTATTCTTCCCTGCCCTTTATCTAGAGAGCTCCAGTGCTCTTGCGGGGGCTGCATGGGGGTGAAGGGGAAGGGAGGTCTACAGGAATAAACACAGAAGACCAACCTCCCTGTTTAAGGTGAGTGCAGGGTCAGCTCCTAGGAGATGAAATGGTATTCACAGCAGAGAGGTTGTTTATCCTGAAGCACCAGATGTTGTACTAGGCTGAACCAGGCAGTGGCGCCTCCAGCCTGTCTTACCTTGGCTCAGACTAGCTTGGGTCTGGGAGCATAGGCCCATGCTGCCAGTTCCCTGCCCTCTCTCAGGCCCACATGCACAGCAGCAAAAGCAGGTAGACTAGAGGACAAAGCCCCAACCAGGGACACCAATGATCGAAACATTCAGCTGGTTTCTTTTACATGATGTTGCCTAAGTGACTCACCTCTCTGTCATCATCTACTAAATAACATCCCCCTCCCTGCCTTATTAGCTTGGTGTGAGGGTAAGCATGATCATATCTCTGTAAGTGCTTTCAGAGGGCACCCAAGGTCTCTGTAGTGCTGAGGACTATTGAAACTGTTATGTTATTACTCTTTGCAGGAAAGTGTGGTTGGAAAACTCAGAAAGATGATAGAAAAACCAAGAAGCAGACTGAGGGAAGACTTGGGGACTTGGAGGCTGAAGAAACTCAGAAGGCCCAAAACAAAGTTGAACTTAGTTGTTATGGCCCAGGAACTGACTCTGGGTGGACAGAGAGGTCTCTAGAGCCAAGAGATGTCATAGCCATTTACTCCCCCCCAGTTCCCATCCCCCAGAGAGTTCAGAGCTCTGTAGAGAGTGTAGAGGTTCATCTGGATTAGCGTCTGATTTTTAGGGAAAATAATCGTTATGATGCCATGTTCTCTGTGATGGCCACCTCAGATGGGATGCAGGTGGTGGAGTAGAAGCATGCTGGTGTACGGGAGAAGTGGAAGATGGAGTGATGGATAATGGGTGGTTCTAAAGGCTGGATCCAAGACTAGCTTGGGATGCAACCACCATACAATACTGTTCTCCATCCAGAAACCTACCAGGGCCATCAAGCAAAACCTTTGGAAAAGAGAAGGCACAGAGAGAACAGTAAATTATAAAGAAGCTTGTTTCCTTGCAGTCAGGCTGGGACAAACGTCAGGAAGAAGCAGAATGACATTCAACAAAGACAGATTTTCCCCACCCACTTCATGCCAAAGAAGGACAATCACATGCCTACTTCTCAGAAACTTTCTCTAGAAGGAGAGAAAAGAGATTCCGAAATGGAAAATTATTTCAGCCTGTTCTTTTTTAACAGCTTTATTAAAGTATAATATGGTGTACCTTTTTTTTTTCTTTTTCTTTTTCTTTTTTTTTTTTTTTTTTTTTTTCATTGAGATGGCGTCTTACTCTGATGCCCAGGCTGGAGCACAGTGGCATGATCTCAGCTTACTGCAATCTCCACCTCCTGGGTTCAAGCGATCCTCTCACCTCAGCCCCCGAAGTAACTAGGACTACAGGCGTGTGCCACCATGCCAAGCTAGTTTTTGTAGTTTTAGTAGAGTCAGTGTTTCACCACGCTGGCCAGGCTGGCCTCAAACTCCTGACCTCAAGTCATCCATCCACTTTGGCCTCCCAAAGTGCTGGGATTACAGGCATGAGCCACTGCACCCAACCTCAGTGTACCTATTTAAAGCGTACAATGTTATGAGTTTCAACATATGTGTGCACCAGTAAAGCCATCACCACAATCAAGACAACAAACATCTTCACCATACCTAAAATATCCTGTGCCCCTTTGTAATCCATCCCTACCTCTACTCCCATCCTCAAAACACCACTGATGTGCTTTCTGTCACTATAGATTAATTTGTATTTTGTGGAATTTTTTATGAATGGAATTATACAGCACCTACTCTGCATCAATAATTTGTACCTTTTTATTACTAAGCATCATTCCATTACATGGATATGTCACAATTTGCTTATCCATTCACCTGGCAATGGCCATTTGGGTTGTTTGCAATATTTGGCAGCCACAAATAAAGTTGCCATGAACCTGTGTAAGAGGGTATAAAAGCAGGCCAATATTTGACTATGGTTTCCCCAGAGCAGGGATCATCTCTCCTTGACAATTCTATTCATGATGACTCTAACGCTTTCTGTTTTATAAGACTTTAGGGTTTAAGATGTTTAACCTTCATGGCCTTGTTAGCTATTCAGGTAGGTGATGTAGGTTTTAGGCACGATGGCAGGAAAGAGAACACGCTGATTACCTGCTACGTCCAGGCACTGCACTCAGTGTTGTGGGGTCAGAAGGGATATATGACATGCCCTGAAGGATCTTGCATTTTAACACTTTGCAGATGAGGGCACTGAAGCCCTAAGCAGCTGGGAACCTTGCCCAGGGACACTCAAGTGAGAAGTGTTAGCTAAGAAGCAGAGCCCAGGTAGTCAATCTTCCTGTCCAATGAGTCCTCCACACACATGCTGTGTGTGGGTCCCATCTGAACTGGATCATGACCAAGAGACAAAAAGGAGGACAGGGAGGGAGCAAGGTAAAGAACAAGTATGCAAAGTTATATCCTACCTGATGACCCTCCTTCCCTGACACACGCCAGCCAGAGCTCCAGCAGACATCCCCCACATCTCTGGCTCCATTTCCAACCTGGCTCATAACTTCCTACTCTTGTCCCTTTTCCTTCACCTGTGGCTAGACTGTTATCTGTGAGGAGAAAATGATGAAGAGTCTTTCCCACATGAGGAGATGGGTTCTGAGCCTTTCGAGCTGATCCAGGGCTCCCCTTTCTTGAGTTATTTTGTAGAGACAATTGCTAAACACCTCCCGGAATCAAAGTTCTATTTTAGAAGGAATCCCTGTCTTGCTGTACCCACCATATTGCAGCGGGTCTTGCAGGTGGCCAAGTCGGGAGAGAGTTCCATGATCATTGGCTCTTGTCCCCAGCCTCCATGGGTAGGTACAGCTGGGAATAGAAAAGGGAAACAGATTAACAAGCCTCAGGCTCTGCTTTGGGGGCAATCAGTGTGGTAAGAATACAAGACCCCCACACGTATATCAGTGCTTCATTTCTTTTAATGGTGTTAGTATATTTTATTGTACAGATATGCCACATTTTGTTTATCCATTCATCAGCTGATGGACATTTGAAATGTTTCCACTTTTTAGTTATTATGAATAATGTTGCTATGAATATTTACATTTTGGTGTGCAGAGGAGTGCATATGACAGAGACAATAAGCTCATCTTACAGCTTTGCAATAGGCATAACAAGACTGACAGGCAGCTAGGGGGACTGGAGAGTTTGGTGGGCTCAGTCTCGGAAGACCGCCTGGAGGAGGCAACTTTTGAACCACTCTTAAAAACTTTATTTTAGTACAGGGAGAAGAGGGGCCAGGGTGAGGTGGGCTAATGGGTAGGAGGTGAAACGAAAAGAAGGTATTCTAGGCAGGCTGAGAAATACCAGACTTCCCTTTCAGAAGCTTGGGTATGGATTAGACTATCAGGTAGATCAAGGAAGAAGAACAAGAACTAATCTTTGATGAGTAGACTTTGTGCTTCCGGTATGATTCCCACATGAGCCTCGTTAGCTCATTAACCTTATTCTAAAACGAAGCTTTCTATGGAAAGAGCTCAGGATCTAAAGTCAAACAGCCCTAATTCCCTCACTTAGTGCTTATGTGATTTTAACCTGAGTCTCAGTTTATTTGTATATAAAATGGAGAAAATAACAGCGACCATCCTCTACTCCATGCCATGTCATGGTACATAGTGCCAGTGCACATCTAAAACACAGAAGCAATGCCAGAATAAAGGACCCTCCCACAAACTACTCAGGGCTGTCTCCAGCATGCTCCTTCCTCCGGCTCTGTTCTGTTCTGAGTGTTTTCAAGAGGAGCCTTTAGGAAGAGCCCTCTCTGAAACTCCTGAGCCTGCCCAGGAGAACCTGGCAGGCACCAAAAACACACAATCTGCCCAAGGGAAATAGATGGATCCCACTCAGCAGAAGAGCTCCTTAGCCAAACCACAGGAAAGCCTTGGCCACAGATCTTACAGAGACTTCTCTAGGCTTGGGCAGGGGAAAGTGGTCTGCTTTTCAGGGCTGAAACACAGCCTGCAGCACCCCTGGGCACAAGCTGTCTGGAAAGGCTGCCACCCCACCAGGCACTCCAGACACGGCCCTTAAGCCTGAGCATGCTGGGGCCTGGGAGCCTCAGGGCACAGCATTTCCAGTCTCTGGCTGTAATCACAGCTAATTGAATGTCTGCTGATGCCAAAATTGGCTCCTGATTAAATTCAGAACTTTTGTTTAATTAATTATCATCCACCTGAGCACTGCTGCGTCCCTCAGACCAGGTGGTTAACTGTTTCCTCTCTTCTGAGACTCTTGTCCTCCCCCTGAGCCCTGACACTTGTACTAAATAGTTCATCTGCTTCCGGGGAGACGTCTCACTCCGGTTGCAAAGAGCATGAGGCAAAATGCCAAGGAGTCAAGGAAGTGGAAAGGCACCCAGAATGGGAAAAACATTTGCAAATCTGATAAAGGTCTAGTATCCGAATACATAAAAAACGCTTACATCTCAGCAATTTTTAAAACCCCAATTAAAAAACAAGCAAAAAAGCAAATAGACATTAATATATGTCTTCTTTCAAAAAAACTTTTTTTTTTTTTTGAGACGGCGTCTTGCTCTGTCGCCCAAGTTGGAGTGCAGTGGCACGACCTCGTCTCATTGCAACCTCTGCCTCCTAGGTTTCAGCAATTCTCCTGCCTTAGCCTCTTGAGTAGCTGGGACTACTACAGGCATGTGCCACCATGCCCAGCTACTTTTTTGTATTTTTAATAGAGACGGGGTTTCACCATGTTAGCCAGGATAGTCTTGATCTCCTGATCTCATGATCCACCCACCTTGACCTCCCAAAGTGCTGGGATTACAGGCATGAATTACTTTTAACTTTGCAAAAAGATCATTGTCTATGTTTTATTTGGGGATTTTTAAGTTTTTCATTTATATTGAGAAGATTCATTCAAATTGATGTGATGGCAGTGGTGGTGAACTTTATAATGTAATTCACAGGCATTAGCACACTGGCGAATTTTTAACAACCAGCTTTCCAGAAAACAAAATGTCGGCATATGTAAGTTTATTATTGATTTTATTGATAAAAAGAATGTGTTGCACACAATTTACAAATAACAATATACAATCCTCTTTATTATAATTTTAGTGTAGCCAATTGATTCTCACAGGCTGCTTTTATTGATTTTTGCCAAACTTTTGTATCCATAGCCAATCTCTGATTGCAGTTGAGTTAGTATATTTCTCATGAATAAGATGGAAGTAAAGCAGTGAAGATAGATCTTAGACTTCAGTTGTTTGGCTACAGCATGAAAAATTTTATTGCTGAATTAGGTAATAGTTTTCAGATACCAGAGACTATTTTCACAATTTTTGTGCCATTCACAATGTAACAGCTATAGACATAATGCTTTTTATTTTATTTTATTTTATTTTTTATTTTTTTTGAGACAGAGTCTCCCACTGTCACTGAGGCTGGAGTGCAGTGGTGCAATCTTGGCTGACTGCAATCTCTGCCTCCCAGGTTCAAGCGATTCTCCTGCCTCATCCTCCCAAGTAGCTGGGATTACAGCCACCTGCCACCACGCCCAGCCAATTTTTGTATTTTTAGTAGAGGCAGGGCTTCACTATGTTGGCCAGGCTGGTCTCAAACTCCTGACCTCAAGTGATCTGCCCAAAGTGCTAGGCCTCCCAAAGTGCTAGGATTACAGGCATGAGCCACCGCGCCCTGCTGACATAATGTATTTTTAAGTTTAATCGTCATTACTAACATTTTCTCCATCATTTTCTTAAGTCTAGACAATCATCCTGAAAAAGAAACAAGCCTTAATTTGTAGTGTTTTTGCTCATTTTTCTATAAATACTCCCACTGTGGCCAATTTCCTGCCATTAACATGACATCACTAAACACAGAGTTGAGATGAAGTATTCAGTATAAATCATAATACACAATTTCCACCATATAATCCAATATATATTAATAACCTCAAGAGCATAGAGAATGGTAAAATGCAGTAAAATAATTAGGAAGTGATGAGCTTTTAGGATTTACTACTTTTGCTTTTGATATAATTCATTTCATCGTAAGCATATATAATTTGATTGTTAACAATTGCTGTGTTTAATAGCCAGTTCGCAGAATGTCTGGTAGGAGCCGGCTTCAGCACATCACTACAGTTTACAGAATATAGAAATGGAATTGCGAGAGTTAGAGATGGGATGCACAGGACTCAAGGTCTGGGTGTGGTCATTGATAAGACCCTGGGCTGTCTCCCTTTAGAGAGAAGGCGAGTCCTTCGTTTTGTACATGGGATACTTACAAAATGGTAACAGGATTTTTTCTGACAGGAAGAGGTCCGTGAAAATATAAGAATGTACATAAATCTTGGGTAGCCACAATAGTGGATCCATTTATAGGTGTGTATTGGCTTTGGCTACTCTTTATACAAATACCCTTTCCACTTGGGGTGTAAGTCGGAAGTCTACCTGGGTGGCAGGACCCTCACGTCCACTTTAAAAGCCAAAAGAAGCCTCTGTCCCCTCAGTTTGCCCTTGGTCCTATGGTCAGAATGTGCCGCCTGGGTTTGGCCAATCAGAACTCACTTGTGTTGTGAATCTGCAGAGAGTGAGACAAAGGCTCAAAGACAGAAATCACTGGTGGCAGCAGTAGTGGTGACAGAATGGAGAGGGAGTGGTGGTGGCCACAGTCCCAGCGGTGAAAGAGTCAGTGGTCACAAAAAATTCGACCGCTCCTGAGGCATGAGCTTTGTTGGGTCTTTGGCGCCCGTTTCCACTGGCTCCTGCAAGATTGTGCAACCAAGGTACCAAGGCTTTTCATCCACCCTCTCAACTACCAGATATTTTTCCAGTACCATTTATTTTCTGCTTAAGTTAGTCAGAACCCACTTCTGCTTTTTGCAACCATAAGCCCTGACTGATATAGAAACCTAGTGTGTATGTGGGGGTGGGGGAATTGCTGGATTGAAGGGAATGTGCATTTTTTACTTTTATTCACATTGTGATATTAAGTACCAAAAAAGCCTTTACCGAGTTATAATCCTACCAAAGTGTAGGAGAGCACCCCTTCTAAAACTGAGCGCGATCACCCCTGTAACTCCTTGCCAAATTAAAAAGCAAAAGTGACATGTCATTTGGATTTGGATTCCCCTGATTATTACTGAGGCTCAACATCACTTCATATGTTTTTTGTTCATGGTACTTGTATTCTCTTTATTATCTAAGCATGCCGTTCGTCATTGTTTCTTAGGTTATTTGATTTCTCTCGTTTGATTTATAGTAGCTATTTCCTTTGTCTGTCAGATACAGTCAGCCTTCCATATTCATGGGTTCCACATCCATGAATTCAACCTACTTCAGATCAAAAACATTTCAGAAGATAATGCATTTGTACTGAACGTGCACAGCCTTTTTCTCCCTTGTCATTATTCCCTAAACAATGCAGTCTAACAGCTATTTACATACCATTTACATCATATTAGGTATTAGAAGTAATCTAGAGATGATTTAAAGTATACTGGAGGATGTACATAGGTTATATGCAAATACTGCCCCATTTTATATCAGGGACTTTAGCATCCATGGATTTTGGTATCCTTGGGAGGTCCTGGAACCAGTCCCTCAAGATACCAAGGGATGACTGCATATTGAAAATATTTTCTCCCAGTCTCTTATTTTTGATGTTTTTGTCATACTCAATTGTTTAAATGTTCCCATAGTTAAGCTGTTGATTTTTTCTTGCTTTGGTTTTTTCATTTTGTTTTTGGTTATTGGTTTTGTATCTTTCATAGCAGAACCCTTCCTTTGCCAACTTTTTTTTTTTTTACAGAGTCTGAATTCAGGCGTCAGGGGTTCTAATCTTGATGCTGCCTTTTGCTGACTCCAGGATTGTTTGTTCATCTGCAAAACAGAGACAATGATCATGTGTAAAGCACTAGGCACTTTGCCTGGCATTTAGTGATCAATATTTTGTATATTATTCTTATTGTACTTAATATGTTTAATCCCTCTGGAATGTATTTTTATGGGTGGCATTAAATAAAGGGTTACATTTGTTTCCTAAGGCTGCTCTAACAAATATCACAAACTGGATGAATTAAACAACACAAATTTATTGTCTCACAGTTCTGGAAGCTAGAAGTCTAAAATTAAGGTGTCAGCAGAGCTGTGCTCCCTCTGAGACCCTGAGCAGAATTCTTCCTTGCATCTTCCTAGATAGCCACCAATCCTTGGTTTCCTTGGCTTGCAGCTGTATCTCCAATATCTGCCTGTCATCACATGTCATGTTTTCTGTGTCTCTGTCATCACATGGTGGTTTTCCTCTTTCTTTTCATTTTATTTATTTATTTATTGAGACGAAGACTCGCTCTATCGCCCAGGCTAGAGCGCAGTGGGGCGATATCAGCTCACTGCAAGCTCCGCCTCCTGGGTTCAGGCCATTCTCCTGCCTCAGCCTCCCAAGTAGCTGGGACTACAGGCGCCTGCCACCCACGCCTGGCTAATTTTTTGTATTTTTAGTAGAGATGGAGTTTCACCGTGTTAGCCAGGATGGTCTTGATCGCCTGACCTCGTGATCTGCCCGCCTCGGCTTCCCAAAGTGCTGGGATTACAGGCGTGGGCCACCGTGCCTGGCCTGTTTTCCTCTTCTTAAAAGAACACCAAGAATACTAGATCTGGGCTCAAATCACTGTATCACTCAGGGTTCTCCAGAGAAATAGAACAATAGTATATTGGTATATAATAATATATATAAAGAGAGGGAAATTATACTTTATATAATATATACATGTGTGTGTATGTGTGTGTATAATATGCTATTTTCATTCATCATATTATACATAGAGAGAGAGAGAAATATTATAGAGAGAAAGAAAGAGAAAGGAATTGGCTCAAGCAGTTGTGGGGTCTGGTAAGTCCAAAATCTAGCAGACTGGAAATTCAGGTAAGAGCTGATGTTGCAGTTCTAAATCCAAAATCTGTAGACATATTGGCAGGCTGAAAACTCAGGGAGGATTTCTCTGTTACACTCTTGAGGCAGACTTCCTTCTTTTCTAGAAAAATCTCAGTGTTTGCTCTTAAAACCTTCAACTGATTGGATGAGACCCACCCACATTATGGACAGTAAACTGTTACACTTAAAGTCAACTGATTGCAGTGTTAATCACACCTACAAAATACCTTCACAGCAACACCTACACTAGTGTTTGAATAACTATTTACTGGGTAACAAAGTCTAACCAAGTTGACACATAAAATTAACCATCACAGTCACATTCATAGGTATCAGGTTCATATCTTTTTAAATATGTACAGGTAGATTTGGTTTTAAATTCAACCCATTACAGGGGTCCGCATTAATTTTATTTTCAAACCGACAACTAGTTATTCCAGCAATGGATATTGAAAAGTTGTTCCTACAGACTTGAAATGCTTACTCGTGTCCATGAACTAAATACGTGCATCTCCTCCTCAGATCTATATTCTAGTCTAATAATCTATTTTCCTCATGCCAGTGCTATACTGTTTTATTTCCTATATCTCTATTGTATGTTTTAATAAGTTAATCTCTTTCTCTTTTTCAAAATTTTCTTGTGTATTCTTTCATATTCTTTCACATTTTTTCTTCCAGATTAACTTGAGAATCAGTTTGTTTAGTCGTGTAAATATTTCCCACTGGAGGACTTCTATTTAAACGTACCATTTCTCTACTTTATAAAATCCTACAAATATGAAAGTAAAGCAGAAGAAAAACATTTATTGATCAATATTTTGTATATTGATACAAATATCATCTAGATAATATAGAGAAGAGTCAATAGTAGACTAGAAATTTTAAAACTGTTTTGAAGATGGAAGGTATGAGAAGAAGCAGTGACTAATTAAGCAGAATAGGGAAAACACAGCCTTGTTGCCTCAAGAGGCAACTGTGAGATGTGAAGGTTTCCCTGGAGAGGTGGTAAGGGTGGAACAGAAGACTCAGAAGTAAAAGGCGGTGCAGTAAGTGGAGGTGTGGAGCTGCAAAGGGGTTGCAAGTTTCATCCTCTATTCCAACCCTGGGGATACCTCAAAAGTAAATGGAAAAGTACAGATTCGAAGAACCTAAGTAAAGACTGTGAGGAACACTAGGGAGACAGAGGGTGGTTCTGATCTGAGGATGGGGAGGAAAGAGCGACTCAGAGCAGAAAAGCACCAGGCACCACTGTTGGGGGAGGGTCTCTGAGCTGTGTTTGGCCCCAAACTGCCCTGGGTGGATCATGGCCCCCATCAGCCCCTACAGGATAGAAAAAACAACAGCTCCAGAGGGCACCACAGAAGGAGTGGGAGAAGTGCCGAGGAAGCGACTGAAACTGATCCAGAAAGCAGGAGACAGCAGGTGCGGGACACCAGCAAGCCCCTGGAAGCTCTCTCCTCCCCACACTCCTCCACATCATTGGGCTTGCCAGTTAGGACCAAGGCAGACACAGTCCTCAGAACACCATAGTGCTCGGAATTCTCCCCTTGCCCCAGCAAGCAGGGTCCCCATTAAGCAGTTAGCAAAGGCTGGAGGGCAAGCAGAGGTGTGAGCACCTCTCATGGCCACACTCCTTTCTTTTTTTTTTTTTTCTTTTTGAGACGGAGTCTTGGTCTGTCGCCCAGGCTGGAGCGCAGTGGCACAACCTCGGCTCACCCCAACGTACGCCTCCCGGGTTCACGCCATTCTCCTGCCTCAGCCTCCCGAGTAGCTGGGACCACAGGCACCCGCCACCACGCCCAGCTAATTTTTTGTATTTTTAGTAGAGACAAGGTTTCACCGTGTTAGCCAGGATGGTCTCGATCTCCTGACCTCGTGATCGGCCCGCCTCAGCCTCCCAAAGTGCTGGGATTAGGGGCGTGAGCCACTGCGCCCGGCCCACACTCCCTTCTTAAAGGCCACAGGAGTAGCACATGCTGTGACCTCAGTTTGGGCCTCCTTCCCAGTAACTATTTAAGCCAAAAAGCTAATAACCCGCCCCCAGGGGAAAATGAACCCCAAGCAAAAACCACCAGACATCTGAGAAACATCACTGTTAGAGAGAAAACAAACTGTACAACCTATAGAAGATAAATTAGAACTAATGAAACCACACAGATTAATAATTTAAAATAAGCATAATAAATAAAGAAAAGGAAAGATAATGGTAACATAAAGCAGTTATAAAGAAGAACCACACAGAAACATTGGATGCCAAACATTTAATGATTGAAATAAAAAATCTAGTAAATGACATAAATAATAAAGATGGATTCTGCTGGGATAAGTGAGCCAGATGACCAGGTTGATGGACTCTCCCGGGAGGCACTGAGAAAAAACAAAGAGTTGGAAAATATAACAGAATTAGAAGCTGTGAAGGATAAAATAAAAGTGTCGTCATCTGTGTAATAGGAAGTTTTGAAGGAAAAAATGAAGAGAGAGAAGTGTCAAAGAAAAAAATAACCAAGGATTTTCTAGTATTAAACAAAGATTAAAGACTTCAGACTGAAAGAGTTTATGGAACGTCTAATAAGATCAATATGATTTAAAACCTTGATACTTTATAAGGAAATTTAAAAACACGAAGTCAAAATTCTAAAAGCTGCTAAAGAAAAAGAGATGATTACCCATGAAGGAATAAGAATCTGATTGATATCTAACTTCTGTTCAACAATGACAGTAGAGGCAAAAAGACAGGTACATAATATTTTTAAAGCACTAAAGAACTTCAAGCCTCAAATCTATATTCAAAAAAATTAAATAAGAGGATGTCATAAAAATAATCTCAGGCATAAAAGGCCTAAGGAAGTTAACACAGAAAATTCTCTTCTAAAATCTTCTCAGAGAATGTATCCCAGTTAGAAGAGAAATAAATCCATGAGACTACTATGAGATAAAAAGGAGACAAGTGTGGATACCTAACATAGAAAAGTTAATTCACGTATAAAACAGTAGAGAGAGAGGGCGAGGGAGAGAGAGTATCCAAAAACATTCCTAACCACCTTGAAATAAAATCTGGGTCAACACCAACGTGACTAGTAGGCAGTGAACAAACAAATGGAGGCTGCAAAGAGAGACCAGTGGAAAGTGAGAGATTATTTTGTTATAGAGAATGACACAAATGCTCTTGAGAATTGATGAGAAGAATAAACATAAATATGGTTTTTAAAGCTAAATGTAACTACCCAGTATAGAGAATGGAATTCAAACTTTTCGAGCCCTCAGAAGAAAATTCTATTCAATGAAAGATGAGAAAGGAAAAAGGGAGGGGAAAGTAAAAGATATTTAAATATAAATTAGAAATAAGATGTCTGAAATAAGTCCTAATATATGATTAATTACATAATTTGTTTTATGGAATGAATCGTGTCTCCCGTAAAAAGATTTGTTAATGTTCTAACCCTCAGTGCCTCGTATTGTAACGTTATTTGGAATAGGGTTGTTGCAGATGCCCTTAGTTACGTTAAGAAGAAGTCATGCTGGAGTAGGGTGAGCCCATAATCTAAGAGGACTGGTGTCCTTATAGGAAGAGGAAAATGCCATATGGAGAGAGACACACAGGAGATGTCATGTTGCAATGAGGGCAGAGACTGGAACTGTGCAGCTGCATGCCAAGGAACACCAAAGATTGCAGCAAACCGCTGGAAGCTAGGAAAAAGCAAAGAAGAATTCCCCTAAATATTTCAGTGGGAGCATAGCCCTGCCAACACCTCATTTCAGATTTCTGTCCTCCAGAACTATGAGGCAATAAGCTACTGCTGTTTTAAACTACTCCTCACTGTGAACTATTTTGTCATGGCAGCCTTAGGAAACTAACGCAATTTACAAACAGATTAAGCTCACTAATCAAAAGACAGGCACTTGCAAATTGGGGTTTTGTTTTGTTTTGTTTTTTGGGTTTTTTTGAAGCAATATCTAGCAATAAGTTTTCTGAAAGGAATGTTTCTAAAACAAAAGGTGACAGAGAGGTCACAAATAAAATGATGGAAAAGGTATATGATGCAATTTTGAACCAAATAAAACTGGGGAGCAAATTTAATGTCAAACAATAGAAGAAAATATGATCAGAAACAGATAACAATTGTGAACATGTATCTGCTTAAAAACATAGCTTCAATGTATGAAATGCAACAACCAGCAGAACTAAAGAGAGAACCATATAACAATTATAGTTAGACACGTTTTTTGTAGTCATCTGAGAAACTGGTGGGATACGCAGACAAAAAAATAAGCAATTATAGAGGAGATCTGAATAGTATGATTCATAAACTTGAAATACTAATTATATGAGAACTTTACAACCAACAATAAGAAGAGAGAACATTTTTGAGCACACATAAAATATTCAAAAAATTTAACATTTACCAGATCACAAAAGGAGCCTCAATACATTCTCCCCAAATCATCATCATTCACATTGTTATCTTAACACAATGGAATAAAATTATAAATTATGAATAAAATAACTTTAAAGTTTTGTACTTCTGTTAAGTAGTAACATAATAATGTTTGGGTTAACAGGAAAATATAAAAGAAATTATAAAATACTTGGAACCAAATGATAATGAGGGAAAATACATGCCAGAATTTCAGAGACACAGCAAAAGCAGACTTAAGAATGAAATTTATAGTTCTTAGTACATTCACTAGGGGAAAAAAAGGCTGTTGAAAACAAATGAACTAAGGTTTTAACTGAAAAGATTAGAGAAAGAACAGTTGACTGAACACAAAAAGTAAGAAAGAAAATAAAGATAAAGGCAGAATTCAATAAAAGAGTGACTATAGCAGCAGCAGCAACTACAAAATCGATAAAAATAATTAAAACAAAAGCTGAACCTTTGAAGTGATTGCCAGGCTTTACCGACGTGCAGCAAAAGCTGATCAGAAAGAAGCAGCAAAAATATAAAATCAAAAGGAAAAAAAATCTCCAGATACCAAAGAGATTAAAATAATTATAAAAAATAACCATTCACTTATAAAACGAAAACTAAGACAAAATAGATATATTTATAGAAAAACATAAAATTTAAAATGAGCCCAAGAAAAATCAGAAATTTGAACCAATCAATAACAAAATATTGAAATGGTTAAATACAACAGAGAAGACACCCCTACCCCATCTCTAAGCAAAATAATAATAATAATATTTTTTAAAATTGATCCTAGGCTAGGTAAGTTTACAAATGATATTTCAAAAAACAAAGTATTCCTCTCTGGAAAATTTGTTCCAGAAAGTAAGAAAAAAAATAAAAGCAGCACAACTCATTCTATTAGATTAATTCTAAAACCTAATAAGAATAGAGGAGGGGGAAAAGCAGTAGTTCTTTTTTACTTACAGATCCAAAATAGAATACAAGCAAACTGAATTCAACAGCACATTTTAAAAAATCATGATTAAATAAGATTTATTGCAGTAATCTTGAGGTAATTTAAAAACAGAAATCTGTTAATACAAGCCATACACTAGACCAAGGGAGAAAAATCAAATGATTTCTCAATAGATTCAGAAAAAAATATTTTATAGAAATTTCAGATATATATAATAAAACCCTTAGTAAAATAAGAATTCCATTAAGTTAGTAGAGGAGCTATGCCCAAAATATACAGTAAGCATCCCACTAAATAGATAAGATCAGAAATAACACAAAAGATGTCTACTATTACCATTTCTGGATATCCTGCCTAATCCTGCATAAAACTAATAATAATAACAACAGCAATAAGAGTTTTTAAGAATTGAAAGGGAAATGATAACGTTTCTATCGTTTTCAAGTTATCTGCTCATGTATGCGAAATCTCAATAGATCTAAAGACAAACTGAAAGCTCTATTAAGTGTTCAACAAGGGAGCTAGACACAAAATCAGTCTACATAAGGCTAGGCATGGTGGCTCCCACCTGTAATCCCAGCACTTTGGGAAGCCCAGGCAGGAAGATTGCTTGATGCCAAGAGTTCAAGACCGGCCTGGGTATCATAGCAAGATTTCATCTCTGCAAAAACTTTTTAAAAAATAAACCAATCTACAAAAATCAATAGCATTTTTACAGACTTACAAACATTAAAACACAGAAAATAAGACATTATTCACAATAGCAACAAAACCTCTAACATCTAGGAAATAAGTTAATAAAGAATGCACATTCTTCTAAGGAGAGAGCTTTAGAACTTTAGAACTCTACTAAAGCTTTTAAGCTTGTTTAAAATAATGAAGAAAATGAGTAAAAGTAAAGGTAGAGCTCTAATTTTTCCGAAACTAATCTATCAAATCTATGCAATTCCAAACAAAATACTAGCTGAAATTTTCAGGAACTTAATAAAACAATCCTTAACAATTTGTTTAGAAAACTAAAGATGCCAACTTGCAGATATCAATTAAGAGTAACTAGCACACAATAATAAAACAAAATGTAAAATTCCTGGGATTCAACAAATAAAAACTCAACTGACTTACAAGATGATAACTGGGTGGCTGAGATGCATTAAAAAAGACCTGAATAAATGGAGACATAGAAACATAGTACTTACCCAAATGTGTAGTAGTTCAATATTACAAAGATGTCAATTTTCCCTGAATAAATGTATAAATTCAGTACAATTCCAACTAAATTGGTTCTGCTTAACACACACACACACACACACACACACACACACACACCCCTTTTTTAGCAGGGGGTTGGGGGAGATCAAAAAAGCAACAAAATCCTGTCCAAGGCTGACTAGATGGGTAGAATCTATTTCAACATGTATCTCTTCTCTGGGAAAAGAAATCTCCTTCTATTGCCTACAAAAATGTCTTGAGGATACCAAAAGGCACCAGATTCCTCTTTGCAAACCACAAATACTCTGCAGCCACCTGTGGATATAGACGTCTGACCCTCATCATAGGCTGCTCTAAGAACAGAGTGAAGGTGGCAAGGAAGAGAACAGTGACTCTGCTTGGCTTATTCAGAAAGGCAGGAATAGATTAGTCCTCTTTCCAGACGGCCAGATTGTAGAGGGTCCATTCTCTACTCTGGAGCAACCCAGTTATCCCTGCATTCCTGGAAAATAAAAATCTCAGACCAAGAGAAGCCCTGCCCCGGAAGGTATCACACTGTGCTGAATGACTACTCCAAGGAAGAGAAGAAACCTCTCCGGCCCTGAGGAAAATTAGAAAGAGGAGAAAACTCAGCTTCACTTTACCTTCCAGTACCTTAGCTTCCTTCCTGCTCTTCTTGATCTTTCCCTTTTCTGAATTGTCCACACTCATTCACTAATTCAACAAATGTGTATATTGAGCTCTTACTCTGTGCCAGACTCTATGCTGGGTATCCAGGGCTCTGAGGAAAGCAGCCCAATTTAGGTACTGACCTAAAGGACTGGAGATACAACACGCTTCTTCTCCAACTTCTTTTGAAAGGATTTGTGATTTAAGAGACCTCAGAGAGAAGGCAATGCTTAACTCAAAGTTACGACTTCTCTAATAGAGAAATTTCAGATCTCGCTGTTTATTGGAAAAGAGACAATACTTTAGCCAACAAAAAGCTTTCCTTTATTCCCCAAATCAACAATAGCTAGCATGCAGCTCAAAAAAAAATTAAAAAGTGTTTCCAAAGAACATTTTCTCATTTAGCTATGCAGAGCAGTGATTTCCACAGAGGGGGTGCCAGAAGACCCATTGGGCACAAGAAAAGAATGTGAGAACTCCTAATCCCTTAGAACTGTTTCAGCCTATACATCTACTTTCTGTATAAACTTTATAACATATATTAGTACAAATGTACTTGTATCAAATTTACAAATAAATACATAAGCAAAAACTAGGATGGGTGCTCAAAAATGTTTTACTGATAAGAAAGCATGATGGAAATTTTTGGAGATCCCTAATGTAACAAAGAGTTCAGTCTCTTATCCCTAAAACCAGTCTTGGTGACCACAGTCCTACTAGGTACAGGAGAAGTCAAGATCTGTGTCCCCAGACCAAGGTCTAGCTCAGTTAACACTAGGTCATTTCATGTCAGTTCCATAGTCAGAGGAAAAACCTGGTAGAACAATGAAGGGAAATGAGCGAGTCAGAGACAGAGATTGGAGGGAGAATTGGCTTTTCCAGGTCACTGGCTCGTTCATGGGCAACATCCCAGCACCTAAAAATAGAAGAAACATCTGCAGTTTGCCTCTTGGAGTGGCTTGGATGAGCCCCAGGACAGGCCCTGGCAGACTGGTGGTGGCCACAGTGACAGCACTGGCCTCTTCAGGTGACCTCATCAGAGAATGGCCAGGAGCCAAAGAAGAGATGCTTCCAGAGCCAGGGTCCTCACTGTGAAACAAAAGACCCAGAAATAAGTAGGGACCTTAGCTCTTTAACCAGAGAGCTGGCTCTTTTTTTCTTGGTAGCAGGGTGGGGAAAAGAAATAAGAAGCTGGAAGAGGTGTTCAGAAATCAAGGGGAGTCTCCATGATCAAGAATGGCTTCAGAGTAGGTGATTGCTCAATGTCATTTTTCATTTCTTACCTGTGACTCTTCCTTTGGGTTCTCTGAGCCTGGCACATAGTAGGCATTCAAAAATAATAATACAAGAGAAAGAAAGTAAGAGTTTATCAGTGCAAGTCTTGAACTGAGCTCTGAGGAGAATTGTGTTTCTGATTAATTTCTTGACTTGCAGATGGGTACTCAGGAACAAAGGGAAGGTCCTGACTGAACCCTGGGAGCATCTTTGGGCTTCTGCTGTGTGAGAATCCATGAGGAAAGGAGAAAAAGGAAATCACAGCCCTCAACCTCCCTTTCTTAGGAGAAAGAAGAGAATGAATGAGGAAGCTGAAGAGCAGGAGAAATAGGAGAAAGATTCTTGTCCATACTGAAGAAAAAGGACAACGTTCAAGATGCCCAAAGAGAAGCAGGTGCTCATAGGCAGGGTTTTCTTTTCATTCCCTGCCTGTTTGCCCAGCTCCAAAGCTCCCAGGTCTCCCCTTCCTTCATTCCTTCTCAACTGACCTTTTCTCATCCTCTACTTCCCTTTGTTCTCCAAGAAAAGGAATGAAGTCTCTCTGGTCAAGATAGGCAGTGAGTTCATGCTTGATAACTCCTGCTACTCCAAACAACATAGCAATGAACTGCAAAGTGAAAACACAATCACAAAATAACAAGGTTCTAATATGAAATAAGCATCTGCATTGATTAGAAACAGAACAAAATATTAAAAAGTGATCCTGAATGAGTTCATGTCCTTTGCAGGGACATGGATGAAGTTGGAAACCATCATTCTCAGCAAACTATCACAAGGACAGAAAACTAAATACCGCATGTTTTCACTCACAGGTGGGGATTGAACCATGAGAACACATGGACACAGGGTGGGAAACATCACACACCGGGGCCTGTCAGGGGCTGGCTGTTAGAGGAGGGATAGCAGTAGGAGAAATACCTAATGTAAATGACGAGTTGATAGGTGCAGCAAGCCAACATGGCACATGTATACCTGTGTAACAAACCTGCACGTTGTGCACATGTACCCTAGAACTTAAAGTATAACAATAAAAATGAAAAGATAAAATAATTTTAAAAAGTGATCCTGAATGGAGCTGTGAGCTTGCTGGGCTCTGGGCCCAGGCGGAGAGAATGGTAGCTAAGAGTTCAGATCCTGGGGAGAAAGGAACTTAAAATACTTCACAGGAAATAAGGAACTTGAGTCAGTAGTTTTTACCACCTTACTCTTCTCTTAGGTGGTAAAAGGAAGCTAGAAAGTATTACTGACAATTATTGTCTAAGGGTATACATCTTTGCAAGCTTCAGTCTACAGATGTGGGAGTCCAGAGACACGATCTCAGACCAGGGTCTGGGATCTGTGACAACCCACCATTCCCTGCGGGGAGAACTCTGAGTAACTATTACAAGACTTGGTTCTGGAGGAGGGACCAAGTAAGCTGGGAGGAGATGGAAGCCACTAGACGAGAAGGAACAGGGGGAACAAGAAAGAGAAGGAGACAAAACATGAAAGAGATGGAACCTTTCACTCAAAAATTTTCTTCACAGAATACTTGCACGTCTTTTTATAGGTTTATGTATAAGTGTCTTATTGCTTCTTTGGTACTACAAATGAGATTTTTTTTTCTAATTATGTTTCTGATTGGTTGTTTTGTGTAGGAATGCGATTGTCTTTGTATGTTGATTTGGTATCCAGCCAAAATGCCTAAAACTTTTATTGGTTCTCATATTTTGTAGATTCTTTTGGATTTTTGGTGTAGACAGTCATAGCATCTACAAATAACAGCAGCTTATATGTTTCTTTCCAATCTTTTACTTCTTATTTCTTTTTCTTGTTTTATTGCATTGGCTATGGAATCGATGGTAGTTGCCCTTCTTATTCCTGTCTTTAATGGGAATATTTCTGCAATATCACCATTAAATATATTGTTTGCTGTCTGTAAATCTGTTAGGAGTATCTTTGGTCAGGTTAAGGAAAACGCCTCTAATAATCTGCTAAGAATTACTTGAGGTGTATTTAAAATGCACATCTCTGAACACTATTTGATCAAAGAATCAGAATTTCTGGAGATGGGGACTAGAAGTCTAGAGTTTAAGAATTACTACATTACAGAAATTGCTTCTTAATGCTTTTTAATAATTTTCATTTTCAATAATTTGAAATTATTCTGCTGTCTTGACCTGCCTGAAGCACTTAACACTGCTTGGAATTCCCCCTTCTCTTGGTGTTTGCACCTGCAGCAAGCTGCATCTTCCCCCACATTTCTACCTGTTTTTTGGAAGTCTCATGTGTCCAGTAAAAAGGAACCCTAAGAATTTGAGATAAATGTCATATCTGATCTGTATTTGCCTGATTTGGGGATTATAGTCTTAACCCACTTATCGCCATCATCCTGAATACTGCACTCCCAGGCTTTGTAATTTGAGGCTCTTCCTATCCCGGAGTCTGTATAAACCGAGTTTGTTACTAGACATGGCCCAATCTCACCAATAAGAATAGTGTCACCTCCCTTGTGTACCTCTCCCTATGAGGCTCCCTCCAAGTTTCATAGTATAACTAAACTGAAGCTAACTAGGCACTGACTTGGCTACCAGATGGGTGGAACTATTGCTGTCAGGGATGTACTACAATTTCCAAGTTTAGTATTTATTATTTTATATTTAGGGTTATCACTTTGGATATGAAAAAACTAGATGCATATCACTTTCAGATATAACACACCTCCAACTCTCCCCAGTTATCTCTCCTATAAAAGACTTACCTATTAGGAAATAATACCAACAGACCCCCAGTCCTGCCCCTTCATCCTCACTCAACTAGTTATATCAGCTATTTCAGATATTGGGTTTCCTTTTTATAAAAGTAAAATGGCAGCCCACATATATCCCAAGATTTTTATAGAAATGATGGTTATCCCACATGTATTTAATTTGTAGTTCATTTTGGGGAGAAGTCACGCTCACAATCAGAAGAGAGCCCCAGCTTTTGTACACCCAGGGGAATTGAACTGACTTTGCTGATAGCGGCTGAAGCTCCACCTCCCGGGTTCAAGTGATTCTCCTGCCTTAGCCTCCCGAGTTGCTGGGACTACAGACCCACACCACCATGCCTGGCTAATTTTTGTATTTTTAGGAGAGATGGGTTTCACCATGTTACATTCGGGTTACAGAACAGTATCACTTCATCTCATCAATAGAATTCAAGTACTATTTCAGAAACAAGAGAGAACTATTCTATAGATTTCCTTCCTAAATCCTAAGTCCCTTATTTCTTTCTAAATTATGAGTTTTAAATCATAAATCCAACTGTAGTACTTCACAGTTTCAACTCTATAAGCCTTATATTAATTCTGCCTAAGAGCACATGAATGCTAATATTTTCAATTGTATAAACTTTTTGTTTTTGATGTTATAAATCTAAGTTCCAAAAGTAGCTAACTTTATAATTTCTGGAAATTTTCATCATACTTTGAGACCTCAGTTTCTTCATCTTTCAAGAAAAGGGTTGGACTGGATCTCTAAGTGCCCTTTGGCCCTAACATCCTATGGGTCTGGGTGCCAAGGCTTTAAACAATGTCCAGCAAGAAAATAAAGAGGGTGCAAACTCTGACCCTGGGCTGTTAATGAGTACACTCCTTCCAGATTTACCCAGAAGGATGTTCTGTGCCCTAAAGAGTGCCCACGTGAGTTTATGGTCTGGTTATCTTGGCTATTTGCTCTTTTCTAGAATTGCAATATGTGAATAAATTTAAAATACTTTAGTTTTCCAACTAGTAGCTATAGGTTGAATTGGAAATTGGAAATGTTGAAGTATTCTTATTTGCAAAACACAGTACTGCAATTCAGTTCTTCATTTATATTGCATGGATCAAAAATAAATTGAAATGACAAAAATTATTGGCGGAAATATTCTTTAGATTTGTTGAAATGATTTGGGTATCTACAAAAAATTGATTCTAGATTTAAAACCTTTTTCATTTAGGTCTGTCTTCAGACTAGGATTTCCAAATTAATTGGGGTTTTTAGAGACCTAAATATTTCAGCTAGAATATCAACCACTGAAACTGTCTCACAATGAAAGAAATGTGTGAAAATTAATAAATGTATGTAGTTAAATGAATAAATTTCTTTAGTTAACTTACTCTCATTCTTTAGTTATAGGAATAGACACCAGTGGCATGATTACTCCTTAAAGACTAGGCTAATAAAATATATGTGTTCATGTGTTTGTATATGCTTATATATACATGTGTATGTACCTTTCCCCTGAACACCCTCCCTACCCACAAATACACACACACATCACCTTACTGAATGTCCACAGTAACATTCTGGGAGACTCTGAAAAAGCAAGAGTCTATTAGTAAATTGCTCTAAATTTTACATACTGTTTTTGTCTTCATAATTTCCCAACTCAAATCACAAAAATAATTTTGGAACATTTGCAACAACTTATGTTGTAAGCTATAATCTTACAAGAAATTTACATTTCAAATGTTTCATATTTTATCCCATAGGTAACAGAAATTAATTTTCAACTTACAATAAACTGAACTTATCTTTAAGGCAATGTCTGAAAGTCAGAAAAAATTTTAACCTTTAAAATCCATTACTTATTAACATTAGTGTCATTAAAGTTGGTATATAACCCCCTCACCACTGCTGAATTTGGGTATAAAAATAAAATAAAATCCATTAAAACCTCTAGTTTTTGTTTTCCCCTTTTAAAATTTACTTTAAAAATATACCCTAGGCTATATGATATCCAAAGACAAGAATATACCCTAAGGACAAAAAGAACAGGTGTATTAGTCTGCTGGGGCTGCCATAACAAAACAGTTTTTTCTTGTTTTAGTTTTTCGTGTGTGGGGTTTTTTTTTTTTTTTTTTTTTTTTTTTTTTGAGATGGAGTCTCACTCTGTCCCCAGGCTGGAGTGCAGTGGCACGATCTTGGCTCACTGCAAGTTCCGCCTCCCGGGTTCACGCCATTCTCCCGCCTCAGCCTCCCGAGTAGCTGGGACCACAGGCACGCACCACCACACCCATCTAATTTTTTGTATTTGTAGTACAGACGGGGTTTCACTGTGTTAGCCAGGATGGTCTCGATCTCCTGACCTTGTGATCCGCCCACCTTGGCCTCCCAAAGTGCTGGATTACAGGCAGGAGCCACCATGCCCGGCTTTTTTTGTTTTTTTAAACAGACTCTCACTCTGTTGCCCAGGCTGGAAGCAGTGGTGCGATATCAGCTCACTGCAACCTCCACCTCCCAGGTTCAGGCAATTCTCCTGCCTCAGCCTCCCAAGCAGCTGGTATTACAGGCGAGCACCACCATAGTCAGTTAAATTTTTGTATGTTTAGTTAGTAGAGATGGGGTTTCACCATGTTGGCCAGGCTGGTCTTGAACTCCTGACCTCAAGTGATCCACCCACCTCGACCAAGATTAAAGTCCAGCAGGGTTCCCTTTCTGGTGAAGGCTCTCTTTCTTTTCTTTTTCTTTTTTTTTTTTTTTTTTTCTTTTTTGAGACGGAGTCTCACTCTGTCGCCCAGGCTGGAGTGCAGTGGCGCCATCCCGGCTCACTGCCAGCTCCACCTCCCAGGTTCAAGTGATTCTCCTGCCTCAGCCTCCCAAGTTGCTGGGACTACAGGCGTGTGCCACCATGCCCGGCTAATTTTTGTATTTTTAGTAGAGATGGGTTTCACCATGTTGGTCAGGATGGTCACGGTCTTGTGACCTCATGATCCACCTGCCTGGGCCTTCCAAAGTGCTGGGATTACAGGAGTAAGGCACTGCGCCCCACCAAGGCTCTCTTTCTAGCTTGCAAATAGCCTCCTTCTTGCTGTGTCCTCACATGGCAGAGGGAAAGAAAGAAAGCTGTCTGGCATCTCTTCTTATAACGGAGCTAATGCCATCATGACCACCTCCCACACAACCTCTTTCCCAGCCAACTCCTACCATGACCTCGTCTAACACTAGACTCCATCTCTAAATACCATCTCATTGCATATTAGGGCTTCAACATATAAATTTGGGAGGGGGCATGATGCACTTTGCATTCAATGTGTAGAAAAAGCTTAAATGTTTTTAATAATCATATTGTTGGTAGAAATGTTAGCATATTTGGTCGACTGTTGTGGGATAAAGCAAATGAATAATTTTGTTGCTATCTTTGAGAACGAGTATTTTCTGCATGGAGGAAAGGGGATGCAAATGTAACATCAAAACATTTAAGTAAAAACCTTACAGTCCTGAATTTGAATTGGGAGTATCAGAATAAACTAATAATATATTTTTAAAAAACATTTTCTAGCTTTAAAAAGGTCTAAAAACAATGACTAAAAAAAGCCAGTAGCAACGAGCACTTCTAGTACCTAGATTGTGGTCTTTAAAGCCATTTCTTTTAAAGCCAAAATAAACCAGGGCTCTGAGGAAAAATGGCTGATTCTAACTCTTGGCCAGAACTTTTGCAAGCTATACCTAGGACACTTTATCTTATCGGAAACCTATCAAAGATAACTGGGGTCATGTCAAGAAAACTTAAGAGCCAACTTGAGAGGTTCCTACAGGCCAAGGACAGGAAAATCTGAGCATTAATAAGAACATGATGATTTAAACATTTTAAAAGTATGTTTAAATCATGAATATATGTTACATTAAAAAAAAAAAAACCTCACTGGTCATCTTTGGAGCATGCTGAGGAATCAACTCATTATTTGGAAATTGGCAAATAAGAAAAAGAATCAAGATCAATCTTAAAAAGTAAGTAGTTGATGAGAGAAACCTTTTTAAAATAAACGTGTGTTAGCTAATAAATGAGAAAGGAATGATAGAATTTGAATATCAGTATTTTGTAGCCTCCAAATGACAGAATGGATTTAGTTCTGCACAGTTCAATATGGCAACCCCTAGCCACATGTGACTATTGAGCACTTGAAATGTAGCAGATTGAGTTGATATGTTCTGTAAGTGTCAAATGCACACTGAATTTCAAAGACTTCATGTATGAAAATGAAAAATATCTCATTAATAACATTTATATTGATTATGTGTTGAAATGATAGTATGGGAAATACATTGGGTTAAAAACAACTTTTTATAAATTTAATTAATTTCATTTTTAAAAATTACAGTAGATAGGAAGAATAAATTTCAAGAGATCTGTTATGCAGCAAGGTGACTATAATTAATGACAATATATTGTATTCTTGAAAAATGTAAAGAGAATGGATGTTATGTATTCTCACCACAAAAATGGTAACTGTGTGGGGTAATGCATTCGTTAATTAGCTAGATTTAAACACTCCACAAGGTATATAAACTTCAAAATATGTTATACACTTAAAAAACATAAAATGCTAGTCAATGTTTAAAAATTAAGTAAAGACATACATCAATGTTTAAAATTAATTTTAGCTGTTTTTCTTTTTCTGTGTGTGTGTGTGTGTGTGTGTGTGTGTGTGTGTGTGTGTGTGTTTCTACTTTCTAAAAACCTGATGTTAAGGAAAATTCAAACTTGAGGTCACCGTTTCGATAGACCGCTAGGCCAACTGCCTGTAGCCACATCACTGAAACTTAAGCTATCATGATTTTCCTGAAATATTAGCTCTAACCACAAACACAACTTAGGTTTTTCTTTCGGAATTCTGAGCCAATCAGCTACAGACAAATAAGCTTATACAACCCTACGTGTCCTAAAAGGAATGTAAGTTTTAATAGCCAATCACAACAAAGATCAATGCACTTCCTCATTTAGGCTTTTGAAGCTGCACTGTGACTGCTGTGAGCCCAGCTGCTCACCATTTTTGGCATCATCTCTCCTGCTTACCAAACCAGGAGACTTTTGAGGGTTGTTGATGCACAATAAACTCTTAAAATTTTAACTTCATTTGCTTTTATTTTTGGTAATGGCTACCAGAAATTTTAAATGACATATGTGGCTTGCATTATATTTTTGTTGGACAGCACAGATCTAAGCACTAAGCACTAATGGCTACTAGCAATACCAAATGACAGCTAACCAGATAGCGTATGCCTCCTAATAGGAGTACAAACACCATCTCGGAAATATTCTTACCAAAAAAATGGACCCTGAATCTATCAGGATTTTATGTCTTGCTACCAAATTGCAGTAAATACAGACAGCAGAGAAACAAAGTAAATGACACCATTGACATACAACCAGCAAAATCCAGAAAACAGGAAAGTCTACAAACAAAGGATCCTGTTTGTTCAACAGATGAGTCGCAAAGGGGGAACAAAAAGAGGGAGAGGAAACCAGAAAATGAAAAGAGATTTTAAAACATACCAACTGGTTACAAAGTATGGACCTTATTTGGATCTTGGTTCAAACAAACTATAAAGAGAAATAAATTAGCATACAATAAAATCAACTTGAACACTAACTGGATATCTGGTTACATAAAGGAATTACTAATAATTTAGGTAGTGGTATTGTAGTTATTTTTTAAAATTGCTTATCTTTAAATATATATATAGAAATATTTAAAAATAAAATGTTAAGATTTCTGAGATTTGCTTCAAAACAATTTAGAAGATGGAGGGACAAGAGTGGGGATATCAATACCTGTGGAAAGGAGAATGGAAGATAAAATAAATAATTTAAAACATTTTTTAAGCAGAGATTTAGTCAGCCCTTCCTGTCTGTGGATTTCACATCCATGGATTCAACCAACTACAAATCAAAAATACCTGGGGGAAAAATTGCCTCTGTACTTAACATGTACAAACTTTTTTCTTGTCATTTTTTCCTAAACAATGAAGTATAACAACTACATACATAGCATTTACATTGTATTAGGTATTACAAGTAAACTGGAGGTGATTTAAACTATATGGGAGGATGTGCATAGGTTACATATAAATGCTATGCCACTTTGTATCAGGGAATTGAGCATTCCAAAATGTTGCTCTCAGTGGGAGGTCCTAGAACCAATCCCCCATGGATGAGGAGGGATAACTGTGTTATGAAATGAGATTCGCTGTAAGCCAATTACCGGTAAAACATGATGATGAGTACGTGACGTTCATTATACCATTCTCTCCACTTCTGTATATGTTTAAATTTTTCTATAATAAATGTAGTGTGATGGGTCCCCCACCAGGTTCTTCAAGGGTATATGTCCACTGCCTGAACCCTGAAGGCTGGGAGTGAGCCAAGGTTGTGGTGCCCAACCAAAGAGCAAGTGTCCCTGAGAACCCAAACATCATGGAGAGTATCTGAGAACCCTCTGAAGAAACCAGTCCCATCGCTCAAACACAGTAGGCAAAGAGCTTGCAAACTAGCTTAACAGCAGTTTAGAGACAGGAAGAGGGGCGGGAACAACATGGATCTCTAGTGCTGTCCCGCTGCTGCCCGGAGCCTTGTCCAAAGCATTCTTTGGTCTCTCAGCACTTTCCCAGTTTGGGGGTTGAGGGAAGGACGTTATGGTCCCAAGCTTTTCTTATAACAAAAAAAAGGTAAAAACAATTTTAAAAGTCATAGAAATCATTATTAAAAGGAGAAAATTCGAGAGAAAAATCAATAATTTCACCATTCTAAGAAGAACAGGGTTACAGAGTTAATAATTTGTTATATTTCCTTCTAGTATTTTTTCCTACATATTTTTATAAATATTATAATTCCTACAAATTATATACATTTACATATAAATATATATTTACAGTGTATGTGTGTGTATACACACACAGAGAAATATACATACATGCCATTTTCCATTCTGTTTTGTTGGCTTAACATTTTATTCATTCAGCAAATGAATGTATTTAGAAACAAATATTTATGGAATAAATGAGTTATATGTTCATGCTGCCTCATAACCTTTACATCTATCATCTTTAACAGCTGCATAATGCTTCATTAAGAGGATGACATCATTTACTCAATCAAGTGCCTTCTCCGTTTAGTAGTAGTAGTTGAAAGCTCAGGCATGAAACCAGAACTGAATTCAGATCCCAACTATGTAACTTACTAGCTACATGACCTTGTGCAAGAGACTTAAACTCACTAGACATTAGTTTCCTACTTTCTAAAATGGGTATGGAAATAGTATTTAACTCAAAAGTTTGCTGTAAGGAAAAAAGTAGCTAATATATGTATAGCACTTAGCCCGGAGTCTAATAAATAGCAAACACTCAATAAATGTTACCTGTTATTGAAAAAATTGTTTTTCCCTCTTATTACTAATATCAAGGTAAACATTTATATACATACGTTTCTTCTATGTTTTGGGTTGTTGTCTTAGGCTGGAATCCTACAGAAGGAATTACTAGAGCAAAGTAAATGAGCTTTTCTATGGCTCATGTCATATTTGTGCCATTGCACTTGCTAAATTGCATTCCTAAAGAATTGCACCAATCTTCAATGCCACGTGTTTCACTATCCCTGCCAACACTGATTGGATTTCACTCTGTCACCTAGGCTGTACTACAGCGGTGTGGTCATAGCGTACTGCAACCTCAAACTTCTGACCTCAAGTGATCTTCCCACCTCAGCCCCCCAAAGTGCTGGGATTACAGATGTAAGCCATCACACCCAGCATTAATATTAATTTAGTAGAAGTCTCCCATCTTTTAGGACTGTGATCTTTTTTATATTAAAAAAAATTTTACTACAATAAAAATGACATGTAAATAACATAAAATTTGCCACTTTCACCATTTTAAGTGTACAATTCAGTGGCATTAATTACATTCACAATGTTGTGCAACCGTCACTACTATTTCCAAAACTTTTTCATCACCTCAAAAAGAAACTCTGTTGCCATTAAATAATAACCCCCCATTCCCACTCTCTAGCCCTTGGTAACCTTGCATCTACTTTCTGCAGGTTCAGAAAAATGTGTATTTTAATTTTTTAAAAGATCTAATGTTGGCAGGGATAGTGAAACACATGGCATTGAAGATTGCTACAATTCTTTGGGAAAACAATTTAGCAAGTGCAATGGCACAAATGTGACATGAGCCATAGAAGAGGTCATTTACTTTGATCTAGTAATTCCTTTTCTAGGATCCCAGCCTAAGACAACAATCCAAAACATTCACCATAGGGGAAATGACATGTATGTAAATGTTTACCTTGAAGAGAGAACAAAGAATACAATTTTTTCAATATGGTCATATCCATAATAACATTTACTTTGCATGTAGTCAATATCACTATATATTTTTTTCAATTTCCTTTTGCCCTGCACGATAGGGTACATCAAGATGTCTAACTATGAGGCGAAAACCAGGAAGAGGAACTGGTTTAGGAAGAAGCTTACAAGTTCAGATCGAGACAGATTGTGTGTAAGGTGCTTGTGGAATTTCCAGATGGAGACATCCAGGGGACACTTCGATATATTGTTCTAGAGCTCAAGAGAGAGATATGAGCTAAAGACATAAATTCTGAAGTTATCATTGGTAGCAGTGGAAGTTGTAAGTTTAGATGAGATTGCCCAGGACATACATTTAGATTGAAGAGAAGCAAACAATAGAACAAACCTTATATTCACAACAAACACTTTTAAAGGTTTACAGAACTTCAGATTACAAAAAGTTGTCTTCAAAACTGAAGGGAAGGAGATTAAACTCGTAACCGTGGTTACTTTAGGGCAGGGAGTTAGGGGAGAAAGAATAAGGTTGAGGGGACTTTAGCCTTTTAAGCAGCATTCATTATTTTTTTAAGAAAAATATATTTACGTTACTTTAGAAACAAAAAATAAAAAGTTAAAATTAGACAAGTGGATTATAAAACCCAAGGAGTAGGCCAGGCGTGGTGTAATTCCAGCACTTTGGGAGGCCCAGGCGGGTGGATCACGAGGTCAGGAGATTGAGGTCATCCTGGCTAACACGGTGAAACCCCATCTCGACTTAAAATACAAAAACAAATTAGCCAGGTGTGGTGCCCGGCACCCGTAGTCCCAGCTACTCAGGAGACTGAGGCAGGAGAATGGCATGAACCCGGGAGGTGAAGCTTGCAGTGAGCGAAGATGCACCACTGCACTCCAGCCTGGGTGACAGAGCGAGACTCTGTCTCAAAAAACAAACAAACAAACAAACAAACAAAAAAACACCCAAGGAGTGATCACATGGAGTCTTGTATACAAAGCAATCAGCTTGTTTGATGTGGCCCCAGAAAAGGGATTCCAGTGACTGTGCAAAGAGATACAGCAGGCCCGGCTCAGTGTCTCACATCTGTAAATCCCAGCACTTTGGGAGGCTGAGGCAGGCAGATCACTTGAGGCCGGGAGTTCGAGACCAGCCTGGCCAACATGGTGAAACCCCATCCCTACTAAAAATACAAAAATTAGCCAGGCAAGGTGGCAGGTGCCTGTAATCCCAGCTACTCAGGAGGCTGAGGCAGGAAATTGCTTGAACCTCGGAGGCAAAGTTGCAATGAGCCGAGATCCAGCCACTGCACTCCAGCCTGGGCAACAGAGCAAGACTCTGCCTTAAAAAGAAAACAAATAAACAAAAAAAGAGATAGCAGTCAGTGGAATACAATGTGTGAAAAATTAACGTGACTCTCAGACTGAAGGAGACAAACCCAAAGACCCAAAGATTCTAGATGCTTCCATTGAAATCTGTCCTAGAACTCGAGGCAAAATCCTGTATTCTGGTGATGGGGAAAGTCAACTCTGATGCCCAAATAATGTGGAAGTAACCGGCAACTCTGGTCAGGCACAACATTGTTTTTTCAGTCTAGGGCCAGGGCCAGAAATTCTTCTGCATGCCAGTCATAGGATTGTTTCATTGATGTCAAAGATGAGCTAAGAATTACAGCGTCCACTTGTTCAGTGCCAGTTCTATGGCAGAGATTCTGCCAAGGCTTTCATTCAAATCTCACAACAATCGTTTGATATGAGTATTGTTTATCCTTCATAGAAAGACTCAGAGGATGGAATTACTCACTCAAGACCACATAGCCCATAAATGACAGGGTCAAGATTTACACCCAAGTTTTATTAATTCCAGGGCACTTACTTTTATACATGATGTTAATATTGTATCTCTACAGTATCTCTATTAGCAACCACATATGTACTAAAATTGAACCTGACTCAAAGGTGAGTCAAGAACATTCATAACTATTTACTCTTTGTCAATCATCTTTTATAATGCATCACTTTGGTTTCTACTTTGATGCCTTGCTGCTTGGCTTGGTCCTCAAACCAGCAGCATGGGCATCACCTGGGAGCTTGTTAAACATGCAGAACCTGAGGACTTATGAATCAGTCAAGATCCATGCTTTAACAAGAAATCCAGGTGGTTCTTATGCGAATTAAAGTTAGGGAAAAACAGCCTTAGTAAATTAAAACATGAAGAGTTCAAAATATTATAATTGATTATACAAGGAGTCCCCCAAAATTCATGGAAAATGCAATTTATGAAAAAAGTATGCATGAATTTCAAACTTTTGCATCAAAATAAACTTGCACTAACTTGTTATAATGTGTCTGAACAGGATCTATTTGGAGGTACTAAGAAAAATAAGACATCAGTCTGAAAATAGCTCCTATCAAAACAACATAAATTCTGCTAAAAGGGAAGCAAGAAGAAACATCAAATTTATAGTGAAGCTTGGGTGGAAGAATGATGAAATCACTGATGCTCTATGAAAAGTTTATAGGGACAATGGCCCCAAAGAAATCAGCCATTTACAAATGAATAATTCTTTTTAAGAAGGGACCAAATAAATGTTGAAAACAAAGCCTGAAGCAGCAGACCATCCATGTTAATTTGCAAGGAAAAAATTAATCTTGTTCATTCCCTAAATAAAGAGGACTAATAATTGACAGCAAAAACAATAGCCAACACCATAGCCAACTCAATGGTTCAACTTATACAATTCTGACTGAAAAGTTAAAGTTGAGCATTTCCACTCAATAGGTACAAAAACTTATGTGTCCATATCAGCTGCAGACAAGAGCAGAGCTTTCAGTGGAAATTTCAAACAAGTAGGATTGAGATCCTAAAGCATTTCTTCGAAAAGTTGCAACAGAAGGTGAAACATGGCTTTACCAGTACCATCCTGAAGACAAAGCACAATCAAAGCAATGGCTACCAAGAGGGGCAAGTGGTCCAGTCAAAGTAAAAGCAGACTGGTCAAGAGCAAAGGTCATGGCAACAGTTTTTTGGAATGCTCAAGGCATTTTTCTTGTTGACTTTCTGGAAGGCCAAAGAATGATGACATCTGCTTATTATGAGAGTGTTTTGAGAAAGTTAGCCAATGCTTTAGCAGAAAAATGCCCAGGAAAGATTCACTAGAGAGCCCTTCTCCACCATGACAATGCTCCTGCTCATTTCTCTCATCAAACAAAAGCAATCTTAAGTTCCTATGGGAAATCATTAGGCATCCACCTTACCGTCCTGCTTCGGCTCCTTCTGACTTGTTTTTGTTTCCTAATCTTAAAAGATATTTAAAGGGCACTCATTTTTCTTCAATTAACAATGTGAAAAAGATTACATTAGCATGGATAAATTATCTGGACCCTCAGTTCTTTAGGGATAGACAAAATGGCTGGTATCATGTCTTATAAAAATATCTTAATCTTGAAGCAGTTTATGTTTTTAAAAAAGTATATTTTTTAAATTTTTATCTTTTAATTTCATTTTTTCACAAAATGTTTCAAGTTCCCTCATATACAATTTAAAATCCAATTCCTAATTGATCTAAGCCTCCTAGCATAGCATCGTACCCTACTATTCTTTCTGTTAGGGAGTATTGTATTTATTAATTCAATAAAATAAAGTTTGGCAAAAACCCTCAGGTAGACTTCATTTGGTCCATGGGTTGCAGATTGGATAGTCAGGTTTCTGGTATCCTATTTGAACCTCCAAGGAATTTAGTCTTCTAGTTAAGACTTAGAAGATGGGCCAGGCATGGTGGCTCATGCCTGTAATCCCAGCACTTTGAGATGCCAGGGCAGAAGTATTACTCAAGGCCGAGAGCTTGAGACCAGGCCGGGAATCATAGGGAAACCCCATTTCTACAAAATATTTAAAAATTAGCCAAGTATGGTGGCACATGCTTGTAGTCCAACCTACCCAGGAGGCTGAGATGGGAGGATCGCTTGAACCTAGGAGGTGGAGGCTACAGTGAGTTATGATCACACTACTACACTCCAGCCTCAATGACAAAGAGAAACCCTGTCTCTAAGAGAGAAAAAAAAAAGGACTTAGAAAGTAAAACCTTCCCAGCTTAGCTCCCAAGTCTTCCTAATTCTATGATACTCAACTCTCTCAAGCCACTTCAGAGGTGAATTTGTCTGCTCTATTTCAGAAGTTAGTAGTCCTCACCTGAATCTGTGTGCTTCTCAACATTTCCCAGATCCTTTGCCATAGGTTGGCCAAGCTTTGGAGTCCTGGCTTGTAGGATACAGGAGAAAGTGATGTGTGTCACTTCTGGGCCTGTTCCCCAGCAAGTCCCACAATAGATGTCCCACCTGAACAGTTAGCAGAGCCATAAGGAAGAAGGAGCCTGGCTGGGTCCCTGAGACACCACCTGGAGTGAAGCTGCCCAGTAGAATAAGATACATCCTATTAACAAAAATTTTGTGTTGATGAACCACTGAGATTTGAGGGTTGTTCATCTCAGTGGCTAGATAACTGTCCCTAACACATACTCCAGGCTGGAATTCAGCCCAGGAAGTAAAAAAGGTGAGACTTTCTGAGCATTTGAGAGAAGAGTGAGTGATGAGTAATTGCTTGTATATTACTCAGGGTCACTCTGATGCACAGAATGGCATTCTGTCAGAAAATAGCATTTAAAGCAGTGTTGGTTTTTACACTATGTTTTTAAACTAATTTAACAAGTGGTGAATTAAAGTCCTGTATTATAATAGAAATGAAAATCATATCTGAAATTAGAGAATTGTTAATGTAATCCAACAATTATTTGCAAGGGTTGGGGGGAGTGTTAGTGATATATTCAGTATTTAGATATTTCTTGAACCAGTTAAAGATTCCTTTTTACATAAATGTATAAATGCTGGTTATAGCTTTCTCAGTACATGTGATTGTACTAGGTTAGATATCTTATCTCAAGTGGGACATAAAGTAAAAAACTATTTCTTGAAACAGCAAAGAGCTCACATAAAAGATACTTTTGAGAGCTAGATCTTGAACTAGATATTACAAAAATCATAGAAATTACATAGAAATTGATTTCTAAGAAAGGAAACAATAAATATTATGTGTTGTGTTATACAAAATTAGAGCATGTGTTTATGTCCACATTCACTCTGATTTTTATTAACACTGACATGTGTTGAAGACAATCCATTAGTGTTTCAGTAAGAGTCCAAATATTGAGTAGAATGTCAGAATTGCTTAGCTGTTTGTGCAGGAATTTTAAAACAAAATCAGGTTTGTTACAATTTATTTGATTTTTAATAAATCTGTCGACTTGGCCCTCCTGGGGAGGGCTTTGGATGAACAGTTAGGGCTTCATAGGGTTTTGGAGCCGGGAATGACAGCAAAAGCACTTTTAGAAGATAAATATTTTATTAAGTGCAGAGTGGATAACATGGGGAAGAAACTGGAGGTGCCAATAAGCCAGTTAGAGGGCTTTACAAAGATTCAGAGAGTGTGAGGACCTGGAACAACAGCAATGAAAATTGGAGAAAGACAGGGGAAATAAATATATTGAAAAAGGAGGTGATAGCTGGAGAAAAGGGAAAAAAGAGAAAATATATTGACATCTTACACCTGGGTACCAGGGAGGACAGAGGCCTGTTGGGGTGTTAAGAGGAGCTGCTGGGGAAGAAGGAAGGTGACAATGACACTCCATGTTTGAAAAAGCCAGGACAGCAGAGAGGACATCATTCTTGGTGGGAAAACTGTGTTTCCAAGGTGTAGAAGCTGAAATATGGTCAGTATGTCTGTAAAACAAAGAAACACATACGCCACCCTGAGAGGGGCTTCCTGGAGACCACCGTGGTATCCAGTAAAGAGCACAGCCTGTGGGGTCAGGAGGATCTGCTTCTGAACCCAGGTTCTCCCCTTATGAGCTATGGGACCTTAGGAAATTGATCAAACCTTTCTGGGGCTTCAGTTTACTCCTCTATAAAATCAAATCAACAATAGATTCAGTGTTCACTAAACGGAAGTAATTATTTCTTCTTGATTCTTTTTTTAATATATTTTTTATTTTTAAAATTTAATCACTTATTTATTTATTTTGAGACTGGCTTTTGAGACCGGCCAATTTTCATCTTTTTGGTAGAGGTGGGGTTGCACCATGTTGCCAAGACTGGTCTTGAACTCCTGGGCTCAAGCAATCCTCCCGCCTTGGCCTCCCAAATTGCTGGGATTATAGGCATGAGCCACTGTGCCCAGCGCTGTTCTTGGTCCTTCAAGACTATTCCCCAAACATCTTCAAAACAGCCATTCTTAGAATCACAAGGGAAATCATTTTTAATCTCCTCTCCCTTGGCCCATCTGTATAACAAAGATAATATTGTTTACATCTGTGGTTCTCAAATGTTATCTATGCATCAAAATCATTTGAAATATTTGTAAGATACAGATTCCTGTGCCCTAATTCAAGAACTTCTGATTCAGTACTTCTGGGTGAGAAGCCAGGCATCAATATCTTTCTAGTTGAGAACCACTAATCTCCATCAAAAAGCTGGAGTGGAGATTAAATAAAATGAGTATGGCAAACCCACATAGCACAGTTCCTGGCACACAGTGCTTGTTTAGTAAGTGGTACTGGTTGGGAGTGGTGGGGATGGTGATGGGGTGGGCCATGGAAGTGGGCAGGGTGATGGAGGGTGATGGTGATGGAGGCTGGGTTATGTTAATGGAGGTGGTAAGTGATGATTGGGGGTGGTGGGTGGTGGAGGCCAGGTTGTTGAAGATCCTTGACTCAGCAAGAAGATTGAGACTTTGGTGATGCATGAGGACGCAGTGAATGGGACACTCCCAGTGGAAACAAGTCTTCATTCTTGCTTCCATTAGGGATTTGTTCCTGGACTAAATAAGAGGAGAGGCAGCTCTTTGGAGATTAATTCTCCTTTCCTCAGAAGTAAGAAATACAACTGAAATTACAAACTGCAAAACTATATTATGACCTGCAAAATAGATTAATTGTATCAAACCATATCTTGCAACACCAGCAAAGATCAAACTACTTTAAGACCGGCACATTGGTGTGTTGTATGCACAGAGGCTTGATGCCAAGACCACGAGAAGAAGGATTCAGCAGTGACTCTAGACTCAGGTTCTAGAGACAAGCTCCCTGACTATTCCAGAAGTTCACTTTGTTTACAAATTCTGACCAGCCCCAGTCCAGACCTCGCTTACAAATTTCTACCCTACAACCACTCTGTCACAAAAACCCATTAACTTCCCCATTTTGAGCCACCACTGAATCTCTGTCAAAACAATGCTCCCTCAAGCCGTGAAAGAAGGAGCATTGTTTTGAGCATTATTAAACATGCCATGAAAGAGGGAGCATTGTTTCCCAGTGGTCTTTGTAAGAAGGTTTCAACAGGCAGACAGGGACCCATGCCTTTTGCTCTTATAAGGGCTGTCAGCTTGGTTCATGGAAACAGCCTGTCCAGCACCTGCACTCACTGAGTATGGAAAATGGCTCACTGTGGACCAAGCACTTCAGAGCAGCCAGTAAGAATCAGAATTTTGGGATGTTTAGCTAAATATTCAAAGTTAAATGTATGAGAGTCTTTTCATATATGTTTTGAAAAGCAGCCAGGGGTCCAGAGGATACCTCCACAGGATGCTTGCCTTTCAACACTTGGAGCTCTCTGGGCACTTCTTGAAGAGAAATGGTGGGTGGAAGGATGGCAGCAGCACGCTTCTTGTCTGAAGGGCCCATGGCTGGAGGAAGAGCATCCCTAAGGAGACTGCAGGTGGTGGTGGGGACAGAGGAGTGCTCTGAGGGTGACCCAGGGCACCTACCTGCTTCTCCTCCTCAGTCCCAGCTCCTGCTCTAGAGGGTTGCACATTCGCTAACCCTCCAGCCTTTGCCCGTGCTGCTTGTGAATCGATGTCTTAGTCTGCTCAGACAGCTATAACAAAATACCATAATCTGGCGGCTTAGAAACCACAGAAATTTATTTCTTACAGTTCTGGGAGCTGGGAAGTCCCAGGTCAAGGCTCCTGCAGATTTGACATCTGAAGAGGGCTCACTTTCTGGTTCATAGATAACACCTTCCCACTATGCCCTCACTTGGTGGAAGGGGCAAGACAGTTCTTGGGGGTCTCTTTTATAAGGACACTAATCCCATTCATGAGGGCTCCATCCTCATTACCTAATCATCTCCAAAGGCCCCACCTCCTACTACCATCAACTTGGGAATTTTCAACATAGGAATTCTGGAGGGACATAAACATTGAGCCCCTAGCAATAGGTATTAAGGTTATGATGGTTTAATATTCAAACAGAAAGGAGTGAACCATACAGGCAAATGGGAACTTCCTTACCATTTGATTTGGGTGATTTACCATTACCTCAAAGCAGAACTTGAATAGCCAAATTTACACAAGTACATTTTCCTTTTTTTTTTTTTTTTTTTACTTCCAGTGAGTTGTTTCAAAAAGTTCTTAGTAGTTGTCTACATAAAAGCCTTTTGTGGTTTTCTGATAATCCAATGCTGTCCTCTACACCCCAACATGTAAAATATGGGCCCTCTCAAGGGTGACCCCATCTCCCTGTTGCCTTAGGAGTCTGTTCCCAGTGTAATTATAGCCTCTCTTTCACTCCCAAAACTGTTTCAGTTTGGCTAATAAGTTATGTGGTGACCCTAGCAGTAATCTGATATTGTCAAAGGAGAAATAATGATATGGAATGTATGTTGAGTATGTAATTTTTAAATTATTTTTTATTGAGCATTAATTGTGTGTGTGTGTGTGTGTGTGTGTGTGTGTGTGTATGTGTCTGTAGACACACATATATTTTCAATCCTCACCAACACTCTGGGAAGTTAAGCAAAATTAATGTTCCCATTTTATATTTGAAAAGAAATCAAGGCACAGAATAAATAACTTGCCCAATATTGCACAATGTAACTTCAGAACCTGCACTCCTTACTGCTATTTATTGCTGCCTCCTGAGATGCTGGATCTTTACTCCAGAGAATCTGGGTGGTCAGAGAGGATTTGATTTAGACATGGTGATCCTGAAACAGGAATAAGAGAAAGAAGAATAATTCAAAGTGGAAATACAGGAAAATAAATGGTCCCCTCTTATATTTATTTCTTATAGCTGCCATTTCTAGGGCTGCAGATGGCAGTCCTAGGAAATAAATACAGGAGATCTTGATGGCTGAAGACAACAGAAATTTAGGCCAGGCACAGAGACTTATGCCTGTAACCCCAGTGCTTTGGGAGGCCAAGAGTTCGAGACCAGCCTGGGCAACATAGTGAGACCCTCCCCCCCCCCCCCCCATCTCTACAGAAAAATTTTTTAAAACTTAGCCAGGCATAGTAGCTCATGCCTGTAGCTACTTAGCTACTCAAGAGACTGAGGTGGGAAGATTGCTTGAGCCCAGGAGTTTGAGGTTACAGTGAGCTATGATCATGCCACTGTACTCCAGCCTGGGTGACAAAGTGAGATCCTGTCTCTAAAAAATTATATATATATATATATATTCCTCTCACAGTTCTGGAGGTTAGAAGGCCAAAATCAAGGAGGAGGACCTTCCCTTGCCTCTTCCAGCTTCTGGTAGCTCAAGGTACCACTTGATTTCTGTTAGCATCACTTCAATCCCTGTTCCCATCTTTGCCTTCTTCTATGTGCCTGTGTCTCCAGTCTTCCTCTGTCTTTCTCTTCTAGGGACATCTGTCATTAGATTCAGGAACCGCCCTATATTCAGAATGATCTCATCTAGAGATCCTTAAGTTAACTATGTGTGCAAAGACCCCTTGTCTGAATAAAGTCACATTCACAGTTTCCAGGAATTTGGACCTGAATATGTGTTTTCCAGTTGGGGATCACCATTCAACCCACTAGGCCTCCAGACATGCATGATAGGGCATGTAGCTCCTGTAACCTGTATAAACCTAGCTCTAAATGTATTCCTTTGAGCCCATCTTGAGAGGCCTTTTTTTCCCCCCTCTTCAGAGTTGCTTAAGTTGCCCTTCTTAAGATTCTTAAGAAAACTTGCCAAGTTACCAACAGCAAGAAGTATTTTCATCGTTTCTAGAAAACCCCAGAACTGAAGGGAGGCCAAGATGCTAGAAGGAAGCAACACCATTCCTCATCCGAAAAGCCCTGCTTTTCTTCTGCCTGCCTGGACATTCTCCACCAAGCCCAGTGTCACTCTTTGAGGCTTCCCGAAACCATCCTCTCACCCAGCCCTACTCACAGCCTCATCAGAGACACAGTCAGCTTTCTGCTGACTTTCACTAATCAGCTGTGTGACTTCAGGCTGCTCTTCAAGTTTCTAGGCTTGTTTCCTCCTCTGGAAAGAAGGAACAAAAAGAAAAAAGAAAGAGAGAGGTGGGGAGGAGGGAGCGAAGGAGGGAAGGAGGGAAGGAAGGAAGGAAGGAAGGAAGGAAGGAAGGAAGGAAGGAAGGAAGGAAGGAAGGAAGGAAGGAAGGAAGGAAGGAAGGAAGGAAAGAAGGGAGGGAGGGAGGGAGGGAGGGAAAGAAGGAAGAAAAGAAGAAAGGCAGGCCAGTCTTGACTCTAATATCCTAGCCATAGCATTAAGTTTGTTGAGCCGGGGAATCGCGTCTCTAAGATCTCCATCTTGTCCTTATTTCCCTGCTTAGAAAATCATTGCATCTTCTTCTCCCAATCTAGGCCTGTTTTGCCCTCTTCTCCTTCCTCCAAAGGCCTCTCTCCAAAGCTGATCTTACTCATCCCTTAAACCAAGTCTTCACTGCCTCTTGCAGATCTCTGCCTCCAGTCAGAACTCCCCAATTCTAATTCCCAGGCCCAGAGCTCTTTTCTCTCCCCTGAAGGAGACAGAGCAGAATTATCTATTCCTTTACTCATCTCTTGTTTCCTCACCAGTAATTAACTTTATTATTATTTAATAAAGATACATAGAGGACATTCCTAGCAAAGCACAACAAATACTTGGCTCTAAATATCAGCATTTGGAATTCACACGTCCCACTATCACCAGAAAGTGATTATTAGAAGGAAGAATTTGCTGTAGGGTTTTTATGCCTTTCCTGTTAGAGGTGACAGATGGTTCCCAACAATAAAAAAAAATACCAATCACTCTTGATAAAATATGTGCACGCCAAACCAAAAAGACAGAGATGGACAGCAAATTGGCAACCATTACCACTACAGTTTATATTTGGCATTTGAAGACACTGATTATATATACAGAAGTCACATCATGCCATAATAAAATCCTTTCTTGATTTAAAAAAAAAAAAAAAGCAAACAGCCTGGGTGCTCATGACTGTAATCCCAAATACTTTGGGAGGCCGAGGTGGGTGGATCACCTGAGGTCAAGAGTTCGAGACCAGCCTGGCCAACATAGTGAAACCTCGTCTCTACTAAAAGTACAAAAACCAGCCAGGTGTGGTGATGGGCGCCTGTAATCCAAGCTACTTGGGAGGCTGAGGCAGAAGAATCACTTGAACCCAGGAGGCAGAGGTTGCAGTGAGCCAAGATCATGCCACTATACTCCAGTCTCAAAAAAAAAAAAAAAAAAAAGAAAAAGAAAAAGAAAAGAAAGCAAGCAAACAAATCTTTATATGTTCAGTAGTTTTTCCACCAGACTTCAATCACAACACTAGACTTTTCAGTTCAAATGCAAGCAAATGGTAATCTTGCAGCCTGTAAGGGCCTAGGGCTAAAAGTTAACCACTTTAACATCCTAAGGAACACGAGTTGGGGAGGCCAGCACCATGAGTTTCAGGGGATCAGTTGCTTCAAGTAGCTGCCACCCTATGCCTACCGTCCCACCTCCTTCAGAGTCTGACTTTGAAATTTCCACAATGGCCTCTCATCTTGGTCTGCACCATAATATCAACAGTGTTAATAAAATAAAATTTCCCAAACTTGCCAAGCTGTTTCATCCCCACACCTGCTACCACCCCCATCCCAGCAGAAGGTCTGTGAGCTACAGAGCCAGTCCTGTGTCCTCTCAGCCCACCCCCTCCCTGCTCAGAAGCTCTGCCAACGGAATAACCTTTGGGTAGCCACAGGACTACTCTCCCCACAGATCTCACAGCAGAACTGGAAAGGTTTCATCAACGCTGGCTAGGAAGCAGAAAAACATCAGGTAGGAAAAAAGTCAAGTGAGTTGTTCTCTTTGAAGCCTGCCCTAGGGAGTCTCTGCAAGCCATTATTCTGAAGCCTAGAAGCAATGCCCTCCCCAGAGTGCCTTGTTTGCACAATACTGAGAGACAAAAAAAAAAAAAAGCTCAATTTCAGAGCTTCCAAAGGCCCCTGAAGAGGCTGGAGTGCCCTCCAACAGCACGGTGACTTTGTGTGTGCAAAGCAATTATAGGAGTTGAATATCAGAGGAAACGGGGGTGAAATCTAAGCACCACCCCAATAGAAAGTACAGATGTTAGTAATCACCACCCTGTGGCTCCCCCAAAAGCCCAGATAGCTCCAAAGTGAACAGGTTTCCATTCATTCAGCATTTAATAATAGGCCTCAAGTGTTTCAGCAGCCCCTGTCCTATTAGAACTGTTTTGATAGGGAAATAAATAAGCAAATTTGTGATCTTACAACACCTGGTAAGTTTTCTCAGCCACACTCAAGTTGAGGTGTTGAGCATGCACAGAGAGCAGGGAAGACCCGATGCCCAAGGCAGGAGGCGGTTCCTGAGGAAAGTCATATCTGAACAGAAGGAAGAAGATCTGGCCAGGGGACCGGATGAAGGAATAGGTGTCCTGGCAGCTTGCCTTACGCACTAGGAGGGACAAACTTTCCCATATTCTATGCCATTGAAAGAAGTTCCGTTTAGCTGGAACAGAGGACAGGAGGGAGGGCTAGAGAGTGAAGAGACTGGAAAAGGAGGCCATAGCTGGGTGCTGGATTGCAGGCACCATAAGGAGTTTGGACATCTCCTAAAGGTATCTGGAGAGTCCGCAGCACGGGAGGAGGAGGAGAGGAGCAAATGATGGGATTGGATCTGCAATTTAGGATGATTTCTCTTCCAAGGAGCACCGTGCCCTCGGACTCTTTGTTGTCTTTGACACACTCAGAGCTGCTGTCATGGCAATTGTTAAAAAATAAAACTTTAAGAAAATGAAAATCTGAAGGTAGAAAATGGAAGATGGAAGAACTCCCTTAATAACTCTGAGGGTCACTATGGGAAGCCAGCCTAAAGACCACAGGGTCAGAAGCTGTCTAGAATCCATAGCCAAAAGTATGTCCTCCGCTCCTCCAAAGCCAGGGAAAGATCTGGCCCCCCAGCCTGCCCTGGAGGAAAGGGGCGATGCTGCACACAGCCTGGTCTCCCTCTTCGCTGCCCCCAGGCTGAGTTTGTTAAAATCTCCATCATTTTGCAGCCAACTGAACTGCATCAGATGAGACTGAGTCTGTGTTTGTAAAAGACGAGAAGAGCCCCTCTCTATACAGCTACACCCCCTCCACCCCACCCTCTGCCAATCCCAAGAGATGAGCCCATCTCTCTGCCCTCAGTTTGGGGTTGCTCTAGGAGCCTTTATGGGGTACAGTGGCCCCCAGACTACTGGGCTGTCACTGAAGTTGATGCCTTTCCTACAGGGACAAGGAACCCAGCAGACCTGCCTCCTGCCTTGGTCTGCCACCTGGGGAAGGCAGGGTTCTCCCTTCGACCCTAAAGAGTTTTCTACCCCAGGGCTGAGAGTGTGAGTGGAAGTCAGGAGGAACCAGCTATAGGTGAAGCCCTAGGAAGGGCCTTCTGGTCAGTCTCCAGCAGGTCTCAGCTCCTCTTTCTGCTCCCATGGAAAGAATCAGAAATGGGGTATTTGGCATCATTTCGCCTGAAGAAGAGATGGAAAGGCTTGGAGGTGCATACAATGGTGAGAGAGTAAAGAGGAGACCAAAACTCTTCCAGGGAAGGCAGGTCCAAATGACCCACTTAATTATAAATGATCTAAGCCTCAGATGACAAGAGGAATCAGACAATGACCAAAGACTCTCCACTCCATGGGGGAATAGCATTTTCTTGTGCAATTCGGAACACTAGAGGTTGGTGATGTTAAGAGATGTCTTATTTCAGGCAAAAATAGATGTTAAATAGGGCTCCCTCGATGCATGTATAGATGTATGTATACATGTATAGATTCGTGTATAGACAATTCTCATTTGTATGGAGCTTTTCTAGTTTGCAAGGCTTTATCACCATCATATTGGATCTTCTTCACAAACCAAATGAGGTAAAAAAGCAATGTATCATTACTACTACCTTGTGACAGGTGAGGAAACTGGAAGGAGGTTGAGTGAAACAGGTGTGACATAGCAGAAAGGACATAAGATTTAGAATCTAAAGACCCAAATTCAAGCCCTGCCTCTCCCACCAACTAGATTGCAAAAATAATTGTGTCTGTATATTATATTTAATTCTTAAAAGTGTGACTATATTTCCATTATTTTCAAGTTCTTATGAAAAGAATGGGCACCTTATTCTTGCCCCCATATGTGGTTAACACAGGTAACATTATCTCAAGACTCCCCACAAATTATTGTCCTTTAAGTTAATGTGTGCAAAGAACTTTGGGTAGTGCCTAGCATGTAGTAAGTAGCATATGAGTGTTAACTAGTATGGTTTATCTCTTTGTCCCCAGCACCCGCACAGTGTCTGGCACATGCTAGGTGTTTCATAAATACAAGCTGATAGAATGACTGAAAGGTATTTACTGTCCAGTGTAGGAAACAGACATATAAGCAAATAATGGCAATAGGAGTGAAGTGAGTGCTATGGAAGGTATGTATTGTTGTGTGGTGGTGGGGAGTGGAATAAGAAGTTGCTCACTGCAAGAGGAAGGGTGAGGGAGGGTGCACTGAGGAGGTAAAAAATATGCACCGACCCATTTATAAAGGCTTAAAGACTTCGGAGAAGGACATGAGTTAAAGAGAGTGGAGAAAGAATCTCTTAGGCAGGAAGTTAAGCGTGCAGAAAAGTCGGCAGTCTTGATGCAGTAGCAGGTACTCAGAGAAGAGTGACTGACTCAGTATGGCTGGGAAGTAGAGTGTCAGGGACATCGTGGTGGAAGAACAGATTGGAGCCAGGGCCAGATGTGAACAACTTTGAATGTCAGACTAAGGAATTTGGATCTTATTCTCTAGCAGAAATGCAGAGCCAGTGAAGAGATTGTGAGCCAAAGAAAGAATATTTGTATCATTGGAAGGCCGATCTTATGGACTTTCAGCAAAATGGCATTGAGAAAAGCAAGACTGGAGGCAGAGAGACAAGCTAGGAAACTATTTCCATAATCCAGGTAAAATATAAGAAGAGGTTGAGCTTAGATTATGACCACTGAGATCTTGAAGAGGAGACAGATTAGAAATGTATTTAGGAAATGTCATCAGAGAACTTTGTAAGCTACTAAACATGTCGGGAAAAACAAGGAAAGAGGCAAAGATGATGTCAACGACTTAAGCTTGTGTGACTGGATAAACAGAAGCCCCACTAACCAAGTTAGAAAATGCTGGCGTGAGAGCAAATGAGAAGTCCCCCACTTGGACACTCTGTGTTTGAAGTTTTTGCTCAGTGTGCACAGGAAGCTATCCAATAGCTGTTGAACCAGAGCAGACTGGAAAGAGCCTGAGAAGGAGTCCACCCTGGTGTTGTAGGTCTAGGGCCATCAATGGACAAGTGATATAGCTTAAGCCATGGGAGAGGATGAGATCAGTCAGAGTGAGAATCTAACCTATGTTGGCCATGCATGGAAGCAACAGCAAGATGCTCATTCCACCCAAGAACTTAAAAATAGAAAAACACAGTCATCCCCCTAAGAACTAAATAGTATTATACAGACACAATGGATGTGAGGAGCCCATTGTGGGAGTAAAATGAGATGTCTGTGCCTAAGGAATTTGAGAAGGCTTAAAATGTCCATCAGCATGGCTTGCTGTAACCTCCTGGCTGTGGACCTAGTCTTTGGCAAGGAGGCTGGCATTGCTGCAGCTATCTTAACAGCAGCCTAAAGAAGAGACAATAGGCTGAGAGCATCTCAAATAAACCAAGCCAGGGCCAAGTCTAAACCATGTTCCAACCCTGGCCTTTTTTGGTTATACAATCAAATAAATTCCTGTTATTGTTTGCAGTTGAGTTGGGTCAGATTTTCTGATCATTGCAGCCAAAAGCATGCTAGGGTGGTACACTCAGTGAGCTTGGAAGCACAGCAAGCGGAGGAAGTGAATAAGTCCCAGTAGGAATGCACCTCTCCAGGGACCAGGGTACTTGAGTCTGAGGGTCAGGGCGTGTTCCCCATGCTTTCTGCTTGGACAGGATCTGGATCTTTGCTTTCTGTTTTCAGAATTCTGGACTCATCTGCAACATAGTTTCTATGGCTCCCTTAAGAGTGAAGAAGTCTCTTCGGCCTCTTGTCTCATTAGACCAAATTGGGTCATAGCTTTTCCTGAACTAGTTCTGAGGCCAGGACTGATTCACATTGGCCTGGATTCCAAAAGCCAAGGGAGTGCGGTTACTCTTAGGCCCTTTAGGCCCAACCTCAGAGCTGAGGGTAGCAGTAGCCCCTCAATTACAGGGCCTGTGTGGGCAAGGCTTGGGCAAAACGGCAATAATCACCAGGAGAAGGGGAAGTGGATGTCAGAGAGGCCACCATGACATCCACTAGACTAACCAGCTTTACTACCTTCTGGATATAAGTTGGCTTCCTATTTGGACCTGCCAGAGGAAAGCACAAAAACACTACCAATTCAAATCTTATGGTCCAGAATGTATTTCCTACCAGTAAGGCTGTTTTCATTTATGAGGAGCTGCTGTATCAGGTAAACGTAAGAATATTTCGTGATTTAATACAATGAAGTTTTCCTTACTCAGATACACTCTAAACAGTGGCAAGGTGAGTGACAATGAGCACTCTGCTCCGGAGATGGCAGGGTCCCTGTCTGCTTCGAAGCCATTTCAAAGGTTGTCCTGGACAGCAACATACAGCCTGCACATGGGCAAAGAGACAGGGAAGCAGTGAGAGGGGAGCCTTATGGCTCAAGCCTGGCAGCAGAGTGCCTTACTTCAGCCCGTAATCATATGCCATACACAGCAGTGGTGAAGCCTGGGAGAGCCCCTCCATCCCATTTGAACTGCCCGAGAGAGAGAGAAAACAAACAAACAAACAAACAAAAAACAGAAGAGGATGGAACTCTGGAGAGCAATAAAACAATCTGTAAGCCAAGGATAAAAAGAAGCCACAAAGAAGGTTAAGATGGGTAAATCAGAACTAAAGACAAAAATCAGAGTGGAGACAGAGATTAAAGGAAGAGGAAGTGTCCAAGAAGGGGAACAAGAACACTTAACCATCTCCCCTCTCATTAGATGGTGTTGAGGATTAAAGGAGCTGGGAAATGTGAAATTGTTACCAAAATGGTGAAACACTGTAGCCATGTGCGAGACAGCCTCTGACAATGTGCCTGCCTCTGGGGCCTCTTGAGAGCCCAGCCTGTAACATTCAGCCCCTGGAATTGTCAGCCCCGCCCTGCTCCCTCCCTTTCTGGACTCCCAGCAGATGGGGTAGCAGGGAAGGTTGAACAGCTACCACCTAGGGCCTGCAAAAATGCCCTGTGGTTCCAGAACCTCAGGCAGAGTCTCCAAAGTTGAGCTGCCCCTAAATCCGCAAGAGGCTGTTGCATCTCTAAGATACAATGTCAATGTCCTGTGGTCTCCAGGGAAATACCCACCCCTTAATCACACTGGACCAGACTGGGCTGCACTTGTACTTGAAGAGGAGAAAGACGAGAGAGAATAAATACAAGAAATCTTTTGTACAGGAGGGTGGGGTGGGAGGGTTGGAGGAGTGTTTCAAACGCTTTTCTAAATTTAATATGTCATTTTCTAATTGTATTTCATAATTGTGTAATTATCCCCAAGTATTTTTCTTTAAGTAATAGAACTAGTAATTACATACTAATTGAATGTGTAATCTTATCATTAGGATAGGTAAATATATAATAGTGTGATGATGAGAAGGTAATTAAAATTCCAAGGATGACTCTGCCATAAAAACATATGACATGTTCCTGCCTCTGTCCCGGGATTCCATTCTCCAGCAGGCTTTGAAATCCCACCTGGACAGAAGAGATAAGCTCCAAGGCCTAGGAAACATGTAATGAGACAGCACATTTCCCACTGAACATACAGGCCATCGGGTGTAGTTTCGTCTGCCTCTCTCTCCATAACCCTTCCCAAAATACCTCCTTGGGATTTCCCACTTTCACACCATTCCCCATTAGGAAGGAAGCCTAGACTTGCAGAATGTCTGGATAAGGGCTGTCTGACTCCCCCAACCCTGCCTGAATGCAGAGCTCTGACAGGAGTCGGTTGGCCACGAAGACAGGCTCAACTGATGCATGAAGGAAAAATAAACATATTCACCCCAGAACAGCTGTGGTACCCACAACCAACACGGATCTGTGTGTGAGGCTTCTGCATGGGCAGAGGGTGCTATTTTTAGGGAGACCCACTGAGCAGGATTGTGCAGGAGGTTCCAGCCACCTGGATGGCCCCATGATGGAGGCCGAGGGCTGGCCTCAGGCACAGCACCCGCTTCCTGCCCCATCCGTGACAAGGACTTCCTCCTGGACCAAACATTACTCATTACTCCGATGAGCCCCCATCCCTGGCCAACTTTAGCAAAAGTTTTAGCAAAGAATCCTGCTGAGCCAGTTTACTGAGAATCCCCCCACCTAGATATCATCCTCTTCCCCATACTCTGGATACCTAAGCAAGTTCCTCTTAGTGATTTTCCATCTACTTCCTCGCCCTCTCGTTGGTATAAATCCCCACTTGTCCCTTTTGCATTTGGAGTTGAGTTTACTCTCTCTTGCGTGTTGCAATAGTCTTGAATAAAGTCTTTCTTGCCATTTTGGACAAGCATTTTGTGTATTTTTTTTCTTTAACTGCTAAAACCCAGGGACATGGACCATGAACAGACCTGTCTAATCTGAGATGACACTCATAGCCTTACCTAGAGGGTGACAGGTATCCTCCTGGGGTAAACTAAAGATGCTAAGGAAGCACAGATGAAAAGGGACATTGACCTGGACATAGTCAGTGGGAGATGGGCGCAGTAGAGGGGTCAAGGTAGAGGGGAGTGTGAGGTGGCAGGTTACCATATGCCTCACTGGGGAGGTGATAACATGGCCTTTTCAACAGGGTGGAGACCACGAAGAAGACAGTCAGCAGAGACAAGGCTGGAGGGGGTGGGCCAAAGAGCCTTACAACTTTCATCAAAGTTCAGACTCTCCTGAGGATGGCCTTTTTTACTAACTTGGAAAAGGTATAAGTCCAGATGGATAGAAAGACGGACTGAAGGATTGATGATGGATGGGAAGATCCTGGATATCACACTGGACCTAAAGCAAAACGATCTCTGGCCTCCACCAAGGATATGATATTCTTCTTCTGAATCCCTAGTCGCAGAAGATCAGGGCCAGCAAGGTAGAGACTAGGACCCAGGCAAGGCCCAGTGCTCTCTCTGCTCTGTGTGCCCCTCCTGAGGAAAGCAAGGACTCCCCCTGTCTATCCACTACTTCTTTTTTTATTTTTATTTTTATTTTTTATAATTTCAACTTTATTTTTAGATTCAAGGGGCACATGTGCTGATTTGTTACCTGAGTATATTACATGATGCTGAAGTTTGGGGCACAAATGATCCTGTCACGCAGGTACTGAGCATGGTACCTGATAGTTTTCCAACCCTTGCCCACTCCCTTCCTCCCCACTCTGGTAGTCGCCAGTTTCTATTGCTGCCATCTTTATGTCCATGAGTACCCCATGTTTAACTCCCACTTGTAAATGAGAACATGAGATATTTGGTTTTCCGTCCCTGTGTTAATTTGCTTAGGGTAATGGCCTCTAGCTTTATTCATGTTGCTGCAAAGGAAATTATTTCATTCTTTTTTATGGCTGCATAATATTCCATGCTATATATGTACCACATTTTCCTTATCCAATCCACCATTAATGGGCACCTTGGCTGATTCCATGCTTTTGCTATTGTGAATATAACAAATAGTAAAGTGCTATGATGAACATATGTGCATGTGTCTTTTTGGTAAAACTATTTATTTTCTTTCATACAATGCTTCTTAAATGCACTAGTCACTTCACATAGACACACACACTCCAAAGGCCTCACATCACACAACAGCACCAAGGCCCTTGACTTCCATGTCCCAGAAGGACCTCTCCAAGCCAACAAGCTAAAAGAGAAAGTTCCTTCCTTCTTTCCTTCCTTCCTTCCTTCCTTCCTTCCTTCTTTCCTTCTTTCTTTCTTTCTTTCTGTCTCTCTCTCTCTCTCTCTTTCTTGACAGAGTCTCGCTCTCTTGCCCATCCTGGAGTGCAGTGGCACAATCTCAGCTCACTGTAACATCTGTGTCCTTGGCTCAAGTGACTCTCCCATCTCAGCCTCCTGAGTAACTGGGATCACAGGCATGTACCACCATGCTTACCTAACTTTTGTATTTTTAGTAGAGACAGGATTTCACTCTGTTAGCCAGGCTGGTCTTGAACTCCTGGCCTCAAGTGATCTGCCCACCAAAGTGCTGGGATTACAGGCGTGAGTCACTGTGCCCAACCGAGAGAATTTCTTAACATCTGATATGTAGATTGATTTTCCCCCATGATCATATTAAAAAATGAGGAAGCTGCCTTAAGATTTGGTTTGTGGCCCTTAGAAATCTCAAAGGCACATGGGGCTACAAACCAGTGTGACAGGGCAGAGGTGGGTCACATGCTCGCCTTTGGAGCAGGAACACTGAAGTGAGGCTTGAGTGACAGAGAGGAGGAGGGAGGGTGGCTCCCTGCAGGGAACCCAGTGGAACCCCTCAGTGACAGCTTTGGCGTGGGAGGGAAGAGAAGGGTAGATGAATGTCAGAAACTGGAAGACAGTAAGTGGAGCTCCTACCTAAGCATATTAAGTATTTTCTCTGCATAGCAGTCAGATGAGAGTTGAGTTGTGACTTGACCTACTGTCCCCAGATGCTAGCAATCTGTTACAAGACTCCCTAGTCACTTAGCCTGAAGAATACTTATTACCTGTCTCCTTTTTTGTTTTCTTCTGAGCTGTCCTTTTAATAACATGACAAATTCGGCCCACATGCATACAGAAATTCCCATGCAGATGTTGGCAGCTTTGTTCCACCATGGCAAGGCTGTCAGGTGCAGAAAGCATGAAAACAGAGGGATCCGTGACACAGAAGGTCTTCCACACCACTCCTGCAGGATTAGGGATTGGCTTCCCGACACTTTCTTGGAAGCCTGGGGTCCAAACTACAGGCACTGAAGCCACAAATGCCAGCCCCTGGCCAGATGGTTTAAACCCCATCCCATTCAGAAAAGTAACAGTTGCCTGGGTTTAGACATTTTCTTTAGGAACGTTTCTGTAATCAGCTGCCTCAGAGGCACACACAATAGGGCACATGTTAGTAACAATACAGCAGTGCATTAAAGTAAATTACATTTTAAAAGACATTATCTACCTCAGAAGTCTCTCCTGCTAGGTCTGGAAGGTGGGGCAGGACAGCTCCCAGCTGAGTCATTACCAGGGGCTTCTTTGGAGAAATCAGCTGGTGCGCAAAAGCAGAGGGGAGAGAGGGTGTGCCTGGAAGCTTGAAGATGCGCTGAGATCCCTGAGCATAGCTGGGGTCCTGAGACCTGCTGCCCAGCTCTGGTGTCTCTGCCTCCAGTCTTTTTGTCTGATCACTCGTGTGTCAGAGGGGAGGGGTGTGGCAGGGAGAGCATAGGCTTCTGTGTCACACAGATGTGAACTCAAGCCTTGGCTTCACTGTTACAAGTTGGGGGACCTAGAGAAATATACTCTACCTCCCTGAGCTTTCTTTTTTCAGTAAAATAAAATAGAAATACAAACTCGTGAGAGTGTAGTAAAGACTAAATCACTTTCAGATAGATCACCTTTATTGTTACATAGAGAATGAATGAGACGGGAGAGAAACTGGAGGTGGAGGGCTATATGGGAGAATATTGCAAATAGCCTGAGCAAGAGATGACCAGGACCTGAACTAAAGCAACTGCAAAAAGAGGGAGAGAAAAGAAGGAACACACATGCTATTAAGGATACAGTACTTACATGGCTTGGTCACCAGGGGTACGTGGAGGATGAGGAACAGAGTAGATGCACATGGGTTGGGGGACACTGAAGTGCCTTGCTGAGATTGGAAGCCATGTGTTTGCAGTAGATCCAACTTACACGGCTCTGTGATTTTCTACAACGTTTAAGTACAGGAACGATAATGGTAAATGGTTAGAGATCTATGGGATGAGAGAAGGGGTTAAGGTGGGTCAGGTGGAGAGGGTTAAGGTGACTCAGGTGGAGAGGTTTAGGGTAGGATGGGGAGAAAGTTAGGGTAAGACAGGTGGAGAGGGTTTGGACAGGTCAGGTGGAGAGGGTTAAGATAGGTCAGGTGGAGAGGGTTAAGATAGGTCAGGTGGAGAGGGTTAGGGTGAGATGAAGAGAGGGTTAGGGTGGGTCACCGGAGAGGGTTAGGAGGGTCAGGTGGAGAGAGTTAGGGTGGGTCAGAGGATAGGGTTAAGATGGGTCAGGTGGAGAGGGTTAGGGTGAGATGAGGAGAGGGTAGGTCAGGTGGAGAGGGTTAAGTGGGTCAAGTGGAGAGAGTTAGGGTGGGTCAGTGGAGAGGCTTAGGTAGGTCAGGTGGAGAGGGTTAGGGTGAGATGAGGAGGGGGGTTAGGGTGGGTCAGTGGAGAGGATTAAGGTGGTTCAGGTGGAGAGCATTAAGGTGAGATACGGGAAGAGGGTTGTCTGTGACTGGTGATTGCATCTGTTACAGAGAACTCCCAGCTGGGTAGGGAATGGACTAAAGCCATGGGTGAGATGATGTCCTAGAGTTTCAGAAGTGAAGCCATGCTAGCTGATGACAATGTGTAAGGTTTGAGTGAAGGCATCAGTGAGATTTTTGAGCCCAGGAGATCAAAGATCCCAGAAGCCATGCACTACCTGCTATACAATACTGCCTATTTTAAAAGGCTTAGAGACAACTGGAAAGAGAAGACATGCACATGCAAAGCTTGGGTAACCTCAGGATTGCGAGATGATGATTAGCTGGGGAACCCACAGAGGGCTGTGTGGAGCATATGCTACTTAAAATGGGCATCATGGCCCAGCTCGGTGGCTCTTCCCTGTAATCCCAGTACTTTGGGAGGCCAATGCGGGAGGATCACTTGAGCCCAGGAGTTTGAGACAGCTTGGGCAACGTAATGGGACCTCATCCCTAAAAAATATACAAAAATTAGCCAAGTATGGTGGTGCACACCTGTAGTCCCAGCTACTTGGGAGGCTTAGATGAGAGAATTGCATAAGACTGGGAGGTAGAGGCTGCAGTGAGTCGTGATCATGCCACTGCACTCCAACCTGGGTGACAGAGTGACACCCTATCTCAAAAATATTACGTGTGTGTATGTGTGTGTGTGTGTACATGTGTGTATATATGTATATGGCATCAGAGAGTAAATGGGCAATATTTGGCAATGCAAAGATTAGAGGAAGCAAGTCAGAGAGGATAGCATGATGCCTCAATTATTACAAAGGCCTTCTAACTAGACTTCCTGACCCAGAGTTTCCCCCAAGAAGCTGAATATGGAGTCAGAAATGTTGATTTTAATCCTAGCTATTCTGCTTAAAATTTCGTGAGTTTGGACATGTCACAACTCTTTTAAGCCTTAGTTTTCTCAACTATAAAATAGAGGTAAGAATATTGTTAAGGGTTACAAGATTGAATGAAAAGGTGATTGGTAAACAGCATAGATCAATGATTCCAGACCTGCCTGAATATTGGAATTACCTGGAGTGATTGCTAAAATACAGACTTCTGGTGACACTCAGCTATCACCAGCAGGAAAGAGGTCTTTTGACCTCTGTCTCTGCCCATACTCCAAGCTGCTGCCACGCCCCCATTGACTGAGCCGAACCAGGAGCTGGCCAGCAAAACAGCATGCAACTTGGGGGCTCATTCTCCCGTCACATAAACACAAGGGGACAAACAGAATAATTAGCACTCTCCCCTTCTCCAAAGCTCCCAGAGACTCTCCACTGCCTACTAAATAAAGTCTAATCTCCATAACTGAAGGTTCAAGCCCCTTTATAATCTGCACCATCTTTCCACACTCTTCTTCCACTCACTGCTAACACAACTGTAGCTGCAATGGTAGTCGGTCAGCACCATGTGTTTCCTGGCCCATTGAGTCTTCTGCCATTCCACCTGCAGGTGTGCTCTGCCCAGCCCCTTTTCTCTTAGGAGAACCTTCTCAGCCTCAATTCAAGGTCTGTCTATGAGGGCATCTCTAATAACCTCCAACTGAGAAAGATCCTCCTCTCCCTCGGCCCCTGTCTAGAGATTGCATTTGTACCACTTGTATGATTCACCAAGGCCCACCTTACACCTGCCATCAATCCCCACCTCTCCCTGTGGTGACGTCATTTGTATCCATGTATTACCTCCTCTATGAGATTGAAAGCTCCTTGAGGATAGAAACCATGTATTTTACGTCCTTCCATTGCCCAGCCAATTCCCAACATTGTGTTGGTTTACGACACCTCCACCTCCTTTCCCTGGCTCACAGACTCCTGTGCCTTCTCTATGATCCAGCTCAAATGCCAACTCCTCTATTTCCTCCAAGCATAGCAATTTATCTCCCCCTTTCTCCTGCCAGAGGACTGTAAATGTGTCTCTATCCCCCCACCCCTTTCCCACCCAGGGAGTCAGTGTCCTAGTTAGGAGTACACACGCTGCAGCCTGTCTGCCTGAGTTCAAACTCTGAGACTCTATATTACTCAAAAGCTGTGCAACATTGAGAAATGCCTATGCTTGTTTCTTCATTTTACTCACCATAGGAAATGAGTTTATATGTGTAAAGCCCTTAGCATAGTGTTGCCATATATATTAAATGCTGAATAAATGTTAGCTATTAATAATATCACTTTAAGTTCCTAAAAAGGCAAGACCTGTGTCTTAGCCTTTGTTTCCCTAGTGTATACACAATTCTTGATATTGATTGGTGCTCAGTATATATTTGTTGATAGCCTCAATGCATAGTCATTTAGAATTCAGTGAATATCTGGGTGGGTGAATGAGTGAATGAAGGGATAAGTGGATGGGTGGTCAAATGTAGGTACTTTGTAAATGCTGCTGTTTTGCACAAATACGTGAATCAGTAGGTATTCAATACATGCTGTCTGGTTAGTTCGTTGCATAAAACAAGTGAGTGAATGAGAAAAAGAATGAATAACAGGTATTAAGTAAGAAGGTTGATTGGTTGCACGGTTCAATTAACAAGCAGATTTTCCATAAATAGCAGATGTTCCATAAATGTTGGTTGGCTGAGTAAATGAACAAACATTCCCAAAATGTAACAACAGTCTGGAGTCAGAGCCGAAAAGACATAGCTAGAGCACCGGTCAGAGAGAGGGGGTGACAGATCTTACCTCCTCCACGGTAACTGCCTCAGAAATTGTCCCCTTGTCCCTGCCATTTCTGAAGTTCTTCTTCATCCGTCCTGGTGCTCACAGGTGATACAGGAACCTGTGGTAGGAAGAAGGGCTGGAGATGCACCAGCCTCTCCCTCTTCTCCCCACTCAGCCAAGGACCAGCCTACTCAAGACCCTGTGCCCCCAGTACCGGCCTCCACGCCCTGCCCCTCATGAGGAGGGCAACCTCCACCTCAGAGCTCATTAGGAGCAAAGTCTGTATTACCTCAGTCCCAGGGGGCTAATCACCTCACACATCCTTGGCCCCAATTTCTGGCTCCGCTTTTCCCCTGAGGCAGCCCCAGCAACCACATGTCTTTAGTTAATGAATTATTTTGCAACGCGTCTGGAGAGGCATGAACTAGAAATCTTACACATGTTGGAGGATTTTGCCATTTCTATTGAATATGCCATTCATTGGGTGGGTAATTAAATGTGCAATAATGGGCTCTAATTTCCATCTTAAATGACTTCCTAGGAGTAGCAGAAAGGAAGATGCAGGGTGTAATTTTCTGGAAGAACCTTTTTTCCCCTAAAGCTTTTCATAAAGAGGAGGGAAGTTGGTTTGACACTGCACCACATGTGAGTCTTCTGCAATTGCCCCCAGCAGGGAGAGACTAAAGCCAGTAACACAGTAGCATCCCCCACCCTCAAAGCCCTGAGGCAGCCGAGGGAAGGCTGTCCAAGGAGTCTGAGCTCAGGGGAGAGAAAAGAGCTTGGGCAGAAACAGGAGCCGGTAGTGAGGAGGAAGGGGGCATCTCCGCAGTCTCTGCCACAGATCCGAGAATGATAAGCCTTCTTCCTCCTCTCTGCACTTCCCCACTGTATGTGTGTGCTGTGTGTGAGCACACATAGGCACACACGTGTGCACACGTATGCATGCACACACAAACATGCACACAAGCATGGGCTTCACTGTCCAACGCTAGCGGCAGCAATCTGAGCCAACTGCAGCGAGGCAGCCAGGAAGCAGGAGGGAAGAGAGGGGTCCACGCCGCATTGGCATGAAAAGGGCCAGGTGGGAAACACCACTCCTGCGGGAGTGGCGTGGGCTTTGAGGTCACACACACCTGGCTGCAGATTCAGGTTCCAGCACTTGCTGTGAGCATATGGTCACTTAGCCTCTCGAGATTCAGCTTCCTCATCTGTAGGACGGGAGTAGTCAACCCAACTACCTGGTAACACCCCTGGCACACAGTAGCAAGCTCTCAATAAACCTGATCCCCGCCTGCCCTTCTCTCCCTCAGTTGACATTGAGGGTCAGCCTTGCTGGGGTCAACATGCAATCTGCAGGCCAGCTCCTTCCCACTCCCACAGTATTTTGCCTCAGACTGGCCTGCACACTCCACTCCCTCTTCTCCTCCTTTCCTTCATCCCATCTCTAGGTGGCCTTGACATCTCCGCTTCAGTAGGAATGACGCTTTCACCCTTTCTTGAGGCAGGGTTGAGATTTGCAGGGAGGCCAAGACATCATAATCCACTGGATTCCTGATGTGAATACAAAGGTAGCACCAGTCAGGAAGGGCAGAAAAAGCAAACCCGTGGCACCTCCCTTTCCCTGTATGGTCTGGAGTGAGTTTACAGACTTCCTGGTCAGTACTCCGAGGCATCCCTCCCCTCAGAACCTTCAGGAGCTGACACCAGAGGGCATCAAGCAGGGCTTCTCCACTCCTGTGGTTATGAATTTGGAGGTCCCATTGGAAGGGCTACTACCACTGGCCAGGGCCTCCCAGCTCCTGGGTCTCTCCCAAGTGGGCAGCTGGTTCAGCTCAGCTTGGCAGAACCCCTGCGTGGTAGACAAGGGTGCTGAGAGGAGGCTGAGAGCAGCAACAAATCAGATGTCTCCCTGCTCCTCTGCCTGGTCTCCATTCTGGGAATCTGGAAAGAAGATAAGCAAATTATTCTGAGTATCTCCCAGAGTATCTCAGGATCTCAGGCCAGGAAATGGACTGTGTGATAGCTGAGGTGGAAGGAGGCCTGGGGTGGAGGTGAGTGGTTGGGGGAGGCAAAATGAAAAGAAATTACCTGGTTGACTCAAAGCAGAGGTGCCACTCAAATTAAAAGGTAGACATGGGTGAAGGTGTGCTACGGGTGAGGTTGGATCCTTTACAAGGCAAGATCAGACAAGGACAAAAAGGACCTGAGGACCATACCCAGCTATAGGGCCTGGGCCCCATTCAGCAGGGTAAAAGGCACAGCATACAGCTCCCTCGAGCCAAAATTCTGTTTATTCATTCTTTCAAGCACTCACTGTTCACTTACTCAATTACTCAACCAATATTTATGGATTGTCAACTTTACACAAAGCAGACCATTCACGGGATAAACATGAGTTTGAAAGACAGGCAGACCTGGTTTGAGTCTCTATTCTGTCATTAACATTTACATGACTTTGACAAGTTACCTTGAAGTCTCTGGGCCTCAGTTTCCACATCATAGAACAGGGTTATTGTGCAGACCAAATGAGAAAACACCTACACTGCTTAGTACGGGGTCTAGCACATAGTTCTGCATTAATTTAAAAATGTGTTATTGCTATTATTTTGAAGGCAATGTGCTAAGATCTTAAGAGGCTCAAAACATGAGAGGATCCCCTTGTACAATCAGTGGATAAAATACACATTCTGTAAAATTATGTCCCCAGGGAAGAGTGTTCTGTCCTTACTGTTGCCTACACTATCTGCCATAGAGTTTTGCACATGATAGGTGCTGTTAGCTATTTGGCAAATGACCAAGGATAAACCAGTGTGAACCATTTCAATAATAATTAATGTAGGAGATCATAGGCTTATTTAGGAACACTGGGCTGTAGAGATGGCAATTTAAGCATGGGCACTGACACAGACCCAAATTTAGCCTAGGTGTGAAATCTAAGACTGGACACTCCCCGGAGATTGCCTTTCTAGTGTTTCCTTTGAACTTTTCTTAGGTACAGAACATAAAGTGTTACATGTAGGCTGCCAGGTATTCGTAGTATTACAACATTCATCTCTTATCTTTTGCACAATAAATACTGAATTCCTGTCTGCAGGAAAACTTGGCATGCAAAGAAATTCCAGCTTGTGATGAGGAAAGAGAGAGGTGTTGAGAAGTAACTGGCCAGAATCCATAAACTGATAGGGCATGAAACAAGGTTGGATCATATGGCAGGAAGGGACTTGAGGAATCACCGTTATCCTTCCCACTCTTCTAACAGATGAGGACACAAGGTCCAAAGAGGCTCTGTGACTTGGCCATGGATACCAGCTAGTTAGTGACAGGGCTGCAACAAAGCATGGTCTCCTGGCTCCATTTCAATGATCCTTCCACTACATCCGGCTATCATCGTCTCTGAACACAAATTCATTAGAGGCCAGCAGATGACTGCTTTCTTCCCAATCAGGCGAGAGGGACTGGAAGAGCATCACTTAGCAAAAGAGGGCCAAGTACAGTCCCTTATTAGAACCCAGCCACTGGAGCATAGCCACCCTCCAGCAGACACCAGTCAAAGCAGCTCTTCTTCAGCCCCCACAATCACCGTCTCTAGGCTGGCTTTTCAAATGAAACAATGTTGTCAAGCATGTTGATGTCTGCAATTAAGCCAGCTGGACAGGGGAATTCATGCTAGAGACAGAACTGACAACTGCTTTTAAAAATGAAAACAATCTGAGGAATATTTAAGTGAGTCAGTTCAGCTGCCACATTAAAAAAAAAAAAAAAAAAAAAAAAAAAAGGCCAGGCACGATGGCTCACACCTGTAATCCCAGTACTTTGGGAGGCCAAGGTGGGTGGAGCACCTGAGGTCAGGAGTTTGAGACCAGTTTGGCCAACATGGTGAAACCCTGTCTCTACTAAAGATATAAAAACTAGCCAGGCATGGTGGTGGGTACCTGTAATCCCAGCTACTTGGGAGGCTGAGGCAGGAGAATTACTTGAATCCAGGAGATAGAGGTTGCAGTGAGCCGACACTGTGCCACTGCACTCCAGCCTCAGCATCAGAGTGAGACTCCGTCTCAAAAAAAAAAAAAAAACAGGAGCATGGGGCTTGAAGAATGGCCTTAGGGGAGAGATACTGACCACTGGGCAAGGCTCTCCAAGGGGCCTCTTCCAATGAAACCAAACTCAGAGGAATCCACAGAGACCCCACCTCCCCTTTTTTTAAAAGCTCTTCCTCCTCACACCCTCCAAGTTACAGGTCAACTATGTGCTGCAGCAAGTGACTGGGGCCCTCAATGGGGTGAAGAAAGGAAGTTGAAGAACTTAGGGAACTACTTGTGAACAAGCACCATTTGACTCTAGACCCTACCCTGCACCTCCTCAGGGTCCCTGTCCCTCTTTTAGCCCCCTCACACAGTCCTGTCCACACACAGTCTCCACCCACACACAGTCCTCTCCCACACACAGTCTCCGCCCCCTTCTTCAAAGGCATCTGCCTAACTCTGCTTAGTTCTTTCTAATAACTTGCAAAATCTCAAGTGATAACGAAGGGACCTCTTTCACCATTTTCTAACCAGGGTCTGATACAGGTCCTGATGCATACTAAACATTAATAAATGTGTTAAGTGACCAAAAACTCTTAAATACTACCATTTTATTTCCACCTGCAATTTTCTAGTTTAATTCCATCTCACACCTGTTCTTTACTTAGGTATCTACGACCCTTCAGATGTTGGCAGCTGGGAGCACCATTTCATACCTTCAGATGTTGGCAGCTGGGAGCACCGTTTCATAGATGAGAAAACTGAAGTTTGAATCAGTGAAGGCGAATTGCCTGGGATGACCGGGCTGGGAGCTGGAAAAGCCAAGCATCCTACAGGTCTTTCACCTGGGGTCTCACACTCTTTCAACCACAGGAGCTGCCTTTCCTGAGCTATGGATGCTTCAAGGGTAATAGAATGTAAAAGGGAACTCTGTTATTCCAGGACCTAACTTGAGGCCATGTGCATGGTAGGAGCTCATTACCTAAAACAACTCAACTTAGAGGTTCTACTGGAGGCTGTTCTTTCACAGGGAGGAGGCGGTGGAGGTAGGGGATGCATCATAGGTGGTGGTGATAGAGAATGATAAGGCAATTTCACACAGTTACAAGAGCCTGAAAGATCATCACAAATGGAAAATCTTAGAGAAAAAAATGCAAGGAAGAATGCATCAGTAGAATCACAGGCTAGGCTGTATGAGTCAAACTCTTAATGCTCAGAGATTCAGAGAGGGGAAGGGAGAGACCAGGGGAGATGAAGTCAGATGCTTCGTGGAACTGGGACCCTGCATTGAACCTTGAAGAAAGGTTAGAATTTGGTTAGGTAGAGTCTGGAGCTGAGTCTTCCAAATGTAAAATCTGGAGCAAAGGAAATGGAAAAGAGGAAGCATTTATTGAGCAACTGTTATATGGTGGGACCATGCCAGATGCTGTCATTAGCAGCTCACTCACCTACAAGGTGTTTATTCCCTCGCTCTGTGGGGACAGGAGAATGATCAGACTATAGCAGGGGACCCAAGTCGGAAAAAAATGAAAACAAATGGATCAGAGCAGCTCAGGTTAGGACAGACCTTAAATTCCAGGCTAAGAAACTTTCCCTGACACCTTCCCATGTGCTTGCTACAGCATTGTGTCATAACTTCTTAGTAACTTAAAAGCCAGGCTATGGGCAGCTGGAAAGCAGAGATCGCTTCACACATCACTGCAATGGTCTCAAAACCTTAGTGTGCATCAGAATCACAGGGACAACTTGTGAAAACTCCAGTTATAGGCCCCCGTCCCCAGAGTTTCTGATTTAGTAGGTCTTCAGGTAAGTCTGCAAATTTGCATCTCTAACAAATTCCACATCTCACAGTTGGCCCTGGTGATTCCTGTTTTCTGATATTCATATTCCTGTGGAGTTTCCTCCTGCTTTGAATAGGGTTTATTTATGTGACCAACAGGGCATTGTGGAAGTGATGGTATATGACTTTGAAGAATAGCTTATAAAAGACATTGCAGCTTTCAACTTATTCTCTTGGATTGTTTATTATGGGGGAAGCCAGCTGCCATGTTGAAAGGATACTCAAGCAGCCTTGTGGAGAGGTCACATGGGAGAAGCTAAAGCTTCCCACTGACAACCAACCCCAGTTTGCCAGCTGGGTGAATGAGCTACCTTGGAAACAGATCCTCCAGTCCCTATCAAATGTGAAAATGACTGCAGCCTCAGCCAATTTGTGGCTGCTACTTCATGGTAGACCCTAACCTAGAATCTACAGAAACTATGAGACACAATAAATGGTTACTGTTGTTTTAGGCCACTAAGTTTTTGGGCGATTTGTTATATAGCTGCAGATAGCTAGTACACCAAATGATGCTGATGTAGCTGGTCCAGGGACCGCACTTTGAGACTGACTATAGCATTGTAACCCTTGTACCCACCATGTGTCCGTTGTATAAAATGCATTCAATAAATGTGTTTTAAATTAATTAATGAGTAAATAGATGGATGAATGAAGGTTAGACTTAAAGCTACAGGTATAGGAGAGTCACTGAGTTGAGAAATGGCATGATGGCAGAGGCATCTGGGGATACTTGCTGTGTTAGTGCATTCCCGCAGTGCTATGAAGAACTACTTGAGACTGGATAATTTATTAAGAAAAGAGGTTTAATTGGCTCATGATTCCACAGGCCATACAGGCTTCTGCTTCTGGGGAGGCCTCAGGAAACTTACTATCATGGTGGAAAGAGAAGGGGAAGCTGGCACGTCTTATGTGGCCAGAGCAGGAGGAAGAGAGGGCAAAGTGGGCGGTGCTACAGTTTTAAGCAACCAAATCTCGTGAGAACTCACTTTCATGAGAACAGCAAGGCAGAAGTCTGTCCCCATGATCCAATTACCTCCCACCAGACCCCTCCTCCAACATAGGGGATTACAATTCCACATGAGATTTGGGTGGGGACACAATCCAAACCATATCACTTGCTAAGAAAGGTCTCTAGATCCATGGTTTGCTGAGTGACCCTGCTGGCAAAATTGCCAGCTCAAGATGCAGTCTCCACTCTAGTTTCATATGCCTCCATCCAAGCACTTGGCAACCAGAGGAGCCTAGGCCTGGGAACTGCCATCTCTACTTCTCCTTCTGACCTACAGAAGGCTGCCCAGGACATCCATTTCCCCCTGCATTTTGGTCTCCATCAGGAATCTCCCATCCCTCTCTCTGCTCTTCTTTGTCAGTCCTTGTCCTCTCATTCTGTCCAACATTCCTCCCACTCCCCACCCCTTTTCCAATAGGCTCACCTTCTTCAACAAGCCTTCTGGGGGCTTCCCGGCCTCCTCTGCTGATTCTTCTTGTGGCCCCTTCCTCCTCCCAGCCTGGAGTTTCTTTATCGCCTCTACATTATTCCCACAAAGCAGTTCACAGCACAATGCCACAAATAGTGACCAAATTCCAGCTGCCTAACCTGGTGTAGACATAGGGGTTGTGACCACCAGTTTAAGCTGTGTGCCACCTCACCCAGTGGCAGGAACATGTAGAAAGGGTTAAACAAGAACACTTCTATCAAAGGGGACCTTTCATCACAACCCCAGCCCAGGAGAAATTCTCCATTCCTTCACATATTTGATTGCTGCATTTGGAACTCATTGGAAGAAAACTGGCTTTACTTTGATGTTTTTCCAGCTCTCTCTCCCTTACTTTATTGGTCTCAGCTACTCTGCCAGAGCTTCAGACTTATTTGTCTTCCCCTGCATTTATGCACAGGGTGTTTGTGCAGTAATACCTAGGATTTGATTGGGATTTCTGAAAAACACAGTATCGTATATGCTACAGAGTCTACCTGACTTCTATCCATGACTTGGAATACAGAACTGGGCACAGTCTGATTATTTTTAGCATTGTTATAGGGCTATGAAGTATGTCTATCCATGCTCCCTTCTCTCCCTTGGGTCTCAGATGTCACCTTCCAGGATTCCCAGAGTCTCCAAGAGGAGTGTGGTCAGCTTAGAAGAAGGAGGTAGTTGAGCCCAGCCTCAACTGCCAGCCTCTCCCAAGCCATCACCATGCTGGATGATACAAATAAATTTCCAAAGAAACTCAGTCCATGTGAAGAAACAGCCCACACAGTTCTACACAGGGTACAGACCACCAGTGTGTCCTCAGGCAGTGCCCACCCGACACGAGGAACATTTCAGCCTCACCCATTCCAGCTCCCAGAGCCTGAGTTCCAGTCCTTTTCCTGAGACTGGCTTCCATAATGAAAGCTCCTCACACCCAGCAAGTCCAGATGGAAAGGCTTGCTCTTCCCTTGGTTCCACCCTTCCCACAATCTTCCCCTTTGAAGAAGGGCACTCTCAATCTCCAGGTGCTCAAGCTACAAAGCCAGGATACATTTTTGGCATCTTCCTTTCCCCTGCCTCTCCTCTATTCATTCTTTCACCAAGCCCAGAATATTTTATCTCCAAAATATCTTACAAGCCATCCACTTCTCTCCTTCACTGCCATGACACTAGCCTGGGGACACCATCATCTACCTCTCAAGTAGATCACTCACTAGTGTCTCAGTTCTCACACTGTTCCCTTTCAGTCTATCCTCCACACTGTAGCCAGAGCCACCCAAACCAAATCTGATCACATGATTCCTCTGCTTAAAACTTTCCAATGGTACTAAGAAAAAAAGAAATATCACAAGTCCCTTACATGACTCTACGACCTTTCATGATCTCACCCCGACCACCACCACTTGAACCTTCTCCCAGGATACACTACACTCTTACCCCTCCTTGCCAATCACAGTCCTCAAATATCCCAAGTCCCTCAGCACACTCTGGCCCTTGTGTCTAGAAGAAAACACTGATACCTGTGTGCCCATGCTCATTCCTTCCTTGGCTAGTTCCAGCTATCCTTCAAGTCTGCTTAAAATTCACATTAGCAAAGGCCTTCCCTGACCACCCTAATCTAGATTTAGTTCTGCTGTTTTATTCTCTCATGGTACCCTATACTTCTACTCCATAGTTTGTAATTATATAATTATTCATGCAATATTATGTTTAAGTCTTCCTCATCAGACTATAAGCTCCAGGATGGCAGGGGTCATGTGTTTCTTTGCCCCTATATTACAACTTGGAGTCACAAATATGAATGAGTCTTTCTCATCGAGGAACTGTACTCTCATGCTAAAGACACATCTATGAACAAGACATTCTAACTGAACATCTAAGGTGTCAAGGTGTATTAGTCCATTCTCACACTGCTATAAAGATACTACCTGACACTGGGTAATTTACAAAGGAAAGAGGTTTAATTGACTCACAGTTCCGCATGGCTGGGGAAGCCTCAGGAAACTTACAATCATGGCAGAAGGGGATGCAAGACCTTCTTCCCATGGCAACAGGACAGAGAAGCGCAAGCAGAGGAAATGCCAGACATTTGTGAAACCATCAGATCTCATGAGAACTCACTCGCTATCATGAGAACAGGATGGGAGAAACCACTCCCATAATCCAATCATTTCCCTCCCTCGACATGTGGGGATTACAATTCAAAATGAGATTTGGGTGGGGATGCAGAGCCAAACCAAATCACAAGGCTTTGAAGTTTAGCAAGGTCTAGGGCATAGCCACATGAGCCCAAGAGAACACCAGCTTCCTGGAGTCTGAGCATCTAAACAATGAGCCAAACCCCACCAGTGTGCCCGCCATTTGGCCATTTGATCATGGCACCTGCTGCTCCTACAGCTCCTTCTAAGGGATGGCTGCCTCACCTTGACCTGAGGAATGGGTAGTCATGGCCATGCCTTTACCCCAGACCTACCCACCAGACCTTCTGCTCCCTGACACAGCTGATTTCATAATAGGGGGGTGCCTGACTGAGGGCAACCAATCCCCAGGCTTTCTAGCATGGCATAGAGCAGCAGTGCTCAAATTCTGGGGGCTCAGAACATCTTTTATGCTTAAAAATTCTGAGAACTACAGAAAACTTTTGTTTATGTGGGCTTATATCTACTAATATTAAACATATGTTTTACGCAACACCACATATCGATCAATGTTACCATATTTTTAACTCTAAAAACATTCATTCAGGAGTTCATTTAAAAATAAATAGAAAACCTATTATATCCTAACATAAACTTTTTATTTTTATTTTTTATTTTTATTTTTATTTTTAGACAGAGTCTCACACTGTCACCCGGGGCTGGAGTGCAATCACAGGATCTCAGCTCACTGCAACCTCTGCCGCCCAGATTCAAGCAATACTCCCACCTCAGCCTCCCGAGTAGCTGGGATTACAGGTGCCCACCACCACACCCAGCTGAGTTTTTGCATTTTTAGTAGAGACAGGGTTTCACTATGTTGGCCAGGCTGGTCTCGAACTCCTGACCTCGTGATCCGCCCGCCTTGGCCTCCCAAAGTGCTTGGATTACAGGCATGAGTCACTGCGCCTGGCCCATAAACAACATATTTTTATGACAACTAAATTTTTCAAAACAAATATTTTAGTGAGAAGAATACACTGTTTTGCAAATTTGCTTAGTGCCTGGCTTAATAGAAGACAGCCAGATTCTTATATCTGCTTCTGCAGTCAATCCATTATATGTTGTTTGGGTTGACACATGAAGAAAATCCAGCCGCACACAGATATATAGTTGGAAAAGGTGGGAGTAACTTGAATAGCCATCTCAGATAATCGTGGCTGTTCTTCCTTGATACTACATCAAGACTTGACAAGGGGTAGATTCCTAAATGGAGTACCAGAAACCATATTGGCAAATTTTGTATACTCTATTTTATTAAAATCTTCCGGTGTATCCCAGACTTTAACTGGATCCTTCACTGTTGAACAATGATGTAACATCCATGTCTCGGTCATTTAGAAAATATCGGTTCCTGGCTGGGCGCAGTGGCTCACTGCCGGGAAGATCATTTGAAGTCAGGAGTTTGACACCAGCCTGGTCAACATGGTGAAACCTTGTCTCTACTAAAAATACAAAAATTAGCTGGGTGTGGTGGTGCATACCTGTAGTCCCAGCTACCCAGGAGGCTGAGGCAGGAGAATCGCTTGAGCCCAGGGGGCAGAGGAGGTTGTAGTGAGCCGAGATTGTGCCACTGCACTCCAGCCTGGATGACAGAGTGAGACTCTGTCTCAAAAAAAAAAAAAAATGGTTTACTGAATTATGTAGACTTTTCAAATGACACATTTTATTATAGAATATTTCAAACATCACATTGATTAATATCACCACCAATCTCATCAGAAGAGTCTTAAGAACCAGACATCTCTGTGGCCAGGCATGGTGGCTCATGCCTGTAATCCTGGCACGATGGGAGGCTGAGGCAGGTGAATCACGAGGTCAGGAGATCGAGACCATCCTGGCTAACACGATGAAACCCCATCTCTACTAAAAACACAAAAAATTAGCCAGGCTTGGTGGTGGGCGCCTGTAGTCCCAGCTACTCGGGAGGCTGAGGCAGGAGAATGGCACGAACCCGGGAGGCGGAACTTGCAGTGAGCCGAGATTGCGCCACAGCACTCCAGCCTGGGCGCAACAGAGCGAGACTCCATCTCAAAAAAAAAAAAAAAAAGAACTAGAAATCTCTCCAGTTCATTGCGTATCCTTGTGGTTCACTTGTAACATCACATTTCATCATCAACACTGTCAGTTGTTTTCCTTGAGGTGGCAGGTTCACTCCAATCATGTTCAAGAAAATGTCTGCTAAAAATCAAATCTGAATAACCATAGTTTTTCTGTCAGTTGTTCGCACGAGTAATATGACGTTTATGAACAAAGTGGGGCTGGGCGCTGTGGCTCACACCTGTAATCCCAGCACTTTGGGAGGCTGAGGTGGGCAGATCACCTGAAGTTGGGAGTTCAAGACCAGCCTGGCCAACAGAGTGGAACCCCATCTCCACTAAAAATACAAAAAAAAATTAGCCAGGTATGGTGGTGGACACTTGTAATCCCAGCTACTCAGAAGGCTGAAGCAGGAGAATCTCTTGAACCCGGGAGGTGGAGGTTGCAGTGAGCCGAGATCACGCCACTGCACTCCAGCCTAGGCAACAAAGTGAGATTCTGTCTCAAAAAGAGGGAAAAGTGGCTAGTTCAGCTTGCAATGCAGTCATGTAAGTGCTTTTCGAAGATACTCCCATTGTACTTTAGTATACGGCAGAAATGCTGTACACACCCTTCACACAGACTTTAATAAGACATGTACTCAAGAGTCACAATTTAATAAAATTAATAATCTTTATTCATCAAGGACTCTTTTTTTACTTCAAGTGCATGATGGTTAAAAAAAAAAAAACAAAACTATTAGAATGGTTGGCGGCCTTGCTTTTTAGGTGCCAGCATTTTATTCAGCATAGTTTTTGTACCATCATTGAAAGTGTCAACATAGTGAAAAAAGCAAATGACATCTTAATATTATCACGAAAAAAATAGTTTTAACTGTATAGACCCCTGAGAGGGTCTTGGAGACCCACTAGAGGTCCACAGGCCATGCGTTGAATACCATTGGCTCAGAGCAAAACTGATCAGCTAAGACAACCATTTTCTCTGGAATTTTTAAACCAAGAAGCACAAAATAAGGTAGTTAGTAGTGAGTAGTAAACCTAGGAACAGGACTGCTTTTAGATCGAGCAAGCAGAACCCCTGTCCTGGGCCCCAAACCTCAGGGAGACCACACTTCCTCTCTGATGTCTGGGACCTGTTGGGGCTAGCAGTATCATCCAGGTGAGGCACTCCAAGCCTGGACAAGGAAGGGCATAGGCCCTCTTCTCTGCTTCTCACCTTTGGGGTATTCCCAGAGCCTCTGTCCCACACAGGAGATTGACCAGATGCCCCAAGGAGCACAAGGGCTGATGTGGTTGTCGTAGGCTCTCATGGGTGGACCCTGGTTCCAGGAGGGCAGCTTGGCAAGTGGATTTTTTCTGCTGGCTTCTGCAGTATTTCTTTCATGGGATTGCAAAAGATTGGGCTGCCAAAGCGGTGTTACCACACTTTTGGTGACAGTCTTGTCAGACACAAGATGAGTCCATAACTCTAGGCTATCAGAAATCCACTACCCATCCTTAGGCTTAAACTGTAGAGTGGAGGGGCATGCATCAGCTCTCATCCATCTGTGTTCCAATCATGGTGCCACCTTCAGTTGACAGTACCCAAAGGCAATAGGGGTGCACATGCACTCCCACCCCACATCCATGCTCTGTGCCACATGTCAGGCAGTTGCCTGGGGAAGCTGAATCATCCCCTCCAAGGTCTTTAGACGTCATTGCTCCACAGTGCCAACAGGCCCTTCTGATGGATGCCCTCTCTTGATTTCAGCTGAAGTGGTGACATCATGTTCTTCTAGATTAGTCTTAAGCCATCCCAGACAAGAGACTGCCCTTATCCCTCCACCTGTGTTTCCCTCATCTATCTTCTCTGCAGCTGGCAGTGTGCAAAAGACCAGAGGGCAGTCAACACTGGAAAAAATCATATTCTTAAGTCCCTAAAGAAGTCAAAAGAAGACATGGTTGTAAAATGTGTTGTTCAATGTTTATGCTACAAAATTCCAAAAGATGAATTTAATGTGACCATAGTACAAAGGATTGGTCACATTTTTTTTGTATCCTCTGGTTAAGACTTGTATTTGGCCATGCGTGGTGGCTCACGCCTATAATCCCAGCACTTCGGGAGGCTGAGGCGGGAGGATCACGAGGTCAGGAGATCAAGACCATCCTGGCTAACATGGTGAAACTTTGTCTCTTCTAAAAATACAAAAAATTAGCCGGGCGTGGTGGTGGGCGCCTGTAGTCCCAGCTACTCGGGAGGCTGAAGCAGGAGAATGGCTTGAACCCAGGAGGCAGAGCTTGAAGTGAGCAGAGATCCCGCCACTGCACGCCAGCATGGGCGACAGAGGGAGACTCGGTCACAAAAAAAAAAAAAAAAAAAAAAAAAAAACACTTGTATTGGTGGTCATCCTCAACAAAGAAGCATAGTAACAACCTTTGAGAGAGTCATTAGAAGTCAGCACTCACAGGTGGTGTGACACATGATACAGGGTCATGAGTCATGATGGAACCAGTCTTAAATGCATCGTATTAGGGAACTACAGTGGCAAAAAGATTATACCATTTCAATAAAAAACACATTTCTAAGAGCCATGGTATTGTGCATAATAACAACATTTCTGCTTTTTTCTCGGTGGGAGGTATAAGATTAGCCAGAAACTGTAAATTTAACAATGAAGACCATGAGGTGATGGCTCCTAGGAACAGCCGATGCCTAGACACTATGAAGAAAGAGCACAGGCCCAGATAAGATGATAAACAAATACACAAGTATCCCTTCTCTACCCATTATTCTAAATCTTTACTGATAAATTACTGTGCTTCACATGCACCTATGGATTTTATCATTCATTTTTATAACAGCTTTATTGAGCTATAATTCATATACCATAAAATCCATCCTTTTAAAGTGTACAATTCAGTGGTTTTTAGCATATTCACAGAGATGCACAGCCATGATAACTACCTAATTGTCAAGCATTTTCACCACCCTTGTAGGAAAACAACCTGTTGCATGGTAAGAGTGATGCCACCTTGAAGCAAAACTTCCGTGATGACCGACGTTTGACTCCTGCATACCAAAGTGCTCAAGTAGCTCAGAGGATCCCTCATATAGATGTTTATCTAACCGCCTCAGTGGTCATGAGCATTCTCAAGAAAGTCTGAGGCATGACAGATACAAGTGTTTTATCAAAAAAGCTTACTATATAAAGAATATTTTCTGGAGGGTGGGTGTGGGCATCCACTGTCTCACAGTTGCCTGAGACATTGCTTCTATTTGTAAGTCCATATTAAATGTTTCTCTCTGAGAAATTGGATTCGTCTGGGGTAGGTTTGCATTTACCTGCTCTCTGCAAAACATCCTCAAAGAAACCTTTGTCGGATCCAAGAGAAGTTCCTCTTCAAAGGTTTAGTTTGTTTAGTTTCTTTGTTCTCTACTTTCAAGGTCCAACTTCCTTATCCTTTGTGCCTCCCTGCCCCTGGTTCCAGTAAACAACTCTCCCGCCAGTCCTTATCTACAGAGCCCACATCTGCTACTTACTCTGTCATTTACCCCTCCCGCTGTAATGGCTCTTCCTGCCAAAGCTGTCTTTCAAGTTAGTCAATCGGGTTCGGTTTAGATTGTGCAGTCTAACTCCAGCCAACAGAAACAGGGCACAGTAATAGGGACAAACTGCATTAAAAATAAAAACTCTGGCCGGGCGCGGTGGCTCAAGCCTGTAATCCCAGCACTTTGGGAGGCCGAGATGGGCGGATCACGAGGTCAGGAGATCGAGACCATCCTGGCTAACACGGTGAAACCCCGTCTCTACTAAAAACTATAAAAAATTAGCCGGGCGACGTGGCGGCACCTGTAGTCCCAGCTACCCGGGAGGCTGAGACAGGAGAATGGTGTGAACCCTGGGAGGTGGAGCTTGCAGTGAGCTGAGATCAGGCCACAGCACTCCAGCCTGGGTGACAGAGCGAGACTCCGTCTCAAAAAAAAAATAATAATAAAATAAAATAAATAAAAAATAAAAAAATAAAAACTCTTTCCCTCCTTTGTTCGATGTACTCTGGTGACAACCAGTCCTACAAAAAACACCCTTCTACAGAAGTAAATTTGCCTTATTGAAAAATCTTTTGTTTGAGTACTTGTTTTCTTTGTGACTCCAAGCTTTACTTCCAACACCTTGTACCCACGAGCAGTCACTTCCCATTCCCAGACCCTGGCAACTACTAATCTACTTTTTGCCTCAATGGATTTGCCTACTCCTAACATTTTATATAAATTAAACCATACAACAGGTAGTCTTGTTTCTGGCTTCTTTCACTTAGCATAATGTTTTCAAGGTTCATCCATGTTATGGCATATATCAGTACTTTATTCAGTTTTATTGCCAAATAATATTCCATTGTATGCTTATACATATATCCTATTTTGTTTATTCATTCATTAATTGTTGGATATATTGGGTTGCTTCTGCTTTTTGCCTACTATAAGTAATGCTGAAATAAATATTCATGTAAAGACACTTTTATGGACATATGTCTTTACTTCTCTTAAGTATATACCTACAAGTGGGATTTTCGGGTCATACGGTGACTCTGTGTTTAGCCTTTTGAAGAACTGCCAAACTGTTATCCAAAGTCACTGGCACCATTTTACATTCCCACCAGCAATATATGTGAGTTCCAATTTCTTTACATACTCACCAAACTTGTTATTGTCTGTCTTTTTTATAATAATTTGTTTTATGGACTATGGTCTATACTGGAGAATGTTCCATATGCACTTGTGCACTTGTGAAGAAAGTGTACTCTGTATTGTTGGGTGGAGTGTTCTGTAGATGTCTGTTGGGTCTAGTTGGTTGATAGTGCTGTCACTATTTCCTTACTGATTTTCAGTCATTATTGAAAGTAGGTATTGAAGTCCTCAACTATTATTGAGTTGCCTTTTGTTTCTTCAATCCACATAGAACCCTTTTGTTAGATGTGTATATGCTTGATTGTTATGTCTTCCTGATAAATTGCACCTTGTTATTATAAAATGTTCTTCTCTTTTCTAATGATTTTTTAAATAGAGATAAGGTTTCACTATGTTGTCCAGGCTGGTCTTGAACCTCTGGGCTCAAATGATCCTCCTGCCTTGGCCTCTGAAAGTACTAAGTTTACAGGCATGAGCCACTGTGCCTGGCCTAAAGTGTCCTTCTTTGTCTAGTAATAATTTCTGTCTTAAAGTCTATTTTGTTGATATTAATGTAGCCATTCCAGCTCTTTTTTGGTTTCTCTTCACATTGCATACCTTTTCCAATATTTTTACCTTCAATTTCTTTGTGTCTTTGAAGCTAAAATATCTGTATTATAAACAGCATGTAGTTGGATTATGGTTTTGTGTCCAATCTCTCCCTTTCGATTGGAGTCTTTAGGCCATTTACATTTAATGTAATTACCAGTAAGGTAGGATATACTTCTGCCATTTTGCTATTTGTTTTCTATATTTCATGTGTTTTCTGATGCTCTATTCCTTTATTACTGCCTTCTTTTGTACTAAATAGATATTTTCTAGTATACCATTTTAATTCCTTTGTTTCTTTTACAATATTTTTTGAGTTATTTTTCTAGTGATTGCCTTAGGGGTTAAAACATACAACTTAACTTAAAACAATCTAGTTTGGATTAAAGCCAACTTAATTTCAAAATACAAATAATTTCAAAATAGTATACAAATACTTTCAAAATAGTAAACAAAATCTTTTTTTTTTTTTTCTTCTTTTTTGAGACGGAGTCTCACTCTTTCGCCCAGGCTGGAGTGCAGTGATGTGATCTCGGCTCACTGCAAGCTCAGCCTCCCAGGTTCATGCCATTCTCCTGCCTCAGCGTCCTGAGTGGCTGGGACTACAGGCACCTGCCACCACGCCCAGCTAAGTTTTTGTATTTTTAGTGGAGACGGGGTTTTACCATGTTAGCCAGGATGCTCTCGATCTCCTGACCTCGTGATCCACCTCCCTCGGCCTCCCAACGTGCTGGGACTATAGGCGTGAACCACCGCACCTGGCCTACAAAATCTTTACTCCAATATAGTTCTGTTCCATTTTCCCTCTCTTTTACTTTTATTGTAATAAAAATTACATTTTTATACATTATAACCATGTTAATACAGTTTTGTAATTATTACCGTATGCAGTTGTCTTTTAAATCAAATGGAAAGAAAAAGAGTTACAGATATAAAATATTTATACTGTTTTTTATATTAACCTATGTAGTTCCCTTTGTCAGTGCTCTTTATTTCCTTGTGTGGATGCAAGTTTTTGTCTAGTACCCTTCTTTTTATCCTGAAGGACTCCCTTCAGTGTTTCTTGTAGCGGGTCTTCTAACAAGATATTCTCTCAGTTTTTGCTTATCTGGAACTGTCTAAATTTTACTTTCATTTCTTTAAGGATAGTTTTGCTGGATTTAGTTTTTTGGGTTCATAATTTTTTCTTTCAGGATTCTGAACACATTATCCTAATGCCTTCTAGCCTACATGAGAGTCAGATAGTAATCTTATTGAGGATCCTTTGTAGGTGATGAGTTACTTCTCTCCTGCTGCTTTCAAGATTCCCGGTTTGGCTTTGGCTTTTGGTATTTTGACTATAATGTGTCTAGGTATGGATCTCTTTAGGTTTATCCTGCTATCAGTTTGCTGACATTCTGATGTGTGTAAATTAATGCTTTTATTGAATTTGGAAAGATTTTAGTCATTATTCCTTCAAATATTCTTTCTGTCCTTTTCTCTCATTATTCTTCTTCTGGGACTCCCAGAATATATGCTGTGTCGGTAACTTGATGATTTCCTACAAGTCTAAGCTCTGAGTTGGCTATAATAAAGACAAGCTTTGAGAATGGATCTTCTCCAGGGATCTGCCAGACAGGTCAAATAGTAACCCTTTTCTGGGTGTGAGGCTTTCTGAAGAGCTCCAAACTCATTCTGTTCTCTTCAGTGGCCACTAGGCTGCTGGTTTTCATAGCACAGTTCTGAGGCTAGCTGGTTTCCAAGATTAGTGAGTAGCTGGTAAGAAGGAGAAGGGATAGGACAAGTTTAAATGCTACAAAAATGTGCTGTTCTTACTAACATTCAGTTATTTCTTAAATAAAACGTTTTCAAACTATTGCAAGTTTTTGGTTAATTTCCAGAATTGACTACTTTTTTTTCTAGAGTTCCTGTCGCTTTTATGAAGGAAAAGATTTTAAGAGGTTCTCACCTGACCATTCCAGAGTGCTTTAAATTGTTTATATAAACAGGGCCCTAAAACCCTAGTGGTGGCTCTATCTGAAAGAATGTCAATGAGATAAAACTTGAGCCTTGGCAGCCGAAGTTATAAGGAAACAGAAATGATAAATAAGATGAGGAAGAGTAAGCAGAAGCTATAAAGTCAACAAAAATAGAGTACTGGGGAAGTATAAGGTATTGGCAGAGAGCCAAGTAAGGAGCAGACACACAGAGCTGCTGATTCACTTAGTGGTCAAACAATAGAAGAAATACAGACAAATAGGTGGCTCTGTGGCACAATGGATAGCACATTGGACTTCTAGTGATGAAAGAAAGACACACAGATTTCTTCTGCTCCTCCTGCCCATTCTGCCACCTTGAAATCAGAACCATGTACGTGTTCCTGCTCTTCCTGTGATCTGTTCAGCTTCTTTGGGGATCTTTAAAATGAAATGAAGTAAGTTGATCTCCTTGAACAACACAGTTTGAACTGCACAAGTCCACGTATACACAGATACTTTTCAACCAAACAGGGATCGAAAATACAATATTCATGAAATACAAAGCCTGTGTATATTTCAGGCTGACTTCTCGTATACACGGGTCTCACAGAGTTGACTGCGAGACTCAAGTATGCACAAATTTTGGTATCCATGGGGTGTCCTGGAACCAATCCACCCACGTCTTCCAAGGGATGACTGTAATTTGAGTGAGTGCCTATTCCTTCTAGCCAAAAGAGACAAATAAAATAGCCAGACAGAGAAAGGGAAAGGGCATTCCAGGCACAGGCAAGTCATAAAACAGCCTGGAATGCATGAAAAGATGAAAACTTCAATCCAAAATAGAAGAAAAGGCTGAGAACTAGGAGAAAAGAACCAGTCAATAAGACTAAAAACAGGTTGCTTAAGTGGTTTCTGTGTAGAAAGAACAAAGTACACAGCTTTATATCCTGCATTGCCAGGAATGTGCCCAGGGTTTGGTTCCCTAAACTGGGTTAATACCCAGAGAATCCAGACTGAAAGGATCTTATTTCTTTAAAGCAGAAATTCTCAAAGTGTGGTCCCCAGACGAGCTGTATCAGCACCAACTGGGAACTTGTTAGAAATGCAAATTCATGGTCAGGCAAGATAGCTCATCCCTGTAATCCCAGCACTTTGGGAGGCCGAGGTGGGCAGATCACTTGAGGTCAGGAGTTCGAGAGCAGTCTGAACTGGCTCCAGAGGCTCCAGAGGCCAACATGGTGAAACCCTGTCTCTACTAAAAATACAAAAATAAGCCGGAAATTGCTTGAACCCAGGAGGCGGAGGTTGCAGTGAGCTGAGATTGTCCCACGACACTCCAGTCTGGGCAACAGAGGGAGACTCCATCTCAAAAAAAAAAAAAAAAGAAATGCAAATTCACAGCCCCCACTACAGATCTGCAGAATCAGAAACTTCGGTGGAGGGTCCCAGCAGTTTGTGTTTTAATGATCCCTCCAGGTGATTCTGATGTATGCTAAAGAACCACAGCTCTGTCTAGCAGAGAAAGCAGGCCTTTGCTTGGACTCAGCAGGGAGAAGCCCAGGCACAAATTAGGAGCAACATATGCACAGAGCTGGGCACGGTGGGATTATTCACCCCTTATGGAGCCCACTTGCACGTGGCTAGTAGTGAAGAAGCCTCACTCTAGGTCGCAGAAGTCTCCTGCATCCCCACCACTGGCTAAGTGTAGAAGAGTGCAGAAAGGAGACAAGAGGGGGAGCATTGTGTGTAGCAAAAGCAGTGACCTCTGCTCACCCTAATGAGAGGAGGGATCCAGAATATCCTACATCCAGACTGATATTCACATTATTGTAGGTTCAAACCTCCACTTGAGTTTTACAGCCACTTGGAACTGAACTGTGCTGATTTAAACCTAAACTCAAAATTATAAATGCAGGAGAACAAGTCCTCCTTCAGGATATGTCTCTTGTTTTCTTAATTAGTTGTTGGGATGTTCCATCTTCCTGTGGCGAAAGGGTTAGAGTGCCCTGGTCAATCCAGAGACTGTTCTACCTTGTGGCAGACGAGATGTCACTAATGGCTGATCAGGCAGGCCTCTGTAACAACTGTTTCAGCACTATCTGAGTGGTTAAACATTAAAAGCTGAAAGAGTCCCCTGATACAAAGGCTAGAATGTAACAAAAGCCCACCAAGAGTTTTGCCTAGGCCTTTCCTGGGCCTTGAAGCATGACAAGATAATGAAGGAATTCTTAACCGTTTAGGATTAAACAGGTTTTTATTGGAAGTCTGAAGAGACTCTCCAGACCTCCACAAACAAGTTTATTGGGGGCCTGAAGGTTTGGGGGTCTGAACTCCCAAAATCTCCATGATTTAGCAGGAGACAAGATAAGGGTAATCATCCCAGCACCTGGACCCATGTAGATGAAGTAAATTTACAGAGGCTCCAGAGGACTGCCTTCAGGACTCAGACCTTGGTTACAGATTAGAAGAAGTTAATCACTTATGTCTTTAGATGCATGCATACTTACACATAGACGTATAGCTTAGGAGGTGTGTGAGCTCTGGAAAACTTTGTAATTTTGAATTGGTCTGGCAGTTTTTTGCAGGTCTTCTCCCTGTACCCAGTTACAAAAATAACTCTCTTCTTTCCTAGTTCATCAGCATCTCCACATTGGGCTGTAAGAATAAGCAGCCCGACCCTCAGTATGGTCTGGAAACAACGTCTCCTCCAACCTTAATGCAGGCTGTTGTGCAAGACCCTCATTCTCTAGCCTTCAGCAGCTTTGAGTGCACATAGTTTATTGATCCTCAACAGTAGTATCAACAGGGCAGCTTAAAAAGAAACTTTAAGTGCCAGCCGCATCCCAGAGCAGTTAAATCAGAATTTCTAGAAGTGGTTCAATCATTGCTATTTTCAGAAAGCCACCAAGGTGATTGTAACATGCAGCCAGGGTTGAGAACTACTGAGGATTAAAGTTTTTGTGTGAATCCCATCTTCCTTCTGTCTGGTCTCTAATGCTTAAGGGAAGGAGGGTCCCCTTTGATAATGAGACCTGGACTCTTGGTAAGGAGGTTCATGAGACTTAATTATTCTAAGGCTATGACATGGCAAAAGTGTCCAACAACTACTATGTATAATTAAAATTTAATGATATATTTTGTGAGCCAATCATTCAACAAATATCTATGGCATGCTTATTACATGTCAGACATTCAAGATATAATAAGTAGACAAAAATTCCTGCCTTCATGAAGCTTACATTCTAGTGAGGGGAATAACAAATTAGTAAAATATATGCTATGTTAAATGGTGACAAGGACTATGGGAAAAAATAAAGCGGAGAATAAGACCAGGAATTCCCCAGGACTAGGGAGGATTTGCTCTTTTTAGAATGGCAGAGACTTAAGTCGGAAAGAGGAAGTAGCCCTGCAGACATCCGGGGAAAGAACAATTCAAGCAGTGGAGGATTACCCTAGAGTATAACTGTGCCTACCATGTGCTAAGCTCCTTGCAGACATCACTGAACTTTATTCTCACACAACCCTTTAAGCAAGGTATTATCCCCATTTTCCACTGTTCAGAAAGGATCAGTAGGCCAGATGCAGTGGTTCACGGCTGTAATCCCAGCACTTTGGGAGGCTGAGGCAGGTGGATCACTTGAGGTCAGAAGTTCAAGACCAGCCTGGCCAACAAGGTAAAACCCCATCTCTACTAAAAATACAAAATTTTCCAGGCATGGTGGTGCATTCCTGTAGTTCCAGCTACTCAGGAGGCTGAGGCAGGAGAATCACTTGAACCCAGGAGGCAGAGGTTGCAGTGAGCAGAGATCGCACCACTGCACTCCAACCTGAGTGACAGAGCAAGATTCTGTCAAAAAAAAAAAAGAAAGAAAGAAAGAAAAAGAATGAAAAAGAAAACCACACAGAAAGGATCAGTAGCTTGTCCAAGGGCACAGTAAAAGTTGAAGCTGAAGTTGCAGGTCTGTGCAACCTTAAAGGTCCTGCTCTTAAGCCCTATTCTACTGCCCCCGTCAGCATCACGTCTCACCCCTGCCATGGAAATGTAACAGGCAAGCAATGTCTGGAGAATGATGAGTGTCCCAAGGAGTAAGGGTGAGTGCGTGCCCCATAACCCCCCTTTCCTCCCCACTACCACCAGTGCCAAAGCCTGGTTTCTATGCCAGGTGTTGATGCTGTCCCTCCATGCTTCTCTTCTCCTAAAGACCTCCAATACACACACACATACATACACACATACACACATACACACAAGCACATCCCTTATCAAACCGGCCCAGTCCTGTTTCCTGTCCTTTCTGCTTCTTTCACTGATCTGCTCTCCACAGGGCGATCTTAGGCCAGATCACTCACTGTATCAGAGCCGTCAAGACGACATAACAGAATCCTAGTATCTCAGAATTTCTGTTTGGTGGTTAGGACCATCCTTCAAGGACTTCCTCGGCCCCTAGGTACCTCTCTCAGCCCTGAAAGTGGTGTCCTAGGGACAAACACTCAGATTACTCTTTTACTCTGACCTGAAGTCATCTCAAGGCATTCTCTTCCCCATCAGTATCTACAGCGTTTTGTGGGGTTTTTTGTTTTTTGGTTTTGTTTTGTTTTTTTTTAGTAAGAGTGGCCCAGAGCGTGAGTACCCTGTGAGAGCCCAATAAAAGGGGTGGCTGGGGGTATGAGCTTTGGATTGGTTGGTCTGCATGTGAAAGGCACACTTGCAACTGAGTCCTTTCTATATCCAGGAATTGACTAAGCCCTAGGAGGGGCAGTCCCTCCAGAATCAGCCAGGCCCCAGATGTCAAAACATCAAAAAATATAGAAAATAAAAAGACATGATGAAGTCAGTGCTGATTTATTTATCCATCTCCTCCCGCCTGCAGCGCAGTGCCTGGCCATAGCAGATGGTTCAGTGGTTGCTCACAGAAAAGACTTAGAAGAGCAGCACAGAAAAAGCAGTTATGTCTCGGGAGACACACAAGGGTCGGAGTGGGAGGTGTTCATCACACTGTTTTCCATCCCTGACAGGCAGCAGACAACAAGACTCGAGGGACAGGTAGTAGGAAGGGAAGTTCTCATGGAGGATGAAGGAAGTATTTTGAGAGAGAGGCAATCTCAGTAGGACCCCACCATGACAGACAAGTGGGACAGCTGGAGATCAGGAGGGCTCCAGACGTCACAAGGGCTCCTCCTTATATCGCTGAGCCCAGGTGAGCCACGGTCCTTCCCAGGGTCTACAGACATCACCTCCTGAATTTCCATCACTACCCCCTCCCCAGTCTAACTCTTGACAGTCCTGAAATGCCTGTGAAACTGGCTGGAGTGGCCATCCTCATCCCAGGTAACAGACTCATCACCTGCCCTCCCCTCTTGCCTGGTGCCTGGGCACCTTCCATTGTTCTCTGGAGCTTGGCTGGCTGCCAGGCCTTAAATCCAAAAGTTACTTTCTTTCCTGTGCTGGGACAAAAGAAAGTTTTGCCCCTTAGATGGACTTTTTTCCCCATTCTTCCCCACAATGACCAGACTCTGAAAGGAATAGCAAATGACTATTTGCTTAGCTGAGTATTGAGATCTTGATCAGCTCAAGCCCAGAAGGTTTGCGGATCAACATTCACTCAGCAAACCTGGATGAATCGTGATGTGGGACGAAGAGGGTAAACTCACAGCATTTAACAAGAGTTATTCTACAATCAAATGCAAGCTTGACAGTGGCCAAGTGCTTCTGCACATTTGCTTTTATCTTAGATCACAATTCTGCAAAGAGGTGAGGGAGTATATTATTCCTATTTTATCCATGCGGGAAACTGAAACTCAGAAAGGTCAAATAACTTGCCCAAGGTCAAGGCAAGAACTAAGAGCTTTTAACTCCCCTGCGGACTATTCTGGCCTCATCCCTGCTGGGAGACACTGCTTCTAAACTTCAGGGCAAAGAGGGGAGCTTCTTGTCTTAAGTTCAGGAGGCAGGAATAGTAGAAGAGCACAGATTTTGGAGCCAAAAAATGTAGACTTGAATCTGTTCCTACCCCTCACCAGCTGTGTGACCTTAAGTGTGTTACTTAATATATCTGAGGCTCCATCTCCTCTTACCCAGAGAAGAACAGGCTACTCCTCACAGGGTTGTTGTAGAGACTCAGAGAACCAACTTTAATAACACGCCTGGCTTAGTGCCTGATACAAAGTAGCTGTGCAAAAACTGCTGGTTCTCCCTGTTCTTCCATGCTGGGACAACAGTTTGGCCACATGGAAAGGGGCCACATACTCATTCTGAGTCCTGAGCTGGACAGGATCCCCAGGAGCTGAAAGTTTGAGGTTTACGGGCTATGACTAAGGGGTATGAGATTTTCCAGCATGATGCTCACACAAAACCCTGAATGTGAAGTTGGGGGTGAGCGCAGCATGCTGGCGCCTGAGCAGAACCCTTGAGGGACACTTGGAGATCATGACTTAAGAACACTTGGGTGTGCAGTGGCATCAGAGGGGTCAGGGGAGGCATGCAGAACTTCACAGTGGCTCTCCCACGCAGTTGGGCAAATTCTTTGGGCCTCCTTGATTTTCCTTAATAAACCCTTTCTGTCTTCATTCTCCAAGAACTCATTAAATCCTTTCTTGATGCTATTTTCATTCTGTGGCTCGAACATCAGAGTAAGGAGTGCCATAAAATTGTCCCCAGCAGGAGATTTCTTTCGTAAATCCTGAAATAAATTTTTTCCAGCTTTAAGGAGTGGTGGCCACTTCGAGACTCAGCAAACATGTCAGCTTCAACCCTGACCATGACTTGATTTTACAGCATGTTGCTCCTGCCAATCAGTGCGCCCCTGATGGACATGTCTTCATTTATTCAGTCAGCTTGGCTTAGCGTTCATTCTTGAGAAAATCCAGCCTGGTCCCTTAGGACCTTCCATTAATAGACTGGTTTTGTTGCAGTAGCTACTGCCAACCTGGTGTTTCCTCTCAGTTTATTTGCTTTGGCAATTCACTTTCACTCCAGCCTTCTCTTACATTTTTCAGCCTCCTGTCACAGTGGAGGCTTAAATGGGCAGCTTCTCTTTACTTGGAAGGACCAATGCCAGATAAGGGTGGGTTCGAGGAGGATTCAGGGGCCTGGACCACACCTTACCCGGAGCCTGATTGGCAGGGGCGCACTGATTGGCAGGTGTTCTGAGTCTGTTCCATCCTTTTGGTACCTTGGGTCCCACAATTAAAAGAGAAAGCAGAGACTGCCTAGCTCACAGACCCTGAGGATGATTTACTGACTTCATGGCACCCGAGAGTATCATGAATGCCTGGCTCAAGCCCAGCTCCAGAGAGTACATTTCAAAAAATGTCAAATATATGTAAACTACCCCCTCCCCACTGGTGTTGCATATTGTACAATTTCACTGAAACCTCAACCTGAACATCATCATAAGAACATCATCATAGAACCCACATTCTCTGACTAGCACTGGGGGCATGATTAGGAACAATTGAAGCACAAATGCAGTGTTCATTCCCAGTTAGAAGAGATTTGACTTCAAAGGTCCAATATGAATTCTTTCCTTAAAGAAGCACACTAGAGCAGAGTAATTAGAGATTCAGGTTCTAGTGCCAAACTACTGGATTCAAATCCAAGCTCTGCCACTTGCTAGCTGTGTGACTTGGGCAAGATGTTTAACCTCTTCTGTGCTTCAATTTCCTCATTTGTAAAATAGAAATAATAATAGCCATCAACTTGTAGGGATGCTGTGAAGAATAAAAGTGTCAGTACATATTAAAGGGCATAAAACAGCACCCGGCAGATAGTAAGTGCTCAGTAAAAGCAGCACTCTCCAATCTCCTCTTGCTGGACTTTTATACTGCCTGGGGCCTCCCTGGGAGTACACAGGCTGGAGTTTCCAGATGGATGTGGGGTCTTTCAAAATCCTGACATAAACAACATTTTGTATGGGTTCTCCAATGTCCACAATCATGGTTCAGACAATAACCAAGATTATGCAAATTTCACACACTATCTATAAGAAAGATGAGCCCAGTGTAGCCATCCCACCCCCGCTTTCCAATATTTTTGAGAGAAGCTCCTCAACTACCACAGGAAAGAAGTCTTTATCAATGCAACCCCAACAGTCGAGCGTCAGCCATGGTGAAGGCCAATTGTGGTCTCCTAGTGAAAGACTGACACAAATAAGTCACAAAATACCCTTCACTCTCAAGGTAGGAATAATTTCATATAGCTTCAGTTCTCATATATGGCTAGGGGGGTTCTCAAACATTTTATTTAAATTTCATTTAAAATGTATTTTAACCATCTAAACAAACCATAATGAAAATGTGGTATATACCCAATTTTGATACCTAGAGGCCACCAGCCCATTAGCTCAGGATACCAAATTAACTTATTTTTATGCAGGCCTCTGAATGAAGTTTTCTCGTTTTAATTAAAAAGTACCCTAAGAATCAAGCTGTGAAAAGGCTATTGCTATTTGCAACTACTCAACTGTATAAATCAGGATTTCTTGGCGCTATGCAACCCAAACCAAAATCTAGAGAGAAACTGGATGCCAAGACTGATACAACTCTGCAATTTGATGCATAGGCCCTGATTTCAATTTTCTGTGCTCATCAAAACAACATCATTCACATCGATACAGAGTAGGTATTACCAATTACAAAATACATGCATGGGCATAAAATACTGCTCTCATCTCTTTTATGTTTAAGGGTTCCAAATAAATATTTTATTATTGGAAGAAGTTTGAAATCCCACTATAATTGTTATAATGGTATTCCAGTGTCCCTCAAAACCCTCCTCCATGCCTCTCCCAGAGCAATGCAATCTCTCCATTATACGCCTATGACTGTGACTCTCTCCTACTTGAAAACTTTCAGCGGCTCCTCCCATTCCCCATAAGACAAAGTGAGGACTCCTCGGCTTGGAAGACAAGGGCATAGCACTCTCATTCCCACACACTGTTCACTGGCATCTCTTGTTCCCTGGCATCAGTCCCTGCTCCAGATGCACAGAACTGCTTGGTATTTCCTAGGAAATGTCAGGTATTTTCATACTATTCCCTTGGCCCCAAACGCCCTTATCTCTCTCCCGCTCCCGGCCACCTCCCCTCACTCCAACTCAGTTCTGAAATTCATCCGTCAGGACCCAACTCAAGCAGCATCTCCTTAAGCTGCCCATGGCTCATTGGTGCCCCTGTAGTGCCTTATACCTGGCTCTATAGTGAAATCATCAGCATGCATCTCCACGTTCCCCACCTGACTGAGAGCTTCTGCTGATGTAGTGATGTATTTATCTTTATATTCTGGCACACACAGGTGTAAAATAAAGTAGAAGGAAGAGAGGGAGGAGAAAGAGGGAAGAGGGAAGAGGACAGAAGGGAGGACAGAAGGGGAGGAAGTGACAGCCAAGCTTCTCATGCCACACCTGCCCACCTCCCAGGAGCACAGAAATAGCCCTTCCATATTAAGCTGTGTTCCTGGACTACCTGCGTGCTTACTCTTTTCCCTGCTCTTTCAAGATAATAATACCTTTGATTCCATTTCAGCGTCATAACACTGAATAACACTTGTGAAGCAGTGTTACTCCTATTAGACAGATGAGGTAACTGAGACCAGAGACATAAGGTGATGGGCCAGAATTCTGCCAAGGCCCTGGTCTAATTCCCCTAGGGGCCCAGTTTACCCATCCCTGTGTGTTCAGTTCATATGTACATGTGTGTAAGTATGCACACTTTGCTAGGGCACTGTGGTGGGAGGGACGTGGCTTAGTCTTTTCTATTAAAGAGATGATTCAGCCAAAGCTACCATTTTGTGAATTAGAAGCAGCATTTTGCCTTGGGCTTTTTATTCTGTGCAGATAGGTTGGTATGGAAACCATGCTTCTGAGGTTGCAATCAAAACACGATTTGCCTCTATTGGTGTTCTTAAAACGTTACATGCTGATAGTAGATGAGAAATTTTTACATTTACCACATCAATTCTTTCTTGTCAACAAGTGTCTATCTATAAATGGTTGTAAAGTAATTGTAGCAAACTCTTTCAAAATACTCCATATTTGTGCATTAACAGCGAACAAATATAGCTACTTTTCAGCATCTGTCTCCAACTAGATGGTAAGCTCCTTGAAGGCAGTGATATTTCATTCATCTCTGGGTGCTCAAGGATTAGATAGCGAATGGCACCAAGGACACATTCAATAAATGGGGTTTGATTGGATAAACAAGACAACTGTCAGTCTTGCCAATACAGGTTAACCACAACCTTTTACACTGGCCTAGCTCTACACAACCTTCAAAGCCTTCCTGCTACTTGACTTGGTCTTCCCATCTTTTCCACAAGTTAAACAGGGGACATATTATTAGTCGCATTATACGGAGGACAAAATAGAAATTCAGCAAAGTCCAGTGACTTAGCTGGGCTGGTCAACAAGCACTGGAATGCCAGCTCCTGGGCCAACACCTTCCCCTCCTCCCCACCCAGCCCCCGCCCCACTGCACCCCACCCCACCCCACCCCACCCCGCCCAATGCCTCCACACATTGAGCAGCAAGTACCTGCTCAACAGGCTCCAGAACACCCGCAGCTGACTCCCATACCTTCTCTGCTGTTTCATGAGCATCCTCTGTGGTGATTCAGTTTAATGCAGACCTCTCCAAAATGCATCTGGACTCGCACCCCAGCTTCTCTTTCACAGCTTTTCCTTGACACTGCATGTCCCTTTTTTCCTAATTAGCTTCAGCTTACCTTAGTTTTCACTGAAGTCTGCCCTGCCAGAGTCCTGGAGTACAGTGTATTTGTACACTAGAGTTTTTCTCGGTGTTTATTGACAGTAATTTCTAGGAGGCCATGTGAGTGGGGATGATAATGAATCACTCTGGGTACTTTTCCGCAGAGAATGAGCCCAGGGACCACCATGGGGGCTGGGCTGATGCGGATGTGGAGCTCCCTGAAAGGTAATCAGGGGATGCTTTATGGTACTTTAGGGAAGTGAGGACTCACAGGAGAGACGTCTATTTCTGTCATCCTGCCTTTTTGTCTCACTCTGAAGGTTAGGAGTAACCATCAATACCCATGGAGACCAGATGGGAGAAGCCCTCCCTGCTCCGAGCTGCTCACCTTAAAGGACCCGCCCCCTGCAGGGCCAAGACCAGAGCGAGGCAGGAGCCGGCCTGCCTTTGTGTGACCCTGAGAGTGATGCCTCCTTAAATTCTGCACTGAGGCACATCACCTGCCTCGCCCTAGTCCCAGCCCTGTGGCCCGGGCCTTCTTTGACCAGACCCACCCTAAGGGCAGAATTTGCAATGTTGATGTCCTGTGCCTACCCAGACCTGTCTGTCTCTCTAGATCATGAAATTCCCAAGGTCCCTGAGCCCGCCTCCAGAGGCTGCACAGGTGCCACTGCTGGGCATACCCCTAAGCAGGATGGAGTGTCTGCACGGCTGTGCAGACAGCCCTTAGCAGACGGCCCTGGCTGAGGGCGTGGGAAGAAAAGGTGGCCAGAAGCCTACTCTCTTCATCAGCCAAGCTCCAGGACAGAATCCAAAACTTCAAGAATTCAAAATTTGGATCTGACCTTCCATAATTTTATATGGTCTATTTTTTATGGTAAGAAGACAGAACGTTTTTAGTTTAACAATGTGTTAGGGTGATGTACTACTTTGAACTATTTATATGGGCCTCTATCCACACTCTTGTCTGGACCCCACAAATGTGAGCCTGGAGGAGTCTTGAGAGAGGATGACCTAAACTTCAGAAGACTCTGTGGAGAAATGACCCCTCCACACACACCAACTACTATAGGTCTCTATTTCTTGTATAGGACCATTGCAATTAATTCTTTGTCCTGATTTATGATCCTGCCTGCCAGGTAAAGTGTCAAGGTGGTATGTGAGCATGTGTATGAGGGCATAGGCTTAACATGGTCACTCATGAAGGATGAGGCCATTTTTGCTGAGGATGCAGCATGGTCGTTTGCATGACAATTTCCCCGACAGTGGACAGTTTCTTTGTCCATGAAAGAGGCAGCTAAACGGGGTGGGGCCCTGCATGTGGAAAGTGGCTGGAATCAGATCTGCCTCTCTCACAATTAGGGGAGAAGCTCTGCAGAGTCTTACTTCAGTGTCCTTACACTTCCTCCCTTCAGCCGAGCACAATGACTCACACCTGTAATCCCAGCACATTGGGAGGCCGAGGCAAGCGGATCATTTGAGGTCAGAAGTTCGAGGCCCTCCCTTTCTCTGCTTCCTTCAGGCCCTTCAAGCTTCCCACAAAATCAACACACATGCGTGCACATGGATCCTGTGATCTCCCAGAGCCTCCCAAGTCCCCCCAGGCTTTCCACTCTCCTGCTACCTTCCGCCACCAGTTTTGACCCATTAGGATTGACATGATGCAAAACGAGGCCCACGTTTTGGTGGCCCCAGGGACAGTACAATGTCAATAAAACATGGGCTATACAGCCTTAGACACACATGCAGGCGTAACATATATGCAAGATCATCTTCAGCTGCAAGGTTCTGAGTCCCAAGTCTCAGCCCCCACCCAGGCCCACCCAGCCCCAGGCGGGCTAGGCCATAAAAGTCATTTCTGGATTGTGTTCGTTATTAGGAGCAGGAGTGACAGAGAAGCCCGGCTGGAGCCTTTTCTTCTGGGATCCTCCTTGGTAACACACCCTGTCAGACCCATCACGTGCCGCTGGGTTTGGAGATTCTTGGACCCCAGCTGCCTGCCAATGGTTCTGCTAGTCCAAAACTTTGTTCACTCTCCCACCTCATGTGTGGGAAAAGGCTGGTGGCTGGTGGGGACACTCTGGCCCCTGATAGTTGGGGAGGAGTTGGTCTAAATCCACTCCTCCCAGCCTCACCTTCGCCCTCCACCACCCACCTGGGTCCCTCCAGAAAACCTTGCAAGGTCTGACTTTCTGCCTGGGCCTCAGCAGTCCTCTCAACTGTTCCAGCCCCCTCCTGGATCCGCTATACAAACACAGGCTCACTGCCAAGATGTGGAACAATAAATCTTCCCTCATTCTTTTATTCATGTCCTCACCTCTGCAGAGAGTGCTGAGAAAAAACAAACCTCACAAAATCCCTGTGGGCTCTGGCAGTCTGGCAGTCTCTTCTTTGCTCCTCTCTGACGATCTTTGGAAGACAAGAGGCCAGGAGAAGCCCATCCAGCTCCTGTAGGGGCGGCAGGCCCTTCTCCTCCTCCTCCTGAGTGGGCTCAACCACTCGAAGCCAGCACCTGTAACATGCTGAGCCCACACCAGGTTCTGGGGACCAGAAATCAGAGTGACCTGGGGAAACTGGGACATCGACATGCATGGCTTGCCGGAGTAACATTACACCTGCCTCACCTTCCTAGCCTCCTGCAAATTGCCAGAGAGCTTCTGGGCCTGGGAGGGCCAGGCTGTTTGCTCAAAACATTAGGTGAGGTGAGGGAGGGCTGCCCTGGCTGCCGGCTCAGAAGCTACCACAGGGAAGAAGTGGCAACCAGGGCAGCTGAGGGCCCTGAGGAAGGAGGGGCTGTCTCCATAAGAGCCTCAAGGGCAAGGCAGCATCTGCTGGTGTCACAGCCTTTGCAAAACAGTTCAGACCTTGAGAATTCCCAGGATCTTCCTCCTCCAACTCTGGGCAACAAGGAGTGCTTCCATTAAGCTCAATCAAACTGAGGAAGGATAGTAGGAGTGGGGGGTGCACCGAATTTTGCAGAACTCCATTTATACAGAAGAGAGGCACTGGACTTAGGGTGAGCCATGGTCCTAGTTTATCCAGAACTGAAAAGTTTCCCAGGACATAAGTCTTTCAGTGCTAAAATCAGGACAGTCCTGGGCCAACTGGGAAGATGTGTCAGCCTAACAGAGGGGCTGTGGGAAAAGCGATCCTCCCTCCCTGAGCCTGGCACGTGGCTGAGTCCAGAGCAGGGCTTGGTTCCCAGATGTCTTCTAGTGGTTCTGCTAACCCACAGCTTTCCTCACTATTCTAGGCATGAAGAAAAAGGCTGGAGGAAGGAGTGGGTCCTCATGGCCAGCTTAGGAGCTGTCAAGGAAAACAGAAAGAAGGAAAGCATTCACCGTCTGTGGCTGCCTTTGGGGAGCTGGGGCCCATAAGGCTTCAGACAGAGTCTGGGGTATCAGAAAGTGAGTTGGGGAGCACCTAAAAAGCTGCCAGGTTGAGGGGCTCAACCTTTCCTTGAATCCTTGCCCAGGGTACAAATGTTGGGTACAGCAACATGGTGAAAGCTGCCTTCCAAGTCTTTTACCCAGTTTCTATTGCTCCCATGGATGCAGAGGGCTCCCAGGGACAGGAGCCTGGCAGTGTTGTGAAGCCACAGCAAGCTGACTTCTATAGATCTGTCCCAGGGAACAGGCTCCTCCTAAAGGTTATCCAGACTGGAAGTGGTGGGCACACATCTCAAGAGGCAAAAGAAGTTTGAGTGAAAGCTGGTCTGACAAGGCAGATCCCAGTGGAGACCATCTCGCCAGACGTCTAAGTTGACAGATGAGAGAACAACATCCAGGGAGACTGAGTCACCTGCTGGAGAACACATTCCCATGTGGGATGTGATGGAACTCTGCATCTAGAACCATTGTTTCCTACTATCAGATGCTATAGCCAGAGGTTCCTTAGAAGGGAGAAAGCTCCAAGATGAGCCAGCCCTTTGCAAGTCTCTGCCTTCCTGGAGCCCACGTGCTGTTCAGGGAGATGCTAAGTAGCAAGGGCTCTGTGCCTCTGCAGCCACGACTTCTCTCTCCATTCTGTTTGATTCCCCAGCTTGGTTCCCTCCAGCACCACCTCCAGGTGAAAACCTCCACAAACCCACCTGGAGTGCTCCATCCTGGGGAGACCCCTGCTTGGCCTCTCTCTTTCCCAGCCTTGAATGTGTGAGAAAGACCAGTCTCAGCCCTCAAGAGTAGGAAGCTGCTGCCTACCTACTTCCTTATGAACCTGCCTAGGGATGGAAGGATTTAACACAGAGTTGAAAGAGTCATTAACAACACCTGGCTCTGATCAGTTTAGTAGGACACAGAGTCCTGAGGGTGGGGCACACCCTGAGTGTTTGCTGTGGCATGTCTACAGGGGAGGTAGAGACAGGGCTCAGACCCAGGATGCTGGACTGGAAAGTGGGAGCAGGTGAAAGCAGGTTTTCCTTTGAGTAGCCATGGAGCAGCAAGAGGGTCCTGAGAGCATGGCCAGGAGACGGCAGAGGAGAGAGGAGAGAAGAAGCATCAGAGGGACTTGGGAAAACATCTGACAGCTACCAAACCGGCTCTAGGCATTTATAGCATTTCCAGTTTTGTCCTATTGTGGGTGAGCCAAGCACCTCCAAAAAGAAAATATAAGAAAGAGCCTGAGAAATGTTCCTGAGGAATGGCAGGGCCGCCCCTTGTTCCCAGAAACCCTTTCAGGAAAAGCACGACTCCACAGAAGGTGTCAGGAGGGGAGAACCTGCATCTGATGTTAGAGGGATACTGAACCCTCTAGAGTCCTTGAGACCCTACAAGCATATAGAAGAAGAGGGAAGGGATCTACACCCATCGTGGCAGCCAGGAATGACCCTCTTGGAACATCTCAGGAGGCTGGAAATCTCTGCCCAAGCAGGTGTGATGCTGAATCCTACTGGAAGAAGGTAGAGGTTTCGCACATACAGCATTGCTCTGACTTCTATAACAATACGCTCTTGGAACTCACTGAGCAATTACTACTTCCCCACTCAGCTCTGCGCCTGGCTGGCTACTAGTAATTTATTGCAAATAAGTCATTTCTCCAATAAGACAGTCGGCTTTTCTACCTCCGAATTCCCTGCAGCGCTTAAGAGCGCTAGGAACCCAGCTGGTCCTCATTAAAGCCCTTCTGAACCCGAATCTTCCCATCCTTCCTGGTCCCACCTCCACCCCTTCATTCCAGGAGTAGGCTCAGGGGAACAGAGCTGGCCAGGCCACTCGCTTCCTTTCCCTTTCTAAAGAGCTGGACTGGCAGATGCTAACAAGGACAGTGAGAGCTCCTGCATCCGCAGATCTGACTGCCTGGCCAAAGAGAACAGGAGCTTCTGTACAGGTAAGCAAGGAATCATTATTAGCAAATTCTCTAATTAGGGTACCCTTTATAGCTCTCCTATAGGAGATATTAATTTGTAAGTTTTAGTCAGACCATGAATCTCAGGGAGAACTGGGAATTTCTAAGAATACTTCCTGAGAAGGGTCTTTGGCAGGAGCCTCTTAAATTCCTGGGTTTTGGTTCCTTCATCTATAAAAAAGTAGGTGTGGGAGGCCAGGTGTAGTGGCTTACAGCTGTAATCCCAGCACTTTGGGAGACCAAGGCAGGTGGATCACTTGAGGCCAGGATTTCGAGACCAGCCTGGCCAACATGGCAAAACCCTATCTGTACTAAAAAAAGAAAAGTACAAAAAAAATTAGCCAGGCTTGGGGGTGCACACCTGTCATCTCAGTCACTCAGGAGGCTGAGGCACGAGAATCGCTTGAACCTGGGAGGTGGAAATTGCAGTGAGCCAAGATTGTGCCACTGCACTGTAGCCTAGCTGACAGAGTAACACTCTGTCCAAAAAAAACAAAACAAAACAAAAAAACAGGTAGGTGTGCCAATGCATTACTGTAAGCAGGTGACTTAGACCAGGTGACCTGAGCAAGTACCTTCCAATTCTGTTCTGCTGTGCAATACTGGACCATCTCATTCATCCATGTGCATGACAGTGATGTCGATTTAGAGTAAAAAGACCCATGGTTGACATCCTGGCTTTGGTGCTTACCAGCTGGGTGGTCTTGGGGGAGTCACTTAATCTCTCTGAATTTTTTTATCTGGAAAATGAGGACAATAATAATAATATCTGCACCATACAGATGTGAGCTCCCACATATGGGCATGTTTTCTAAACTGAAAAACACTATTCAAATGTTAGTGATTATTGAAAGACCTTGATGGCTGTAATTTTTTTAAACTTCCCTTTAAATATGTAAATGATTATGATTGACATCAGAAACACAAAAAAAATCACAGCTGCTGGATTTGCTGTTAACTTATCCCCTGCCCAGGGGGATCCACTACCCCATCAGTGCCTCCTGAGACAGGGACTTAAGGGAGCTGGGCAGTAAATGTTGATCTCAGGGTAAAGGCTGAAGGTTTGACCTCCAGGGACATAGGGCGAGGCTATTTTGCCATTCAGCAGAACTTCTCCCACGTTGCTTCTACAATTTGACAGCAGACTCCCAGCAACTATTTCCCTGGTTAATAAACTGGCAATAAATTGAAACCTTCATTTTTTAGTGCACTTCATGTAAAGGGAGCAGACCCTCTAGAAATGAGTAATCATTTGTACAACTCCTCACAAAATATGCTGATAAACTCACAAAGTTCTGTTATTGCTAAACACTGATTGCATTTCTTTGGGTAAGCACCGTAAAAAAATTTGTTGCAGTTTTTAGAAACAAGATGCCAATTACATTTTAAGTGCTAGAGAGGAGAGAGTAGGGGAGAGGCTTAACCAAGGAAATGCTAACTGGGCATAAACTCTGAAAGAGAGGCCAAGTCAAAAGGCCCAGTTCCAAAACAAGAGCTAAGAAGGCGAGATGGGGCCAGGTGCAATGGCTTACACCTGTAATACAGCACTTTGGAAGGGCGAGGCAGGTGGATCACCTGAGGTCAGGAGTTCGAGACCAACCTGGCTAACATGGTGAAACCCCTGTCTCTACTAAAAATACAAAAAATTAAGCAGGCATGGTGGCTGTAGTGTGCCTTTAATCCCAGCTACTCAGGAGGCTGAGGGAGGAGAATTGCCTGAACCCAGGAGGCAGAGGTTGCAGTGAGCCAAGATGGCGCCACTGCACTCCAGCCTGAGTGACAGAGCAAGACTCTGTCTCAAAAAAAAAAAAAAAAAAAAAAAAAAGAGAAGGAGAGATGGACCTTGCAGGGAAACGAAACCTTCCCAAGAGAGCATTGACTTAGGTGGTTCTCAAACTCAAAACCTCAGAGCACCTGGATGGCTAAGGCTTTTCATTGCAGATCATGACACATAGATTTTTTTTTTTTTTTTTTTTTTTTTTTTTTGAGATGGAGTCTTACTCTGTCGCCCAGGCTGGAGTACAGTGGCGTGATCTCGGCTTACTGCCAGCTCTGCCTCCCGGGTTCACACCATTCTCCTGCCTCCGCCTCTCAAGTAGCTAGGACTACAGGCACCCGCCACCACACTGGGCTAATTTTTTTGTATTTTTAGTAGAGACGGGCTTTCACCATGTTAGCCAGGGTGGTCTCGATCTCCTGATCTCGTGATCCACCCGCCTCGGCCTCCCAAAGTGCTGGGATTACAGGCGTGAGCCACTGCAACTGGCCAACCCCATTTCTACAAAAAATACAAAAGAAGAATTAGTCGTGTGTGGTGGCGTGCACCTGTAGTCCCAGCTACCAGGGAGGCTGAGGTGGGAGGATCCACTGAGCACACAGCATCAAGGCTGCAGTGAGCTGAGATGGTGCCACTGCACTCCAGCCTGGGCAAAACAAGCACAAACCAAAATTCTAGAGTAGATAAGCAGGAGTCAGCACCAAAGCTTCAGCATGTATAGAAGATAGCAGGAACATTGTAATTCTACCCTGCAGTATGTGCTTTTGTGGGTGGGCGGGTGTGTGTTTGTGTCTGTCTGTCTGCTGTCTGTCTGTGCGAGTGAGAGAGAGGCAGACAGAGAAAACTGGGCCAAGACCATATATCACTTTAATAACAGAACTCCTTGGACCAGTTCATAGAACTGTCATTTAAAACCAATGTCCTAGACCAACTCCAACCTTCTTGTTTTCCAGTGCACCCACCCCATACAGGGCCAGCCAGAGCCAGGTGAGAACAGGAAGGGGAGTGGAGAGGGAGAGTGGAGAGGGTCCTGACTCCTGTAGGCTTCATCTGGGCTGGCCCAGCCTTGACCCCATCTTCCCAGGAGCCTCTCAGCCATGGAGTCCTCTAGGGAGGCATTTAGCCCACCTGAGAGCACAGGGAAAAGGCAGGACTGGGGCACCTCCCAGCACCCTCCCAAAAGACTCACACAAGGGCAGGGAGGGGAGAGGGCAGAAAAAAGGTAGGCTTCCTGCTGCTTCCAGCAGCCTCTCTCCTCCTCCCACTCATCCCTCAGCAACCACAGTACTCCCAACCCAGCCCCAGCCTCTCTTCTGTCATTGAGTCTCTAGTGAGAAAGAGGACTCTGAAATCAGGGCCCAAGAGGAGAGACCTGGCGGCTGGGTGGCTGGCCGGTGGGTGGTGACTGTTTCTCAAACATAGTAGTAGGAGGTCCATGAGTTCCGCATCGGAGGCTGCTGACTCTCCTCTGTTAGTGGAGCTGCTAGAGGCCCCAGGAAGCATGAGGCGGCAGTGTGCAGTGAGACCGGAGGAAACAGCCGGACTCAGAGGAGGGAGTCCTAGACCAAAAGGGAAAGGAACTGGATTCACAGCATGGCTCTACACTAGCCAAGCGACATTTATTTTAGTAAATCACTTAACCATGCAGGGCCTTGATTTTCACTTCTATCAAATGGGGCTAAAATTATCTGCTGCTGGAGATTTTTTGTAAGATTTCTATGAGAGGATCGATACATACATTCCCTGTATTATCTACCAACCCCCACCCCTGCCCAACCTGAGAGGAAGATGCTTTTCATGATCATGCCCTAAATTTGTAAAATACTTTATGTAAATAATGTTTTGTTTTGTTTTGTTTTTGAGACAGAGTCTTGCTCTGTCACCCAGGCTGGAGGGCAGTGGCAAGATCTCAGCTCACTGCAACCTCCGCCTCCCAGGTTCAAGTGATTCTTCTGCCTCAACCTCCCAAGTAGTTGGGTACATGCCACCATGTCCAGCTAATTTTTGTATTTTTAGTAGAGACGGGGTTTCACCATGTTGTCCAGGCTGGCCTCGAACTCCTGACCTCGTGATCCACCCTCCTCAGCCGCCCAAAGTGCTAGGATTATAGGCATGAGCCACCCCGCCCAGCCACTAATGTGTTTTTATACCCCTTGTCTCACTTGGCCTTCCCATTGAACAGATGAAGGGGAGTGGCTTGCCCGGAGTCACACAATTTACGTCGATGCAGAACCCAAACTGCTAAATGCTGAGCTCTCTCCACAGTGCAGGGAATGTGGCCACTAGTAACTGCCTTAGAGACCAGGGATGAGTGACAGTAACGGATATACACATAAATAACATGACAGGCCTGGCACAGTGGTGCATGCCTATAATCCCAGCACTTTGGGAGGCCAAGGCGGGTGGATCACCTGAGCTCAGGAGTTCAAGACCAGCCTGACCAATATAATGAAACCTTGTCTCTAGTAAATACAAAAAATTAGCCAGGCGTGGTGGCGAATGCCTGTAATCCCAACTACTTGGGAGGCTAAGGCAGGGGAATCACTTGAATCCAGGAGGTGGAGGTTGCAGTGAGCTGAGATTGCACCGTTGTACTCCTGCCTGGGAAACAAGAGCAAAACTCCATCTCAAGAAAACAAAAAGTACTACAGATCACTCACTGTAAGCCTAGCACTGTGCTAGGCATTGTACGGGTCTTATTTAATAGCATATAACAATAGCATATAAGCAGCCATGATGGTTATCATCAGGAAACTAAGGTTTACCAAAGTTAGAAACTTGCCAAAGGTCGACACAGGAAAAAGTAGATCTAGGATACAAACTCAGGGCTACTCTTACTCAGTTTATCCTTAAATTGATAGAAATCCAGTGGATTCAATGTTTAAGCTTCACTTCTTCCTCCACCCACTCTGGAGAACATGTCCTAGTCCCCTCCCCAGCCCCCAGCAGGACCTGGGCCTAAGGGGTAAGGTTCCTTGCATTGGAGGGGCAGGTCCTTTAGAAACCTCCCTGTCCTACTCCTGCCCCCACACTCACCTGAACAGTGTCATGGATCCAGTCCAGAAACTCAGCTACCTTGGCGTAGACACCTGGGTGATTGGGCTCTGCGCAGCCAAGCCCCCAGCTGACCACCCCCACCAGGCGCCAAGTGTCCCCATCTGGGCACACCAGGGGGCCCCCGCTATCTCCCTATGGGATCCAGGCATGGAGACACAGAGAAACAGCCAGTTAGTTCTTCCTGATGGAGAGCACCAGACCACTATGACAAGTGGAATCTCCTTACTGGGCCCCTCCTGCTTCTAGCTGAGGTACCTATTGGCTTCAACCCTCCTTAAACCCTTAGTATGAGCTCCAGACTTGCCTAGATGCCCCTCCTTCTAGAGAGGCTGTCTCACACCATCGACAAGCTCTGACCAGGGCAGGGGTCCAAGTCACAGCAGGACCCCTGTCCTCCCACCCCCACCTCCACCCCCACCCTCACCCCAGCCACCACAGGCCACACCTGGCATGCATCAGCTCTTCCGTCCAGGTAGCCAGCACAAAGCATGCGGGGGGTGAGGGCTCCGCTGTACACACAAGAGCTGTTGCAGAGCTGAGTGCTGAGCAGGGGCACCACCGTGTCCTGGAGCATGTCCGAGCTGTAAGCTATGAGAGACACCGAGAAAAACTGCAGGGCATAAAGCAAGACCCAGGCAGGCAGAACAGCAAGAGGGGAGGTAATTAGAGTCCCAGGAGACCCACAGAGGCGAGCCTAGGGTGGGAGCTGTGGACCCTGAGCAAGGAAGCAGGAGGCTATCAGACTTGGGGGCTGGGAGTGGGAAGAGGAGGAGGACTCACATATACACCAAATGTGAGACCATGGCGCTCCTGGGACAAGGGGAGGTGGCGTAAAAGGGTCTGAGTTTGGGGAAAACTTTCAGTAGATGTTCGCCCCAGAAAGGCCCAGGCAGGGGAGACTGGAGCCCCCAGTCGTGGCCAAGGGTGATGTCAGGGAAAAACAGGGCTGGCACTGTCATGTGGCCAAGGGATGTGGCCATGCCTCACCCTGGGGAAGAATGCCTCCCACACCCGCTCCTGCACCGAGGGCCCAGGGAGCTGACTCACTATGGCTGGAGTCGGTGTGGCCCCAGCCAGACACCCAGCACTGCGAGCCCTTCGGAAAATGCCGCTCCTTGGCTGGCAGGCACACAGCACCCACGGTGTCTGCAGAGAGGCACGTGATCCTGGTCCCCAGTCAGGCTCGGCTTCCCCCATTGCGGAGCCTGGGCGAAGGACCCAGGACTGGCAGGTCCTCCTCACCCCCCTTCTGAAACAGTCCTGGTTCCTGGGTTCCACCAGCCAGGCCTCCTAGATGGCTATGCAAGTGGTATACTGTCCCATCTTAGGGGTCCCCTGTCACAGAGGACAGCATGCAAACTGCAGCCCATGCTGCCCCCTCCCCACACCTGGGGATGGAGTAGGGGTGAAAATTCTTTCAGGCCATGGGTACCCAACTTCTAATGAGGACAGTGTTTCCAAAAACATGTGACATATCTGATGGGTGCAGCCATACATGATTTTAGGTAGTACATAGGCATGCCATTGAGTAAACATCCACTTGGGGAGAATGCCATGTCCTTCAATTCTCTTTCAGTCACTCTAACTGCATCACAGAGAAAGACTTCATTTGGGGCTGGTCTGTGCCTTTCTTATAGCCTGCCAACCTCCCATCCAAACAGGAGACAGCATGCCCAGGTGCAGCAACATCTGCAGCAGACTCGGCTACCTAGAACTTCCATACTGATTTCTTTTCATGCTACATATTTTTGTGGTTAGTATCTATTTACTGTAACTAACACAGGTTCTGTAGTTAGGTATAGGCTCTCTAGTTATGTAAGTAATATAGGTCTTCTAACTAGAGATACTAATTATTATCTATTTACTATATCTATTTTGTATATTTAAATAGTAAATATGCTATTTACTTACTAGACTATATAGTAAATGTACTATTTACTATAACAAAATAAGTATATTTAAAAGAGAAATACTACTACATTAGATATCTATGTAGTATCTACTACTTAGATACTAATATAGTACTAATATATACTAATATAGTAGATACTAATATACTACTACATTAGATATCTATGTAGTATCTACTACTTAGATACTAATATAGTACTAATATATACTAATATAGTAGATACTAATATACTACTACATTAGATATCTATGTAGTATCTACTACTTAGATACTAATATAGTACTAATATATACTAATATACTACTACATTAGATATCTATGTAGTATCTACTACTTAGATACTAATATAGTACTAATATATACTAATATAGTAGATACTAATATACTACTACATTAGATATCTATGTAGTATCTACTACTTAGATACTAATATAGTACTAATATATACTAATATAGTAGATACTAATATACTACTACATTAGATATCTATGTAGTATCTACTACTTAGATACTAATATAGTACTAATATATACTAATATAGTAGATACTAATATACTACTACATTAGATATCTATGTAGTATCTACTACTTAGATACTAATATAGTAGTATTTCTCTTTTAAATATACTAAGAATTTTTCTTTCTTTTTTTTTTTTTGAGACAGAATCTTGCTTTGTCACCCAGGCCGGAGTGCAGTGGCACGATCTCAGCTCACTGCAACCTCCGCCTCCCAGGTTCAAGTGATCCTCCTGCCTCAGCCTCCCGAGTAGCTGGGACTACAGGCGCGTACCACCATGCCCAGTTCATTTTTGTATTTTCAGTAGAGATGGGGTTTCACTGTGTTGGCCAGGCTGGCCTTGAACTCCTGACCTCAAGTGATCTGCCCACCTTGGCCTCCCAAAGTACTGGGATTACAGGCATGAGCCACCACGCCCAGCCTTAGAAATATTATCTGTTGAATATAGTTCACATATGTGATAAAATTTGTGAAATGTGTATGGCAATGACTGTTATTTGGGAAACTTAAGGCTACAGGTGATGACAGGAAGGAGTGTTGAGTACATGTGAATGTATATGTGTGTGCACAGTGTGCATGTTTGTGAGTGTGTGTGGTGTGTGTGTGTGCAGGTGTGTTCATGTGAGCACATATGTGTGAGCATGTGTGAATGCGTGTGAGTCTATGTGCACGTGACTGTGTGAGTGCATGTGTGTGTGTGTTTGTAGGTGAATGTCCACGTGTACGTGTGTGTTGGGGGAAATTGGTTGCTGGTATGGCTGCAGCCTGGGCTCACCTTCTAGGGCAGGTGCAACAGCAGGAATAGCCCTGGCATCAGGCTTAGGAACTGTTTGCCACATGACCTTGAAGACAGTCGCTTCCCTCCCTACACCGCAGTGCCCTTGTCTGTGTCTACCTGTTTCATCTACCTATCAGGGTCATTATGAGGACTGAAAGAGAAGATATTTGAAAAAAATATATATCTCATAAACTGTAACATGGCACTAAATGGCTAGGACCCAAGACTGGCCTGGGGACAGGAGTGGAGCAGCCTATTGGTGAATGGAGCAGCTGCTTGGGACCTCAAGGCAAAGCCCACCTGCAGCCCAGCCATGAAAAGGGCCTGAACCTTTTTTCCCAAAAGAGCCTGTACAAGAGTTGATAACAATTTCACATCCAGGTGATGCCAAAATTCACTACAGTCCCCAAATAAATAAAATGTTTTAAGGTTTACGGTGTTCAGAGGAAACTTCAGAAATCAGCTCACCACTCTTCCGCCCAGCCCCCACCCTCTCTGGACATAGTCTCCAGCCTGCCCACCCTCAAGCCAGCGCCGCACCTGAGAAGTTGAGAGGGGTCCGGAGCCGCAGGAGGGCGACGTCGTAGTCATGATTCTGGGCGCTGTAGAGGGGGTGTGGGATAATCCTCTCCACCACAGCCCCCTGGTGGGGCCTGACGGCACTGTGGCTGACCAGCCCCGCATAAACCCGCCAGCTGGACAGGCGGGACAGCCTGAAACTGCACACAGGGGCCATGCTGAGTGGGGAAGGAAGGGGCAGAAGAGGTGTTCCTAAGTCAAGTAGCAGGTGAAGGAAGCTGGCCAGAGCGGCCATTGGTGGGAGTACCATCAGCGGGCAGTGAGCTTGCAAGCCCCATGGACCATGCCTCTTAGTATCACCCCAGCAGCTAGCAAGACACTGGGCATGCAGTAGGTGCTTAATAAATGCTCCAGGACTGATGGATGGAGAAGACTATGGGTCATCTGCAACCATCACTCCCTCTTTCCTGCATAACTTCCCTCCAAGTTTTATAGCAAACACATAGAGGGCCTTGTGTCGGAAAAACTTCCCCGGGTCCTGTCTCTCAACTTACTATGTGTGATCGTGAGAGAGGCACTTCTCCCTCCCAGCCTTGGTAAAATGGGGATGACACTCTCTGCCCTGTTCGGCACCAAGAGAAGATCAAAGAGCTATTCACTCATCATTCATTCATTCCTCCAAGTCATATTTATTAAGCACCTACTATATTCCAGGGACTGTTCTAGACCCTGGGGACACAGCAGTGGATAAATCTACAAAGAGATTTAGTGGTAAATAAGACCGAGAGTCCCTGCTCCTGCAGAGATTCCAGTCTAAAGGGGAATAAAGATATTAACCAAATAATTACATGGAAAATGATTGAACCAAAGATAAACCTGAGGAAACACAGGGTGCTGTGAATGTGAAAGTATTTTTAACACTTAAAAGCTAATGAGGCCAGGCGCGGTGGCTCATGCCTGTTATCCCAGCACTTTGGGAGGCCGAGGCAGGCAGATCACCTGAGGTCAGGAGTTCAAGACCTGCCTGTCCAACATGGCAAAACCCCATCTCTACTAAAAATACAAAAAAATTAGCTGAGCATGGTGGCACCTGGCTGAGGCAACAAGAATTGCCTGAACCCAGGAGGCGAAGGTTGCAGTGAGCCAAGATTGTGCCACTGCACTCCAGCCTGGGCAACAAAGTGAGACTCTGTCTCAAAAAAAAAAAAAAAAAAAAAAAAAGCTGATGAATATAAAGAACAAATCTTCATATTCTTACTGTTATTTGTGCAGATCTGTTCTTGATACTGAATGGAGAGAACTTCACAAACACCTTACCCTCTTGGAGCAAAAAGCTGGAGATGGTTGGACATGAACATTTGACACAGGACACACCAACAGCCAAACAGAAAGGGAAACTGAGGCTCTCTGTCCTCAGCAGCCGCAGAGACTTGCCTGTGCATACAGTGTGCAGCAGTCACCACCCAGTGTGGCGCTAGCACAGAGCCCGCACACGTGTGCCGGGAGCCCAGGGCCACACTGGCCTGCCACGGCCACCGCCCAGGAGCCACAGCCTGCCCGCCGACTATCCGGGAAGCCAGGGGCCTCGCTCCACACTCTGCCAACAGAGATGGGTGAGACAGAAAGAGAGAGAGAGGTGAGCGTCAGCATGGTCCTAACTCTCAGGGAACGTGACCCAGTGCCAAGCCCCAGACAGCCAGTGTGGACAGCTCTCCTTTCTTATTCCTGGTCCTAAGTGTGGGGGATGGGAAGGTAGAAGTGTTGATTTCACCCCTGCCTGCCCCATCCAGCTGTGGGCCTGCTGAGAGCAGAAACTGTGTCTGCATGGAGCCCTGTGTTAGGTATGAAGCCCCGGTGCCTAACACAATGCCGGTCCTGTAGTAGAGGTCGAAGTGTTGGTGTGTGGAAGGATGTCTGAATGGACAGATGAAGAGATGGATAGATGAATGGGAAGACCAATGAAAGGAACTCCACAGATTGCTTCCTGTTTGGTACCTAATTCACCACCTGCCCTTAGTTTCCTGAAGGTGCTAACGGGTCACTCAATAGCCAATAATAATTTCACCTCTGGGGCTCTCCAGAAAAAAGGTGGAGTGGGGGTCAGAGGTCAAGGAAGAGAGTGGCAGGTAGTGAAGGAAGGAGATCATCAGCCCAGATCTGTGGCTGGTGAGGGACATGATGGAGGCTTAGAAAGGGCTCTGCTGGGGCAGAACAGCAACTGCAACAAGGGGCCTGGCAGGCAGATGGGCAGGTGGGCAAGGACCCCCACCCCAGACCCAGCAGAGCCTCACCATAGGGCTCTTCCACACCTGAAGCAGGGGGAACACCCCTTCCTCCCACTGCCACCTCCCCGGAACCAAGACATGACTCACCAGAGCATCTGAGGGAAACAACTCGACCAGAAGTGCAGTTGTTCCTGCAAAACAGAGGTGCCAGCAAGAAGCTGGGCAGGGCCCACCCTGCGGCCACACACATCCAAGGATGTGAAGAATGGGGGAGGTTGGTGGAAGTGGTGGACAGTTCTTAAGGCTGTCATGTAGCCACAGCCTGAAGAATACCACCATTTCCTTCCTGCCCCCACCCAAACACTCAGACCCCTCCTCATCACTGGTCCCCAGGACAGCAGCACACCTCCTGCCTAATCTCCCAGAGGGCAACAGAAGGACTTCATGGTCCTTGCAGATCAACTGGGACATTGATCAACTGTTACCACTAAGTGTCTGAATAAATACACACTCAATGAATGAATGAACGGATAGGTGAGTGCGTGCGTGACTAGGGTTCTTCACCCCATGCTCCTTCCTAGGTGTGCTGTATTCTCCACCCTGGTCCCTCTGCCTGGGCCTTGCATATTCATATTCTTGCTCTCCTCTTTCCCCTTTTCCCTCTTAGCTCTTAGTTCCTTTTTTGACCCAAACTCTTTTCTCTTTATTTATTCACCTCTTGCCCCTAGCAGCCCAATGTCTAGACCCTCTTAGTGTCTCCTACTTTCCCAAATACACAGCCCTCCTGGCTCTCCTGGAGGAGTCAGCCCCACCCCTACTTCCATTTTCCCATTCAGGTATCCAAGACAAGAACCCAGTCAGAACCTTCCCATCTCCAGCCACATTCCTGAGCACAGGAGCTGGACAGGAGGGGCCTGAAGGAACAGTTCAATTTGGAAATGTGGTAATGGGGGTGCCCACCAATCTATCCCAGGAGGCTGATAGGCAGCTTGAGGAAGCCTAGGAAGGTGCAAAGACCCTCTCTGCTTGTGCCCCAGTCACACCAGACCATCCCCAGGATCTGGGGAAGGGGTTGCTCCATTCCACAGCCCTCTTCTCTGGGAGACTCTCCAGACTACAAGCAACTCTTAGCCAGAGCAACTCAACCATCTCTCTCCTGAAATATCCAAATTATCCAAATAATGTGTGACAGGATTCAGAGAGCACTGAGCTTGGAGACAGGAGCCTGGTTTCAAGGCTTGACTTGGCTGCTTATTACTTATGTGACCTTGGACAAGACCCTTTAACCTTATTAAGCCTCAGCTTCCTAACCTGTAAAATGGCGACGAGTACCATTTCAAATCTTGTGACAGTAATAACCAACCCTACATTTCCTGTGAAGGGCAAATAGCAGATGTGAAGTGGTGACAGACAGGGCTCATGTGAACTGAGTTTGTTAATTTCTGATTAGGAAATGTTTCTCTTTGTCCTCCCATCTTAGGCCACCAGTGTCCTCACCACCAGGATCCCAAGAAAGGAGATTTTTGCTGGACTGACCACCAGGAAGTAAGGGAACCCACTCACCTAACTGCCTCAGTAGTCCTACCTGGGCTGCCACACCTCCTCCAGAAAGCCTTCCAGTCTAGGAGAGAGCTGAGCAAACTCCTGGGAGCTGTTGAGTTTGATGTCAGTGAGGTTTACTCCCTTGTGGTGAGTGAGTCTTGGCAGAGGAAGGGAATAGAACAGGAAGAAATCATAACTGGAATGTGTACGAGATATAATACTAGTATAGTGACTGCAAGACTGTGATAATGACTACTGCTGGGATTTATCCTTATTAAAAAGCAGTAATACTCCAAACAGAGAAATGGGCTGGGGTACCATTGTGCCCAGAGGCCAAAAGACGGCCAAAAAGACCTCTTGACATTTCCTGAGCGCATTGACCAGTGATGGGCAGATAGAGGTCTCCAACTCCCATCCTTCACCAGCCAGCCAGGCCTCCCCCTTCACAGGACCCACACCTGACTCCTGTTACCTGAGATGCCCAAGGCTCCAGCAGACCTGTAGCCCCAGGGTGGGGCTCCAGCCCTCATGGCAGACCAGAAGCCAGTGTGGCCGATCCCTCACTTGCACTTCCAGCAAGAAGTCTTTGCTGTTTATTCTGAAAGATACTGAAATCACAGCATGAAAACCACATGGGGAAGGATGGTGGTAGGGTGGGACAGGAAGAGCTGGACCTAGGACTCTGTAGTACTTGAAGAGGCTTTAATTACAGTATCTGGGTCACCCAGTGCCAAGTTCCCTGCTGCCGGGGAGTGAGACCAGTCCCAAGAGCAATCTCACCCCTACCGGTAGAGCATTTCCGTTTTCTATTTTAACCAAGTGCTTTTAAGCGTGCTCTGCCACTTACTGTCACAGCAGCCCTGTGCAATGAGTACTGCCATCCTCTCCATTCTGCAGAAGGAGAACTAAGCCTTGGAGTTTAAGCACCTTCCCCAAGATCACAGGGTCAGGAAGTGATGGATCCAGGACTTAAGTCCAGGTCTTCTGATTTCAAATCTTGTGATAATAATAGTTACCGGTTGTTGAGTGTATGCTTCTTCCAGGCTCTTATGGACTGACTTGTGTCCCCACCCCACCCCTCACACACACACACACATTCATATGTTAAAGCCCCAACCCTCAATGTGACTGGATTTGGAGACAGGGCCTTTAAGAAGGTGATTAAGGTTAAATGAGGTCACGAGGGTGAGGCCCTGATCCAACAGAGTCAATGTTCTTATAAGAGAAAGAGACACCAGAGAGCTCCCTCTCTCCTCAAGAGCAGAGGAAAGGGCCGGGGAGGACACAGGCAGAAGACAGCCATCTACAAACCAGGAAAAGAGCTCTCTCCAGAAACTAAATTTCATAGCACCTTGATTTTGGACTTCTAGCCTCCAGAACTGTGAGAAAATAAATGTGGTTTAAGCCACCCAGTCTGTGGTACTTAGTCATGGCAAACCAAACAGACTACTACACAAGTTCTGTGCTAATATCTTTTCCTAGATTAGTTTGTTTTATCCTTAAAAAATTTATGCAGTAAATATTTGTATTTTCATTTTATGGAGAAGGAAACAGAAGCTACAATAAGTAATGTGCCCAAAGCCACACAAAGACAGACTCCAACCTTATTCTAATGAGGTTATTCTAACCCCTAGCCTCTGGGCAGCATTGTACCTTCTGATCCTCAACTCTTACGTGGAGGAGAGGGGACAAGGTGGGCTAATGTTCCCAGACCCATAGGTGGCCCTGCTGGTCACACATTGGCTCCCACACACACCTGACCCCTCCTCCCCCACATCCCTGACTCACTCTGCCCCAAATGGCAAGTTTCAATCCCTCCTGCCAGCCTAGTCTCTGGACCTTGCCCCAGCTAGAGATCAGGACAGTCCTCAGAGAGTGCTGAAAGCCCCAAATCAGAGATCACCTCTGCAAGGTGACGCCTTGTCACCACCCTCACACTAGAGGAGGGAAATACATATGGTTGGCAGTGAACAGATGGCCCTTCAGAGTCGGTTCTCTTGCCCCCAGCTGTGACAGGTCCCTGCTAGGGAGGGAGGCCCGTAGCCTCAGGGGTGCAGCCCACCTGTTTTGGGAAGTGCAGGGAGCAGAGCTTCCTCACCACTAGCCTCGGAGCAGCTCAAAGTTATCTCCTCATCCTGCAAGGTTCCAGAAATGGGCTGAGAGGCCACAGGACACAGGTACAGCACTTCAGAGAAGAACAAAGAGAAAGGGTCTGATTTCCAAAGGAGGGGGTCAAGGTGCTGACCTCCTCATCAGCCACCTTGCTCTCAGGCAGGTCCCCAACCAACCCACTGAGGAGGGGCACAGCGCTCCATCTCTCTTGGCCTCAGCATCTATCTCTGCCTCTTTGACTCTCCCTTCTCAATCTCTCTCTCTCTCCCTCCCTCTCATTCTCTCTGTCTCTCAGTATGTCTCTGTCTTTCTCTGTGTGTGTTCTCTCTCTATCTCTCTCACTGGGAAAGAGTTCCAGAAAAAGTCTGACTAAGGCCTCCTTGGATCATACACTTTGTTCTTCTTTATGTAGAGCCTAGATCCCTCCTGCTGCGATTTCACCCTTTCTCCCCTTGTCTGCGCAGAGTAGATGAGGAAGACACTTGTCCTGTTTACCTTTAATGCCTGCTCAGCACCTGCTTCTCCCTTCCAACCTCCCCCACACCAGGGAAAGGACCCCAGCACTGACCTAGGAGCCAGGAGCCAACACCCACACCGGCCAGCAGCCCCAGGGCTCCCAGCACTGCACAGCCTCGTCGCATGGAGTGCCAGCACACCGCCTGAGAAACTGTGGGAAAGGACAGAGGGGTATCTGGGTCCTCTGCTCCTGCCAGCCAGCCTTACTTCACCCTAAGTCACCACCATGGGGCTAGGTACCCACAGAACTCCAACAGGACACCTCCTCCTGTCCCATCAGCCCAGATTAAGGAGGGGGTGGGGGCAGGGGAGGATGGAGAGGGCCTGATCACTGAAGCCCACAAATCCCACTCAATCCCTAAAGTGGGAAATGGGAAGCAAAAGCAGGTCTGGGGATAAAGAGTGAGACAGCCTCTCACCAATCATGTGGGGCTGACCCCAAGGAGGATCCAGGAAATGTAGGATGATTGCCCTCCACTGTCCCCACCCTGTCATTCCCTTATGACCCAGTCTGGCCTACTGGGATGCTGCTGGTCTCCAGGCTCTGCTCTGAAGATCCCAGATCCTGGGCCCTCCTCTGCATACTGGGCCTCCACAGGGGCTTGGTCATCCAGCGTCAGGCTCTGGGGAAGTAAGTGTCAGACACCCAGGATTCCCACATCAAGGATTGCTGAGAGAAGTCACAGCCAAGTCCAATTCCCCATTCTTTAACCCCAGTCGTGCTTCCATTGCCACTTGTAAACCTCTATTCATCTTGGGGACTCCCTGTATATTCCCACAAATACCTTGCCAGGCCCCCTGTGCCCTCCTGGGGCCCCTAACCCCACTGTCCTTACTCTCACATGGCCAGTAGCAAACACTTGAATGCAGATTTGGCCCACTCCAAAGCCCGTACTCTTAGCCACTCCTTCATCTTCCATAAACATTGAAGGAATCTGCTAAAGTCCCTTAATACCCTCCTTCAGCTTTAAGATCCCACCCTTCTTCATTCCCTCCTATCTCAGAAGAAGTGCCCCTCCACAAATCACCCACCCACCCATTCATTCATTCCATAGATATTTGATCCAAGTGCACAGGTCACCATAAGGGACACTACTGGGAGTTCAGAATAAACCAGCGCAGACCACTCCCCACTCTGACTGCATCAAAGAACCTGTAGTCTGGTCCTAAAGATAAGTCATGTAAAGCACAATATGTTAAATGACAGAAGAAGAGTTCAGCTAAACTACCTGATACAGTTTAGCTGTGTCCCACCCAAAATCTCATCTTGAATTGCAATCCAAATTGGAATCCCCATGTGTTGGGGTAGGGACCTCGTGGGAGGTGATTAAATCATGGAGGCAGTTCCCAAATGTTGTTCTCATGATAGTGAGTGAGTTCTCACGAGATCTGATGGTTTTACATGGAGCTTTTCCCCTCTCCACTCTGCACTTCTCTCTCCTGTAACCATGTGAAGAAGGACATGTTTGCTTCCCCTTCTGCCATGATTGTAAGTTTCCTGAGGCCTCCCAGCCATGCGGAACTGTGAGTCAAACCTCTTGTTTTATAAATTACTCAGTCTCTAGTAGTCCTTTATAGCAGTGTGAGAACAAATTAATACAGTAAATTGGTGCTGCTGTAAAGATACCTAAATATGTGGAAGTAACTTTAGAACTGGGTAACAGGTAGAGGTTGGAATAGTTTGGAGGGCTCAGAAGAAGACAGGAAGATGTGGGAAAGTTTAGAACTTCCTAGAGACTTGTTAAATGGTTTTGACCAAAACACTGATAGTGATGTGGACAATGAAGTTCAGGCTGAGGTGGTCTCAGATGGAGATGAGGAACTTCTTGGAAACTGGAGGAAAGGTGACTCTTGCTATGCTTTAGCAAAAAACTGGAGGCATTTTGCCCCTGCCCTAGAGATCTGTGGAACTTTGGTTGTTTTTTGTTTGTTTTTCTTTTTTGGGGGGCAGGGAGCAGGGAGTGTTTTGTTCAACTTTATTGAGGCATAATCCACATTCAAAATATTGCATACATTTTAAGTTCTCAGATCAATAACTTTGACAAAGATATAACCCACATGATCAACACAGTCAAAATATAGGACATTAAGGTCACCCCAGAAATTTTCCTTCTGCCTTTTTGCAGTTAACTCCTCCCCAACCCACAGCCCTGGAAAATCACTGATCTGTTTCTCTCACTGTATATTAGAGTTCCCTTTTTTATAGTTTCATATAAATGAAACCATGTGACATATAGTCTATTTTTTTATTTTACTTTAACTTCCAGGATACATGCGCAGAACGTGCAGGTTTGTTACATAGGTATACATGTGCCATGGTGGTTTGCTGCACCTTTCAACCTGTCATCTAGGTTTTAAGCCCCATATGCATTAGATATTTGTCCTAATGCTCTCCCTCCCCTTGTCCCCAGTCCCAGACAGGCACCGGGGTGTGTTGTTCCGCTCCCCATGTCCATGTGTTCTCATTCTTCAGCTCCCACTTATGAGTGAGAACATGTGGTTTGGTTTTCTGTTTCTGTGTTAGTTTGCTGAGAATGATGGCTTCCAGCTTCATCCATATCTCTGCAAGGGACATGATCTCATTCTTTTTTATGACTGCATAGTATTCCATGGTATATATGTGCCACATTTTCTTTATCTAGTCTATCATTGATGGGCATTTGAGTTGGTTCCAAGTTTTTGCTATTGTAAATAGTGCTGCAGTAAACATAAGTGTGCACGTGTCTTTATAGTAGGATGATTCATAATCCATTCAGTATACACCCAGTAATGGGACTGCTGGATCAAATGGTATTTCTGGTTCTAGATCCTTGAGGAATCACCACACTTTCTTGAGATCTGTGGATCTTTGGACTTGAGAGAGATGATTTAGGGTATCTGGCAGAAGAAATTTCTAAGCAGCAAAGTGTTCAAGAGGAAACAGAGCATAAAAGTTTGGAAAATGTGTAGCTTGATGATGTGATAGAAAAGGAAAACCCATTTTCTGAGAAGAAATTCAAACCTGCTGCAGAAATTTGCATAAGTAATGAGGAGCTAAATGTTAATCACTAAGACAATGAGAAAAATCTCTCTAGGGCATGTCAGAGACTGCACAGCAGTCCTTTCCATCACAGGCCCAGAGGCCCAGGAGAGAAAAAATGGTTTTGTGGCCCAGGCCAGGACCCCCCTGTTCTGTGCAGCCTGGCACATAGTACCCTGTGTCCCAGCTGCATCAGCTCCAGCTGTGGCTAAAAGGGGCCTAGGTACAGCTCAGGTTATTGCTTCAGAGGGTGCAAGCCCAAGCCTTGGCAGCTTCCACGTGGTATTGAACCTGTGGGTGCATAGAAGTTAAGAACTGAGGTTTGAAAACCTCCACCTAGATTTCAGAGGATGTATGGAAACACCTGGATGCCCACGCAGAAGTTTGCTGCAGGGGTGGAGCCCTCATGGAGATCCTCTGCTAGGGCAGGATGGAAGGGAAATGCAGGGTTGGAGCTCCCACACAGAGTCCCCACTGGGGCACTGCCTAGTGGAGCTGTGAAAAGAAGGCCATCGTCTTCCAGACCCCAGAATGGTAGATCCACCAACTGCTTGCACTGTGAGCCTGGAAAAGCCGCAGGCACTCAACACCAGCCCATGAAAGCAGCCAGGAGTGGGGCTGTGCCCTGCGAAGCCACAAAGACAGAGCTGCCCAAGGTCATGGGAGCCCACCTCTTATATCAGTGTCACCTGGATGTATGACATGTAGTCAAAGGAGATAATTTTGGAACTTTAAGGTTTAACGATTGCCCTATTGGATTTCAGACTTGCATGGGGACTGTAACCCCTTTGTTTTGGCCAATTTCTCCCATTTGGAATAGGTGTATTTACCCAATGCCTGTATCCCATTGTATCTAGGAAGTAACTACCTTGCTTTTGATTTTACAGGCTCATAGGCAGAAGAGACTTGCCTTGTCTCAGATAAGACTTTGGACTTGGACTTTTGGGTTAATGCTGGAATGAGTTAAGACTTTGGGGGACTGCTGGAAAGGCATGATTGTGTTTGAAATGAGGACATGAGATTTGGGAGGGATCAGGATAGAATGATATGATTTGGCTCTCCCTTCACCCAAAATCTCATTTTGAATTGTAATTTTGAATTGTAATTACCATGCACTGGGGGAGGGTCCTCGTAATAGGTGATTGGATCATGGGGCAGTTCCCCTATGCTGTTCTCATGATAGTGAGTTCTCACAAGATCTGATGGTTTTATAAGGGGCTTTGCCCCTTTCCTCTGCCCTTCTTTCTCCTGCCACCGTGTGAAGAAGAGTGTGTTTACTTCCCCTTCCCCATGATTGTAAGTTTCCTGAGGCTTCCCCAGCTATGCAGAACTATGAGTCAATTAAACCTCTTTCCTTTATAAATTACCCAGTCTCAGACAGTTCTTCATAGCAGTGTGAGAACAGACTAATACACTACCATCATCATCCAAAAGAATAAGAGCTTACTTCTCATTGAGGTGATCACAGAAGGCTTCCTAGAAAAAGCAGCCTCTGAGGCCCACAGGGATGAAGAGGGTTTCAGCTTCTATACATGGGCATTGGGTAGTCCAGACAAAGAGTATTGGATTAGCAAAGGCATGGGGATAAGAAAGCATAGAGCAGAGTAAGTCATATGTGTGCCTGAAGCTCATGAGTCATGAAGAGGAGTAATGAAAATAAGATCTTAAAAAAAACACCAGACAGTTCAAAGCTAGGTCTACAACCTACTGTGTGAACGTGGACAACTCAGGCCATCTCTTCAAATTTCAATTGTCTCATTTGTAAAATAAGAGTAATAACTCCTTCTTCCCAGGAATAATCTCCCTCCTCGAGTATCTTGTCTCCCTCAGTTATTCTCCACGCCATAAAGTCAGAGTAATCTTTCTAAAATGCACATGTGAGCATGTGAGCCCCATCTCTACCCTATGAGTCTTTGTGGCCTTCAGGATCAAACCAGATCTCCGTGGCATGGCTCACAAGGTCCTCCATGATCTCGCCCTGCCTCACCTCTCCATCCTCACTGTCAGCACTTGCTCCCTCCACAGCAAAATTTGGGGTCACACTGACATACATGCCATACCTCAGTACCTTCAGTCACTCTCACAACAGAGAGACTTTGCACCTGCTCTCCCCTTCCCCATGTAACTGACTCCTACTGACCCTTCAAGACTCAGCACAGACGTCACTTCTCCAGGAAGCTTCCTTCAATGCATACAGCACCTGTTGGGCCCTATATTGTGCTCATTTACTTCCTTTTCTCTCCTTCCTCACTGGTTTTTGCATCCCAGGGCTAAGCACAGGGCCTGGCACAAAGTGGGAATTCAGTTAAAGTATATTAAAGGAGGGAAGGAAAGATGGGAAACAGGGATGGAGAGAGAGAGGGAAGTACAAATAAGAAAACGTGAATTAACATGGCTTTATAAATTGTAAAGCCCAATACAAATGTTAAGTATAATAATATTAATAAGAACTACACATAAGCTGTGGATCCTTCCCCCCAAAATTTATAATCCAGTAAGGTAGATAAGATCTCTCAAAACTGAAGCAACTCCCATTTCCCCTGCAGACTCCCGTCTCCCCTGCGTCTTTCCCTATCAACACATAGGGTTGTACCCAATGAGAAGAAAAGCCTGAAACGCTGACTCCAAGACAGCATTGGCTTAAATGTGATTTTCATGTGTCGCATGAAATGTTCTTTTCACACCAAAACCTCCCCAGTCATGCCTTCGTACTCCACTGATCTAGTCTTCCTAACCCTCTGGCAGAAGGAAGGAAAGCCTTTGTCAGACTCACGTAGGTCAGTCACCTCCAAATTGTCCTGAAAATCATTCCACTGGACCCAAAGCACCCATACCAGTTCAGCTCACAGCCAGGGCAGCAGCCCCAGCACCTTGCCTATAGAAGGAGCTACCAGCCCCACCTCCCTATTCCCCACACCAGCCACAGCCCAGAACCTATAGGACTGGACCTCCCAAGAGCTGCAGGCCTTGCTTTTCCAGGAGAAACAGAGGTCATGGTTTCTATCATACCACACACATTCTTTCTTGTGCCTAGAGATGAGACTCACATGACACAGGCAGCGAAGCTGGAGGACAGCAGGCTTGGGAGAGCCAGTCAAGCACCCATAAGAGAGTAGAGAAGCAGCAACAGAGGATGAGGTTTGGATTTCTTCTCTGGGGTTGTGTGATTGCCCTTGAGCTGATGTCCCTCTGAGTGGAGAGGCAGGCCTGATCTAGAGAATTCCAGGGCATGGCCAGTCTTTTCTCCTGCCTCAGTACCAAGGAAGCTTGGCTTTAAAGCCAGCCTCTGAACAAACTGGCCTCACCTCATGTACTGCTCCACCTCAAAATTCAACTGCCCAAGCTCATGTGCTAGCCTAAAAAAAAAAAAAGGCCTTTAAAATTATAGGACTCCTTGTTCCTCTTTTTGAGTGGAAGTTCAAAGTAATAATGATTTGTTGAGCACCACGTATGTGCAAAGCACTTGATAGGTCTAAGAGGGACAAAAGAGGAGAATAAAAGGCAGTCCTTGGGGAGGAAACAGGAAATTGGCCGCACAGTGCCCCTGTTAGGATCCAGCCCCTGTACCAGAGCTGCCTCAGGAGGCTCTTTCCACCAGCCTAGAATGCCAAGGGCAGAGAAGGGAGAGAGAAAGAAAGGGAGACAGGCCACAGCAGGGGTGGCACAGAGGCATAGCCTTACCATAAGGGTCAGTGACACTGTTGTAAAGCCTCAGGGTCTACTAGGCAGCGTTCTGCTCCTGTTCTCAGGCCAGCATTGATTAAAGCTAGCCCAGCAAGCTTGGTTGGAAGATGAGGTCTCCCTGGTTCACACATGGCCCCTCCCTGTATCCCTACTCCAACACTCACACAGACACGCGCCACAGAGACAATGAACGCTGCTCAGGACCCATGAATAGGCCCCTTGTTGCAGGAAAGGAGCACAAGGGCTGGGCTGGGCTAGGCAACCCCAGCCCCTCCCATGTGCTAACTGGAAACGCAGAAACAGAGGAAAAGGTTATGGGGAGGAGGGGAGGCCAACTACTGTTGCTTAGCAACAAGGTCCCTTGTGCCAAAAAGTGTGCCCCAGGCATGCTGGCAGAATTCTCCCTTCCTGCTGACAGAGCTGTATTGGGGAGACTGATACTAGCATTTGTTGAAACATTTCTGAGCCCTCTGAATTTTATCTCGCCTCCATTTGGGTTGGCTTTTCTAGCAGGCTGAGGCTGTCACTATGTTGGAATTGTTGGGGTGATGATAGAAGATCTTTGTCACCTCTTGCTCCAGGGCCACATCTGTCACTCCAATACCAGGGAAGTGGGGCCTCTGCCCCTGTCTGCCCTGGGAGCCAGTTGAAGCAGGAGCCCCTCAGTGCTTTCTTCTTTCAAAGCACAAGGTGACCCAGCTGAGCCCACACAGGCCTAAACACACCTGGGAGCAGGCACATCTCTTTAGACAAGGAGGCAGAATAGGTCCTAGGGAAGGTAAACACAGGTGGGGCTTCCTTTCCTCCAACTGGCTGCTCAAAAACCCCTCAGATGGGAAAGTTAAGAATATAGGCTTTAGAGAAAAGGCCTTCATCCAACCTCAATTCTCCCACTTCCCTTACTCAGCCTCACCTGTAAAATGAGGATAATAGTATTTACCTCATAGGTTGATGTTACAATTCATTGAGATATTGCCTATAAAGCCCATAGCCTGGTGTCTAGCACAGACTGTATTCAGCAAACTGTAGCTGCTATTGTTATTGTTGTTGTTGTTGTTGCTGAATATCACCCACACAGGATTTAACTTTTTGCTCCCTATTTTCCTCATACACTGTATTAGTCAGTTCTTGCACTGTTGTAAATAAATACCTGAGACTGGATAATTTCTGGGGAAAAGAAGTTTAATTGACTTACGGTTCCACAGGCTGTACAGGAAGCAGTGACTTCTGCTTCTGGGGAGGCCTCAGGAAGCTTCCAATCATGGTGAAAGACAAAGGGGGAGTAAGGCCTCTAACATGGCAGGAGCAACAGCATGAGAGAGACGGGGGAGGTGCCACACACTTTTAAACAACCAGATCCCATGAGAACTCTCACGAGAATAGCACCAAGTGGATGATGAATCATGAAGGTTTCTTGATCATGAAGGATCCACCCCCATGATCAAATCACCTCCCATCAGGGGCCACTTTTAACACTGAGGATTATAATTTGACATGAGATTTGGGTTGGGACACAGATCCAAACTATATCATACACTCAGTGTGTCAACTCTGAACTTATGGTCATCACACCAGGGCACACATAAGACAATGAAGAGACAGAGGTCAGCTGTGAATTATAGAAGAAGGAGAGAATATTCTTCAGACTACAAACCTGAGTATCTACTGTGTGTCAGAAACTAGCCTGGGCATGGGGGATGAACAAGTCAAAGACTGGGTGCTTACAGACTGAAAAAAGGGATAGAAACAGATGTAACTAATTGTTACTATGAAAAGTGAAATAACAAAGGCATAAACCCAGAGGTATAAGAGAATAGAGGAATAGCTGCCCTGAGGATACAAAGAAGAGGGCTTCGCAATGGAGGAGACATTTGAACTGAGTTTTGAGAAGTGACAAAGCAATCACAGAGAAGGACATTTAAAATATATTGCAGGTAATGTCAATGAAAATGGTAGGAGTAAAATCCTCTGAAAATTCCCTCCTCCCTAAAAGCAATGAGAAAAATGGCAAAAATGGTGAGAATCAAATTTTTCAGAACTCTGGAAATTAATCAAAAGTTTATAGCAATCTGGGAAGTCTTCGTTCAAGAAAAAAAAAAATGACATAATTTTAGTAAGAAGAGTGAGCCTTGTGGCATTTTAACTTGTTACAATTCCAGCCCCCTCACCCCAACTCTGCAGTAGCCTTGATAACCAACAAACCACAATCACCATGGAAACCAGCAGCCTGGCAGCTACAAGAAGTGGTAGAACAGCCTTGGAGTTCCTTCAAATCCTCATCCCCAGAGAGTTGTAATTATTTGACCTGTCTAGTGGTTCCCTGGAAGATACCATTTGCAAGACTGTCTTTATTTCATCTGTCTCAAAACTTGCCTGGAGTGAACAGCTTTTTCTTCAAGGGTATTTGTTGAAAACAACTGGAGACAATTGTTGGACTTTGTGGTTGCCTAAAACAATGGATGACAGTTGAGGCAAAAAAAACAAAAAAAAACAAAAAAAACAAAAACAAAAAAAAACAGGCTAACCAAAAACCTTAAAAAGAAAATCTGGGGGAATAAAATATCTATAAAGGGCCTTGAGCCTTGAAAGGCTCTGAAATATTCCTAGGAATATAGAAAGCCATATGTACGCACAGGAGGGTGCACATGCCTAGGGCTGTGCACATTTGCAGGAAAAAACTAAGGAAGGTCCTGAGCTCTCAACCTGGGCTAAGCTTAAGGCTCTGCCCAAGCAGGAATGCTAAGGTGGAGTTGTCAAAATGTCCTGTCTGAGTGTTGAAGGCACGTTCCAACATATGCACAGAGCCGCTCTGCAAAAACAAGGTGACTTATTGGTTCCAAACATCAAGGCACCCTCTGTCAAATTATTAGCTAAACACTAAGCAGAAATTTCAGTGGCCACACATGACAAAAATACAGACTTTGCAGGATTAGCTCAGAAAAGTCGCTAAACCCACAAAGAAGCAACATCAACAACAACAAACCCCGAGGAAGGGCAAGAATCTTATTTCCAAAGTTGCTGTATCATATTATGTTATTTAAAATGCAGCTTTCAGTAAGAAATTATGAGGCACACAAAGAAACAAGAAAGTAAGGCACATACACAGGGGGAAAAAAATAATTGATAAAAACTGTCCCTGAGGAAGCACTTTAAATCATCTATTCTATATACATTCAAAGAACTAAAGAAAATCATATCCAAAGAACTAGAAAAAGGTGTGAGAATAATCTTATCAGGAAACGAATATCAATAAGGAGATCGAAATTATGTATTTTTTAAAGAATCAAATATAAATTCTAGAGTTGAGTAGTACGATAACTGAAAGGAAAAATTTACTAGAGGGGCTCAAAAGCAGATCTGAACAGGCAGAAGAAAGAATCTGTGCATTAAAGATATGTGAATTGATATTATACAGTCTAAGGGATAGAAAGGAAAAAATAATGGAGAAAAATGAACAAAGATTCAGAGACATTTGAGATAACATCAAAAATGTACTCTGTGTGTGTGTGTGTGTGTGTGTGTGTGTGTGTGTGTGTGTGTAATGAGCATCCAAGAAAGAGAGAAGCAGAAATAATATTTGAAAAAATAATGACCAAAAACTTTCCAAATTTGATGAAAAATATCAATCTGCACATGGAAAGAAACTCAATAAACTCCAAGTGGGATATATCAAAGAGATCCACACATAAACACATCATAATCAAATTGTTTAAGGCCAAAGACAAGAAAGATTCTTGGAAGCAGCATGAGGAAAGCAACTTATCACATACAAAGCGATCCTCAATCAACAGTTTAACAGTTAAGAGTTGGCTTCTCATCAGAAACCATGGAAGCCAGAATGGCACATTCAAATTCCTTAAAGAAAAAGATTGTCAACCAAAATTCTGTATCTAGCAAAACTATCCTTCAAAAGTGAAAAAGTAATTAAGATAATCTCAGGTAGACAAAAACTGAGAGAATTCATTGCTAGTGAACCTGTCCTACAAGAAATACAGTCATGTGCCACATATTCAACAGTGATCCCACAAGATTATAATGAAGTTTTTATACTGTATTTTTAATGTATCTTTTCTATGTTTAGATACATAAATACTTAGTATTGTGTTACAACTGCCTTCAGTATTCAGTATGGTAATATGCTATCCAGGTTTGTAGCCTCAGAGCAATAGGCTATGCCACACAGCCTAGGCGTGTAGTAGGCTATACCATCTAGGTTTCTGTAAGTACACTCTATTTCACACAGTGAAAAACCGCATAACAACACAGTTCTCAGAATGTATCTCCAACATTAAGAGATGCATGACTATACTAAAGGGAGTCCTTAAGGCTGAAATAAAAAGATACAAGACAGTAAATTAATCCATATTAAGAAATAAAAAATGCTAGTGAAGGTGGGTGAATCACTTGATGTCAGGAGCTCAAGACCAGCCTGACCAATATGATGAAACCCCTTCTCTACTAAATATACAAAAATTAGTCAGGCATGGTGGCATGCGCCTGAAATCCCAGCTACTCAGGAGGCTGAGGTGGGAGAATCGCTTCAGCCCAGGAGGCGGAGTTTGCAGTGAGCTAAGATCACACCACTACACTCCATCCTAGGTGACAGAGATAGACTCCATCTTGAAAAAAAAAAAAAAAAAAGTCAATCCCTTAAGAATATATAATAATTATAAATATATGCACCTGCACCTAACAGAGCCCCAAAATATATAAAGCAGAAACTGTCAGGGAAAAACAGACAATTCAACAATAATAGTTGGATACTTCAAACCCCACAATAATGGATAGAACAACCTACCCAGGGCTGCCCAGCTTGCCTCAACTTGCCATCCTCTTACTCATCATGAGTTGGCCCAGGTCATGGCCATGGTGACCAAGGCCAAGGTGACCACGTGCAACTGCCTACTCCTTGGATATAGCAGCTTATTTCTTTTTTTTTTTTTAATTATACTTTAAGTTCTAGGGTACATGTGCACAACGTGCAAGTTTGTTACATAGGTATACATGTGCTATGTTGGTTTGCTGCACCCATTAACTCGTCATTTACATTAGGTATTTCTCCTAATGCTATTCCCTCCCAGACCCCCCATCCAACGACAGGCCCCAGTGTGTGATGTTCCCTGCCCTGTGTCCAAGTGTTCTCACTGTTCGATTCCCATCTATGAGTGAGAACATGCAGTGTTTGGTTTTCTGTCCTTGTGATAGTTTGCTCAGAATGATGGTTTTCAGCTGCATCCATGTCCCTGCAAAGGGACATGAACTCATCCTTTTTTGTGGCTGCATAGTATTCCATGGTGTGTATGTGCCACATTTTCTTAATCCAGTCTATCATTGATGGACATTTGGGTTGGTTCCAAGACTTTGCTGTTGTGAATAGTGCCACAATAAACATACATGTGCATGTGTCTTTGTAGTGGCATGAATTATAATCCTTTGGGTATACACCCAGTAAAGGGATTGCTGGGTCAAATGGTATTTCTAGTTCTAGATCGTTAAGGAATCATGACACTGTCTTCCACAATGGTTGAACTAGTTTACACTCCCACCAACAGTGTAAAAGCGTTCCTATTTCTCCACATCCTTTCCAGCATCTGTTGTTTCCTGACTTTTTAATGATCACCATTCTAACTGGTATGAGATGGTATCTCATTGTGCTTTTGATTTGCATTTCTCTGATGACCAGTGATGATGAGCATTTTTTCATGTGTCTGTTGGCTGCATAAATGTCTTCTTTTGAGAAGTGTCTATTCATATCTTTCACCCGCTTTTTGATGGGGTTGTTTATTTTTTCTTGTAAATGTGTTTAAGTTCTATGTAGATTCTGGATATTAGCCCTTTGTCAGATGGGTAGATTGCAAAAATTTTCTCCCATTATGTAGGTTGCCTGTTCACTCTGATGGTAGTTTCTTCTGCTGTGCAGAAGCTCTTTAGTTTAATTAGATCCCATTTGTCAATTTTGGCTTTTGTTGCCATGGCTTTTGGTGTTTTAGTCATGAAGTCCTTGACCATGCCTATGTCCTGAATGGTATTGCCTAGGTTTTCTTCCAGGGTTTTTATGGTTTTAGGTCTAACATTTCAATCTTTAATCCATCTTGAATTAATTTTTGTATAAGGTGTAAGGAAGGGATCCAGTTTCAGCTTTCTACACAGGACTAGCCAGTTTTCCCAGCACCATTTATTAAATAGGGAATCCTTTCCCCATTTCTTGTTTTTGTCAGGTTTGTCAAAGATCAGATGGTTGTAGATGAGTGGTATTATTTCTGAGTCCTCTATCCTGTTCCATTGGTCTGTATCTCTATTTTGGTACCAGTACCATGCTGTTTTGGTTACTGTAGCCTTGTAGTATAGTTTGAAGTCAGGTAGCATGATGCCTCCAGCTGTTATTTTTGCTTATGATTGTCTTGGCTATGTGGGCTCTTTTTTGGTTCCATATGAACTTTAAAGTAGTTTTTTCCAATTCTGTGAAGAAAGTCATTGGTAGCTTGATGGGGATGGCATTGAATCTATAAATTACCTTGGGCAGTATGGCCATTTTCACGATATTGATTCTTTCTATCCATGAGCATGGAATGTTCTTCCATTTGTTTGTGTCGTCTTTTATTTTGTTGAGCAGTGGTCTGTAGTTCTCCTTGAAGAGGTCCTTCACATCCCTTGTAAGTTGGATTCCTAGGTATTCTCTTTCTAGCAATTGTGAATGAGAGTTCACTCATGATTTGGCTCTCTGTTTTTCTGTTATTGGTGTATAGGAATGCTTGTGACTTCTGCACATTGATTTTGTATCCTGAGTCTTTGCTGAAGTTGCTTATCAGCTTAAGGAGATTTTGGGCTGAGATAATGGGGTTTTCTAAATATACAATGATGTCATTTGCAAACAGGGAACAATTTGACTTCCTCTTTCCTGATTGAATACCCTTTATTTCTTTCTCTTGCCTCATTGCCCTGGTCAGAACTTCCAACACTATGTTGAATAGGAGTAGTGAGAGAGGCATCCCTGTCTTGTGCCAGTTTTCAAAGGGAATGCTTCCAGTTTTTGCCCATTCAGTGTTATATTGGCTGTGGATTTGTCATAAATAACTCATTATTTTGAGGTACGTTCCAACAATACCTAGTTTATTGAGAGTTTTTAGCATGAAGGGCTGTTGAATTTTGTCGAAGGCCTTTTCTGCATCTATTGAGATAATCATGTGGTTTTTGTCTTTGGTTCTGTTTATATGATGGATTACATTTATTGATTTGCGTATGTTGAACCAGCCTTGCATCCCAGGGATGAAGCCCACTTGATCGTGGTGGATAAGTTTTTTGATGTGCTGCTGGATTCGGTTTGCCTGTATTTTATTGAGTATTTTCGCATCGATGTTCATCAAGGATATTGGTCTAAAATTCTCTTTTTTTGTTGTGTCTCTGCCAGACTTTGGTATCAGGATGATGCTGGCCTCATAAAATGAGTGAGGGAGGATTCCCTCTTTTTCCATTAATTGGAATAGTTTCAAAAGAAATGGTACCAGTTCCTCTTTGTATCTCTGGTAGAATTTGGCTGTGAATCCGTCTGGACTTTTCTGGTTGGTAGGCTATTAATTATTGCCTCAATTTCAGGGCCTGTTATTAGTCTATTCAGGGATTCAACTTCTTCCTTGTTTAGTGTTGGGTGGGTGTATGTGTCCAGGAATTTATCCATTTCTTCTAGATTTTCTAGTTTATTTACATAGAGGTGTTTATAGCATTCTCCGATGGTAGTTTGTATTTTTGTGGGATCAGTGGTAATATCCCCTTTATTGTTTTTTATTGCATCTATTTTATTCTTCTCTCTTTTCTTCTTTATTAGTCTTGCTAGCGGTCTATCAATTTTGTTGATCTTTTCAAAAAACTAGCTCCTGGAGTCATTGATTTTTTTGAAGGGTTTTTTGTGTCTCTATCTCCTTCAGTTCTGCTCTGATCTTAGTTATTTCTTGCCTTCTGCTAGCTTTTGAATATGTTTGCTCTTGCTTCTCTAGTTCTTTTAATTGTGATGTTAGGGTATCGATTTTAGATCTTAGATCTTTCCTGCTTTCTCTTGTGGGCATTTAGTGTTATTAATTTCCCTCTACACACTGTTTTAAATGTGTCCCAGAGATTCTGGTACATTGTGTCTTTGTTCTCATTGGTTTCAAAGAACACTTTTTATTTCTGCCTTCATTTTGTTATGTACCCAGTAGTCAATCAGGAGCAGGTTGTTCAGTTCCCATGTAGTTGTGTGGTTTTGAGTGAATTTCTTGATCCTGAGTTCTAATTAGATTGTACTGTGGTCTGAGAGACAGTTTGTTTTGATTTCTGCTCTTTTACATTTGCTGAGGAGTGCTTTACTACCAACCATGTGGTCAATTTTGGAATAAGTGCAATGTGGTGCTGAGAAGAATGTATATTCTGTTGATTTGGGGTGGAGAGTTCTGTAGATATCTATTAGGTCTGCTTGGTGCAGAGCTGAGTTCGAGTCCTGGATGTCCTTGTTAACCTTCTGTTTCCTTGCTGTCTCTAATATTGACAGTAGGGTGTTAAAGTCTCCCATTATTATTGTGTGTGAGTCTAAGTCTCTTTGTAGGTCTCTAAGGACTTGCTTTATGAATCTGGGTGCTCCTGTATTGGGTGTATATATATTTAGGATAGTTAACTCTTCTTGTTGAATTGATCCCTTTACTGTTATGTAATGGCTTTGTCTCTTTTGATCTTTCTTGGTTTAAAGTATGTTTTATCAGAGACTAGGATTGCAACCCCTGTTTTTTGTTGTTGTTGTTGTTGTTGTTGTTTGCTTTCCATTTGCTTGGTAGATCTTCCTCCATCCCTTTATTTTGAGCCTATGTGTGTCTCTGCATGTGAGACAGGTCTCCTGAATACCGCACACGATGGGGTCTTGACTCTTTATCCAATTTGCCAGTCTGTGTCTTTTAATTGGGGTATTTAGTCCATTTACATTTAAGGTCAATATTGTTATGTGTGAATCTGATCCTGTCATTATGATGTTAGCTGGTTATTTTGCCCATTAGTTGATGCAGTTTCTTCCTAGTATTGATGGTCTTTACAATTTGGCATGTTTTTGCAGTGGCTGGTACAAGTTGTTCCTTTCCATGTTTAGTGCTTCCTTCAGGAACTCTTGTAGGGCAGGCCTAGTGGTGACAAAATCTCTCAGCATTTGCTTGTCTGTAAAGGATTTTATTTCTCCTTCACTTATGAAGCTTAGTTTGACTGGATACGAAATTCTGAGTTGAAAATTCTTTTCTTTAAGAATGTTGAATATTGGCTCCCACTCTCTTCTGGCTTGTACAGTTTCTGCAGAGAGAGCTGCTGTTAGTCTGATAGGTTTCCCTTTGTGGGTAACCCAACATTTCTCTCTGGCTGCCCTTAACATTTTTTCCTTCATTTCAACCTTGGTAAATCTGACAATTATGTGTCGTGGGGTTGCTCTTCTTGAGGAGTGTCTTTGTGGTGTTCTCTGTATTTCCTAAATTTGAATGTTGGCCTGCCTTGCTAGGTTGGGGAAGTTCTCCTGGATAATATCCTGATGAGTGTTTTCCAACTTGGTTCTTTTCTCCCCATCACTTTCAGCTACACCAATCAAATGTAGATTTTGTCTTTTCATATAGTCCCATATTTCTTGGAGGCTTTGTTCATTTATTTTTACTCTTTTTTCTCTAAACTTCTCTTCTCACTTCATTTCATTAATTTGATCTTCAATCACTGATATCCTTTCTTCCACTTGATCAAATTGGCTATTGAAGCTTGTGCATGCATCACGTAGTTCTCGTGCCACGGTTTTCAGCTCCATCAGGTCATTTATGGTCTTCTCTACACTGCTTATTCTAGTTAGCCATTCATCTAATCTTTTATCAAGGTTTTTAGCTTCCTTGTGATGGGTTTGAACATTCTCCTTTAGCTCAGAGAAGTTTCTTATTACCAACCTTCTAAAGCCTACTTCTGTCAACTTGTCAAAGTCGTTCTCCATCCAGCTTTGTTCCATTGCTGGTGAGGATCTGTGATCCTGTGGAGTAGAAGAGGTGCTCTGGTTTTTAGAATTTTCAGCTTTTCTGCTCTGGTTTCTCCCCATCTTTGTGTTTTTATCTACATTTGGTCTTTGACCTATAGATGGGGTTTTGGTGTGGATGTCCTTTTTGTTGATGTTGATGTTGATGTTGATGTTGATGCTATTTCTTTCTATTTGTTAGTTTTCCTTCTAACAGTCAAGTCCCTCAGCTGCAGGTCTGTTGGAGTTTGCTGGAGGGCCACTCCAGACCCTGTTTGCCTGCGTATCCCCAGCAGAGGCTACAGAACAGCAAATATTGCTGCCTGATCCTTCCTCTGGATGCTTCATCCCAGAGGGGCACCTGCCTGTATGAGGTATCAGTCGGCCCCTACTGGGAGGTATCTCTCAATTAGGCTACACGGGGGTCAGGGACCCATGTGAGGAGGCAGTCTGTCCATTCTCAGAGCTCAAACACCATGCTGGGAGAACCACTCCTCTCTTCAGAGCTGTCAGACAGGGATGTTTAAGTCTGCAGAAGTTTCTGCTGCCTTTTGTTCAGCTATGCCCTGCTCCAAGAGGTGGAGTCTACAGAGGCAGCAGGCCTTGGTGAGCTGCAGTTGGCTCCACCCAGTTCAAGATTCCCTGGCTGCTTTGTTTAGCTACTCAAGCCTCAGCAATGGCAGATGCCCCTCCCCCTGCCAGCCTGCTGCCTCACAGGTTGATCTCAGACTGCTGCGCTTGCAGTGAGCAAGGCTTCGTGGGCGTGGGACCCACCGAGTCAGGCATGGGATATAATCTCCTGGTGTGCCGTTTGCTAAGATAGTTGGAAAAGTGCAGTATTTGGGCAGGACTGCCCCATTTTTCCAGGTACAGTCTGTCATAGCTTCCCTTGGCTAGGAAAGGGAAATCCCCTGACCCCTTGTGCTTCCCGGGTAAGGCAATGCCCTGCCCTGCTTTGATTCACCCTCCATGGGCTGCACCCACTGTCCAACCAGTCTCAGTAATATGAACCAGGTACCTCAGTTGGAAAAGCAGAAATCACCCATCTTCTGCATCGATCACACTGGGAGCTGCAGACCGGAGCTGTTCCTATTCAGACATCTTGGAATGGAGAGAGAATATAGCAGCTTAGTTCTTGACCAGTTTGGTCCTCCTATCTGCCCCTTTCATCTAGATTCTCCCTCAAGAAGGCTGGTAGTGCCTTAGGTGCTTAGTGGGGAGAGCTCATATCACTTTTACGCAAGTCTTGGCAGCCAGCATACTCCCTAACTCAGTCACCAGCCCTGGCCATTCTCATCCCCATCAGGCTGGCTGTGATTTAATCATTCTGGAGGAGGCTCTATTCAGACCTTTGGTTTCTAGTATAACATAAGTTATCCTATTAATCTCTATTAACCTGGATAATAAAAATGGAAAGAGATCACTAAAGACTCCAAAACAATGATTAAAACAAAGTACAGCTAACTGTCAATTATCCAGAGATGAATAAAGACATGGCAAATATGAATACATTATAGTCCCTGCTCTCAAAGGAGTTTATAATCCAGTTGAGATGACAAACAAATACACCAACAGGAGTGACCTGAGAGGATAGGTGGTAAAAGTAGATAGTGTGGGCCCAAGTAGAATCAGCAGCCCTGAGTTCCACAATGTCATGCTGAGGTCATGGTTTACAGTGACCATATTGAAACACTAACCCCGGGAATAGCGTATGGTAGAATCTGCAGGCTGATAGTACCTAACCAGGCCCTGAAGGAGTGGCTCAGAAGTCAGGTTCTGCTGGTGGGACAGGGTTTGGAAAGGGCTGGCAGAGGAATGACAGAAGCTCACCAGGGAAAGGAAGGCTGAGACAAGCTTATTTCCAAATTTTCCAGGGCAAGCCCTCACCAGTGAACCCTGAGTTTGCTCTGGACTTGGTTTTTCCTATTGAAGATACCCAAGAAAGCATCAGGCAACATGTCTGATCTTTTTCCTCACAGTTTTGGCCCCCAGGCCAATCGCTCTTAACCCTGGGTGGTTCACTGGAATCCCCTAGGAAGCTTGTTACTAAAACACTCATCCCTTGGCCCTATCTGAAACTCCCTGAAACATCACCCCTCTAAATGGGGGTCCTTGTGTCTGTTTTTACCCTGGTGATTCTGGGGAAGCACTATCTCAGCTAAGCCTCTCAGTCTTCTTTAGGCCTAGTAGTAGCAGCACGAATTGGAGGAGGGAAAGTTGTGTCACAAAATAGCTATTTTTAAAATCATCAGTTACCCTGAGTACCTTTCCATGGTACATGGCATGCCATCACCTTGGACAGACACGTCATCTTTGCAAAAGAACTGTGTTTCTCCATCAGCTGCCATATAGCCAAAATTCTACCCAAAGAGATCCATTGTGTTGGAGTGAGGCATTGTGTCCCCAGTGTCCAGCACAATCCGGTACATAGTAGGCATATAGGCCAGGATAGGCCAGGTTATGCTGCAGCAGGGAGCACCTCCCAGGTTGCAGTGGCTTAAAACAACAAAGGTTTATTTCTTACTTATGCTTCAGGTTCACAGGGATCAAGCTGGGGACTTTTGTCCACATATCCTCAATTAAGAACCCAAGACAATAGAGTAGCTTCCATCTGAAATGTTACTGGTCACAATGGCTGAAAGAAAGAGGGTTCTTGAGGGCTTCACACTGGAAATTAAATGCTCTGGTCACTTACAGTTCATTAGCCCAAGATGTTACATGCCTCTGCCCAACCATGAGGAGAACATGAAAATGCAATTCTACAATATGCAATGAAGCACAGAGCCAGAAATACTTGGTGAAGAGCACTAGTAACTACCACATTGGATATTCAATAAATATTTATAAAATAAAATAACAGATGAGTAGAAATCACTTTACAAGACAAGATCATTAAGTACACCTTTACCCCACAATGACATTTTTTCCCCCTGGGATAAGAAAGAGGTAAGTGAAAGCAGGACTAAATGATTGAGCACACAGCTCTCCATCTTTTCCGTCACCCTGGTTGGCACAGCTCCTAGGGACTCTCGCTGGCCCTCTTCTCTCTGCAAGAGTCCCACTTCTGGAAAAAGGTAGCTCAGTTGCCCTGAGCCTCTGTAAGTCATGTTTGAATAGTGTGAGAGATGACTCTGGTGTTGCGTGACAGTGAAATACTCACAATTACAGGGAGATCAGGAGCTGCTGAAACCAGCTCTGCTCTCCTTCAAGAGCAGATTTTAGATTAACCAGAGGTGGTTTCTTTCTTCCTGACTACCCAATTCAATGCTATCCCTATCAAGCTACCATTGACTTTCTTCACAGAATTAGAAAAAATGACTTTAAATTTCATATGGAACCAAAAAAGAGCCCACATAGCCAAGAAAATCCTAAGCAAAAATAACAAAGCTGGAGGCATCACACTACCTGATTTCAAACTATACTACAAGGCTGCAGTAACCAAAACAGCATGTTACTGGTACCAAAACAGATATATAGACTGATGGAACAGAACAGAGGCCTCAGAAATAACATCACACATCTACAACCATCTGATCTTTGACAAACCTGTCAAAAACAAGAAATGAGGAAAAGATTCCCTATTTAATAAATGGTGTTGGGAAAACTGGCTAGCCATATGCAGAAAACTGAAACTGGACCCCTTCCTCACACCTTATACAAAAATTAACTCAAGGTGGATTAAAGACTTAAATGTACCCAAAACCATAAAAAACCTAGAAGAAAACCTAGGCAATAGCATTCAGGACATAGGCATGGACAAAGCCTTCATGACTAAAATGCCAAAATCAAGGGCAACAAAAGCCAAAATTGACATATGGGATCCAATTAAACTAAAGAGCTTCTGCACAGCAGAAGAAACTACCATCAGAGTGAACAGGCAACCTACAGAATGGGAGAAAATTTTTGCAATCTACCCATCTGACAAAGGGCTAATATCCAGAATCTACAAGGAACTTAAACAAATTTACAAGAAAAAAACAACCCCATCAAAAGGTGGGTGAAGGATATGAACAGACACTTCTTAAAAGAAGACATCAATGCAGCCAACAAACATGAAAAAATGCTCATCATCACAGGTCATTAGAGAAATACAAATCAAAACCACAATGGGATACCATCTCACACCAGTTAGAATGGCGATCATTAAAAAGTCAGGAAACAACAGGTGCTGGAGAGGATGTGGAGAAATAGGAACGCTTTTACAGTGTTAGTGGGAGTGTAAATTATTTCAACCATTGTGGAAGACAGTGTGGTGATTCCTCAAGGATCTAGAACTAGAAATACCATTGACCCAGCAATCCCACTACTGGGTATATACCCAAAGGGTGATAAATTGTTCTACTATAAAGACACATGCACATGTATGTTTATTGCAGCACTATTCACTATAGCAAAGACTTGGAACCAACTGAAATGCCCATCAATGATAGACTGGATAAAGAAAATGTGGCACATGTACACCATGGAATACTATGCAGCCATAAAAAAGGATGAGCTCATGTCCTTTGCAGGGACATGGATGAAGCTGGAAATCATCATTCTCAGCAAACTAACACAGGAACAGAAAACCAACCACCATGGATTCTCACTCGTAAGAGGGAGTTGAACAATGAGAACACATGGACACAGGGATGGGAACATCACACGCTGGGGCCTGTTGGGGGGTGGGGGGCTAGAGGAGGGATAGCATTCAGAGAATACCTAATGTAGATGATAGGTTAATGGGTGCAGCAAACCACCATGGCACATGTATACCTATGTAACAAACGTCCACATTCTGCACATGTATCCCAGAACTTAAAGTATAATTTTAAAAAAAAGTTTCTTTTCTCTTTCTCACTGCTATGCCCTTCTATTCTAGATAATCTATTCTGGTTTGCCCTAGCCATTTCTCTGGTTTGTGCAGAATAACCACTCTAGGATAAGGCAGGAGCCTAGATGCAGAATTAAAGGAGGTACTCACTAGCAAGTGGACTGCCAGCACTTGAATAGTCTAAGAGTGAGGCCTCCTTAAATTGTGTGCCCTAGAGTGCCCTATCTGAAACTTACCAAAGCATAACTCCTCTGAATGGGGGCCTTGGGGTCTGTATTGTCACCCTGGTGATGTGGATGTAGCTTCACTCTAGTCCTGGCCCTGCTCCCCTGCCTTCTCCTACTGATGACTCCCTGTCCCACCAGGCCCATCTGTGGATGAGCTTTGAAATTCTTGTTTCCTCTCCTCCTTCAGTCACTGTTTTGATATTTTTGAAAACATTAAGGCTTTTTCTCAACTGTCCTTCAGATGGATCCTGCCACCTTTAGACAGGTCACAATCTCTTTCTCTTCCACCCAAGCGGAAATACCCAAGTTCTTCTAGTTCATGCAGAATTATCAGATTTGGAAAATTTGTTGATAGAGACCATTGAATCCACCACTTCTCCTATCAGAGAAAATGAGGCCACAATAGGTGAATATGCCACAGAAATGTGGAGGCAATTCAAGTCCAGGTCTCCTGACTCCTGTCCAGGATCTTTTCCTGTTTTCATCCCACACATGCCACATAAGTCATGTATTCACTGAATAGGCAGGCTGGAAGAGAAGAAATTCCACCTGTGGACCACAGCTCTGGCCAATGCCTATGGAGTTCCATCCTGCTCATGATCTTCTCTTCCTATCTGTCAGTGGACAACAACTTCAGCCCTTGTCTGTGGATTCAAGGTTGCCCATGACCTTCTCCATCCTGATTCCCTGCACTGTGAATTTCTGACTTGCTTAGACAGTCCCCATAATCACATGAACCTCTTGTAATCTCTCTCTCTCTTTCTCTCTCTCTCTCTGGAAATGTTGGAGGTTGGTGCTCCAGGTGGTGGTGATGAGAGAGCATGGGTCTGAAGAGATGAAAACTTGAGAATCGGAAAGCACTGTACATCACCCTTGGTCCCATGCCATTTCCCCATTTGTCTTTGTCTCTGTCAATAATGTGTCCCTCAATCTCATCTAGTCTCTATCTGTAGCAAGGTCCTCCTGCATCCACAATATCCCCAGTTCTGTCAAACAAGTCCCCAGCCCCTTCAAGTTCAGTTTGTGTCATCCCGCTTGGGTTAGTTTAAGCCACCAGACCCTCTGCTGTCATCCCACAGCCTAATGGGGCCCGACCATATGCTCTTTCCATCCTGCCTTCTGGAGAGTGGTTTTCTCAATGAAGAAATGAATGATTCAGAAGTCCAATAAGAGAAAAGCTTTAAGGAACGAAAAATTAGGAAAATATTCCATCCAGTTTACTTATTCCAGATCCAGACCATTACTGCATATTTATAGGCAGTGAACAAACCCCAAGTGACTGTTGCCATTTTACTTGCTTTAAATACCAAAAAAAAAAAAAAATGGATAAAAGTATATTTAAAATGAAAAGAAAAACTGTGTGGTCTTATATAGTAGTCAGCTGCCTTCAGTAGCATATTGCATTCTTTTTTTTTTTTTTTATAGTTTTGGGAGCAAGTGTTTTTGGTTACATGGACAAGTTCTTTAGTGGGGATTTCTGAGATTTTGGTGCACCCATCACCTACCCTCAAGGAGCTTATAGTCTAACTCAGTCAAGCCAACAATTCTAGTGCAGTCTCTAATGGGAGAAGAACAAGGTGTCCTTAGCATGGCATGGAAGGTTCTTTCTAGGTACCCAACATACTTTTCCAGCCTTATCTTTTGTCCTCATCTTTAGCCCCCCTCCATAAGCCAGCCACTTGTTGTTCCCAGAATATCTCCAAAATAAGCCACAGCTCCTTTGCTCATGCTGTTCCCTATTTCTGAAATACCCTTCTGTATTAGTTGTTCTCACATTGCCATAAAGAACTACTTGAGACTGGGTAATTTACACAGAAAAGAAGTTTAATTTACTCACAGTTCTGCAGGCTGTACAGGCAGCATGGCTGGGGAGGCCTCAGGAAACTTACAATCATGGTGGAAAGTGAAGGAGAAGCAGGCGCATCTTACATGGCCAGAGAAGGAGGAAGAGAGAGTGAAGAATGAGGTGTTAAACACTTTTAAACGACGAGATTTCTTGAGAACTTTTATCTCGAGACAGCACTAGGGGGATGGTGCTAAACCATTAGAAACTATCCTCATAATCCAATCACCTCCCACTAGGCCTTACCTCCAACACTGGGGATTATAATTCGACATGAGATTTGGGTGCAGACACAGAGCCAAACCATATCACATTCCTTCTTTAGTTATTTTACTCCAGCAGTCAGTCAATATATATTTATTGAGAACATTCTATGTGCCAGGTACTGTGCAACACTGAAGACAGAATGGTGAGCAGAGACATTCGTGAAACAAAGGACCACATAAATGCAAATTTATGACTTTGATAAAGTGCTATGAAAAGTACGAGGTGCTAAAGAGAGTACATACCAGAAGTCTGACTGAGTCTGAAGACTCAGGAAAGACTTCCTCAAGGAAGGCAGATTCAGCCAGAATTTGGGAGAGGACAGTGAGCTCCAGACAAAGGCAAAGGCAAATTTTCTGTGTCAGGAGAGAGTGTGGTGCCTCCAAGGGATTGGAAGCAGCAGAGCAGGACAGCAAAGAAGAGATTGTGGAACGGAGGCTGGGGCAACGAATGGGCCAGGACAAGCAGGGGCTTTAGTGCCACAGTAAAGATCAGTCTTTGTCCCCAGAGGAATGGAAACCATTTTTAATAAGCAACCTAAAGACATAATCTGCTCACCACTATCCTTTAAGACCCAGGTTAAATGTCCCTCTCCCTTCCCCAGTGCCCGAGGCAACCCTCGCACTGTATAGCCCCCTCTGGAAAAGCACACACCATGTCATGGTACATGGTGAGGGTTAACTGTATTTGACTCAGTCAGTGGTAAGTTCTCAAGAGCGGACATCCTATCCTCTTTATCTTTGTAACCTCAACTGCACACAGTGCCTAGAATGTGGCAAGTGTTCCATAAAGGTTCATTGAATCAATCAACTGATATGTGCGGATGCTGGTCTGTTTTAAATTTTTTCTCCCCTCTCTTCCTGCTCGAAAGTTCCATCCCCAACCCCTCACCCCATTGCCAACAGTCTCCCTGCCTCCCTTCTCTCCCCAACACCACCCATCCCCCATGTGGCAACCGGGTTTCCTTCCTAAATAGGTCAGAGCAGGCCACTCTAATCCTTACATGAGCCTTCACTGATTTCGCCATTGCTGGCAGGATCAAATTCAAATTCTTCAGGCTAATTATCCAACGCATTCATGACCCAATCCCAAACTTATCTTCTTGGCCTCATGTTTCATTGCACTCTTTCTTCCCTGTACTCTATGTTCCAACTGCAAAAAAGCTCTAGAATATTCCTCAAGTCAAACACCCACTCCCACCTCCATGCCTTTGCTTAGGCTGTGCTCTCAGTCTAGAATGTTCTTCCCTTACACTTCCCTAATTAGAAAATTACTGGTGCCTCAAGATACAGCTGAAACACCAACCCATCTAAAGCCTCTCCTCTCATTCCCCAAATCCAGAATTAGTAGCTTCTGTTTGTACAGGTATATTTATTCCTAGCACCTTTCCTAGGTGTGTAAATGGCACATCATAGTTCTCAAATTAAAAAACAAAAAACAAAAGCCCCATTCTGTCCCTGTGCTGCAGTCTCCCTGCACCAGCCACCATGGCAGCCACAAAGAGTGGGAGAAATGGGAAAGCAGCTTTCTCCTCCCACGCAGGAGCGTGCATTCCCAGGAGGAAAGGGAACACAAGGCTTCCCTTGTTACAATATACAGACAAAAAATGACCCAAGTTGTATTCTAGGAAATTATTTCTAAGCCTACAAAGAACCATCCATTGTTTCTAGACTATTTTTTCTAGCTCAGAGATAAAATATGAAGTTTATAATTTATATACTATAAATTAAAATGCCCCTCCCCCAAATTGCTCATTTTATAAAGCAGTTTTTTACTTTGTTTAAAAACCATTTACTCTGGGAGCCTTTCAAGTTTATATTTAAAGACTTAAGCTTATAAAATACTCAGCTGACTACGGACTATGAGAACAAATCCCCAGAATCAGTGGTGTCAATATCAAACACACAAGACATTTTTCATCTGCTTTAATTAAGACACAAAGCAGCAGCAAAAAAATATTAATCATGCAGTTGATTAAAAATAACTTCCTAAACATCTGCTCTTGGTAAATAGCTATCTAATACTTTAAATCAATGTTTAATGACTGGTCTAAGTGTAAACCCTTTGTGACTCCCATAAAATAAGTCACTCCATGTGCAATCTTTTTTTGATACCCCCCTTTTCACCCAATGGTCTTTTCTTTATTCTCCAAGACTGGCTTTCATCAATCATTCCAAGTCTTTTATGCCTGTTTGCATACAGTGCAGGCTAGACCTCGGACAAAGTGCTCTGCACTCCTGGAATTAACAGTCTGACTCAGACATATACATGCAGAGCATACAGACATCAAAGTGATCCCAGTCATATGGTAAACACAATACAAGCAAAATCCGTTTACTTCGTTTTTCCATCAGCTCGTGCTAGGGACAGCTCCGTTGAGGTTTACTCTGTCTTCACGACCATCCTGAGAGGTAAGCAAGCCAGGGATGTCTGTGTCCATTTGATTAGTGACCACACTGAGGGCAGAGAGGCTAAATGGTTTGTCCAAGTTGACACTGGTCAGTAAGTGACAGACCAAAAATGAAATCTAGTTCTTCTGAATGCACACCTAAGGCTCTCTCCCCTCCTGTGGGAAGAACAGTGATAGATTGATAAGGTCAGTGCTCCTGGGACTCAGAGGTGAGTCAAGGACTGGGTTTTAGAAGAAGGAGGCAGGGAGAGGTTGAAGGAACTCTGCCAGCTTGAATGGGTGGGATGGAAGCAGCTGACAAATCTAGTGTACGGGCCATGGTTTGTAGTGAAGGAAATTTTCAGGACACTTTTAAATTATGGGAGAGCTGAGTTGATACACGGCAAGATGAGGAAAGAGGGGAATGAAGCTGCAGGGCCTTGACTTTTAGTCTATTTTCCACTTAATTTCAAAAGACACATCCAGGACAGAAAAATCCTAAATGCCCCTTCAGCATCCCTCTGTTTTCCTGCCAGAACAGGAGCAAAGTTCCTAGGGCCTGGGGCGGCATCAGCAATGCCTGGAATCAACAATGAACTCTGCCAGTCCCCTCTCTGTTCTCTGCCCGTCTGTGAATCACAGTTACAAGGCAGCTGTCACAGTAACTTGGCTAATTAAATTAGAGCCCACTGAATGCTTTATTGACCTGACGCTCATTCCAGTGAGCAGGCCCACTTTGAAGGTGACTAAATTCAAGGCTGTTAGTTCACAGATTAAACAACATGGACAAAAACAATAAGGCACCATCGGAAAAGTCTCTTCAGTGTAAACACAGTGTCTAAAGCACAGCTGCCAGAGCGTGTGACCTATAGGAGATTTATTTGGTATTGTGGGTTGAATTCTGCCCCTCAAAATTCATATGTCAGCGATCTCAATCCAGTATCTCAGACGGTACCTTATTTGGAGGTAGGGACTTCACAGAGGTAACCAAGTTTTAAAAAAAAAAAGGTCGGCCGGATGCCGTGGCTCATGCCTGTAATCCCAGCACTTTGGGAGGCCGAGGCGGGCAGATCACAAGGTCAGGAGATCAAGACCATCCTGGCTAACATGGTGAAACCCCATCTCTACTAAAAATACAAAAAGTCAGCCAGGCGTGGTGGCCGGTGCCTGTAGTCCCAGCTTTTCAGGAGGCTGAGGCAGGAGAATGGCGTGAACCCGGGGGACGGAGCTTGCAGTGAGCCAAGATCTCACCACTGCACTCCAGCCTGGGTGACAGAGCGAGACTCCGTCTCAAAAAAAAAAAAAAGAAAAGAAAAAAAGAAAAGGTCATGAGGATGGGCCCCAAATCCAGAGTGACCAGTATTCTCATAACAAGAGGAAATCTGGACACAGAGACAGAGACAGGGGGAAGACCACGTGAACAGACACACAGAGAAGATGAACATCTATCAGCCAAAAAGAGAGGCCTGGAGCAAAGCCTTCCCTTTGAGCCCTCACAAGGAACCCATCCTTCAGAGACCTTGTTTTGAACTTGTAGCCTCCAGAACTGTAAGACAATACATTTCTGTTGTTTATGCCACCCACTTTATGGTATTTTGTTACAGCAGCCTAGCAAACCAACATCTGGAGATAAACAAGAGGCAGAAAGAGCCCTGGAGAAGGAAGACTTTTTGTGAGAACAATGAAAAGAGCATTAATTCTAGAAGCAAACAAACCCGCGTTGAGACCCCGACCTTGCTGTTACCCACAGTGTCAAGACACCTAATCTCTCCGTGCCTTAATTTCTCATCTGTAAAATAGGGATAACATTTTCCTCACAGGGGTGTTCTTAGAATAAAACGTGAAAAATAAAAACGTGAAAACTACAGTCTTTGGCTTATGTAGATCCAGGTCCCATAAGGCCCCTCACAACCAGTTATAGTCACCACTGTAAATTCTGACCACCTACCAAATACTGACAATAAGGAGCGTGAGTCACTTTTGTAAAATAACTACAAAACACACACTGGCCTGAGGCTGCCATGCCCTCTAGGGGATTCTGTACATGTTATGATGAAAACTTCCATTCTCAGCTCTTTCTGCTCCACTTAATTTATCACGTGCTCTGTCTCTCTGACTGCAGACCTCAGTTTTATGCTTAGGAGTCCCTCTTCACCATTTCTCCTGCCAAACTTGGGCCAGGAGGGGATGGTCCATTCAGCAGCCCTCAAGGCCTGCCTCTCACCACCTCACTCTTATGCTCACTCTTGTAGACAGCCATATAGACTTTGAGACAAAAACTGCACTTCTGTCTTTTTGCACTGTCTGGTTAAAAAAAAAAAAAGGTTATTACTTAAGCTTTCCTATTTGCACTCAGAAATGGTAATAATCCTAATAAAACCAAATGGAAAATACCTCCAGTGACAATAAAGCCCTATTTCGTTCAGAATTGTGGGGAAATTGGCTATTTTGGTTAACTGCCCACACCACTTAGAAGTTACCCTATTGGAACTGAAGCCTAACTTTTAAAGAATTAGAATGTAAATCAAATACACCAAATGCCAAGAGGCTGGGATGGCTGGATCTTTACTTGGTTCTTCAATGGTCTTGCAGAATTTGATGGTGTTTTGGGGACACTGTCAGGGCTTCGGTTATTGCTGAAGTGTTCTAATAACAAAAACTGGAGGTGATTTGTGCCTCCTGGTGGTATGAATTCTTTAAAAAGCAGGTTTTTAAATAGATATGCAAATACAAATATCCATACAGCCAAGGGAAGCTCTCCTGGGACCCAAAATCAAATCCTTTTCATGTTGGAGCTCTCTTGGGTTACTTTCAAGGATGCCCCGGCTCACACCACAAAGGGACCCCCATTCTTTTCTCTTTATTCAGGCTGCATTGCCACACATTGTATGGAGCTCACCTCAAATCAGCCCATATTTATTAAGCTTCTCTTCCCAGCTCCACAAAAAGAGAAACATTAGATGCTACTCCTGCCTTCCAAGGAGCTCTAATTGAGTTGGAGAACTGCCTATGTTATTAAATTCTGCATTGTGTGCGCTGAGCTTGAAGTGCTGAACAGAGTTGACTTTTATGATCCCTACCCTGTGCTGCATGTTTTACATAGATTACCTCACTTAATCAGCTCATATTCTGAGTCATATTATTATCCTCACTTTACAAATGAAGATTCTGAGTCTTGACAGAGAATATGTAACTGGTCAAAGGTCACAGAGCTAAGTAAATGTCAACTTAGGTATGAAACCCCAGTCAACACGACCCCATAGCCTGCTTCACCCCCCTAACACTGCCTCTTTCACCTGTCTGCTTATCTAAGTCCTGTAGAGCAGGTGGCCACAGCAAAAATCCTACAAAGGATCAGAACAAGCTCTTTTATGCCTTTTTTCCCCCTTCCTTTTTTGATCCCCACATATTCCACCCACAGCTCCTACCAGTCTCTCCCAAGATTAGATTTTTAAAAAACAGAGAACTAAGAATAAGGGCTTCTCAGGAGCCCTTTTCTTATACTCTGAAGCAAACTTCACCACAAATTTAAAAAGAAGGTGTTTGCTATCTTTGCTTCATTGAAAGAATAACATTGTCTCTCAATGAGACCATAACTTTGTCTTTATTTTAAAAAAAACAAAAACAAAAACGCTGTCATATAGGTCTGCTTCTCCTCCTAAATGAACTATGAACTATTCTTTCTTTCCTTCTTACTGCTTTGCTGGCAGAAATTAGTAAAAAAAAAAAAAAAAAAAAAAAAAAAGCCAAATAAAAACCAAAAAATTGAGAACCTCAATAGGTTCTAATTCTAATTCTTTAAAAGTTAGGCTTCAGTTCCAATAGGGTAACTTCTAAGTGGTGTGGGCAGTTAACCAAAATAGCGGAGTAAGGAGGGAGGTTTTCAGATGTAAAATATGACCATAAAATAAAATAATACAATGAAAAGCAGGAGTGCAGCTGCAGATGGAAGCCAGCAATAAATTCTATAACATTCTATGACAATATAAACAAGACAACAAACAGTCTCTTCGTCAGCAAAACCATAAGAATAGCCTGAACATGGAAAAATAATGACAGGATAATCAAAGGCCAGAAAAGCATTATTTCAAGGAATTTGGGGTAGGAGAAGGGGGTATGGTCAGTGAAAGAAGAGGAACAAGAAAAAGATTATGCCTGAAGTTGATGACTTGAGTTAAAAAAAAAAAAAAAAGATGCCAGAGGCCTGGTAGAGTGGCTCACTGCCTGTTATCCCAGCACTTTGGGAGGTTGAGATGGGAAGATTGATTGAAGCCAGGACTTCAAGATCAGCTGAGCAACAAAGCAAGACCCCAGCTCTACAAAAAAAGTTTTAAATTAAATAAAAAATTTTAATGACAGAAAGTTGAAAGGCTCAAGCACTATTGTGCTTTTATATTCTCTATCAAGAATGACCTTCAACCTGAAAAACCTAGAACAAATGTAGTTGAGAGGAAAATGAAGCCGAACATAAGTGAAAAGATAGGAAAAGAAGCCGGGCACGGTGGCTCACGCCTGTAATCCCAGAACTTTGGGAGGCTGAGATGGGCAGAACACGAGGTCAGGTGTTCAAGACCAGCCTGACCAACATGGTGAAACCCTGTCTGTACTAAAAATACAAAAATGAGCTGGATGTGGTGGTACGTGCCTGTAATCCCAGCTACTCAGGAGGCTGAGGGAGGAGGATCGCTTGAACCCAGGAGGCGGAGGTTGCAGTGAGCCGAGATCGCTCCACTGCACTCTAGCCTGGGTGACAGAGACCAAAAAAAAGGAAAAGAGAACCTTGGTTTTCAGTGAGTTCACAATACCAGACACAGAGAAATTATATCCCATAGGACTTACAAATAAAAGAAACTGTAAATGCAATAACAAAACCATGTTACATAGTCCTTGAGATGAGCAAATACTCTAACTTTCAAAAAGGGGGCAAAAGATCTACTTTGACTTCAGACCAATGCAACTGAAGGCAATTTTACAAACAATCATAGAGCAGATTACTACACAAATAGTTGGTGAGCAAAAGTTCTCATTTTTTTTTTTTTTTAGTTTTAAGCAATAATGTAGATACAGATATGGCAAACTAGACTGTGTTTAGGAACAGAGCTTAGTTTGAAATTAAATGAAATTTATAATAAAATGACATACTTAATGTTATACATAATTTTTATCATACCGTATGGCAATCAAGCATAAATGGAACCCTTCCTACTAATAGAAATGATTAATATTCTTTTAAAGCATCATTTCTAAAGCAGGGAATGGGGAATGGGAAACAGAAGTCAGCCAGTGGCTGCTCCACTACCGACCATTCCACTCAGACAGATCTTAGGGAAGGGGTAGCTCTGCCTTAAACCACGCCAGTCCTAGACTCCAGCCGCCACCAAGTCCTAGGACTCAGTTGGTGAAACTGGGTAACCATGCCTTCTGGGATTCTCTGTGAAAGTAACCCCAGATAAAGTGGTTCTAAGAGTACAAGGGATATACTCTCTGATGAAACAAACAGTAAAAGGAAAGCCTCCCATGCAGATTTTGAACACCCAGAAGCTATGGGATTGGGTTAGTTAGAGCAAGTGGCTGAGGCAGAGGAAGGAGCAGACAAAGGGGAAGTGGCGGCATGAGTCAGCTGTCAGCTGCTTTGGGGGTGCCTGTTATTTAATACTGAATGGCCGGGTGCGGTGGCTCAAGCCTGTAATCCCAGCACTTTGGGAGGCCGAGACGGGCGGATCACGAGGTCAGGAGATCAAGACCATCCTGGCTAACACGGTGAAACCCCGTCTCCACTTAAAAAATACAAAAAAATTAGGTGGCGGGCGCCTGTAGTCCCAGCTACTCGGGGGGCTGAGGCAGGACAAGGGCGTAAACCCGGGAGGCGGAGCTTGCAGTGAGCTGAGATCCGGCCACTGCACTCCAGCCTGGGCGACAGAGCGAGACTCCGTCTCAGAAAAAAAATACTGAATGTTCAGGGAATGGGAGTGGAGTGGAGATACTAGGATGAGCCTGAGTGGAGAAGTGCAGCTGGGGGCAAGAGGAGGAAGGAAGACAGCTCCTGGGAGCAGAGGCAAGGGGGAATGGCAAGAGCTGAAGGAAGGATGCCACAAGAGAAAACTGCACAAGAAACAACATTCTGACTATGGAATGAGTCCTGAGTTTCAAATACACTGCCTTGCCTTTGCTTCAACAATCCGCTGTGTTTGTGGGTTCAGGGGAAGGGAGGCAGGATGGGCACGATGAAGCACGACTGGCCACGTGATAATAATTGTGTAAGCTGAGTAATGGGTACACGGGTTCACCCTACTATTCTACTTTTATGTTTTCATTTTTTAGTGTGTGTGGTTTTTCCCCACGCTACTAAGGGTTTACCATTTAACTCGGGGTTTTAAAAAAAAACAACATAAATTCTGTTCTATAAGACCTGACACAATCTTGCCCCCTCTTCCTGTTACTGCTCTAGCATCCTTGCTGCCTAGCTGCTCCCTCACTCTCCGCTATTCCCTGAGCTCACCAGACATGCTCCTCTCACCCAGGCTTTGCAAGAGTTGGTCTCTCTCCCTAGCATTGACTCCGCTCAGACATCCACAAAGCTTACCTTCTTAAGGAGATGCACTCTGCCCTGCCTATGGAGAACTGCAGCTCGCCCCTCTGCTCCACCTTCTCTGGAACTCCTAATCCTCATCACCCTATGTTTACTTTTTCCTAACACTTATCATCTTCAAACATATATATATATATATATTTCATGTTTATTATCTTTCATCACTGGAATTTAAATTACCAGAAGTACAGGAAATTTTTGTTTTGAGGTTTTTTTTTCTTGGTTGTAGTTCAGTGACTAGAATGCCTGGCACCCAATAAATTTAAGTAGAATGAATGTAGAAAGTTTAAGAACTACTTAGAAGCCTGTGGCAAGGGAGGGTGTAGGTGTCTTTGGCCTTGTCTTCTTCAATAGCTAGAGGAGCTAAGACCCAACTACTCCCACCCTACTCTTCTGCGCTAAACAAAAAAACTAGGGCACCCAATTTCTGAAGAGGAGTGAAAAACTTATACATAGCTCATGTGAATTATTGCCCTCCTCCCCAGCTTCTAGGCAGAGATTTCATAACTTGATTCTGAGACATCTAAGGCTATTTCCAGCTATAGCTTGTGATATCACAAAATTCTTAACCAAGCTCTTCATGATAAAGTGAGAAATTTCTGTCTAAATTATAAAATAATTGGAAAACTTCTCAAAACCAGGACTGTGTAGTTTTTTGGAAATTTTAGGCTTTGGCAAAATGCATATTTTTAAGAGAAAGTTATCACATAACAAATGTTTAAAATTAGTTTTGTGATTTTGTGATTAGGAAGAATGTAGGCATCAAAACCCAATTTAGAACTACCTGGTGCCAAGACTTTTTGTACATGAGACAATTTCCAATAGGCTTATCCCTCCCTGCATTGACAGCTATGTCCCATGGCTAAGAATTTACTCCTACATATCTCCACAAACCAGCTATGGAGTTGAACAAATTACCTTCTTGAGCCGGTTTTCTTATGACACAAAATATCCTATGTGTGTGTGTGTGTGCGCGCATGCACACGTCCTCACATATTTGTGTGGACCATTCTACTTTCAGAAGATGGACAAAATCTTGTGAAATCAGATAAACAATAAAATAAAACCCACACCAAAAAAGCTAGGAATCATTGCCTTAAGTGATAGCATAAGTATTTGCAAGCATGAGAAAGGGATTATCCAAAACTCCTTTAACAGTGTTATTAATGAAAGACAATACTATTTGATCTATCCACAAGTGATTGCTGAGCAATGTGCTGCAGCATATAGTACAGATGCTGTTCAGAGTACGGATGACCTTTCCAGAACTGACCAAGGTCAGAATATAAACTCAGGGTAAAATGGTCAGGTTTCTCTGGCTTGCATTTCCACAGATGAGGTCTAGATGCCTTGTGAGGCTCCCAGGCTGAGGTAAGAGTGCCATCTGGAGGATCTCCATTTCAGAGAGAAATGTGTTTGCAAAACTGACCGTAAAACAGGTCACCAAGTCAGGATCCACATAGAAACAGGAACCATTATCAAATAATTGCATGAATTTATGCTGTTTGCACACTTGCCTTTTTAATAAAACCTTTCCTTTGAGAAACCTTTCTTGAATTTCATCTCTCAAAGTCATTTGTATAGTTCTTGTTGCTCTTTAGGAAGGGGGTCTCTTCTACTTGGCCCATAGATCCACTGAGTCAAGCCTCTTACAGTTCCCCTTCTCCCATAATCTACACACTTTTCCTAAAAAAAAGGTTTGATTCCCAGGTGATATAGATACCCTCAAGATCCCAAGAAACTCTCAGGCTCCCCATCAGAACAGGTACCCTCAAGGGTCACGGAACAGTTGCCATGCAAACTTCCACATGCTCAATTAGATGGTTCATCTCTAACCAGAATGAACATGCACTTAATCATCAGCTATCAACAGCCTTGACCAGGGAAGAGGATAGAGTCTGCCTACTCTATGTGCCATAGTACATACATCACTTTTAATGGCAAAAATTGCAGTTACTTTTGCACCAACCTAAGATATTCATTAGGTGAAACAGTCCCGAGGGACTACATCTGCTTAGGCTAAGAGCTGCAATGCAGTGTTCTGTGTTACTGTGAGGAAGGAGTGAAAGGCATGCTTTTCAGTTACAAGAGATCCTACCTCCAAATTACTGTACCTGTCAGGAATAGCTTCTATGAAGAAAAGAAATCTGCCGTTCTGTGTAATCGCCCTGTGATGCCTTTATTTCAGTTCTACCCTTAGTTCCCCATTCTCTCAATTGCTGAGAAAAGTAATGTTAGCTGAAATTACATGAATTTTCAAAAATGGGTATTTTCTTCACCTGTGAAAATGTGCCCTTCCTCCTCTCTTAGAAAGCCAACTTCTTTGTTCCCCCAAAAAACAAAGCTGATTCAGACAATTCTTTTCTGCGTTCTCATAGTAGGACATGCAGAATATAGATAAATAGCTTGTTAACCACAGATGAATTCTTCCACAAAAAGAAAACCAGTCTTCTTTCTTAATAGTTCTTGTATGACCCTTAAATAGGAAAAAGAAAGACTAGGCAACCAGAAGCCAGAACTAAGAAAAAGGTTAAGGGCAGGAGGAAAAACAGTTTGTTCCATGTCTGCAAGGAATTGGAGGACCATCTGCCCGCAAGGCTGAGGATTAAGGAAGCACACCCACTGGATTAGCGATTTTTTTTTTTTCGGAGACAGGGTGTCACTCTGTTGCCCAGGCTGGAGTGCAGTGGTGCAATCTCGGCTTGCTGCAACCTCCACCTCCCAGGTTCAAGCAATTCCTCTGCATGAGCCTCCCAAGTGTCTGGGACTACGGATGCCCACCACCATGCCTGGCTAATTTTTGTATTTTCAGTAGAGATGGGGTTTCACTATGTTGGCCAGGTTTGTATTAGCAACTTTCTTCAGATAGCACCTACCTCAAAAGAACCTAAAGGTCATACCTCTTATCCTCTTTTCAGGACAGGAAACTATATTTCAGTAGGAAGAAATACAATCCAGAGTCCTAGACAGGTCCAGAATAACCTTAATATATTCCTCCAAAGGCTGCAAAGAGTTAAAAACACATAAAGGTGAATTGAAGGCTTACCTATGTCCACCAAATAAAGGATTAGGCTATGAAGACCAGAGTCAGCATGTCATGGCACACACATTCCAGAGGAACATTGGCAATTTAAGACCTTTGCCATCTGACAAGATAAAGAAACAGTGTTGAGAAGGAAGAAAAGTCCAACCAAGAAAATAAAATTTAGTTGAAATAGCAAAAAAGTGCCAAAAATGTATGCTTAAAGAAAGTCCTAGGAGTTCCAAGAATTCTGAAAAATTATCAGGTAGTGTTCTGATGAATGAAGATGACCAGTCAGTGAGTTCTGCGTGACGGTCATAAACCTCAATAAAAAGGATGGCATAGAACATAAGAAATCTTGTCGGTCTCTTTTGTCAAAGCTCCCACGTTATTAAAGACACTCACCCTTAATTGTAAAAAGCATTATTTATTGGAAAGAAATATTACAGGAAGTCTCCTTAATTCCTGCAAGACCAAATATGGTGCCAATTCTTCCCTTCCCTCCCCCCACACCCCTCAAATATCACCCATTTGCTCAGAAATTCTCTACCCCGACTCCTGGAATCTCCCGATTCCTCACTCCAAAGCCAAGGCCTGCATTTACAATGTATATGTTCCCAGACGGCTCTGGAAGCAGCATGAAATAATGCCGCCTGACAGTTTGTTAGCTAATCAAAGGAAGATGGGCTAGAAAGTCAATGAATTGAGGTGCTTTACTTGACAATTTATCTTAATAAACAGTTCTTAAACAAAGCCTCATACAGGCCAGAAGGTAAGATGTTCTTCTGTAAAGTCAAACTTCCATGATGTACTGGTTCACCAAAACCAATGGGCAATTCAAAGAAGTCTTTAAGGGAGTAATTATGCCAAGGGAAGAATCCACATATTCAAGACATAGCTTTCTTAAGAAGATGGAGCTATTTAATTTTAGCAAGGGCAGCTGCTCTTCTTTCTGTGTTCTGAAACAAGGCACGAATTAAAGCTTTTACTTCACTGGAAGAGAAAGCAGCTGCCAAGGGTCCTTTTCCATCTGCCCACCTGCAAAACAAAAGATAGAGTTTCATTTCCTATTAGGTCTCGGAAGTATAAGCAAGACTTAAAAATTGCCCTATTTGATCCAAATGCTTATTTGCTTGAAATAGAAATAAAACAAATTCTGGGCATCCTTCCTCTTCTTTATAGAACTACCCCACAATGTCTTTGACCTCTTTGCTCACCCACTACAACTGGTATCAGCACAGCCAGATGAAGAGACCAAGTGAAGAGTATGAGACTGTTCTCCCTTATTCTATACCAAGTCCTCTTTGAACTAATAATTATGACCGTAATACTCTTATGCCTTAGGCTCTGTGCCACAAAGTAAGCCACAGGCAACCAATTTTAACTGACGAAGGACTAGTGTAAAAATATATAAAGAAGTCCCATGAATCAATAGTGAAACCACAAACAACCTATTAGAATAAGGGCAAAAAATATGAACAGGCATTACATAATAGAAGAAACATGAATGACCAATGAAAACATGCTCAACATCATTAGAATTTAGGGAAATGCAAATTAAAATGACAATAACCTATCATTGTATGCCAATTAGATCAGCTGAAATTTTCCAGTCTGATAATTCCAAATACTGGTGAAAATGAGACTAAATAGGACAAATAAACTATGAAATATTTGTACAATGGAATGACACAGTGGTGAAAATGAACTGCAGCTACACATACCATCAAGAATGGATTTCAGGCCGGGCGCGGTGGCTCATGCCTGTAATCCCAACACTTTGGGAGGCTGAGGCAGGTAGATCACATGAGGTCAGGAGTTCGAGACCAGCCTAGACAACATGGTGAAACCCCCATCTCTACTGAAAATACAAAATTAGCCGGGTGTGGTGATGGGCACCTTTAATCCCAGCTACACGGGAGGCTGAGGCAGGAGAATTGCTGGAGCCTGGGAGGCAGAGGTTGCAGTGAGCCGATATCACACCACTGCACTCCAGCCTGGGTGACAGAGTGAGACTCCGTCTCAAAAAAAAAGAATAAATTTCAAAAACATAATAATAATATTGAACAAAAGAAGTAAGTTACAGATGATTCTACTTATACCAAGTTCAAAAAAAGGCAAGTCTAAACTTTATATTATTTAGGAATACATGTAAATGTGGTAAAACTATAAAGAAAGGCAAGGAAATAAATAGCATAAAAGTCAAGATAGTGGTTACCCCTCATGGAGAGCATTTGGAGAAGGGTACACATGGATTTTCAAAATACGGGTATTATTTTTCTTAAGTTGGGTAACAGGTACATGAAATTTATTCTTTTTCTTTACATTGTAAATACAGAGTATATCTACTGTATTCCTTCATATGTATATTTTACAACTTTAGCCTTATATTTAGAGAAATCTCTGGGGAAAAAAAAATTTCCTAGGCAGTAAAAAGAAGTTGAGTTATACTGTTATTATTCTTCTTATAACAAGGAATGAATGATCATTCTTAGACTGCAAGAAGGCCCTTTAACACATAGAAAAATTCTTATCTACTGCCCACTGGAGCCTACTACTTAAAAGCATCTTTGTTACCTACTAAGGACTTGTAAATAATAAATGAATAAATCTAAACTTTCTATGAAATGTGATTGGAGGTATTCTGACGTGATTTTTTTTTCAAGTAGAGATCTTGTTTACATTGTACAAATGACTAATATTTGCAGCAAACAACTCAGACACATCTAGGATGACTGGTCTAATATAACCAGACATCTGTAGTAAACCAAGCTAAAGCAGATAGACAAGTACCTACAGGGATGGAGATGACCTTAAGGCCTCTACAGAGAGGCCTCTATGTAAGGTATACATACCAACCAATAATCTACCAAGACAATATGAAAGCATCCATGAATGTGTAACCGACCCGCATCTATTCTGTTTTGTGCAATGGCCTCCGCACACTATGATATGATACAGCATACACTCACTGGGCACAGCAACATTAACTGATGGTGTTGAGAGAAAACATCACCCACTACATTTAAGAAAAGATGAATCTCTACTAGGTATATGGTCCTTAACCTTTAAAACTACTGCACTCCCTGCAGAAAGACTGCGATCAAACAGTAGTTTGATGCTCAATATTTCAGACAGATAAAAGTCACTTCTCTGTTAATGTATTAAAGTAATTCTGAAAATTCATCCAGGCTGGCTGCAGTGGCTCATTACTATAATCCCAGCATTTTGGGAGGCCAGGAGTTTGAGACCGGCCTGGGCAACACAGAGAAACCTCATCTCTAAAACAAAACAAAAGAAAACAAATCAAATCAAATAAAAAATAATAAAATGATAAAATAAAATAAATTAGCCAGGTGTGATGGTAGGCACCTGTAATCCCAGCTACTCAGGAGGCTGAGGTGGGAGAATCCCTTGAGCCCACGAGTTTGAGTCTGCAGTGAGCAATGATTGAGCCACTGCACTCCAACCTGGGTGACAGAGTAAGACCATGTATCAAAAAAAAAAAAGCATCCACTGTTCCTTAAAGTGAGCAACAATTTCCATCCAGATGTCAGAAGGCTGTAATTCTTACAGTTGCCAGATCATTTGTACAGCATGCCAAAACCACATATTCAAGACCAAAATAATATGGATAAGAAGTCTTTATGTTATCAAATATGGGAAAGTGGTAATGAGATCTGCACTATGATAGATCATGAAAAGGGCCCAGCTACTGCTACTCAATATGAAAGTCTTTCATGAGTAACATCAGCAAACAGGGAAAAGCCCTGCTATCAAGGGCACTATTACTCTTTTGTAGCTATGGAGAGTTATATGCCTCTATAGAAGGGTTACACATACCGATCCCCAATTTCTTGCAAGCTGGCTTGTAGCATCATCATCAATTCCTTGAATGGCATCCATTTTGGCACATAGACTGGAACCTCTTCTTGATATTTCTTGTTCTTGCTTTCTTCAGATAAAGGTGCAAATACTTGGGGTCCTTCATCCATCACTGTTTTGCATAAGGAATATAATCTATCACCATCTTCAGTAGATATGTCCTGGTTTTGCACAGAGGAAAGACAATAGAATAGAATTGGGCCTGCTCAGAAGTGGGGAAAGGGCAGCAGATCTTTGATGCATGCTGTCCAGGTGGGTTGGCTACAACAATGTTTTCCAACCAATTTAGCACAACTTACTAGACACTACTTTTCATCAGCTCTCTGACAATACTTTTATATAAGAATGACACAAAATATGTTTCAACAGATTGTCAGTAATTTAGTTTGCCTGCATGAAAGAGCCCGTTTCTCCAATAGAATGTCGCACAGCTTGTTGCAAAGCAGGGGATGTGATTACAAATAAGGATTTAGTCAATCTATGATTTAGAGGCATCAGCTGGCCAAGTCCAGCCAATTTTCCTGAAGAATCACAAGTAAAATTTAAACTGCAACAGCGTGTTGGAAAAATGGAACCTGCACAAGACTGCATTCACTTTACTAAATCAAATTATTGAGTTTACTTGCAAATTAAATGACTTTATACTATGCAATGCATCTCAGGACCACTACCCAGTTTCTAACTTCCTCATTCATAATCAAGATGGTATGTTGACAAATAGTTAAATCCTACTTTCGTATAAAAGAGATTAACCAGTTTCTAGTAAAATAGAAATAAAACAAAACTGAAAGACAAAAAATAACAGCATGAGTTAGACATGAAACATGAACAATTTCTTCAACATCACTTTCTCAGCAAAGTCACAATCTGGGACATGAATTGCATCTCAAGGCTGGGGTAGCATCTAATGGCCCTTACCTCTAGGGCAGTAATTTTGCCAATGATCTCAGAAATTGCTGTATTGAGTAAAGTCCCCATAGCCTTACAATATATATTCACTGGCAGGACATCCTGCCACACAATTCCAAGTCTCTTTAGTTGGTGCAGTACCTGTAGAAGAATATAGCTATTTACATGGAAGAAAGATTATTGTGACTCATATTTTCCAGATTTACATTTATCATTTGTGAGTTTATAGCGAAAGTGGCATTATGCCAAAATGAGGTAAAGTAACTAAGGATATATGCTTCTTGAACATTTAACCATAGTGATATCCCTGGTAGATGAAAAGCAGATTCATCAACCTGAGCATAGGAAAACTGCAGCAAAAAGATATATCACTTAAGAAAGGGGAGCATTAAGATAAAAGCCAATATTTCAAATTCCCAAATCTTTTTTATTTATTTATTATTTATTTATTTATTTATTTATTTATTTAGAGACGGAGTCTCGCTCTGTTGCCCGGGCTGGAGTGCTGTGGCCGGATCTCAGCTCACTGCAAGCTCTGCCTCCTGGGTTTATGCCATTCTCCTGCCTCAGCCTCCCGAGTAGCTGGGACTACAGGCCCCCGCCACCTCGCCCGGCTAGTTTTTTTTTTGTATTTTTTAGTAGAGACGGGGTTTCACCATGTTAGCCAGGACCCGAATCTAAGTTCAGGAATCAACTACGTGCTACAACAGACTTTCTAGGTAACTAGTTGCAATTATTGAGTCAATGAAAGGATAGTTTCCTGTTGTCTTGGTGGGAGAGGGGAAGAAAAAGTTCTTAAACATGACTGTAAAAGGTATCTAGATTTTCCAAAGGTGGGGGTGCAGGGAATCAACTGAGTACTTGTTACATATTGGTTTCTGCTTAAAAAATAAAAAATAAAAAAAAGGCATCTAAGGATAGGATACAAATTTCAGTGCTAGCAAGAGCCTCCTACCTGCCGGACTGCTTTACTTGCTACAGAATAATTCTCTTCATCGTCCATATTTGAAAAGTTCCTAGCACTTGATAATCTTTCCAGAAGTTCACCTTTCTGTGCCCGCATTTGGGCCAAAAAGCATTCTGTCCCTGTGATGGAAAAACAGAATAAAAAATTTTAAAAGCTGTTCAATTACACACTGCAAAACCAGGATAGACAAGAGATGTATAAACCATGTATCTGTTCTGCCTATATAAAAATAATTGCTAGATAATATCATAAAGCTGCCCTAAAGTTACTAGAAACAATCACCTTGAATACATTAGCCCGTTCCTCAAACCCCACCCTCCAGATAATAAGTCTTTTCCAGTAGTTTGCTTAGAGCCAGAGTCAGCTAAGAAAAATTACTATAGAAAAAAGAACTACGTATTATTCTGATATATCTACACCACCTAAGGGAAAAGTCAAGAACTGAAAAACTAAGTGAACCATATAGATTCTCTGCTATGATCAACATATTGATTTACTCCACATTTCATTTATTTTGCCTTTTAGTAATCCCAAGTAAAACTAAGGGAGGTGTAAGATGGGGGAGCTGTCTTGGGGTTTTGCAAAAGAAACTAGCACTGACATTGGTGAGCTCTTACCAACAATATAAACAGAATTGTCACAATATAAATCCTATTAAGTGTCATCCTAATGACAATCCTGATCTGGCAAATTCAATGCACACTAGCACTACAGTGTGGAACTCGAACGTACCATGAAATCATCTTACAAAAAAGTAAGTCTCCCATAAAGACTACACTCACCTTATACAATTAAATAACTGGAAACACTTGCAAATTAAATGCCCTCCCACTTTCCGATACAGCTCAGGACCACCATTCTAATTATCTCATTCAAAAACTATAAAGATACTATGTTGACAAGCTGCATAATCCACATGCTTTCCTACATTTAAGGTATCAGTTACCAAGTCTCCTGAAGCCAGGTACAAGATCCACAAAAGTAGCAGCGCCATCACAAAGAATGGGGGCAAGACGCAATCTGAACTGATGCCCGAGGGTCAACAAGTGGTGAGCAATGTACATACAGTTGTTGTGATGAATAGCGGCCAACTGGGGAAGTTTTTGAAGGTTCTCCCTAGGCCAGAAGGAGAGGCAGACAAACAAAGAAACCACCTGTTACTGAAGCTGGGGTTGACGAAACTCACAACTTCTCTAACGTATTTCTAGGCTTTAGTAACTGTCTAGTTTCTAAATGCTACACATAACAAGATACAATCTCATCACTCCCACTCCTAGAGGGAGGCTGTTCTGCCTGAATGGGATCTTATCCTATAAAACTATCCTGGTGATTAACAAAAAAAGAAAGATTAAGGGAGTCAAGATGTTTGCCTGAGTCAACGTTTTGCACTGAAAACCTAGCAGAGCTATATATAATAATGTCCTTGAAGTTTTACACGGATACATCTATGGAAATATAGGTTTACTTCACCTTTCTCCGAATTCCTACTTCATTTACGTAATGAAGTGTTCAATTATTTTCTAATTCACCAGTTTTCAAAAACTAAAGATTAGAGTCATCTCGGAATTTTAAAAATCTGTAGATGTTTAGACTTTACCCCAAATAAATTAAATCACAAGCTCTAAGAGTGAAATCACAGCATTTATATTTTAAAATTTTCCCAGGTGATTTTAATTTTCATCCAGGATTGAAAATCACTGCTTGAATTCTTCTACACATATTAGTCTTATCTACCTAGCTTGGGAAGAAATCTTATATTTTCTGCTATCTACCCACTAACAGTCATTCAATTAACAGTTTCTAGTTTGCTAACTCAATATAAAACAAGGATATACAACTCAGAAGCCAACAATCAAGATAGTCCTTATGTCAGGCTACACAGCAGAATCACCTGTGGGGCTTAAAAACAAAACAAACCATGCCTGGGTCTTACATCAGTCATAAATCAAAAGCTCTAGGAAGAGGGTAAATATGTATATTTTTAAAGCTCCATAAGTTATTCTAAAATACTGCCAAAGCTTGGCCGGTGCAGTGGCTCACAACTGTAATACCAGCATTCTGAGAGGCCAAGGCAGGAGGATCACTTGAGCCAAGGAGTTCAAGACCAGCCTGGGCAACATATACAGACCCCATCTTTACAAAAATAATAAATAATATTAGACAGTATGGTGTTGAGTGCCTGTGGTCCCAACTAGCTGGGAGGCTAAGATGGGAAGATCGCCTGAGCCCAGTAGGTTGAGGCTGCAGTGAGCTATGATTGCACCACTGCACTCCAGCCTAGGGAACAGAGTTAGACTCTGTCTCAAAATATGGAATTAAATGAATGGAATGGAACTGAAATAAAATGACATAAAATAAAATACTGCCAAAGCTGAGAAAAATTATCTAAGGACAGTGGTTCTCAAAATGTGGTCCCCTGACAGGCAACATCAGCATCACCTGGAAATCTGCTAAAACTCTAAGCCCCACTCCAGACCTACTGAATCAGAAACCTTGGGCACGGATGAAGCAATCTGTGTTTTAACAAGACTTCCAGGTGATTCTGACGCACACTAAAGTTCTGAGGTTATACAAAGGAGAAAGAGAGGCAAATCTAACTCCACAACTGTGTGAAAAATGTTTCCGAGCCACGAAATGTCTAAGCCAACTGTCTTTGAAACCCCAAGGACAAGGCTGTTAGCTAATGCAAATATGTTTTCTCTTTTCTTTTGCTTAAGTAAAAAATGAAGCAAGAATGTTAAACTACAGTAAAGAGAATACAAAAAAAACCAATAAGGTTCATAATAAGCTTTTGTAATAAAAACAGGTGAGCCTAGTTAAAAACATCCCAATTATTCAAAAATCTGAACTAAAAAATACTTTAAATAGTAAACAGTTTTTGGGTTTTCTTTGTTTGTTTGGTTTTTGTTTTAATTAGAGACGAGGGTCTCACTATGTTGCTCAAGCTAGTCTCGAACTTCTGGCCTCAAACAATCCTCCCACCTCTGCCTTCCAAAGTGCTGGGATTACAAGTGTGAGCCACTGTGCCTGGCTGATTCTCGTCTTTGAAATTCAGAGTTCTTGGCTAAGCAATAGCTTTGTTGACATGTTATCAAAAATATTTATGAAAAACATCTAAACATTTTAATTCAAATAACAAAACTGAACCAGAGGCTTAGAGTTAAGTAAAGCAGTTCTGAAAATGCTTAGCATCAAAACAAGGTAGTTCTGTTGAGTTTTAAAATGTGCATCACTAACTACACTGCAAGATTATAAAATCCTAATTAATTTAGTAATAAATGACCAAATCCTTTAAATATGCATTTTAAAGTTATTTACTGCATTTTAGTGTGAATGTTAGTAATCAAAATTATCTTTAGTGGGAATATAAAATTATTTGTTTCAACTTAACTTACAAATCTTAGACATACAATTATTATATAGAAATGAGATACAGTGGTACTTACTTGTGATATGTTGGTACAACATCATGGAACAAATGGAAGATATTCCTCACTGAGTAGAAAAGTTGAACAGCACTAAAAAGAAAACATAGACTTAACAGAAATGCCTAAGAATACACTAAAAATAAGAAAAAAAATTAAACTAAGTGCATCTTCAGTGAGAGTCATAAGCTAAAACTACAGTTGCAGGGAACACCTGCCTTGGTTGCTGGAAAACACCATTAATCTAGATGGAAATATAGTCTCAACCAGTATTTACTAACTAGACTACAATTCTAAACACCTGGATCCATTAATAATTGTAAGAAGAGCAGCATTCAACCCAAAGCCTCTTTTCTATTTATCAATTTCTGTCCTGCCAGTACCCGGAGTATCCCTTCAGTAACAAATGGAGCTAAGCCTCAAGCAAATGTCACCTACTCACTGATGCACTCTGCAAAGGGCAAGGTATCAATAAAAGCACTCACTTGGTTCTTTTAGAATCAGTCTGACTTTCAGCTTTCACCTTTTCTCCTTCTTTCCTCAATGCAAGGAGGTGAATCAACATTTCTAGGATAGAATCTAGTCCTCAAGATATTTTGCCCTTTAAATCTAGCCTTAAAACACCTACAGATTATTATTAAAATGCACTTTTAAAAGGCAAACATAAGGTTTGTGTAGCTTACTTCTACATAAGAATATCTTAAGCTATGTACCTTAAAAGCTTACAGCGATTTTATAAATATTTAGGAAAATAAGTCACACCCAAATACCCTGTTCCTATTTGATTATTATAATACCTGATTAAATTATTTCATTTTTGTGCAGAAGCTGCTGTTTGAGTTTGATAATGAAAAAGGGGGTTGTTGTACTGTAGCTGTGGTTTTGTTTGTCCTGTTAAAAACTATTACTTTTAGTGGAAAGAATGTCCATAGATAGTCAGTATACAAATACTATTTGGTGTCTTGTGTTCTCAAAAAATTTAAGAAATATTGCCCTGCATCTCTAACTTCTGGTCTGATATATTTCAGAAGAGTGCCATGTGAAGAAACTGTCCTATATTCATTTTGCCAACAGTCACTCCTATGTTCATTTTATTCCTTCTTTTTTTTTTTTTTTTTTTTTTTTGAGACGGAGTCTCGCTCTGTCGCCCGGGCTGGAGTGCAGTGGCCGGATCTCAGCTCCCTGCAAGCTCCGCCTCCCAGGTTTACGCCATTCTCCTGCCTCAGCCTCCACAATAGCTGGGACTACAGGCGCCCGCCACCTCGCCCGGCTAGATTTTTGTATTTTTGTATTTTTTTTTTTTAGTGCCAGGATGGTCTCGATCTCCTGACCTCGTGATCTGCCCGTCTCGGCCTCCCAAAGTGCTGGGATTACAGGCTTGAGCCACCGCGCCCGGCCTTATTCCTTCTTACAATGAACTTTGAATGGACATGTGAATGTAATGATTCATTAAAGTCAGAGAAGTATCTTGGGAGACATGTTCTTTCTAAAGCAGAATAAAATAAAGAGGTTTGCTCGTATGTGAGATAAAAACTGAACTCTGGAAGTCCATCTAAAGATGCAATTTGATTGGGTCAAACCCCAACTGAAACTGTTTTCTTTATGAGGATAGGAAGAATGAAATTGCTAAGCACGGATTCAAACTAAAGAAGCTTTTATAAACCTGCGCTGCTATCAACTTGGTCCATGCTCTGCCATTTTCTTCTCAATTTAGTCTAGGAGTAGGGAAGAAGCTTATTAGACAAAAACAGATTCCGTATAAGATAATAGAATAGAACTTAAGGTAACGTGAATGCAATATAGATTAGAAGTCATCTTGAAAGAGTGAAGCCAGATCCCTGGCATGTTCCATTCTTTCCCTTCTACTTTTGGCTGCCTAACAAATTGTTATTGCTTTAAACATAAACACTTAAAATGTAAATGAATTAGGGACTGGGTATCAAAAGGTAAAAAGAATGTTAGACTAAAGAGTCCAAGCAAGCTGGAATAGAAGATATGACTATTACCCACTGCCACCACAATAATAAACATTTAAGTATTAATCATTTTCCAGGTAAGAGTCTAAGTTCTTTGCATGTGCTTTCTCGTATATCATTCAATTCAAATAAAAAGTAAAAGTAAAAATTCAACGACAATTGAAGAGCTTTTGTTAAAAAGTGATTAACAATTTTTAATGTCAAAAAAATCCATTTGTCCATCCATACAAGTGCACCTACTTCTTATACCTTGCTCATACATCTACGCTATTGCAAATAAAAGTTAGAGATAGACATAAATCTGTGTGATGCACTGGGTTTTGTTTTGTTTTTTTCCAGAAAAAGCATTAACGTCTAGGATAAGAAAAACCAAAGAATTCCAGCTAATTTTCCTGATAAACATCTAGTTAGGTATGCATTTAACCAAGTCATTGCCATTTTCACACAACCCAGAATTCGTACCATTGATCACTACTGGTTGTTGCCTCTAGTAAAGTCTGATAGGCAAGTTCCATTAATTTCTTCACTGACTCACTGATCCGGCATGTGGGCAAGGAAAAGGAATGTCGGTCCAATGTATTTTCGGGCTCTAAGTTCACCACTTCGTTGTACTGAGTATTGGACACTTTCTGTACTTCCAGTCTGTTATCCTCATCAGGAGTGAGTAACTCCGGCACATTTATCTTAGAATCAGGAATAATCTAAGATTCAAACACAGAAATATAGAAAATATATTGTTTTCAGAATAATTCAAATATAAGCACATGGTGAAGAATAAGATACTGCTTGCTTTCATGATACAGCTACAGCTCTACAGAGTAATTAGAAGATTTCAATAATTATGATAATATTTTAATGACTGCTGAATCCTAAATGAAAGCATGTCATAAGTGATAAACAATCCCCTTTACTGTGACATTCTTCTAAGTGTTCTTTTTGAGATAGGGTCTTGCTCTGTCACCCAGGCTGGAGTATAGTGGCACAACCATAGCTCACTGTAGCCTCAACCTCCCCTGTAGCTGGGACTACAGGCACCACCACACCCAGCTAATTTACTTTTATTTTTAGTAGAGAAAAGGTCTTGCTATATGGAACAGGCTGGTCTCGAACTCCTGGGCTCAAGTCATTCTCCCTCCTCGGCTTCCCAAAGTGCTGGGATTACAGGCATGAGCAAACGCACCCGGCCCCAAGCATTCGTAATCTTGCCTGAAATAGCAAAGCTGTGCAACTGGCCTAAGATTTCAGCTAAATAAAAAGACCTTCAAAAATAATTTGTCTCATACTAGACTATTAGTATTACAGAGCAGCATAATTTGGGGTTCCATTGTCTAGATTCTTGAACAAATTATTTTGTACCAGGCACATGTGTTGGCTTAGTCTAAGAAATAACTCATTCAAACTAGCATATCCTCTCATTATAAAAAAAAAAAAAAAAGTTTCAGCTTCAATAAAAAATTTCCTTTGTTGGGACTAAATGAAAGAACAGTAGGCTGTGAATGTGAAAACAGTAATATTTTTTACTCTAACTTTTAACAAAGTCATTTAACCTCTCTGGATCTCAGTTTTCTCATTGTAAAATAAATAATATACTAATAATGGCTTTCGAAACTTGTTTCTCAAAGATGCTTCAGCGGTTAAAAAAAAAAAAAAGATTAAGCATGTAGAGGCAGCAGGCTCCCTACTCCCACTGCAAGAATAACAGCTTTGCACATACTGGACTTTGACAGAAATTTTCTGGCAGAAAAGGTACAAAGTCTAATAAAACTATTTAAGTCAGTGGACTTGGCTTTCTAATCTGTAAAATGGTCTAATAATATCTACTTCAGAGAGCTGTTATGAAGTTTAAATGAGAATACAAATATCAGTGGCTAGGTGGTCAAAAACTATGGCTAAGATCAGAATGATGATGAAAAAATTTACTTACAGAGATGATCAAAAATGCTAATCTTTGTCTGAAAAATAGTGGGCCTGGATACATAAGATTCGAAAAAGTGACTTCATGAGGAGGGACAAAGGAAACTAAGATGGAAGAATGTTAGACCTAATAAGACGTCTCTTAAGACAAAATGTAAAAACCAAACAACAACAAAAAACATAACTATAGATCTTTTGGGAAAACAGTTAGTATACATAGGAGAATAAAGAGAACTGAAAAAAAGAGCATGAAAAGCAATTAAGTTGAAAATGTTTTTTAGAAAAGGGAAGAGGAGCTTTTTCAAAGTTGGGAAGTTTAGAAAATCTAATTCCAGGGACTAAATGTCAAGAGAAAGAACCAGGCTGGAATCTAAAGCAGTGGTTCTCAATCAGGGACAGTTCTGTCTTCCAGGGGGCATTTGGCAACATCTGGAGATATTTTTGCTTGTCACAACTGGAAGAGGTGCTACTGGAAACTAGGGAATAGAGGTCAGGATGCTGCTAAATATCCCATAGGACAGTCCCCCACAGCAAAGAATTATCTGGTCCCAAATGTTAACACTGCCACTGCTGAGATATCCTGACCTAGAAGAAGCTACATTAGCACTTGAGTACTCAGGAAAAATGCAGTTTTACAAACTCTCAAAATTACTTGAGTAGGAAACTCAGATTATCTAGTTCAATTCTCTCACAGCACAGAAGAGGAAAATGAGGTTCAACAAGGTGAAAAGATTAAGCCCAGAATCACAGAGCAATTCAGTAGTAATGCTGTTTACATCAAGGAGTTGTGAGATATATATGAATTCATTTACCAAAGGTACTTAGTAAGCACACGAGCACCGAGTACATACTAGTAGTATGTATGTACCAGGTATTTTCCTGGTGCTAAAGATAAAACAATAAACAAAACAGTCAAAAAAAAAAACAAAAACAAAAACAAACACAAAACTCTACCCTCATGGAGCTTACTTTCTAGAGGGAGAAACAATAAACAATTCATATAAAATGTTGGTTGATGAAAAATGATAAAAAGAAAAATACAGCAAGGAGGGGGTACTGGAAGGAAATAGGGGAGGTCATAAATTTTTTTAAGTGATCAGAAAGTACTTTTTAAAAAGCAAATCATGTGATATGCAGTAAGAATATTCCATGCAGAGGTAACAAGTGGTTCAGAGATTCAGAAACCAAGTAGGCCTAGCACATTCAAGGAACAGAAATAAGTCCAGGGTGCCTGCAGCACAGTGAAGGATGAATGCAATAGAAAATACAGTCAGAGAGGCAATAGGAGGCAGATCAGATAAAGCCTTGTAGTCCACTGTAAGGCTACTGGGTCTTCTCTAAATTAGATGGGAAGCCACTGGACTTTCTGCAGAAGAGTGACATAATCAACTGATATTTATGTTAAAAGAAACCACAGCCCAGTTCTTGGTATTGAGTAGATTTCTGCTCCCTTTAACAATCCACAATTACTTCAAAAAGTGTTAATATCTGTGCATTTCAAATGGCTAATTAAATATTTTGTCGAAGTGGACACAATAATAGGGTACTCCAAGGAAAATGGGACACAGCAAAAGAAGGGATGAAGAAGAAAAGCCTAGTTCCCTCAGTGATAGCAGAAAATGGCTGAAGAATTGTCTGTAAAGGGATTGCCTCAATCTATGTTTTGCTTTATACCCAATTCGAGGTATATACATTATTTCATGCATGTAAGATATGAAGAAAGCAAAAAAGGTTAAGAGTCCACTGCCTTTACAAGTAATTATTTATATCCTATCTTTTTATTTACCTGTTTTATTATTTTAGCTTTAAAACTAGTCCCTCTATTAGATGAAGTCAACATTTTCATAATAGGATATAATTTCTGGACATAATATAGCCCAAGTGTACCTGTCACAAAGTTGTGTCCTAAAACCTTCAGAAATAAAGATGAGAATAATCTACTGCCTCACTTCAACAATAATAATCCATTACATGTATGTAGACTTTTTCAATTTTTACAAGGCTTTCATGTGCATTATCTTATCTGCACTTCACAATACCCAATGGAAGAGGTAGAGATTAGGACCACTTTAACGGGGACAAAAACAATGTAAAAAAGATTAATAACTTGACTCAGCTCAACAACCATCATCCTCTTTTCCACTTTACTATATGCATCTCAAAATGAGTTGCTTTCTCATATACAATGCTTCATATACAATGCAATATAACCCTGATACCTTCACAGTATTATGAATTTCAGAGGTCATTAGATTTCTGGCTGCCACAATCACATCCTGGCACTTCTTGTTTGCAAAATGAGAATTGATGTTACGAGCATATTTCAGCAAATCTGTAGTATCTCCTTTTAAAAATCTCATTTCCTTTAGGGCATTTTCAAATTCTTCAGTGGATTGTATGATCTGAGATACACAAGAAAAAAAAGAAAAGAATCATATACATATATTTCATTACAATATTAGAATTTCAAATCCAATGTATAAAAAATAAGAACCAAGCTGTTCATTTAAGATTTAGAATGGGCCGGGCGCGGTGGCTCAAGCCTGTAATCCCAGCACTTTGGGAGGCCGAGACGGGCGGATCACGAGGTCAGGAGATCGAGACCATCCTGGCTAACACGGTGAAACCCCGTCTCTACTAAATGCAAAAAAAAAAACTAGCCGGGCGAGGTGGCGGGCGCCTGTAGTCCCAGCTACTCCGGAGGCTGAGGCAGGAGAATGGCGTAAACCCGGGAGGCGGAGCTTGCAGTGAGCTGAGATCCGGCCACTGCACTCCAGCCCGGGCGACAGAGCAAGACTCCGTCTCAAAAAAAAAAAAAAAAAAAAAAAAAAAGATTTAGAATGGACCATCAATTACTGGGTATAAAAATATACATATTTCCAGCCTTAAATTCATTAGAAAGAATATCTTCAATAGAAATGTCTGACTCTACTTGGTAAAAGTACAAAGATCTTTAAAATAAATATACTTATTTTAGCACTCAAGGAAACACTAAAAAGAAGCAAAAAAGTAAAATGTCACACAATAGCTATTATAGCTAATATAAGTATAAATGAACATAAAGAAAATATATTTAATAAGAAAACAAGCTTCTGCAGTTAAAGAGGTAGGAAGCCAGGAGAAAAACGAAGTTATATGGAATTTGTCTCTATTCCTTATTAACAATTTGCTTAAAGGTATAACTAAAGAACAAACTATCTCCAAGGAAAAACAAAAGACAGCAATAATAATCAACAGTGTCTTAAAACCTTCTGTGCTATCGCGACTCTTTACCTCTTCATATTGCTGTAATTTGCTGCTATTTGTTGGAATAGAATAAACCAAACAGTTTTTGATGAGGCACTCAGACAAGTCCTCCCAGATCATGTCTCCAAGCATCTCAGCCAACGGGACAGTAGACGTTTTTTCATTTTCCAGGTCAGAGTCAAGTGACAGATCTGAATTTTTTAAAAAAAGAAGTTTTAAACAAGAAACCATTTGCAGTCCTGGAATATTCTTAGGTTTTCTAGAATTCTTTAATTTTAAGATGATGGGGAAGAAAACAGCAGAGATAATTCTACAGCCTTCTCAACTGACTGCGTGGGACAAATCATGACACACAATTATTATTATTTTATTTTCACTGCTCAAATGACTTGTCTGTACTATATTACTGCCTGTACTCTGTAACAATGAGGTATTAAGCCATCTACATTATAATCATCTAGTGCTAAGCTGCTGATCTGATTTGACAAGCACTCAGAAGTTCTGCATTCTAACTTGAAACTAGTTTAGAATAAAATCTCACTTATTTAATAATGAATAAACATACTTTTTTCATCTATGCATAGAATCTGAGTGTTTGTACTTTATAGTAAAACATAACTAGTCTATAAAACAGAGTATTTCAATACCTCCTCTACAGTATATGTTATGGTGGTTTTTTCCAACACATATTGAGGATGTTGTTTAGAACATCCTATTAATCAATTAAATAATAGTTAAGAATAAGTGGCCAATGTAGAAGGAAGAGGACTCATAAAAGAGACTAGCTGTTATGAACTAGTTCTGATTCACAAAGGAAGACTTAAGGGTTTAAGAGCCTTAGAAGAGCAGGGCACAGTGACAAAGCCATTCCGGAGGCTTAGCTGGAAGGATTACTTGAGCCTAGGAGTTCAAATCCAGCCTGGGCAGCATAGCAAGATCAAGTCTTTTTAAACACAAACACACACACCCACATACACACACCTGAGAAGAAAGTGAACATATTATCTCAAAGCCTTTAAGATACTTCACAACATCTAAAGTCTAGTCTGCATTGTCCAATGATAGCCACCAACCACATTTTGCTACTAAACACTTAAAATGTGGCCAGTGTGACTGAGAAATTCAAGTTTTGATTAATTGAAATTTAAGTTTAAAAACAGAAGCAGGGGTGTGTCCTTATAAAGGGGCAGCACAAAGGAGCCTTGTGGTTTTGGAACAGTTCTGTATCTTGATTGTAGTGGTGGTTACATGAATTTACATATGAAAAAATTGCACAGAACTACACAAACACACACACGAGCATGTAAAACTGGTGAAATCTAAATAAACTCAATGAATTGTACCAATGTTAATTTCCTGGTTTTGATATTGCACTATACTGCACTATATATTACTATATAATATTTAAGATGTTAACACTGTAGAAAATTGAGTGAAAGAGGCACAAGACCTCCCTGTAATTTTTGAATGGAAAAAAATTTTTAAAGCAGCCGTGTAAAATACTTTTCCATTAAACACAATTTCATTGTTTTGATGGAACTATATTTCACTGCAACCACTGCATCACATAAAATATTACTGTTGTATTGTCAAGCACTCAACAGGCACAAATGTCATTTCTAGTATTTCATATAATACATTGCCAAACCAGTCAGTGTCAACAGACTGATTCCATCATGATTTTTTCTCCAGACTGATTCTATCACAGTTTTCTTTCCTCTATGCACTAATATAACACTGTAATGTGTTTATTTGAATATTTTATGCATAGAGCACAAGTTATGGTGATACCCACATAAATGGTAATAGGTAAACTGAAATACTTATTTTAGTTATGATATTATTCTTTTTCTAGATTAAGAAAATATGTACAAATTTTAAAATTTAAAACAAAGCATACTATTGATACAGTCAAGTAAAGATGGAGAAGCTGGTAGTACCACTGAAAGAGCAAAGGTAAAAAAGACTAGAAGAAAGCATGTCACAAATTTCACAATCAATGGCAGCTGCAATTTGCTACAACAGGGCAAAACAAAAAAAGCTGCTTGCTTGTTGTAAACAAAACTTTTTTTTTTTTTTTTTTTGAGATGAAGTTTCGCTCTTGTTGCCCAGGCTGGAGAGCAATGGCGCGATCTCGGCTCACTGCAACCTCCGCCTCCCGGGTTCAAGCGATTCTCCTTCCTCAGCCTCCCGAGTACCTAGGATTACAGGCACCCGCCACCACACCCAGCTCATTTTTGTATATTTAGTAGAGACAGGGTTTCACCATGTTGACCAGGCTGCTCTTGAACTTCTGACCTCAGGTGATCCACCCGCCTTGGCCTCCCAAAGTGCTCGGATTACAGGCGTGAGCCACCGCACCTGGCTACAAAACATTTTTTAAGACAATAAAGTGAACAATATTAAGGGACATTTTCAGCAAATACATTAGGAATTTGATGCTTCCTGTGAAAAAAGAATTGACAAAATTAGTCACCTAGAATCAGAATTAAATGTCCAATAAAAAGTGTGATTTTAACAGGACCTGAACTTCTAACTTTCAATAACTTGGATTCTTGTATAAAAAAAAAACCCTTTTTAAATGGAGAGCTAGCAAAAGAAGTGATTTTTTAATTTTCTTAAAAATTATAAGGAAAAGACATGTTTTTTAAAATGTAAAAGATCTTCAATGAGGCAACCACAGAAAACAATCCACAGAATATAATATCTTTCTAACATTTATCAAAGATCAATTGATTCAATTTCTGGAAAATTGCAAATACTTTCCTTTTGTGTGTGTGTGTGTGTGTTTATTTTATGTACAAAGAGGCATCATGGTTTTGCATTCGGTAGATGCCTCGGATAACCCTTTCAAGGAAGATCACTTAGTCCAACTTAATGAAACCAATATCCTTCGCATACTGACGGAAACACTGGTGGCACATATTGAGGCCATATTTCCAGATCAGACCATGCTGGTTTGAGCAGACACGACAAAAGCAAGAATTCTGGCCGAATTTTCATCAGTGGCTCCAGTACAGCTGCTGGTGACCTATCTTGCTCTCAGGAGTGCGATGAGGTAAAGAGGCCAAATACTTTTCTTTAGCTGCAAATCATACTTTGGGTACATTTTTTCTAAAGGGACTTCCAAATTCGCAAAGAAATATTATCAATTCACAGCCTAAAAAATCAATCTCACTGCACAGTTTTTATCTGTTTTGCATAGATATTTTTAACCTTTCACATTTCTCAAAGAATTTCAGCAAGATATGAAAAAATAATTTTTATTACAACGAATAGTGTTCTAGTTCTATGTTAGGGGAAAAAAATCCAGATTCATTGGAGTTTTAAAACAAAAGACTGGCTGAGCACGGTGGCTTATGCCTGTAATCCCACCACTTTGGGAGGCCAAGGCGGGCAGATCATAAGGTCAAAAGTTCGAGACCAGTCTGACCAACATGGTGAAACCCCGACTCTACTAAAAATACAAAAATTAGCCCGATGTGGTGGCGTGCACCTGTAATCCCAGCTACTCAGGAGGCTGAGGCAGGAGAATCTCTTGAACCGTGGAGGCGGAGGTTGCAGTGAGCCAAGATCGCGCCACTGCACTCCAGCCTGGGTGACAGAGTGAGACTCCATCTCAAAAAAAAAAAAAAAAAAAAGACTAATGATTTCCTTATTGCTTCATTCCATCACGTGATAGATACCTGTGTTCAGTTTTTTTCTGAAACATACTCTATAAAAAGTTTAATGAACATTGTTAAAAGTATTCAGTTTACATACACGCAGATACTATTAATTATTACTGGTTAATGGAACTGTTGAAAGAAACAGAAGACAATAAATATGATGAACTGATGAACTCATGTTCTTTGCCAATGCTCATTACTTGAATCTGGAAGGGGTTTAGAAAGATTTACTACATTGTTATCTTCAAGTCTTTGTTAAAACAAAAGAAATGCTTGCCAAATATTCAAATAATCAAAGATTAAAAAAGGCAAAAAACTTGTTTTCGTACTTACATCACACTGCACATGAACAAGATGTGTGTGTGTGTGTGTGTGTGTGTGTGTGTGTGTATTTGCCAAATACATATACACACAGAACTATTATGGACTAAATTGTGTTCCTGCCCAAATTCATACGTTGAAGTCCTAGCCCCCAAGGTGACTAGATTTGGATATACAGCCATACTTCATTTTATTGTGTTTTGCTTTAATGTGCCTCACAGATAATGGTTTTTTGGGGTTTTCAAATTGAAGATTTGTGGCAACCCTCCATTAAGCAAGTCTATGAGCACCATTTTGTCCAAGAGCATGTGCTCACTTCATATATCTGTCACATTTTGGCAATTCTTACAATATTTCAAACTTTTTCATGATTTTTGATGTTACCATTGTAATTGTTTTGAGATGCCATGAACCACACCCATGTAAGACAGTGAACTTAACAAATGTTGTGTGTGTTCTGACTACTCCACTAACCAGTCACCCCTTTTCCTCATACCCCTACCCTTTCCACTCACGTCTCTATCTCCTAGGGTTTCCCTATTCCCTGATACACAATACTGAAATTAGACCAACAAATAACCCTACAATAGCTTATACATGTTCAAGTGAAAGAGTCACACACCTCTCACTTTATATCAAAAGTTAGAAATGATCAAACTTAGTGATGAAGGCATGTCAAAGGCTCAGGTAAGTCAAAAACTGGACCTCTTGTGCCAGTTAGCCAAGTTTTGAATTCAAAGGAAAAGACTGGGTTTTTTTTTTTTATGTTAACATTGCTTTAATTTCCTTATTTATTTACCTTTACTTTTTTTTAACTTCTATATTAAGTTCAGGAGTACATATGCAGGTCTGTTATACAGGTAAACTTCTGTCATGGGGGTTTGTTGTAAAGATTATTGCATCACCTAGGTATTAGGCCTAGTACCCATTAGTTATTTTTCCTGTTCCTTGCCCTCCTCCCACCCTCCACCCTCCAATAGGCCCCAGTGTGTGTTGTTCCCCAGTATGTGCCATGTGTGTTCATCACTTAGCTCCCGCTTATAAGTAAGGACATGCAGTATTTGGTTTTCTGTTCCTGAGTTAGTGGGAAAAGTTCTTGAAGGAAATGAAGTGTATTAAAAGTATATTACTGAACAGATGGATTATAAAGTAAAACAAGCTTATTTATGGAGAAAGTTTTGTTTTTTGTTTTGTTTTGTTTTTTTGAGATAAAGTCTTACTCTGTCACCCAGGCTGGAGTGCGATGGCACGATCTCAGCTCACTGCAATCTCTGCCTCCTGGGTCCAAGCAATTCTCTCACCTTAGCCTCCTGAGTAGCTGGAATTACAGGCACGTGCCACCATGCCCAGCTAATTTTGGTATTTTTAGTAAAGACAGTGTTTCACTATGTTGACCAGGCTGGTCTTGAACTCCTGACCTCAAGTGATCTGTCCGCCCCAGCCTCCCAAAGTGCTAGGATTATAGGTGTGAGCCACCGTGCTGGCAATTTATAGAGAAAGTTTGAGTGGTCTGTGTAGAAGCTCAAACCTACCACAACATTTTCTTAAAGCCAAAGCCTAATCCAGAGTAAGGCCTTAACTCTCTTCAATTCTATGAAGGCTCAGAGAGGTGAGGAAGCTGCAGAAGAAAAGGATGAAGCTAGGAGAGTGCTGTCTCCATAATATAAAAGCTCAAGGTGAAGCGGCAAGTGCCAATGGATAAGCTACAGCAAGTTATCCAGCAGACCTAGCTAAGAGAACTGACAAAGGTCTCTACACTAAACAACAGATTTTTAGTGTAGACAAACTAGCCTTCTATTGGAAGATATGCCATCTTGAACTTTCATTTCTAGACAGAAGTCAATACTTGGCTTCAAAGCTTCAAACAACAGGCTGACCCTCTTGCTAGGGACTAATGCAGCTGGTGACTTTAAGTTGAAACCATGTTCATCAACCATTCCAAAAATCCTAGTGCCAGGCTGGGTGCGATAGATAGCTCACACCTGTAATCCTAGCACTTTGGGAGGCCAAGGCAGGTGGACTGCTTGAGGCCCGGAGTTCGAGACCAGCCTGGGCAACATAGTGAAACCCCATCTCTACTAAAATTATAAAAATTAGCTGGGCGTGGTAGCACACACCTGTAATCCCAGCTACTCAGGAGGCTGAGGCAAGAGAATCGCTTGAACCCGGGAGGCAGAGGTTGCAGTGAGCCGAGATCATGCCACTATACTCCAGCCTAGGCAACAGAGTGAGACTTGTCTCAAAAAAATTCCCAGGGCCTTAAGAATTATGCTAAATCTACTCTGCTTGTGCTCTAGAGATGGGATAAAGCCTGGATGGCAACACATCCACAACAGCATGGTTTTTCAGGATATTTTTCAAAAACAGCATGTCTTATTTTGTTTTTTGAGACAGACTCTTGCTCTGTTACCCAGAAGTGCAGTGACGTGAACACAGCTCACTGCAGCCTCCAACTGGGCTCAACTGATCCTCCTGCCTCAGCTTCCCAAGTAGCTGGGACTACAGGCACATGCCACTATGCCTGGTTAATTTTTTATTTTTTTAGTAGAGGCCAGGTATCACTATGTTACCCCAGCCTAGTCTCAAACTCCTGGCCTCAAGCAATTCTCTTACCTCGGCCTTCCAAAGCTCTTGGATTACAAGTGTGAGCTACCATGCCCAGCCAATAGCATGGTTTACTGAATATTTTAAGGTCTCTGTTGAGACCTACTGCTCAGAAAAAAAGATTTCTTTCAAAATATTACTGCTTACTGGCAACGCACCTGGTCGCCCAAGAACTCTGATGGACACAAGCAAGGAGATTAATGCTGTTTTTATGCCTGCTAACACACCATCCATCTGTAGCCTATGAATCAAGGAGTAATTTTGACTTTCAAGTCTCATTATTCAAGAAATAAAATTAAAGCTGCCACAGTGATTCCTCTGATGGATCTGAGCAAAGTAAACTGAAAATCTTCTAGAAAGGATTCACCATTCTACATGTCATTAAAAGCATTCACAATTCATGGGAGGAGGTCAAAATAGCAAAATTAACAGGAGTCTGGAAGAAGTTGATTCCAACCCTCATGACTTTGAGGGGTTTAAGATTTCAGTTAAAGAAGTAACTGCCGATATACTAGAAATGGCAAGAGAGCCAGAATCAGTAATAGAGCCTGAAGATATAACTAAATTGCTGCAACCTCATGATAAAACCTGAATAGATGAGGAGTTGTTTCTAGCGGATGAACAAAGAAAGTGGTTTCTTGAGACAGATTCTACTGCTGGTGAAGATGCTGTGAACATTGTTTAAATGACAACAAAGGATTTAGAACAGTCCATAAATTTAGTTGATAAAGCAGTGGCAGGGTGAGAAGAATGACTCCTATTTTGAAAAAAGTTCAACTAGGGGTAAAATGCTATCAAACAGCACTGCATGTTACTGAGAAATCTTTCAAGAAGGGAAGTCAATTGATAAGGCAAGCTTCATTGTTGTCCTATTTTAAGAAATTGACACAGCCATCCAACCTTCAGCAACCACCATCCTGATCAGTCAGCAGCCATCAACACTGAGGCAAGACACTCCACCAACAAAAAGATTATGACTCACTGAAGGCTCAGATGATCGTTAGCACTTTTTAATAATAATATATTTTTAAATTAAGGTATGTACACTTTTTAGACATAATGCTATAGCACACTTAATAGACTACAATACAGTGTAACTATAACTTTTATATGCACTGGGAAACCAAAATATTTGTGGGACTTGCTTTATTGGGATACTACTTTATTGCAGTGGTCGAAAACCAAACCCGCAATATCTCTGAGTATGCTAGTAGTCCCTTTAAGGAGGTAATTAAGGTTACATGAGATCATAAGGGTAGAGTCCTGATCCAATACAACTGGTGTCTTCATAAGAGAAAGAGACACCAGGATGCAAATGCAGAGAAAAAGCCATGCAAAGACACATCAAGAAGGCCATCTGCAAGATAAGAGAGGCTTCAGGAAACACCAAACCTACCAATACCAGAAGAGCAATGAAGATCAGGAGAACTTAAAACTATGTCATTCAAAAAATAAAAATGTTTACACTGGTGATAAGATGTAGGGGAAATAACAGCAACTGTAAAGAATTTGAAAATCCATCATGTATAATAGGAATTAGACTCACTCTATATGTCTCCACACTATAAAAACAGCATCAATAAAGTAGACATTACAGGGTAGCATATTGTGACAAACTTTTAAAATACCCTAAAGATTTAATTTGCAAAATTAGCATTTTTTAGTAGTATTTAAGAGTACAGGTAAGAAATGTGAGTTTTAAAAAACAAAACAAAACAAAAACCTGCCTGGTACTCAGAACTGCCCAGGGGCGGGATAAAATGCCTCAAGTTCTCTCTCACTGAAAGTGTTCAGATTGGCTATCTGACCAATTGATGGAATATTATAGAGGAGATTCAGGCATCTGAGATACTTGGACCAAATCATCTCTCCAATTCCTTCTAATCTTTGGATGCTTTGTTTACAACTTAATTTATATCTAATGAAAACAAAATTGTATTCCTCCCCAAGGGGAGGATCTGGGAACAAGAAAAACTACCTTGGATTTCCGAAGTTTATACGAGCCTTAGGATTTTTTCTTCTCTGCTCTCATCAAAACTATAGAAAAGTCCTTGCTTTACATATAAATTATTTATATATAAATATACAGTATATGACTGCCAGGAAGGCCCACAAACAATAGGAGCATTTCTTTTTTACTTTACCCACAGCAGGAATGGTTAGCCAGGCTATTCAATATGACAACCGAAAAAAGCACAAAGAAGGTAAGTCAAATAGACTTAAAAAAAAAAAAAAAGCAGTACTGAAACACGAGAGACTTCACTTTTAATGGTACAATAACCAAAAACACGATTTAAGGAATACAGAAACTGGCTGTTTCTAGTGTGAATACACAAAGATCAACAGGCTGAAATACAATTTACTTCCTATGTTAAACCAAGTTTGTTTTTATCAGATTAATAGGGGTTTCCATGGAAATATGTAAAACAACACTTGGTTCATCTCTTCTTCTCCTGTAATTAAAGTACGAGTTCCAATTTGTGATGGTACTGGGAGTCCAGTGAGAGAAGTACATCCTAGAATTCAACTAAAATAATAATACAAATACAGAATCTGGGGTACCACTGATGGCCCTACTTGTCAATACAGTGCAGAAAAGGAATGCAAAATAGGCAAAAAACAAGACAGCGACTCCTTTGCCCCTATGGCACAATTTACCCACTTCTGAGCCTACTTTCTCACACATTATAGGCATTTCTACTTAAAAACAATATTTACTTTTAAAAACAGTATTTACTTTTCCAAAATATAAAAACACTGCCTTGGAGATACATACCTAGAAGCTGTTTCTGGAGCACTTCTAGTACCAGTCTGATCTTTGTAAAAACTTCAGATGGTGATGGATATTCCAAGTTAGTCATTATAGATTCAAAACGAATAACTATGTTAGGCTGGCTTTCTATCACAGCGTGAAGGGATGGACAAGATGCCAGAGGCCTAAGGATATACTTCAGCAGCATCTGACCTGAAAAATCATATGAACATTCACCAAAAAATCACTGTAAGACACTTCTAGGCCAGGCACAGTGGCTCACATCTGTAATCCCAGCACTTTGGCAGGCCGAGGCAGGTGGATCATCTGAGGCCAGGAGTTCAATACCAGCCTGGCCAACATGGTGAGATCCCATCTCTACTAAAAATACAAAAATTAGCCGGGCGTGGTGGCAGGCGCCTGTAATCCCAGCTACTCGGGAGGCTGAGGCAGGACAATTGCCTGAACCCAGGAGGTAGAGGTTGCAGTAAGCTGAGATCATGCCATCGCAGTCCAGCCTAGGTGACAAAAGCGAAACTCCATCTAAAAAAAAAAAAAAAAAAACTTCTAAAAAGTAAACCTGTCAAAAAAAAATATGAATCTTTGAACCTAACAACCAAAATACATATACCATGACATTATACACCAACCATTATGCAGTGTAGGTTTTACCACTGAAGTTTCCCAGATTGTCTACAGATTTTTATTTAAATTATTCAAAAACCAAATAAAATAGGAACAGTTAAATAAAAAAAAACCCAATCCCTTAATAAAAAGGATAATATTTATGACAATTCCCTTTCATGAATCAAGAGGCCAAACCCTATATTAATATTCTCCAGAGAATATTTTATCATCTTTTCTGTCTTCCCTTTAATACTGGGCCTTAGGAGATTTTGTGTAAATGAAACAAAGTAGCACGCCTTACCAAATGATTTAAGCTTGCTGTGTAGTTCTCCAAGAACAGAAAATGCCAAGAGGACAGAACTGATGGGTGGCATAGGGGTCTTCTCCTCTTTGTGTGATTGTTCAGTGTATAAATGAAGTTCAGTTTGTAGGTAAGATTCCAAACTGCTGGTATCTAAGAAAAAGGAAGAAAAACATCAGCTGTCTCACCAATATGAGATGTTCCCACTTCTATTCCTCAGAGTTCATTCTCTGATATTTCCAATGCAGTTCTATTACAATATACTCCTAATGCAACCAAATATGAATTATGACATACATGTCCTTGGCATCACTTTAAAAAAGGAAATGCCTTTTTGAGGTCAGGTGAGGGGACTCATGTCTGTAATCCCAGCACATTGGGAGGCCGAGGTGGGAGAATCACTTGAGCCCAGGAGTTCAAGACCAGCCTGAGCAACGGAGTGAGACCCTGTCTCTAATAAAAAATTTAAAAATTCATCAGGCATGGTAGCACGCACCTGTGGTCACAGCTACTGGGGGCAGGGTGGGAGAAGTAGGTGGGGCTGAGGCAGGAGGATCGCTTCAGCCTGGGAGTTTGAGACTGCAGTGAACTATGCTTGAGCTACTGCACTCCAGCCTGGGTGACAGAGCGAGACCCTGTTTCAAAAAAAAAAATGAGGTCCTAGTTTCACAGACCTTACTTTCTATGTTCTTTCTGCCAAACAAGTTTAACAAGTAGGGTGTGTTATAACAAATAATTCAACACACCTGCCCTCCTCTCTTAACTAATATTCTACTTGAGAACAGAATCTAAAATTTTCCGGATAACTCCCTTCAAATACTGATATACATACACATATGTACATGTGTCTATGTACACACATAAGTACATAATGAATTTGTAGGCCAAAGTGGATATAGGAAAGGGAACAGGGGAGACAGTTTCTCCTGAAATACACTAAATTTCAAAATCCAATGTTGGAAAATACACCAGGTACAATAGCATGTCCTTTAAATACAGCCTCTGAAGTTTTACTCTAAGGGCAAACAACACACCAAAGAGGGCTCATACCCAGAGGCAGGCAGAAAGGCTGAGAGCCAAGTAGCATAAATCAAAGCCAAGGCAGAAGTAATCCCATTTCTTCACCTTGCAAAGCACTCCCTAGCTCATTATTTTCCCCAAGGACTAGAAAGAAATTGAACAAAACCCCTCCTCTACCCTCAGGCCTACTGATTCATCTTCTTTCCTAAGCAAGAGAGAGAAAGGGTAGATAGCTCCTCTACACTTTCCAGCCAAGATAAACTGCTGGGATTAGGGCTGTCAGGAATGAGCACGTCCTACAAGGCAATGGAAACAATGTGGTGGCAAATTGCTACCACCTCCTCTAGCACACTCTCACCACATGACCCCAACTACCCTATCATCTTTTCTCACATTTCTAGGGAACGGGACAGCTAAGAGGGATGTAAGGGAAGCAAGGTGAGGGCACTTTAGGGACTCAGATGAGCTGGTCCTAAGTAAGCATCTTGCTAACATGAGCACTCAATACAGATATGGAAGATTATGAGTGAACCCTCATCTACCAATACAAAACTGTAGAGTATATTCAGACACTACACTGGTTCAGGCAGATGAAGCAAAGCAGTCCACCTGAGGTCAGCAGCACCTTTTGATGGTGGGAGCTTCCATACAATCAGCTTCTGCCACTCTTCTCCAAGGTGATAAAGTATGTTCTGTTTTTGTATTGTGAGCTCCATGCTGAGAGATTTCAATATTTTTAAATCAAAGCATTTTCTGGATTTTAATAACTTCAAGCATTTCTGTGCCTGGTAATGAAATGAAATCACTGTTAAACATTCAATCTGGACTCAGGGCAATTAGAATATATTTGCATAATGATAAATAATACAAAATTTACTGAAAACAAGAAGAGCACTTATTGCGCATGCTTTGGGGAAAGCATTTAGTACCTCTTCCAGATGCTGAGCACCAGTGACATATTTCTTCTCTGTTAATGCACAATTATATTCTTCAATAGCAGTGGAAAACTGAAAAGTTAAGTATGGCATTTTATACATCCAATTATTTCAAGTCTGTTTGCTTTTAAAATATTAAGAAATGCTCCCACTTTCCCTCCCTCTCCCCCCTCTAAAAAAAAAAAGAAGAAAAGAAAATATGAAGACAAAAAAACTCATTATAGTCAGGAGATAGCCATTGAATAATGAGACCTTCCCACCACCAAAATACTAAGGTTCACGTTGAGTTTACTGACCTCCTGCAACTGTTTAAGCAAACTTAGGACAACTGAGTCTCTTTCCAACTGCTGCTTTAAGTCTGTAAATTCACCAGTTGACACATGAAGATCCCGGCAGACCTAATTCACACACCAAAGACAAGTACTTTTAAGCTATACCATACCTAAGAAATAAAACATTTTCAGCAAATCAATAAGCTTTACTAGGTCAACATAATTCATGTTGAAATTTAAATGCTAGTTAAGACTGGAATAAAAATCACAGAATGTAGTAGGAAGATACCCTAGAGGTCCAACTAGTCCAAACCTTTATCCTATTGCAAGAATACCCATTTCTTTCAACATAATATCCTCAAGTCACCATCTATTCTTAATTTAAACAGGTATCTTTCATCAGAGAGCTCATCCACCTGGATTACTAGAAAGGTATCCCCACTGCCAAGTGATAACTCATTTTAGAGTCAGACAGCTCTATTAGGATTTTTTTTTTTAATTGAAACAGGGTCTCACCTCTGTTGTCCAGGTTGAAGCGCAGTGGTGCAATCTCAGCTCACTGCAGCCTCAACTTCCCTAGAATCAAGTGATCCTCCCACCTTAGCCCTGCTGAGTAGCCAGAACTACAGGCACGCACCACCATGCCTGGCTAATTTTTGTATTTTGTGATAAAGATGGAGTTTCACTATGTTGTCCAGGCTGGTCTTGAACTCCTGGACTCAAGCAATCTGCCCACCTTGGCCTCCCAAAGTGCTGAGATTGCCGGCATGAGCCACCGCACCTTGTCAGAAAGATTTAATATTGAGGCAGAATCTACCTCTCATTCTGTCCCACCTTATCAAATGACTTTACATGATCAATTATTCCCTGTCTCCTAAAATCTCCAATTAACCTCTCCCTAATTTATCTTCACTCATTCGTGAAATATATATTGACCGAATACCTGTAAGTGTATGGCTTATCCCATCAAATTTGAATATGTTAAAATTTCTCCCATCTTTTGGAAAAATTTCCCTCCACCTCACCAACCACCCTATTGCTCAGCAACTGCTTTATTTTTCTCCTCCCTCTCACAAACAGCTTCCTGAAAGAGTGATCTATATTCACTGTCTTTACATTCTCACCTCTCAGTCACTCTATACCTCACTGTGATCTGGTTCCTAACTGTTCTTGCCAAAAAAACAAAAAACAAAAAAACACTAAACTCCTCATTGCTAAATCCAAAGCATACATTACTAGTACAGTCGTGTGTCACTTAACAATGGGAACACATTCTGAGAAATGCATTGTTAGGTGATTTTGATGTCATGTAAACATCATAGAGTGTACTTACACAAACCTAGATGGTATGTCCTACTATGTACCCAGGCTACATAAAACTATTGCTCCCAGGCTATAAACCCATACAGCATGTCAGTGTACCACTTACACAATGGTAAATATTTGTGTATCTAAACACAGAAAACACAGTAAAAATACAGCATAAAAATGGTACACCTGTACAGGGCACTTACCATGAATGGAGGTTGCAGGACTAGAAGTTGCTCTGAGTGAGTCAGTGGGTGAGTGGTGAGGTAATGTGAAGGCCTAGGACATTAATGTACTCTACTGCCACCTTTATAAACATACATTTAGGTAACGCTAAATTTATTTTTAAAAATTTTCTTTCTTCAATAATAAATTAACATTATCTTACTATAACATTTTTACTTTACAAACTTTTTAACTTTTTTTTCTTTTTTTTGAGGAGTCTCACTCTGTCACCCAGCTGGAGTGCAGTGGCACAATCTTGGCTCACCGCAACTGCCACCTCCTGGGTTCAAGCAATTCTCCTGCCTCAGCCACCCAGGTAGCTGGGATTACAGGCGTCCACCACCACGCCCAGCTAATTTTTGTATTTTCAGTAGAGGTGGGGTTTTATCATGTTGGCCAGGCTGGTCTCGAACTCCTGACTTCAAGTGATCTGCCTGCCTCAGCCTCCCAAAGTGCTGGGATTACAGGTGTGAGCCACTGCACCTAGCTAAACTTTTTAACATTTTGACTCTTGTAATAACACAGCTTAAAATGCAAACACACTATACGCTGTACAAAAATATTTTGTGTGTTTTTATTTCTTCTAAAAAAAAATGGGATACATGTGCAGAACATGTAGGTTTGTTACACAGGTATAGATGTGCCATGGTGGTTTGTTGCACCTATTAACCCGTCTTCTAAGTTCCCTACTCTCACCCCTCACCCCCCAACAGGCCCTGGTGTGTGTTGTTCCCCTCTTTGTGTCCATGTGTTCTCATTGTTCAACTCCCACTTATGAGTGAGAACATGCAGTGTCTAGTTTTCTGCTCCTGTGTTAGTTTGCTGAGGATGATGGCTTCCAGCTTCATCCATGTACCTGCAAAGGATATGCTCTCATTCCTTTTTATGGCTGCATAGTATTCCATGGTGTATATGTACCACATTTTCTTTATCCAGTCTATCAGTGATGGGCATTTGGGTTGGTTCCATGTCTTTGCTATTGTAAACAATGCTGCAATAAACATATGTGTGCATGTGTCTTTATAGTAGAATGATTTATATTCCTTTGGGTATATACCCAGTAATGGGACTGCTGGGTCAAATGGTATTTCTGATTCCAGATCCTTGAGGAATCAGCATACTGTCTTCCACAATGGCTGAACTAATTTACATTTCCACCAACAGTGTAAAAACGTTCCTATTTCTCCACATCCTCTCCAGCATCTATTGTTTCCTGACTTTTTAATAATCGCTATTCTGACTTGCATGAGATGGTATCTCATTGTGGTTTTGATTTGCATTTCTCTGATTCAGTGATGTTGAGCTTTTTTTCATGTTTGTTGGCCACATAAATGTCTTCTTTTGAGAAGTGTCTGTTCATATCCTTTGCCCACTTTTTGATGGGGTTGTTTTTTTCTTATAAATACGTTTAAGTTCCTTGTAAATTCTGGATATTAGACCTTTATCAGATGGGTAGATTGCAAAAATTTTCTCCCATTCTGTAGACTGCCTGTTCACTCTGATGATAGTTTCTTTTGCTGTGCAGAAGCTCTTTAGTTTAATTAGATCCCATTTGTCAATTTTGGCTTTTATTGCAGTTGCTTTTGGCATTTTTGTCACAAAGTCTTTGTCCATGCCTATGTCCTGAATGGAACTGCCCAGGTTTTCTTCTGGGGTTTTTATGGTTTTGGGTTTTACATTTAAGTCTTTAATCCACCTTGAGTTAATTTTTGTATAAGGTATAAGGAAGGGATCTGGTTTCAGTTTTCTGCATATGGCTAAACAGTTTTCCCAGCACCATTTTACTGAATAGGAGATTCTTTCCCCATTGCTTGTTTTTGTCAGGTTTGTCAAAGATCAGATGGTTGTAGAAGTGTGGTGTTATTTCTGAGGCCTCCGTTCTGCTCCATTGGTCTATATGTCTGTTTTGGTATCAGTACCATGCTGTTTTGGTTACTGTAGCCTTGTAATATAGTTTGAAGTCAGGTAGTGTGATGCCTCCAGCTTTGTTCTTTTTGTTTAGGATTGTTTTGTCTATATGGGTCTTCTTTGATTCTATATGAAAACTAAAACAGTTTTTTCTAATTCTGTGAAGAATGTCAATGGTAGTTTGATGGACCAGCATTGAATCTATAAATTGCTTATGGCCATTTTCATGATACTGATTCTTCCTATCCATGAGAATGGAATGTTTTTCCATTTGTTTGTGTCCTCTCTTATTTCCTTGAGCAGTGGTTTGTAGTAAAAATAGTTTATTTATATTTGTCTTCTATAAGCTTTTTTCTATTTTAAATTTTTTGTTTTAACTTTGTAAACTTTCCTGTTAAACACTAAGGCACAAACACGCACATTAGCCTAGCCCTATGAAGTCAGGATTATCAATAGGTGACAGGAACTCCACTATAATCTCACGGGACCACACTTGTATATGTGGTCTGTTGTTGACTGAAATGTATTTAACAGTACTGTGTTAACTTTCCTTCCTTCTGAAACATTCTTTCCCTTAGTTCCATGATATCATTCTCTACCGATTTTCCTCTTAGTTCTCTAGCCCTTCCTTTTTCACTTTCTTTTGGGAGCTTCATTTTCTGACCACTCCATATATATTGATACTCCTTTCTTCCTGATTGTCTTCTTATTCCAAACCAGTGGTTTTTAACAGGAAGTGATTTTGCCCCACCCTCAACCAGGGACATGTGGCAATGTCTGAAGACAGTGGCTGCCACTGGTTGTCACCATGAGAGAGTTCTATTCACATCTAGCGAACAGAGGCCAGGGATACTGCTAACACGATACGATGTACAGGACAGACCTCCACAACAAAGAATTATCCAGCCCAAAACATCAATAGTGACAAGGGTGAGAAACCCTGCTTTATATACTCTTTCTGGGCAATCTTGTCCATTCCCATGGCTTCAATTACTAAGTGCTGCTATCTCAAGTCCACATTATTTTCCTCACCTCCAAACATGTACATGGGTAAGATGATGTGGAAACTGTCCACTAAAATCCATTCTTCTTTTTTCCATATTAATAGCACCCAACCAGATTATATATTTTAGCCTCCTTCACAGTTGGGTGAGACCATGTCTAAGATCTTACCAATTACTAACAATAGTAATGTGTACCATTTCCAACTCTGAGTCCTAAGAAAATAGATGTGGCCCCTACATGCCCTCTCTTTTCCCTTTATCTCCAGCTATGACCTGGATACCAGAAGAGACCAGATTGAATCACGTAAATAATGACAAAACCCTAAGAGCAATACTTCTCAAACTGTAATGCATATACATATCACTCAGTGACTCTAAGTAAAATGCAGATTCTGATTCAGTGGGTCTAGATTGAGGCCTGAGATCCTGCATTTCTAATAAGCTATCAGGTACTGCCAAAACTGCTGTTCTACAGACTTTTGAAAGACAATTCTCTAGAGGTCTCTCACATATTTGCACCATCTTACAAGCAAGGCAATTACTGTCTTTAGTTCTGGGCTATCTTTTCAAGAACGTCTATATAGTAAACAGCCTTGGAAGACAGAGATGGTGTCTCCCTCCAAAGCAAAAGGGAGGTATGCTTGCTACCCATTAAAAAGATTCAGGTTCCTTAAACTCAGGAGTCCTTTTCTATTAATATAAAGCAATCCACTGCACAATGTCCTACAGGAAGCAGGACTGGGCAACTGATGCAAAAATGCTGATACTGCTGTAAGTAATAAACTGTCCTTCATCTCACACCAAGGAGACTCATGTCTTCTACAAAAATCCATGAAACTTTCCAGGAATGGTGACTCAAGCCTGTAATCCCAGCACTTTGTGAGGCTGAAGAAGGAGAATTGCTTGAGCCCAGAAGTTCAAGACCAGCCTGGGCAACATTGTGAGACCCTGTCTCTACAAAAAAATTTAGCTGGGCGTGGTGGCTTGTACCTGTAGTCCCAGCTACCCGGGAGGGTGGGGTGAGATAATCAACTGAGCCCAGGAGGTTGAGGCTGCAGTGAGCCATGACTGTGCCATGGGCAACAGAGTGAAACTGTCTCAAAAAAATAAAAAACAAGAATTTTTTTTTTAATTTTTAAAAATTAAAAAAAAAAAAATCCATGAGGCCGGGTGCAGTGGCTCACGCCTGTAATCCCAGTTACTTTGAGAGGCAGAGGTGGGTGGATTACTTGAGGCCAGGAGTTTGAGACCACTCTGGCCAACATGATGAAACCCTATCTCTACTAAAAATACAAAAATTAGCCAGGCATGATGGCACATGCCTGTAATCCCAGCTACTCAGGAGGCTGACACAGGAGAATTGCTTGAACCCAGGAGCCAGAGGTTGCAATGAACCTAGATCACACCACTGCACTCCAGCCTGGGCAACAGAGTAAGAGTGCGTCTCAAAAAAAATGTAAAAACAAAATCCATGAAACTTTAGCAGGCTAACTTACTGACTTTCAAGAAAGTTAAAATCCTAGATCCCCTTCAATTCTTGACACACACTATGCTAGAATAGCTGGGCCCTAGATTGTAGAATCAGCCTGCTTACTAAAGTACTATGATTTTTAAGTATCTTGTTTGAGCCACTGCATTTCAAGGTATCTCTTTTTATTTATTGTTTTTTTTTTTACAACAGTCTAGCCTTCACCTTAATATAATCCAACTGTCTGTGAAAGTTCATTTGATATCCCATAGGCACCTTAAATTTAAACTCCTCAAATCTCTCACAAAAACCTGCTCTTTCTCTAGACTGTCTCAGTGAATGGAATGAAACCATGACCTAGTTCCCCAGTTATCCTTGACTCCTACATCCTTCACTCCCCACATCAACAAGTCCCAAATATCCTCTCTGAAATGTCACTAGGATCCATCAATTTTTCTCCATCCCCACTGCCACTGACTTTAGGGCAAATCACCACCCTTTTTTTCCTCAATTATTTTAACTGCCTCTGAATATTTTAACTGCCTTCTCATATCCTGGACTCATTTCCCTCAAGTTCTTTCTTCAAACTGCAAGCAGAATAGAATTCCTGAAATTCAAATCTGATGTCACTCTCTTGCTTAAAAACCTCTACGGGTTCCACAGTGCCATCAAGATAACGTCCACACTAACTTTATCATGTTACTACTAACCTGATATGCAAGGTCTTTGCTTACCTTTCTAATTCATCTTATGTTCCTTCCCACCACAATCTCTAAACACTTGTCTTATGCAATACTTGTAGCTCCCCAAAAGTGACCTCTCTCCATTACCTCCATGCCTCTGCCTACAATTAACATTTATGGCTACTTACAACACTCTTCCTTCCCCTGTTGCCTATCACTTCCCGTCTTGGTTTGGATGTCATTTCCTATAGTAAGCCATCCTTAGCTATATCTCCTCTCTCTAACTGTATTACTCCTATTTATTGTTATGTCACACTATTATTATCAGGTATGAGATTCACACCTTGAAATAAAAAACATTCTTATTCAGCAACTATCACAGTACCCGGCACCTTTTAAGTGCACAATAAATACACCAAATGCCTGAATAAACTTCTAACATACACCTATTGAAAAAAATTCTCTATTACCAACCATAAATTTGAATATTTCTCCCATATGACAGAGCTTCAAATATTGAAAGTGTTTCTTCCCAAGATGTTTACATCCCCAGTTTATTTCACAGTTCTTCAAATGGTACAGTGTTCAGGGCTAAACCTTCTCATCCAGACCAGCCATCTTTCAAAATACAACAACCAAAACTAAATGAATTCCAACAGCCAGGATGTGGCCAGCAAAAGGTACAGAAAGCCAATTACTGTCTTGTTCCAGACACTTCATTTCTAATAGCACAGTCTAATATTGCACTATTGATACTGACTCCCTAATCAATCAACTAATTACAAATACACTCTGGGGATATTTTTTGTACTGTGCCAGAGGTGCAAAATAACAGACTGATCCACTCGCTTTGGCCACCACAAAGTGCTGGGGTTACAGGCGTGATGCACCGGGCCTGGTCAAATTTTCTTCCATAAAAAATAAGTTATTTAAATTACACTTCTGGAAAATACTTCTATTTCAGAATTGAAGTCACCCTACAATCATTTAGTTCAATCACCATTTACCAAACAGAAAAGTGAGGGTTTAAAAAGTTGTACACAATTAAGCTGTCTTAGGAATCAGGAAGCTGAACCACCTCCCTACAAACCTACCCAATGTAACAACTTATCCTTACCTCACTCTCTATCCTGGATTTCAGCAGGTCGATGTCTTCAGATAGCTTATCCACCTGGGTAATCAGGCCCTGCGCACTCTGCATGCTAGGCAGGAATTCACTGTACTTCTTGCTAATCATATTGCACACCTCACCCTAAAATACAAAACAGAATTACAATAAAAGACAATGAAATGAGTAAAAAACTCTGATAAAAATATATTCATCTTCCACGAGGCATTTTCCATGTTAGAACCTTCTTGCCAATTGCTCACAACCATTCACTTTCCTTCCAGCCAATGAGTTTCTTTCAAAAACACATTTCTCCCACCATGAGGGGTCTCATAACACTATTCGGGTGAAAGAAGACAACAATATCAAACATCACTATGTACTCCAAGAATATGTACAACTATCACTGGTCGATTAAAACATTAATTAAAAAAAAAGACTATGATCACCAAACCCCAACAGTGCCCAAGAGTTGTACAATTGCTAGAAAAGAGAAAGGTGGAGTCAGAAGTTCTCATATTGAACTATATCAGACTGTGGTCACCAATTTTAATGATAAATCTAATAGAAAAGAAAATAAATGGATAAATTACCCATAATCTATATATCTCAATCAATTTCTATTTTCTTGCCTATAACATGTTATGGCCTGATCTTAAAACCCTACATTGATTTGAGTTTCATCATCTCCTTTAACGCAAACTAACTTAAACAAAGTACTGAATACTGTGTATTGAATTATTCAATACCTTGAAAGATACAAGAATAAATTATGGCTCCTTCTCTGGGGAGGTAGTGAAGGCAGTAGATGTGGGAAGCTGGACTCCAGGCATCATGTACTACAAATTTAGTGGCTTCATGTTCAAGTTGGTGGGAGCATGGATTTCAGAGGCCTATAGCCCACAGGGATTAAAGCCTGTGGTTTCCACAGAAGCACCACCTATCATATTTGCCATACCAACTAAGCTGACCTGATTCCACTGCATATAATTTTGCTAGGAAAAACAAAGTTCCAGAGCTGAAGAAGTTTCTCCAGAAAGCTGATGATGTGCCCATCCACCTGAAATGAGGATTCCCTGACCAAATGCTATACTGGACCACCATGGTGCTGACTATGGGCGGGATACTGCCTGATCACCCTCTACGTGGCTTCACAGCCCCAAAAGAAATGAGCTTGCGCCAAAACAAATAAGGACTGGTTTGCTTTTTGGCATAAACCGTTTGAATTATCTTTTTCATTGTTTCTGTTAATTTTTTGTTTGTTTGTTTTTGTTTTTTTTTTTTTTTGAGATGGAGTCTCGTTCTGTGATCCAGGCTGGAGTACAGTGGTGGAATCTTGGCTCACTGCAACCTCCACCTTCCGGGTACAAGCGATTCTTCTGCCTCAGCCTCCCAAGTAGCTGGGATAACAGGCATGCGCCACCATGCCCAGCTAATTTTTGTATTTTTAGTAGACAGGGTTTCATCATGTTAGCCAGGCTGGTCTCGAACTCCTGACCTCTGGTGATCCATCCACCTCAGCCTCTGAAAGTGCTGGGATTATAGGTGTGAGCCACCGTGGCCAGCCTAATTTTTTTTGTTGTTGTTTTTTTTTTTACTTGGATGATACATGTTTCCAAGAAAAACAGAAAGTTATGAAGACAGTATTTTGGCTTGCTTATGAAATGCATATGGCTTGTCAGAGCTCATTCAACAATTAAAGCCATTGTTTAAAGAAATGATGCATCCCGGCATTGTGGCTCACACCTGTAATCCCAGCACTTTGGGAAGCCAAGGCAGGTAGATCACTTGAGGTCAGGAGTTCAAGACCAGCCTGGCCAACATGGTGCAAACCCATCTCTACTAAAATACAAAAAAATTAGCCAGGCGTGGTGGTGGGTGCCTGTAGTCCCAGCTACTTGGGAGGCTGAGGCAGGAGAATCACTTGAATCCAGAAAGCAGAGATTGCAGTGAGCCGAGATCTCACCACTGCACTCCAGCCTGGGCGACAGAGCAAGAGAGAGACCACCTCAAAAAGAAAAAAAAAAAAGAAATGATGCTGCACTCTGTGTTTGTGCTCCTGATTTCCCTGGAGGTTCTAGACCTCAGGCACTTGAGGAGGCAATTTTTTTTTTTTTTTTTTTTTTTTGAGACAGAGTCTCACTCTGTCACCCAGGCTGGAGTGCAGTGGAGCAATCTCACATCACTACAACCTCCACTTCCTGGGTTCAAGCGATTCTCCTGCCTCAGCCTCCACAGTAGCTGGGATTACAGGCGCCCACCACCACACCCAGCTAATTTTTGTATTTTTAGTAGAGAAGAAGTTTCACCATGTTGGCCAGACTGATCTGGAACTCCTGACCTCAGGTTATCTACCCGCCTTGGCCTCCCAAAGTGCTGGGATTACAGGCGTGAGCCACCGCACCTAGCCAAGGTTGCATTTTTGAGCATAGGGTACAGAAGCCTCTCTGGATTTGGATGTGGCTGAGGAAAGAAGACAGAAGCCAAGGCCATGCACATAAAATGAGGGGTTTGAGTCAGTACTCACCTGGGGGGGAGGGGGTAGAACAGGGAGTGGGGGTTCCATCTTGCAGTAAAATTTTAAAAGAAATAATTTTTAGCCTGCCTCGATTCCTTGGGTGGTTCATTTCAAAGGGTTATTTGCCTCATCTCATATCTTCAGTGAAATTTTACGTGTAATTGTGTATATTTATTCCACCATGGGAAGAGAGAACACCTGTTTAGTGTTGCACTTTAGATTGGTGTCTTTGTTTTGTTAATGCAGCTGTGCCACAAATTCTCCTTTATCTTTTAAAAATGTTATAACTTTAAATTGATTTTTTTCTCTCTCTTTTTGAGATGGAGTCTCACTCTGTCCCTCAGGCTGGAACGCAGTGGCGCAATCTCGGCTCACTGCAACCTCAACCTCACAGGTTCAAGCAATCCTCCTGCCTCAGCCTCCAGAGTAGCTGGGATTACAGGTGCACAACACCACGCCTGGCTAAGTTTGTTAAATTATTATTTCTTTTGACAGTGGAATAAATACATGAATTTGAAAAAAACGAATTGCTTGCCCTCAAATTCCTAGGTAGTAAAGATACCATATACTTGAGCAACAAGAATACAGGACTGAAATGTAACACAGCAACAAAGTTACAAAGCCTTCCAGGGGCACAAATGAGAAAGAGATCCCCTCTCCCTGAGGGAAGATAAAGACTTTTTTTTATGCAGGAGACATTTGAAATGGAACTTGAAAAATGGGTAGAAATACTACAGGTAAAGATGGAAAAATGGCAACATAAGCAAAATATGGGATCAAAAAAAGAGGGGACAGCAGAGAAAGTAATTTTCAATTGGCTGAAGATCCAAGTTGGTAAAGGAAACTAGTGAAAGGAAAGAAAGGCACGTTGGGTTCAGAACACATAGGAGCTAGGGTAGCTTGCCATGCTACAGTAGCTTAAAAATCTGTCTTCTTTCCATCACATTAAACAGTGGTGAAAAATCTGAAAGCCATATTAAAGAAGAGATGTCAGGGATATGACTACTTAAAATTCAGGAAACTACTTTTGTAAAATCAAGAGCTGTTAGGAAGAGTTATACCTGTGTCTTTATTGTGTGTGCCAAACTTGCCCCCTTGAAACCCTACTTGACTCAAATACACAAAATTTTAAATGAAAGCAACTGAAGATGTGGACAAATACTGGCAAGGAAGCAATACTGGTGCAAAGCAAAACTGTGTGTGGCTACCTGCTTCCAGTTTTTGTATCAACCTCAAAGCAGCAACGTCTACCTAAGTACCACTGACACTCAGCACAGCTTCAAGTGCTTGTAGATGAAGAAGTTTTAAAAACACATTAAGAGGCTGGAGGCGGTGGCTCACGCCTGTAATCCCAACACTTTGGGAGGATGAGGCGGGTGGATCACCTGAGGTCAAGAGTTCGAGACCAGCCTGGCCAACATGGTGAAACTCCGTCTCTACTAAAAATACAAAACAAACAGAAAAAAAATTAGCCAGGCGTGGTGGCGCGCGCCTGTAATCCCAGCTATTCAGGAGGCTGAGGCAGGAGAATCGCTTGAACCCGGGAGGCAGAGGTTGCGGTGAGCCGAGATCACTCCAGCCTGGGCAACAGAGCAAGACTCCATCTCAAAAGAGAAATAGATAGATAAAAATAAAAACATACTAAGAGTTTGGGGGTTTTTTTAAGGTCGGGGAGGAGAAAGGTGCAATCCTCCAGGCTATTTTATTCATCAACACATCAAGGAGTGGGTGGAGGAAATAAACACTCATCGATGGAAGAAGGGGAAGGGGGGATCCTGTCTTTTCTATTTCTCTCCTGCGCTCGCTCCCTAGCTTCCTCGGAGCTTCCAGTTGCTCCTCCCGCTCTGCTGGTCTCTTCAGTCTCCCTATTTCCGCGGCACACCCCTCCCCAACATAACTCCACTCCCCAGTGCTCTCCAGCCACCGCCTCTTCGTCTCCACAGCCCCAGGCCTCCTCGCCTCCTCAGTTCCCAACCCCTGTCTGGGCTCCCCTCCAAGATCCCTCCTCAATCCACACACGCTGGGCCTCCCCACTCCTCATTCAGCCCCCACAACTACATCTCCCCGACAGGCCCCACTCTGCTGGTCCCCACTCTGTCTGCCCTTAGCCCCCAACTCCTCTCTCCAGTCCCTTCACACATGGACCCGGCGTCTCCTTCCAGTCAGCATACAGCTGCCCCGCTCTCACCTTAATCTCCTCCACCCGCCGGGTCAGGCGGCTGATCCGGGTCCCCAGATCCTCCTTTTCCAGCCTCCCGGAGTGTGCCAAAACTTCTGTCACGAACGAGGCCATGGTCAAGACGGGAATCAATGCTGACTGGGTCACTCTCGTAGCCAGCGCGGCAGCTCCCGTCCCGCCGGCCGTCTTGACGCGCGGCCTGCCGGGAAACGGAGTCTCGAGGGCCTCAGCCCGCCGCCCGGAGGGCGAGGGGCGCACTACAACTCCCAGCAGGCACCGCTCCAATCCCGGGATGGGATTTCCACGGTGTCCCGTAGTTGGCAAACTGTATGCAGACGCGTTTTCTTCCTTAGTTGTTTTCAAAGTTTGTCGCTTCCCGCCCGTTTTTCACTGGAGGAAATTAAACGTTTTTAATGACCAGGTCTAACTGAATCTTTCTAAACTTCAAAAGGCTTACGTGTAAAATTACCTAACTGAAAGAGTCAACGAGCCCATCTCGATCTTTTTTCCTCAACTTTTATTGGGCCGCTGTGGCACCAGAAGCTATGAACGGCGCCCTCTGGAGTTGTGTAAAGAAGTGGCGTCACCTCATTATAAATAAAAGGCCTGTAATTGCATCTGTGAACATATATTACATCTACGTGATACATTACACATTTACATTACCTACATTACATATTTATATTACTTAGATAGACATAATATTAGTCCTGTGTGAACAAGAACAAGATACTTAGTACTTTGTCAGATTATAAATACGTAAGTGTGTCAAAAGCTTTTAGAAATGGTTTATTTTAATGCATTGCATATAGAAAGATGTTCACAATATTCTATGTATAGTATGGTTCCTTTTCAAAAACACAAGTCTATAGCCATTGTTTGATCAAAAAACAAAAAGTAGGTAAGTATGTACGTAAAGGACAGACATCAAATTATCCTATGGGTGGTGGATTTATGGTGTTTATGCTCTTCTCTGCCCTTGCTTTCTCTATTTTTCTGCAGTAAACATACACAGTCCTCCCTTGGTATGGGGGGATTGGTTCCAGAAACCTCCCCTGCCCCCATAGCAAAATCCATGGATGCTCAAGTCTCTTACATAAAATGATGTAATGTTTACAAGTAATCAGCACACATCCTCCCCATACACTTTAAATCCTCTGTAGATACTTATAAGACCGAATACAAATCAATCTAAATGCTATATAGTCGTTATATTGTATTTTTATTTGCATTATTTTTTGTTGTTGTATTGTTATTTTTTATTAGTTTTTCCAGGATATTTTTGATCTGTGGTTGGTTGGATCCATGGATACCAAGAGCCAAATGTACTGCTTTGATTAAAAGTAAAAGGTTTTTTGTTTTTTAAAAAGGTATATTGTGAGGGTTGACCCCAAATAGGCACTGACCCTAAGATCCCTGACAATTTTAAGTGTCTGCGAGATAATCTGCTTATCCCAGTGAAGCAAGGGCTGATTCATGTGCTATAAGGAGAGGAAACAAAACTGGGATTGAGAGAGGAAGCTCTGAAAACAGTCAAAACATCGAGAGAAACTCCTTTCCTTGGAAAACCAAATCAATCGCTTTTTGGTAGACCTGTCAACTTTACTTTGAATTCTAACTGCACTAATAATAAATGCCCAATGACAAAGAATGACTGACAGATGAAAATTCTGAAACTTTGTACTGCATATTTATTAAGCAATTATCACATAGCAGACGTTGTGCTAGGTCTGGGGACCCACGACATGTGAATATATAATCACAGAAAAATATGATAATTACTAATCTGTAGGTAGATGAGGGATGGATCTAGATTTAGTGGAACCTAAATCTTACGCAGTTGCAGGAAGGGGAAGGACTCTTTAAGAAAAAGAATATAGGCCGGGCGCGGTGGCTCAAGCCTGTAATCCCAGCACTTTGGGAGGCCGAGACGGGCGGATCACGAGGTCAGGAGATTGAGACCCTCTTGGCTAACACGGTGAAACCCCGTCTCTACTAAAAAATACAAAAAACTAGCCGGGCGAGGTGGCAGGCGCCTGTAGCCCCAGCTACTCGGGAGGCTGAGGCAGGAGAATGGCTTAAACCCAGGAGGCGGAGCTTGCAGTGAGCTGAGATCCGGCCACTGCACTCCAGCCTGGGCGACAGAGCGAGACCCCGTCTCAAAAAAAAAAAAAGAAAAGAAAAGAAAAAGAAAAAGAATATAAAATAATGAATACAAAATTAGATGCCAGTCTTAGAAGGGACCTGTGAAAGTAACGAGCCCTGAAGTTTAATCTGCCCCTGAGGAAGGTGCAAATGGCAGAGGAAATACTGGAGGAGAAGCACCCAGTCTCTGACTGAATCAGAAAGGTTTCAAAATGTTAACATTTACAGGAGGCCATTGCTTTGGACTGAGTTTCTGCACTAAGCCCAACAGACCAAACCAAAATGGAGTCACTCATGCTAAAGCTCTGCTTCACCACACCAAAACGAAGCTGTCTATCTGACCTTCTGAGAAATCAGGAGAATGAGAGATAGTCACTAAATTCCCAAACCTGCCAGTTTCAGTCAGTGTGATGACGAAGTTCCCTCTGTTTTAATTCTTACAAAAAAGTACCTGAACTAAACTATTGCCAATCCATCAGTTATTTTCGTATTGTTCTGTTTCTTGGTTCCCACCTTACAAGGAAATTCAATTTGAAACAGCCAATCTGCTTTATGTTCTTTGTTTCTCTTTTCTTCAGCCTTTTTCTTTCTATAAAACCAACCTCCTCTGTTCAGCTCATCAGGACACTGATTCTACTTTATGGAATGAAGTGTTGCCTGATTCTAGAATCACAAAGTGAATTAAGATCTTTAAACTAAATTTGTTGTAATTTTGTCTTTCGACAACGGTAATGAGAAATCTGAAGTGAGAATGAAAGGAAGTGCTACTCTGAGATTGAGGTTCTGGGACCTCCCTCCAGAAAACCTATCTGTACATACCCACAAAACACAACTGCCTAAGCTCTTGCTTCTTCCTGAGCAGAGAGACTACTGGGTAAGGTGAAGACTGTTCCTCAAGGTCCAAGGAAAAGTCAGGGAAGAGCCAGAGTTAGGCTGAGAAAGGAGAAGAAAGAGCACGCAGCATGGACTGCAATGGCTACACAGTCAATGCATGCAACAATGAATGAATACTTGAATTTTAAAAAAGAAATTAATACATGCATGTGTTCTGTATTCCCTCATTAACCTCACCTTCTTCATAGTTCACATTTATCATGGCTTATATGTCTCCCAATTCACAGATGTTCACAAATCATCAGGATAAGGCAAGGAAGTCAGGAGCAAAGTCTGAAAGGATTCCTCCTGGCCTATCGTGACTCACATACACATGACATCCCTGTATTCAAGAAGCAAAGTAGCGAATGCATTATTTCTGGCAGAGGACAGTATAAGCAGACAGCATTTCCAAGTTTGCACAGTATTTTCAATCATGTTGCTATAATAGCAGCATAAGGTGCCAACAATTTGAAAAAGCAGCCCATTTGCTTCAAAATAGTATGAAAGGGAAGGAGTGGGTGCAGGTAGAAATGAAGCAAGATTGGGACGAGTGGATAATTTCTGAAGTGAAACGATGCGATATGCGATTTCTTTATACCATTCATTCTACTTTTGTATATGTCTGAAGTTTTCTGTAATAAAACATAAAAGAAAAATGAGCACTTCAAATGATTCTGTGTGCCTTCCCCCAAAACCTCACACCACTGATAAACACTGGTATACCAGATGTCTTAGGTGTTGAGCCATCAGTTAGACAAAGTCAAGATCCTCCTTTCTCAGGATATGTCTCTTCCTTTCAGAAACACCTTTGCTTTCACTTCATATCTACCACACAGTGTGGAGTAGGTTAATTTGTGAATAGGGAAACACATGAGTCAGACATTCATGACTCCAACAGAATAAATCCGTTTTCTTCTCTGTCTTGCTATAAAGACTAAGTCTCACCCACATGCTGTGTCACCAGTGTGCAGAGGCAGCTTCTGCAGCCTGGGGACAAGAACATGAAATGTCCAAGTTTGAGCTGCCTGGCTCATGTTGGATCTGTTGTTTACCAGCTGGGGGACCTTGGCAAGTTACCTAAAGTGTATCGTACAGTGACCGTGTGAAAATTAAGTAAGGATAAAGCGTCTAGCCAAAAGTCTGGCATTTAGCCGTACACAGTAAATGCAAATTACTTCCTTTCCTGTCAGAACCTGCTACTTGGCAGCAACAACAAACAGGAATGGAAGCTGGTATGATTACCATTTATTATAGCTGCTGTCCCAGCAGCAAGGGGAGCCTGGGGAGGGAGCACCTCCCTCTGGGGATATTCTGGGTTTGGGTAGGTTCCTTGGATTGAGGAATTTAAAATTATTTTGTAAAATTAATATTTGTGCGCTTTTGTAATAAAAATATTAAGTGATAAATTTATAAAATATGTAAAATACATAGGTAAGCACAAATAAGGAAATAAAAATTATGCATAATTTTATCACCAAAATAATCATGTTAACATTTTGTGGTCTACACAAACACACACATGCACACACACACATGCACATATTTCTATATATTCTTTGTCTTTTTCTTTTTTTTGAGATGGGGACTCACTCTGTCACCCAGGCTGGAGTATAGCGGCGTGATCTCGGTTCACTGCAACCTCCTGCCTCAGCCTCCTAAGCAGCTTGGACTACAGGCGTGTGTCACCATGCCCGGCTAATTTTTTTATTTTCTTAGTAGAGGTGAGGTTTCGCCATGTTGCCCAGGCTGGCCTGCCACCCACCTCAGCCTCCCAAAGTGCTGGGATTACAGGCCTGAGCTACCATTCCCGGTTGCATTCTATATATTCTATGTACTGTTTGGTCACTCGCTTTTCTCACTTAACGATATATCAAAAATATTTTTCATATCATTACATTTTTTTCTATAAAATCACTTTAAAATGACTGCCTAGTATTAACAAAAAATGACAATTCTTAACAATATTTCAATGGACATTTTCATAAATCTTTGTACATATCCATGATACATTAGGTAGATTTCTGGAGATAAGGTGCTGGGTCAAAGTATGCATATGTTTAAAAGTATGACACATAAAGTCATGTTGCCCTTCGAAAAGATTATATCGATGTGTATTTCCAGAACATCGATCATTCTTGTGATCTCAGAGCTGAGGAGTGATTTTAGTTTATGAATTTATTCATCAGATATGTATTGATGGCTCCCTGTATGGCTTTTTTGCCTGTCATGGGACCCTCCCCCAGACTCCACACCACATCTGATATTGGACACACCCCCTAAACCCAAACATTGCCAATTCCTGGCACCTGCCTCAGCTGCTGCTCAGAACACTGAAACAAGAGCCCTCTCCCAATGTGAAAGATCTTCCACTCAAGTAGTCCCTGCTAACCAGTCACTGACCCACTCGTGCTCCTTTTCTTTCTGCATCTGTGGTGGGAGTGACTATGGCCTGGAGTTTCCGTGGGAAAGTCCAGCTCGGGGGGCTACTTCTCTCCCTCCTTGGCTGGGTCTGCTCCTGTGTTACCACCATCCTGCCCCAGTGGAAGACTCTTAATCTGGAACCGAACGAGATGGAGACCTGGATCATGGGGATTTGGGAGGTCTGCGTGGTTCGAGAGGAAGTTGCCACTGTGTGCAAGGCCTTTGAATCCTTCTTGTCTCTGCCCCAGGAGCTTCAGGTAGCACGCATCCTCATGGTAGCCTCCCACAGGCTGGGCCTATTGGGGCTTTTGCTCTCCAGCTTTGGGTCTGAATGCTTCCAGTTTCACAGGATCAGATGGGTATTCAAGAGGTGGCTTGGCTTCCTGGGAGGGACTTTGGAGGCATCTGCTTTAGCCACTACCCTCCTTCCCGTCTCCTGGGTGGCCCATGCCACAATCCAAGACTTCTGGGATGACAGCATCCCTGACATCATACCTCAGTGGGAGTTTGGAGGTGCCCTCTACTTGGGCTGGGCTGCTGGTATTTTCCTGGCTCTTGGTGGGCTACTCCTCGTCTTCTCATCCTGCCTGGGAAAAGAAGATGTGCCTTTTCCTTTGATGGTTGGTCCCACCATCCCCCCATCCTGTGCTCCAGTAGAGGAGTCAGATGGCTCCTTCCACCTCATGCTAAAACCTAGGAACCCCGTCGTCTAGGACTGGCTTCTGCCAAGGATCTGTGGAATAAAGGAATGTCCACAGAATCCTTTCTCACTCTAGGTTTGTTTGCTTCATTTTGAGGGTGGTGGTCACTGTCCCACTTACCAAGGATGTGATTGTGTTGATGATATGGTAGTCCTCATTTCAGAACAAAAACTCAGGGCACAGTATCTAACAAACATGTTTTTCTGATTTGAGATTTTATTTATATAAAAATGCTTTAAAACTCATAACTTTAATTACATATTTGATTCTTTCATTACTAAGGAAAAATATATTACAAAATTGCAACCATCAGAGAAAATCTAGTGTGAATAGGCACTTACTGTTCTGTATAGGTTAAAAAAAAAAAAAGTTGAAGAAGGTGCCTTGGCAAAGGAAAATGAATTATTGGCCCAGAACAGCATCTTAGGACAGAAATCATCTTTGTGTCCATTTTCAGCCTCAGGTGTACAATTTGAAAGAGAGCTTCACAATATACCTTTGCTGTTTTATAGATCCTTAATATCCCAAAGGAGAGACATAGTCTTGTTTCTGCCACATCGTGAGGCGATGAGCAGTCTACTCTGTCTTCCCCACCTGAAGGTTAACAGTCAGTCTAAGTGAGTGGTAGGGTGACCAACTCTCCTGGTTTGCCCAGAACAAGGTACTTTCAGTGCTAAAACTAGCCAAGTCCCAAGCAAACTGGGACACAGTGATTACCTTAGAATGACTGTGTCCAAATACTGCCCAATGTGAGCATGTATATGAAAGAAGTAGCTTCTCAGAAATGTCTTTCACCATGTGCAAAATCACAGTATAACTCCTTGAATTTTTGTTTTGTTGTGTTTTTTTGTTTGTTTTTGTTTTTGAGACAGGGTCTCACTCTGTTGCCCAGCCTGGAGTGCAGTGGCATGATCATAGCTCACTGCAGCCTCAAACTCTTAGGCTCAAGGGATCCTCCTGCCTCAGCCTCCCGAGTAGCTGGGATTACAGGCATGAGCCACCAAGCTCAGCTAATTTTTTAAATTTTTTGTAGAAATGGGGTCTCGCTATATTGCCCAGCTGGTATCAAACTCCTGGCCTCCCCTTAAATTTTAACCTGAGTGTCAGCAGACCTACCCAGGTTGCGGCTACAAATCAAGTCCCTTCCTAACCTAAGTTCCTTTGCTTGCTCTGCCTGCAATGGCAGGCTCTCTCCTGACTACCCCACCTCAGGTCTTCCTCCGGCATTTCTGCAGGTCCTGAAGGAGGAGCTTCCTGTTGCTCATAAACCTGTTTGTCAGCTGCAATCATCCTGCAGCATCCACCTTGTTCCTCTCCCTGCCACCTGTCCTCCACTCCTGTAATCAGTTCAAGAATCACCATTGGCCCTGCCAACAATTCCCTCAGGAGAGCAGCTAAAGGGGATGGCTCCTAATGCCCCAAGTAGGTCACTTCTCCAGGTTCAGAGGCATGCTGGATTCCTCACAGTACAGAGGACACTCCTCCCTCCCCAAGCTGGTGCTGTGCTTTGTCAGCTCAACTCTGAGGTCTCACAACGCTTCTCACCTCCTGATAAAATAGCCCCAATATCACGAGATAGCCATTGCTCAAGCAAGAATACACACACTCAGACACAAGAGTAAACAAATTTGCCAAAGTAGCCCAGGACAGTTCCCTCCTTAGAAAAGTACCTTTTTTCCCCCCCTGCAGAAATGGAGTCCGCATAGGTGCAACTTCATCTTCTGCAACTCTTACCTTCTTACCCAGAGCAGATTTCTCTGGAAGTCACAGTTTCTCCAGAAAGCTCCTTCTCCTTTTATGGCTGTCCTTTTATGTATGTCTACTTGGCATGCACAAATCAAAATGATCCCTAGGCAAATACAGCTCTGAGTACAAAGGGCCAGTTTGCATCAAAGGTGTATCCTGGCTTTCTGTGTCTGGTAGGTCAGAAAATGGTTTCCAATGCCTATTATATTAGCTACTCCTTCTCAACAAAGTTTCAAAGCTCTTTGGACCAAGCTTCAGTCAGGGGGGAGGCTCAATTATCTAAGCATTTTCTTGACCTCCCAGTGTCTACATGAAAGAATCATTTCATTACTCATCCATCTGATCATTTATTCACTCACTTAACAAACATTTATTGAGCACTGACCATGTGCTAGGAACCAGGATAAAATGGTAAGACAAAATATATTCCTGTCCCTCATTCAGGCAAATTAGGGAGACAATTTTTTTTGTTGATTTGAGACAGAGTTTCACTCTTGCCCAGGCTGGAGTGCAATGGTACGATCTTGGCTCACTGCAAACTCCGCATCCCAGGCTCAAGCAATTCTCCTGCCTCAACCTCCCAAGTAACTGGGATTACAGGCGTGTGCCACCACACCCTGCTAATTTTGTATTTTCAGTAGAGACGGGGTTTCACCACAGTCAGGCTGGTCTCAAACTCCTGACCTCAAGTGATCCACCCGCCTCGGCCTCCCAAAATGCTGGGATTATAGGCGTGAGCCACTGCACTGAGCCAGGAGACAAATATTAATGTAAAATCACTCAAATAAATGTAAATAGTAACTTTGACAACCTTTACAAATTTGGAAAGGTACATGGTTCTATAACATCATGCAATAGTTTAATCAACTTTTATGAATGTAAAAAAGAGAAAAATATATATACATAAAAAAGATCATGCAATAGGAGGGATTTAACCTAGTCAGTGGTTCACGAATCGATACTCAAAGGAAGCGATAACTGGCTGAACAGTAAAGGGTGGGCAGCAGTTCCAGATGAGGAGGGGAGAGGAAGATGCGTAAGGTGAAGCTGGCAAAGTAGGAAGAAGCCAGACCTTGTAGGGCCTTGTAGGCCTCAGTAAGGAACATAGTCTGTATTCTCAGGAACATGGGAAACCAAGCACATGGTCCGGGAACAGGAGCTTGGCAGCAGTAACCCACTCTCCCTTTTCTAATGACTTGTCTCTATGAAATTTCCTTATCACACAGTTGTGTTGGGCTTACAGGTAAATGTTGGTAGTTTTACTGAACATATCTTGAAAATTTTTTCCGTTTTGGAAGAGCAGATATTATTTGTTTTGCTACTGAGGAAAATGAGATTCCGAGAATTTAGGTGACATGCCCATGGTGAGTAATTAACTGACTCAAGACTTGAAGCCAGGGTTTGGCACCATGGCAGTCTTTCTTCACTTTGTCCTATGACCTTATGGGATGGGTTGCTTAGACAATCGACCAGACCAAAGGAAAAACTCTCGCTGAAGGCCAGGCGCGGTGGCTCATGCCTGTAATCCCAGCACTTTGGGAGGCCGAGGCAGGCAGATCACCTGCGGTCAGGAGTTCAAGACCACCCTGGCCAACATGGTAAAACCTCATCTCTACAAAAATACAAAAATTAGCTGGGCATGATGGTGGGTGCCTGTAATCCCAGCTACTTGGGAGGCTGAGGCAGAGGTTGCAGTGAGCCGCGTTCGTGCCATTGCACTCCAGCCTGAGCGACAGAGCGAGACTCTGTCTCAAAAAAAAATAAAAAACTTCTCACTGAAGTCGATGGAAAAACCAAAGACCTTCAAAATAAAACCCTCCTTTGTGCTTATGTTGAGGTTTAAACAGGGTCTTTGTTGCCAGGTGGCTCACCTGCTCCTGCTGGTGGTTTGCAGCCCTCACCTGAATCCCACATTTGCAGGTGCTGATGACATTTTTTCATCAGCAAGTGATTATGGCTTCCTCTGCAGAGAAATGGACACTAACGATTTGTTAAGAAAATATTCTGTCTTCCCAACTCTCTTTATAAAGGACAAAAGGAATTTTTTAAATGGGTGTGGGCACAAACTCTTGATGACATACTGGCCACGTGGCCAACAGCATGTCCTTCCCCAAAAGGGAATGTGATCTGCATTCTAGTGGGAATCCGCATTTAGAGAGAGTCTGAGGAAAGAGATGCTGTTCACCTAAAACTGCCATTGTTTTAGCCACCTGCTTTGAAGGGGCAAATAATGAGAGATAAAAATAGAACTAATTAAATCATAACTTCAACACGGCTTTTTCTCATATAGATCTGTGGCAGATTATTCTCACATCAAAAACATTTCTTTATTGTGGTTACACATGGAGAGGTGTGTAGTCATATGTATCAGAAAGAGAAAGAAACATTAATCAATCAATATTTCAAGCCAGAAGTATTTATTATGTGCAAGGTAGTGGAGGAAAATAACTCAGGGACTCACCAAATTTGATGCAGTTGGAGTTTAGTCACTTGGTGCGATCTTCTCCATCAAACTGTCTTTGGGTTTGAAAATTTCACCAATGGGAGTGAAGGCATTCCAGAAGGTCTCTATTAAAATACTCATCCGTAACCCTTCTGAACTTCTGAATTAGCTCTAGGGAAAAGTCCTAAGGGAACGTGATTTGGGGATGGGAAAGAAGTCAGAATGGTTTCAAGGGCTTCTGGCCAGGAGATGTGTCCTCGCAGCCAGGATCAGGACAATAAGAAACTCAGGAAAATGTTTGTTTATAGTCACTGGTCTCATAGGGAACTAAAAGAAGACGTAGTTCCCTTTCTACTCCATCAGTCGATGGATCTATTATTTTTTAACCCAGTTGTTCATCTACGTTTATAGGATGTGGAATGAACTTTTCTGTTGCCCAGAGTTTTGAGTAAAGCCTCAAAGCCCTGTCCCATAGGCGACAGTGCCTTATATTCTAAAGAGATGGGCTGCTAAGAGGTGTCCAAACTGGTCCACCTTCACTCCCAACATCCCACAGGAGAGAAGAGTCCAGAGTCATTAAGGGAGGATTCCTGGAAGGGATTTCATAACAGTCTAGAGTATTATTATGTTCTCTATCCTTCCTAGCGAGGAATGGGATGGAGGTGGACCTTGAGAGAACCACTTGCAGGTCCAAGTTGTTCCCAGGAGGGAAGACTGGATCTGAGACACCCCCATCCCAAACCTGCTGAGCCACAGAAACTCCGTGGGCCCGCTCCTGCTGCAACCAGAATGGAGCCCAAGAAAGCTCTTGGGAAAACCTAGGCAGAGGCCTAGAGGCAGGTGTGTGACCTCCACTGAAGCAGCCTGAAGGCAGGCGGCTTGTTGGAGTGGGACAGCCGCAGCACCTGCACTTCTGCCTTTTACTAGGACAAGGTGGTGAATGTCCTATACCCAAATGGGTGCTGGAGAAGGCAATCGGGGTGATGTTCCAAAGTGCCATTGGAAAGTGTTAATGATCAGGGCAGGACCAAAGAGGTAAGAGGTCAGTCAGAAAACCCGGAAGTATCAGCGAAATGAATGGCGTGTGAAGGTTTTCTACAGGACCCTCCGAAGAGCCCGTAAAATGCTCCCTGCAAGACCTAGTAATTGGGTTCCTGTCATAATAAAGGACATTGACTCAAGAGAGTATTATAAATGACAGTATTTTTTTAAATTTTATTTTTATTTTTTAATAGAGGCAGGGTCTCACTATGTTGCCCAGGCTGGCAACTGAACTCCTGGGCTCAAGTGATCTTCCCACTTCAGCAACCCAAAGTGCTGGGATTATAGGCATGAGCCACTGCATCTAGACAATGACAGGGTTTTTGTTTTTTGTTTTTTGTTTTTTTGAGATAGAGTCTTGCTCAGTCGCCCAGGCTGGAGTGCAGTGGCGCGATCTCGGCTCACTACAAGATCCGCCTCCTACGTTCACACCATTCTCCTGCCTCAGCCTACCGAGTAGCTGCGACTACAGGTGCCCGTCACCGCGCCTCGCTAATTTTTTGTATTTTTAGTAGAGACAGGGCTTCACTGTGTTAGCCAGGATGGTCTCAATCTCCTGACCTCGTGATCCGCCTGCCTCGGCCTCCTGAAGTGCTGGGATTAGAGGCGTGATCACTGCACCCGGCCCACAGTTTTTTAAGAAGTAAAAAATGCCCTTTGCTTTTTTCTCCTATAAACTCTCCTCCCCCAGGCTCTGAGGGAACCAAATTGGGGGTTAGCCGAAGGAATGGGGGAGGGAGAGTGAAAGAAATCCTACATCTCCTTCCTTACTGCTGGTCTGGGAACCACTGGCTAAGGCCTGAACTAAGGACAGGGGAGAAGCACTGAAATGAATGAGAGTGAATTTAGATTGAGACTAGCCTGGGCTCTTTCATACATGAAAATCATTCTGTTTTCCTACTCATACATGACAATAAACCTTTGAGATCTTTTAGATGCTATCAAGGAGAAACGAAGGGAAAGATCATTTTGAAAGTAATAGTGGGCCAGGCGCAGTGGCTCACACCTGTAATCCCAGCACTTTGGGAGGCCAAGGCAGGCAGATCACGAGGTCAAGAGATCGAGACCATCCTGGCCCATCCTGGCCAACATGATGAAACCCTGTCACTACTAAAAATACAAAAATTAGCTGGACGTGGTGGCAGACACCTGTAGTCCCAGCTACTTAGGAGGCTGAGGCAGGAGAATCGCTTGAACCCAGGAGGCAGAGGTTGCAGTGAGCTGAGATCACACCTTTGCACTCACTCCAGCCTGGGTGACAAAGCAAGACTCAAGAAGAAGAAGAAGAAGAAAGAAGAAGAAAAGAAAGAAGAAAGAAAGAAGAAGAAAGAAGAAGAAGAAAGTAACAGTAAAAACAAAAACAAAGCTGTCAACTCACCATGTCCTATCAATCAAGTTCAGGCCATTCAATAAGATGACTAAAGAAAAATATATCTAAAACAGGATGAGTCGATCTGGATTTTTTTTTTTTTTTTTTTTTTTAAGAGACAGGGTCTCACTGTGATGCCTAGTTGGAATGTAGTCATGCGATCATAGTTCACTGCAATCTTGAGCTCCTGGACTCAAGTGATCCTCCTGCCTCATCCTGTGGTGTAGCTCAAACTACAAGCATGCACCATCACGCTCAGCCCAACCAGATCTGAAATACTGCAATTTTTATATCAAGTGTAAGCCCCAATCCCCTCAATAACACTGTCTTCCATCACACTGGCTAGTATGAACACATCCACTTGCCAGAGGCCCACAGCTCCCTGGATATCTTGATAATACACCTCAATTATCTAAAACCCACATGTGGGCCCTATGTAGGTCAGGATAACCCTTAAAATTCTTGCCCGGATGATGAATTTCCCTGTGAGAACTGCATTTGCATCTGCATCTTTACACTGAGTCATTTCTATGTCTATTCTCTTCTTTAACCCTTAAAACACAGCCCCCAGGTAAATATTTTCATTTTATAGACCAGAAAGAAAGGTTCAGCCAGTATTTGAACTCAGATCTGTCAGATTCCAATGTCACTATTCTTTTCACGGAACCACATCTTATAAGACATACTGATTCAGTAATGACTTATCAGGAAAGCTGTAGAACTGCTTAACCTATGAATGAGCTCTGGCTATTCCATAAGTAGAGATAGTCGGGATGACTTTGTGAATGACAATACTACTTTCAAGTCATCACTAGGGATTCTGCCCTGGCTGTTAAAATCTAAGTGCTAATTTGGGAAGATCATCGTCACCATGCAGTGAAACATCTAGCCCATCACCAGGACTCTAGATAGAAAACCAACCATCCCTCCATGAATTCTACTCATATCAAGACCAGCAAATATTTAATTTTGAGAGCTCACTATTGGCATTCCTGGGTACCACTTTTGCGCCAGCTTATCAATTCCAAGTCATCTAAATTCTTCAGACGGTTTCTAACCTCTACTTGTACTCAAAGTTAATATTCCTGCTTATTAATTATCGTAATTTCTTGTCCTGCTGGGATAGCAGGGACAACCCAGGCTTATCTTCTTTTGAAAAGGAAAGAGGCCAGGTTTGTGCCTTGTTGGACCCATTCCTGGAATAGATTCTATTCTCCTGTCTATAAATGGCAATCAGATAACACAACAAGGAGATTGAGGGGTCATGATAACTGGCCAACAACTTAATGGGCAATGAAGCAATCAAAGGTGCTGTTTTGCTTTGAGACAGAGTCTCACTCTGTCCCGACTAGAGTGCAGTGGTGTGATCTCGGCTCACTGCAGCCTCTGCCTCCTAGGTTCAAGCGATTCTCCTGCCTCGGCCTCCCAAGTACTGGGATTACAGGCGCCCACCACCACACCTGGCTAATTTTTGTATTTTTAGTAGAGATGGGGTTTCACTGTGATGGCCAGACTGGTCTTGAACTCCTGACCTCAAGTGATCCACCCGACTCAGCCTCCCAAAGTGATGGGATTACAGGCATGAGCCATCACACCCAACCAAGGGTGCTAAAAGGAAGACATGGTAACATCCTTAAAATCTCTTAACTCTCACCTATGCTTGTGTACCTTTACTATACACAGACACACACACACACATCTCTCTTAAGCCAGTTCTACTCAGACTTATAGTAAATCAATGTGTCAGTTTATTGTTCAACAACTTAAAAAGAAGGTAGAGAATTTTTTTAAAGGTTCAGGAAAAAGTAATGTAATGATTGATTAGCTCAGAACTTCAACTTATGAGAAAACCTTAAGGAACTGATGAGTTTTTGGTAATTAAAGGAAAGGCTAGCTGTACAGAAAATTATATATATATTTCTATATCGCCACTAGAGTCAAGTTTAAAATGACGAATGTGCAGAAGATAAAAAGTATTAATTTAAAAGGTATGTAATCTTTTTTTTTTTTTTTTTTTTTTTTTGAGATGGAGCCTTGCTCTATTGCCCAGGCTGGAGTGCAGAGGCGTGATCTCGGCTCACTGCAACCTCTGCTCCTCCAGGTTTAAGCAATTCTCTGCCTCAGCCTCCAGAGTAGCTGGGATTACAGGTGCATGCCACCACGCCCAGCTAATTTTTTTGTATTTTTAGTAGAGACGGGGGTATCACCATCTTGGCCAGGCTGGTCTTGACTCCTGACCTCATGATCCACCTGCCTCGGCCTCCCAAAGTGCTGGGATTACAGGCGTGAGCCACCACGCCTGGCCAGTATGTAACCTTTAATCTATCATTGAAGGAGGTTCTACAGACCTTTTATAAAACCATAGTGTTGATAATGTAAAATCCGTTTTTTGTTTGTGTGTGTGTGTGTGTGTTTTTAGTAGGTATAAAAGTTCTATAGGCCAGGTATAGTGGCTCATGCCTGTAGTCCCAGCTTTTTAGGAGGCTGAAGCGGGAGGATCGCTCGAGCCCAGGAGGTCGAGGCTGTAGTGAGCCATGACCATGCCACTGCATTCCAGCCTGGGTGACAGAGTGAGACAGTTTGACAAAAGAAAAAAAAAAAGTTATATGAATGAGTAGGTCTCAGCTGTGACTGTATATCAGAATCACCTGTGATGCTTTCTAAACCATAAGAGCGTCAATGGCCCAGCCCAAGTCTAACAACTCAGTGTCTATAGGGTTGAGGCCTTGGCAGCTGTAGTTTTTAAAGTGACACAGCTGATTCTGAATTGGAAGCCAAGGTTAACAACCACCACTGAAGAGTTTTTTATTAAAAATGCAGGAAAAAGGGCTGGGCGCGGTGGCTCACGCCTATAATCCCAGCACTCTGGGGAAGCTGAGGCGGGTGGATCACGAGGTGAAGAGATCGAGACCATCCTGGCCAACCTGGTGAAACCCTGTCTCTACTAAAAATACAAAAATTAGCTGGGCGTGGTGGCATACGCCTGTAGTCCCAGCTACTCAGGAGGCTGAGGCAGAAGAATCGCCTGAACCAGGGAGTTGAAGGTTGCAGTGAGTTGAGATCGTGCCACTGCATTCCAGCCTGGGCGACAGAGCAAGACTCCATCTCAATAATAATTTTAAAAAGCAGGAAAAAAAACTTACAAAAGGCAAAAATAAACAAAGCTAATAATTACTTGAAAAGACTAATTAATAAACCCCTGAAATGACTGACTGCAAAATACTGAAAGCAAAAAAGATACAAATCACCCAGTATCAGTAACAAAAGACAGATATTACTATACAGACCCTAATTAGAAATAAAAAGTCGGCCGGGTGCGGTGGCTTATGCCTGTAATCCCAGCACTGTGGGAGGCCGAGGAGGGTAGATCTCGAGGTCAAGAGATCGAGACCATCCTGGCCAACATGGTGAAACTCTGTCTCTATTAAAAATACAAAAATTCACTGGGAATAGTGGTGCGCACCTGTAGTCCCAGCTGCTTAGGAGGCTGAGGCAGAAGAATCGCTGGAACCTGGGAGGCAGAGGTTGCAATGAGCCAAGACTGCAACACTGCACTCCAGCATGGGCGACAGAGCAAGACTCTGTCTCTAAATAAATAAATAAATAGTTACAAGATAAAATTATGAACTTCCTGTAAATAAAATTTTAATTTTAAGGCCGGGCGCGGTGGCTCAAGCCTGTAATCCCAGCACTTTGGGAGGCCGAGACGGGCGGATCACGAGGTCAGGAGATCGAGACCATCCTGGCTAACATGGTGAAACCCCGTCTCTACTAAAAATACAAAAAACTAGCCAGGCGAGGTGGCGGGCGCCTGTAGTCCCAGCTACTCGGGAGGCTGAGGCAGGAGAATGGCGTGAACCCGGGAGGCGGAGCTTGCAGTGAGCTGAGATCCGGCCACTGCACTCCAGCCTGGGCGACAGAGCGAGACTCCGTCTCAAAAAAAAAAAAAGAAAAAAGAAAAAAAAAATTTTAATTTTAGATAAAATGGACACACTTCTAATAATTTTCCAAAACTGATACAAAGAAGCAACCAGAAAGATCTGAAAACCCCACATATCTGAAAGAAACTACATCTATAATTAAAAGCATTCCCACAAACCAAAATGACAATTCCAGGCTCAGATGGCTTCAACAATGAATTCTTCCAATCAAGGAAGAAATAACCCTATTTTACCGACACTATTCCAGAGCATAGAAAACGAGACCACTTGCCAATGCATTCAATAAGGCCAGAATAATCTTGACACCAACACCTTAACAAGCACATTATAAGAAATGAAAATACAAGGTCAATCTGTCTTATGAATATTCATGTAAAAATCCATCTACATATAAAAAATATCATGGTCAAATTTACCTTATTCTGACAACACATGGCTAGTTTAACATTGGAGATCAAGAAATGTAATTCACACATGAACAGAACAAAGAACGAGACCTATGTAATCATTTTGATATACATACAAGCATTTGATAAAAATTCAAGCTTAAAAAAACTCAGCAAACTAGTAACAGAAGGAATCTTTTTCTACCTAGTAAGTGAAATTTACAACAAACCTATAGCATACTTAATGGTGAAATATTGAACTCCCCCCACCACCAGATACTAGGGGACAAAGATGCCCACTTTTCACCAGCTATATATTCAGCATTGTACCAAAGGTCCTAGTAAGTGTAATCAGGCAAGAAATATAAATAAAAATTGTAACAATTTGAAATAAAAGTCATCATTCACAGATTACCTAATTATGTATAAAAACATCTTCTGAAGTCTATAAACTATTAAACATCAATTCACTTCTAGATATGAGAATAAAAATGCAATCTGAAAAAATGACATTTACCAGAATGTCAAAACATAAAAAAATCCCAGGCATAAATCGTTTGGAAGAGGTGGAAGACCTTTATATGAAAATTAAGAAAAAGCTTTAAAAAATAAGATACACCGGCCGGGCGCGGTGGCTCACGCCTGTAATCCCAGCACTTTGGGAGGCTGAGGTGGGCGGATCACAAGGTCAGGAGATCGAGACCATCCTGGCTAACACGGTGAAACCCCATCTCTACTAAAAATACAAAAAATTAGCCGGGCGCGGTGGCGGGCGCCTGTGGTCCCAGCTACTCCGGAGGCTGAGGCAGGAGAATGGCGTGGGCCCGGGAGGGGGAGCTTGCAGTGAGCCGAGATCGCGCCACTGCACTCCAGCCTGGGTGACAGAGCAAGACTCCATCTCAAAACAACAACAACAACAAAAATAAGATACACCATGCAGATGTCAGTTTTTCCCAAATTATCTCGTCACTGTAAACTTAATAAAAAATAGCTAGAGATTTGTGTGTGCACGTGTGAAACAAACAAAATGATCCTAAAATGTATGCCAAAATGCAAAGGATCAAGAATAGCCAAGAGGCCAGGCTCAGTGGCTCACGCCTGTAATCCTAGCACTTTGGGAGGCCTAGCTGGGAGGATCACTTCAGCCCAGGAGTTCAAGACCAGCCTGGGCAACATAGTAAGACCCTCATCGCTACAAAAAATACAAAAATTAACCAGGTGTTGTGGCAAGCTACTGTTGTCCCAGCTACTCAAGAGGCCTAGGTGGATCACTTGAATCTGCGAGGTCAAGGCTGCAGTGAACCATGATCACACCACTGCACTCCAGCCTGGGTGACGAGACCCTGTTCAAACAAACAAACAAAAAATGAACAGCCAACACAATCTTGAAGTACAAAACTGAAGGGAAGTTGTTTTACCAGAAATCAAGACATAAAGACTTGTTACAAAGCTATACTAATTAAGACAGTGTGAAGGCCGGGTACGGTGGCTCACGCCCGTAATCTTAGTACTTTGGGAGGCCAAGGTGGGCAGATCACCTGAGGTCAGGAGTTCAAGACCAGCCTGACCAGAATGGCAAAACCTCATCTCTACTAAAAATACAAAAATTAGCCAGGTGTGGTGGCGTGTGCCTGTAGTCTCAACTACTTGAGGAGGCTGAAGCAGGAGAATCACTTGAACCCTAAGGCAGATCTCACAGTGAGCTGAGATCGCACCACTGCACTTCGGCCTAGGTGACAGAGCAAGACTCTGCCTTGAAAAAAAAAAAAGTGTGATACTTGTACAAGCAGACAAATAGGATAATGGAACAGGCAAAAGAGCCCAGAAACAGACCCCTGTGAACACACCTGATTTATGACAAAACTAGTAGCATTGCAAGGCACTGGAAAATGGACAATATTTTCAATAAACAGGGCTTGGTCAATCAACTATCAAAGGTGAAACTTGCCTGGGCATGGTGGCTCACACCTGTAATCCTAGCACTTTGGGAGGCCGAGGCGGGCAGATCACCTGAGGTCAGGAGTTCAAGACCAGCCGAGCCAACATGGTGAAACCCCGTCTCTACTAAAAATACAAAAAGTTGCTGGGCATAGTGGCGCGTGCCTATAATCCCAGCTACCTGGGAGACTGAGGCAGGAGAATCGCTGGAATCCAGGAGGCAGAGGCTGCAGTGAGCCGAGATCGTGTCACTGCACTCCAGCCTGGGTGACAGAGCGAGACTGTCTCAAAAAAAAAAAAAAAAAAAGGTGAAACTTCCCAAAGGTAACGGAATATCTTTATGACCTTGGGTAATAATTTAAAGAGGACATTATAAGCACTAACCATGAAAGAAAAGATGAATAGATTCAAATATATTAATATCAAAAACTTATTTTCATCAAGACACCAAGAGTGAAAAGCCAGAGTGGAAGAAGACACATGCAATGCATACAACCAATAAGGGCTCCATAGCTAGAAGATATAAAGAACTCCTATAAATCAATAGGTTAGAGACAATAAATCCAACAACAAAAATGAATAGAAGACCTAAATAGGTATTTTACAAAAAAAAAACAATGACCAAAGGCCAGTAAGTACACAGAGAGACTCGATGTTAGTATTCAGGAAGTGCACACTGAAACCACGAGATTATCACTGTGCACTTTCCTGAATGGCTACAATTAAAAATACTGATAAAACCAAACGTTGACAAGCATATGGAGCAACTGGAACTCATAAACCGATGGTGGGATCAAACTGGTATAACCATTTTGGTTATATGACCTGGTAATTTTACTTGTAGTTATACACCAACAGAAATGCATTCATGTGTGCCACAAGACATGTACAATGAATGTTCTTGGTAGGATTGTGCATTAGCAGCCAAAAATGGGGAGCTCAAAGGACAATAAATGGTGAATATGGTCATACAATGAAATCCAATAACCTGAGCAAGGAAAATGAATAAACAGCTACATGACTTCTGACACCATCCCTTCTATCCTACCCTTGCTACATTCCCAGCACTCCACTTGATCCTTGTCTCTTATTCACTAAATTGTTTTGTTACATGTTAACTACCTCATATGTTCTTGAAGTGGATAGGGTAAAGATGAGTTAGTATGCCTGCTAGTTCTTAAAGGAGCTAACAAATCCAAACAGAAGATGATTGCAATTCCAGTTAACCCAGTCTAAATCCAGTCTCAAGAGAATTTATGCTGAGGTGAGGTATCCTGCTCAAACTCTTGAATCATTTTGGATAAGGGTCACATAGGTTTCTTCTTCCCCATATCCTTATTCTTCTCAAAGGTAAAAACCAGGCCAGACACAGTGGCTCATGCCTGTAATCCAGCATTTTGGGAGGCCAAGGCGAAGGGATAGCTTGAGCTTAGGAGTTTGAGACCTGCCTGGGCAACACAGCAAAACCCCATCTCCACTAAAAATACAAAAATTACCGGGGTGTGGCACACCTGTAGTCTCAGTTATTTGGGAGGTTGAGGTGGAAGGATCATTTGAGCCCAGGAGGCGGAGGTTGCAGTGAGCTGAGATCATGCCACTCAACTCCAGCCTGGGGGATAGAGTGAGACCCTGTCTGAAAAGAAAAAAAAAAAAAAAAAAAAAAAAAAAAAAAATGCTTAGCCTGACAGCTGTGAAAAAAACAAACAAACCAGTCTGAGACCTTAGTTTATGGAGGCCTTTGGTTGTACCTAAAGGTAGCCAGATACTGTTAGGAGTAAGAAACTACTAATAGTTCTCAGGACTCCCCCTGGTGGATCCAAATGATACAGACTACTCAGCACCACACACCCCAGATGTCCACCTGTTCCTTTCTTGGCCAACTGTAGATTCCCAATAGCTGACCAGGAAATAACTACTGTGAAGAAGACACAAAATATTTTACATGACTACCAAGGACAGTTGAACAGTTGTTAAAAGCACAGGCTATGAAGTCAGACACACCAAGGATTAGTGTGCTGGTTCTACCACTTACAAAGATCTATGACCTTGGATAAAATCATGGTCCCTATCGTCATCCCAGGGTTAAGTAAAATAATATAACTGAAGCACTGCACACAGGACTCAATATTGACAGGGATTAAAAAGTGAAAGGCAAATGGAGGTAGACAGAACATTAAACTGTAAAAGGTAATCAGTAAGAAAATTGATGAACTTCCCATGAAACAAATCTTTGCAACGAGTTTTAACACACTAAAGCACCTCTGAGTATCTGTAAAACACGGCCTACCATTAATCAAAGTACAGTTTGATCCGTGAAAAACATAGGTTTGAACTACATGAGGTTCAAACTTACATGAGGTTACACTTACTCCACTTACATGAGGTTTTTTTCAATCAAATGCAGATCGAAAACAAGAGTATTCACAGGATGTGAAAACCCAAGCGTATGGAGGCTCAACTTTTCCTGTATGTAGGTTCTGCAAAGCCAACTACAGAATTTGAGTATGCATGGATTTTGGTATATGCAGGGGTCCTGGAAGCAATTGCCAGTGTCTGCTGAGGGATGACTATATAAGAAACTCCATTTTAAGAAAATTGCTGTTTTTGCACTCTAAAATTTGACAAATTACAAAGTAGATGAGCTTACATGTAATGCAAATAGCCAATGAGATTAAAAAGTATCAGTTACCACTAGGTACTGCTCAAGATTTGACTGTTGCCTTTTATTTCAAACACTGGCACTTCAGTCCCCATCCAGTTTATCAACCCTTTAATCTGCTTTTTGGTTTTAAAGAAGAAAAATTGGAACAAGACAAATACCAAGTACGTCCATTTCCCAAATGGAAAATACATATTTAAATAAAAACCATACTGCACACCAAAGGTAAAACAAATACTTTTATTGCACATTTATAAAATCTGCATAGTTGTATCAAGAGTTCTTCCCTTTCATGATTCCATTAATCTTTAAAATTTGGTTAAAACACAATATCCAATCAGAAGCCTTTTAAAAATGATCAGTGGGAAGTATTTTTCTCTACATATACATATATATAGTTTTGCATATGTATGCTGCTTTTTTCTTTCTTTCGCTTTTTTTTGTTTTTTTGTTTTTTTTTAAACAAACCCACATCCCTTACTTTTAAGGGCAAAAAAGAAGGCCGGGTACGGTGGCTCGTCTGCAATCCCAGACTTTGGGAGGCTGAGGCAGGCAGATCACTTGAGGCCAGGAGTTAGAGATCAGCCTGGCCAATATGGTGAAACCCCATCTCTACTAAAAATACAAAAATTAGCCAGGTGTGGTGGCGCACACCTGTAATTCCAGCTATTCGGGAGACTGAGGCACGAGAATCACTTGAGCCCAGGAGATGGAGTTTGCAGTGAGCTGAGATTGTGCCACTGAACGCCAGCCTGGGCGACACAGTGAGACTGTCTCAGAAAAAAAAAAAAAAGCAAAAAAGAGGAGGTGAACCAAAATAGTCTTTGGGCCAGCAGAAGCCTTATCGACTGTTTTTGACAATTTTTAGGTATTAGAAAATTTTACCTAAATGCCTAACAACTATTAATGCATGATCTTCAGTCAAGTTACACAATGCTGTTCTGTCTAAAGTCCTTAATGCTTTCCTTTCTTTCACTGAGGACTGAGTATGAGGTTTTCTGGTTTATTTAAAAGATAGAAAAGAAAGGAGAGAGACAGGTCTCTTTTGACTTTCCAACATCTTACTGCCATGTGATCTTATATTCTACCCACATATAAAAGGGCGCGGTTCATCAGCAACCCATTTTGTCATCTCCTGTCAAGAGCCAGGCAAGGTTTGTATTTCTAATCTCTTGCAGTTAAGAATTTTTAAATGTCATCTGTATTTGATAAAATAACTAGTAGATGTTCATCTGGTTCAGGTTCTCATGAATCATTCTTCTATTCTGCTGTCCAAAATATTTATGCCCGAAGGATAATTTTAGAAGTGGCAAGAGGCTTAGAAAAGCCTAACCGTTGTTGTAGGTACAAGGCATTTCAGGTCTTCTGGCGTAATTCAACACCTTAATACACTGCTTTCTGCCTTTTCTAGTGAAATAGCTTTTATAATTTTGTACCTAAAAAGTGCAATTTTATTTTCAATCCTTCTTTACACATGCAGCATGGTTGGGGTCTGAATCGGAATCTTATGTGCCCACCTAATGCTCTTCCCAAGGTGAGCACTGTGACAACGAACTTCTGTGCAAGAGGCAGGAAGCCAGAAACCAAAATGGCCTTGAACATGTGGGAGCTTATTTCACTGTCACAGTTGAAACTCCTTGAATTGACTCCATGACAGCTGCAAATCGGCTACATAGGTCATAGGGAGAATTGGGTCGAATAGTTGGAGGCTCCTTCAAGACGATGATTTCTGCAGAAGGATCTAAAAGTCTGGGTAGAAACTCCCCTAGGCACAGCTGCAGATTTTCTGTGGAGGGAAAACAGATGGTTACATATACAGCTAAACAGATCTCTGAGTAAAGGTGAACAAGCCTGAAAGGCCTTCTATTAGCCCCTTACCTAACCTCAAACGTCAAAGCATTATGCTGGCCAGCTACTAATAAATGATTATTCCTTCAGGCCAAACCAGGAGCAAAGGCAAATAAACCAAACTTTAGCTCACTGCTTTAGGCCACCTGATGCTGGCAAAATAACACTATATAATTACTTAATTATGAAAGGGTCTTCTAACCAATTGTCTTCTTAAAATACAAGGAAGTAGATAAGATACTCTAATACAGATATGATGGTAATATTTTCTTTCAAATGTTTACAATATATCCATGTATACACATGGTTTTAAATCAGGGGTGTACAATCTTTTGGCTTCCCTGGGCTACACATGAACCTCACTAACAATGGCTGACGAGCTTAAAAAAAAAAAAAAAACTCATAATGCTTTAAGAAAGTTTACAAATTTGTCTTGGGCTTCAGGTTGGAGTCTAAATAAAAACTGAAGATAGTAAAGGGAAAAACATAGCAACTAGCTATTACAGAATTTTAAAATAAATACTATCAACTTAAACACTTGAACAAGTCAATGGAATATATATATATATATATTTTTAAGATAGGGTCTCACTGCATTGCCCAAGCTGGAGTGCAGTGGTATGATCTTGGGTCACTGTAGCCTCGGCCTCCCAGACTCACACAATCCTCTCACCTCAGGCTCCTGAGTAGCTAGGACTACAGGTGCATACCACTATACCCAGCTAAGTTTTCATTTTTACAGGTGCATACCACTATACCCAGCTAAGTTTTCATTTTTTGTAGAGGCAGGTTCTCACTACGTTGCCCAGGCTGGTCTCAAACTCCTGGGCTCAAATGAGCCACCCACCTCGGCCTCCCAAAGTGCTGGGATTACAGGCGTTAGCCACTGTGCCCAGCCCCATCAATAGAATATCTTTATGTCACTGAGAAACTAACAAAGAGGATTCATATCAGAATATATACCAATTTTCCAAGTCTACTGAACTCACCTAAAAACAACCAGCTTTAGGTTCCCTCCTCAAGATGCTTTAAACAAGCAAGGATATTCCACTAACAAACTAATTTTGAAGTCATCATAGTTAATATGTTATATAACTTCAAGCCACAGAAAAATTTAGTCAAGGCTCCCTCCCATAACCATACTCTGCATGAATTTTTTTTTTTTTTTTTTTTTAATGGAGTCTCATTCCGTGGCCCAGGCTGGATTGCACTGGTGCTATCTCGGCTCACTGCAAACTCCGCCGCCCAGGTTCACGTCATTCTCCTGCCTCAGCCTCCCGAGTAGCTGGGATTACAGGCGCCCGCCACCACACCTGGCTAATTTTTGTATTTTTAGTAGAGACAGGGTTTCGCCTTGTTGGCCAGACTTGGTCTTGAACTCCTGGCCTCAAGTGATCTGCCCACCTCGGCCTCTCAAAGTGCTGGGATTACAGGTGTGAGCCACTGTGCCCAGTCAGATTTTGACTTTTCAATTATAAAAGAGTTCACCTTTTGGCACATGAGAGAGTAATGGAAGTCTGACATTCCTGGAGAGCAGTGACTTTTTTCAAACCAGGCTTGTTGGCTGCCCATGGAGGTGATTTGGCAGTCATGGGGAAGCTAAAGGGAGGTTAAGAGGGGCAGAGGCCCAGGCTCCCTCCTCTTGTTTCAATAGAGCAGAACCATTTTTAATTTACTTATATGCTAGAAGGTTCCAATTCCTTAAAAAGGTTGGTAACCAGTGCTATCAAGTGAGAACACTGCAATTTCTAGAATTCTCAAAACCTTACAATACTATTAGCAAGAGCATATACCTGCAATATCTTGCCCAAGGTAAGAGCACCAATGGTTTCTCATGACCTCAATGGCATCCAGGTCATCCTTGGAAATGTCATTATTAATGATAAGGTGAATGCAGGGGATGATCAGTTCATTCATCACATTAATGCCCTCAGTTACAGAGTGATCATCATTTGTTTCAAAGAGAGAAGCTGCTTTGGCATTCAGCTCCTACAGATAAAAGGTAGAATTAGGTGGGAAAAAGTCTGAAAAAGATAAATATCTCTTTAATAACAGCCTAAACAAGAGGTTCCCAAACTTTACTGCACATTGGATGTACTTAGGGATCTTTAAAAACTACTGATGCCTGGTTCCCACTCCTGATATGCTGATTTAATGAATGTTCAGATGACCGGGACATTGGGATTTTATGAAAGCTCCCAAAGTGATTCTAGTGCAGCAAAGTTTATAACCCACTGGCCTAAACTTGTAAGTCAAGGTCATGCTTAACACCTGTTTCAACCAAAGACCCGTTCACTGGTTCTCTATCTCCTCTGAGCATCAGAATCACCTGCAGAAGACACACTGCTGCCCAGGGTCCTTCTCAGGGATTCTGGTTTAATTGTCTAGGGAGAGTCCTGAGCTTCACGACTGTCTGCAAGCTCCCTATATGATCCTGATGCACACTAGGGGTTGGGATAATGGAAAGAGTCTAAATCCCTATTACTGCATTACTTCAGAAGCTGAGTAGGATATTCAAAATGTCAATCTATTTGGCAACTTAAAATATAAAAACATGGCTCTAATAAAATTCAGATCCATCAAATCAACAAGATCCCCTTTCAGTTTCAAAGTGGCCCTGCCACACCTATAACTAATACAGATGTCAAAGTATAAATCAGAAAATAAAGCTATTGAGTGTATGTCATTACTTAATCTCACCCATCCAGTATGAACAAGGTCAAGGCAGTGGTAGAAACATTGCCCTGACTTCTGTGAAGGGCAAATTTGCTGGGTACTGGTGAAAACACACACAAGCCCACAGTCTGAAGGCAGGCCACCTCTTTACAGTTCTCTGAAGGACACACATCACATAAAACCCTGGGGAGGCAAGGGGATGTAGGTCTGCCTTTCCATGTAGTTATACAGTGCAAATCAGGCCAGGAGAGAGTTAGTCTTCACTAGTATATGACAATGATGTTATCAAAACAGCAGGACCAATTCTTACAGTTCCTACCTTTATTTTTAAAAAATGGAGTGTCTTAGAAGTCACTAAAACTTTCACCTACCAACTTAAACGTGAACATGGAAAAAATGCTGCATTCCTTCCACACACATTTATTACATGCTTCCTACATGACAGGCACAGAGGAAATGGCTGAGTGAGAAAAGGATCTGTGCTCAAGTAATTTACAACCTAGTAGGAAAGCAATGTGATAAAATCTGTAATGCAGGCATACATGAAGGGCACACAGAGGGATGCGTGATTCTCACCTTAACTTCTATCACTTATCATTGAAGAAGAATGACGTTCACTAAAAGTAACTGAAAAAACCTGTTCCGATGTAAAACTGTTCATGAGAATTTGGGCAGGGGGCGGGGAGGAATCTACAACCTGCTGAAGATATTCTGTTTTGAAAGCCGCATCTTTTCCTGGCTTCAAGGAGCAGAGGTAAACAACAAAAAAACTTAAGGCTTTACAAACAGTACAAACCAGAAGGCATTTTCTTCGGTATAGAGCAATCACGGATTCCTTGACCCCCCGGCGGGGCCCCTTCATCAGCAGGGCGGCATTGCTCTGGTAGGCATACACCAGGTAGGAAAGTGCCTCTTGGTACCTTCGAAAAATGGGAGAAAAACAACAGCTGAGTGCTCTTTTACCAAAATCTAGGGCTTAGACCTCACTTTTCCCCATTTCAAGAATCTACTTGGCTGCAATTATGAAAAAGTGAAGGGCCAAAGACTGTAGCCAGTCTCAGCTCTTCCACAAATTGGCCTATAGCCGTCCAAAGCAAATCATGAGACTTCCCTCAGCTTTTCCCATCTCCAAAACAACGAGTGCTCACTAGGGTCCGTGTCAACTCAAAATTTCATTTTCTGAGTTCATCTTCATTGATCACAAAGACAGTCTGGCACAATATATCTCTCAGCTAATACATCTCATTATGTGAAGGATGAAAAACCATGTGTGATGTTTAGAGCAAAACCGAAGCACTGGAAGAGAAGAGGCACACTGTATGTGACAAGGGAGGTTATGCCTGGCTGCGACTCTTTAGTATTCCCAGGTAGGCATCTATAGAGAACAGCATCCTGACTAATAACCTTGGTAAAATAAAAGGCCAACATACTTTCCTTTTTGATAGAGTTCTAGGCCTGTTAGTAGATACACAGACACTTTTCGGAACAAACTATAATCTTCATGCCACTTCTGAAAAAGAATGACTACTATTAATAATTATGATCATAATAAATTGATAGTGTCCTTTCCATCTAAGTTTTAAATTCATTACAAATATTTACTGAGCACATCTGGCTAGCCACAAAAATAACAAACAAAAGCTTTCAGATAAAAACCTACTCCACATTTAATATGAAAGTCTACCATTGACCTTAATTTTCAATGTTCTGTTCCTTTCACTTGAGTAACAGAAGTATTTATTTCCCACGAGCTTTGGATTTTATCCTAACAGATATGTCAAAGATATTCAGCTCTAACTTAAGTGAATGACCTCTTTAGGACTGGTAAAACCATCCAGATACTGAAAATATGGAAGGACACGGACATTTCTAGTCATACAGAGCAATGTTCAAGTTCAGTAAGTGTGGTGAATACAGCTTGGGTGGTACATAACATTGTTTTACATAGGATGCAATTGAAAACATGTGTAGCTATGTATTTTAATGCATATTTTAAAAAACGTATCATTTAAAACAAACCAAAAGCATGATTTCAAGAATTTTACTGCCTAGGACAAGGCTAAAATAGGTATTTAAGGGAAGTGCTGATTCACTCTAACTGAAGAGTGAAAATAAAGAGACCTACTATTCTGAGGGCAAGAAAATATCATTTATCCATTCTTTACTACGATTTTTGGGGGAAAGTGGGAGAACAAGTCAGTTCAGTGATAGCACAAAATCATTCATTTTGCCTCAGGTACCATTTACCTCAGGAATTAAGGTTTTTGCTCTATAGACTTAAAAGAAAAGACTTTACCTTGTACTCTTCCATATTCATGTCATCTGGACCAATTTCCTTCAGTTTCGCTTGAGCCACCTTCATAATGCTGATTGATCTGTGTGGGACAAAATTCAGAAAGCAATGGAAGGGCACAGGGCAAAACTTCCCCAACAGAGGAGTCGGTCTAGCCTGACCCAGACCAAGGAGGGATTCACCTGAATATTCTCTTCTCACCTTTCATCATAGCTAAGATTTTTATCTGCAAACTGTTCCAGTAGGGTTCGTTCTACTACCCTTTTGGGTGCTTCATTTTGGAAAAAGTAGACAAGGACATGTTGAAGTCGAGGATCACTGTGAGAGGTGGGGGTCTCTTTGGCAAGCTGATAAAGCCTGGAGTATTCTTCATGGAATGCCTATTAAGGGCAGAATCAATAGTTAGAAAATAGTGTGCTGTGGGCTTCTGCACTCAGAAATTGATGCCTTAGGAGCTAGGCAGTCTCTTAACTCTAAAAAAAGCAACTATGGAATCTTTAAGTTTCTTGCATTTCATAAGGGATGAAACCCTTTTAGCATTCTGGCACCAAAAGCATACTGTACTTTTTTTTTTTTTTTGTATGTGAGACAGGGTCTCACTTTGTCACCCAGGCTGGAGTGCAGAGGCATGATCACAGCTCACTGCAGCCCTGAACTCCTGGGCTCAGGTGATCCTCCCACCTCAGCCTCCCAAGTAGCTGGGACTACAGGCATACATCACCATGCACAGTTAATTTTTGTATTTTTTATAGAGATGGGGTTTCGCCATGTTGCCCAGGCTGGTCTTGAACTCCTGAGCTCAAGCAATCCACCCACCTTGGCCTCCCAAAGTGCTAGCATTACAGGCAATGAGCCACTGCGCCCAGCCTGCTGTACTCTTAAGAAATTCAGTTTTCTCATGAAGTTCTCAGAAAAACAAATATTTGGTTTTAATTTTTATAAAAGGAAGATCCTTGCGTGTCAATGACTTAAACTTCAAGCATCTATACAAATGCAATTTTACTCAAGTATTTTTAAAAACATGGCCTGCTTTGTTATGGCCCCAAAATTACAAAGGCACAATCTAACTCAGTGTTACTAACAGACAACTCCTAACAACAGCAATGAAAAGCCCTCTAGGCTAGGTGTCACAGAGAATGCTACTGCTAGCCAAGGCTGGGTTAGGGTCAAGAGAAGAGAAGCGAACAGCTTGTTCATCAGTTGGACAGGAAAGGGAGTTTCATATCTCACTTCACAGAAGACTTTTTTTTATTTTTTGGAGACAGGGTCCCACTCTGTCACCCAGACTGGAATGTAGTGGCACAATCATGGTTCACTGCAGCCTTGAACACCTGGGCTTAAGTGATCCTCCTGCCTCAGCCTCCAAATTAGCTGGGACTACAGGCATGTGCTACCATGCCCAGCTAATTAAAAAAAAAAATTCCTTAGTAGAGATGGGGGGGGTCTCACTATGTTGACCAAGCTGGTTTTGAACTCCTGGCTTCAAGCAAGCCTCCTCCTGGGCCTCCCAAAGTGCTTAATTACAGGTGTGAGCCACTGTGCCCAGTCCTTTTTTTTTTTTTTTTTTTTTTTTTTTTTTTTTTTTTTAAAGAGATGGGATCTCGTTATGTTGCCCAGGCTGGAGTGCAGTGGTGCAATCACAGTACATTTCAGCCTCCAACTCCTGGGCTCAAGTGAGCCTCTACTTCAACTTCCTGAGTAGCTGGGACTATATGCACACACCACCACACCCAGCCTTAATCCCATTTTTTCCCTTCTTATAGAATTATTTCCCCAATATTATGATGCCTGTGTTGCAAGAATTAGAATTTTAAAAACAGAGATACCTTAATCAGCCCTGCTTCAGACCCATCTCGGTCAAAGGTCTGACGGGCTTTAGCTATGGCCAGGATGACCCCTTGCATGGCAGGGCTCAGCATCACCTACCACAAGGGGGCACAAAACACAGAGAGAAAGGAGAGAAAAAAGGTTCAGCAGAAGACTGTATGAAAGTAGGCTGAACAGAGGGCTAAAGGGCAGTAGAGCAGTGTGCTCTTTGGCCAACATGTATTGCAAGCTGAGTTTCACACACCCATTCCTATGTGCACCCACCGCCTCTGTCCTTCTATATGTCAACACCCTGCCCAAGACAAGCTATTCCTACACTATATGTTCTAATTTAGTAGGAGGAAGAAAGATGTACGCCTAAAAATATCTCCCAATATGGCACTGCTGAAGAATTAAGTTATAGTTCTCAGAGGGGAAGTGTCTAAGGTCAGAATTTCAATTTAGTTCTGTACTTTAGGTGTATATCTTACACACACAAATACTTTAGTTTTACTAGGATGAACAATACATTTAAAAGAGTCTGGAAACTAGGGACTATAAAAATATGACTCCATAAAGTGAAAACTTTTCAAGGATTTTTTTTTGCGGGGGTGGGGAGACAGACTTTCGCTCTGTCACCTAGGCTGGAGTGCAATGGTGCGATCTCAGCTCACTGAAACCTCCACCTCCTGGATTCAAGTGGTTCTCCTGCCTCAGCCTCCCAAGTAGCTGGGATTACAGGTGCATACCACCACACCCAGTTAATTTTTGTATTTTTAGTAGACAGGTTTCACCATGTTGGCCAGGCTGGTCTTGAACTCCTGACCTCAAGTGATCCACCCACCTTGGCCTCCCAAAGGGCTGGGATTACAGGCATGCGCCTCCATGCCCGGCCTTGTCAATGATTTTTTTTTTTTTTTTTTTTAAATACCCCACAGGAAAAAAATAGAAATCTGAGAGAGACAGAATTCATTACTGTTTACTTGCAGTGCAATTGAAGAGGAGACAGACAACAAATAACTTGGGGTTCTATAGCTTCTTCCTAAAGCTTTAGAATCAAAAATAACTTTCATCCACATTCGTTCAGCTCACTGGACAACTCAAAAATTTATATCTGGAAGTAAAATAATGGACTAATATCCAGAAAAAAAAGATTCCCTACTTTAAATTAGAAGGCGATCTTTCATCCATAATACCAAAAATAGAAGTAAATTTTACTTTTCTGAGCAATCTAGACTCTGCAGTGGCCCCATTAAGTATAAGCCTGGGTAGATACACATATGCTAGGAGTGCTATACAATAGAAACACAGCTATCTTTTAAATAATGGTAACTAAGGTTAAAACCAAATAGCCTTTCTTGACAATCATTTGTTGCAATGAGAAAATATCAGCTATTGGCAGATACCTTAAAACAATCACAAGCGAAGGAAATATAAGACTGACAACAAACAGCTAAATCCTGCACTCATCTCTGTACCTCCTCATCATATCCATCTGCATCAGATCTAACCAGAATCCTTCCCACACTGGGAATCTCGACTTCAGAGACCTCAGAATTAGGCTGGGCAGTAGACTCTGCATCATTAGCCTTTGGGGGCTGTTCTGACTGCTCTGCAAGGTTTGTTTCCTGGGGCATGGGCTTCTTGGGTTCAGTTTCTTTAAGCTGTGGCAGCAGAGTTGGGAGAAAGAGTAAGAAAAAACAGGAGAAATAAAAAGGGGTTGGTTAAATGCAGCAGAGACACAGAATAATAGAAATGTGAGGAAACTGGCCATTGCTGCGGAAAGCCCGGCCCTCCTGAACTTGGACTTCCCAGTCATTCTCACCTCACTCAGTGCCGCTTCTACACCGCTCTTCTCATAGGCACGGGCTGTGTTTGCAATAGCCTGGGCAGTTTGCTCCTTTACAATCACAGCATGCTCAGACGACAAGCAGCGAACCCCATGAGAAGAGGCTACTGAAGGCTCTGATAAAGAATTGTACAAAGGTCTTAGCATCTGACAATAAATAGTCTAGAACGCTCACATAAAAAGCAAGCAGAATGGATACAGTTTAATATACAACCCTGTTAACATAGCTTTTTACAAAGCCTATGCAGATTTTCCCTAGAAATTAATAACTATAAGAAATGGTTACTTCAGCAAGAACTCTGATAAAGTCTGCAAATTTTGAACCCACAGATGAGTCTGTAAAATTTAATGCACTCCCAACTTTGTCATATTTGTATACATTAACAAAACTTTCTACAAACAAGCATCTTTCAGGAAGATCACCTTTGGAGAATGGTTTTCATAAAGCCTACCTATTAATCCTATCATAGTTTCTCCCATAACCTGGGAAATAAGCAAAACTATATATACAGTGAAGGTCACAGGTAGTCTTTCTGATACTGCTTCTGTTCATCAGAAATCACATTTTAATGCCACAATTCATTCCATCAGGTTGTACCTGGCATACCAACTGTATATGAAATATACTGTGAGGACTGTGGCATCACCTAGCCAGCTGAAGGGTATAGGGCTGGCTAGGGGAGTACAGCATGAGACGTTACTGGATCACTGGCATAAATGCATTCTCAGATACCTTGCGATGTAGAGAAGTCCTGTGATGAGGAGTTGGTGGAGGACTCCATTTGAGGGATTTTGCAAGACTGCTCTTCTTCCCACTCCTCTACTTCCTGCTCAAACCGCCAGTTATCCTCCTGAATGTAATGCTTGAGTTCCACAGATAGGGCTTCTACTTCTGACATTTGATCTGATTCATTAGGGGCTGCCTCTGAGGAAAAGCAAAGATAAAATTAAAAGATCACAAGGAAACAAAGATCACAAGGAACCAAAACATCCTTTTTAGAAAAGAAGAAAGCAGTGTATTTCATCTTTATCTTACTCCTAACTAAAAACACATACACATATAATCCATCAGAAATGCAGGCTGAGTAACTCTTATCCAAAATGCTTGGGACTAGAAGCGTTTTGGATTTCAAAGTTTTTTTCAGATTTTAGAAAATCTGCACCATTAGTTACAGTTGAGCATCCCAAATCCGAAAATCCAACATCTGAAATTCAAAATGCTCCAATGAGCATTCCCTTTCAGTATCATGTAATAAAAAAGGCTTATAAAGTTTTGTGGATTTTGGAGCATTTGGGATTTTGGATATTCACATGTGGCATGCTCAACCTGTATGGACAAAGTAAGGGCAACAATCGATAACAGTGCATGACATTTAGTAGGCACTCATTAAACATCTGCTAAGTGAATGAATAATACAGAATTAAAGATATGGAAAGTGGGCCGGGTGCAGTGGCTCATGCCTGTAATCCCAGCACTTTGAGAGGCCAAGGCAGGCAGATCACTTGAGGTAGGAGTTCAAGACCAGCCTGGCCAACATGGTGAAATCCTGTCGCTACTAAGAAAAAATACAAAAGTTAGCCAAGCATGGTGGCACATGCCTATAATCCCAGGTACTCAGGAGGCTGACATGGGAGAATCGCTTGAACCCAGGAGGCAGAGGTTGCAGTAAGCTGAGGTTGCATCACTGCACTCCAGCCTGGGAGAGACAGTGAGACTCCATCTCAAAAAAAAAAAAAAAAAAAAAAGATTTGGAAACTGGTCACTGTCAATCACTGGATATACCAATCATTTCAGGGAAATTCAGAAAATCATCAGAGTCAATAAAAATTTCAAGCCAAACAGTTTTATCAATTTAACCACTGCATTTGGTTGATAAGAATGTCCATTTCAAAAAGGAGATGAATTGCAAGACATTTATACCATTAACTTTCACACAATTAAGTATTATGAGAAAGCAATTTGACACAATGGTGAAATGGTCAATAATACCTGACTTTAATGGCAAGGATATCAACAACATATTAAATTTCACTTTCTAACCCTGTGACCAAAACAATAATAATTTTTAAAAAGCCTATAGCAGATTAACACATTCACATACTGGTTGCCTTAGTTAGCCTTTTCACTAGGCAAATGACAGTTTCCACTTGTTTGTTTCTATAATATAAAAATAAACCATGCATGCAATAACAAGGCTCCTATATACCACCAACAGCTAGTATATTCAAGCAGCTATTCATTCCTTCACAGCATAAATACACAATTGTGACAATCACTTACTGTTCAATGATCATTCTCTCCATTCCCTAATCCTCAACCACACTAGCAAATCAGAAAGATAATGTGCTACTTGGACAGAACATCTTACGTGTTTGTTTTTTTGAGACAGAGTCTCACTCTGTTGCCCAAGCTGGGTGCAGTGGCATGATCTCAGCTCACTGCAACCTTTGCCTCCCAGGTTCAAGGGATTCTCCTGCCTCAGCCTCCCTGGTAGCTGGAATTACAGGTGTACACGACCATGCCCGGCTAATTTTTGTATTTTTAGTAGACACGGGGTTTTACCATGTTGGCCAGGTTGGTCTTCAACTCCTGGCCTCAAGGGATCTACCTGCCTCAGCCTCCCAAAGGGCTGGAATTACAGGCATGAGCCACTATACCCGGCCAACACTTTTATTCTTAACCTGTAAAAGTAATGGCGTGAGTCACCATGCCAGGGCGATGTTTCCTTACTTATGCAACACAGTAAAGTCTGAATACTAAAAACAAAAGCTTTCTATTATCTCACTTGTAAAATGTTCATCATAAGACCTCTCATAAAGGATGTGAAAGAAAGAATAATGTAAATTGAAAACACCACAGAATTTGGAGAATTGTATTTGAATCTTGGGACTGCCATTTATTTACTGACTACGTGATTAGTCAACTTTAGAACCTCTTGGAACCTGTTATCCAGCTGGAAAATGAAGATGACAACATTTTCTAACTCCTTCCCTCCTTTTTATACAGTTGTAAGTTCTTAGAGAAATAAAAGTTTGAAAGCATGCTTTAAGGAGTAAAGTACCAATATAAATGATAATTATTATTGCTCTTTGCATGAGCAGTAGTACTATGAAAACTGTTACACTATTCAGGCAAATACACCTGTAAAATTTAGTTACTCTGGGCCAGGCTCAGTGGCCCACAACTCTAACCCCAGCACTTTGAGAGGCTGAAGCGGGTGGATCACCTGAGGTCAGGAGTTCAAGACCAGCCTGGCCAACCTGGTGAAATAATATTTCTACTAAAAATACAAAAAGTAGCTGGGCGTGGTGGTGGGCACCTGTAATTCCAGCTACTTGTGAGACTGAGGCAGGAGAACCACTTGAACCCGGCAGGCAGAGGCTGCAGTGAGCCGAGACTGCGCCACTGCACTCCAGGCTGGGCAACAGAGCAAGACTCTGTCTCAAAAAAAGAAAGAAAAAATTTAGTTGTTCTCCAAAGGGTGCAAAAATATATGTACTATCAGCACCATAAGATGGGGCAAGAAAAAAAAATTTTCACTAAAAACACAACAACAACTAGAGAATTAAAGTCTATCTATGGGAGGAAAGTTGAGTAAATTTTAAAAATATGTATATTCCACACAATGAATTATTACATAGTTGTTAAACAGAATGAGTAGATCCTTTTTCTAAAAATATAGAGATTGCTAAATACTCAATTAATGAAAAAGGTTCAGAGTTGAATGGAAAAATAATCCCTTTGGGGAAAGGGGGGAGGGGCAGACACAGATAAATAGAATCTAGCATATGTATACAATGCGTCTTGAAGACTATATAAGAAACCTAACATTGTATACTTGCTGGGGAGTGGGACCTGTGGTCAAGGAAAGAAGTAGTAAAGCAAACTTGTTTTTCCTTTTCATTCCCTTTTATACTGTCTATATTTTTAAAATGCGTTATTATATAATAGTAAGTTGTAAATTTTTTAAAAAGCAGCACAAGACTGTTCTTCTCCCTGAGCAGTACAGATTTCCCCCAATCTATAGATTCTGCCAAGATATTTTTACCTGCATTGAAGTAGGGTAGTTTGTCATTAATGTACATCAGACAGTAAGCACTAACATTTCTCAGGCCCCCATAGGAATCTCTTTCAACTTCTTCCCAGGAAGATTCAGTAACAGAGATGTCATTGTACTTGAGCCAGCTCTGTCGGGGTTGATTATAGATATAGGCCCAATAGTGTCCAGCATTTGCTTGTCCTTCATGAACAAGAACTGCATGCAAGCGATAAGGCACCTGTAAGTCAGAATATACATTCTCCAGTCAGGTGAAGCAAAGTAATCTGATAAAGTTTAGGTTATTAAGAAATAACTACTTATGATGTGATTAATGTGGGGTTCATATTAAAACATCTTGTGGATTCAAGATGAAGTCAACAAAAACACAGCCTTGGAATTGATCAATTATGTCTCAGTTCCCAAATCTTGAAAACCAGATCGTTGAACTATATGACCTCTCTGAAGACTCAACTCTAAACTCCTCAGATCTAAAACCAAATATAACCTAAACATATGCATCCTTCTAATTCAAAACCCTGTTTATCTAAAAACAGAATCACCTTGACCACTCACGCTGAAAATGCTTAGCATATTTGGGACCTAAAAAGGTTAGCAGCTATTTTGTTCCAAGCCTATTTTATTTGGCACCAAAATTTAAGTTAACATATTTAACTCAGCCACATGCTTCTCAGAGTTAAGTGATCACTGATTGATAGTATCTGGAGTGAAGACCCTTTTAATGACATACTTATTTGTTACAAAATTTGAAAAGCACATTTGTATATTTTCAATATGGAGAAAATAAAGCAATGCTTAAATGCTAACTAAATACTGGTAAAAGAGATGAAAGTCGTCACAGAATCAAATTAAATTTACACTTACTTTGATCTAATTTAATTACTGGTGAAGATTTTTGAATTAACACAAAAGAAAAAATGGTGAAACCTGAGTTTTACACGGTGCATTCCTGTTAAGCAATGGGACCGTGCCTCAATGCCATTCTAGAAACAGGGCTCTCCTCCTACAGTCATTCTGCCCATTCCATTCATTCACACAGAAGACAATGAAAGTCCATGCCCCTAACTAGAATAGGTTCAGAGACACTCCTGGAGGCTCTCTTCCCCTCCATTCCCAGAATTTATTCTAACAAAAATTTCTGTGGATAGTAAGAAGTTCTGTCCTCTCTTTTGGAATTTATTATTATAGAATTAAAGCTTGAAAGCATGTTGTTAAATGAAAGATCTTGAAGAATCATGGAAATTTCGTAAAGAAAGGATAACTGTTCTCTAGTTCAGTTTTTCCCACTGCACTACTTAAAGTACCATTTTGTGAGTAATTTTTATTAGTATCTGACAGCAAACCTTTCTAAAATATGAAAAAATTCCACGGGCAGAATTCAAACAAGTATGTATTAGGTCCTGTTGTTGATAAAAGGTATATTGCTTTCTTTAGCCTAAAATAAAGAAACAGAACAACATCAATTTCTATCTTAAGTTTATTCTTAAGTATCTTAGGGGAATTCCCATTGGGTTTAAAAGAAAACTATCAAATTTTATTTTTGTATCTACCATTAGCACATGCCTTGACTACTTTCCCATCAATTTTCATTCTACCTGACGAAGGAGAGGATCGCAGTACATCTGTTCAATAGTCTGAGTAGTACTTGCAATACAATTCTTTAAATCTGTTTGGAAAAAGAAAAAAGCTTCATTAAAATGATCTCATTCTATGTCACACAGGCTACTTCAACTAAGCAAAGAATATTGCTAGGGTCCTAATGATTTCAGTTTCCCTCTAGGAACCACGAAGCAGTATACAGTTTTAAAGCAGCTAACTTTAAACCTAACTTTCGGTTATTAAGCCTTTTAGTTCAATATAATTATATTAAGGTTTTAAAAAAGTATTTTTTATAATTGGCACCATAATTTCTAAAAGAGTAAGCTGTTTAGGAAAAGATTTTAATGGGTCACTTCGCTGTAAAATGTATGTCTCAGACAGGATCTGAAATGAGAAAGCAGAACAAAGGGTAAGGCTAAATTTCTCTGAATAGGAATCTGGGAACAATCTGGAATTTCCATCATCTTTTTGTTCCCTAGACAAAAGGAGAAAGGAAGGGGGCTAGTCTGAGCAATATGGGCAATGAGGTCAAAGGGCTTTGTAAGAATACAATGCTGAATAATCCAATTTTACATTGTGCGTACTGCTCAAATACTCTGCCTCATTAACCTTCAGTAAAAGCATGCTTCATATAGAAAAGACTGAAGAGTAGAAGTCCAGAAAAGCTAAATGCTAAATCTGGGTCAACTTAAGCTAGAGTCTTCAGATAAACTACCAGAGACAGAAATCAGCAGATGCAGAAAAATCTCGGCAAAGTTGATCATTTCCCAGAAATTTTGAGGGGGAGATCCTTCCACATCTGTATAACAGGGGTGTGTAAGCCAAGCTTACAGGGCACTAAAAGTGCAAAAGAAGTCACAATTACCATGTCAAAATTCAAAAGCACGGGCCAGGTGTGGTGGCTCACACCTGTAGTTCCAGCAATTTGGGAAGCCAAGGCGGGCAGATCAGTTTAGGTCAGTAGTTTAAGACCAGCCTGACCAACATGGTGCAACCTCGTCTCTACTAAAGAAAAAAAAAAAAAAACAATCAGCCAGGTGTGGTGGCACATGCCTATAATCCCAGCTACTTGGGAGGCTGAGGCATGAAAATCGCCTGAACCCAGGAGGCGGAGGTTGCAGAGAGCTGAGATTGCACCACTGCACTCCAGCCTGGGTGACAGAGCGAGACTCCATCTGAGGCGGGGTGGGGGGGAATTCTGTAGCATGTACAGTAATGTCAGGAAGTGCACCAAGGTGCTTAACCTCCAAACAGTCAAAAAACAGAAAAGGCAAAGAGTAACTGACAAGTTTTAAAAGAGCCAACCTTGTATATCTTGTTCAATCTCACTCCTCCACCTCTGAAGACAGGTCTTAACAAAGTTTATCTCCTCATCTGTGACTGTTCGTGGAGCTGGCTGTGCAGGCATTTCCATGGAAGACCGAGAAGATGTCAGTGGTTTAGACTTGTGTAGAGAATCTTCAGGAGAAGAAAAGGTACTTTCAACATCCAGAGAAGAGTTTTCTGTACTTGTACTGAGGAAGACAAAAATCATGCTCAGATGATAATTTCCAAAAGATACCTTGGCCTAAATTATGTACTTTCGAAAGCAAGATGCTACATGAAAAAGTACAGGTATTCAGTGAGCATTAACTCTATAAAGGTACGGAGCCAAGCCTTTTCTCTAAATACATCATCTCATGTACCACAACTGGCCTGTGAGGCAGATACTATTCTATCTCTATTTTACCAACTGCAAGCCTAAGGTTTAAAGAAATTAAGCAACATGCCCAAGTTCACCAAGGTACAAGGTAACGAAAAGGAATCCAAAGCCAGATCGGCCAGAGTCTTTAGCTCATGTTCTCTGACCACTGATTATTCCTTCTCATGAGGATGTGAAGAGAAGGAAAATGGAAAACAGAAGACTAGGCCTGCAAGAATCAAAGAATCAACTACAGAGTTTACAAGATGAAGCCAACTAAAGTGACACTATCCATCCAGGAACAAAATACACAGAAGCAAGAAAAAGGAAGCATCAGCTGAATATACAACTCACAGGAATACACACTAGGTGACATTTTGGGGAGTTCTGAGAGAAGGGCTTCAAGTCAAACAATCCTAGCTCTACTGCTTTAGCTAAATACCCAAGGAAAAGAGTACTTAGCCTCAGGTAAATAAAATCTCAACTACAAAATATAAATGTTAAATTCTTTATGTCTTTATTGTAAACTAACAGAGAATAAAGCATACAAAGTAAATGCTAATTTCTCTATTAACCTATTGTCAGAGTAAAACTGCAGGTCGACAAACCAGCAGGAATATAAAGTAAGTTTCTAACTGTAGTTAGGTTTATCTTTTATACCAAAGCTCAAGAACATAAACTTCCTTTACTTTTTTTACTTTAAAAAAAACTCTCACTCCTGCCGGGCGCGGTGGCTCATGCCTGTAATCCCAGCACTTTGGGAGGCTGAGGCGGCTGGATCACAAGGTCAAGAGATCAAGACCATCCTGGCCAACATGGTGAAATCCCGTCTCTACTAAAAATACAAAAATCAGCGCACCTGTAGTCCCAGCTACTCAGGAGGCTGAGACGGGAGAATCGCTTGAACCCAGAAGGCAGAGGTTGCAGTGAGCTGAGATCATGCTACTGCACTCCAGCCTGGCGACGGAGTGAGACTCCATCTCAAAAAAACAAAAACAAAAAACCCTCACTTCCTCCTCACTCTCTCACATGCACAAAATAATGGAGGAAATCTCTTTTTCCTAAGGTCCATATTTATGGAAAAATATACCCAACAAGAGAATAGATATCTCAGTTTCAGAGGAGATTACACACATACACCTCCCTGTAATTTTTAAATCTAATACCAAGTACTATTATTTTAGTTGATTAAATAGCCTGCCAAACCACTTTTTAAAAATTAAAACTATTGGCCGGGCGCGGTGGCTCAAGCCTGTAATCCCAGCACTTTGGGAGGCCGAGACGGGTGGATCACGAGGTCAGGAGATCGAGACTATCCTGGCTAACACGGTGAAACCCCGTCTCTACTAAAAAATACAAAAAACTAGCCAGGCGTGGTGGTGGGCGCCTGTAGTCCCAGCTACTCGGGAGGCTGAGGCAGGAGAATGGCGTGAACCCGGGAGGCGGAGCTTGCAGTGAGCTGAAGTGAGCTGAGATTCGGCCACTGCACTCCAGCCCGGGCGGCAGAGCGAGACTCCATCCAAAAAAAAAAAAAAATTAAAACTATTTACATTTCATAATGTACATAAAAAGATTCTATTTTTTTAAAAAGTGAAAAGTGAAAGAGCAGCCCCACTCCTATCCCCAGACTCATGTCACTCCTTAGAGATAATCATTCTTGACATTTGGTATGTTCTATCCAAATAAGCATTTCTATGTATACATGGATGAATAAATATTAATACGTGGGGGAGGGGAGGATTGTTGGGGAGAATAGTTAAGATTTTTTGACAAAAAAGTCTAACTTTTTATTGAGTATTAGTGTTTTTATTAGTCAGGTAACACATATCAAATGTCCCAGCTACGTTTCATAGCTCCTCGAGGCAATAAAGATTGTTGCGCATGGCTGCATGGAATAATATCAGAGGGCTCCTGTGACTTTGCCTCCCTCTGTCTTTACTAGAGAAGCCCCTCTAGGCTGTCCTCGTATTTCCATCCAGTTCTTTTTCAAGTATTAATTTTCTATTCAGGAATAAGCCTCCGTTTCCTTGATGTTTCTTAGTCATGCATATTTCAAGTGTGGGAGCATGAGATGTTTTGGAAGAGCAGGGCTTGAAGTTTCCTTTGAGAAAGGCCTTTAACGGCAACTAGCTTGTAGTTTAAAACAAAGCATCACTGGGTGGAGCCTGAACACTATCCTGAACAGTTCGAGAAGCCTCTGAAATAACCCAACCATCCTATGGATAAGACAAATGCACTGGTGGGCCCACTCCCACCCAAGTGATAGTCAGCAAAACCCTTTCCTTTAAGACAAAGAGGTCACAGCTCCTGAGCTCTTATAGGTAAGTGTGAATCAGGTATAAAGATGGTGCATAGTTTAAATTATACCAGAAAAAACAATACATACCATTAAAAAAAATTGTTTTCATTACCTTTCCTTGGATGTCTGGTCAGAAACCGGGCAGTGCACTGAAGAAAGTGGTAATGTCATGTGTGTGTCACTTTCAGGTGGACAGCTTTCTGAGGCAGGTTTTGTACTAGCAAATTCAATAACATATTTCAGCATGTCCGGGAGCGGGAACCGAGTTGGGCCTGAGCCATATTTCACATACCTAAGAGGCAAAGACATTGGTACTCTATTGCCCGAGTCTGTTTTGTATTTTAAGAGTCGCTGACAAAAGATCTGTTTAGCACATGGAGTCAATGGAAAAGCTTATTCCTAGAGGTTATACAATATTTAACAGGGTCCTCAATCTATAGGGTACTTTTAACTACAAAAGTAAAAATTGCCAACAATCTGAAGTTGTGTATCTGGCAGGAAACATTTCAAATGGGCTCCCATTCAAAGTCATGCCAGTTACACTTTCTCATGAAGTCATATTACATTCAGGCTTTGATCATTTATTTATTTTTTGTTTTCATTTTAAGACAGAGTCTCCCTCTGTTGCCCAGGCTGGAGGGCAGTGGCACAATCTCGGCTCACTGCAAGCTCCGCCTCCCGGGTTCATGCCATTCTCCTGCCTCAGCCTCCTGAGTAGCTGGGACTACAGGCGGCCCGCCATCACGCCCAGCTACTGTTTTTGTATTTTTAGTAGAGACAGGGGTTCACTGTGTTAGCTAGGATGGTCTTGATCTCCTGACCTCGTGATCCGTCTGCCTTGGCCTCCCAAAGTGCCAGGATTACAGGCGTGAGCCACAGTGCTGGGCTTTTTAATTTATTTTTGAGATGGAGTCTCGCTCTGTGGCCCACGTAGGAGTACAGTGGTACAATCTCAGCTCACTGCAACCTCTGCCTCCCAGGTTCAAGCAATTCTTCTGCCTCAGCCTCCTAAGTAGCTGGAATTACAGGCGCCTGTCACCTCATCCACCTAATTTTTGTATTTTTAGTAGAGAGAGGGTCTCACCATATTGGCCAGGCTGGTTTCAAACTCCTGACCTCAAGTAATCCACCTGCCTTGGCATCCCAAAGTGCTGGTATTACAGGTGTCAGCCACCATGCCTGGCCAGCTTTAGTCATAAAAATAAATTGTTTCTTAAAGGAAAAGAAATGTATTACTAGTACCCAAATCTGAAGATAATTTTAGTGAACTAGTATCCAAGGTTTTTTTCTTTGCTGCCCTTTAGATTAACTACTTTACAATCAAGAAATGAAAGAAAGCAAGCCAAAAATAGGAAGTAGGTGTTGATAAAGGCCAGAGTTTAAGAAAGTGACAAATCTTTCCTCTGCAGGGTCCAAAGTACCCTATTAGTCATATACTGATTCAATGGCATGGGCCAGGCATAAATTACTGAAGATTTCTTTAGAGTGAGTAAATAATAAATACCAAATACTCTACCATTACCAGAACATTATGTTAAACTCAGTAAAGAGATTTAGTTTAATGAACTTCAGAGTTCACTAAAGTAGAGAGTCTAAATGGTATGATAATCAACCTGACCTGTTGATACAGGTAACCCCACATTTCTGGGATTCCATTTTACAAGGGAAGAGGGTCACGTCACATTTTTCTTCTCTAAATAAAGTGAAATAAAGAAACAGGTACAAAATTTAGAGAAAGAACACCATCTATTTCTATATTTTAAAAAATTATAAAATGAAAGTGGAAAATAAAGCACAATGCAACTCAAAGTCAACTACATGTTAGAGGGTAGACAGCAAAGGCACTTCATCTTCACTAATTTAAAGAAGAAAGAAAATTCAAATCTGCTAACTACGCAGAGTCACGGCTTTCATTTAAAAGGATCTTGGCTGGGCACAGCATCTCATGCCTGTAATCCCAACACGTTCAGAGGCTGAAGCAGGAGGATCACTTGAGGTCAGGAGGCTGGCCTGGGCAACACAGTGAGACCCTGTCTCTGTTTTTTTTTTTTGTTTTTTTTTTTTTAATTTAAAAAAATTAAAAATAAAAGGATCTCAAATGTGTAAAAGTAGAAGAACCTTAAGAACTGTTTTATCCCTTCAGATCTATCTCCTCGCCTTCACTTCTCCCATTATCAGCTTATGTAAACTCTGATCTTTCAAATTTCATGACTTTTTTTTTGAGACAGAGTCCCCTTCTGTCGCTCAGGCTGGAATGCGGTGGTGCTATCTCCGCTCACTGCAAACTCTGCCTCCTGGGTTCATGCCATTCTCCTGCCTCAGCCTCCTGAGGAGCTGGGACTACAGGCGCCTCCCACCACACCCAGCTAATTTTTTTGTATTTTTAGTAGAGACGGGGGTTTCACTGTGTGAGCCAGGATAGTCTCGATCTCCTGACCTCATGATCCGCCCACCTCAGCCTCCCAAAGTGCTGGGATTACAGGCATGAGTCACTGCACCTGGCAACTTTTAAGTCATCATTTTACAACTTTAATTCTTCCCAGGTTTGCTGCATTTTAATAGAATACTTACATTAAATCCCAGGAAAATTTTTTCTTTAAGAAACTTATCTTCAATTTCATGACATCGTAATTTTCAGCTGGGCATGGTGACGCATGCCTGTAATCCCAGTACTTGGGAGGGCCAAGGCGGGTGGATGGCTTGAGGCCAAGGAGTTCAAGACCAGCCTGGGCAACATGACAAAACCCTGTCTCCACAAAAAATGAAAAAAATGAGCTAGGCATGATGGCATACTCCTGTAGTCCCAGCTCCTTGGGAGGCTGAGGCAGGAGGATTGCTTGAGCCTGGGAGGTTGAGACTGCAGTGAGCCAAGATCATGCCACTGTGCTCCAGCCTGAGTGACAGAGTGAGACTCTGTCTCAAAAAAAAAAAAAAAACCAGCAAAAAAAAAGAAAAAGACAAGACAATCATATTCATGTTCATCTACTGAATTCCTTTACACAACTTTCAGGACCAACTACTTCATACGATGTATACCTCTATCAGTTTAGTAGAATAAGAGCAAAGTGGTTTTAAAAAAAAAGATGTCTATACTACATACAAGAATTAAATTTTCAAAAATATATCAAGGTTATCTTAAAGAAGAAGAAATAGTGAGCATTTTTATTTTTATTTTTGAAACACAGTCTCATTTTGTCACCCAGGCTGGAGTGTAATGGCAAAATCTTGGCTCACCGCAACCTCTGCCTCCTGGGTTCAAGCGATTGTCCTGCCTCAGCCTCCCAAGTAGCTGGGACTACAGGCATGTGGTGCCATGCCCAGCTAATTTTTGTATTTTTAGTAGAGACGGGGTTTTGCTATGTCGGCCAGGCTGGTCTCGAACTCCTGACCTCAAGTGATCGACCCACCCCAGCCTCCCAAAGTGCTGGGATTATAGGCGTAAGCCACTGTGCCCGGCCAACATTTTTATTCTTAAACTGTAAAAGTAATGCATGTACCTGGTATGAAAATTCAAATACAAAAAAGTATAAAACAGACCATAAAAGTCATCTACCTCCATCTCAGTTCTACTACCTGATGGTATCCATTAACAGTTTCTTTTATATTTTCCCAGGATGTGTAACCTTAAAAAAAAAAAAATCTGAAATTTACAATCATTTTGTTTTTTCCATTATAAAAATGTATTAAGGGAATAATCAGAGTTTTTAGGGGCTTGGTTTACCAAGATAAAGACTAAAAACTTTTTTTTTTTTTTTTTTTTTTTGGGAGACAGAGTTTTGCTCTTGTTGCCCAGGCTGGCGTGCAATGGCATGATCTCGGCTCACTGCAACCTCTGCCTCCCGGGTTCAAGTGATTCTCCTGCCTCCGCCTCCCGAGTAGCTAGGATTACAGGCATGTGCCACCACGCTTGGCTAATTTTGTATTTTTAGCAGAGATGGGGTTTCACCATGTTGGTCAGGCCAGTCTGGAACTCCTGATCTCAAGTGATCCACCGCGCTTGGCCAGACTAAAAACCATTAACCCATTTATGCCTAGTGTTCCATTACTGGAATGCTAAGCTTGTGGGAGTTATTTATATCCTACTGCTCAAGGTCATCGCCAAGGTCTTATTTTTCACACACAAAAAATTGCAGCCTCCAGCGTAAATGAGTTAGAAACCCTTTACAAATTCTATGTTTTTATTTTTTTTTTATTTTTTGAGACAGAGTCCTGCTCTGTCGCCCAGGCTGGAGTGCAGTGGCGCAATCTCAGCTCACTACAAGCTCCGCCTGCCGGGTTAACGCCATTCTCCTGCCTCAGCCTCCTGTGTAGCTGGGACTACAGGCGCCCACCACCACACCCGACTAATTTTTTGTATTTTTAGTAGAGACGGGGTTTCACCGTGTTAGCCAGGATGGTCTCGTCTCCTGCCCTCATGATCCGCCCACCTTGGCCTACCAAAGTGCTGGGATCACAGGTGTGAGCCACCACACCGGGCCTTACAAATTCCTTTTTAACCTACCAACTGGGACCTACATGAAATAAATCCTCTATTACCTTAGGAAAGAGACTGCTTTCCTAAATCAGAAAAGCTGATTTCCAAGCTACTGTCTTACCTCCACTGCCTTAGAACCCTAAGGAGAACTAAACCTCACCTGCGATGGCACCTCTGGCAGTCAAGTAGGAAAAACGAGCAATGTCCTGAAACAAGCTAGATGCAGACTGTGATCCAAAAGCAGAGGCTGTGTTAGGAATGGGACCACATAATTTATTATCAAACCAGGATACTTCTGAGAGTGAAAGAAGGTGCTGTTAATTATTCAAGAAGAAGAAGCACAAAATGAGCCATACAGCCACTCTAGTGATCAGGTACTTTGGGAAACTACATTTTCCAGTATGCCATGTCCCTTGAAAGTCAAAATGCTTCACTGGCACAGAGCACCCTAGAACCTGGGGATAGCACCATGTAAGAGGTAAAAGGCACAGGGCTGGTTCTGACATGGAGGTTTCCTCCTTCCATGGGACACTTAGCCAGACACAGGACACAACACCAGAGATGGAATTTCAATGGATATTAAATCTAAAGTACAACTTTTCTCTTGCCAACATTTTTAGCTTGCAAAGATGTGGAGCTAGTTGAGATGTCCATTGGTCTACTTCCCTGTTTCTCCTGGTACTGCTTCTGACTCCCCATGTCACCAACATCCCCACTGCCACCAGTCTTTCGGGGAATTCTGGGCAAGTTGTTCTTCCCACTTGAGTTCAACCAATTTGTATAGATCCATGGTGGCCTGGGTGTCTTCCATAGAGGAATGCCTATTTTCCTAACCCAGATGTCCCAATTCAGCAGATTCTTGATGAGACGCTTCAAAGACACGGTGATGTTCACCGTGCAATCAGCCTTCCAGTTGGGGAGGAGAAGGGGAATATGGGAATTGTCAGTGGTGAGGCACTTCAGATGAAAGTACTGAAGGGCTTTGAAGTCATCATGGATGGCATGTCCACCACCATCTTCCCTGAATCTTCAAGATATGCCACGAGCAATCTTGAAAGAGCATGGCATTCACCATGTGCTGCTTCTGGACACCACTCCACCTGGTCTGGCAGTTCACAGTATGGCCGGGGAGGATGTACTCATCATGAAGCACATTTCCACTGTAGCTGACAGTGCTACATGGAACCAAGAAAGTAACATGCCCCTTGGGTCCTGTGTCCAGTACCTCACAGCCAACTGCTGCTATTCTTCCTTGGCAACTTCTGGGATGCTCCAAAGCATTTATTCTGAGTGAGTGTGGGTAGAGTTCTGTGGGGCGCTGACCTGAGAGGATTTGTTCTGTGGGCCTTTCTTCTGGGAGCGGGTTGGGTGGCTATTAATCTTTAGAAGGGCACCTCCAGCAAATCTACTTAGCTGCAACAGAATCAGCATTCTTTGAAGCGGCAGGGGACAGCCAAGACACTGCAGCTTTCCTGTCCAGGGACTCTTCTGACCCACTGCTGGAGGCAGCTGCCTTCTTTTTTGGGAAGGGAGGGTCTTCCAAGTGCCATCCACCCTAGGAGTTTCCTCTTTCTTTGGAGGTTCTGAGTGTAACTTGCGTGCCTTGCTAGCGGGCTGATTCTTTTTATTCAGAAAGACTCTCTGTTCCAAAAGTTGCCACTTCTTAACAAAATCTGGTGCTTCGCAGTTCCTTCTAATGCCTTTTTGGGAGCAGGTTCCACCAAATCCAGACTGAGGAGTCGGGTAGACATGGGGACGGTGGGTGGTGAAGGGTGTGAGGGTAGGGTGGGGGAGTGGGGGAATATGTTCCCTGGCCCCTCTGGCCTCATGAAGGTACAACTCGAAGGTCTCATTTTATTTTAAAACAAAAGTATTATCATGCTAAGGAAAATGCTCCCATACTCTTATTTTGAAATCCAGAATACCCTGTTGTCTCCTGGTAAATTGGTACTTTTGAACTATAAAACACTGTTCCTTTTATGTTGTTGTGAAGAGATGGGGTCTCTTATGTTGTTGTGAAGAGATGGGGACCAGGCGCGGTGGCTCACACCTGTAATCCCAGCACTTTGGGAGGCCGAGGCAGGTGGATCACGAGGTCAGGAGTTCAAGACCAGCCTGGCCAACATGGTGAAACCTTGTCTCTACTAAAAATACAAAATTAGCTAGGTATGGTGGCACATGCCTATAATCCCAGCTACTCAGGAGGCTGAGGCAGGAGAATCACTTGAATCCAGGAGGCGGAGGCTGCAGCGAGCTGAGATCGTGCCACTGCACTCCAACCTTGGAGACAAATCAAGACTCCATCTCAAAAAAAAAAAAAAAGAGAGAGGGAGAGAGAGAGAGAGAGAAGGAGTCTCGCTAAGTTGCACAGGCTGGTCTCAAACTCCTGAGCACAGGCAATCCTCTTGCCTCAGTCTCCCATATAGCTGGGATTACAGGCACATGATACCATATCCAGTTGATATGGTTGATTCTATAAAAATAATTTAAAATTTCCAGCCTTACAAAGTATCACTAAAACTTAAAGGTTTAGTAAAATACAGCCAGACTTAAGAGTCCTGAAAATCACTTCCAGTACAGTATTTGAGGAACCGGTTTTCAGCTTAAGTCTCTATTAAGACAAATGACTAGTCACAATATATCTTGTATAAGCTCTTCTGGAGTTAAGAGTGGAAGCTGCAGTGGTAGCGGTGGGGGTACAGTGCAGGGTCCATCTTAGGCCTGGTATGGAAAGTGTTGCCCTTCAGGGAAATTAATGGCCTAATAAGGGAGTAGGTGGAGGTGGGGTGGTCCTAGAAAGAAAACTGTTAAGTGGATAAAGGGAGGAGAAGCTATTGACTGTGTATGTGATCTCTTTCTTAAGTGCAAAATCAACGGGATCTATCTAGACTAGAAAGAAATTAAATTGACTCCTAAGGAAATTACAGAAAATCATTCCACAGAAATAGTGTAAAACCAACAATCAAAAACGTGAAAATTCCTCAGAAAGAGAAAGAACTCTGTATGCATCAGAAATATTGGCCCTTTTAATCAGCACTGCTCTAGGTAGAAAAGCACTGTTTTTTATCTTTCTTAGACGCTTCAGAAACTGCTTTTCCAAAAGTGGACAGGACCATTGTGACACTTGCCTCTCTCATGTTTGTGAAGAAGATGGCAAGGGGAGTAGGAAAAAAGGCTATAAAATCAGAACTCAGGTTCTCCTCGGTACACTGCAGTAACTGTGTGGCTCTGGGTCACTTAAGTACTCTGGGACTGCTATTTACCCCTATGAATAATACTAGCTGATCTTGAAGACTGCTTCACACTTAGACACAAAATTTTCTTAGCTATTTTATAAAATACTCTAGTTAATATTTAAATGTTGAGTTAATTTTTAAAGAAAAACAAAGTATCTGTTTTTAATATTCTACTGTCTTTTACATTTCTAAGCATGAAGGTGTCCAAAACTCACCTTTCCAATTTTTGCTGCAGAATTTTTATTTCCTCCTTCAACTTTCGAATACACTCTCTCTTATTTCGAATAAGCTCCTTGCTCCTGTACATGTACCTAAGTAAATAATCCCACAAACACAATTTATATTTTAAAACATTAATGACATAAAGTCTCAATAAACTAAAGATTCAAGGAAACTTCTTCAATCAGATGTAGGGCACCTATGAAAAACATATGGCTGACATTATACCCAAAGGTAAGACTGATACATTCCCCCTAAGATCAGGAACAAGGATACCCACTCTTGCTACTTCTGTTACATATTCAACTGAAGATATAACCAATGCAATAAAGTAAGAAAAACAAACAAAAGGCATGCAGATAGTAAAGAATGAAGTAAAGCTGCCTTTTAGTTCCACATGATGTAAGTATCTATGCAGAAAATCTTAAGGAACCTAAAAAAATACATCAGAACTAATAAGTGAGGTTAGTAAAGTTAGTAAAGTCAAAGGACACAAAGTCAATTTAAAAAAAAAGAAAAAAAAATCAACTGCTATTCTATACACTTGTAAAGAACAAATGAAAAATTAAATTAAAAGCAGGAATTAGAGATAAATTTAATCAAACATGTGCAAGACCTGTACACTAAAAATTACAAAACATTGTTGAGAGGTATTAATAAGGACTTAAATAAATCTCTTAATTTATTTAATAAATGGAGCTAAACACTGTTCATGGGTTGAAGGACTCAATATTATTATTATTTTTGAGATGGAGTCTCACTCTTGTCGCCCAGGCTGGAGTGCAATGGCGCGATCTTGGCTCACTGTAACCTCCACCTCCCGGGTTCAAGCAATCCTCCTGCCTCAGCCTTCCAAGTAGCTGGAATTAACAGGTGCCCACCACCACGCCTGGCTAGTTTTTGTATTTTTTTTTAGTAGAGATGGGGGTTTCACCATGCTGGTCAGGCTGGTCTCGAACTCCCTACCTCAGGTGATCTACCCACCTCAGCCTCCCAAAGTGCTGGGATTACAGGCGTGAGCCACCATGTCCGGCTGAAGGACTTGATATTATTATTAAGAAGTCGGACCAGGTGCAGTGGCTTACACCTGTAATCCCAGCACTTTGGGAGGCTGAGGCGGGTGGATCACCTGAAGTCGGGAGTTCGAGACCAGCCTGACCAATGTGGGAGAAACACCATCCCTACTAAAAATACAAAATTAGCTGGGCGTAGTGGTACCATGCCTGTAATCCCAGCTACTTGGGAGGCTGAGGCAGGAGAATCACTTGAACCCGGGAGGCAGAGGTTGCAGTGAGCCAATATCACACCACTGCACTCCAGCCTGGGCAGCAAGAGCGAAACTGTCTCCAAAAAAAAAAAAAGGATGTCAATTCTCCCCAAATTGATCCATAAGTTCAAAACACCACCAAACAAAATCCCAATAGCCACTGGGTAGAAATTGACAAGCTGATAAAAATTTACATAGAAACATAAAGGACCAGAATACCTAAAACAATTTTGAAAAAGAAGAACAAAGTTGGAGGATTCACACTATCTAATGTCAAGATTTACAATAAAGTCATAGTAATCAAAACAATATGGCACTGGCATTAGACCACTGGCATTAGACAGAACAGACTCCAGATACAGAGCCCCACGTATATGTTCAATTAATTTTTGACAAAGTGCCAAGATAATTCAATGGGGGAAAAGGAAATATAAATCAAAGGAAAAATAAGATAGTCCTACACACCCACTAGACGGCTAAAATTAGAAACACTTATAATTCTAAGCACTGGCAAGGATGTAGAGCAAATGAAGCCCTCACACATTGCTAAAGGAAAACTGTATAGTCACTTTAGAAAATAGTTTGGAAATTTCTTATAATGTTAAATATACACTTTTCATAGAACCAAGCAATCCTACTCGTACATATTTTACCCAAGAGAACTAAAATCTATGCCAAAGATTATACATGGCAGCTTCATTCATAATAGCCTAAAACTAGATACATCACCAAATGGTGAATGAAAAAAAAACAGCACGGCAGTACATATTACAACAGAATAATACTCAGCAATAAAAAGGAGCAAGTTACTTATATATAAACAACATGGGTGAATCGCAAAAACATTATCCTAGAGAAAGGACACAACCAGAACAGAGTACCTACTAAATATTAACGTTACTAATGCCACATTCTAGAAATGGTAACATTATAGGGTCCGAAAACAGTAAGTGGTTGCCAGGACCTAGGGATGGAGAGAAGGGCATTGATCACAATGGGGCAAGGAAAACCTTTTGGGTGCTAGAAATGTCCTACATATTGACTGTGACGGTGGTTATTTGACTGTATATTTGTTAGAACTCACTGGTTATATGCCTAAAAATAAACCATGGGATAAGAATGACTACATAAAAAATAAATAAAAGAGGCCAGGTACGGTGGCTCATGCCTATAACCCCAGCACTTTGGGAGGCGGAGGTAGGCAGATCACGAGGTGAGCAGATCCAGACCATCCTGGCCAACATGGTGAAACTCCGTCTCTACTAAAAATACAAAAATTAGCCAGGTGTGGTGGCGTGTGCCTGTAATCCCAGCTATTCTGGAAGCTGAGGCAGGAGAAACACTTGAACCCAGGAGGCAGAGGTTGCAGTGAGCCGAGATGTTGCCACTGCACTCCACCCTGGTGACACAGCAAGACTCTGTCTCAAAAAAAGAAAGAAAAGAAAAGAAAAGAAAAGAAAAGAAAAGAAAAGAAAAACTCAAGCCACCACACCTCTCTTTTTTTTTTTTTTTTTTGAGACAGGGTCTCACTCTGTCACCCAGGCTGGAGTGCAGTGACACAAACACGGCTCACTGCAGCCTCTACTTCCCAGGCTTAGGTTCAAGCAACTCTCCTGCCTTAGTCCCACCAAGGACCTGGGACTACAGGTGCACACCACTACACCCAGTTAATTTTATTTTATTTTTAAGAGACAGGATTTTTGTCATGTTGCCCAGGCTAGTCTTAAAACTCCTGAGCTCAAGTTATCTGCTCACCTTGTCCTCCCAAAGTGCTAGGATTACAGATGTGAGCCACCAAGTGGTCTCAACCAGACTTTTATAAAATTAAAATTCTAGGCTGGGCACGGTGGCTCACACCTGTAATACCAGCACTTTGGGAGGCTGAGGTGGGCGGATCACCTGAGGTCGGGAGTTCGCAACCAGCCTGACCAACATGGAGAAACCCTGTCTGCACTAAAAATACAAAATTAGCTGGGCGTGGTGGCACATGCCTGTAATCCCAGCTACTCGGGAGGCTGAGGCAAGAGAATCACTTGAACCTGGGAGGCGGAGGTTATGTTGAGCCAAGATCACACCGTTGCACTCCAGGCTGGGCAACAAGAGCAAAACTCTGTCTCAAAAAAAAAATTAACATTCTATAATGTAAGTCTGCTAGGAGCCCCCCAACCCCTGGAATTCAGGTAGTTCCTACCCCCAAAAGAAGGAGGGCTTTCACCTAAAGTCTTGCTACTCAAATCATAGTCTGGAGATCAGAAGCAACATGAGCACAACCCTGGGAGGTCTTAGAAAAAGGCAAAGACCCTCAACCTAGACCCACAGAATCCAAATTTGCATATTATCATGACTCCCAGGTGATTCCTATGCATACTAAGTACATGCTCATCTCTACTGCTGCAATACGTCAGGAAAAAAAAAAATCAGCCAAGAACTCACCTGTCCATATAAATAATCTGAGGAAATTCCAGCTTATTGTGAATTTTCTCTGGCTGCCCAAGGGACTGATTAAACTCAAATCTTGAGAGTTCAAAGGTCAACACTGGAGGTAGCTTTGTAAACCAACGCTAGTGTCAAGAGTAGAAATGTGAGAGAAAGAAAAATTAATTTTAGTAAATAACAATAGCCAGATTTAAAATATCCCTAATCAAACTTTCTTCCTTTGGTATAGAACTTATACTCAAGGCAAACTCATACTAGAACTTTTTTTTTATCCCAAACACTAAAGGGAATGAACACTTAGAATCTCATTCTCTTACAGAATATGGCTCAACATTCCTCAAGACTCCAAATTTACTAGCCAGTCAACAGAATTTTACTCAACCATCATCCTCATAATAAACCACCCTTGGATATGTGAACTGCACTAAGCATCTACACAACTCATTCATTACATCATCAGTTTCAAAAGAAATTTAAAAACTTAAGAAAACAGTTAGCCTAACTAAAGAATATGAAATTATGATCGAAGCAGCATGTAGCTAAAGAGACAACTCCATGGGCCAGCTAAAAAGACTCATATGTGTACATGTATTACATGCTGTTTTAGTCTATTAACCATAATTTGAATCTCCTTTATGTGTACAAAGGAAATTTGAAATAGCCTCATGGTTTTACAATTTCTCAATTTCTAAGAAAAATCTCTGAATTTCAAAAATTTACAGAGGTCTCATAAAGAAGTCAGTCAAATCAACCTACGATGTTACTTGAGTTTCAAGGAAGGAAGGCACTGACATAAAAAAGACTTAACAGTCAGGGATCACAGGTGAGAAAACGCTAAATCAGATTTGGCTTTTCTATTCAATTCACCTGTATGTCTGAGGTTCCTGTCAACAGCTTTAAAATGTTTCCTTTACCACAAGTGCAAGCAGCATTCCCTTCAGAGACCCTGTCAGCATAATCAGGTAAATTCAGACAGCCTGTGAGACCACCTCAGGGTGAAATCTAAATGAGCATGATGATTTTGTTGTTTTTGTTTAATTTTTATAGAATTCCCATCCTGGAATACAGGTCTTCACAGGCCTAAGTATAGCTGGTGAACATTCCCTCTTTTGTAAGAGGATGCACCAGGTTTGCACAGATGGTACAGATGACATAATTCCTCCATTAGGAATCAGTTATTTCCTTGAAAAGCCAGGGAGGCAGTAGCTCTCTGAGTTCCAACACTGCTCTACAGTGAATGTATTTTCATATGGCTCATGTTAGGCTCCCTATTTTAATTCAGGAAAGCTCCGCTTTCTCCTATAGTAATTACTGAGTTGGACTCATATAAGCCACAGTTTTGTCTCAAAACGTATGCTCAATGGAGAACAATCCCAACTGTATAGTGTTAAGAATTATGTTACAAATGCTATTCACTAATTCTTAACCCAACTGGAATACTGAGATGTTAACTACCCATGCTCTCCCTTTAACTTCCCCCCTTTCTTTCCAACCCAGAAAAAAAATATATATATATAAATAAATAAACAAATGAAAATTAAATTTTAAAAATGTTAAAAGCAAAGGCAGAATTTACAATTGAGCACAGTAAATACTATAACAGGGAAAATATTCTAAATGGCATACCATAGGAGTTAATCACTGTACTTTTACCCTCCGAAAATATGGAGGCAGTGGGTTCTCCCTACTCAGGTACAGGTAGGCTTCAACAGAAAGAGAGAAACTTGATCATACTTAAAACATCAGAAGCAGCATACAACCTTTACACGAGTAACTCAAATTCATAGTTTTAGTAAAAATTTCATTTATCAAAGTACTGATACTCACTGACTCACATCAACTGATGAGAGACTTATGACAAATTCAAGTTCTGCTAAGTGTAAAGTTACTTAATATGTGATGGGAAACTAGTCTGCCCAAAAGCTCACTCCTACTTAACTGGCTTTGTCACTGGCATAGCAAATAAAGATCTCCAACGTACCTCTTGTCCATACTTCACCGAGTGATCAGAGGGAAGAAGCTCAACATCACCCTCCACCATGGCCCCTTCCAAACACTCGTCTAAGTTGCGATAACCGTTTACCTGAAGAGGATACTGGCCAAAGGTCTCATTGTTACAAAAGGGTTTTCCTAGGCAAAGAGAGAGACTTTTTTAAAAAGACATCATTATGACTATCTAAAGCCTATCTTCTGGCTCCACAGAGACAACATTTTAAATTCAGCAACTTCCTGACAGCTTGTTAGAAATGCACTTAAGCCTTTATAGCAACCTCTAACGAGCCAGTCAGTCCAGACACTGAACACTGACAACCAGTAACATTGGAAAAAGGCCAGGGGCGTGGTGGCTTATGCCTGTAATCCCACCGCTTTGGGAGGCCAAGGTGGGAGGATCACTTGAGGCCAGGAGTTTAAGACCAGCCTGGAAAACACAGTGGCACCCCTGTCTCTACAAAAAATAAAAATTATCCAGGTGCAGTAGCACATGCCTGAAGTCCTGGCTACTCAGGAGGATAAGGTAGGAGGATTTCTTGAGCCCAGAAGTCTAAGGTTACAGTAAGCTATGATGATGCCACTGTGCTACAACCTGGGCAACAGAGCAAGAACTTATCTTTAAAAAAAAAAAAAAAAAAAAAAAACTGCAAAAAGAAAGACAACCAGACATTATGTGCTTCCTCATCAAGGGTTTTCTCACCACCTGTGAACAGTCTTGCCAAAAAAAGCCTTATCTAACTCTAGTCAAATCTCTAGATCCAACTACCAATTTATAAGAGGAGGAGTAGAGAGGAACATGGGGATATGTTAAAATATGTTAAATATGTATCAGAGGACATGCAAACAGCAAAATTTCCGATTGTGGAAATGCTGCAGAACAAACAACCCAGTCTCTCCAGAAAATACATTTCAAGGAAAAAACGATGGAGGGGGCGCCTACAAATATTCAGTCATAAATGAATCACACACTGGGGTCCTGATTAAAACAAACTCTAAAAATAAATTTTTCTATTTTTTTAAAATTATGAAAACAAATTGGAAATCTGAACACTGACTAAATATTTGATAGTTTAAAATGCTATTTTTCAGAGTCATATTGGTACTGGGTTGTTTTAAAAAGAGTACCAGATTGGTAAGAGTGGGGTGGGATGGGGAATGACTGGCTGTGGGCTAAGGCTGTATTCACGGAGGTTTTAAAATTGCTCTATTTGAATGTATTCTAAATTCTCCATAATTAAAAATAAATTATGTGTCTAGCATGCAGCTTAGATAGATAAGCCTCCAGAGTGAAAAGCCTCTAGTCTAGAAAAACATTTTGGGCAGTCTCACTCAATAAAACCTTTTGAGATTCGGTATTATATTAGAATAAGCAACACAGAGAAAACTGAGTGAAATCACTACCTAACATTCATGTCAGATTTGGGCTGTGCAAGTATTAATATGATAAATCTGAGATAAAGATTGTGCACATTTTACAGATGAAGAGACTGAAGATCCAGAAGCTTCCACAGATTATCCAGTTAAACAGAGGCAGAAACAATATTCAGACCTGGGTACTGCTGACTCTCAAGCCTTTTCACTGTACTGCCTCCTCAAAGGGACACAGTAATAAAGATATGATCACAGGTCTAGAATTAAAATTCAGAGCAGAGAATTTACCTTCACGAACCCCTTCAGTCAGGAAAGTACCATAGAACAGCTGCACCATTGGATTTTCAGATTTGTTCCTGGGACTGCTGCTTTTAGGAAAAGGAGACAATTCTGGATTGTTTGGATTAAGATATGTGCTACATAAAATCCAAGCATCATTCAAAAGCAAAAATAGTACATTTTCATCAACCCCCAGAGAGCCAGGTATGATCTAAATAAGTAACAATTAGTTCAGTTCAAACACTTCTTGAACACCTTCTTTTAAGCATTGTGCTAAACTCTGAAGACACAAAGACAAGAAGGGCCAATCCCTGGACTTAAGGAGCTTAAAGCCTAATAGCGGAGTCACAAATGCAGACAAATACAGGTATCTGTATGCTTTCAGTATATACATCTATATCCAATGATAGATGTATGCAAGGTGTAGAAGTAGCATAAACGTAAGAATGAACTCTGTTGCACAGATTTACAAATACAAAACATTTTTTCTCTCTGATACAATAGAAATAAAAAGTTTCTTCTTACAAGTCCATCTCAAATTGCTAACTATGTTAAGTTGCTGTTTCCAAAACCATTTTATAGTTACAATTCTTCTACCTAGAATTGAAACCATTTAAAACACAGATTTCTCAGAGGGATATCTATATTGTGCCCTAAATTTCACTTCTCTGAGTGACTGAAATGACTATAGCCTATACTCTACACATTCTAAGTAGACCTCAAAAGGGATCTTAAATTTAAGTATCCATATTATACCATCATGTTCGCAACAGAGGTTGATTTGACCTTTTTACAAATACATTTTATAGTACATGCTGAGTTTAATAAAGTTAACACTTATAGTCCTTTAGTTAGGGGGGAAAAAAAAACTGCAGGATTAGATGACTGCTATATCCTCAGAGGGGAAAGCTGAAGGTGACAGGGATACACGATGAGGACTACCTCAGTGGTTATCCCAGGAGGTGTGGTTAAAAACCAGCAATTTCTACTTAAGGAGAGTAACTTTCCAGCATATAATTCTCACTGCCCCACTGTGAGTTGGAAGGATGTACAAACAAACCCTCAACACTCACTTAACATTAACAGCTAGCTGGAATGCGTCCTCTAGCCAATCCAGGAGCTTGTGTGTGAATTCACTCACATCTTGCTATAAGAGAGGCACAAATTGCATAAAAGTTAGATGCAATACCAAGAGAAATTAAAATTTATCCTTATCCCACCAATGAATTAAGATTATACTACCATAAAAGCATTTCTTTTTTTCTTTTTGTTTTTTGTTTTGAGACAGGGTCCCTCTCTGTCACCCAGACTGGAGTGCAGTGGCACAATCTCAGCTCACTGCAGCCTCTGCCTCCCAGGTTCAAGCAATTCTCCTGCCTCAGCCTCCCAAGGAGCTGGGATTACCGGCACACACCACCACGGCCGGCTAATTTTTGTATTTTTAGTAGAGATAGGGTTTCACCATGTTGGCCAAGTTGGTCTTGAACTCCTGACCTCAAATGATACACCTGCCTCGGCGTCACAAGTGCTGGGATTACAGGCTTCAGCTACTGCGCCCAGCCTGAAAGCATTTCTTTTTGGGGGCTGAATATCACGAAAACATAGGAACACTGAAACCCAGCTACTGTACATAAAAAAGAAGGTGCATTAAGCAACCTGTAAGTTGTAGCTAGAAGGAAGCTGGAACTCTACTACTTCCAGCCACATCTATTTATGACAAAGAAAGAAAAATAAACAAAATCTTCCAAGTAGGACTTTTTAAGAAAAAGGCCCAAGGAACTTTAGAACAATATAGAGATCTGAATAAAGAAAGAAAACTTTAACGTTTTGAGAATTTTGTAGAACTGTAGGACCTTCAAATAGAGAATGAAAAAAAAATCGTATGAGGAAGAAGCTGATCTAATTAGTGACAGCTTTGTTTTCGTTTTTTAATTATTTTTTCAGAGACGGGGTCTCACTCTGTCACCCAGGCTGGAGTACAGTAGCACAATCACAGCTTATTGCAGCCTCAAACTCCTGGGTTTCAGGGATCTTCCTGCCTCAGCCTCCCGAGTAGCTGGGACTACAGGCACATACCACCACGCCCAGCTATTTTTTAATAGGAGGTAGGGAAAGGAAAGTCTAGAACAGAGAAGTTGCTGAGAAAAGCTCCTTCCTGAACTCAGATTTAGATAGTTTTAAAGCTACAGTTTCCATCTGGACCATTCCAAGACAAAGGTGCAGACAAAGGACTACTTTTCTTGGTATCCCTTTTGTTACAGTTCATTGAGGTATTTTCCAATCTCCTCCTTTGCACGTCAATAGCCCCTGCATAATTCTACATTCTTTCTAATACTATTTCTTCTTCTCTTTAGAACTGCCAGACCCCATGCAACACACGCACACTCTCACGTGCTTTCTCTCTCACCACCTGTTCTGTAGGCAAAATAAAAGTCAGAAACGAGTGCCCACAGTCCTGCTTAGTCATGTTCACAGCTTGTTACGCAGCTGAAATAAAGCAGTACCACATTAATATTGACAAGGCGTGACTTCAAACTCTAGAATAAGGTTTCTTTTGTACCTGCTGTTCCTCAGATGATCGGAATGCTCCCTTTAATAGATCCAGGGCTGCAGATGGGTCTACAAATTTTCTATTTGATCCCATCATCAGAGCAAACAAATACTGAAGCTCTTGCATAAACATGATATTTCTCTTTTCCTGTAGAAAACAAAGCACATGTACTCTTACAACATCTCATTTAGAAAATCAGAATGTGTAAAGAAAAAAAAAGTTTTCGTGAGCCAGGCGCAGTGGCTCAAACCTGTAATCCCAGCACTTTGGGAGGCCGAGGCAGGTGGATCATGAGGTCAGGAGATCGAGACCATCCTGGCTAACACAGTGAAACCCCGTCTCTACTAAAAATACAAAAAAAAATTAGCCGGGCATGGTGGCAGACGCCTGTAGTCCCAGCTACTCGGGAGGCTAAGGCAGGAGAATTGCGTGAACCCAGGAGGCGGAGCTTGCAGTGAACCGGATTGGGCCACGGTACTCCAGCCTGGGCAACAGAGTGAGACTCCGTTTCAAAAAGAAAAAAAGAAAAAAAAGAAAGGGGAAAAGTGGTCATTTAAGAAAAAAAAGTTTTCAATAATCATGCCCTCATTTATATTTACCTAGATCTAGGTCAAAGTCACAGGGCTATATAATGTTACAGGGACTCTGGTAAGGACTGTACTCTAAACTGAAGAGTAACTATGTAGAAGCCAGAGAGACAGCACTGTTGGAAAAACAGAAATGTCCACTTTCTGAAGCTGCTGCCCTTCCTCTCATGGAGAAAACGCATTACGCTAAGGTGAAATCCTGGGAAGGGTTAAAATGCCGGGAGGAGGCTACAACCTTTGGCAAAAACAGAATAAAATCGACAAAGAAGGCTCAGGTCTCCTGCATCAGAGCATCTCTCCAGCATTACATCACCTGAGCAGCTCAGGAAGAGAAAGGATACAAGAAGCACAACAGTATTTGGGGTCTCCCCACCCACATATTCTTGGAGCTGTTTTTCTCATTTTATTCCTACTTAATTTTACATTTTTGCATACCCTTATATGTTATCCCAAAAAAGGAAAACGAGCCATTTAGAAATGAAAACAAATATTAGCACAGGCCAAAGAATATGACGGGTATCAGCTTTAGGCAAAAATCTGGAAGCCTTAGGGATGAAAAGGACTAAATAACAGTGAAGAAATTCGTTGACACCAACTTACTGTGTGACTTCGACAATTTTCAAGTACATTTTGTGGCAGACTATAACTGAGAACGAGTCTTCGAAATTCAGGCAATTGAAAGAGAGACTGAAATAAAGAAAGAAAGGGATTCACAGCCTTTCCTGAAAATAACTGCAGCAACATATGTATTTTTCACTTTAAATATTTTATTTCATATTTAAAAGTATGTAAAACTATCAACCTGACAATTCGACTTATGTTATTTCTAAAGAAATAATGGTTGTGCACAAAAAATTAGCTCAAAGAATATTAATATTTTAGGAAAAAATTGAAACAACCTAATGTCTAACAAAAGGAGCAGTTTTTGTTTTTTGTTTTGTTTTTGTAGAGACCAGGTCTCCCTCCCTATGTTGCCCAGGCTGGTCTCAACCTCCTGAGCTCAAGCGATCTGCTCCTTTGGCCTCCCAAAGTGTTGAGATTACAGGCACAAGCCACCAAGCCCAGCCAAAAGCAGCAGTTTAAATACACTATACGGTGTTTACACAATAGACTATTAAGCAGTCATTGAAATAATATTGTAAAAGGTGTTTATAAAATGACCAACTATATAAAGTGAAAATGAAAAAAACAAGAGCTATGTGTATCAACATGGGTAAACCTCAGAACTACATTTTGAGTGATAAAAACTTACAGAAAAACAGTATTATACTGCTTATATTAACAACATGTAAAACAATACTACATATTGTTCAGGGATACATCCAAGTGTGGTTATGTCTGTGGGAAAGGGAAGATGTCACAACAGGAACTCAATAGAACAGAAATTTGTAACATTAACTTTTTAAGCCAGGTGGTTAGTATAGCAGTGTTTACTATCATCCACTCCTTGTCATCATATTGCATTTTTTTAAAGTTTAACAGCAGATGGTAGAACTGGAGAGAGGGATTCTTTTTATTATTTGCAAATCACATTTTTCTACTAGGAATACCTTTCATAAGTTAATTTTCTTTAAAAATATCTCCTGTATGAATATATAACTCCTCATCCCAACACGCTCCTCAAATGAAAACCCTCTCAGGCCTGCACGGTGGAACTCTTGAAGAAGCATCCTAGGTAAATAATAAGCAAAACTTTGGAATTAGAACTAAATAAAACACCTTCTTGGTATTCCAAAAGCCCCAGGTATATTTCCTAATGTCATCCAAAGAATCCAAGTGTCGGTACCTGACTAGAGCCCATGCGCACCTCTCTGGCTTCCCTCACTCTAACACAAGCTGCGGTGGGATTCGGCCAACAGGGTGAGTGTTCACCTGGACTGGAGTGTAAACCCAGGTCATGTTGCACCAAAGTTCTCTCCGGAACCAGGACTTGGCTGGTGAGCTCTATCCTCAGTCACTCTCTTCTCTTCCACCTCACCTGTCTACCTAACACACTTGCATTCCTACTCTGCTGGCTACCCTGTGATATTCTTGAGTTTCTATTCTGCTGAGTGAAAAATGGCTTTACATTCTCAGCCACTTAACTCCACCTCTTCACCATCACGAAAATCAGGCTTTGCCATTACTCTTAAAAACCACATTAGGCTGGAAGTGGTGGCTTATGCCTGTAATTCCAACACTTTGGAAGGCTGAGGCTGGCGGATCACCTGAGGTCAGGTTCGAGACCAGCCTGACCAACATGGAGAAACCCCATCTCTACTAAAAACACAAAATTAGCCGGGTGTGGTGGCATGCCTGTAGTCCCAGCTACTAGGGAGGCTGAGGCAGGAGAATCGCTTGAACCCGGGAGGCAGAGGTTGCGGTGAGCTGAGATTGTGCCATTGCACTCCAGCCTGGGCAACAGGAGTGAAACTCTGTCTCAAAAACACACACACACACACACGAAAACAAAAAAGATAAAAAAAAAAAATCACATTAAGTGTGCGCTAATACTATGCACATCTCCCAATTTATTCCCTATCCAACCGCTGCTGCTTCTGTGTTTTCTGCATCACTTCATTACATCCTCCTCCCCTAGTCACCAAAGTTTAGAACTGTAGAAAAATCCTTGAATCTTTCTCCTAGCCATTCACATCTAATAAGTAACAAGTCCTTTGGCTTCTGCCTCTGGGTGCTCTTTATAACCTAACTGCTTTCTCCCTATCGGCGCCCCATCAACTGCTCTAATCCAACTCCCATCACCGCTCACTTGCACCACAGCACATGGTCTCTCTGCTTCCAGAACTTCCCTTCACCAACTCACACTTGCTCACAACTGCCACGCAGTTCCTTGTAATTACCTCGCTAATATGGCAAAAATAAAGCTCCCGATTCACTCAACACTGTCATCTAGGAACAGCTTTCCTCACTCTCCCAAGTCCTGACATCCTCCTAGGTGACTTCAGTCAATCCCTGAGGACATCCTGTCAGTGCTGCCTTGAAAATATATCAAGAACCCCAACTCTTTTCTATTTCCAGGGCTACCAGTCCAGTCCGAGTCACCATGACTCTCCATGGATGACAGCCATGGGTCTCTCCCCGTGCATCCTTGCCCCTCCATCCTTATCTCACCATAGGAGCCAGAGGGAGCCTCTTAATACTTGAGCCAGAGTTGATCAGTCTGCCACTGGGGACCTTCAGTGACTCCCTGTCCACTCAGAACCTCCTCTCCAGTGACGTTCCCTTTGCTCTTAGCATCCAGCTACTTGGACTCCAGCATGTTCCCTGAACACATCATGCCCATTCCCACCATGAAGCCATTGGTCTATGTGTTCCTCTACCTGGAATGTTTTTTTATCCCAATAGATGCCTGGTTCACTCCCTTGCTAGTCTCACCCCCTTCCCCACCTCAGTGAGGCTCATCCAACACCACAGTTAATACTGCAACCTGTTCCCACCTCTCCTGCAGTTCCAATCTCTGTAACCTTGCTCTTTTTTCCACTGGACCAATCACAGTCTAATGTATTATTATACACATTTTATTTAGCTAGTTCATCATTCTGTTAGTTTTTAGTTTACTGTTCATTTTCTATCTCACCTCATGAGAATTTACATTCCATGTGGGCACAGCTGTCTTTGTTTTGTTCACTCCTATATCAAGGGCCTAGAACACTGCTAGACGTAGAACAGGTGTTCAATCGTTTGCTGAGGGAGCTCGCATGCATCCAGCCTGGAGATCTCTCGGCTTCTTGGGCATCCCATCTCTAGTGACATATTCCTCCACTCCATCTCTATCTACACCCACATCCCAGTCTGCACCCAAAATACGCCAAACACATGAAAGGTGTCAGTTCGCAGATTACACATTCAGAAAAGCTCACTCTGCAACTATTACATGTCTTCTTTGTGTCCGATTACCTGCAGGATAGATACCTGTTCTTTGACTTCAGCAGGAGCCCAGGCAAATTGATCTCTTTCCTGGCTCCCTAACAATCAGTTCCTTCCTATCGTCATTTCTTTCTCCATCTAGCATTGATGCTGTGGCCTTAACTGCCCTTCATTAAATTCACAGAGTGTCCTTTTGTCCTTCGATCACATATCTGGCAAATGCTCCAACTTAAATGAGTTGATTTTTCCATGTAAGAGGTTCAGAGTGCTGCCAAGAGAAGTCCTGATAGACACTGAGCATTCTGGTATCACAATACATTTAAAGTAAACAATTTCAAGCAGATCTTCAAATTTTTGGAAATCCTACTACTGTACTCTGGTGCCAATCGGTTCTCCCACCATCTCCAACAACTATTTCAAACTTTTACTCCCTTTAAAATCTGAAAAAAATAGCTGCTTATTTCACAAAGGAAAAAAAAAAGACTAGACACTACACTTCAGCTCTAATTTGCAGTTATCATTTCTTCCTCCTCCCTTCCCATTACTCTCCTGCCCTTTTCCTTGTTAAGGCCAACCCCTCAGATATACTTTCTACGCTGTCTGCTCACGCTGTCCCAGGAGCCTTACTCAGGTATCCTCTGCATCTGCTGGCTCTTGTCCACCCTCCACAGGAGTGAAGGCTGAGGAAGGGGGTGAATCCAGGGAGTGTTCTCTTTCTCTCTCTCTCTCTCTTTTCAGACAGGAAAGAACTAACATGTTCCACATTATCTTCCTACATTCTATTCTCAACACAGATGCCAGTGATCCTTTTAAACTGGAAGTATGATCATATCACTTCTCTGCTCCAAACCTTCCAATACATTCCTATTTCATCTAGAATTCCCAAATCCTCATCGTGACCACAAGCTCTCCCACTCCAACTCCACCATCTTTCCTATCCCACTGCTATCAGTTTTGGATCACTCCATCTTGGCTATTTGTTATTTCTCAGACACATTAAGCAAGCTCCTGAACCTCAGTCTGCTTATTTGCTGTTCATTGTCTGAAATGTTCCCTATGTAATTATATAGCTCATTCCCTGGCCACCTTCGGACCTCAGCTCAAATGCCTACCTCATCAGAAAAGCCATCCCTGACCCTCTGCCCTCTCCAGCTGAACCCTGTCCAGTCCCCCAGACTCACTCATTCATCTCTACACTTGTCACCTCCTGATGTTTTGTTTACTGTCTGTGCCACTCTTTCCAAAGTAAACCATGAGAGTACAGGCTTTGTTTTAGTCCCTGCTGTTTCCCCAGAGCCTAAGACAGTACATAGAAGCTGGATGTAGTGGATGTGTAGGAAGGGAGAATTCCATTTTTTAGCTTGAGCAGCTAGGTAGTACCATGATGGAGAAGACTGCAGGGGTGAGCGCCAAGGGTTGCCTTGGGGCTATGTAAGTTTAAGATGCCTGATCGATACTTCTAAAGCGCCACTACCCTCTAGTGAATTCACTCACTCTCTTGGTTTTATTTATTCACTCCCTTGGTTTTATTGCTATCTATAAGGTGCTGATTTCCAAAACTATATCTGGAGCCCACTACTTTTTCTGAAGTACAAATTCATATAATTGTATGCCTACATGGTATCTCCTTAAACTCAACTCATTTAAGTTGAGGATTTGCTGGGTATGTGATCAAAGGACAAAAGGGCACTCTGTGAATTTCATGAAGGGTAGTTAAGACCACAGCACACACAGGCACAGGCACCTCAGACGAGGCATATCTGAAACTGAGCTGATCGCAGGGCGCGGTGACTCACGCCTCTAATCCCAGCACTTTGGGAGGCCAAGGCAGGCAGATCACGGGGTCAGGAGTTGGAAATCAGCCTGACCAACATGGCGAAACCCCGTCTCTACTAAAAGTACAAAAATTAGCCAGGTCTGGTGGTGCATGCCTGTAGTCCCAGCTACTCGGAAGGTTGAGGCAAGAGGATCCCTTGAACCTGGGAGACAGAAATTGCAGTGAGCTGAGATTGCACCGTCTTGTCTTAGATGAATAACTAATAAATATTAAAAATAAGTTTAAAAAATGAAGACATTGGGCCAGGCACGGTGGCTCATGCCTGAAATCCCAGCACTTTGGGAGGCCGAGGCAGGCGGATCACCTGAGGTCAGGAGTTGGAGAGCAGCCTGACCACCATGGTGAAACCCTGTCTCTACTAAAAATACAAAAATTAGCCAGGCCTGGTGGTGCGTGCCTGTAGTTCCAGCTACTCGGGAGGCTGAGGCAGGAGAATTGCTTAAACCTGGGAGGCAGAGGTTGCAGTGAGCTGAGATCACACCACTGCACTCCAGCCTGGGCAACAGAACAAGACGCCGTGTCAGAGAAAAACAAAACAAACAAACAAAAAAACCTGAACTGAAATCCACTTTTAACACACACCCAAATTATTCCTCTTCCAGGGTCAAATGGTACTATAATCCACCTGGCCACTAGAACTAGAAACCTCATAGTCTTACTCAACTACTGCAGGCATATCCTGTATCCAACTGCCCACCAATCCTGTAGATTTGATCTCCTCGGCGCCTCAAGAATGCATTCACTTCTCTCCTTCCATGATTTCTGCCACTTCTCTACTCCAGGCCACCACTGTGGCCTACCTGGATAGCTATGATAGCCTTCAACAACTGATTCCTCCTTATTCACTCTCACTGCTATAATATAGTATTCACTAAATGCTTATCCAAAACACCTATTCAATATATTTACAACCACAGCAGATTTCTTTTTAGTACTGCTCAACTTAGACATCAAAGCATCTAAATCCAAACACAATAATGCCAGAAAAACTCCCCAGTTTTAAATATCTGTTTTAATTTTTTGAAAGCTATGTTTCTACATTTCAGTTTAATAAATTACAAAGTTATTTCCAAAAGACACAGCTATCTCTTAAAAATATCATACCTGAATAACAGCACTAAACCAACATGTATTGCCAACATTTTTCAGCCCAACTGGCCAACCATCAACTCTCCTCCAGTCATTGGGATTGGGGTTTTCTCCCCAGACTTCACAGCGTTTTCTCTTTGAGCGTTTAGTTTCTGCAGAGGTTGCTTCATGCATCCTATATTGTGCAGCATGCCACACATCAAAAAAGAAAATAGTTAAAGAATAATATAGCATATGCAGGATGCTGTAACCTTTTGTGGATAATTCAAAATGCCAGAAAAAGTATTTACTGGATAATCCCTAGCTATATAAGGAACTGTAAGATTGCAACGCAACTGAAAAGCAAGATTTAAACATAGAAATGTTAATCCTTCCATAACAGACATTATTACTAATAAGGTCCATGATAGAACTGAGTTGAAATTCAAGACTATTTAAGGCTACCATATTAGAAATTTTAGATTTCAACACAGTCAATCTATCTAAGACCTCACCATTGAAAAGGGCAGGAGAGACACTGTGCTAAAGATAAAAGCCTCCAAATTGCCCAGGACACAAAACACAGCGCTATGTTCCCTGAAATAAACATCTCAGCAGTGTGTGGGAATAAACATGTCCAGAAATGGAGAGGCCACCACTGGAACTGGATGTTGGTGAACAGTACCAAACAATCATCCAATTAGTACCAGTTCAAAAAAATAGATTCCTTGATCACTTATGAGACAGGGTAGCTGAATAACGCATTTAAAAATGTGCAACAGCATAACCCTCAAAGTTTATAAAAGAGAATATACATTTATCAGATACCTGGACTAGGTTGTTTTTAATTCACCCTAGCAACTGTGAACTGAAATACCTTGCACGCTTCTACTCAAAGACACAGGTTGCAATAAGACCCCTTTCAGTCTGGCTTTTTCAAAAGTGAACCAAACAGTAAGCTAACACGAATTCAAAATTTCTCCTAAAAGAAATTTCATTCAGGCGCTTAGCAGAATTATTCCTGAGTGGCATTCACAGAGCTATTGCCTTTGACATACACACAAATGTGGGGGCAAGGATTATAAGTTAAATCAATAACCTGTTAAGATCTCTTCCATCAGCTTGAATTTTGGGAGACTCCAATAGACTCAAAGCAATGGCAGCCTGAAGATCATCTTTGTTATCATGAGTAAGGTCTATCACTTCTGTAAGATAAACAGAAATTTAATTAGTCTATATATAGGAAACATTGCCCTTCTGTGATACAAGAAAAAGGTAAAGACATACTCCCTAGCTTTCATTACAATTGCTCAACGTGTAACAATTTTATTACCCTACTGCATAGTCAAATGAGTAACTTCAGCTACACTGTAACCTTAGACTAGCCCACAGTACAGAAAAAGCAAGCTGCAATAATCAAATGAATCAAATACCCTCTTCTGTATTCTCACTCCACAAAGTCAAAAGTAGATCCCATACATGTGGGTTAAATAGTCTCTATTATCACAAAACATCAGTCAAATATCAAACATCCAGGGAACAGATATTTTCAATTTCATACAAAATATTTCACAAACAAGGGACATACTCAACTAGTTAAGAACAGTAAGAGAAAGAAAAAGTGAAACTCACACATGATACAAAATACTCACAGATACAAAATACCCAAACAAAACATTAGCAAATAGAACCCAATAATATATAAAAAAAAGTTACCCATTAAGATCAAGTTGAGTTTACTGCAGGAAAAAAAAACTGAGTTAATACAAGATGGAGCAGTAAAATTCACTATCTTAACAATTAAAAGAAAAAAAGATCATCTTAATAGATACAGAAAATGTATTTGATAACATTCAACTTTCTTTCAGGATAAAAACTGAAAGCCAACTAGGAAAAGAAAAATATCCTTAGGCTGAGAAAAAGTATCCCTGAGAAGCCCACAGAAAACTGTTATACTTAATGGAAAAACGTTAAGTACATTTGCTTTAAAATCAAGACTAAGACAAACACATCTGCTTTTATTCACCATGGTTCTGGAAGTTCTAGGCAGGCATAAGAAATTTTGGGCATGGTGGCTCACGCTTGTAATCCCAGCACTTTGGGAGGCCAAGATGGGAGGATCAACTGAGGTCAGGAGTTTGAGACCAACCTGGCCAACATGGTGGAACCTCATCTCTACTAAAAATACAAAAAATTAGCTGGGTGTAGTTGCACGTGCCTCTAATTCCAGCCACTTGGGAGGCTGAGGCAGGAGAATCGCTTGAAACCAGGAGGCGGAGGTTGCAGTGAGTTGAGATTGTGTCACTGCACTCTAGCCTGGACAACAGAGTGAGACTCCATCTCTAAGAATACAAAGGCTGGAAAATAAGAAGCAAAACTGTCATAATTCACGGATAATAATCACCTAAAAGGGAAACCCAAAATAATCCACAGCTACTCTGGGCACACTGCCTATGCGGTAGCCCTGTTCCACAGGAGCAGTTTAAAAAAACAAAAGAGGCTGGAAGCGGTGGCTCACGCCTATAATCCCGGCACTTTGGGAGGCCAAGGTGGGTGGATCACCTGAGGTCGGGGGTTCAAGACCAGCCTGACCAACAAGGAGAGACTCCCTCTCTACTTAAAATACAAAATTAGCCAGGTGCCGTGGTGCATGCCTGTAATCCCAGCTACTTGGGAGGCTGAGGAAGGAGGACCGCTTGAACCTGGGAGGCGGAGGCCACAGTGACCCAGGGTCATGCCATTGCACTCTCCCCTGGGCAACAAGAGCAAAACCTCCATCTCAAAACAAAAAATTTTTAAATTAAAAAGCACACACAAATATTACAAAACTGCAGTAATCAAGACTGTGTGCTGCTGGCATAAGGAGACATATACATCAATGGAACAGAATTTATAGTCCAGAAATAAACTCTTACATCCCTGGTCAATTGATTTTCAACCTAAGTACTAAGACAACTCAAGAGGGAAAGAGTATCTTTTCAACAAATGGTGCTGTGACAACTGAACACCACATGCAAACGAATAAAGCTGAACTCCTACTTGGCCCCATATACAAAAATTAAGTCAAAATGGATCAAGTCCTCAAAATGAGAGCTAAAATATAAAACTCCTAGAGGACGACACAGGTGTAAATCTTCATGACCTTAGATTAGGCCACAAAATCTAAGATGACACCCAGAGCATAAGAAACCAAAGAAAAAATAGAATAAAAAATCTTTGGGGCTTCAGAAGACACCACCAAGAAGTAAAGAGACTGCTGGGCACAGTGGCTCACATCTGTAATCCCAGGACTTTGGGAGGCCCAGGCAGGCGGATCACTAGGTCAGGAGTTCGAGATCAGCCTGACAAAAACAGTGAAACCCCATCTCTACTAAAAATACAAAAAAATTAGCTAGGCATGGTGGCAGGTGCCTGTAATCTCAGTCACTCTGGAGGCTGAGGCAGGAGAATTGCTTGAACATGGGAGCCAGGAGGCAGAGGTTGCAGTGAGCCGAGATCGCACCACCGCACTCCCGCCTGGGCGACAGTGCGAGACTTGGTCTCAAAAAAAAGAAAAAAAAAAGAAGTAAAGAGACAATTCACAGAAAGGGAGAAAATATTTGCAAAACATGCATCTGATAAGAGATCTATACACAGAACATACAAAAAGAACTCCTGTAACCGAATAAGACACACAAAGAATGATTTCAAAAATGGGCAGAAAATCTGAATTGACATTTCTCCAAAGAATATACTAGATAAATGACCAATAAGCATAAGATGCTCAACATCACTAATCATCAGAAAAATGCAAATCAAAACTACAATGAGATATCCTTTCACACCCATAGCGACAGAAGACTGGCAAGGTTATGGAGAAACTGGAACCTTTGTGCACTGTTGGTGGGATTTCAAAATGGTGCAACTGGCCAGGGCAGTGGCTCATGCCTGTAATCCCAGCACTTTGAGAGGCCAAGGTGGGCAGATGGCTTGCGCTAAGGAGTTCAAGGCTAGCCTGGGCAACGTGGCGAAACCTTGTCTCTAAAAAATTCAAAACACAAATAAAAAATAAAAAATGGCTGGGCATGGTGGTATGTGCCTACAGTCCCACTTGCTTGGGAGGCTGGGGCAGGAGGATCACTTGAGCCTGGGATGTCTAGGCTGTAGTGAGCCCTGTTTGCACAACTGCACTCCAGCCTGGGTAACAGTGAGACTCTGTCTCAAAAAAAAATAACAAACAAAACAAATAAATAAAATACGGCCAGGCATGGTGGCTCATGCCAGTAATTCTACACTCAGGGAGGCCGAGGCAGGTGGATCACTTCAGGTCAGGAGTTCGAGACCAGCCCGGGCAACATGGTGAAACACCGTCTCTACTAAAAATACAAAACTTAGCTAGGCATGGTGGGACACACCTGTAGTCCCAGCTACACAGGAGGCTGAGGCATGAGAATCACTTGTACCCGGGAGGTGGAGGCTGCATTGAGCCAAGATTGTGCCACTGCGCTCCAACCTGGGCGACAGAGCAAGACCCTGTCTCAAATAAATAAACAAACAAACAAACAAATAAATAAATAAAAATAAATGGTGCGACTACTGCAGAAAACAGTACGGAGGCTATTCAAAAAATTAAAAATAGAACAACCATATGACCCAGCAATCCCACTTCTGGGTATAGATCCAAAAGAATCTAAAGCAGGGTCTTTTTCTGAGACACAGTCTCACTCTGTCACCCGTGCTGGAGTGCAGTGGCACAATCTCAGCTCACTGCAGCCTCAACCTCCAGGGCTCAAGGGATCTACTTGCTTCAGCCTCCCAGGTGGCTGGGACTACAGGCACACACCATCACACCTGGCTAATTTTTCTATCTTTTGTAGAGACAGGGATTCACCATGCGGCCCTGGCTGGTCTTGAACTCCTGAGCTCAAACTATCCACCTGCCTCAGCCTCCCAAAGTGCCGGGATTACAGGTATAAGCTACGGTGCCCAGCCTAAAGCAGGGTCTTGTAGAGATATCTGTACATCCAAGTTCACAGCAACACTATTCACAAGAGCCAAGAGGTAGAAACAACCCAAATGTCCATTAATGAATGGATAAACAAAACATGGCATATACATACATACAAATGGAATATTACTCAGCCTTAAAAAGGAAAGAAACTTGAGGCATGCTGTAACATGAAGTCTGAAGACATTCTGTTAAGTGAAATAAGCCCACTGCAAAAGGACAGTGTATTTCTACTTATATGAGGTTCCTAGAAATTCAGAGAAAGAGTAGAATGGAGGAGAGAAAAAATGGGGGTTACTATTCAATGCATACTAAGTAAATGAAATGTTCTGGAATGGATGGTGGTGATAGCTGCACAACAATATGAATTTATTTAATACTTCTGAACTGTACATTTAAACAGTTAAGATGGTAAACTGTATGTTTTACCAAAAAAGACTGGAAAAAAGAAGAAATACTGTCACATGTTACAACATGGATGAAACTTATGACAGATATTATGCCAAATGAAATAAGCCAGTCACAAAAAGACAACCACTGTATGAGTCCACTTATATGAAGTATTTAAAGTAGTCAAACTCATAGAAACAGAAAGCAGAATGGTAGTTACCAGCGGCTGGGTATGGAGTTCAGATTTGCAATATGGTAACATTCTGGAAGTTGTTTCACAACAATTTGACTATTCTTAACACTACTGAACTCTACATTTAAAAATGGATCAAGTATTTAAAAATCGAATATTTGTGATATCCTTAGATTTTATGTAATGTGTTTTTTACTAAAATAATAATTTCAAGTAATAAATTATCCAATTATCAGGCTGGGTACGGTGGCTCATGCCTGTAATCCCAGCACTTTGGGAGGCCAAGGCAGGCAGATCACTTGAGGTCAGGAGTTTGAGACCAGCCTGGTCAACATGGTGAAACCCCATCTCTACTAAAAGTACAAAAATTAGATGGGTGTGGTGGTGTGCGCCTGTAATCCCAGCTACTTGGGAGGCTGAGGTAGGAGAATAGTTTATACCTGGGAGGCAAAGGTTGCAGTGAGCTGAGATCATGCCACTGCATTCCAGCCTGGGCGACAGAGTGAGCCTCCTTCTCAAAAATAAATAAATAAATAATCCAATTATCACTACAACTATTCCAATTATCATAATTATGATAGAATATTACCATTCTATTTCCATTACCATCTAGGTTTATACCTAGATGGTAAATTATAGGTAATTTTACCTAGATGGTACCTAGATAGTTACCATTTAGGTAACAATCATTAATGGCTGCTGAAAATGCTAAGTGAGAAACTTCATAATAGATGAATTAAGCTGACAATACCTAAATACAGTTATGATTTTAACAACACAAAGAGGGCAACCAGAAATTATATGCTTCTCAATGTAACAAAATAGAAGATATATACACACCACCACCTATGAGACAGTTGTGCCAGATAAGCATCTGCATTTATAGGAAAGACATGAGACAGAAAAATCCATTGAAAGATACCACAGTAGGTGCTGCTGGGAGTTGCTTGGAGGTTGGCAGCGCGGGGCTGAAGGCTAGCAAACCGAGCGATCATGTCGCACAAACAAATTTACTATTCGGACAAATACGACGACGAGGAGTTTGAGTATCGTCATGTCATGCTGCCCAAGGACATAGCCAAGCTGGTCCCTAAAACCCATTTGATGTCTGAATCTGAATGGAGGAATCTTGGCGTTCAGCAGAGTCAGGGATGGGTCCATTATATGATCCATGAACCAGAACCTCACATCTTGCTGTTCCGGCGCCCACTACCCAAGAAGCCAGAGAAATGAAGCTGGCAAGCTACTTTTCAGCCTCAAGCTTTACACAGCTGTCCTTGCTTCCTAACATCTTTCTGATAATGTTATTATGTTGCCTTCTTGTTTCTCACTTTGATATTTAAAAGATGTTCAATACACTGTTTGAACGTGCTGGTAACTGCTTTGCTTCTTGAGTAGAGCCACCACCACCATAGCCCAGCCAGATGAGTGCTCTGTGGACCCACAGCCTCAGCTGAGTGTGACCCCAGAAGCCATGATGTGCTCTGTATCCAGAACACACTTGGCAGATGGAGGAAGCATCTGAGTTTGAGACCATGGCTGTTACAGAGATCATGTAAACTTGCTGTTTTTGTTTTTTTCCTGCCGGGTGTTGTATGTATGGTGACTTGTGGATTTATGTTTCAGTGTACTGGAAACTTTCCATTTTATTCAAGAAATCTGTTCATGTTAAAAGCCTTGATTAAAAAGGAAGTTTTTATAATCTAAAAAAAAAAAAAAAAAAAAAGAAAGAAAGAAAGATACCACAGTAATACAATTGCCAAACTCCAGAATGTGTGAAAATTGACATAACAAAGGACTTGATTTCTTTGGATATTAAGCTGCAAGAAAAGGGGGAGCGGATTTTATAAATAAAGAGAGTCTTAAAAAACACTTCAAACACTTAATGTTCTAATTTATTTGGATCATTGTTCTTACAAAAACTGCAAACACTGTTAATGAGATAACCAGGGAAATTTCTACATGGGGTATTTGATGATATTAAGGGATTATTTTTAGTGTGATAATGTTGCAGTTTTGAAAAATAAACAGTTCTCTTTTAGAAATGTTACCCAAAAAGCTAAATATAGAATTATCATATGACCTAGCAACTCTATTTCTAGGTATATATACAAAAGAGCTGAAAACGGATACTCAGTGAAATAGACACTGGCTTTATCATGACAGGGATATTCACTCACTGAAAATGCCCATTACCCAGGTCATGCTGGTTAAGGACACCCTTCAGTGTGGACCCCTCATACAACATGACCATAGCAAAACTAACAAACAGTTCTGGAAGCCTCAATAGATTTGCTATCTTAACTTCCTCTCATGGGTCTTACAGATGCTAATAAAAAACAACAGGTTCATTAACAGGAAAATGGAGAAAGGCAGATGGGAAAGTCCAAGGACAAAGGTGGAAATGTTTAAAGGATTATTAAGGAAGTGAGCAAAGAAAACGCTGATGGGGTGAAACTAAGGGGAAAAAGAAAGTTTGAGATAACACAGAATTGATACTGCAGATCAGTGGAGAATTACAGTCTTTCAATTAAACATACTGATTAAACATTTTAATACAGCACTACCAAAGGTGGCTGGACCAAAGGGAACTCTGCTGATTAACCAACATTAAAGGGGTTCAAACAAGTTTTTTGTATTTAACCCAGTTTGGAGAAACTTTATAAGCTGAAAGGCAGAGACCACAAAGAGAAAGATGACCAACAGTTGTGTGGGGCAATGTTGAGGCAGGTTAATCAAGACAAAGACTGACAAACAGCCAAGAGTACTTTGGCTGAATCCCTTGCTGGGGACCCAAAGCCTTATGTATACCAGTGGTGAAGGGGTCAGGGTGTGGAGTAGAAACCTTTCTGGGCCTTCGTGACACAGAAGCACAATGCACTGTGATTCCAAAGCCTGTTGATAAAGTCCTAAAGGAGGCTATACTTAGGAAAGTAAGGGTTGATGGAATTAGGACAAAATTGTATAGGCGAGTTGGTATATCTGAACCTGCTTCAATGTGAAGTGGTTCCATCTTTTCTACTTGATTGTATTATGGGGATGGATACTGTATCAGCCTGGAGAATGTTCCCTCTACCTACTCCTGTAAAACAGAAGGCATGCAAACTTGTCCTTCAAGCAATAATAATTAGACATGCTAAATGGGAACCAGAAAGATTCACTGAGCCTACACAATAGAGAATTGAAGCTGAAGTGCTGGTAGGGACAAACTGATTGTGGAGCGTTTACCAGGGCTTACGGCAAAAGCCTGTGAGTGCCTCCCAGAGACGACCACTGAGACTTTGGACTAGAGAAGTACCACTTGAGGAGCATTTATTACCTTGCTATGAGACATTAACTGAAGCTACCCTTATAACTGAGGACACAAAATCATCTTGAAACCTGAAATACTCATGCTGTCTTGTTGGGGGATGTCAGAGAAACACTTCAATGAGGATGGCAGTGCCCAAGAGAGCTCCATGATAAAATGGAAACGGTTTATACAGGATTTTGCTACCTGGAAAATGCAAGGAGGTCTTTGCATTCCCCAGGTAGCAGAGCCCCTAAGACTGACTCTGGAATTGTGTGAGGAGCTGCTGGATCCTACCCACACAAACCCACACAGTTTCCCAACAAACACCTCTCAATAGACCAACAAAGAGCTGCTTGGTTTGCAGATGGTAGTTCCAAGGTGAATGGTTAACATCGTATTTGGAAGGAAGGTCGCCACTGGGATCAAAGAAGGTAAAAACAAATCAGCAGCGTGTGTTGATTGTATGGTGTTTTTCTAGCAGTGATGGAAGAATTGAACAGTGATAAAAGCCCCCGTGTTAGGCTTTTTACTCACTCACAAGCAGTGGACAGTGGCCACATGATCAGGCAGGAGAGCAATGGAAACCTGGCCTATTAAAGGGATGCCCATATGGGGCAAGGCCCTATGGAAATTTGAAGGCTGCATTAAAGTAGGACATGTCGATGCCAATCAGAAGAAATCACTTAAGATGAGTTGATATGGGGGTACTGCAGCAGTGCAGAGATGGGCTGAGTCTGGACATGTTCCTTTTCCACCCTCTCAAGAACAAAATGCCAATAAGAACTTGATACTGCCGACAGCTATGGGGAGATTCCATGGTGGCAAGGCCCTGAACACTGCTGGCCAGTGAGACTAATGCTGGTAACCCTAGGGGACTACAAATGGGTCCTGAAAGGTATAGACACTGATTCCGAACTGGGCTTTACTATCCCAACAGACCATGCAAATGCTTTCAGTGCTAAAGAAAACCTGTAACAGAACCACTTAAAAATTTCCACCTTCCTGGGGTGAGCCCTTTGACTCTCCCCTCTGCCTTTCCCCATTCTTTTGTTAATTAACCTAATGTTTTTATTAGCATCTGTAAGACCCATGAGGGGAAGCTGAGGTAGCATTTCACATGAGTAGGAAGGATGACAATTTCCCAATCTAAGAAAACAAATTTGAGAGTAATGGTTACTCTCAAGCCCTGTTAAAACAGAGTATAAATAGGTAAAAAATTATTTTGGAAAAGACTGTCGTTACCTATAAAGTTGAAGATAAGCGTATCTTAATACCTACCAACTACATCACTAGATATATACACTAAAAAAAATCTTGCATACAAGGACAAGCAGCATGAATCCGTATAGCTCACAGCAGGCTTGAATAGCAAAAGCTTGAAAACAACCCCAAAGTCAATCAACAAATACATACAATGTGGTGTATTCAGACCATGGAATATTACACACCAGTGAAAATGAATGAACTACAGTTGTAACCCTCAACATGGGTAAGTCTCAAAAAGAACAATGTTGACCGAAAAAAGTTGCAGTGTGCACCAAGAGAATACGAGAATACATGAGAATATTCACTGCAGCATCATTCAGAATAGTTCAAAGCTGTTAACAGCCCAAATGTCCATTAACACCACCTCGCCTTCCTCCCAGAAGGTTCCAGAAGGTTCTCCTTGGTCTCTCCTCCCAGAAGCCTCCTTGGCTTCCAGAGTCCCCGTTCTCCTGGCTTTTCCTGGGCACTCTTCACCACCCCAGACCTCTGAACACTGGCAGCAACCAGTGCTTAAGCTGCAGAACCTTTTATTTCTCCTATACCCACGCCCTTGGAGAGCTCCTCAGTCGCACAGCTTTACAGAGCATTTACAGGTTATGACTCCAAGTCCACCTACCTCCAGCCTGGACCTCTCCTCTGAACTGTGCACCTAGGTCTCCACCGTCTTGCTGACACTTCTGCCGTGAATGTCTAACAGGCATTTCAAATTTAGTATTCCCAAAACTGATCTCTCCATCTACCATCCCAAATCTACTCCACCTACAGTGATTCCCATCTTGGTTAAGTGCAACTCCTTTCAATTGCTTACAAAAAACAATTTTGAGTCACCTTTAACTCCTCCCTCTTTCACAACCCTACCTCCTCAGTAAGTAAATCCTACTGCCTTTACCTTAAAAATACTACATGCCGGAATGCCAGCACTGCTTACCCTCCACCACAGCAGCCTGGCCTGGCCTCCCTGATCTGACCCATGCTCGTCACTGCCCCCTCCCCCACATTCCGTTCTCAACACCACAGTCAGAGTGGAAAATGGAAATCAGTTTATATCATTCCTTTACTCCAAACTCTTCAAAGGCTACCCACCTAACTCACAGCAAAAGCCAGTACTTAGGAAGGTTCTGAATGATCCACCTCCATCTCTTTCCATGGCCCCATCCCTTTCAGCCCTCCTCACTCACCGAGCCTTACCCCGGTCTCCTTGCAGTTTCCTGAGCAAGCCAAGGTACACTCCCATCTTAGGGCTTCAAATGACTTACTCCCTCACCTTCCCTGCACGTTCTTAATTAAAAATCCATCCCGTCACGAGGTCAGGAGATCGAGACCATCCTGGCTAACACTGTGAAACCCCGTCTCTACTAAAAAAAAATACAAAAAACTAGCCGGGCGAGGTGGCGGGCGCCTGTAGTCCCAGCTACTCGGGAGGCTGAGGCAGGAGAATAGCGTAAAACCGGGAGGCGGAGCTTGCAGAGAGCTGAGATCTGGCCACTGCGCTCCAGCCTGGGCCGCGACAGAGCGAGACTCCGTCTCAAAAAAAAAAAAAAATCCCTCCCGGCTGGGCGCAGTGGCTCACACCTATAATCCTAGCACTTTGCGAGGCTGAGGTGGGCGGATCACCTGACGTCAGGAGTTCAAGACCAGCCTGGCCAACATGGTGAGACTCCGTCTCTATTAAAAATACAAACAATTAGCCAGGTGTAGTGGCGGGTGCCTGTAATCTCAGCTACTCAGGAGGTTGAGGCAGGAGAATGGCTTGAACCCAGGAGGCGGAGGTTCGCGCGATTGCACTACAGCCTGGGCGACAAAGTGAGACTCCATCTTTAAAAAAAAAAAAAAAAAAAAAAACACAGTCCATCCATTGGAAATCCAGTCCCCAGCACTTTTTTTTTTTTTTTTCATTTCTTTCATTCTGTCCTTTTTCTCCATGGTATTTATCATATTCTAGTATATTATATAATTTATTTACTTGTTGAGCTTCTCCCACTAAAAAATAAACTACATGCAGGCAGGGATTCAAGAGTGTTTGGCACATAGTTGGTCCTCATTTAAATAAATGCTAAACAATGAGTAAATGAACAAATGAAACTTTTTCTTTTTTTTTGAGACCGAGTCTTGCTCTGTCGCCCAGGCTGGAGTGCAGTGGCGGATCTCAGCTCACTGCAAGCTCCGCCTCCTGGGTTCATGGCATTCTCCTGCCTCAGCCTCCCGAGTAGCTGGGACTACAGGCGCCCGCCACCACGCCTGGCTAATTTTTTGCATTTTTAGTAGAGACGGGGTTTCACAGTGTTAGCCAGGATGATCTCGATCTCCTGACCTCGTGATCTGCCCGCCTCGGCCTCCCAAAGTGCTAGGATTACAGGCGTGAGCCACCGCGCCCGGCCGAAACTTTTTAAGTGCCTAGAATTGTGCCTGCCACATAGCAACAGCTCAGTAATAAGCTGTTATTACTATTATTTTCAAAAGGCTGATGTGATTGACAGGGAACTCACACAGACTTGGTTTCTTATTTTCTGCTAGTTCAGCAAAGGACCAAGACAGGATATATGGTACCTACTTGCTAATACTTCCTTGTTGGCAGCACTCCCTTCTACTTCAGATGGTTCTGTAGCAACAGTGTCTTGACTGGGCTCCTTAACTCTCTCATCAGTGAGAAGGCTGACTGCCTGAGTAATGTCACCATTACTGGCCTATGGGAGAAAAAGACAATAGAAATTTCAAAAGTAATCATCATAGAATTTAAAACCAGTTTTGAGTATTAACTTTATTACCCTGGTGACACACTGAGTACTTTCAGGCATAATTCTAGGGTAGAATTATAAGACTATAATGGACAGGTCTAATGTGCTTGAAGCGTCGATCAAACGCCTCGTTACAGGAGTTTCCATGCTCTGATTTCCCACAACACTCCAACAAAAGTGAAATCTCGATGGAGATTTGTTCCCATTGTTTCAGATACTACTACTCATGATTTCTCTGAATAGTCTAAAGCACGATGTGTCAAAAAAGGGGGTTGGCAATTAACACAGACATTCTAAATGAAGTCAGCCCTACAACAAAAATGCCAAGCAGGCCAGGCGCAGTGGCTCACGCCTGTAATCCCAACACATTGGGAGGCCAAAGCAGGCAGATCACTTGAGCCTAGGAATTGGAGACCAGCCTGAGCAACTTGGCAAAGCCCCGTCCCTACTAAAAATACAAAAACTAGCCAGGCGTGAGTCCCAGCTACTGAGGTGGGAGGATCGCTTGAGCCCAGGAGGCAGAGGCTGCAGTGAGCCAAGATCATACCACTGCACTGCAGGCTGGGCAACTGAGTGAGATTCTGTCTCCTGTCTCAAAAAAAAAAAAAAAAGCCAAGCAGTTATCTATTTTCCAGTGGTGATCCTTCTTGTTTTTAACATTTTATGAGGAAACATTTCTAACATATATACCAGGAAAGGGAATAAGAGAACCCCCATGTACCTATCACTTATCTTCAACAATTACCTAGTCACTTAGTCATAACCTTTCTTATTTTCTCTAAACCTCCTATACTGTTTTAGATATTCTGAAGCAAATCCTAACCATCTTATCACTGGTCAACATTTCAGAATGTATCTTTTAAAAATATAACCCATGGCTGGGCACGGTGGCTCACACCTGTAATCCCAACACTCTGGGAGGCCAGGCCGGGTGGATCACTTGAGGTCAGGGGTTCAAGACCAGTCTGGCCAATATGGTGAAACTCTGTCTCTACTAAAAATACAAAAATTAGCCAGGTATGGTGGCACATGCCTGTAATCCCAGCTACTCGTGAGGCTGACTGAGGTGGGAGAATCACTTGAACACGGGAGGGAGAGGCTGCAGTGAGCCAAGATTGTGCTACTGCACTCCAACCTGGGCATCAGAGTGAGACTCCATCTCAAAAAAAAAAAAAAAAAAAAAACAGCTATTGTCACACCTTAAGAGTAACAACAGGTTTTTCAGTATCAGATAACCAGTTCAAACTTCCCTGACTCAAGTATCATTTAGTTTGTTGGTTTGGATAAGGAACCATAAGGCTTATACAGTGCAACTGCTTGATGTTTCTTAAATCTCTTTTACGCTGCAGGGTTACCCAAACCACAAATCTCCCTCAGCCCCTTATAATTGACATGTTGAAGATACTGGGTCAGTCATTTGACCTGTAGAGGTTCTGTCCCCATATGCGCTTTAATTTGGGCACAGAAATAGCTTGAACTGACATAACTATCATATAGACAGCTGCTTGAAAGCCTCCGGACTAGCAGAGATCTAGAAACCAACCTTCAGAGCTTCATGGAGAAAGGAAGGGTCCTGAATGCCTGTGATTTCTCTCAGTTGATTTAACAGCATTTGGCAGCTCTATATTTGCAAAACAAAACAAAACAAAAAACCACAAATATGTCAGTCAGAAAGTAAACCTGGGTACATTTAAAGAATAACTTAAAGCATCTTGGATAAACAGGCCTGAGGCTTGCCCAGACTGGAATGCAGTGGCATGAGCTCACTGCAACCTCTGCCTCCTGGGTTCAAGCTATTCTCCTACCTCAGCCTCCCGAGTAGCTGGGATTATAGGCACATGCCACCACGCCCAGTTAATTTTTAGTAGTGACAGGGTTTCACCTTGTTGGTCAGGCTGGTCTTGATCTCCCGACCTCGTGACCCACCCGCCTAGGCCTCCCAAAGTCCGCTGGGACTACAGGTGTGGGCCAACACAAACAGCCCTTCATTTTTTTTACTCTAAACAACCAACAAGCTCCAAGTAACAATGTATTGGCTGTCAGAAATATTCTGAAATGCCAAATCTATTTCTCTTTTAAAAGTTCAATCATGGAAATTACCTTTGGTATTTATGAAAGAAATAGATGATAGTAAAATTACAAATATATAAAACATTTAAATGTAATGTTCTACCCTTAATGGACACTTAAAAGTTTCCCAGGTTTTTCTTTTGGTAGGCAGTACATTAAGTAGGTCATATAAGAAGTCCGGAGAATTTGCATGGATATAAAGATGTGCTATTTTAAGCTTTCCTGCACATGCCATTAGTGTGTATCACTTTTCACTGACAATAAGTTTCCAATCATGTAATTAACCAATGATAACACCAACATATTTAAAACTCTGTGTTTGATTACTTAAAAAGAAGTACAGCTAAAGCTAGAATTTTCTCGATTAAATTATATAATTTCAAAGGGTATAAAGTAGGAAATGTTTCCTCTTCATTAACCTAAATCATGGAAAAACCTAAATTGTTAACTTCCAGCTAAGACAAAATCAGTTTACAACCCCTTCAGCCTTAATATCTTCTACTCTATCATTTTATCCTGCTTTACACAAAGACAAAATACAAAACACCGATTTGCAAGTACAGCTCAATCTAAACAACTGGCTGGCCCAACTTGAGACACAATGATCTTTTAAGACGAATGCTGAAAACAAAGTAGTTCGAAATTAATTCAGCAACAAGAAATCTAATTTATACCATTCCTAAGATTACGCTTAAATTAAGTTAGTAATATGTCTCAGAGAGATAGTCTACATTTACTCCCAGCTATAATAGAAACAGTATCTTATGTTCTTCAAGAGCTGTGGGCCCAGTGCAACACTAAAGTATTACACAACTAGAAATAACTAACTGAAACATCCCTCTAAAGTCCTGAAGAGGTCAGGCTTGGTGGTTCATGCCTGTAATCCCAGGACTTTGGGAGGCCAGGGTGGGTGGATCACTTGAGGTTGGGAGTTCGAGACCAGCCTGACCAACATGGCCCCGTCTCTACTAAAAATACACATCAGTTGGGCATGGTGGCACATGCCTGTAATCCCAGCTACTCAGGAAGCTGAGGCAGGAGAATTGCTTGAACCCGGGAGGTGGAGGTTGCGGTGAGCCAAGATCGTGCCATTGCATTCCAGCCTGGGCAACAAGAGCACAACTCAGTCTCAATAAATAAATAAATAAACAAAGTCCTCGGAGAAGCATCAACAGTCGTTCTGCTGTAGTCAGACTATAGTCATAGGCTACAAATGGAACCCTACCCTGCTGAGACCAGCAGACTTTCACGCTGTCAGTCTTGTCAAATCCAGTCACTGCCTGTGCACTGGGAGAGTGATTATCATACGAAAAGGTATCCAGATTCAGCCTAAGCAAAAACTAAAATCGCAAGCATGTAATTTTTAGAAAAATTAAATACTAGTTTTTTTGAAACTAATTCTAATTCCATTTGATTTTACTGTATAAAAGTGGTACGAATCTATGTATCTCACAAAAATCGCACAATTTTCTTTTTTTTTTTTTTCTTTTTTTTTTTTTTTGAGACGGAGTCTCGCTCTGTCGCCCAGGCTGGAGTGCAGTGGCACGATCTCAGCTCACTGCAAGCTCCGCCTCCCGGGTTCACACCATTCTCCTGCCTCAGCCTCCTGAGTAGCTGGGACTCCTATCTCGCCCGGCTAGTTTTTTGCATTTTTTAGTAGAGACCCGGTTTCACCATGTTAGCCAGGATGGTCTCGATCTCCTGGCCTCGTGATCCGCCTGTCTCGGCCTCTCAAAGTGCTGGGATTACAGGCTTGAGCCACCGCGCCCGGCCCACACATAATTTTCTAAAAGATCAACATCAATGTACCCAAAAAAGGGTGGAATAATCGAGAGGGGGAATAAGTAGTACATTAATACCAAACTAGCGTCAAGAAGGTAACAATGGGATAATCGCATCTTCATTGGGAATTGTTCTGTATAAAAATTAACATTTATGATTCAGAGAAAATAATCCCAGTAAAAAGTAATAGCTAACATATACTGCTTACTTTTAGCCAGGTACTGCTATAAACACTTGGCATGTATGAACTAATTTAACTCACTGAACCCTCGTAACAGACCTGGGACACAGGTATTATGCCCATCCTACAAAAAGCTGAGGCACAGAGAGGTTAAGCAACTTTACACAGTTACTGCTGATAAGGGATGCACTATGCCATGCTGTATTTGAGAAGACAAAAAGATAGGCAAGAATACCTATCTAGTGCAAAAAAATGCAAACATCTTATTCTTGTATTTTATTTATTTAATTAATTAATTAATTTATTTATTTTTGAGACAGAGTCTCACTGTGTCACCCAGGCTGGAGTGCAACGGTGCAATCTCGGCTCACTGCAACCTTCGCCTCCTGAGTTCGAGCAATTCTCCTGCCTCAGCTTCCTGAGTAGCTGGGACTACAGGCGCTGGCCACCACACCCGGCTAATTTTTTGTATTTTTAGTACAAACGGGGTTTCACCATGCTGGCCAGGCTGGTCTCGAACTCCCAACCTCAGGCGATCCACCTCAGGCAATCAGCCTCCCAAAGTGCTGGGATTACAGGCATGAACATGGCGCCTGGCCAGTTTTTACTTTTAATTAATTTATTTACTTCTCACTCTGTTGCCCAGGCTGAAGTCCAGTGGCGCGATCTGTGGCTCACTTCAACCTCCGCCTCCTCCTGCCTCAGCCTCCCAAAGTGCTAGGATTATAGGTGTTAGCCACCACACCCAGCCTATTTTTATATTTTGACCTTGATCTTTGCACCCTAACAAGTTTATTTTAAAATTTTGCTTGTCCTTATATAATCACAAGTTTCATTACTTAGTAGTACAATCTGTTCTAAACCAGCTATCATCAGAAGCAGAGATGTAAATACTACATTTGACTAAATCTAAGGTGCCATCAGTTACAAATGAAGAAAAGAAAACTGTTGCCACTTAAACTATGACACAATGTCTTAATGGCAGTCCTGGGAGACATATACCACACTAGCTTCTTAAATCTCTGAACTTTTTCATTTACATTGAGAAATATAGCAATTTCCCCTGCTTCCAGGTGCACTGCCTGGCATGTGATAGGCAATTCTTTCATATTTCTCGGCAACAAAACTTAACACAGCATAATACATCTATAGTATCTTCCCTTCTGGGTTGCATAAAGCACTGGACTATAGCTCTGCAAGAAAATCTGAAACATTCCTCCAAAGGTAAATATTTTGCTTCATATAAAATCAAATTTATACCCTGCCATTCTGCTTCCATGCCTTGCTTCATATACAGGTTTTTTGGTTTTTTTGTTTTGTTTTCATTTCAATGTTGAATCACAGTGTAAATTTTTAAGTGACACATGCAATGGCAAGTGAACCATGTATTACTAACAGTACATATAACTTGACTGTCAACTGTTGTTATAACAATAGTAACAGCTATGACCAAGTTCATACAAGTGCAGACAACGACAACATCACATCTGCTACTTGGATGATAGTAAAAATGTTAAGACCACCTTGATGTCAGAGATCTCAGAATCCCAAATAAACGTGAATCAATGAAATACAGTATTCAAATACTAATTTACTAATTATTTACATTTGGCCTTGGACTAAAGTCAGTTATACTGTAATATTTCCATTTATCTTTCTCCATTTTGTAATAGGTAGCAGTGGACATTAATATATCTGGGATAACACAATCAGGAAAGGAAAATAAATTCTTGAGTTTCCTTTTTTTTTGAGACAGGGTGTCGCTCTGTGGCCCAGGCTGGAGTACAGTGGCATGGTACGATCTTAGCTCACTGCAGCCTCGGCATCGCGGGCTCAGGTGACTCTCCCACCTCAGCCTCCCGAGTAGTTGGGACTACAGGTGCCCACCACCACGCCCAGCTAGTTTTCCTATTTTAAGTAGAGATGGGATTTCTCCATGTTGACCAGGCTGGTCTCGAACTTCTGGCCTCAAGTGATCCACCTGTCTCAGCCTCCCAAAGTACTGGGGTTACAGGCGTGAGCCACTGCACCTGGCCCAGTGACCTTTTTTTAAAGGCTACTGGGTAGAGATGACAACTATGTAAAATTATTTTGTATAGCTCCAAGAACAATGTTCTACATGGAAATTCAAATCCAAATTCCTCATCTTGCCATTCAAAGACCATTACCTGATTCCCCGCTTAGCCTGTTCTACCTTTTCTCCTCTCAGTTCCTTACTGCAAACTCATTCTCCCACGCATAGAGTGTTGCTCCTAGAATCACTTGTAACACCACCTACATTATTAAACTATGGTATGCCAACTACATTCAAGGGTTATATTTGTCTTACCTCCTCCATATGAAGCCCTTCTAAGAACTCTGGCCCATACTGTTCTCTCCCCTTTCTCATCTCCCATGTTAAGGAAATGAATAGGCCTGTGACTGAATGTGGACACTGTCTTCACTTGGCATTCCTCATCATGCTATGCCATGCTATGCCATGCCATGCCATGCCATGCCATTCTATTCTATTCTATTCTATTCTGAGATGGAGTCTTGCTGTCACCGAGGCTGGAGCGCAGTGGTGTGATCTCAGCTAGCTGCAAACTCCACCTCTAGGGTTCAAGCGATTCTCCTGCCCCAGTCACCTGAGCAGCTGGGATTATGGGCGCCCACTAACACGTCCAGCTTAATTTTTGTATTTTAGTAGAGATGAGGTTTCACTATGTTACCCAGGCTAGTCTTAAAACTCCTTACCTCAAGTGATCCACCCACCTTGGCCTTCCAAAGTGCTGGGATAATAGGCATGAACCACGGGGCCAGACCTGTTCTCTAATTGTTTTAAATATGAAATTCTTGCCTCCTTTAATGCAAGAATCATGCAATACACTGCCTAATTGGAATCATCCATGGGACAGTGCTGATGATAATGACAACTAATATTTATTGAGTAACTACTTTAATTTTTTTTTCTTTTTGGAGATGGGGGTCTCGCTATGTTGACCGCAAGTGGCCTAACTGCTGGACTCAAAGGCTCCTCCCACCACAGCCTTCCAGGTTGCTGGGACTACAGGCACATATCACCATACCTGGCTGAACACTGGTCAGGAAACAGGCGCCTTTCATGTATGTAATCCTAATAACAAAGGTAGGCATTGCACACATTAGGAAATTAAGGTTTACAAAACCTATTTATCATCAAATGACTAGAATTAAAAGCTAAATCAAAGATAGCTATAAAACACATAGCTATTTAAAGTCTAAGAGCTTGCTTGAGCAATACATTAAAATTGGAACAATACAGAGATTAGCATGGACCCTGTGCGAGAATAACATGCAAATTCATGAAGTGTTCCATAATTTAAAAATAAAAATAAAATGTAAAGAGTATGAATAACAAATTTCACATGCATTATTTATATACATCCACAAATGCTATGACACGACCCAGTCTTGTAAAGATTTAGCTAAAGTTCTCAACAGAACCCACACTCCAAATCTTCGTAAGTACTATATATATATATAAATTAATTTTACAGTAACGCTAAACCCATCAAGATCCTACCATATTACTAACTCACTTCTCCTGAACTTCACAGAAAGAGGATTTAAATATTAACTTCACTCTACCTTGCAATATGTAAAGTACACACCCAACAAGAAGACAAGACAAAGCCTGTACTCCTCTCACAATGAAGTCAAATAACTTGCAAGAGCCAACAGGTTTGCATTTCCTGAGTTAAATTCACAATGTTTTCACAAAACAAAAAGTACTCCCTTTTCTTGCCCAGAGGCAGTAAAGAAAGACAGGCAAACACAAACCTCTATCAGGAAGGAACTCAAGCTTTTTGACCTCACTGCTACTCAATGGTTTTGATGCAATCCAGCCCACTTCTCAGAAAGGAGATTTTCTTAAGAGCAAAAATAACTCACCCACAATGAGCAATTAACAAGATTATTCAGACACTAAAAACATTAAGCTATCAAGTTTTTGTAACAAACAATACCTGGCCTGATCCTACAGTAACTAAGTTAAAACTCTCTGATGAAATAATGCAAAATATGTCATTACTAATCGTTAAAACTCCTAATTTAGCATTGTGATGAGACGCTTTATAGGTTATTCCATTCCTTCAAACAGGGATGCTATTTTCATCATTCTGATGCACATATTTCCTGATCTCAATTGTCTAGTCTTACGAAGACATTTCTAAATTTACAACTAAGTAAATAATTAATAAATGTTCCCTTACTCCAAAGAACTACCAAGGTGTGCCTACTAAAATTCCTTCCAAAGCTAAAGATCTGGTTCACAATTATAAAATAAAACTTAAGTACCCAAGGAAAGCCAAAAAAGAACAAAAGGAAACAAAACACCTGAAGAGTCAAAGAAAACATATAGCATCAACCCCAAAAACTCTGGCCAAGTGTGGTGGCTCATGCCGGTGATCCCAGCACTTTGGGAGGCAGAGGCAGGAGGATTACAAGGTCAGGAGTTCAAGACCAGCCTGGTCAATATGGTGAAACCCCGTCTCTACTAAAAAAAAAATATATATATATATATATATATATATTCTCCAGGCATGGTGGTGAGCACCTGTAGTCCCAGCTACTCAGGAGGCTGAGGCAGGAGAACTGCTTGAACTTAGGAGGTGGAGCTTGCAGTGAGCCAAGATTGCACCACTGCACTCCAGCCTGGGCAACAGAGCGAGTCTCCAGTCTCAAAAACAACAACAAAAAAGGCCGGGCTTGGTGGCTCACGCCTGTAATCCCAGCACTTTGGGAGGCCAAGGTGGGCAGATCATGAGGTTAGGAGATCGAGACCATTCTGGCTAACACGGTGAAACTCCGTCTCTACTAAAAACACACAAAATTAGCCAGGCGTGGTGGCAGGCACCTGGGATGCAAGGCTACTCGGGAGGCTGAGGCAGGAGAATGGCTTGAACCCAGGGACAGAGGTTGCAGTGAGCCGAGATCGCGCCACTGCACTCCAGACTGGGCGACAGAGCGAGATTACGTCTCAAAAAAAAAAAAAAGAAAAAAAGAGAAAAAACACCTCTGTCTGAACAACAAAGACAGTTGCTAACCTTTCCAACCTCCATAAAACAAGGAATGGCCCTTAAAAGCCCTGGGATTTTTTCAGTTTTTCTTCCAGCAACAATGCCATGCTGATCCAATTTTTTCATGGAACAGAAACCTAAAGTAGCCTGTAAGAATATGGCTGTCTGAAAAAGACAAACAGCAGCTTTCTGCGGACACAGCTAAATTCCCTGAAATAGACTACTTAATAATTTTTGTGAATGATGCAAATGTCAGTACATGATGAAAATACCTGTTTGAGTTTATCAATTGGCTTAAAGTTTTTAAAAACCATTAAAAGTGTTTAAAATTTGGCCACTGTTATATCAGGTAAAGGGGTTTAAACTGGGACTTAAAAACAAGAAAAAAAAGGAACCGATCATTATTTACTTTTTAATTTTTTCCATCTCTTTCTTCACATGTACTAAGAAATTCCAATAGTACAAAAGGGTATAAAACGAAAAGGAAATCACCTTCCTCCCACCCTACTTCTATTTCCCAGGGCTACTACCATTAACAGTTTCTGTTATCTTCCCAGAAATTGTCTATGCACATGAATATATTTTTTCATATGCTACATAATGTCCTATGCTTTGCTTTTTGCTTATTTTAGGATATATTAAGAAAATATGTTTTCATTTCTTTGAATACATGTCCCAACTAAATATGAGAAATGAGGCTGAAAAACACATCGAACACATCACCAAAAATGAAGGAAAATACAATTTTTAACAACATATTGGTAGGGCTAATTGAAAAACTGGGAAAGATATGAGAAATCAAATTTATATGCTTATAGTTTTAGAAATGTAGCAATGATAAAATTTTAAGTTATTACTAGGTGGGTGTTCGTGTATAGTTTCTATTTTTAATAAGTAACAGAGATAGCTGGGCATGGTGGCTCACGCCTGTAATCCCAGCACTTTGGGAGGCTGAGGTGGGTGGATCACCTAAGGTCAGGAGCTCGAGACCACCTTGGCCAACATGGTGAAACCCCATCTCTACTAAAAATACAAAAATTAGCTGCATGTGGTGATGAACGCCTGTAATCCCAGCTACTTGGGAGGCTGAGGCAGGAGAAGGGCTTGAACCTAGGAGCAGAGGTTGCAGTGAGCCAAGACTGCGCCACTGTACTCCAGTGTGGGCGACAAAAGCAAGACTCTCTGTCTCAAATAAATAAATAACAGAGATCAGAGAGGTGATGTGGGATTGGATTACAAAGGGTTCTAAATGTCAGGAAGAGTTTAGGTTTGATCTGATGAGCAATGGATAATCACTGCAGGTTCCTCAGCAGGGAAGATACATTAAGGAAGAAAAGGCATTTAAGTGGATTAATCTAGCCCATGTGAACAACTGGTTCAACGTGGGATGACACTAGGAAAAGAAAGCTTGAGTTACAGTGCTACTGAGTAAACTAACTGTGATGAGAGAGAGAGAATGCTGGTAGGCAAAACGTCATAGTAGGACATACTCTGAACATCTCAAAGAATGAAGAGAGACAGCTTAGTCATACATTTGCAATGGATGCCTAAGAGAATGCCCTTGCCAATAAGATAGAAGCAAACCAAAAATGTGATATAACACCCCAACAGAATGAAGGAGGAAAAAAAAACAATGGTCACCTTGATTGATGCAGAAAAACATTTGACAAAATCCAACACACATTCATAATAAAAACCATCAGAAATCTAGGAACAAAAGGGAATTCCCTCAACATGATAAAGGGCCTTTATAAAAAACTAAGAGTTAACATCATATTCAATGGTGAAAGACTGAAAACTTTACCTGTAAAATCAGGAACAAGACAAAGATGCCCACATTCACTACTGCTATTCAACACTGTACTGGAAGTTTAAGCCAGAGCAATCAGGCAAGAATAAAAAATAAATGGTATCTAAATTCCAAGGGATAAAAAAGTAAAACTGTATTCACAAATGACGTGATCCTATATATACAAAATCCCAAAGAATCTGCAAAAAAGTTACCACAGCTGGTAAACAAATTCAGCAGCTTCAAGGTAAACATAAACAGGCAAAATTTAGCTGTGTTTCTATAAAACAGCAATAAGAAATCAAAAAGGAAATTAAGAAAACAATTACATTTATAATAGCATCCTAAAGAATAAAATACTTAGGAACAAATTTGACCAAAGCGGTAAAAAACCTGGGCTGGGTGCGGTGGCTTATATCTGTAATCCCAGCACTTTGGGAGGCAGAGGCAGGTTGATCAGAAGATCAGGAGATCGAGACCAGCCTGGCCAACATGGTGAAACCCCGTCTCTACAAAAAATACAAAAATTAGCCGGGCGGGGTGGCAGGTGCCTGTAATCCCAGCTACTTGGGAGACTGAGGCAGGAGAATCGCTTGAACCTAGGAGGTGGAGGTTGTAGTGAGATTATGCCACTGCACTTCAGCCTGGGCAACAGAACAAGACTCTGTCTTTAAAAAAAAAAGGAAAAGAAAAGAAGAAAAACCTGTATACTGAAAACTATAAAACACTGCTGAGGCTGGGTGCAATGGCTCACACCTGTAATCCCAGCACTTTGGGAGGCCGAGGCAGGCAGATTGCTTGAGTTGAAGTGTTCGAGACCAGCCTGAGCAACATGGTAAAACACCATCTCTACAAAAAAACACAAAAATTAGTCAGGTGAGGCAGTGCGTGCCTGTAGTCCCAGCTTCTCAGAAGGTTGAAGTGGGAGGACTGCTTGAGCCCAGAAGATGGAAGTTGCAGTGAGCCAACATTGTGCCACCGCACTCCAGCCTGGCAAAAGAGTGAGACCCTGTCTCCAAAAAAAAAAAAAAAAAAATTTGCCGGTCACAGTGGCTCATGCCTGTAATCTCAGCACTTTGAGAGGCTGAGGCGGGTGGATCACCTGAGGTCAAGAGTTTGAGACCAGCCTGGCCAACATGGTGAAACCCCATCTCTACTAAAAATACAAAAAATTAGCCAAGCATGGTGGCACGTGCCTGTAGTCCCACCTACTCGGGAGGCTGAGGCTGGAGAATCACTTGAACCCAAGAGGTGGAGGTTGCAGTGAGCCAAGATCTCACCACTGCATTCCAGCCTGGGCAACAGAGTGAGACTCTGCCTCAAAAAAAAAAAAAAAAATTTAAAAATTGATGAAAGAAGTTAAAGACCTAAATAAATTGAAAAACCCCCAGGTTCATGAACTGGAAAACTGAACTAGTCAGAGTTCCCCAGAGAAACAGAAGGGAAAGGAGATAAATATAGGCGGTGAGATTTATTACAAGGTATTGGCTCACATGACTGTGGAGACTGAGAAGTCTCAAGATCCTGCAGTTAGCAAGCTGGAGAACCAGGAGACCAGCGGTGTAGTTTTAGTGTAAGTCTGAGGCCCAAGAACTAGGAGAGCTGAGTGTGTAAGTTCCAGTCTGAGTCTGAAGTCCTGCAAACCAAGAGAGCTGATGGTTGTCTAAGTTCCAGTGCCAGGACTGAGGAAGATTAATGTCCCAGCTCAAGCAGTCAGGCAAGCAAAGTTTCCTCTTAGCATTTTTGTTCTATTCAGGTCTTGATTGAATGAGGCCCACTACCCACATTAGAGAATTCAAACTGCTCTACACAGTCTACTGATTCAATGTTAATCTCATCCAGAATCACTCTCATAGACACACCTAGAATAATGTTTGACCAAATGTCTGCATACCTCATGGCCCAATCAATTGACACATTAACTTAACCATCACGAAGACAGTATTTTTTTTTGAGATGGGGTCTCTCTCTGTCACCCAGGCTAGAGTGCACCTCAACCTCCACCCTATGAGCTCAAGCGTTCCTCCCTCCTCAGCCTCCCAAGTAGGTGGGAACACAGATGTGTGCCATCAAGCCCAACTAAGATTTTTTGTATTTTTGGTAAAGGTGGGGTTTCACCATGTTGCCCAGGCTGGTCTTGAACTCCTGAGCTCAAGTAATCTGCTCGTCTTGGCCTCTTCCCAAAGTGCTGGGATTACAGGCGTGAGGCACTGCGTCTGGCCACAAAGACTTAATGCTGTGAAGGTGGTAATACTACTCAAAGCAATTCAAAAGTTCAATGTAATCCCTATCAAAATTCCAAAGGCCCTATGTGTGTGCGTGTGGCAGGGGGCTGGAGGGACCTCTAGTGAAAATCAGAAAACCTGCTAACAAATTCTAAAAGCTGCAGTGCTTTGGCCTTTCTTGCAGAAATAGAAAAGCTGATCCTCAAATTCATACAGAATTTCAAAGGACCTGGAAGAATTAAAACAATATTGAAAGAAGAACAAAGTTGGAGGACTCACACTTCTTATATCAAAACTTAGTATTAATCCAAAGCTATGGTCATCACAACAGTGTAGTACTGGCATAAGGACAGATATATAGACCAACAGAATAGAACTGAGAATCCAGAAATGAACTCGTATCTATGGTCAACTGATTTTCAACAGAGTGCCAAGACCATTTGATGGGGGAAAAACCATGTCTTCAACAAATGGTATTGATACAACTGGATATCCACAGCAGAAGGATCACACTGGAACCCTACCTCACACAATACACAAAATTACTCAAAATGGATCGACAACCTAAATAAAGAACTGAAACTATAAAATTCTTAAAAGAGAACACAGAGCTAAGTCTTCATGACCTTGGATGTGTCAATGGATTCTTAGATATGACACCAAAAGCACAAGCAATGAAAGAAAAAAATAATAACACTTTTGAGCCAGGCATAGTGGTGTGCACTTGTAGTCCCAGCTACTTGGGACACTAAAGTGGGCTGAGGTACTTTTCCTCATCAAAGGGCATTATCAAGAAAGTGAAAAGACAACCGGTGTTCAAATTCAAGAAATAAATACATACATCAAGAAATACAACAAGAAATATACAGTGCTGGTCGGGTACGGTTGGCTCATGCCTGTAATCCAAGCACTTTAGGAGGCCAAGGTGGATCACCTGAGGTCACGAGTTCAAGACCAGCCTGGCCAACATGGTGAAATCCTGTCTCCACTAAAAATACAAATATTAGCCAGGCATGGTGATGCGTGCCTGTAATCCCAGCTTCTTGGGAGGCTGAGGCAAGAGAATCACTTGAACCCAAGAGGCGGAGGTTGCAGTGAACCAAGATCATGTCACTGCACTCCAGCCTGGGTGACAGAGCCAGACTCTGTCTCGAGAAAAAAAAAAAAAAAGAAATATATAGTGTACAAATTATGAAAAAAGTGAAAAGACAATGGGAGAAAATACTTTTAAATCCTTTTTCTGGTAAGGGTCTAGCATCTAGACAATACAAAGAACTCTCTTTGAACTCTCTTTAAGTCAACAACCAAAAAACAGACAACCCAATTCAAAAACGGGCAAAGAACTTAAAAAGGTATTTCTCCAAAGAAGATATATAAATAGTCGATAAGTTTATGAAGACACTTAACATTAGCCACAACATTAACATGGCCAAATCAAAACCACAACGAGATGCCACTTCACACCCATTAGGATGGCTATTATCAAACAAAAACAAAAAATAATAAGCGTTTTGATGAGGAAAGAGAAAAACTAGAACCCTTGTGTATTGCTGGTGGGAATATAAAACTTCCACAGCAACCTTGGAAAACAGTCCGGCAATTCTTCAAGAAGTAAATAAGTCAACAATTCCTTCTAGGTATATACCCAGAAGAACAGAAAACAGGTACTCAAATATGAGTATATGAATATTCACAGCAGAACTATTCATAATAACCAAAAGGTGTAAATAACTAAAATGTCCATCAATGGAAGAATGGACAGGCAAAACATGATCTATACATACAGTGGAATATTATTCATGATTAAAATGAAGAACTAATACATGCTACAACTTGAACAAATCTCAAAAACATTACAATAAATGACAGATGCCACACATAATAGATCACATAGTGTATGATCCATTTAGATGAAATCTCTCTAGTAGGTAAATCTAGAGATAGAAAGTAGATTGGTACTGCCAGGGGTTGAGGGCAGTGGGGAATAGGGAGTGACTGCTTAATGGTTATAAAGTTTTCTTTGAGGGTAATGAAAATGTTTTAGAACTAGACAGAATTGGTGATTGCACAATATTGTGAATATACTAAATGTCACTGAACTTGTACACTTTAATTTTTTTTTTTTTTTTTTTTGGAGACACAGTTTCATTCTTGTCACCCAGGCTGGAGTGCAGTGGCGCGATCTCGGCTCACTGCAACCTCTGCCTCCCAGGTTCAAGCCTCAACCTCCCAAGCAGCTGGAATTACAGGTGCTCACCACCACATCTGGCTAATTTTTGTACTTTTAGTAGAGATGGGGTTTCACCATGTTGGCCAAGCTGGACTTGAACTCCTGACCTCAGTGAGCCACCGCTCCCAGCCCCACTTTAAAATAATTTTATGTTATATAAATTTTGCCTCAATTGGAAAAAAAAAAAAAAAATCACCTGGGTCCAGTGGCACACACCTGTAGTAGCAGCTCTGCAGCAGGCTGAGGCAGAAGGATCACTTGTGCCCAGGATTTTCAAACAGTGGTACACCACGATCATGCCTGTGAATAGCCACTGCACTCCAGCCTAAGCAATACAGCAAGACCCCAACTCTACGAAAAAACAAATGAATAAGGAAACCTGTATACATACCCCATACAGGAAGGAAGGAAGGGAGGGAGGGAGGGGACACCAGAAAGTACTAACTTGGGCAAGAAGATTGAAAAAGAAAATGTTGTTTAGAAAACCTTCTTAGGGTTAAAGTGCCTACCAGCCATCATGTAGCATGTAGCTGGTACTTACTGAGGCAGATCTTTAGTTTGGTTTTGTGTGTCTGATATTTTGACCCCTGTTTTATGTAGAAAGCCTAAACGCTGGAAATAGTGCCATGCAGCCCAGACTCCAGCACACATCAGCCTCCTGGCAAATCTCAATCTTCCTAGCATCAGTTTCCAGAATGGAAAATGAAGTACACCAAACGCTTTGACAGCCCTGTATGACTATCAAATGAAGTACTGCAAACAGTAATTATTAGCAAAATGAAGAAATGTAAAATACTGGGACTTGCCTGCCCAACTAAACTCCTCTAGAGTTTACAGTAAAAATACTGATATCCTGTGTTATAGTTTTGGTTTTATTACTTACTCGCTGTGTCACTTTGCAAATTCTACTTCCTGGTCATACCAAATTTTATTTCATAGAGTGCCTAAGAGGGTTCAATGAAAAGTTGTTAAAATTATTAAAGTTATTAAAGTGCTTCATAGTCAAATGGTAAGTCAGAAACTTTGGTTTTAGAAAGGCTTGTACTAAAGTTGGAGAAATGCTATGCTTCAAGTCAGAATGGCTTGAAGTCACAGCTCTGCTACTTGTAATTTAATCACGGTTGTAAGCTGCATTTCTCATCTGTAAGATAGAAGCAAATGGACTTCAGTTTAAAATCTCATACGAATAAAGAAAAAAAAGAGCTAGGTACCCTGGCTTATGCCTATAAATTCCAATACTTTGGGAGGTTCAGGCGGGAGGATCACTGGAGCGTGGGAGTTCAAAACCAGTCCGGGGAACATAAAGAGACCCCCATCTCTACAAAAACTAAAAATATTAGGTAGGCATGGTGGCACATGTCTGTAGTCCCAGCTACTCAGGAAGCTGAGGTAGGAGAATTGCTTGGGCCCAGGAGGTTGAGGCTGCCATGAGCCATGACTGACCCACTGCACTACTCCTGCCTAGGTGACAGAGTAAGACCTTGTCTCAAAAAAAAAAAAAAAAGATAAAAGAAAGAAAAGGAATAAATAAATCAATCTCACATGAGGCCCTTATAAGGCATACTAACATCTGAGGTCAGGCACAGTGGCTCATGCCTATAATCCCAGCACTTCTGAAGGCTGAGGCAGGATGACTTGGTTCACAAGTCTGAGACCAGCCTGGGCAACACAGAGAGACCCCATTGCTACAAAAACTTTTAAAAGTAACCAGAGGCTGGGCGCAGTGGTTCATGCCTATAATCCCAGCACTTTGGGAGGCCAAGACAGGCAGATCACTTGAGGTCAACAGTTCAAGACCAGCCTGGCCAACATGGTGAAATCACATCTCTACTAAAAATACAAAAATTAGGCATGGTGGCATATGCCTGTAATCCCAGCTACTTGGGAGGCAGAGGCAGAGGCAGAAGAATCACTTGAACCCAGAAGGTGGAGGTTACAGTGAGCACTCCAGCCCGGGCAACAGAGGGAGATCTGTCTCAAAAAACAAAATAAAATACAAGTAGCCAGGAGTGGTGGTGCATACCTGTGCTCCCAGCTACTCAAGAGTCTGAGGATTGCTTGGGTCTAGGAGGTCAAGTCTGCATTGGGCCTTGATGGTGTCACCACACTCCAGCCTGGGTGACAGAGTGAAACCCTATCTCAAAAAACAAACAAGACATCTCAGTTTCCTTATCAGTAATAAGATAATAGTTTACACCTTGCTGGGTTTTTGTAAATAAAAATGTACAGAAAAGTGCTTAGGGTGGCATATAGCATATGGCAGACACTAGTAATACAAGTGTACATTCCCATGCCTAGTATAACAACCCTGGGAAAATAAGTATGCAGCAAATGTTTATAGCCAAGGAGGTTGATATTCAAGCAGAACTGTTCAAAAAGCACGGGGAAACACAATATAGAAGTCATATGCAACTCAGGATTAGAAATACAGACTTGGAGCCAGGCACGGTGGCTCATGAGTGTAATCCCAGCACTTTGGGAGGCTGAGGCGGGCAGATCACCTGGGGTCGGGAGTTGGAGACCAACCTGACAAACATGGAGAAACCCTGTCTCTACTAAAAATACAAAATTAGCTGGGAGTGGTGGTGCATGCCTGTAATTCCAGCCACTCAGGAGGCTGAAGCAAGAGAGTAGCTTGAACCCAGGAGGCGGAGGTTGTGGTGAGCCAAGATCGCGCCAATGCATTCCACCCTGGGCAACAAGAGCGAAACTCTGTCTCAAAAAAAAAAAAAAAAAAAAAAAAGCATCAGCAAAAAAGTGGTAATGAGGGATCATAAAAGCATAAAATAACAAAAGTATGAGGGGGCCAGGTGTGGTGGCTCATGCCTGTACTCCCAACACTTTGGGGGGCCAAGGCAGGAGGACTGCTTGAGCCCAGGAGTTCAAGACCAGCCTGGGCAACATAGTAAGACCTCATCTCTACAAAAAGAATAAAAAAGCAGCCAAGTGCGGTGGTGCACGCCTGTGGTCCCAGCTACTCAGGAGGCTGAGGTGGGAGGATTGCTTGAGCCTAGGAGGTCAAGGCCACAGTGAGCTACAATCACATCGCTGCACTCCAGTTGGGTGACAGAGGGAGAGATCTTGCCTTGGCAAAGTAGGCTGCTGAGCAGATTCTGATTACATAAAACCACTCACTGCCTTTCAACCTAACCTGCTGCTGCCTAGTCACTCCCTCTGCAGGCTTCTGAACACTCGGCCACTTGCTGGAGCCCAGACTGGTCCACACAGCCATCTAATTATTGGGCTTTTGAGGAAGCTGTTATTGCCACCTTAAGTTCTGTAGCAGAATCTGGGAACCAACCTCCCTCAATCTCCTGTCAGCTTAAGAGTTAGTCTTGCTCAGGTCTGTATTTTCCAAGTTTTGTATATTGAGTCTGAATACACTGTCACTGGAAAAATGTTTTAGAAATGAAACAGGTGGGGTTAGAAACTTTGTTCCAGAAGCAAACAAAAGGAGAAAGGTGGAGACAACAGCTGGACTGGGCAGTAGACGCTTTTGTTGCTGCTATTTGGTTTCAAGATACAGGACAAGTGCATGGCAAAATGGAAAATGCAAATTCTATCCATACGCTTTTCAAAATGTAATATGCAAATGAATCACCCAAGAATCTTGTCAAAAGGCAGAAACTAATTGAATAGGTCTAGAGTGGGGATACAGGCAGTGGTATGCTGATTGGCAGTGTATTGGCTTGTTTCCTTGGTATAAATATTCCCACCCTGGCACAGTTATCAACATGAGGTCACTGAACACAGAGCTGGAAAGAGATGTACGAAATCAGCTGGAGAGGCAGAGCAAGCTGGCTCTAGCACACTCAACTCTCTGCATTTCTAAATCCTAGGGGATGTGAATGCTGCCAGTCTGTGGACCATAATGTGAGTAGCAAGGGAGAAGACAGTAAAGGTGACTAAGGAGAAAGGACATAATAGAAAGAGGAGACATCATCTAGATCAGAGTTTGTCAAGCTCAGTACTATTTATACAATTTACACATAACTGTTTTGCGGGGCTTACTCCTGTACACTGCAGGATGTTTAGCAGCGTTCCTGGCTTCTAGGCACTAGATTCCAGTAGCATCTTCCCTCTGGAGTCACAATCAGAAAGTCTCCAGACATTGCCAAATGCTTCCTAGATTACAAAATCTCTCCCTAGTAAAAACCATTAATCTAGGTTTATCTCTAAGAAATGAAAGTTGGGGGTGGGGGTGGGGGGGGGGCGGAGGAAGGGAAACTTTTCCACCAAAATAAGAGAAAAGAGATGAGCTGGAGTAGGGAGACGGGGACAAAACATGAGGCAGGGAGCTCTTTTTAGACATCAGCAAGTTCAGTCAAGTAGAAAAGAAGATTATCTATTTAGAAAGACTGTAGGGAGGACTGGAAGTTTAAAACATTAGGAGAGTTCTAGAAAAGGCATTACAAGAGTAGTGGAAAGTCTGTGATTCAGAGCAATGGGCCCATCAACTATGAGATAGGAAAAGGGGCGCCTTGGGCTCTTGGGGTCAGAACTGCCTAGATACAATTCCAACTGTACCATATCCTCGCTGGGTGACCTTGGACAAATTACTTAGCAAGTATAAGCCTTCTCATAGAAACTTCGTGGAGTTGTGTAAGTACTAAGAGAATGCTACGTTAAGTTCTGAGCACAGAGTCTGGCACATAGTGCATGCTCAATTAGCATTAGCTATTACTATTATCAGCATTATCTTCCTTGGTAAGCACTTGCTTCATTTTACTACTGATTTAATTTCTTTGATGAAACAGAACACACAGAGAGATCTTGCCAATAAGATGCTATTTGCCAGTAAGTCTTAAAAATACTGTTTGTATTTGGGGGCAGAGGGGCATGAGAGTTGTGGAACCAATCACTGACTTACTGATGTTTTAAAAATCAGTTAATGAGACAAAGTAAAAGGACATGAAAGGTCAATAAATCCAGAGAAAGCAAAAAGGGCACTAGATTTTCACTGAAACCGGCAGGTTTTTATAGAACTTCAGCTGACATAAAGAATGTGTGATATGAACCCTCAGTATAGCTGCCAAGAATGACAGGTTTATAAGAACCAAACCGACTTCAAGTTGTTTCTCCTGTAATAATAGTAAACTTTGCTGCTATAGAAGTCAAGAATTGATTGAAATACAGGAAGCCGTCAGTACATAATCTCTTCAGATATTCGAATACCAGTTTGCAGTCTGGGGGATTTAGTGAAATCACAAAGTGTCTACTCTCAGATTTGAGTCCATACTGAGGGCGTATTTCAAGAGTACTACATATTTCTCTCACTAAAATTCTTGGGAGGCCATAAAGGGTTTTGTCTGTCCTGTGTACAACTGACCAATAAGGGAAGGGAAGCAGTCTAGGCTTTAAATAGCTTCTGAGTGTCAGGGACGGATAGCTCTCCTCAACTAGAACAATGAAATATCCTTTAAGGGAAAGGTAGAATGCCTCAGAGAGTTCAAAATAAAGAATCCATTCTAACGTGAAACTTACCAAGATGAGGAAGAAGTTATTAAAATCTTTCCTGTAAGATGCAAAAGGTATTTTTCCTGTAAGTTCCTTCAACCTATCCTGATAACTTTAAGCTTATTAGCAAAAATAAAAGAGGCGAACATTATCAAGCATTCCAAGCTTAACAGCCTTCCGTATAGGGCAAATCACTGGGAAGAACAGTAAATGTCATCACTCTGCAGGTGGCCAGGAATCAGAGTACTCCAGCCAGCCACAGCCACTGGAGTTCCAAGCCTTCCCAAAATAGCTATGACTTACATACAAATGCTCATCAAGTAGCTCACACACAAACTCTCAAATGGAGAATGCTGAAATAGGGTCACTACTCAAACTGCGGCAGAGGTAAATGAAGATGCCACTGATTAATAGGCACATGGTCTTAAATGACTGAGCCACGACAAATTTAAATATGACTTCTCTCCCTTAAAATAGTCTCTTCTCTAAATCAATATGATGGTCTCCAAACTAAAATTTTCCCATGTTTTTAAGTCACTGTGCTAAAAACAAATAGAACTGATCTCTGAAGCCAAACAGAAAAATCCTGATACATTTCAATAGGCACTTGTGAACATAGAACAATAACATTTCCACTAGAAATCAGTGCATGATACTTTCGTTTTGGAGTCCAGGACCTGGAAGTATATTTTTCTAACATGAGTTTTAAAAAGTGCATCCAGACTGGGGACGGTGGCTCACGCCTGTAATCCCAGCACTTTGGGAGGCCAAGGCGGGTGGATCACGAGGTCAAGAGATGGAGACTATCCTAACACGGTGAAACCCCATCTCTACTAAAAATACAAAAAATTAGCTGGGCGTGGCGGCGAGCGCCTGTAGTCCCAGTTACTCGGGAGGCTGAGGCAGGAGAATCGCTTGAACCCGGGAGACGGAAGTTGCAGTGAGCCGAGATCGCGCCACTGCACTCCAGCCTGGGCGACAAAGTGAGACTATGTCTGAAAAAAAAAAAAAAAGTGCGTCCAGACTGGGCGCCGGTGGCTCACGCCTGTAATCCCAGCACTTTGGAAGGCCGAGGCGGTGAATCACCTGAGGTCGGGAGTTTGAGACCAGCCTGACCAATATGGTGAAACGCCGACTCTAGTAAAGTACAAAAATTAGCCGGGCCGGCGGCGGGCGCCTGTAATCCCAGCTCCTCAGGAGGCTGAGGCGGAGGATGCAGTGAGCCGAGTTCGCACCACTGCACTCCAGCCTAGGCAACAGAGGGAGACTCCGTCTCAAAAAAAAAAAAAAAAAAAAGTGCGTATATGCCAACTACTACTGGCCTTCCAGACAAAAGAGTAAAAAGATATAAAAGGATTCTCACCTGAAGGCATCTATCTGCCAGCTTTGTATGACAAATATAAACTTCCAAACTCGTATTTGAATAACTGGCACAGATTTCCCATTTTGTCTTGAAAAAGTGTAATACTTGAGGGGTGAGGAGGTGGTGTTAAGTTATAACATTCCGAAGTAACACTAGAAGACAAGCTCAAATTGCCCACTTCCCAAGTTTCTTCATACAGACATTAGCTTTTCTCCCAAACCAGGGTTCTTTCACTCTCACCATCTGAACTCAGAAGTCCTCGTATTGATTTCAGTCTTCTTAGACACTGGGAACAGGACAGCATTATCAGTAGACTTTCTATTCATCACACTGCTCCTCCCCCTTCTTAAAAATCTAGAGTGATGAATGCAATAATTGGGGAGGCTGCGCTGTTTTGTTTTCAAAGCTGGGTGGGGAGGGAAGGAAGTGGTGGTAACTGGGACCCCTGGTCTTACAGAAGACGGTGATAATTCCGGACTTTAAGTGAAATAACTTCGGTCTCCTTTAACCTTTTAAAAACGCCGCCATAAAACCGATTTAAAAGTCAAAGCAAAACAAAACAAAACCAACCAACGCTGCCGCTTTCGGAAGTTTCTCACCCCGGTCGGGGCCCAGGAGCGCTCACCTTACTGATCCCTGCGGCGGAGAACCCCACGTCCAGCCCTCTATATTTGGTTTTCCAAAATCTGGAAATCCCCCTGCAACTTCAGCTCGCCCACGGACGCGAAAATGCAGTCATCAATCTCCGCGGCCCGAGCCCCGCAGAGCCCTCGGCCTTCTCACCTACGCTCGCGGGCGCACCCCCTGTCCCGCCCGGCCGGGGCGCCCTCCGCAGCCCGCAGCCCCGCAGGCCCCGCACGCTCCCCTCAGGGCCTGGAGCCCGCCCCCAGCTCCCGCTCGCCGCCGCGGAGCCCACCGAGCTGTGGCCGTCGGCCGCGCCGGCCGCGTCGTCCTGCTGCAGCTCCGCAGTCATGGCCGAGGCGCCCAGCCGCGGGTCACCCGTCTCCCGCCGCTGCCACCGCCTGCCCAGCCTCTCAGGACTAGACCCCGCCCCCGCCCTCCACCCGGCTCCGTCCCGCCCCCGCCCTCCACTCCGCTCCGTCCCGCCCCCGCCCGCCGCGCGCGCCGGAGGCCCGGCCCACATGCCCCGCCCCCAGCATGCGCGCGCGCGCGGTCCAGAGCCGAACAGTTCTGCGTGCTCCCGCGCACGCCCGGCTGACCAGACGTCGGTCACGTGACCCCGGCCCCGCCTGTAGCTCTCGGTGGGCTTCACAGCCGGTGGAGGTTGCAGGCCGCGCTGCTAGTGCTCGGGATCTCGATTTGCGAATCCTGGGAGCGGCGGTCCTGAGTCTTCTCCGCTCTCTGCCCTAAAAACCTCATTTCTAGGACTGACCTCCGGCTCCACCCTCCCTCCACGGGCGAATTAAAGCTGCTCCCCCGCCGTGGGAAACTGCCGAATGACCGTGGAATAAAGGATTTCCCACCAGCTTTGTGGCCATTTCCAACTCAGTGACATGAAAAAGTGTTCACTATCTTGAAGGAGAGATGGAGGATGAATGCAGTCGCTTGTCTAAAGCTAACCAAACGGACCAAAGCCTCGGTTCATGGGTGCCCCGCGTGGTGCCCTTAACCCTGATGCTGTTAACTTGGGCATAATAGGAAAAATTGCAGAGTTTTTCCATTTTCGATTTTCAGAAGTTCAAACTAAAATTTTGTGTTACTTTGTTATGTTTGAAGCAGATATTTACGATTTCATATTAAAAGACCACGTGCTCCTATTGAATTGTTTTTTATTTGGTTGGTTGGTTTTAGGGGGTTTTTTTTGTTTTTGTTTTTGTTTTTTTGAGACGGAGTCTCACTCTGTCGCCCAGGCTGGAGTGCATCCGCACAATCTTGGCTCGCTGCAATTTACGCCTCCCAAGCGATTCTCCTGAGTAGCTGGGATTACAGGCACGCTCTACCACACCCAGGGTTTCACCATGTTGCCCAGGCTGGCCTCGAATTCCTGACCTCCGGTGATCCGCCCGCCTCGGCCTCCCAAAGTGCTGGGATTACAGGCGAGAGCCACCGCGCCCGGCCTGAATTGTATTTTCAACAACTATGGGAATTGTGATTACTCAGCCATTTAAGATACAAATGTGTCATGATGGCAAACGCACTTGACAGCCTGCTGGGTGTTCCAAATCTGCGTAGAGGCTGAGTGTGGAAGGGCGTCTTTTAAGAGTAGCACTTACATGCTTGCCCTGGTCTGGTCTGGCTCTCAAACTACACTTTAAGTGTGAATTTAACATAGACTGTGGCCTTTCCTATACTCCTGGCATTGTTATCGCTGGGATTGTTATGTTTCACCTGCAGGCCTCACTAGTCTGCATGCGGGCACAGTTTGTGACGAAGGGAAACAGGTACAGGTCAGGTGCAGCTCCCAGGAGAGGCCAGATTACTCTCGGGCCTGGACTAGGACTGCTGCTACTTCCACCACCTGGAGATACAGGGATCCCCTTCCCCTGGCAGATTAACTGGCAGATTAGCACGGTTGCAGTGATACTACCTTGGAATCTTCCACATTCAACAGGCTGTTTGTGTCTGCGGTTTGTAGGACATTTTATGTTGGTGGCTGTGCCATTTTTCTTTTCCTCATGAGTGACTGTGTTTATGGCCTCAACCTGGGTGTCATTGCAGAACAGGTTGATTTCAGATTGATGTTGGTTTTCTTTTTTGTTGTTGTTTTTGTTTTGTTTTTGTTTTTTTGTTTTTTGAGAGAGGGTCTCGCTCTGTCATCCAGACTGAAATACAGTGGTGACATCACGGCTCGCTGCAGCCTTGAATTCCTGGGCTCAAACGGTCCAACTGCCTCAGCCTCTGAAGCAGCAGGGATTTCATGTGTGTGCCATGCCCAACTAATTTTTGTGTCTTTTTTTGTGGAGATGGGATCTCACTATGTTGCCCAAGATGGTCTCAAACTTCTGGTCTCAAGCAGTCCTCCTGCCTTGGCCTCCCAAAATGTGGGGATTACAGACATGAGTCACCACACCCAGCCCACATTGATTTCTGAGTCTCACTTATTTGCAGCATTGCCTATTTCTACACTGCTAGAATGCTTTATTTACCATGTCTCTGGAGCAACCCTTGTTTGTCTTTACACATGCATTTTAGGAAATTGCATGTTTATTGTGTGTAAGTGGTGTCAAAACCTATAACCCTTTGTATTACTCTGTTCTCACATTGCTATAAAGAACTACCTGAGCCTGGGTAAGTTATGAAGAAAAGAGGTTTGACTCAGGGGCATAACAGGAAGCAAGACTGGGAGGCCTCAGGAAATGTACAATCATGGTAGAAGGCAAAGGGGAAGCAGGTATGTCTTCCCATGGCAGAGTAGGAGAGAGAGAACAAAAGCAGAAGACACACACACACACACACACACACACACACACACACACACACACACAAAGATCTCTTTTTTTTTTTTTTCTGAGACGGAGTCTCGCTCTGTCGCCCAGGCTGGAGTGCAGTGGCGCAATCTCAGCTCACTGCAAGCTCCGCCTCCCGGGTTCCGGCCATTCTCCTGCCTCAGCCTCCCAAGTAGCTGGGACTACAGGCGCCCGCCACCTCGCCAGGCTAGTTTTTTGTATTTTTTAGTAGAGACGGGGTTTCACTGTGTTAGCCAGGATGGTTTCGATCTCCTGACCTCGTGATCCGCCCGTCTCGGCCTCCCAAAGTGCTGGGATTACAGGCTTGAGCCACTGCGCCCGGCTACACAAAGATCTCATGAGAACTCACTATCACAAGAAATGCATGGGGAAAATCTACCCCATGATCCAATCATGTCCCACCAGGTCCCTCCCCAGGCAAGTGGGATTACAATTTGACTTGAGATTTGGGTGGGGACACAGAGCCAAACCATATTACCCTTATTCATTAAAATTTTCTTTTTTTCTTTTTCTTTCTTTTCTTTCTTTTTTTTTTTTTTTTTGAGACGGAGTATCACTCTGTCGCCCAGGCTGGAGTGCAGTGGCATGATCTCAGTTCACTGAAACCTCTGCCTCCCGGGTTCAAGCAACTCTCCTGTGTCAGACTCCCCTGGGACTACAAGCACACACCACCACGCCTGGCTAATTTTTAGTAGAGACGGGGTTTCACCATGTTGGCCAGGCTGGTCTCCAACTCCTGACCTCGTGATCTACCTGCCTCTGCCTCCCAAAGTGCTGGGATTAGAGGCGTGAGTCACCACGCCCAGCCTTCATTAAAATTTTCTTAAAAGACCTGCAGACCTAGGCGAATCACAGTGGTTCATGCCTGTAATCCCAGCAGTTTAGGAGGCTGAGGTGGGCAGATCACATGAGCTCAGGAGTTGGAGACTAGCCTGGGCAATGTGGCAAAACCCCATCTATACAGGAAATACAAAAAAAAAAAGTATTAGTCCATTTTCACGCTGCTGATGGAGACGTACCCAAGACTGGGCAATTTACAGAGGAAAGAGGTTTAATTAGACTCACAGTTCCACATGACTGGGAAGGCCTCAGAATCATGGCAGGAGGTGAAAGGCACTTCTTACATGGCAGCACCAAGAGAAAATGAAGAAGCAAAAGTGGAAACCTTTGATAAACCCATTGGATCTCATGAGACTTATTCATGATCACAAAAATAGCACGGGAAAGACTGGCCCTCATGATTCAATTACCTCCCCATGAGTACCACCCACAAACACGTGGGAATTCTGGGAGATAAAATTCAAGTTGAGATTCGGATGAGGGCACAGTCAAACCATATCATTCCACCCCTGGCCCCTCAAAATTGCGTGTCCTCACATTTCAAAACCAATCATGCCTTCCCAGCAGCCCCCCAAAGTCTTAACTCATTTCAGCATTAACCCAAAAGTCCGCAGTCCAAAGTCTCTTCTGAGACAAGGCAAGTCCTTTCTGCCTATAAGCCTGTAAAATCAAAAGCAAGCTAGTTACTTCCTAGATACAATGGGGGTACAGGTATTGGGTAAATACAGCAGTTCCATATGGGAGAAATTGGCCAAAACAAAGGGGTTACAAGGCCAAAGGAAGTCCAAAATCCAGTGGGGCGGTCAAATTTTAAAGCTCTAAAATGATCTCCTTTGACTCCACCTCTCACATCTAGGTCACATTAACGCAAGAGGTGGGTTCCCATGGTCTTGGGCAGCTCTGCCCCTGTGGCTTTGCAGGGTACAGTCTCTCTCCCAGCTGCTTTCATGGGCTGGCATTGAGTGTCTGCAGCTTTTCCAGGCACACAGTGCGGGCTGTCGATGGACCTACCATTCTGGGCTCTGGAGGACAGTGACCCTCTTCTCACAGCTCCACTAGGCAGTGCCCCATTAGGGACTCTGTGTGGGGGCTCCAACCCCACATTTCCCTTCCACACTGCCCTAGCAGAGGTTGTCCATGAGCGCCCCACCTGTGTGGCAAACTTTTGCCTGGGCATCCAGGTGTTTCCATACATCTTCTGAAATCTAGACGGAGGTTCCCAAACCTAAATTCTTGTCTTCTGTGTACCCACAGGTTCAACCTGGAAGCTGCCAAGGCTTGGGGCTTCCATCCTCTGAAGCCACAGCCCGAGCTGTGCTTTGGCCCCTTTCAGCCATGTCTGGAGTATCTGGGACACAAGGCAACAAGTCCCTAGGCTGTGTACTGCATGAGGACCCTGGGCCTGGCCCACAAAACCACTTTTTCCTCCTGGGCCTCCGGACTTGTGATGGGAGGGGCTACCGTGAAGGTCTCCGACATGGCCTGGAGACATTTTTCCCATGGTCTTGGGGATTCACATTAGGCTTCTTGCTACTTATGCAAATTTCTATAGCTGGCATGAATTTCTCCCCAGAAAATGGCTTTTTCTTTTCTTTTCTTTTCTTTTTTTTTGAGGCGGAGTCTTGCTCTTGCTCTGTTACCCAGGCTGGAGTGCAGTGGTGCGATCTCGGTTCACTGCAACCTCCGCCACCTGGGTTCAAGCCATTCTCCTGTCTCAGCCTTCTGAGTAGCTGGGACTACAGGAATCCACTACCACGCCCAGTTAATTTTTGTATTTTTAGTAGAGACAGTGTTTCACCATGTTGACCAGGATGGTATTGATCTCTTGACCTCGTGATCCACCTGCCTCAGCCTCCCCAAGTGCTGAGATTACAGGCATGAGCCACCGTGCTCAACCAGGTTTTTCTCTTTTCTATCACATTGTCAGAGTGCAAATTTTCCAAAATTTATGCTGTGTTTCCTTTTTAAAACAGAATGCCTTTTTTTTTTTTTTTTTTTTTTGGAAACGGAGTCTCGCTCTGTGGCCCAGGCTGGAGTGCAGTGGCCGGATCTCAGCTCACTGCAAGCTCCGCCTCCCGGGTTTACGCCATTCTCCTGCCTCAGCCTCCCGAGTAGCTGGGACTACAGGCGCCCGCCACCTCGCCCGGCTAGTTTTTTGTATTTTTTAGTAGAGACGGGGTTTCACTGTGTTAGCCAGGATGGTCTCGATCTCCTGACCTCGTGATCCGCCCGTCTCGGCCTTCCAAAGTGCTGGGATTACAGGCTTGAGCCACCGCGCCCGGCCAACAGAATGCTTTTAACAGCACCCAAGTCACCTTTTGAATGCTTTGCTGCTTAGAAATTTTTTCCACCAGATACCCTAAATTATCTCTCTCAATTTCAAAGTTCCATAGATCTCTAGGGCAGGGGCAAAATGCCACCAGTCTCTTTGCTAAAACATTACAAGAGTCACCTTTGCTCCAGTTCCCAACAAGTTCCTCATCTCCATCTAAGACCACCTCAGCCTGGACCTTATTGTTCATATCAGTATCAGCATTTTCATCAGAGCCATTCAACAAGTGAGGTTGGGTAAAGGTACAGCCAAACCATATCAAAAAATTAGCCAGGTGCGGTGGCTCATGCCTGTAGTCTCAGCTACTTGGGAGGCAAAGGGAGGGGAATCACCTGAGCCCAGGACGTTAAGGCTGCAGTGAGCCTAGATCACACCACTGTACTCCAGCCTGGGTGATGGATTGAGACCCTGTCTCAAAAAAAAAAAAAAAAAAAAAAAAGACCACCAGACCTCCTATACCCTTATCTCTGAAAGAGATGTGTACAGGTCCTTTGGTAAATTTAGACCCTGAGTTTTGATTAAACCTCTTTCTGCTGGATGGTTGTAAACAGGGCTCCAGATCTAATAAATATAAATAATATGGGGCTAGATCTGATAAATCCTGTTAGCCTCCTTTAACTTCCACTTGGTGCTGGACATGGTAATCAGCTAGACACACCCTGTCCTACCACAACATTTAATGAGCAAGTCTACATCAGTGCTTGGTCGTCAGTTGGCAAGTCTCACAGTGATCAAATATCAAAAGTGGATATCACAGAACATGTGCCGTCACCACAGAAAATCCCATCTCATTCCTCTTAAGGGCTTCTACATGAAGGCTGTAGAATAATTCTATTATTAGTCAATAATCATTTCAAGAGTATCCAGGGGAGAAAGTAATATTGATAAGAAGCAATAATAAACAATCGGTGTGTTTAAACAGGGAATAATTTGCAGAGTATTTTCCTAAAGAGGAAATTGATTTTTTTTCTTTTCCTGGAAAACCTTTTGTCCCAATGCTAAGTTATTTTTATTTATTTATTTATTTTTCCCGAGACAGAGTCTTGCTGTATTGCCCAGAGCTGAAGTGCAGTGGCGTGATCTCGGCTCACTGCAACCTCCGCCTCCCGGGTTCAAGCAATTCTCCTGTCTCAGCCTCCCAAGTAGCTGGGATTACAGCCACACACCACCATGCCCAGCTAATTTTTGTATTTTTAGTAGAGACGGGGTTTTACCATGTTGGCCAGGCTGGTCTTGAACTCCCCGCCTCGGCCTTCCAAAGTGCTGGGATTACAGGCGTGAGCCACTGCACCCAGCCTGTAAGTTATTTTTTGAGTCAATGGATTTCTCCTCTGATTTACTGCAAATCCAAAATATAATTTATATTATAATAAAATGATCTCGTTTGATTGAATTCTTGTGTGGCTTGAGGAACTAAGTGACAATGAAGGGAAAATGTTAGGAAAAGAATAGAGAAAAGAAGAAATAAAGAAACATGTTTCTTCTCTGCTTCACTCTGAATGTTTTTTGCCAGTGGCTTCTGAGCAACTGGATTTGAAAGCCGCAGGCTATGACTGATTGACAGGTGTGACTGCTCTTTAAGCTATGAATTCCTTTCCAGGAGTGATCTAGTCAGAAATGTCCCTCAGGGCCAGCTCCTCAGCAACTAGGAAAATGGCCTTTGAGGGATAAAATACAGGTATTTCAGTAATAACCCCTAGATTAAAGAGTTTACCTATTTAAGGTTAAATTATAGGTGTTAAGAAAATGCTTCAGAAAAGGATCTATGGTTGGTTGAAAAATAAATGGATTTCCAAATGTGTAACGTAGGCAAGGTAGTGTGTGGAGAATTGAAATAGCTTTTGGTAAAGTTAATGAGTTCATTTTAGGAGTACAGTTAACTAGGCTGGCGTGGTGGCTCATGCCTGTAATCCCAGCACTTTGAGAGGCCAAGGTAGGTGGATCACGAGGTCAGGAGATCGAGACCATCCTGGCCAACATGGTGAAACTCCATCTCTACTAAAAATACAAAAATTAGCCGGGCGTGGTGGCGTGTGCCTATAGTCCCAGCCAACCAGAAATCACAGGCAGACAACTGTTCAAATCATGTTCAAATAAGGCAAATGCCAAGCTGCAACCAATCCAGCTATTTCTGTACCTCACTTCCCTCACTTCTGTTTTCTTTTGTTTCCTTTTTTTTTTTTTTTTTTTTTTTTTGAGGCAGGAGAATCACTTGAACCTGGGAGGTGGAGGAGGTTGCAGTGAGCCAAGATTGCGCCACTGCACTCCATCCTCCATCCTGGGTGACAGAGCAAGACTGTGTCTCAAAAAGGAAGAAGAAGAAGAAAAAAAAAAGAAGTACAGTTAACGAGTATACACAGGGAATTGATTCCAGGACCTCCACCTGACTCTACCATAATGAAGTCTGCACATACTCAAATTGTGAAGTTGACCCTGCAGAACCCACTTATAGGAAAACTCTACATACTTGGGTTTCATAACCCTTGAATACTGTTTGTTTGTTGTTTGTTTTTGAGACAGGGTATTTCTCCATTGCCTAGGCTGGGGTGCAATGGCACGATCACAGCTCACTGCAGCCTGGAATTCCTGAGCTCAAGCAATCCTCCCACCTTGGCCTCCCAAAATGTTGGGATTACAAGTGTGAGCTACTGCACCCAGCCTGAATACAATATTTTTGATGCACATGTGTATTTTGATCTGCATATAAGTGGACCCATGCAATTAAAATCCATGTTCTCGGCCAGGCGTGGTGGCTCATGCCTGTTATCCCAGCACTTTGGGAGGCCGAGGCGGGTGGATCACAAGGTCAGGAGATCGAGACCATCCTGGTTAACACAGTGAAACCCCGTCTCTACTAAAAATACAAAAAGTTAGCCGGGAGTGGTGACAGGTGCCTGTAGTCCCAGCTACTTGGGAGGCTGAGGCAGGAGAATGGCGTGAACCCAGGAGGCGAAGGTTGTAGTGAGCCGAGATCGCGCCACTGCACTCCAGCCTGGGCGACAGAGCGAGACTCTGTCTCAAAAAAAAAAAAAAAAAAAAAAAAAAAAAAAAAAAAACCATGTGGACTCTATTTGGCTTTGGTATTCAAAATATGAACTCTCCGTGGCTGACATTTATAATTCCGGCACCTTGGGGGGTTGAGGTGGGAGGATCACTTCAGGCTAGGAGTTCCAGACCAGTCCAGGCAATATAGCAAGATGCCATCTCTACAAAACCTACAAAAATCAGCTGGGCATGGGTGGTGCACACCTATAGTCCCAGCTACTCCAGAGGCTGAGGCAGGATGATCACTTGAGCCCAGGAATTCAAGGCAGCAGCGAGCTATGATTATGCCACTGCACTCCAGCCTGGGTAACAGGGTGAGACCCTGTCTCTAAAAAGAAAATAATAATTTTATTGATCTGGTACTTAACTCTGGAAGAAAAGAGAACTATTATTATTGTTTATTTCTTTATTTATTTTTGAGATGCCCTTCGCTCTTGTTGCCCAGGCTGAAGTGCAGTGGCACGATCTCAGCTCACTGCACCCTCCGCCTCTCAGGTTCAAGCAATTCTCCTGCCTCAGGCTCCAGAGTAGCTGGGATTACAGGTATGCGCCACCACGCCCAGCTAATTTTGAATTTTTGGTAGAGAGGGGTTTCTCCATGTTGGCCAGGATGGTCTCAAACTCTCAACCTCAGGTGATTCCCCCCCACCGACCCACCTCAGCCTCCCAAAGTGCTGGGATTACAGATGTGAGTCACTGTACCCAGCCTGAGAACTTTTTTTTTTTTTTTTTGAGAACTATTTTTAATTGGGAGGCTGAAGTTCTGGGATCACTTGAACACAGGAGTTCAAGGCTACAGTGAGCCAAGATTGTGCCACCGCACTCCAGCCTGGATGACACAGACAGACCCCATCTATAAAAGTAAATAAAATAAAATAGAACATTTTTAGAGGAGGTAATAGCTAACATTATCGAGCACTTAGGTCAGGTGGTTCTCTGAGTACTTTGCACATAGGAACTGATTTTATTTTCACAATACCCTATAAACTAAGTGCTGTTAGTATTATAGTAGTACCTGCTTTACAAGTGAGGAAACCACCACAAACAGATTAAGTAATTTGCCCAAGGTCTTTCTAAAACAGCACTCTAAATCAAACATTTAAGCTCTCTCTTAAGGAGATTCAGGTTTAGAGAAATCCTAATTGAGAAAGATGAATAATTAGGGAGAAAACTGCCTCCAAAGATTTCTCTGGCTAGGTGGCAAGGTGGCTCACCCCTGCAATCCCAGCACCTTGGAAAGCTGAAGTGGGTGAATCATTTGAGGTCAGGAGTTCGAGACTAGCCTGGCCAACATGTTGAAACCCTGCCACTGCTAAAAATACAAAAAGTAGCCGGGTGTGGTGGTGGGCGCCTATAATCCCAGCTACTCAGGAGCCTGAGACAGGAGACTCACTTGAACCCAGGAGGCGGAGGTTGCAGTGAGCCAAGATTGCACCACTGCATTCCAGCCTGGGCGACAGAGCGAGACTCCTGGGGGTGGCACTGGAACTGAGTTGACAAAGATAGGGAAAACTGAGGGGAAAAATGGGAGTTTTAGCACTGCTAAGTTTAGCTTAAAGCTGCCTCCTTACATACTTTTAAGCTCAGTCCAAAGATTTCTCCATACACATTAGACCATAACTAACTGGATATGTAAATAGGCTGTTATCTACTCTTTTTTTTTTGTTTGTTACCCAGGCTGGAGTGCAGCGGTGCAGTCTCAGCTCACCACAACCTCCGCCTCTCTGGTTCAAGGGATTCTCCTGCCTTAACCTCCTGAGTAACTGGGATTACAGGTGCCTGCCACCACACCTGGCTAATTTTTGTATTTTTAGTAGAGATGGGGTTTCACCATGTTGGCCAGGCTGGTGTTGAACTCCTGATCTCAGGTGATCCACCCGCCTCGGCCTCGCAAAGTGCTGGGATTACAGGCGTGAGCCACTGCGTCCAGCCTGTTACCTACTCTTGTACCAACCAGATAGTTTCAGAAATCACAGGCAGACAACTGTTCAAATCATGTTCAAATAAGGGAAATGCCAAGCTGTTTCTGTACCTCACTTCCCTCACTTCTGTTTTCTTTACTTTTTTTTTTTTTTTTTGAGACAGAGCCTCACTCTGTCGCCTAGGCTGCAGTGGCACAATCTCGGCTCACTGCAGCCTCTGCCTGCTGGGTTCAAGCGATTCTCCTACCTCAGCCTCCCAAGTAGCTGGAATTACAGGCGTGCCCCACCACACTCCACTAATTTTTGTGTTTTTAGTAGAGATGGGATTTCATCATGTTGGCCAGGCTGATCTTGAACTCCTGGCCTCAAGGGATCTGCCTGCCTCCTTGACTTCCCAAAGTGCTGGGATTACAGGCGTGAGCCACTGCGCCCAGCCTTACTTCTGTTTTCTGTAGGTCATTTTCTTCTGTTTGTTAATAAATGTTATTGGAGGCCGGGCCTGTAATCCCAGCACTTTGGGAGGCTGAGGTGGGCGGATCACGAGGTCAGGCATTCGAGACCAGCCTGGCCAACATGGTGAAACCCTGTCTCTACTAAAAATACAAAAGTTAGCCAGGAATGGTGGCACATGCCTGTAATTCTAGCTACTCAGGAGGCTGAGGCAGGAGAATTGCCTGAACCCGGGAGGTACAAGTTGCAGTGAGCTGAGATTGAGCCACTAAACTCTAGTCTGGGCAACAGAGCAAGACTCCATCTCAGAAAAAAACATAATAAATAATAAATAAATAAATATTATCTGATCAGATAGCAGCCCTGTAGTTACTCTGAACTTTTTCTGGTTCAGGGCACTGTCCAGTTCTCGAATTGTTCTTTGCTCTGTTAAACGCCGTTAAATTTGTCTCAAGTTTTTTCTTCTAACAGCACTCATTCAGAAGACCAGTTACAATTAGAGTAACCACAAGTTCCAGTTTACCTGGGGCAATTTGATTTACCCCTATTTTCCCAGTATGCTTATCGGTAACTCCTCCTTTCTCAAATTTCCAGATTTGAATAATAAAGCAGTTTCATCTTAAACTTAAGCAATGGTCCTAGAGAATATTGACGTTTTATTCCCAAAAATCTTTCTTTTTTTTCGAGATGGAGTCTCACTCTGTGACCCATGCTGGAGTGCAGTGGCACAATCTCGGCTCACCACAACCTCTGCCTCCCGGGTTTAAGCGATTCTCCCACCTCAGTCTCCCGTGTAGCTGGGATTACAGGCGCCTGCCACTACACCCGGCTAATTTTTGTACTTGTAGTAGAAGTGGGTTTTCACCATGTTTGCCAGTCTGGTCTCAAACACCTGACCTCAGGTGATCTGCCTGCCTCGGCCTCCCAAAGTGATGGGATTATAGGCATGAGCCACAGCACCTGGCCCCAGAAGCCTTATAGATACAGCTAAAACGCAAATTTTGAGCCAAATCTGAGAAATATGCTTTATGAACAAGCACTGGTTACTCTGTTTCTAAAGAACACAGACGGGAAGCAGAGGGTACCTCTCTGAGAGTGGATGGGATCATTTATTGCCTTAAGTTTCATTTGCTTAAAGGACTGCAGCTTTTTCACTTTTGTAAAAGACTGTAAACCAACAACTATTGGCATTTAAGGTTAGGATTTAAGGACGCCGGATGGCCATCCCTTGGGAGATGGAGATAATGTGGTGTTGGAAGAAGAGACGGTATTTGATGGCCCCTGCCAGAGGGGTGAAATGCTGAGGACTGAAGTTGAATGGGCCTTTTTGTTTCCATTTGAGAGGAGAGTTCAGAATTTCAGACCTGAGATGGCCATGGAAGAACTCTGAAGTCCTGGAATCATTGCTTTTTGTGGTGTTTGTAGTCTCCTATACTTCTCCAGGAGTAATCCATAGCAAGAAACTTAGAACCAAAGGAACAGGGTGCTTAATAGAAAGACTGTTTGGACTCTTCCGCCATTTTTGTGTAGAGAGGGTGTCAGTTGCTCTAAGGAGTGCAAGTATTGAATTCTGGAGCCAGCAGATCAGAGAACTGGTCTATGCAAATGAAGACTTTCTGGTGACAAAGAATAAAAAGCTTTAGAAAAGTACGTCAGGGCAGGGCGCAGTGGTTCACACCTGTAATCCCAACACTCCGGAGGAGAGGCGGTGGATTGCCTGAGGTCAAGGAGATCGAGACCAGCCTGACCAACATAGTGAAACTTCGTCTCTACTAAAAATACAAAAATTATCTGGGCATGGTGGCGGGTGCCTTTAATCCCAGCTACTTGGGAGGCTGAGGCAGGAGAATCGCTTGAACCCGGGAGGCGGAGGTTGCAGGGAGCTGAGATCAAGCCATTGCACTCCAGCCTGGGTGAGAGTGAGACTCCGTCTCAAAAAAAAAAAAAAAAAAAAAAAAAGAACAGTACTTCAGCTTAAAATTGCTAGCCATGGGCCATGGGCCGGGCACAGTGACTCATGCCTGTAGTCCCAGCACTTTGGGAGGCTGAGGCGGGTGGATCACCTGAGGTCAGGAGTTCGAGACCAACTAGCCAGATGGTGAAACCCTGTCTCTATTAAAAATTCAAAAAAATTAGCTGGGTGTGGTAGCGATTCCCCATAATCCCAGCTACTCGGGAGGCTGAGGTAGGAGAATCACTTGAACCTGGAAGGCGGAGATTGCAGTGAGCCAAGGTCGTGCCATTGCACTCCAGCCTGGGCAACAAGAACGAGACTCCATCCCTAAATAAATAAATAAATAAAATTGCTAGCCATGGGCCCAGCACAGTGGCTCATGCCTGTAGTCCCGGCACTTGGGAAGGCCGAGGCAGGTGGACCACTTGAGGCCAAGACTTCTAGACCAGACTGGTCAACATGGTGAAACCTCATCTCTACTAAAAATACAAAAATTAATCGGCGTGGTGGTGCATGCCTGTAATCCCAGCTACTCTGGAGGCTGAGGTATGAGAATTGCTTGAATCCGGCAGGCAGTGAGCTGACATCAGGCCACTGCACTCCAGCCTTGGTGACAGAGTGACACTCTGTCTCCAAAAAAAAAAAAAAAAAAAAAATGCTAGCCATGTTTTTTAAAGTGGAGGAGTCTCAACTTTTATTTCCTCAGCTTTGTGAAAAGATGAATAGTGTTACCGACAACTCTTCTGTTATACTAAAATTCTTGTTTCATTGGCAAGACAGAGAATGGGATGATGGCAAAAACCAATCCTATCTGACTTGATCCTGATGAATCTGAATGATCTAGTTGTGAGTTCATCTCAAGAACATAATGAAAATATTTTGAACATTATGCGTTGGCACTTGAATACTTTTTAATCTTAATTTTAACTTTTTTTTTGGTTGAGACAGTGTCTTGCCATGTTGCCTAGGTTATTCTTGAACTCCTGGCCTCAAATGATCCTTCCACCTCTGCCTCCCAGAGTGCTGGAATTACAGGCATGAGCCACTGTGGCAGCCAAGTTTTAATTATTAAATTTAAAGAAAAAACCTAAATATGCATTGCTCCAACTGGAAAGAGTAAAGAGCCACTTTTCCATCACTTTGAGGACACTACTGAATAAGCATACACATTCAGAGCGGATTCTGGGGATTGCCAGAGAGAGATTTCTTGGAACAAAAGTTTAACAAACGTGACACTTTTGTTTCATATGAGAAAAGTTATGACATATCTCTTGCCTTTTCTACCCATGTACACAGGTGTCTTATTCCATTCATGTTGCTATAACAGAATGCCACAGACATGGTTACTTATAGAGAAAATAAATTTATTTCTGATAGTTCTGGAAGCTTTTGTCCAAGGTTGAGGTGTTGGCATTTGGCGAGGGTCTTCTTGCTGAATCATCTCATGGCAGAAGGCAAAAATGAAAAGGAGTTCACGTGAAAGCAAGAGTGAGCAAGAGGGGGCTTACCCTGCTTTTATCGGAACCCACTGTTGTGAAAATGGCATTAATCCATTCATAAGGGCAGAACCCTCATGGCCTAATCACTGTCACTCGGGCTGGAGTGCAGTGGCCCAATCTCAGCTCACTGCCACCTCTGCCTGCCAGGCTCAAGTGAGGTTCCCACCTCAGCCTTCCAAGTGGCTGGGACCACAGGTATGTGCCACCACATCTAGCTAATTTTTTTTGTATTTTTTTATACACACAGGGTTCACCATATTGCCCAGGTTGGTCTTGAACTCCTGGGCTCAAGCGACCCACCTGCCTTGGCCTCCCAAAGTGTTGGGATTACAGGTGTGAACCACTGCACCCAGCCTTCCCATCTGGGTGGGCCACTGCACCCAGCCATTACCATCACAATGACAATTACATTTCAACCTGAGTGTTGGAGGAGACATTCAAACTATAGCAAGATGTTGGGGTCTCTGTGTTGGTTATCATAAAAACTAAAAATCTAGGCCAGGCATGGTGGCTCATGCCTGTAATCCCAGCACTTTGGAAGGCCGAGGCAAATGGATCACCTGAGGTCAGGAGTTCAAGACCAGTCTGGCCAACATGGCAAAACCCTGGCCAACATGGCGAAACCCTGCCTCTACTAAAAGCCCAAAAATTAGCCGGGCACAGTGGTGTGCACCTGTAATCCCAGCTACTAATGAGGCTGAGGCAGGAGAATCACTTGAACCCAGGAGGTGTAGGTTGCAGTAAGTGGAGATCATGCCATAACACTCCAGCATGGGCAACAAGAGTGAAACTCTGTCAAAAAAGAAAAACCAAAAACTACCAAATGTATGACTTGAAGTACTGCTTATTGGAGGATTTTCCTTCACCACTGTCCTTGGGTGCCATATATACTTTGTCTAAGGATACAGTACATGTTTTGAACCAGAGACCACTCCTACGGTGCTATCTTCTCTAAAGCTAGAACACAAGGGTCTGGGAATGAAGGACTGAAAGTAGGAGTGGCTCATAAAAACAGAGTGAAAATAGTTTTGTTGGGCCAGGCACAGTGGCTCATGCCTATAGTCCCAGCACTTTGGGAGGCCGAGGCGGGCGGATCACGAGGTCAGGAGTTCGAGACCAGCCAGGCCAACATGGTGAAACTCTGTCTCTACTAAAAATACAAAAATTAGCTGGGCGTGGTGGCATGCACCTGTAGTCCCAGCTACTCGGGAGGCTGAGACAGGAGAATTGCTTGAACCTGGGATGCGGAGGTTGTAGTTAGCCAAGATCGCACCACCGCACTCCAGCCTGGGTGAGAGAGCAAGCAAAAAAATTTAAAAAAAAAGAGTCCTAAATTATAAACAACCCACATGTGCATCAACAGGAGATCAGATAAACGAACTGTGTTGTATCCATATGATAAAATATCATTCAGCAATAAAAATCAATGAATTATTGATATATGTAATAACATGTTTGAATTTCAAAAACATTAAGTTGGGAGAAAGAAGTCTGACGTAAAAGGGTACATACTATATAATTCTATTATATGAAGCTCTAAAATAGGAAAAGAACATGAAGGAACTTTTCAGAAATACTTTATATCTTGATAGGGGTGTTGGGGTGTTGGTTACATGAATGTATACATTTTTCAACACCCAACTGCTGTGGTTTGAATGTGTCTCCCAAATTTTGTGTGTTGGAAACTTTATCCCCAAATTCACATGTTGATGATATTTGGAGGTGAAGCTTTTGGGAGGTCATTAGAATTCAATAAGGTTATCAGGGTGGAGCCTCCGTGATGGTACTGGTGGCTATATATATATATATATATATATATATATATATATATTTTTTTTTTTTTTTTTTTTTTTTTTTTTGAGACGGAGTCTCGCTCTGTTGCCCATCCTGGAGTGCAGTGGTGCCATCTCAGCTCGCTGCAACCAGGTTCAAGCAATTCTCTGACTCTACCTCCTGAGCAGCTGGGATTACAGGGGCCCACCACCACGCCCGGCTGATTTTTGTATTTTTAGTGGAGATGGGGTTTCACCATCTTGGCAGGCTGGTCTTGAACTCCTGACTTCATGATCCACCCACCTCAGCCTCCCAAAGTGCTGGGATTACAGGCGTGAGCCACCACACTTGGCCTAAAATGAGATCTTTAGTGTGGGCCCAAACCTGTTATGACTCATGCTCTTATACTATTATGACTCATGCCCTTATACAATTATGACTCATGCCCTTCACAGAGTGGAGATTAGGACACAGAAAAAACAGATGGAGGGCAGCCGTGTGAGGACACAGTGAAAAGGCAGCCATCTGTAAGCCAATGAGAGAGGCCTCAGGAGAAACTAACTCTGCTGACACTTTGATCCTGGACTTCCAGTCTCCAGAACTGTGAGAAAATACATTTCCATCATCGAAGCTACCAAATCTATGATAGAACAAAGTCTACTTTGTTATAGTAGCCTTAGTAGACTGAAATGTACATATTCTATTCAATAAGGCTAATGGTTGAATTTAACAACTATTCATTGAACACACATTTTACTGTGCTAGATGCTGGCTGGATGATTAAGGCATGGCCTCTTTCCCTTAAATGCAGACAAACATGGTGGTAAGGAATGATTCTGCACAGGCCACCAATGTACACACACTATCAGCTTATATTCCTCTACATACAGTCATGTGTCTTAACAACAGGGATATGTTCTGAGAGATATGTCGTTAGGCAACTTCATTGTTGTGTGAACATCAGAGAGCACACTTACACAAACCTAGGTGGTACAGCCTACGACGCACATACGCTTTATGGTATAGCCTATTGCTCCTAGACTACAAACCTGTTCAGCATGTTATTACACTGAATAGTGTAGGCAATTGTAAAACAGTGGCAAGTATTTGTATAGCTAAACATACTATGTGTATCTAAACATAGTAAAATATGGTATAGAAATAAAAAATGGTACACTTATACAGGGCAGCTCCATTATAATCACCTACATAGGATTATAATCTCTTAACTGGACCCCTATTGTATATGTGGTCCGTTGACTGAAACATCCTTATGTGGTGCATGACTGTACTTTACCTAATGGAAAGATATTGTTTTGGTACAAATATCACACCTGGCCGAATTACCGTGGTTTTAACAAAATCTTTTTTTTTTCTTTTTGAGACAGTGTCGCTCTGTCACCCAGGCTGGAGTGCAGTGGTGCGATCTCAGCTCACCGCAACTTCTACCTCCTGGGTTCAAGTGATTCTCCTGCTTCAGTCTCCCAAGTAGCTGGGATTACATGCATGTGCCACCACACCTGGCTATTTTTTTTTTTTTTTTTTTTTTTTTTTTTGAGACAGAGTCTCACTCTATCACCAGGCCGGAGTACAGTGGCACGATCTCAGCTCACTGCAACTTCCACCTTCCAGGTTCAAGTGATTCTCCTGCCTCAGCCTCCTGAGTAGCTGGGATTATAGGTGCGTACCACCACACCTGACTAATTTTTGCGTTTTTAGTACAGACAGGGTTTCACCATGTTGGCCAGGATGGTCTCAATCTCTTGACCTCGTAATCCATCTGCCTCGGCCTCCCAAAGTGCTGGGATTACAGGCGTAAGCCACCATGCCCAGCCTTAATTTTTGTGTTTTTAGTAGAGACAGGGTTTCGCCATGTTGGACATGCTGTTCTCAAACTCCTGACCTCACATGATCTACCTGCCTTGGCCTTCCAAAGTGCTGGGATTACAGGCATGAGCCACCACACCTGGCATAACAAAATCTTTTTAATTGTGAGTAACAGAAACCAGCACAAGTAGCTGTAAGTAAAATTGGAAGGGAAGGTGATTTTTTTTTTTTTTTTGGAGGCCACAGAGCAGCCTCATAGTATAGTTGAGCCACACAAGCCGTGAAGCCAGTTCCGAGAGACTCATCAGAAATCAAAATTGCTCCTCTCTTTGAGGCCACATGTGACTTTTCATCCTTGGTCTCTCCATAGGCCTGTTTTCTTTTTTTCCTTCTTTCTTATTTTTTTTTTAGATGGAGTCTCGCTCTGTCACCCAGGCTGGAGTGCAGTGGTATGATCTCGGCTCACTGCAACCTCCACCTCCCTGGTTCAAGCAATTCTCCTGCCTCAGCCTCCTGAGTAGCTGGGATTATAGGTGCATACCACCACACCTGACTGATTTTTGTATTTTTAGTAGAGACGGGGCTTCACCATTTTGGTCAGGTTGGTCTCGAACTCCTGACCTTGTGATCTGCCTGCCTCGGCCTCTCAAAGTGCTGGAATTATAGGCGTGAGCCCATAGGCCTGTTTTCTTCGCATTTTCTGTAGCCAATGTTATTTGTTTCTCTGTCGAAATGGTGGAAATTGGCATCATCCCAGCCCTGGGTCTACAACACTTCTTATTTCACAGCTACAGCACTGTTAATCAACTGGCTAGTGACTTACTGTCCTGGTTCCAAGTTTGAGAAAGAGTCTAGTGGTCCGTTTGGACCAGGTGTTCACCCCTTACCCTATTTCTTTCATCAGAGGAGGCCGAATAACAGTACATACATGGCCAGTGAAGCTGGAGAAAAAGAAAATTCTCAAATAAGGGAATTATTAATGGGGCAGGCGTCCCAAAAATTTCCTTTTATAAGCATCAAAATTGAATAGTAATGGAATGAAAGGAAATTCATTCCATCCATCAGCTAGTGAATCTATTTATTTGCATTGATTTCGACTTGTGGCTTTCAAACCTAGTTGCACATTAGATTTACCTAAGGAGTTTCAAACACATGTCAGAGCCTGGGTCCCATCTTATACCATAATGTCAGAATCTATAGAGGTGGGACCCAGGTCACTTAAAAATACCCGATGAACCTCATGTGCTGCCATGCTTGCAGATTACTTGCTTAGACATCACACCAGTATAACTTAGACTTCAGATTTTTAAGATTCATATTTTATTCTTAAAATATGTGGTCAAGATAGGAACCATGTGGCTCTGCTAAAATTATGGCAAAGTCACCAACAAATATTTGGGGAAAGAGCTTTTTCCAGGAGGCGTAATTTTTTTTTCTTCCTTTGAGATGGAATTTGCACTGTTGCCCAGGCTGGAGTACAGTGGTGTGATCTTGGCTCACCACAACCTCCACCTGCTGGGCTTAAGCAATTCTCCTGCCTCAGCCTCCCAAGTAGCTGGGACTACAGGCAGGCGCCACCACGCCCGGTTAATTTTTGTATTTTTAGTAGAGATGGGGTTTCACCATGTTGGCCAGGCTGGTATCGAATTCGTGACCTCAAGTGATCCGCCTGCCTTGGTCTCCCAAAGTGCTGGGATTACAAGTGTGAGCCACCGTGCCTGGCCAGGAGGAGTAATATTAATTTGAAAAAATCAATGCTGGGTGCGGTAGCTGACTCCTGTAATTCCAGCACTTTGGGAGGCCGAGACGGACAGATCACACGGTCAGGAGTTTGAGACCAACCTGACCAACTTGGTGAAATCCCGTCTCTACTAAAAATACAAAATTTAGCTGGGCATGGTGGCTCGCACCTGTAATCCCAGCTACTCGGGAGGCTGGGGCAGGAGAATCGCTTGAACCTGGGAGCAGGAGGTTGCAGTGAGCCGAGATCGTGCCGTTGCACTCCAGCCTGGGTGACGGAGTGAGACTTCATCTTCAAAAAAAAAAAAAAAAAAAAAGCAATAAACCAGCTTGGCCAACATGACAAAACCCCATCTCTACTAAAAAATACAAAAATTAGCCAGGTGTGATGGTTACAATCCCAAGGATGCCTGTGATCCCAGCTACTCGGGAGGCCGAAGCAGGAGAATCGCTTGAATCTGGGAGGCGGAGGTTGCAGTGGGCCCAGATCGCACCACTGCCCTCCAGCCTAGGTAAGAGACTGAGACTCCGTCTCAAAAGAAAAAAAAAAAAAGCAACACAAGACAGAAATTAGCCAGGTGGGGGGGCATGCGTCTATAATCCCAGCACTTTGGGAGGCTGAGGTGGGAGGATCACTTGAGGCTAGGAGTTGGAAACCAGCCTGACCAACATGGTAAAACCCCATCTCTACTGAAAATACAAAAATTAGCCAGGTATGGTGGTGGGTGCTTGTAATCCCAGCTACTCAGGAGGCTGAGGCCTGAGAACCGCTAGAACTGGGAGGCCGAGTTTACAGCGAGTGGAGATCGCGCCACTGTACTCCAACCTGGGTGACACAGTGAGACGCTTTTTTGTTGTTGTTGTTGAGACGGAGTCTCGCTCTGTCGCCCAGGCTGGAGTGCAGTGGCGTGATCTCGGCTCACTGCAACCTCTGCCTCCCGGGTTCATGCCCTGGAGGGCGTGCTCAGCCTCCCGAGTAGCTGGGACTACAGGCACCGGCCACCACACCCGGCCAATTTTTTTGCATTTTTAGTAGAGACAGGGTTTCACCATCTCAGCCAGGATTGTCTCTATCTGGGATTACAAGCGTGAGCCACTGTGCCCGACCCAGAGTGAGACTCTTGTCTCAAAAAAGAAAAATAAAAGAAAAATTTTAATTATTTTTCTGTACGTTTGGGCTCTGCAAAGTTAATCGTCAGGTTCCTGGAAATTTAATTGTCTTCTTTTTTATTTATTTTAATTTTACTTATTTATTATTATTATTTTTGAGATGGAGTCTTGCTCTGTACCCAGGCTGGAGTGCAGTGGCACGATTGCGGTTCACTGCAACCTCTGCCTCCTGGGTTCAAGCAATTCTCCTGCCTCAGCCTCCCAAGTAGCTGGGACTACAAGCACAGTCACCATGCCCTGCTAATTCTTGTATTTTTACTAGAGACGGAGTTTCACCATGTTGGCCAGGCTGGTCTCTTGACCTCGTGATCTGCCCGCCTTGGCCTCCCAAAGTGCTGGGATGATAGGCGTGAGCCACCCTGCCCGGCCTATTATTTTTTTTGAGACCAAGTCTTGCTCTGTTGCCCAGGTTGGAGTGGAATGGCACAATCTCAGTTCACTGCAGCTTCCACCTCCTGGGTTCAAATGATCCTTGTGCCTCAGCCTCCCCAGTAGCTGGGATTACAAACGCATGCCATCATGCCCAGCTAATTTTTGTGTTTTTTTTGGTAGAGACAGGGTTTCGAGACGGGGCATGGTGGCTCACATCTGTAATTCCAGCTGTTTGGGGGGCTGAGGCAAGTGGATCACTTGAGGTCAGGAGTTCGAGACCAGCCTGGCCAAATGGCAAAACCCCATCTCTACTAAAAATAAAAAACTTAGCCGGGCATGGTGGCAGAAGCCTGTAATTCCAGCTACTTGGAAGGCTGACACGTGAGAATTGCTTGAACCCAGGAGGTGGAGGCTGCAGTGAGCTGAGATTGCTCCACTGCACTCTAGCCTGGGTGACAGAGTGAGACTCTGTCTCAGAAAGAAAGAAAGAAAGAAAGAAAAAGAAAAGAAAGAAAGAAAGAAAGAAAGAAAGAAAGAAAGAAAGAAAGAAAGAAAGAAAGAGAGAGAGAGAGAGAGAGAAAGAAAGAAAGAAAGAAAGAAAGAAAGAAAGAAAGAAAGAAAAAGAGACAGGGTTTCACCATATTAACCAGGCTGGTCTCAAACTTCTGACCTCAAGTGATCCACCTGCCTCTGTCTCTCAAACTGCTGGGATTATAGGCGTGATACCATGATGCCTGGCCTTCATTGTCTTCTGAAGGAATAAGAAACTTAGTGCCTCCCATGTGTCTGTGCTCTTTCTGAAACAGAAACTGTTAGTCTGCCCAGGAAAAGACCAGGAAATATCTGGGAGTTCACTCCCTATTCTCAGCCAACAGCTGACAAGTGGGAGTGAGAGTGTGCAGGCTAGCTTCCTTTGTGTGGCTTTCACCGTCAAGTTTCCCTGAGGGTTCAAGGTGAAACCACCCTCCCCTTTCCCAATTTCTATTGGGAGTATTTCTTTCTTTTTTCTTTTTTTTTGAGACGGAGTCTCGCTCTATGGCCCAGGCTGGAGTGCAGTGGCACAATCTCAGCTCACTGCAAACTCGGCCTCCTGGGTTCGCGCCATTCTCCTGCCTCAGCCTCCTGAGAAGCTGGGACTACAGGTGCCCACCAATGCACCTGGATAATTTTCTTTTTTATTTTTAGTAGAGATGAGGTTTCACCATGTTAGCCAGGATGGTCTCAATCTCCTGACCTCGTGATCTGCCCGCTTCCGCCTCCCAAAGTGCTGGGATTACAGGTGTGAGCCACTGCGCCCAGCCTACTGGGAGTATTTCTAAAATAGATTGCTTGTACACAAAGCCTTATTACAGGTATGTTTCAGGGAAACCCAATCTAAGACAGTCAGCGTTACAGAGTTTTATCCCCCCTGTCAATATTAAAATTTGATATGGCTTTTATTTTTTTAAAGTTTTAATTAAATTTTTATTTGACCAAGAAAACATTGTCTAGAATTGTCTAACATTTAAAAGTCACTTAAACAAAGCAGATCACAACCTTCAAGCATCACAATTATTCAGCCAGAATAAGACCAGCCTTACTCTACTCAAAGAAGACGCAGACAGTCCCTCTGGGGTCCTATCTTCATAGTAAATCCCTCATATGGCTTTTAATAATATTGTTTATAACTTTTCAGATATGGAGAAGACTTATTCCCATTCTTAGGAAGACAGTAGGAAAGTTACACTGTAACTTTCACCTGTTTACCCTCTTCCTACCCAGCTGAATATCAGTACTCAGCACAAATGCCATTTGTGAAAAGTCACTGAGGCTGGGCATGGTGGCTCACACCTGTGATTCCAACAATTTGAGAGGCTAAGGCATCTCAGTTGAGCCCAGGAGTTCAAGACTAGCCTAGGCAACATACGTAAACAAAAATAAATAAATAATAATTTAAAAAAATTAGCCAAGCATGGTGATACTTACTTGTAGTCCTAGCTACTCTGGAGGCTGAAGTGGGAGGATCACTTGAGCCCAGGAGGTCAAGGCTGAAGTGAGCTATGATCACACCACAGCACTCTAGCCTGGGTGACAGAGTGAGACATTGTCTCAGAAAAAAGAAAAAGAAAAAAAGAAGTTACTGAGTCAGTTTCCCAGGAAACTTGGGAACTCCTAGGGACCAAGAGTTTGGAAGAATTACAGTAAGGAGGTAGGAGGAAGGAACTGGCCGGTCATAAGCTGTGTGAAAACAGATCGAATGGGTTGGTGTGGATTGCTGCTGGTGAACGCAAAGAGGAGAATTTACAGCAAAGACAAATAGTGGTGACATGAATAGAGGCATGACATGACTTTGAAATCATCTGAAAGTGCACTGTATGATAAAACTTAAAATGAGTTACTTATGGTTTTCTGCAGCTGTGCAGAATTGGTTGACACAGGCACGACAGCCACCACAAGGTGGTGCTCTGACTGTATTCACAGCCACCAACTTGAATTTCCTCAGCGCTTTACAGTTCCCCACTCTGCTCTCAGTCTTTTTGGGCTCTAACTAGGGGTCTGTCACACTCCAGCCATACTCAGCCAGCCTATTATTAGTGCCAAGCCTTCCTCCTGGCGCAATGACAGTGTAAATTTCAGCAATGGCAGAAGGGAGACAAATACAGCTGTTGTGCATTTTAGAATAATTGCTATAGGACATTTGGAGACAGATTTATAATAACAGCACTTATACAGACTTATACAATATTTCACTTTCCTATTTTATCCCCGCTGAACACTCTGCATCATGAACTTTTGAATTCTTTCAACTCATGTGAGGCTTGATCTTCCCCTAATTTTACAAAGTGAGGCTTGCACCCTCCCCTACGACCCCATTCCCAAAAGGCACCATGCACTCTCATCTCAACCTCCAGCCCTTTCATGTGCAATTGCTTCTGCTGGGAGCTCTGTTCACCCTCTCCCCACCCAGCTGAATATCAGTACTCAGCACAAATGCCATTTGTGAAAGCCTCCACCTACTCCCACTCCAAGTCTGGGCTTCTTTCTTTGCCTGGGTCTTCTCCAGTTCATCCATCTAGAGGCATTTCTCTCAATGATTTCTTATCTCCTCACCTCCAACCCACCTCTCCTGAGCTTTCTTATCCGTAGACTGTCAATGTCTATCACAATTTCCTACATACTGAGTGGATGAATGAATGAATAAATAAATAAAGTTCTAAAAGATCAAAGATCTTTCTTTATCTTGAGTCATAGCAGAGATGGAAATATCCAGAGATTTACACCTGAACCAGAACATCTCACTGGCTGCAGTAATTGACTGCCTCTCCCCAGAAAATGCCTAAATGGAAATGTTGGGGGCCCTGCAGTGAGCCACAGTTCAGGGGAGATCCCCCAGTGCTGGCAGAGCAAGACTTCAAGGCCCATAATCTGTGCAGAAGGTCTGAACAACATAGTGTACAGGGTAAGATTGTCTGCCATATATTGTAGTCTCACTAAGTGGTTTCTTGGAACTGATGTCATTGGGAGCATAAACAGAAGCAGCAAGCTTCTGTGTTCGTCCAAGTTCCTTCCACCTTCTATTTTCCTCTAGCTTTTGGGGGACATCTTACGCCCAAGGACTGTAAAAACTCTGAACTTGGGGTACCCTCTGAGTGAGTCAAAGGGACTCATGATCTACCTGCATCGGTGTCTCATGTTTGTCTTTTGCAGTGATTACTCCCTGGTTCTGGAGCAAACCAAATAAAGGCAATCTTGCTGCAAAACTAAGTTGTCATTCTCACCCACCTTTTGTGAAACGGGTGGTGAGTGTATCTCATCTTGGATGTGGTTGTGAAAAGGCTGGATTCTTCTTGGCATCATTTTTCTGGCATAAGCCAGAATTCTTTTCTGTTCATTTGTTAATTGTTTCTTCCCTGTTTTCCTCCCATCTTTCTGGAACACTCAGTGAACGCTCACTAGGTGCCAAGCTCTACGATGGAGATATAAAGCTGAGCAACACAACATTGCTCCGCCTTCAAGGTATTCACCAAATTCTAGAGAGACAGAAAAGTGAACAAATACTCATAACACACCTGAATAAGTACTGTAATGTAGGAATACATGAGGCCTTGCAAGATCAAGGGAGTGGCCACAGCATGTAGTTAGCTGTTTTGAAACCAGCTGATGGGAGGGGTCCTGGTGGGAGTGTTTGCTGATTTCCATGTGACAAATTTTCTCATTATGACTTCTCCCCTTCCTTCCTTCCTTCCTTCCTTCCTTCCTTCCTTCCTTCCTTCCTTCCTTCCTTCCTTCCTTCTTTCCTTCCTTCCTTCCTTCCTTCTTTCCTTCCTTCCTTCCTTCCCTCCCTCCCTCTTTCTTTCTCTCTCTTTTTCTTTCTTTCCTTCCTTCCTTCCTTCCTTCCTTCCTTCCTTCCTTCCTTCCTTCCTTCCTTCCTTCCTTCCTTCCTTCCTTCCTTCCTTCCTTCCTTCCTTCCTCTTTTGAGGCAGAGTCTCACTCTGTTGCCAAGGCTAGTGTACAGGGGCCCAATCACAGCTCACAGCAGCCTTGACCTCCCCGAGCTCAGGTGATCCTCCCACCTCAGCCTCCCCACTAGCTGGGGCTACAGGCATGCACCACGATGCCCAGCAATTTTTTTGTAGTTTTCATAGACATAGGGTTTCACTATGTTACCCAGGCTGGTCTTGAACTCCTGGGCTCAAGTGATCTGCCCGAGTTAGACTTCCACAGTGCTGGGATTACAGGCGTGAACCACTGCTCCTGGCTGATTTCAAGTTACTAACCGATATCACCAGAAACAAATAAAATAAACAACGGTTTTTTTTTTTTGAGACGGAGTCTCGCGCTGTTGCCCAGGCGATCTCGGCTTACTGCAAGCTCCGCCTCCTGGGTTCCCGCCATTCTCCTGCCTCAGCCTCCTGAGTAGCTGAGACTACAGGCACCCGCCACCTCGCCCGGCTAATTTTTTGTATTTTCAGTAGAGACGGGGTTTCACCATGTTAGCCGGGATAGTCTCGAACTCCTGACCTCCTGATCTGCCCGCCTCAGCCTCCCAAAGTGCTGGGATTACAGATGTGAGCCACCGCACCCGGCAACAATGGTTTTTTTGATCAGTGAGAGCTGGCTCCAGCACATGACTGTGATTTCAGCCTTGTGAGACCCTGAGCAGATCCATTCATTCTGTTCCTGGACTTTTGACCTACAGGACTGTGAGTTACTAGATGAGTGCTATTTTAAGCCCATAAATTTGTGGTAAATTTTTACGCAGCCATAGGAAACTAACTCAATGCTGGTTAAATCCTCCTTACAGATGTGAAAACTAAGGCTTAGAAGCAGTAAGGAGTTTGACCAAGGCCATGAGCATCCAGCAAGTGATGAAGCTAGGATGCACAAGGAGATAAGTCTGACACCAAGGCCTGGGACCTTATATCTTATGTTCTATGAACGCCCATAGAAAACCATGACACATAAACCACAAAAGGCCAGAACCATGAGGGACTCCATTCCCTTGTTTATTTGTTGACTTTTTGGGGGCCATAAAATGTGCATTATTATTAAAAATGAAATTCTAAGCTAGAGGAAAATCAAATGCTGAGTATGTCTTTGGACTTGAAGTGCCACCTCTGTGGTTAGCTTGATATTGATTTCAGAGGAAAACACTGTGAAGTAACAGAAATTTCTCATTAAATGTTTGAGTTTGGCTGGAATGTCCATTTCTGCTTTTTTCCTCCAGCCTGACCAGATGTGCTCAGAAAATTTAGTTCCCCGAATATGTACATCTGTCAAAATTCCTGTCAATTTTAGCATGACTGCCAAGGGAGTGAACAAAGAGAGTTAGCGATTAACTTCAAAGAACTTTGTTGGAGAGGAATAAAGATATTTAAGGCCTATTTTGTGAACTAATTGCATTTGCATATTTATGGGATTTACTGATATAGCAGTAATTAAAAACTATTTAGTAGTCTTAAAGGACGCATAACTCAGTTGCTGTTTGCATAATAAACACTTCCTTATTATGTGTGCATAATAAACCCTCTCCCCTTGCTTCTTCCAAAAGACATCGGTCGATCTAATAGGTGCCATATCTTACTTGAAAATAATGGAGAAACACGGTGCAAAGGCTCATGGGGATGTGAAGCGGGGACTTCTAAAAGAAATATATTTTCAGGTACTTTCTTAATGATAGGCTTGGCCTGAACTTCTGTAAGAGAATCGCAGATTCAAATCCCAGAGTATGTCTTTGTTTCCTTTACCCAAGTAATGCTACTTAAGAAGTTCAAATACTGTTGGGTGAGGTGGCTTGCACCTGTAATCTCAAAACTTAGGGAGGCCAAGGTGGGTGGATCACCTGACGTCAGGAGTTCGAGACTAGCCTGGTGAAACCTTGTCTCTACTAAAAATACAAAAATTAGCTGGATGTGGTGGCACGCATCTGTAGTCCCAGCTACTTGGGAGGCTGAGGCAGGAGAATCACTTGAACTTGGGAGGCGGAGGTTGCAGTGAGCTGAGATCACATCACTGCACTCCAGCCTGGACAACAGTGCGAGACTCCATCTCAAAAAAAAAAAAAAGAAGTCCAAATGCCTAGCCCCTCATGATTCCAAATTTTGACTTAAATATACTAATCTGCTGGAAAAGCTGGAATGAAACTCACCCCCACACTCATCCTTCCAAGGATGATGTCTGGGGAATTAGCAGAAACAATGCAGGTAAAAAGCTTTCTCTGGGTGGATGTATTAGTCTGTTCTCACACCGCTATACAGGCATACCTGAAACTGGGTATTTTATTTTATTTTATTTTATTTTATTTTATTTTATTTTATTTTATTTTTTGAGACAGAGTTTTGCTCTTGTTGCCCAGGCTGGAGTACAATGGCACGATCTTGGCTCACTGAAACCTCTGTCTTCCGGGTTCAAGCGATTCTCCTGCCTCAGCCTCCTGAGTAGCTGGGATTACAGGCATGGGCCACCATGGCCTGCTAATTTTGTATTTTTAGTAGAGATGGGGTTTCACCATGTTGGTCAGGCTGGTCTCGATCTCCTGACCTCAGGTGATTCACGAGACTGGGTAATTTATAAAGAAAGTAGTTTAACTGACCCATAGCTCTGCATGGCTGGGAAGGCCTCAGGAAACTTACAATCATAGTGGAAGGGGAAGGGGAAGCAAGGCAATATCTTCCAAGGAAGGGAGAGAGAGAGAGAAGCGGGAAGCACCACACTTTTAAACCATCAGATCTCATGAGAACTCACTATCATGAGAACAGCAAGGGGGAAATCTGCCCTCATGATCCAATAACCTCTCACCAGGCCTCTCCTCTGACACATGGGGATTGAAATTTGAGATGAGATTTGGGTGGGGACATAGATCCAAACCATATTAGTGGCTGAAAAATGCTGTATGTAAGAATAGTGAGGAGACACCATTTTCATGAAACATTAAAGGGTGGGGAGAGGAGCAATACCAAACCTAAAATTACCGAGTATTAGCCGGGTATGGTGGTGCATGCCTATATTCCTAGCTACTGGGAAGGCCAAGGCGGGAGGATCACTTGAGCTCAGGAGATCAAGACCAGGCTGGGCAACATACTGAGCCCTCAACCCTACTAAAAAGAGAAAAAATTAGCCAGGTTGTGGTGGCACACACATATACCCCCAGCTATGGGAGGCTGGGGTGGGAGGATTGCTTGATGCTGGGAGATGGAGGCTACAGTGAGCCATGATCACACCACTGCATTCCAGCCTGGGTGACAGAGTGAGACCCTGCCTCTTGAAAGAAAAAAAAAAAAAAAAAAGAGCTAAAAGTACTGAGTAAACAAAGTCCAGACAGGGCACTAAGTTTAGAAAAAGAAAGATCTAAGCCAGCTGACAGTACAGAGCAAGGCTGTCAAGGAAAGATCAGGAAGCATTGTATATAAACTACTTTGAAGACAAGTCACTCACACAAAATCATGCCCATCTTGACATAATTCATCAGCCAGTAAAGAGCCATAATGGGCGGGATTACTAGACTGTTGTTAAGTTAGCTAATCAAAGTCATAATGTACCTGTATTACACATCATTAGCAGTGGCCTTCCAGTAACAGATGGGGATATGAGAAAGTGCAAAGAAAAGGGAGGGAAGCATGTCCCCAGAAGGTTTGACTTAGAGTCATAGCTTACTAAAATACGTGGCAAGAATGCAATATCCATCGTCACCTCAATTAAACCTTTGCATAAAGGGATGCTTCTGCATTGCTTTCCCATAAAAAGTGCTACCTACGTAGCTATGTTGCCTGTAGCTTGCCTTTCTCTTGTCCTAATTCATTCCATAAGTAGAAACTGACAATTCAAAGAACTGATAGGAAGAGCTGAGACTTTGAGGGCCAGATCAGTCCTCTATGATCTTGTCTCTTAATGAAGCCCCATTTATCTGCTCACCCTCTCTAAAGGGTATTTCTCAGATAAACTTTCCATAACTGTGTACCAAAGTTCCTCCACCAAGTTGCATTTAAATTTCTCATTCTTCTGAAATATTTTCAAATGTATAGCAGAAGTGGAGGGATAGTAGAAAGAATTCCCCCAGACCCCCACAATCATTTGAGAATAAGTTAGCAACATGATGTGCCTTATTTTTTTTTTTTTTTCTTTGAGACAGAGTCTCATTCTGTCGCCCAGGCTGAAGAGCAGTGGCATGATCTTGGCTCATGGCAACCTCTGCCTTCTGGGTTCACACGATTCTCATGCCTCAGCCTCCCGAGTAGCTGGAATTACAGGCGTGTGCCACTGTGCCCAGCTAATTTTTGTATTTTTAGTAGAGACAGGGTTTTACCATATTGGCCAGGCTGGCCTTGAACTCCTGGCTTCAGGTGATCCACCCACCTAGGTCTCCTAGAGTGTTGAGATTACAGGCATGAGTCACTGTGTATGATCTTCCTTCATTCTTGAGTACTTAGTGTGCTGGTCTTACAAACAAGGACATTCTTTTGCATAATATCGATACAATTAAAATCAGGAGACCAACATTGCCACATTGCCACATTACTACCATCTAATCCACATACCTCATTCGAGTTTCAATTCTTCCCAAAATGTTCTTTATAACAAAAGGATCCAATTCAGAATCAGATATCGCACTTGTGTCTCTTTAGTCTCCTTTTGTTTGATAGGTTTCTCAGTCTTTCTTTAAATTTTATAACCTTGGCACTTTTGTGTGTGTATGTGCTTTTGTTTTTGAGACAGGGTCTACCTCTATTGCCCAGGCTGGAGTGCAGTGGCACAATAACAGCTCACTGTAGCCTCTATCTCCTGAGCTCAAGTGATCCTCCTGCCTCAGCCTCCCAAGTAGCTGGGACTACAGGAGTATGCCACCACATTAAACTAATTTTTTATTTTTTTGTGTGGAGACAGGGTATCCTTATGTAGCCTAGGCTGGTCTCAAACTCCTGGGCTCAAGCAGTCCTCTCACGTCAGCCTCCCAAAGTACTGGGATTACAGGTGTAAGCCATTGCGCCTGGTTCACCTTGGCACGTTTGAAAATGCCTGCTGTTTTGTTTGTCCCACAGTACAGCATTGTCTGATCTGGTGTTTCCTCCTGAATAGATTCAAGTTATGAATTTTGGGCAAGACTATACCAGAAGAGCTATGGATGCTAGGTGAGCTTGTTACTATCAGGGTGTCATTCTCCTAGGCTGCTAAGTGGACAGAGCTAGGGAATATATGTATATATGAACATGTGTAAACGCACATTACATTTGTATTTATTTCTTTTCTTTTCCTTTTTTTTTTTTTTTTCATTTTTTTTTGAGACAGAGTCTCCCTCTGTCTCCCAGGCTGGAGTGCAGTGGCGCCATCTTGGTTTATGGCAACTTCCGCCTCCCAGTTCAAACAATTCTCCTGCCTAGCCTCCCGAGTAGCTGAGATTACAGGCACGTGCCACCATGCCCGGCTAATTTTTGTAGTTTTAGTAGCGATGGGGTTTCACCATGTTGGTCAGACTTGTCTCAAACTCCTGACCTCAAGTGATCCACTGGCCTCGGCCTTCCAAAGTGCTGGGATTGCAGGCGTGAGCCACCGTGCCCAGCTTATTTGCATTTATTTATGTATTTAGCGAATGTACTGAAAACCATGGGTTCACACTGATACCTCCGAAACCAAGTCAACACCACAGGGTTATCCTAGTTTTCTCTCTTTCTATATATACTGCTCCCTTCACCAATGATAGGAAAGCAATTAGGCTACATTTTATTGGTAGATGAAAATTAGGTGGAGCACTTCATGGACTCTAAACAAGGGACTGAGTGATGAGGAGATTTGGAATCAAATATATACTTTCTCCCCTTCATTTGGCTCAGTGAAAATTTACATCAAAATTTGCCTCTATAATCTCATTTTTAATAAAAAAGCAGGCAGATGTTGGAAATGGTATCTTTTTTCTTTCTAGAGCATTTTGGGGGGGGTCTAGAAATGGAAAATAGTGTTATTGTATAGAATTATGCACCTTTTTCCTTAGTAATGAAGAATGAATGGGTATTCAATCAGAAAGTGAAAAAAAAACTTTTATTAAATGATGTTGAACTTTAATAGTTTTAATCTTTAATAAGCCTAGAAGCATCCTTTCTAGAAGGTTACTTTGTGAATTGTGAACAATGAAAATTTGAGAAGCCCTCCTGTTTATCAAAAATCAATGTTTCTTTTAATTAACGGGGCTTAGGAAAAACAAAAAGCACTTTTCCACTGCATTGTTTGCAGTTGTTCTTCATTAGACAATACCAGGTTTCCATTAGTCTTGTGTAATTCAAGAGCCCAAGAACCATTGTCAAATGCTGAAGATGTTACTGCATAAGTCTGATTTAGAACAGCTATTTGGATTTCAATTATTAATGAAATTAGTGTCCTGAATGTCAGCAAGAGCACTGCCTTAGGTAAAGGCTGTAAAGGAAATCATATTAGTGTGGAATTTCCTCTCCTTAGGGGCTCCTCTTAGATTACATTATTCACTTAGCTATCTCCTGTCAGGAAAATGGAAATGTTAGCCACAGTTTGATCCTGGGGCAGAACCAAAGGGAGAAGTTAAGGGATTTCATCATGGCATCAATTCCAAAACATTTGCATGGTGCTGGCATTGCCTTTTGTCCCACTGAGTGTTTACAAAGTAGCACCAGTGAGGATAGCATCAACTGGCAAATGGAGAAGGAGGAGAACAGAGTGGAGAGGAACCCTGTTAGGAAAAATTGAGCGGCATTCCATCTGGTAGGCAAGTTTGCGTTGCTCCTTTTTAGGATCTGCCTAGGAATGTTGGCAAGCGTGATGGCTCCCCTGTGGGCCTGCATCCTGGTGGCTGCAGGTGAGTCCTTTTCATGATTTTACTAGGCATTAAGGATTAACTCTCAGAAGATAGAGACAACATTTTTGTACACTGTGCCGCAGAACTTCTCAGGCGTGTTTGCTTTTATTCATCATCTGTAAAATGCCAGTCCTGTGAAGCTACATTGAAAACAATGATTTGTTTCTGACTTTGTTCCTATGATTGCAAATACACACACATACAGCATTAGACTGTGGGGCTTTTTACACGTAGCTGAAAGTATGCTCTGAAATGTTATAATTGCTTGATAAATCTCTGCTTCTCTAGAAATCAAGCTCTCTACAGCTTGATTGAGAGTTTGGGGCATTCTTTTTCAGATTTGCTCTTATGTGTGGATAATATGTTTTTATTATCCAAAATAGTCTTGGCTTCATTATCAGCTGTTAGCAGCCCAGAGAAAAAGTCCGTTAGATTTTTCATAGCTACAGACATAGGTATATCATTTTGGTATTAGAGGCCTTAACATCTCGCCTTACAAAATCTATGTAGGTGATGAGTATATCTCTAAAGACAGGCACTGTAAACTTGCAAGTTTTGAATTTACAATTCCTCTTAAAAGTAATTTAGAAGTTAATTTTTTTTTCTAAATTTCTAGAACTATGCTTCCATGGCACCAGTATTAACTCTATTGAATTGAATCATTTTAGTTAGGATACAATTGATTCTTAGTACACGTGCACAAATCAAGAATTTATGATTATGGTGGTGTTTAGCAATACCCCGCTTTCTTGAGGTTTCTCCTAGAGCTCATATCTGAATTCTGAAGTTTTAGAATGTAACTGGAAGTGGAATGAGTCAATTACAGAGATGAGTTAGAAATTTGGTAGCCAGGAAGCTGGAAATGATTCTTTTATTGGGTAGAGAAGAAAAATAGCCACTTATCAGTAAAGTATAAAAATCTTGGATGTTGAACATAAAGGATAAAAGCATATCTTAATGGTAAAAAATAAAAACAGAGGAAATGTCATTAAATGCCAAATGGGTTTCTTAGCAGAAAATAATTGTGAGCGTTAAACTAAGATAAAATAGAAAAATGAAGGTAAGAAAACAGACTAAGTTCTTAACAATATCTCTCTAATGTTTTCTATTATGCATGATTTTTGTTCTAAATGTAGCAGAAATAAGTGTTTTAATAGTGCCTGACAACCAGTGCTTTACTATAAATCATTCCGAGGATACTTGTTGCAGAAAGATCTGCCCTGTGGAATTTTACTGGGTTTTACTATATTTACTTTACATATTTTACTGTATTTACAAATCAAGATAATTTGCAAATGTAAGAGCACTGAACCAATCCCAGGGGGCAGTGTGTTGGTATAGAAGGAGGCCTGAACAAGGAGAGCCAGCTAATTCCTGCTTCAATGCTCACCAGCCACGTAACCCTGGGAAGTCAATTAATCTCTTAGAGACTCAGTTTTCCTGTAAGTTAACTTTATTTTGGGTATTCATGACAATCAAATAAGACAGCATTGTTAAATTGTAAGGTGCAATGCAAATGTAAGATATTATTAACCTGAAAACACTTACAGAAAATACCACTGGCTATTTCTGTCCAATAATATACTCCACACAACATGTCAGTCTTCTTTCTGAAAGGTTACTTGCTGTTGTTCCTAATATTCTGAAGGAGCCAGGTTACACTTAATCATGTAGTGTCATGATCAAGAGCTTGGGCTTCAAAACCAGTCCAGCTATATGTAAATATCACTCCCTTCGCTTGCAAGCTTCATGACCTTGGGCAGTGCTAACCTCACTATGTCAATAGTCCCTCACCTGCAGTAATAGTGCACTTCTCATAGATCTGTAGAGTACCTGTTTCATAAGTTTGTTGGGAACGTTGAAGGGGATCATTCATGTGAGGGCTTAGCCTGGTGCCTGGCATACAGTCAGTATTCAATCAGTGTTTGGAATTCAATACATAAATCTCATTTCCTTTTAACCTCTCAGATATATGTGTAACTCTCTTAAAATCCTAGAGATACATAGCAACTAAAGCAAGAATGGCGCTTTCCATCAAAGTGCCCTGAACACTTTAAGATAGGTGCATGGGAGAGTAAGTCATTAAAACAAGGAAAACAAAGGAATAATTGTATTGTGTTCTTATCTTCTTCTTTTTCAATCTCTCTTCACCTACAAGTGCTTCATAGGTCAGTCCCTAACACATTCTACTTTCCAGAAATCTTACAAGTGAATTATTTGAAGGTGATTATTAGCATTCAAGAAGGCAGTTTTGGCGAGGAATCTTTTCTGGGTCTGTTGATAGCTTCCATCAGTGTCTGTTGAAACATCACTGAACTGTGAGTCATTTAGTGCTTGTGTGAATGTCACATTAGCTTTCAAGGGGCATAATTTACTGTTAATTAATGGTCACTTAAATCCTTAATCTCTCTCCTGTAATTGATCTTTCTCCTCAGGCAAATTTGCATTCATAGTAGAAATGTAATTTATTATTTCTTCCCATCTTAAACAAAGAACTCTTTCCCCTTTTGGTTTATTTAAACACGTTTCCATTTGCTTATTATTTTTCTCCTTTCAGTGCTTGATTCTCTTTTGTTCCTAGTCCTAGCTTCCAGAACTTTCTCTTTTTAACCAAGACTTTGACCCATTCTAGAAAACATGGGTTTATCCATAGGGAACCTGTGGATTGGTTCCTAGACAAGATCACAGAGGGGAATTTGAGTCTTTGTGAGCAGACGGTGCGGGGACCACATACAGAATTATGTTTTAATGCTGTCTCAGGTAGTTTCCTGTATTGAAACATGCTCATTTCGGTGTTTCCCCAACTGAGACTTGAATTGGGAGCTTCCAAGCGAGGTAAACGTGAAGCTGCCCACAGCAAAGTTGGCAGGAAAAGCACTGGGCCAGCTTTGCTTTGTGCTCCCGACTTCCCTCCCCTGGGGTATACCAGCAAGAAATGTTCTCAGGTAGAGAGATTCACAGCACACTTTTTGACAATAACAGCTCACAAAAACCCTACAAATGATGTCTGATGCAAGCCACCCACCTTAGTCCTGCACGCCTGAATAGCTAACGCCATTTTAGGCATCTTCTTGGGTGAATAGTTAGGAAGTTAAAATGCTCATTAGATTCCCAGTTCCGACGGTAATGAAAGTGTATACAGAACTGTCCACAAGGAGTCTGGCATTGCACCTCCAGCATTGTTGTTAGCATTTTGGTCACACTGACATTGTTAAATCATAGAAATTGCTGCCTGTGGCGGCAAGTGACATGACATCATTCATAAAGAAATGGGTATAAACAGGATTGTCGCACAGGGAGAAGCGATCTCATTTACAGTTTCCTGCTGGATCCCTCATACCTTCGGCAGCTCATCAAAATAACCATCAAAACCACTGAGAGCCCAGGCAAATTCACACGCAGGACACTACAGAGAGATTTCACTCACGCACTTTGTCAGGAGGTGTACAATTTGCTTCGGTCCAATGACTGAGTGAAGCATTGAATCCCCTAAGGGCTGGCAAAGCTTGTGAACAAAATATCTTTCTGCAATTCAGAGAAAGCCCTCACAAATTTGTCACTTCCCATTGCTGGTGCTCATTTCTCTTGCTTCCCTTCCTCTGGCCTCCCTGGCCTCGACACCAATCACAGCTCCTCTGCAAATCAAGATTTTTGGGTCAGAAGAAATGGTTGTTCCCTGGAACCAGAGAGAATTTTCTCAAAACAAAGATCTCATTTTCTGACAAGTGCATTTTATTTAGGGACAGATGAAATGAGAAAAGAGATTTTTGAGGAGAAAAGTACAAATTTGGGCTCCCGTTAATCCCATTATCTAGAAATCCATACAAGTTTTTGGGGTTGATGGGTTTGTTCAGGTTTTTTTTGCTAGATCTTTCCATCGAATTTTTGAATTACAAATGAAAAATCAAGAGAAAAACCAAGGCGGGAGTTAAGTTTTGGCTAAGTGTGTAGGTGGTTTTTTTCTAGATGCTAGGAGAGGATGATACAGGAATAAAGAAATTATTCTGTCTCCAAAACGCAGGCCTGTTGTAAAATGAAATTGTAGGTACAGTTTTGCAGACTTGGAGATGGCGCTGATTTACTTGTTTTTACAATGAGATTTCTCCATTGGGCACCTAGGCCATCAGCTTACTTTAAGCGTTTGCCAAAGGCCGCACCAACTGGCTGTGAATTGATGCAGAATTTGGCGAGCTGAAAGCTATATTCTAGTAACAGCCACCGAGTCCTGAACAGTCTGAAACCTCCTAAGGAAACCAAGCCCCTCTTACTTTATCTTCACAATGATAGTTTCTTTTCCAGGAATTCTAGCCACAGATACACATCATCCCCGGGATTCTGCTGTGTATCATCTCAGCAAGCAACTATTACAGAAATATCATAAAGAAGTGAGGCCAGTTTACAACTGGACCAAGGCCACCACAGTCTACCTGGACCTGTTTGTCCATGCTATATTGGATGTGGTAAGGACCATCTTGCCCCTTCCTATTCTTGTTAACGTCTTTTAAAAGACATGCAGGAGCCTAGGAGAGGTCATATTTTCGAGACTGTAGTTGAACTGGCAGGGAAGTTGTGCCAGATTCATTTTAGCAGTTAGGTAAAATATTCATTAGGCAGATCATGCTTTCTAGTCCCCAGTAGACACTGTGAAGGGCAAATCGTCTAGATCATGGAATTAAGATGTTTTAAGAAATGTGAAACTGGGTGTGGTGGCTCATGCCTTAATCCTAGCACATTGGGAGGCCAAGGTAGGCAGATCACTTGAGCACACCAGTTGGAGACCAGGCTAGGCAGCATGGTGAAACCCTGTCTGTGCATAAAATACACAAACTGGCCAGGCGTGGTGGTGCATATCTGTAGTCCCAGCTACTCAAGAGGCTGAAGAGGGAGGATAGCTTGAGCTTGGAAGGTTGAGGCAGCAGTGAGCCATGATCATGCCACTGCACTGCAGCCTGGGTGGCAGAGCCAGACCTTGTCTCCAAAAAAAAAAAAAAAAAAATATATATATATATATGTAAATATATAGTGGTTATAGATCACAGTACATATTGTATGAATATTGCTGAAACCAAAAATAGTAATAGGTATTTTATCCTGTGGTTCACATTTGTTAATGATAATAACAGATTTAAGAGGAGATTCACTACTTATTGCTTGAAATTTAAAAGAGAGAAAAATGCCTTGTTATCTTGAATTCATTAGGGGGCTTTTGCATCTAAAGCATTTGCTAAGGATGTTGGGGAGAATTTGTTTATTAAAGCATCCTTTTTCTCTTATATCTGAAAGATAGGCTGTGGGAATGAAATGAACCCTGTAAAGTAGTTGTCAGAGTTCTTAGGAAGCCATCAGCAAGCAATGGTCCTGATGGTTAGCACCCCTACCTCTTCCTCCTTTTTTCTAATTACAAAATCTTCTATTTCAATTGGTTCCAGAGTCATTTTGATTTCACTCTCCCCCCCCCCTTTTTTTTTTTTTTTTTTTGAGACGGATTCTCTCTTTGTCGCCCAGGCTGGAGTCCAATGGCACGATCTCGGCTCACTGCAACCTTTGCCTCCCAGGTTCAAGCGATTCTCCTGCCTTAGCCTCCCTAGTAGCTGGGATTACAGGCATGTGCCACCACACCTGGCTAATTTTTGTATTTTTAGTAGAGACGGAGTTTCACCTGTTGGTCAGGCTGGTTTCGAACTCCTGACCTCAAGTGATCCTCCTACCTTGGCCTCCCAAAGTGCTGGAATTACAGGCGTGAGCCACCGCGCCCAGTGATTTCTCTTAAAAACAGACTTTACTGAGCTTGTTTTGTTAAAGTAACTTAATCATTGTTTTTCCATTTACTTCTCAAAAATTGTTTTCTAATTGAGGTAAAATATACATACATGGAAATACACAGATCTTAAGTGTACAAGCTGACGAGTGTTGCTAATTACGTATACCCATATAACATACATACATTTATTTATTTATTTATTTATTTATTTATTTATTTATTTATTTTGAGACAGAATCTGGCTCTGTCACCCAGGCTGGAGTGCAGTGGCACGATCTCAGCTCACTGCAACCTCTGCCTCCCGGGTTCAAGGGATTCTCCTGCCTCAGCCTCCTGAGTAGCTGGGATTACAAGCATGCACCACCACGCCCAACTAATTTTGTATTTTTAGTAGAGATGGGGTTTCACTATGTTGGTCAGACTAGTCTCGAACTCCTGACCTCAAATGATCTGCCCGCCTTGGCCTCCCAAAGTGCTGGGATTACAGGTGTGAGCCACCATGCCCAGCTATTTATTTATTTTTTGAGATGGAGTCTCACTCTGTTGCCCAGGCTGGAGTGCAGTGGCTCCATCTTGGCTCACTGCAACCTCTGCCTCCTGGGGTCAAGCCATTCTCCTGCCTTATCCTCCTGAGTAGCTGGGATTACAGGTACCTGCCACCACACCCAGCTCATTTTTATATTTTTTAGTAGAGACAGGGTTCCATCATGTTGGCCAGTCTGGTGTTGAACTCCCGACCTCGAGTGATCCGGCCACCTCAGCCTCCCAAAAGTGCTGAGATTACAGGCGTGAGTCACTGCGCCCGGCCATGTAACCCATATCTCTATCAAGATACCAAAGATACCCTAAAAGGTCCCTTATTCCCTTCCTAGTCCATCCCCATCCTCTTCACCCACAGAGACAAATACTCTTCTGATTATTTCTTTCAGCAGTAATTAGTTTTGCCGGTTGTAGAACTCCATGTGAATTCAATTTTATTGTGGGTATTCGATTGTGTCTGGCTTTTACACTCGGCGCACTTTTTCACTTGGCATTTTGAGGTTCACTTGTGCTGTTGTGTGTATCAGTAGTTTATTTCTTTTTCTTAATAAGTAGTATTCAGTTATGGCTATATCATGATTTGTTTATCCATTCTCCTATTGACAGGCATTTGGGTTGTTTCTAATTTTAGGATAGTACGAATAAAGCTGCTAAGAATTTTCTTGTACAAGTCTTTTTGTGTATATGTTTCTATTTCTTTTAAGTAAAACCTAGAAGTTCTATGACTGGGTCACAGGATGGTGTACACTTAGTGAGAAACTGCCATACTGATTTGCAAAGTGGTTGTGCATTTTACACTTCCACCAGTAAGCTATGAGAGTTCCTATTGCTACACATACCCACCAACATTTAGTGTTACCCGTCTTTTTAATTTTAGTCATTCTGGTAAATGACTAGAATTTCATTGAGGTTTTATTAAAATTTCCCTAATGACTAATGATTCTGAGCTCTTTTTCATGTGTTTATTGACTACTTATAGATCTTTCTTTGTGAAGTGCCCATTTAAGCCTTCTCTTATTTTTAAAATTGGGTCATGGTTTTTTGTTTTTTTAATATTATTATAGATTTATAGGAGCTATCTATACATTCTGGGCACAAGTCTTTTGTTAGATATGTATTGTATTATACATATTACCTCCTATATTATTATATAATATGTAGTTATATCATTATTATAATAACATATAATATAATAATTATATAATACATACACATATTATATAATAAATGTTTATTCCCAGTCTGTGTCTTGGCTATTCACTTTCTTAATGGGTCTTACAATGAATAGAAAGTTTCAAATTTGCTGATGTTTGTTATGGTTCGAATGTGTCCCCAAAATTTCTTTCTTTCTTTTCTTTTCTTTTTTTTTTTTTTTGAGACAAAGTCTTGCTCTTGTCCCCCAGGCTGGAGTGCAATGGCACGATCTCAGCTCACTGCAACCTCCACCTCCGGGGTTCAAGCGATTGTGCTGCCTCAGCCTCCCGAGTAGCTGGGATTACAGGCGCCTGCCACCATGCCCAGCTAATTTTTAATTTTTGTATTTTTAGTAGAGACGGAGTGTCACCATGTTGACCAGGCTGGTCTCAAGCTCCTGACCTCAGGTGATCCGCCCACCTCGGCCTCCCAAAGTGCTGGGATTACAGGTGTGAGCCACCATGCTTGGCCTTTTTTTTTTTTTTTTAATTTTTTATTTTTAGACAACATCTCTCTCTGTCACCCGGGCTGGAGTGCAATGACGCAATCTCGGCTCATCATAACCTCCGCCTCCCGGGTTCAAGTGATTCTCCAGCCTCAGCCTCCTGAGTAGCTGGGACTACAGGCATGTGCCATCACACCTGGCTAATTTTTCTATTTTTGGTAGAGACAAGGGTTTCGCCATGTTGGCCAGGCTGGTCTCAAACTCCTGACCTCAGGTGATCCACCTGCCTTGGCCTCCCAAAGTGCTGGGATTACAGGCGTAAGCCACCACACCCGGCCTCCAAAATTTCATCTGCAAATTCATATGTTGATGGTATTTGGAGGTGAGATTACCTTTGAAGGTAATTAGGATGGTGGCTATATAAGAAGAGGAGGAGAAAGCTGACCTGACATGCTCTTGATGCTCTTAATTAGGATGGTGGCTATATAAGAAGAGGAGGAGAAAGCTGACCTGACATGCTCTTGACCTCTGGCTGTGAGATGCCCTCCTCCATGTTATGATGCAGTGAGGAGGCCCTCATCAGATGCAGCTCCTTGAGCTTGAACTTTTCAGCCTCCAGAACTGCAAAAAATAATTTTTTAAAAATAAATTACACAGTCTCAGGTTTTCAGATATAGGAACAAAAAATGGACTGTGACAGAGTCCATTTTAATGAACTGTTTTTAAAATTTTTTTTAATTAAAATTTTTTTTTATTATACTTTAAGTTCTAGGGCACATGTGCACAACGTGCAAGTTTTTTACATATGTATACTTGTGCCATGTTGGTGTGCTGCACCCATCAACTTGTCAGCACCCATCAACTCGTCATTTACATCAGGTATAACTCCCAATGCCATCCCTCCCCCCCGCCTCCCATAGTAGGCCCCGGTGTGTGATGTTCCCCTTTCTGAGTCCAAGTGATCTCATTGTTCAATTCCCACCTATAAGTGAGAACATGCAGTGTTTGGTTTTCTGTTCCTGCGATAGTTTGCTGAGAATGAGTCCATTTTAATGAACTGTTTTTTAAATTTTTAAAGATTTTTAAGTTTTAAAAATTAAATTAAATTAATTTTGTTTTTTTAAGACAGTCTTGCTCTGTCACCCAGGCTGGAGTCCAGGGTACAATCTCAGCTCACTGCCACCTCCACCTCCTAGTTTCAGGCGATTCTCATGCGTCAGCCTCCCAAGTAGCTGAGATTCTAGGTGTGTACCACCACACCTGGCTAATTTTTGTATTGAATTTTATTTTCTAATTAATATATATTACATGTTTGTTGATGAGGGGCATTAGACTCCAGTCTTCTCATCTGGTTTTGGTATCAGGATTGTGTTGGCCTTCTAAAACAGAATTGTTGAGAATTGTTTCCTTCTCAGTTTTCTGAAGGCGTTGTGTAATGTGAATATTTTTTCTTCCTTAATGTCTGATAGAATTTATGAGTAAAATTACAGGGGTCTGGCGCTTTCTTTGTGGGAAGGTAGTCAAATGCAAATTCAACTTTATTTACACATATTCAATTTTTTCTTGTGTCCGTTTTGTTAATTTGTATTTTTAAGGAATTTGTCTCTTTCATCCAGTTCGTCAAATTTATTGACTTAGTTGTTCATTTTTTTTCTATTATTTTCATGCCCATAGGATCTCTAGTGATATGGCTTTTGTGTCTCATATTGGTAATTTGTGTTTTCTCATATTTTCCCTTGACTCATCTTGTCATAGTTTTACCAATTTCATTTTTTTCAAAGAACCAACTTTGGGCTTTGTCATTTTTTGTGTGTGTTTGTTTTGTTTTATTTTGCTTTGAGACAGGGTCTCACTCTGTTACTTAGGCTGGAGTGCAGTGGCGTGATCATGGCTCACTGCAGCCTCAACCTCCCATGCTCTTTAGATATCTTTACATATTTCTTTTCTTCTACTTACTTTCTTTGTGTTTCTGAGACAGAGGCAAGAGACAGACAGAGTCTCTGGGACCCAGTAATCTGATTTTTTTTCCCCTCTAGTTTTGGCTTATACAGAATATTATATAAATTGAATTATATGTTATTTTACCTTTTGTGCATGACTTCTTTCACTTAGCATAATGCCTTTGAGATTTATCCATATCATTGCATAACTCAGTAGTAGTATTTTATTGTACAGATGCACTACAATTTATCTGTTTACCAGTTGTTGGACACACGAATTGTTTCCATTTGGGGGCAATTATGAATAAGGCCACTATAAACATTTGCATATGTTTTTCTTTCTCTTGGATACATGCTTAGGTATAGTATTGGTTACTTGTATGATGGGTCTGTTTAATTTTATAAGAAACTATCCAGCTGTTTTCCAAAGTGGCTGTTATCATTTTGCATGTCACTCACAATGTGTGAGAGCTTCAGTTTCTCCACATAATCATTACTCCTTGACATTGTCAATCTTTAATTTTTTTTTTTTTTCTTTAGACAGAGTCTTGCTCTTGTCGCCCAGGCTGGAGTGCAGTGGTGTGATCTTGGCTCACTGCAACCTCTGTCTCCTGGGTTCAAGTGGTTCCCCTGCCTCAGCCTCCTGAGTAGCTGGGGTTACAGGCACTCACCACCATGCCCAGCTAATTTTGGTACTTTTAGTAGAGATGGTTTCGCCATGTTGGTCAGGCTGGTCTTGAACTCCTGACCTCAGGTGATCTACCTGCCTTGAGCTTCTGAAGTGGTAGGATTACAGGCATGAGCAACGGCGCAGGGCCCAATCTTTAAAATTTTAACCGTTGTAGTAGGTTTGCAGTAGTATCTCAATGTAGTTTTTAATTTTTATTTCCCTAACATTTGAGCATGTTGAACATTTTTTCACGTGCTTATTTGCCAATTGCCAACTGTATATCTTCGGTAATATGTCTGCTCAAATCTTTTATTTATTTGTAAAGTTCGGTTGTTTATTATTTTATTATCAGGTTACAAGAGTTATTTATGTACTCTGAGCTTATTTCTAGACTCTTCTATTCAACTAATCTGGATGTTTGTCTTTCTACTGTTTTGATTACTGTAGCATTGTGGAAGTCTTGAAATAAGATAATGTGAACTTCTAATCTTATTCTTCTTTTTAAAAATTGTTTTAACTTTTCTAGGTTGTTTGCATTTCTATATAAACTTAGAGTTGACTCATCAATGTCTATTTTTAAAAACTGCTGGAATTTTGATTGGTACTGCATTGAATCTGTAGATAAATTTGAGGAGAATTGACGTCTTAACAATATTGAGTTATCCAGTCCATACATGCAGTGTATCTCTCTGTTTAGTTCTTTAACTTCTTTTATTAATGTTTCATCATTTTTAGTGTTTTGCATACATTTGGTTAAATTTATCCTAAGTATTTCACATTTTTGTTATTATAAATGGTATTTTAAATTTGAATCTAGTTGTTTGTTGCTAGCATACAAAAACACAGTTGATTTCTATATATTGGTTTGGGAGTCTGTGACCCTGACATCTCTTTTTCGTTTAAGAGGCTTTTTTTTGGCCGGGCGCGGTGGCTCAAGCCTGTAATCCCAGCACTTTGGGAGGCCGAGGCGGGCGGATCACAAGGTCAGGAGGTCGAGACCATCCTGGCTAACACAGTGAAACCCCGTCTCCACTTAAAAAATACAAAAAATTAGCCGGGCGAGATGGCGGCGCCTGTAGTCCCAGCTACTCGGGAGGCTGAGGCAGGAGAATGGCGGGAACCCGGGAGGCGGAGCTTGCAGTGAGCTGAGATCCGGCCACTGCACTCCAGCCCGGGCGACAGAGCGAGACTCCGTCTCAAAAAAAAAAAAAAAAAAAAAGAGGCTTTTTTTTTGGAAGATTCTTTCAGATTTTCTGTGTAGAAAATCATGTTGTCTGTGAGGAAAAACGGTTTTACTTCTTTCTTTCCAATCTTTATACCTTTGTTTTCTTCTAGTGTCTTGTTACTCTGACTAGGACCTCCAGTACAATGTTGAACAGAATGTTATACTGCTCTATAAATATTAATTCAATAAATGTGGTTGATAGTGGTGTTGCAATCCTTTTTTTTTTGAGATGAAGTCTCATTCTTGTCCCCCAGGCTGGAGTGCAGAGGCAGGATCTCAGCTCACTACAAACTCTGCCTCCCAGGTTCAAGTGATTCTCCTGCCTCAGCCTCCCTAGTAGCTGGAATTACAGGTGCCTGCCACCACACCCAGCTAATTTTTGTACTTTCAGTAGAGACGGGGTTTCACCATGTTGGCCAGGCTGGTCTTGAACTCTGACCTCAGGTGATCTGCCCACCTTGGCCTCCCAAAGTAGTGGGATTACAGGTGTGAGCCACTGTACCTGGCCGAAATCTTCTATTTTATTTCCTCTAGTTGTTTTATTAATTTCATGGAGTGGGATGTTAAAATCTCCAGTTATGATTGTAGTTTGTCTATTTCTCTCTTTGGTTCTGTCAACTTTTGCTTCATGTATTTTGAAGCTATGTTATTAGGTGCATACACATTTAGACATATACATATACATATATATATATATATATTTTTTTTTTTTTGAGACAATATTTTACTCTGTCATCCAGGCTGGAGTGCAGTGGCATGACTGTGTCTCACTGCAGCCTCAACCTCCCGGGCTCAGACAATTCTCCTGCCTCAGGCTCCCAAGTAGCTGGGACTACAAGCACATGCCACCACACCCAGGTGGTTTTTGTATTTTTGGTAGAGATGGGGTTTTGCCATGTTGCCCACCCTGGTCTCTAACTCCTGAGCTTAAGCAGTCTGCCCACCTTGGCCTCCCCAAGTGCTGGTATTACAGGCATGAGCCACTGTGCCCAGTCTTCTTAATAAACAGATTCTTTTACTGTTATGAAACGCTCCACTTCATCTCCAATAATATTCCCTTTTATGAAGTTTTTCTTATGCTGACTTCCCACATGGCATATTCTTGGCTATCCTTTTATTTTCAATCTATTTGTGTCATTTGATGTCCTTTGTATTTGAAGCCATTTCTTGTAGACAATATATAGTTAGGTACATGCTGAAAAGAAATATATAGGCAGGCCCTGTGTACACTTCACCCAATCTCTCCTACTGGTAACATCTTGCATATATATAGTACAGTGTCAATACTAGAAAATTAACACTGGTACACTCTATAGAGCTTACTCCAATTTCTCCAGTTTACCTGTACTCATGTGTGTGTGTGTAGTGCTATGTAATTTTATTACAGGTGTAGCTTTTTGTAATCAGCACCACAATCAAAGTACATAATTGGATCATCACCACAGGGCCCCCAGGTGCTATTCCTTTACAGCCACATTCCTTTCTCTCTGCTGACTCCTAACCCCTGGCAACCATTAATCTTCTCTCCATCTTTAGGCTATTTCGATAATATTATAGAAATGGAATCATACAATATATTACCTTTGAGACTGGCTTTTTTCCTTTAGCACAATTCCCTTATGGTCCATCTGTGTCGTTGTGAACACCAATAGTTCATTTCTTTTTGTTGCTGAATATTATTCCAGATTAGGGCTCTTTTTTTGTTTTTTTACCAGTCTGACAATCTATGCATTTTTTTTTTTTTTTTTTTTTAATATAGTCTCACTCTGTCCCCCAGGCTGGACTGCAGTGGCATGATCTCAGCTCACTGCAACCTCTGCCTCCCGGGTTCAAGTGATTCTCCTGCCTCGGCCTCCCAAGCAGCTAGAATTACAGGTGCTCACCACCACATCTGGCTAATTTCTGTATTTTTAGTAGAGACGGGGTTTCACCATGTTGACCAGGCTGGTCTTGAACTGTTGACCTCAAGTGATCTGCCTGTCTCGGCCTCTGAAAGTGTTGGGATTACAGGCATGAATCACTAAGACCAGCCAATCTATGCATTTTAGTGGAAATGTTTAGCTCATTTGCCAATACCATCTTGCTATTTGTTTTCTAGTTGTCTCATCTGTTTTTGGTTCTATTCCTCATATCCTACTTTATTTTCCATAATTTTTAAATTTTTAGTAAATATTAAAAATAATAAAATATTTAAAATATTTTAAATATTGGATTATAGTTCCTCTATTAGCTTTTTAGCAATCCATCTTTGTATTTTTTTAGACTTTGCCTTAGGAATTTCCATATTCATCATTAACTTATTGCAGTGTACTTAGAATTAATATTTTGACACTTCACATAAAATGTATGAAACTTACAACAGTAAAATTCCATGTATCTGCTCCCACTTCTTTTGTGCTACTTTTATCTTCAATTTTACATTTACATACAAAGTATACTCACAAAATGATGTTATTATTTTAAGGTAATCTGTTACAATAATTTAATGATTCATTTTCAATTTATTTTAATAGAGATGTTTTTCTATGTTACTATCTTAGTGCTAGCAGTGAATCAGAATCTTTGATTTTTTTTTTTGGACTGAGAATTAGCCATTTAAATCAATGAAAAAATAAATGTGAAACTTAAGAGTACAAGGTCTAAGCCTGGCATGGTGGCTCACGCCTATAATCCCACCACTTTGGGAGGCCAAGGCGGGCGGATCACCTGAGGTCAGGAGTTCGAGACCAGCCTCAACATGGAGAAACCCCGTCTCTACTAGAAAAATACAAAATTATCCGGGTGTGGTGGTGCACACCTGTAATCCCAGCTACTCGGGAGGCTGAGGCAGGAGAATTGCTTGAACCTGGGAGGTGGAGGTTGCAATGAGCTGACATTGCGCCATTGCACTCCAGCCTGGGCAACAAGAATGAAACTCCATCTCAAAAAAAAAAAAAAAAGCCAAAAAGAGTACAAAGTTTAAATTTTTTTCCTTTTTACTGATACAGGTTACTTTGGTGTCATTTTCCCCCAACTTAGATAAACCCCTAATCAATTGTTTCATCGTAAATAGGAATATTTAAATGGTACCTCCCAAAATTCCTTTTTATTATTATTTTATTTTTGTTTTTATTTTTACTTTTTTTGAGATGGAGTTTCTCTCTTGTTGCCCAGGTTGGAGTACAACGGCATGATCTTGGCTCACCATAACCTCTGCCTCCTGGGTTCAAGCGATTCTCCTACCTCAGCCTCCCAAGTAGCTGGGATTATAAGCATGTGCTACCACTCCAGGCTAATTTTGTATTTTGTAGAGACAGGGTTTCACCATGTTGGCCATGTTGGTCTCCAACTCCGGACCTCAGGTGATCCGCCCGCCTCGGCCTCCCAAAGTGCTGGAATTACAGGCGTGAGCCACCACAGCTAGCTCAGAATTCCCTCTTTTAAGCAACAAATTGCACTTTTCCCAGTTTCGTTTGTTTGTTTTTTGAGATGGAGTCTCACTCTGTCACCCAGGATGCAGTGCAGTGGTGTGATCTCGGCTCACTGTAACCTCCGCCTCCCGGGTTCAAACAATTCTCCTGCCTCAGTCTCCCAAGTAGCTAGGATTACAGGCACCTACCACCATGTACAGCTAACTTGTATTTTTAGTAGAGACAGGGTTTCACTATGTTGGCCAGGCTGGTCTCGAACTCCTGACATCGAGTGATCCACCTGCCTTGGCCTCCCAAAGTGCTATGATTACAGGCATGAGCTACTGTGTGTGGCAATATTTTCCCAATTAACCTATTAAGTAAGAGTGCTAGCCCTAAGATCTTAGAAAATATTGTTTAATTAAATGCCAGGAAATACCTCTTACTAAAAAGCCTAGTCTTAAACAGCTTGAATAGAAAACTTCTTCAAGTTTTTTTTTTTTTTTTTTTGAGACAGAATCTTGCTCTGTCACCAGGCTGGAGTGCAGTGGTGCGATCTCGGCTCACTGCAAACTCTGCTTCCTGGGTTCAAGCGATTTTCCTGCCTCAGCCTCCCAAGTAGCTGGTATTACAGGTGCCCACCACCATACCTGGCTAATTTTTGTATTTTTAGTACAGATGGGGTTTCACCACGCTGGCCAGGCTGGTCTTGAACTCCTGACTTTAAGTGATCCACCCACATCAGCTTCCCAAAGTGGTGGGATTACAGGCTTGAACCATCGCGTTCAGTTCATCTTTTTCATTCTGACTTCGTGTTTTTTATTATTTATTATTTATTATTTTTTTTTGAGACAGAGCCTCACTCTGTCGCCCAGGGTGGAGTGCAGTGGCATGATCTCGGCTCACTGCAACCTCTGCCTCCCAGGTTCAAGTGATTCTCCTGCCTCAGCCTCCCAAGTAGCTGGGATTACAGGTGCCCACCACCACACCTGGCTAATTTTTGTACTTTTAGTAAAGACAGGGTTTCACCATATTGGCCAGGCTGGTCTTGAACTCCTGACCTTGTGATCTGCCTGCCTTGGCCTCCCAAAGTGCTAGGATTACAAGTATAAGCCACTGTGCCCAGCCCCTTCGTATTTATTAAGATAAAGAACATTGCTGGCCGGGCATGGTGGCAGGCACCTGTAGTTCCAGATACTCGGGAGGCTGAGGCAGGAGAATCGCTTGAACCCAGGAGGCAGAAATTGCAGTAAGCTGAGATCGCTCCACTGCACTACAGCTTGGTGACAGAGCGAGACTCCGTCTCAAAAAAAAAAAAAAAAAAAAGAAAATTGATCAGGCTTTCCTTTAGAGGTTTATTTGGAGATAAATGGAAAAGGTGTAAAGTATTTATATTAATATTTTCCCTTGGAACAAGTATATCGAATTGAAAATACTTTTCTCTTTCTTCCTACCCTGACAAAAGAAAGTAAAATCAGATTCCTTATGGTAGGTAAGGGAAACACCGTTATCTTTTTAAAGATGTGGGATTTCCCTACCAGAGTTGTTTGTTATTAGACTATGTTAGACATGTCATCATATTGAATATGGCAAATTTCTTACAGAAATCTGAAAAAATTTTATATTCTACCCTCTAGTTTTACCCCTGTCTACCATCTTATGTTATCTTCTCCAGGTTCTCAATACAACAGTGAACCTGGACCCCTGGTTGTTTCCTGCCTGTAAGTCATTCATTCTGCTATTTCCCCTACCAAATGTCTTTCTTTTCATTCTCCATCTGCAAAATACTGTAGTCCTTCAAATCTCAGCTCTTAAAATAACTTTTCCTCATTTCTCGAAGGTGAGAGCATTTCCTTTAAATCCATTTAAGTCTGTGTGGATTTTCCTTCCCTTTCTTTCTTTCCTTCCTTCCTTCCTTCCTTCCTTCCTTCCTTCCTTCCTTCCTTCCTTCTTTCTTTTTCTTTTTCTTTCTTCTTTCTCTCTCTCTCTTTTCTCTCTTTCTCTCTTTCTCTCTTTCTTTCCTTCTTTCCTTCTTTCTTTCGAGATGGGGACTCACTCTATCACCCAGGCTGGAATGCAGTGCCGTGATCTCGGCTCACTGCAACCTCCCAGACTCAGGTGATCCTCCCACCTCAGCCTCCCAAGTAGCTGGTACTATAGGTGTACACCACCATACCGGGCTAATTTTGTCTTTTTTGTAGAGACTTGATTTCACCATGTTGCCCAGGCTGATCTCGAACTCCTGGCCTCAAGTGATCCGTCTACCTTGGCCTCCCAAAGTGCTGGGATTACAGACATGAGCCACTGGGCCCAGCCAAGTCTGTGTATTTCTTAATGCACACAGTTATTTGTTAAAATGTTAAAATATGCCCTAATGTAGTGTATGCTACTTGAGGGAAGGACTTTCTTACTCATATTCATATTTTCCATAACATGCAGCACTGTGTATTTGATTTCCAAGACATTCAATTGATACTTGTCCAATGAATGAATGAATTAAAAAATACAAGGATCAATTCTAGGATTGTCTTACAAATGGCTACTCTAAAAATGCTTGGCAAATGTCTCTATTGCATGTAGATGGGATAAGCCTAAAGTTAGTTCCAGAGGCAGGGACAGTTCTGAAGGACTTGATAAAAATCACTCACAGATTCTGCACAGACAAGGACACTCCCAATGTGAATAGATAACTTGTTGGATGCATCTGCCAGCATCTGAACTGCTGGCAACTTTTGTTTGGAATGAAGAGCTTTCAGCCCAGCACTGCACCTTCATTATAATGTTTTGCCTCCTGTTTTGTTTATATAAAAGACTACAGTCTTGTCTTAGAATTTCTGGGTATTATGAGTACCTTAGGGAAATCTGATTATAGAGATAATCTACTCAACAGTGAAGAGTTTCAATTTGTTTCTATTGAGTTTTGTCAATTCCAAATCCCAGATACCTTTGTATTCCAGTCCATTGACTAGAGCCTCCCAGCCAGACGTTGAGGCATCTGTTTCTATAGTCTCCGGAACTGGAAAAGATAAATAGAATGTAGGGGAATATCTGTATATTTGCTAACCACCAATTTAGATCTAAATAGACTCCCTCTGTTAGGAAGACTAGTGAATTTCCAATTCTCTGAATATTCCTTTGCTTTTAACAAGCAAGATGGAAGGTATCTAAAGAAAAAAAACGGGGCGAGATACACAGAGGGAAAGCTGTGAATAATGCACCAGAAGAACCAATTATGTTCAACACAGCTGGCATTGAGAAACTTGTTTCCTTTGACACAAAAAAAAGATTTTAGTTTAGCCTCAAAATACTTTTTTGGACTTGTGTTCTTCAGCGGCGGAATGACGAATCCTCCCAAACCCCCATAAAATGTTAGAACAAAAACTTTCTTAACATCATTGTTTATATGAATGTGGCAAAGCAATGGGCAAGAAGTGACAACAAGCTAAAGCAATCAATATGGCAGTTAAGAAAGACTCAACTGGATAGAAAATGATAGTGAATGAAACTGAAAAAAGAGACCCTCACTCCACAGCCATATAACTGAATCACTGAGACACATTCACGGGGTATGACAGTAAAACAAACTGGTAAGAACTTGAATAGAACTAAAAATGTATTTCTTGTGAAGCATAGTCACTACTATATTCTCAGTGATATAAACTGCATTTGGAACTTTTCTTTCTATTGTGGGGAACCGCATTGATTGCAACCAGGCCTAGAATGGACATTTTGTGCTTTATTGGGTGAGACTATCTGTTTCATGATCTCTCAGTTGGTAAAATTTGCAAAGAAGGCTGGGCACGGTGGCGCACACCTGTAATTCAGCACTTTGGGAGGCCAAAGGTGGGGGGAACTGCTTGAGTCCAGAACTTGAGACCAACCTGCGCAACATAGCACCACCCCCCGTCTCTACAAAAATTAATAATAATACTTAATTAGTTTGGGCATGGTGTTGCACATCTGTGGTCCCAGCTACTTGGGAGGCTGAAATGGGAGATCACTTAGGCCTGGGAGGTTGAGGCTGGCAGTGAGCCATGATTGTGCCACTGCACCCTGGCTTGGGCAACAAAGCAAGACCTTGTCTCCAAAAAAAAAAAAAAAAAAAAAAAAAAAAAAAGCCAGGAAGTGGTGTCACCTAATCCTGAGCTCTCATCAGAGGCTTTTTTGTTTTTAGCCACCAGAACTCCCGTTGAGCCAGTCTTGTCTGGGAGTCCCCTCTGGTCCATCTGGTCCAAGCTGTTCCTTGGGGAAATACTTGTGAATTCAAGGTTTTCACTTTTTATACTACTTTAAAACTTGCCTTTCCCAAGTATCTATTTAAATTCCATAAATATCTGTAGAGCAGGTTCACTCAGACCAGGCCTTGTTGAACCACTAAAGCAGGGCGACTCCGTATATATGTGCTCCTAATGCCTTCTCTTTCTCAAAGAGAAAGAATAATGCTTATTTGGTAGTAATTTGCTTTCTTGATTATAAAAAGGGGAAATTTTAAAAAGTTTCTTGTTTCTCTTTCAAATGATGCCACCTGGCGCAGAGCCACTGTGTAGTGTGTACTGCACAATTCCATGTGCGCCATCAACATGGACAACAGTATCAGTGGTGCCTTCTGACTCCCTACCCAGTCTGAATTCTCCAGAGTAGTACATAGTCTTGACCCTGTGCACAAAGAAAATAGACTTTTATGTGGCTAGATAATTGGACAATTAATTTCTTTTTTGTTTTTGTTTTTGAAACGGGGTCTGGCTCTGTAGCCCAGGCTGTGGAGTGCAGTAGCCGGATCTCGGCTCACTGCCAGCTCCGCCTCTCAAGTTCACGCCTTTCTCCTGCCTCAGCCTCCCAAGTAGCTGGGACTACAGGCGCCCACCACCACGCCTGGCTAATCTTTTTGTATTGTTAGTAGAGACGGGGTTTCACCATGTTTGCCAGGATGGTCTCGATCTCCTGACCTCGTGATCTGCCCACCTCGGCCTCTCAAAGTGCTGGGATTACAGGTGTGAGCCACCGCGCCTGGCCATTTAATTTCTTATACCCAGCTCTGGGGAGGAAAACAGAGCTGTTAGTTGATTCCATGCCATCAACTTCCTAAACACTTTTATGTACTGAAATTTGGTATTGTACTAAATATTACAGAAATACAAATGTTACCTAAGTGACTCTTGAGTTTTGAACGTAAATCAGCAAGGGAAATGTTTTACAATTTTTTTGGGGGGAGGGGGACAGGCTCGTTCTGTCACCCAGGCTGGAGTACAGTGGCGCCACCTCGGCTCACTGCAACCTCTGCCTCCCGGGTTCAAACGATTCTTCTGCCTCAGCCTCCCAAGTAGCTGGGATTACAGGCTCCCACCACCATGCTCAGCTTTTTTATATTTGTAGTAGAGAAGGGGTTTCACCATGTTAGCCAGGCTGGTCTTACACATTTTATTTCCTATTTCTTCATCTTGTGTTTTTTCATCCTTTTATTCTCTTTTAAGGATGCAGTTTTTAGTGATGGATTATACATGGAAAGAAATGAAAAAAAAAAAATGAGTTCAAGGAGAGTTCTTTGATAGTATGCATCAGCTTTCTTATAAATTTACCGGAAATGTCTTCAAAAATGGTTGCCCTTTTCTTTATTAAACATTTTTTAAAATAGCAGTTTTTTTGAGATTTAATTCAACCACAAAATTCGCCAATTGAAAGTATACAATTCAGTGTTTTTAGTACAGAGTTACACAACCATCACCACTATCTAATTTCAGAACATTTTTATCACCTCAAAAAGAAGCCCTATATCCATTAGCAGTCACACCCCACATTCCACCCCCAGCAGCCCTAGGCAAACACTCTACTTTTTTTTCTAGATTTGCCTGTTCTAGACATATTATGTAAGTGGAATCATACCATAAATGGTCTCTTATGACTGACTTCTTTCACTTAGCATGCTTTCAAAGTTCATACCTGTTGTCACATGCATCAGTATTTTATTATTTTTGTTGCTGTATAATCGATTGTATGGATATATCACATTTTGTTTATCCAGTCATCAGT